>NC_064645.1:156870092-158130925 GCF_023864345.2 Schistocerca serialis cubense
AATCTCTTCGTGATGGACATCGCCTCTCTTGCAACGTCTTCCAATTCAGTTTTTTGAGCATCTGCGTGACGCTCTCGCGCCGGCTAAACGATCCCGTGAAGAAACGCGTCGCTCTTCGTTGGATATTCTCTATTTCTTCCATCAGTCCTACCTAGTAGGAATCCCAGCTAGGTGAACAATACTCAAGCATAGATCGAACAAGCGCCTCATAACCCACTTCTTTCGCGGATGAGTTACATTACCTTAAGATTCTCCCTATGAATCTGATGCTGGCATATGCTTTTCCCCACAATTTCTTTTTAATTTAAAGGTTTTATCTACAAAGCAACCAGGTATACCTTCCTTAGGATCTATGTATGCACGTAAGCTGAGAAGGTAGGGCGGAGGGCGGTATTCCTGTTTGTAGTTCTATTTAGTCCCGTAACAACATAAATTATAGCATACCCGACACTATTGAGATAAGGAACTGCAATAATTCTTGTGAAGTTATTCGCAATTTTTCCTTATTGACACGTATCTAAATACAATTGCAGCGATAAGTATCAAATTCCGGCTCTTGCGTGCGAAAAACCATTGCTAAACTTCGAAAGTTGTTTGAAATTAATCACGTGCTTTGTCACATACTTGTCAGGAAAGCATGATACATATGGTGCTATAAGCACCATGCTATCACATAAAAACCACGACCGATACCATCAACGTACGGCCTATGTGTCAGAGAGTCTTCCATGCGTTGAATTACATTAACCCATATCGAAAAAAGACCTTGGAGTTCGTTTATAATATGAACATTTTTTGTCTATTTTTACACAGTAAAAAATGCCTTGTAACCACTGCGCAACCTGCCTGAAGTACGTACAATTCTACCTGACACAGAGCGGTATGTCTTTAGCACTGGACACTTAATTTAGTACACCTCAACAGAAAATCCGTAGAACACAATAGCATGTCCATTAGCTCTACCCTCAGCTCCTACAACAACTGCATCAATGCCACTATGGAACACCATTGCATTACTCACCATGCGCCATGTCACATGACCGGTCCTTAATGCTGGCGTTGAGTCCGCACTCTGAGCCTGCATCACCAGCGTGACTGCTCAGTCACTTCTCTACGCCATTGCTGGAAAACCTATGAATCTGGTGCACACTGACTTCGTTGGTCCATTCCTGGCACCGTGGCCCAGTTATGGATGCATTCCCAGATCTAACTTTATGATTACCTGGTGCAGGTCACAGTCGTAGGTTTGGTTATTTTCTTCACGACTGAGTGTACCTAAGCGCCCACAGAAATATTGATGTTGCTGTGGCGCCTGTGTTTGCAGTGACGTGGAGGATTCCAGCTGAATTGCAACAGTGGTCTAGTTTGAAGTGGCAAGAACAAGGAAGTTGGTGAGGAATTTCTCAGAGGAATCTGTCTGCGTCACCTCAGGTCCTCAGTGACTTCTTACCTTACACGTTAGAAGCTGGACATCTCGGGGTAAAATATTGATTTTGTGACGGAAGCTCTGAAAATTATTGATGACAAATTGTGGCGTGCACTTTCTCCGTAAGAGGCAGCCGGCCGCATACCTAGTGGATCAATTTGAACTCGATGAGAACAGCGGGTCGCGGACACGCTAAGCGCCCACCTCCCGTCACGTAGTACACTGTGGTCCATGGAAGTAGAAACAACCTTCAAAGAAAAGTTGTTGAAAATATTCAATAAAATTTTTCTGGGTTTTTGAGCTCATTGTCAATGTACACATTCAATAAAATTTTCCTGGATTTGTGACCGCATTGTCAATATACATAAAACTAACGATGTTTCGGTCCCTGTTACAATCGACCTTCTTCAGGGCGTTTTTGAAGGTTGCTTGCAACAGGTACCCTAACATCGGTACTTTTATATACATTGACAATGTGGCTCCAGGAAAAACTCTCCACCAGTTCCTTTGCAAAGACATCCTTGAAGGGCTCTGGAAACAAGTGGATGCTGTATCGTGGCAACTCCTCATGTCATACGGCCACATCCATCGTGGAAGTTTTGATCTCAAAGGGCTTTTCTGTTGTTTCACAGCCTCCATATTCACCTGATCTGAGTCCTTGTGGCTTTCTCCTTTTCCAGAAATTAAAAAAAAAGCCTTAAAAGAATGTCAGTTCGGAATTCTGGAGAATATTGAAAAGAATTTTACCGACATGTTAAAGGCCCTACCCGTTGAAGTCTTTCAGTGGAAACAACGGCTCCACAGGTGCGTAGCTGTCGTAGGGGACACTAGTGTTGTGTGCAAAGATGAAAACTTTGGTAGATACAAATTCGGTCTCATTGGTCTTTCAGCGCTGCTACCTAGACTTGGGACAATGGTTCCGCCGATGTACGAGCTGCCGAAGGAGACAATATTATTGTTTGAAAAAAAATAAGAACTTTGGCAGATAAAAATTCTGTCTCATTACTTACCTCATGCACCTCGTACAAACACCTTTAAAATGACTTTATTAAGAGTCTTAGTCGTGTTTTTTATTTATTTATTATTTTTTTTATTTAGTGCCGACTGGTTTCAGCCCATCGCAGGGGCTATCTTTAGGGCGAACATATGGTCGACTGCTGGTGGCGTCACTAAATAAATAAAAAACGTGATTAAGACTGTTTTCTAATACTGTATAGACTTCCACATGTAGCCAAACACTGCAGTGGATTCCAGGATTCCAGCTGTGCAGAGCGGCTGGCGAAAGTGTCAGAAAATGGTCAACTAACTCGCCGCTGTAATCAGCTACAGCTGCTCCAACCAGACATCGCAATGGTGCCAACCTCACCGCTGAAGAATGGATCAGCTTAGGGCTTCTGATTGTACTTCAGCCCACCAGCACAGCCTCACCAATTGCAATATTAGTACTGATAGCCAAGTCACAATAGTTCTTCACCACCATTCCAGCTAAAGATAGTGGTAACATTCGTGCTCCTGTGGAGGTCAACTTGACTCATACGAGCCTAGGATCCCATGTCTTCATCAAAGTCATTTAAACGCCGCCATTGGATCAACATATTTTTACACTTGTATCATCGGCTCACTAGTTCAGCGGTGTAACAACGTCGGCCAGAATACCTATGACCAATCTGTCCCACCAGATCAAGCAGAGCCATTGATGGTCCCATCCTTACAGGTTTCCTAAAAGTGGGAGGAATTTAGTGTATACAGTAGATATCGATGTGAAGCGCGTCAAGAAAGTAATACATGCGATATTATAGAGCTAGAGTTATTCTGATTACGATGCACTGCGGGGACCACAGCCGTGGGTCGTGCACGGATAGCCAAATGGTAAGGCGACCGCTCGCGACGAGCAGGAAATCCAGGTTCGAGTCCTGGTCAGCCACAAACCTCCATTGTCATCGTTCCATTCTACAGCTGATGGTAGCCCTTATTCGCAATTGCGAATTCGTTTGATGAGGAAGTAATAGAGGTCGCTTCAGTTGCGAGTAATTCAAAATTTTGCCACCAGATATGGCAATCGCATATCACAAGTTCTGTGTCACTCTTGACGGTTGGTCTTTTCAATAGTTTTGTGTTTTTATCAGGCGTCAGTACAAGGGCACTCCGAGGCACAGTGGAAAATATATAGCCAGAAAATGGTAGTGCAGGCCCCATAGGTAAATCCTTTGTGGAAGCATGTCGGAGGGAACAAATACAAGACATAGTGTAGACTTGCACATTAGCGATCACACATAAGGCTGTAGGTAAAAACTTTGGTAACGTAAAAGGATAGGGCGCTCAAAATTTTAACGGATATTCGTACAATAAATATTCCTGAGGAATGTATTTTCTCACAAGGGTGTCTTTCTCTTAGGATGGTGGAAACGATTTATTATGTATCAACAATAAACACAGCTAACAAAAGTTTCGTTGTGAGCTTGTCAAAGAAATGTAATTTTGGCAATAACTGAGTTTCCTGCCGGCATCGGCCGACAAGTCTTCAACATTAGAAAAAAAAGCGTGCGCACAAATCCATTCACCAAAGAAAATTTTTCTCTGCTTTTCTGACCTTATTCGTTCATTCATAATATGGAATTTGCTAAGAATTCCTGAGATGCAGAAGTCATCTTAATTATGTCTTTCAAAATGAGTGAGCGCTGTAAAAGTGATAAGTTGGGCAGTTGTCACCAGAATTCAAATCGTGACTCAAACGTTGAATGCTACTCAGTAATTTGCTTCTTAAGTCTCCTTTTGGTAGCGCTCTTTCATATTACTCTTGATATTTTATGAATTGCTGCTGACAGCCTTTAAGAAAAAGATTCTAAGATAATAACAAATGGTACGTCCGGAGAGAGCAGCGTGCCAGAGGAAGAGAAAAATAGTGAGAGAGGGAGGGGGGAGGAAAGGGTGGGGGGAGGGAGAGTGAGAGCGAAGCAGCGAACTGGACAGGAGAGCTTAAGCCGGGAGCAACGCTGAGGAAATTTCATTAAAACTCGGAAGAAGAATGTCAGTTGTGAGACGGAATCTGGAGACTTGCGCGTGCTCGCTCTCGGTTCAGCCAAGCATACCTGTCTGGCGTGCACTTTCTCCGTAAGAGGCAGCCGGCCACATACCTAGTGGAGCAATTTGAACTCGATGAGAACAGCGGGTCGCGGACACGCTAAGCGGCCACCTCCCGTCACGTAGTACACTGTGGTCCATGGAAGTAGAAACAACCTTCAAAGAAAAGTTGTTGAAAATATTCAATAAAATTTTTCTGTGTTTTTGAGCTCATTGTCAATGTATATAAAAGTACCGATGTTAGGGTACCTGTTACAAGCAACCTTCAAAAACGCCCTGGAGAAGGTCGCTTGTAACAGGGACCGAAACATCGTTAGTTTTATGTATATTGACAATGCGGTCACAAATCCAGGAAAATTTTATTGAATGTGATTGGGCATGTAGGGCTACCTGCGAGTGTATTTTTGCTGCTTCGTGTCTTTTTTATATGTCGAGATATTAGATACAACTGATAAAATTCGAAGGAAAATCAGCATTGGCCGTATTTTGTTGTTTTATTGTCAGCAAAATCGATTTTCGGTCACTTAGTGACCATCCTCAGCGCTAGAAGTTAAAAATTTTCGCATAACGATCAGAGAGTATAAAACCGAAAATGACAACTACACCTGCGTATGAACATAACAGTTGGTAGGAACATACCTGTACAGCAGACCTCGTTGTGACAGGGCTTACTGTACAGGTCTGCTGTACAGGTGCTTGTAAACAGCGGCCTCAGTTTATGAGATCGCTCTAAGCTTGTGGTTATAGCTTGATACCAGTGCCTACCAATTTTAATTGTATATTATAACTATGTTCCTACCAACTGTTCATACGCAGGTGTAGTTGTGATTTTCGGTTTTATACTCTCTGATCGTTATGTGAAAATTTTTAACTTCTAGCACTGAGGATGGTCACTAAGTGACCGAAAATCGATTTTGATGACAATAAAACAACAAAATACGGCCAATGCTGATTTTCCTTCCAATTCTATGCACTATTTGCTCGTGGTGCACACAACACGCCATGGAGTCACCAATCAATACGACTGATAACTTTTAGACTGAAAAGTATCTAGTGGCTACCACAAAGACGGACAATTACACGAGAAATCAGTTGTGTGTTTCATCTGAGCATAACTTCATTCATTCTCGAGTTATATAGCACATTGTGCAGAGCAAGGCAAATGCTGGTGATGACTCATAAAGACTACATGATGTCCTCGACATGTTTTCCATTACGGTACCATGTTGCCGTGCCTGTGTTGTTCAGAAGTACGATGTGGACAGATGTATAATGGAATTAAGACAATAAAAATTTGTGCAGGCTCGGGACACGAACCCGCTTTCTCTCTTATTGCCAAAGATCGCCTTAGCATTAGGCTATCCGAGCACGAGGCACCGTCAGAACAAAACTTCCATATGTCGTCAACCCTGTGTCCACAAGCTGCACTCATACATTCATTATGTATATTCCCGTAGAGGAGAGACATTTTAATAGAAAGTCTCTTACCAGGTGTCGGCGGATAAATCCGGCATTGCAGTGCCTGTAAATTCAGTGTTGTCATTCCACTATGTGGCTCATGGTTGTCCATATTCACAGCTGCGCATACATTCAATCTATTTCATAATCAAATTATTCAAAAACAGTCTTAATCGCACTTATTATTATTATTATACCGCCAACCGGTTACAACCCGACGTCGGGGTCATCTTGTGGGCGTTTACACCATTGGTCGACTGCTGGTGGTGTCACTCCTGTCTACATAACGGCAGGAAACTATGTAGACTATGTAGACAGGAGTTACACCACCAGCAGTCGACCAATGGTGTAAACGCCCACAAGATGTCCCCGACGTCGGGTTGCAACCGGTTGGCGGTATAATAATAATAATAAGTGCGATTAAGACTGTTTTTGAATAATTGGTTAATCTTACTAATCGCTGCTTTATCTCCACAACCATTTTGTGCAAAAATCTATTTCATAACGGCTGTAGTCGCTGAAATGCCTGTTCCTGTACTTCGCATCGTACTTCTGTACAACGCAGGCACTGCAATTTCGTATTTATCCGCCGACACTGGGCAAGCAACATTCATTTATAATGTCTCCCCTGTACCGAAATATATCTAATGAATGTCCTAGTGCAGGTTGTAGACGCCTTGTTGACGACATATGGAAATTTTCATCTGCTCGGTCAGCATAACTGTAAGGCGGCTGTTCTCAATGAGCGGAAAATCCGGGTTCGTGTCCCAGTCCAGCACAAATTTTCATTGTCGCCATTCCATTATACAGTTGATGGTCGTTCATATTAACTGCAAGTATATTTAATGTGTCTTAAACATATTTCTACTCACCGAATTCAGCCATTCAGCATGAGCGAATAACACTAATAACACAGTCATTAAAAATAAGGTTTCTGAAGAGTGCGAAGAATTTGATCATTACAGCATATACATATCCCAACAGTTATAATTCTGTCTAAAATCCTGAGAACGTTGTGGGTGCTCCATCATTCTCTTCTGGGGAAACTAGTCATCCAGCTATGCTCAGACAGCTAGCCCGTAACAAGGCCGGGCGCCATGGTATTGACAGAAAGGTGGAAATCTCCTGTCTTCAGGCAGCAACTACGGCAGCACAACTTCGTCTAACAATTGCAGGTAATGGATTGATGATAGTGTACATCCCATGAAGAACGATCCAAAAATGCGAGGACGCCATATTCCTCACTAAACTTGTAACACCATAGCTCTAGTACTCTATTGATTTATTTTTGCCTTTTGTTTTATTTAATGTTACATCGTTGAGCTTCTGTAAATGTGTTTGATTGAATAGATAACAAAGAATTGTATACTACTTTGTTAAAACTTTAATCTCATGATTTGATTCTATGCAATGTAGTATATCTTTCATTTAAATTATTTGTCTCAATTGGAGGGAGACAAAACTTACTGTATATATTTGGAATTTGTTTAAATAATTTTTTTTATAGAAATGTCATTATGTGCAAAGGTTCTGTATAATTCTTTAAACAGTGTAGCTAGGTAAAACATTAGTTGTTACTGTTTGAATAATTGCGTAATTCTGACTTTCACTTCCGATAAGCCACCTCCGTTAGGTACAACGCGGTTAATATAACAAAATCCTCTCAGCGGGTAACACTGCTCTGCTTCTTCATACTATAATTACGAGAAAAAGAATAATTTCTTTATACGAAGTGCCATAGGCTTTGAGGTTATAGTATAGTAGTAGCAGACGGATATGAGTGTTATAAACTATAACGTTCGCTATCACAACTACATTCAGTGAGATTTGGTCTCTGAGCACTACCTGTGATTCTGATTTCTTACTTACAAATTCACACAGAAATTATCTTCACTCATAAACAGTTCATCAAAGGGGAAACTGCGTTTTTCGCCCTGCTTCTTCATCATCCATTCTGCAAACTGAACGCGAAGAGCTCGATCGGCCGCGGTGAGAACATTCAGATTTTCGAAAAGTGCGATTTATGTGTGGTCACAGTTCTTATTACTGATTTATGGCTAACCCAAATTTGCTGCAAGATGCGGTGAATACCGGTTTCTGCACTCTTGTGAACGATTCCAGATCTTTGGTTGGTACTGATTAATCTGTAATCTTTTAGGGTCGTCGAGCTTTCGGTCAGCGATAGATCTTGTTTCAAGGAGTTTCGCGAGGAGTTTCACATCCGCCACTGTGAGTAGTGGGTAAAATCATCAGCGATAACATGCGTGCGCCTCTCCTGATATAAAGAAGATCTCAACCTGTTCGAACTGTATTAACCCCACCAGCTTTCACGTAACCTGCAAGATGGAAGCACCAGTCATAACTCCATAATGAATAAAGCAATATTGAAATGTAAGGCATCATTGTTTTCCTCGTTTGATTCTGCAACTGCCTAATATCCTACATGGCCTCTTTACGTTTCATAATTACGAGTTGTAACGAAAATGGCGGTTCACAAACTGACCGCCATCCTTGTAAGACACGCTTGTAGGTTTCCTCACGTCTCTCATCTTCTATTACTTTTTAACTTTCTGGTTATTCAGCAATTTTCATTTTACAATTTTAGTTCGACACCTATGAAGCACCCTATACACTGACAGAAATGGAGTGTAGGGCCACGAATTTCCAATCCGATAATTAGAAAACTTTGTGGAGGTGTTCACCACATGAAAGGCATTAAATTCCGCCCGGAAATGCTGTTAGTTAACACCAGTATGAAGTGTGACCTACATGGGTAGGAATACATTCTTCTATTCATTTTGGCATGGAAGCGAAAAAAAAAAGCCTTTGAACGATCTCTTCGCAATTTCTGAATCACATGCTATGTCGGTGCACCAAGATTGCTGGCTTCAGGCTGGAGTACAGGGCTGTCAAGTATCCGTACAATCCTCAAGGCGTTTGTGCTGTGATGTACAGTATTGGATTTTGGATTTCCCTGCTGGATTATGCCATTTGTTACCTTGCTCATGAATGGTATATCGATAGCTTTCACCGTTCAACGATTTAATCTGCTTTTTAAAACAATCAGTTCTTGTAAGAGAATGATGTCTATCACTCTGTTAGTTACATGTGCTAAGAAACTGTAATTTCTGGCCGGCCTGATTGGCCGAGCGGTTCTAGGCGCTACAGTCTGGAACCGCGCGACCGCTACGGTCGCAGGTTCGAATCCTGCCTCGGGCATGGATGTGTGTGATGTCCTTAGGTTAGGTAGTAGGTTTAAGTAGTTCTAAGTTCTAGGGGACTGATGACCTCAGAAGTTAAGTCCTATAGTGCTCAGAGCCATTTGAACCTTTTTTTTTTTTTGTAATTTCTGTGCCTAGAACGAGTATTAAGATATTAGAGTAAGAGGGTGCAGAAGTTGAGCGCATTTTAGAGCCTGAAAAATACACTTGGTTGGCGGGCATGGCAGGAGGAGTTAGGCAAATGCTGCTTCTTTTAAACCTAAGCAATATCTGCTGAGGTAGCTGCTTTTGGACTGTTCGTTAGATAGATTATGCACTCAACAGTAGCGTTCGGGAACGTTAATGAACTGTAAATCCAATAAATTTATTGAGAAATAGCTAAATTGTGGTCGATATAGGCAGGAATGCTCGTTTAACGGGATACGGCGCGTAGTGCGCATAGTACCGAGCCGGACGACAATTACGCGTGACCCAGACGTATGGAAGCATTAGTACATGTCTCTGATTACACGAACGAGGGTACAACAGCCTTCAGGAATCGACCGGCCAAGAAATCTGGGGCGCACGCGCGCCAGAATTTAGAGAGACTCCAGGGGTGCAAAATGATGAATATTTCGACTTAAAACATTTTCTCTCAATTCAGAATAGTCAGGTTTACAAAGAGAAGCACAATTCATTACATCTCAAGGCATGGACTACTCAGTATAATAGGTTACTAGCCGAGTCATTGACACTAGCATACAAAATGGAATTTGTCTGTGGATACCTGGAGCGTTCAATAGCAGAACATATGCGTGGCGTTGCGGCAAACTGCCGCAGGTACGAAGAATTTAGAGTCTTTTAAAACCTACTAGTCACGGGACACCTAAGAAAGGATTAAACAAGAAATTGTGTAAAGGAAGGATTTCGAGGCATCGGAGTGCCGCAAGCCAGTCAAGTTTTTCGAGACGCTTATTAACAAGAACCGTTACGTGCATAAACCGTGTAGTGATAAGGAGATAATACAATACTGCTATATGCCATTGAGGTACCAGGAAACGCTCATTGGCAAATTTAATGACACAATAGAATCATTCGAAACGCTCTCCGGGAGTTAGACTTTGTCAAGGAAGCACAAAACACCGGGGACCGAATGAGATATAATGAACGAAATTTGCAGTGTGCATCTGGTGGAAATAATGACGCGAAAACACAAGTTGATGCAGGAAGACGAGACATAATGAACGAAATTTGCAAGGTGCATCTGGCGGAAATAATGACGGAAACAAAAATAGATACAGGGCGGCAAGAGTCCAATATCAAGGCCAAAGATTTAGTAATGACCTCAGTGAAACGATAGAAGCAGACGAGCGACCTATTGTGGTAATTTTCAAGAAAGCGGAGGAGGGAAACGCAATATTCTAACCAGTTCATGCAGCCGGTCTGAAACTCAGGCAAACAAATAATAATGGAGGAATGTTAGGGTCGGAACATGACCACTAGAATGACGTAGTGGAAATCGGACCACCTAACCCCCTTCCACCCCCCCCCCCCCCTTCCCAAGCAGAAACCGAAGCAGAAGTCCATATAGGAATACAGAGTCGGCATCGTTATATCATTGAGTTAGTGTTAACAGCCATTTGTTACCAGATCCATTTATATAGCCAGTGTACTGTTCTTTATTTGTTGCCACTCACTTTTTGAATGATTTATTATTGTAATTACAGGCAAAGATCTTCCTCTGTGACACCTGATCAATGAGTTTGGCGTCTGTAGTTTTCTGTCCAGCATTTGCAGTTTGATAATTTACCACAAATTTGTGGCGTACTGGTATAGTATGTTTCACAGAAAGCAAATGATGGTTTTTAGAAGTAAAAGTTATTTTTCTTGTTTAGCTGTCCCTGTCAATACACATAGATAAAACGAATAACACACTAGACTAACCTGGAACCGCTATCGAATAGCCACGTGAAGTTGTTTGTAACGAGAAACAAACCGACACTTTCAATCGAGGCTGGGCATCGCATGAAAGACGTAGAGACCAGTATCAGTTTGGCTGAATCCAGCTACACACCGAAAAATGCGAATTGCAAATATCTGGCGAAACACCAGACAATATAAGTACAGGGTTTAATGGTATAAATGCAGATGTTTATGTTTTTCATGGCGGACACTAAAGTGAACAATATTACGAAAGTATTGGCTCTGAGCACTAGGGGACTTAACATCTATGGTCATCAGTCCCCTAGAACTTGGAACTACTTAAACCTAACTAACCTAAGGACATCACACAACACCCAGTCATCACGAGGCAGAGAAAATCCCTGACCCCGCCGGGGATCGAACCCGGGAACCCGGGCGTGGGAAGCGAGAATGCTACCGCAAGACCACGAGCTGCGGACTACAAAAGTATTCACGTCATTTATAGACTAATAATTATAGCTGTTATAAGTCGGATATTTTTAGGCTGGGTAGCACCTCCAAGTACATGTGGCAATAGGACAGCAGGTCGGTAGTTGAAATGGAGACACATAGACATAGAATTCCTAGTGTCTACTGACAGAGGTAGCCCCACATAGTGGTGCATATACAACTGTGCAGAAAACATCAGGTCGTAAAGTTCTGTGACAAGTTTGTGGTAAGAATGCTCGATATAAGTAAAAATCAAGCAAGTTACTCATGGGTGTACATATTAAAGTACTGTACATGAAAATATTATATACACATATCAGCCAGTTCAAATACTTGGTGAAGTGGCGTCTCTGAGTGTAAATGCATCATAGAATCCCAGAAAGTTCTTCCATTTCGGCCGATCTTAAATGTCCCATTGCCAGTTAAATCTAGATGTCTTTCTTAAGTCTCTGCCCCGTCTCTCTGGTGACCTTCCTTGGTAAACTGCGCTTCAAACTAGGATTGAATTTGAATACCTGTCGAACGACATGACCAGCAGACTGCCAGTTCAAAGTATGTATACTGTCCATTATGTCACTGTGCTATGTTATTTGGGCCATTGCTTTCTTTCTGTCTTTCTTTGTGTAGCCCAACACTAATCTTTCCATTCTTCTTCGAGCTACTATGAGTTTTTAATTTCCATGTCTTACAGCGATAAGTTATTACTGGTAGTATTCATAGATCCAATTAGTTGTTCAGCTAAGCCGAAATATTGGACTTGTAAACTGAAGAGTAACGTCTGTAAGCTTGACAGCCCAATTTAATATTTCGAAATATTTCTGGTTTTAAGTCTCATTTTGTATTTGCATGTCGAACCTGATTCTGCAGCCCATTACATTTGTATACTTTCCTCACAAATATTCCCTCTGGTATGCATGATGATTTTGGTTTTGACCTAGTTTATTTTATGACCAACTTCAGGTCAGGCTAACACAAGGTCTTTAACTAATATTTAAAATTATTGTATGCTTTTTGCATTTAAGTTTAGAGACTGCGTTTCTGGATCCGCTGTAAATAGTTTTGGAGATTTAGGACCCCATTATTTTTTTCCCTTGTCACTGGAAATTTCATTGATTTCTTCTACAACACTAAACAAACACTATGTAAGTTCTGTATGTGTTGTAAAGATTTTAATGTAGCTTTGTTATGTGAGGGAAAAGAAAAGAAAAGACCGGTAGATACGGGAAGATTTCAATTAGACTACATCATGGTCAGTCAGTGGTTGGTTGGTTGGTTGTTTGGAGGAAGAGACCAAACATCGAGGTCATCGGTCTCATCGGATTAGGGAAGGACAGGGAAGGAATTCGGCCGTGCCCTTTTTAGAGGAACCATTCCGGTATCTGCCTGGAGCGATTTAGGGAAATCACGGAAAACCTAAATCAGGATGGCCGGTCGCGGGATTGAACCGTCGTCCTCCCGAATGCGAGTCCAGTGTGCTAACCACTGCGCCACCTCGCTCGGTGGTCAGTCAGTGATTCCGGATACAGATATTGAATTATAAGGCGCAAGCAGGAGAAGATATAGGCTCAGATCACAATTTAGTAATGATGAAGAGTAGGCTGATGGTTAAGAGATTAGTCGGGAAGAATCAATGCGCAAAGAAGTGGGATACGGAGTAATAAGGAATAAGGAGATACGCTTGAAGTTCTCTAAGGCTATAGGTGGTAACATTAAGAGTGCAATGGGCACTCTGCAGAGGAGAGAGCCGATAGGCGCAAATGGCACATTGAAGCGCTCTACGGGGTGGAAGACTTGTCTAATGACGTGATGAAAGAAGAAAGAGGAGTCTATTGGGAGGAGACGGGGTATCAAAATTTAAAAGAGCTTTGTAGAATGTTTAAATCTGGCGATATACCATTTGATATTCGGAAAAACAACAGCCACAAAATCTCAAAGACTGAAAGAGCCGACAAGTGCGAGAATTATCGCAGAGTTAGCTTAACAGCTCAAGAATCCAAGTTGAATACAAGAATAAGATACAGAAGAATGGAAAAGAAATTTGAGGATGTATTAGATGTCGCTCAGACAGGCTTTAGGAAAGGTAATGTCACCAGACGGGCAATTCGGACGTAGAGCTTGGTGGTGAAAAGAAGACTAAAAAAGAATCAAGCCACAATCATAGAATTTGTCGATTTGGAAAAAGCGTTCTGCAGTGTTCAATGCTGTAAAATGTTCGAAATTCGGAGACAAATAGCGGTAAGCTATACGGAAATACGTAAAATATTGCGGTATGTACGGAGCTAAGAGGGAACAATAATAGCGAAAGTCAATGAAAGATGTGCTCAGATTAAAAAATGGTGTAGTATAGGGAAGCAGTCTTTCGCCCCTATTGTTCAACCTATACATCGAGGAAGCGACGATGGAAATAAAATTTCGAACGTGGAATTGAAATTCAAAGTGAAATGATATCAGTGGTATGATTCGCTGATGACATTGCTATTCTCCGCGAAAGTGAAGGAGAGTTACAGGATCTGCTGAATGGAATGAACAACTAATGAGTACAACATATGGACTGAAAGTAAATCGAAGAAAGACGAAAGAACTGAGAAGCGAGAACAGCGAGAAACTTCACTTCAGTGTTGGTTATCACGATGTAGATGATGTTAGTGAATTTTGCCATGTAGGTAGCGAAATAACGCATGGCGGACAGAGCGAGGACGACATAAAAAGCAGGCTAGCACTGACAAGGGGGACGTTCCTGGCCAAGAGAAATCAACTAGTATCAAGCATAGGCCTTATTTTAAGGAAGAGCTTTCTTAAAATGCACATTTGGAGCATAGCATTGCATGATAGAGAAACATGGACTTCGAGAAAACCGAAAAAAAGGCAGTCGAAGCATTTGAGATGTGATGCTACGGAAGAATGAACATAATTAGGTGGACTGATAATGTAAGGAATGAGACGAGGAAATGATTATATGCAAAAGTTTTACAGGTAGGAGGGACAATATTCTAAGACTTCTGTTAAGACATCAGGGAATAACTTCCATGGAGCTGGAGGTAGCTGTAAGTATGAAAACTGTAGAGGGAACCAGAAACAGAGATTGGAATACGTCTATCAAATAACAGCAAATAATTGAAAAAAAGGGAAATTCATGTTCTGTTAACGCCACTGTCAGGTGAATTGAATAATTGAAGAATGCCTTTTCAAAATCTATAAAAGCGACCGATAGAGAGAGATGGTGATCCCTGACTCCTATAACTGTTTTGTGTAGAACGAGGATTTGGTCAATTTTACTAAAACATATTCGAAACCGAGGCAAAGAGATATTGGAGCATTGTGTACGACAGAGTCACACATGCTTCTACTCTGGACTATCAAACGTTATCAATCCCCGCCCTTCCCATCCCGTCTTCACATATTCACCAACAAGACATCCGGTGACTTCTTCCTCTCTCCTCGTATAATGAAATCAATGCATGGCAGGCAACCACAGAATGGTGACGAGACAGTTTTCGAATTGCAACGATTCCTCAAAAGCCCTTTCTTGAACCGAGGTCACCGTCAACTCAACCATCGTTGGGGAAGATGCGCTACATTGAATGGTGAGAACACACTGAGGTGACGAATGTCGTGGGATACCTCCTAATATCGTGTTGGACTTCCTTTTGTCTGGCGTAGTGCAGCAAGTCGACGTGGCGTGGACTCAACAAGGTGTAGGATGTGACCTGGAGAAATATTGAGCCATAATTCCTCTATAGCTGTCCATAATGGTGAAACTGTAGTCGGTGCAGAATTATGTACACAAACTGACATCCCATAAATGTTCGATGGAAATCCTGTCGAGCGACAGGGATGTCCAAATTATTCGCTCTAATTGTCCATAATGTTCTTTAAATAAATTGCGAACCACTGTGGCCCAGTGACTTGGTGCATTGTCATCTATAAAAATTCCATTTTTGTTTGGAAACGTGACACCAATGATGGCTGCAGTCTCCGAAAGTAGCCGAAAGTAACCATTTCCAGTCACTGATATGTTCAGTTCGACCAGAGGATCCAGTCCATTCCATGTAAACACAGACCACACCATTGTGTAGCCATCACTTGCTTGCACAGTGCCTTGTTGACAATTTGGGCCCATGGTTTCGTGAGGTCTGCGCCACACTCTAACCCTACCAACAGCCTTACAACTGAAATCGGGACTCATCTGACTAGTCACGGTTTGTCAGTAGTTCAGGATCCAATCAATATGGTCACGAGTGCAGGAGAGGTGACGCAGTCGATGTCGTGTTGTTGTCAAAGGCACAAGCGCCGGTCGACTGCTGCCATAGCCAATTAACATCAGATTTCGAGGCACTATCGTAAAGAATAAGTTTGCAGTACGTCACATACTGATACGAGGTTCCTTCACGCAGTGTTGCTTGCTATTAGTACTGACAGCTGTACACAGACGCCACTGCTCCCGATCGTTAGTGAAGGCCATCTGCCATTTCTTTGTCCATGGTGAGAGGTAATTCCCGAAATGTATTATGCTCGGCACACTCTTGACACTGTGGATCACGAAGTGGTGGATTCCCTAACGATTTACGATACGGAATGTCCCATGCTTTAGCTCCAGCTTCCACACCGCGATAAGTCTGTTAATTCCCGTCATGAAGTCATAATCATGTCGGAAAGCTTCTCACATGAATCACCTGAGTACAAATGATACCTCCGCCAATGCACTGCCCTCTTATACATTGTGTGTGCGATACTGGCGTCATCAATATATGCTATCCCACAGCTTTTGTCACGTCAGCGTACAGAGACGGCCTGAAACCAAACCCTGATTACATGGTCACAGCTTGCTTTTGATGAAATAAGAGTTAAAACTATACAGGGTGTTACAAAAAGGTACGGCCAAACTTTCAGGAAACATTCCTCACACACAAAGAAAGAAAATATGTTATGTGGACATGTGTCCGGAAACGCTTACTTTCCATGTTAGAGCTCATTTTATTACTTCTCTTCAAATCAAATTAATCATTGAATGGAAACAGACAGCAACAGAACGTACCAGCGTGACTTCACATTGTTACAGGAAATGTTCAAAATATCCTCCGTTAGCGAGGATACATGCATCCACCCTCCGTCGCATGGAATCCCTGATGCGCTGATGCAGCCCTGGAGAATGGGGTATTGTATTACAGCCGTCGACAATAAGAGTTTGAAGAGTTTACATTTGGTACCGGGGTTGCGTAGACAAGAGCTTTCAAATGCCCCCATAAATGAAAGTCAAGAGGGTTGAGGTCAGGAGAGCGTGGAGGCCATGGAATTGGTCCGACTGTACCAATCCATCGGTCATCGAATCTGTTGTTGAGAAGCGTACAAGCACTTCGACTGAAATGTGCAGGAGCTCCATCGTGCATGAACCACATGTTGTGTCGTACTTGTAAAGGCACATGTTCTAGTAGCACAGGTAGAGTATCCCGTAAGAAATCATGATAACGTGCTCCATTGAGCGTAGGTGGAAGAACATGGGGCCCAATCAAGACATCACCAACAATGCCTGCCCAAACGTTCACAGAAAATCTGTGTTGATGACGTGATTGCACAATTGCGTGCAGATTCTCGTCAGCCCACACATGTTGATTGTGAAAATTTACAATTTGATTGCCGGCCGGAGTGGCCGTGCGGTTCTAGGCGCTACAGTCTGGAACCGAGCGACCGCTACGGTCGCAGGTTCGAATCCTGCCTCGGGCATTGATGTGTGTGATGTCCGTAGGTTAGTTAGGTTTAATTAGTTCTAAGTTCTAAGCGACTGATGACCTCAGAAGTTAAGTCGCATAGTGCTCAGAGCCATTTGAACCATTTCTTTTTTTTTTTTTGCACTGACTGCAAAACCACGTTCGTGATGAACACTAACCTGTTGATGCTACGTACTGATGTGCTTGGTGCTAGTACTGTAGAGCATTGAGTAACATGTCAACACAAGCACCGAAGTCAACATTACCTTCTTTCAATTGGGCCAACTGGCGGTGAATCGAGGAAGTACAGTACATACTGACGAAACTAAAATGAGCTCTAACATGGAAATTAAGCGTTTCCGGACACATGTCCACATAACGTCTTTTCTTTATTTGTGTGTGAGTAATGTTTCCTGAAAGTTGGGGTACCTTTTTGTAACACCCTGTATAAGTACGCAGCGTGGTGCAGTAACTCAAGGCCGCTTAGGAACGCAAAACTAATTAGCGACTCAGAGGTCCGCCACTAATTGTGTTACAGTGGAGAGGCACTTGTGGCCGCCTTAAACACGTAATCATCGGCGAAACCTCGGCTGAGGCCGGCCGTGTACGCCAGCCGCGCTCTGTTTGCGGTCGGTAAGGGGCGCAACCGCAGCGTTCTGGCCTGCTGAACTGCTCAGGTCAAATCCCCCGATCGCAGGTGGGATTCACTGAGCCGAGGACAAACATGCAGTCACGTTTCGTTTGCGCCGCGTACTGCAAGCAACTGACGAACGCTTAGTGTTTTCATAGTCCCCCCCCCCCCTCTCTCTCTCCACCACAGAGATGGTAGAATGCGTTAAACACTGTATCTTCTGCATAAATGAAGACTCAAACGTGCGGTGAATTTTTGCTTAGACATCGTAACATGACATCACATATCGGTTCACGATTTTCGTCTCAGCTCCATTACAACCACTTGATAACTTATTGTGACTTGGTGCTTTTGGTGGGAGTGGAAAATCGGTGATGCACCGTTTTGTCAGCAGAAGACTTACGCTGCGTCTTAAAATGCAGAGAGTGACATCCTTCTGGTAGGCGCGCAGATTTCGCGGAATGGTTGTCTTTCCTGAATCGCTGTTGTTGTTAGTCGCTAGCGCCAATCCTTTGCAGCAAGCACAGTGCCGCCTGTCACCGTAAGTGTTCCCCTCCGGACACCTGAACGAGAAATCTGCATGTCTGTCTGCACAGCAAAAAGAACCACTTACTGATGCTACCCTTGCCTCATATGGAACTTCATTGCTTTCCCCCAAATTTATGCACTGTCCGATCCAAAGTATTGCCACCGCTTCTAGACGTGGCACTAATGATACCAGAAACAACATAATGCATTGCTAATGCATCGTAATAGAGTCTTTGTAAGGCTTGAATGGGAATTTTCAGTTGGCTACCCCGCTGTTACGGGGACATAGGCAGTTTCTCGTACTTCGCATTGGCAGCATCATTAGTCACCCCTCAAAGTGGAGTGCAGGAAATGGGGGCAGATCAGGAGAGGGAACTTTTATTTGATATCTGTTCGCTTTAGACTTGCCCTGACTGATACCCGCTTGCTGTACGTGGACAATTTACAAGTCGTTCTGGCTGTATTGAAATTCATGTTCTGAGCAGCTCGCAGATATCTAATTCTGTTATGCGTCAAGTATCTTCAGTTCATTGTATTTGATCTGTGCCTCGTTTATCTTGAATCTGAGAGCTGAAGTTAAGTTCCTCCCTGTTCTCATTTCTGCTGCTTCTGGTGACCTTCGTCTTTCTTCGATTAACTCTCAGTCCAGATTCCGTACTCATTATACTTTTCAAAAAAATATGTGTGAAATCTTAAGGGACTTAACTGTTAAGGTCATCGGTCCTTAAGTTTACACACTACTTAACCTAAATTATCCTAAGGACAAACACACACACCCATGCCCGAGGGAGGGCTCGAACCTCCGCCGGGTCCAGCCGCACAGTCCATGACTGCAGCGCCTTAGACCTATACTTTTCAACAGACCCCTTTCATTGAGGATAGCGCATTATATCACTGACATCTTTTACCTTGAATTTTAATTCCATTCTTGAAATTTTACCTCCGCCATTGCTTCTCCGGTGTACAGATTGAACAGTAGGGGCGAAAGACTATAGCTCTGTCTGACACTCTTTTTAATCCGAGCACTTCGATTTTGGTCTTCCAGTCTTACTGCTCGCTCTTGGTCCTAGCACATATTATACATTACTCGTCTCTCTCTATAGCTCACACCTATTTTTCTACAATTTGAAACATCTTGCACCATTTTACATTGTCGAACGCGTAGTAGGTCCTCGGCATACAACTATAAATATTGTTTGTACTCAAGTTCTGAATTACGAAACAATGTAAACAACTTGAAAGGTGTTTTCACGGAATACATGGAAATGAATGTTTTTCGAGATAACACTACATACACTGTTCATTTTTTGTTTTAGTTTCTAACAGAAAGTCGGCAAAATGAGTACCTAGGAAACGACGGGTTTGTCAGCTGGTAATAAATATAACCAGATGCATTTTTAAGATGTTGTTTCAGTGTAAAGAGTTTCCTTTTCGTGTAGAGGCCAAACATTAGATTCAATTACATGAGTAGTTCAGAGATGAAAACGAGTGAACAGCGTTCGCATGCTTCGTAACAGTATTAATTTGTGAACGAGCTATTGAGCCTTATATCGACCCCATCCAGGGCTATTATTGTACTATTACCCATGATAATTGCATCATGCACGGGTGTGTGTTCAAAAATGGTTCTAATGGCTCTGAGCACTATGGGACTCAACTGCTGAGGTCATCAGTCCCCTAGAACTTAGAACTAGTTAAACCTAACTAACCTAAGGACATCACAAACATCCATGCCCGAGGCAGGATTCGAACCTGCGACCGTAGCGGTCTTGCGGTTCCGGACTGCAGCGACGAGTGTGTGTGTTGTCCTTAGTATAAGTTAGTTTAAGCTAGATTAAGTAGTGTGTAAGCTTTGGGACCGATGACCTCAGCAGTTTGGTCCCATAAGATCTTATCACAGTTTTCCAGTTTCATCATGCGATCTGTGACGGAACACTTGCACGCCTTCCGTTTAATACCTGGGAACTGTTATCATAGCAAAATAAATATCTGTTTTGTTTAATTAGTGATTGATCCGTGGAAAAAATTGCTGTTTTAAAGAGCGCGTCGCAGCACGTTGTGCGAAGCAGTCGCCCTCCGTTTCTGGCGGTGGCGCCGCTGTGGCAATCGCAGCTGTGGTGTCTCCCTCTGGTGGGAAAGGGGAAAGGTTGCCTGTTGACGTGCATTTAAGGGGCGCTATGTGCTCGCCAGTGGCACTTGGTCAGTCGGAGTGAGTCTGGTCAGTCACTCGTCACCAGTTGCTGGTCTGTCTCTCGTTCGCATTTGTACGGCTGTTAGTGTCTGTCTGTCGTTCGGAGTGCTAGTACGTCTGTCGTTTGGATCAAACTTTAAAGCCGGCAAAATGAGAGTCTTCTCACTCCGCCAGTAACAGAACTCAGTTAGTGGTCGCCAGGTCGGGGCTGAGTTCCTGCATCTGAGTCTGCGCGTTAGGCCGCCAGTCTGTTCTGTTAAAGGATGTAGGAGAATTAAGTGTAGAATCGTTGGCGAAGATACAGGAAATTCTGTGGTTACTGGTTTATTTTGAGCAGCATTCGTGTGCTTTCAAATTTCTCACTCCACCCTGTTAGCTCTGCTATACCCGTAATCAAAGGGGAAGTGTAACGAATTAATTTCTAGAGCTCTTTCGGAGGGGTTCTTGTTACGGCAACTTAGACAACTAATAATCACTGAGAGACTCACAGAGGGCTTTAGGAAACATCTAGAATGTCAGTATATTTGGAAGGTGCAGGCCGCTAGTGAAGATTTGTCAGTGTATGTGGAAAGGGTAAGGGTAGCTTCGCAGGCCTTGCTAAGTGATTTATCAGAAGAACAACTAACTGCAGTAGTGTTGGAAGGGATGGTGGCTGCTGACAAAATAAATTTTATTTTCAAGTTACACCCGAAGACCAGGGAAGAACTTTCTGTTGTTGTTACTTGTGCATCTGCGCTAAAGTTAAGCGGTGTGGAGAGAGATCGGCCAAGTAGTAATTATCAAGGCGTACACAGGAAATGTTTTCGATGTGGGGCTAGTACGCATTTGGTTAGGAGTTGTCCGGTTTTACGTGGGACAAGAAGTACTAAGTGACATAAGGGCAGGCGGCACGTTTCCAGGAGTAACTTATTGTTTAGTTAGGGGCGTGCCGTAGTTGCTGATTCCCGGTTCTGTCTACCTTATATTTGTCTCATCTTGAATCAGGAACCCCTCTACGCCTTATTGGATACGGGTAGCACTTATTCCTTGATTAATGAGGCTTGGGTTCTGGAATTTCGCAGTCTTACCAGGATCAAACCTGAAAAGATCCCGCTTCGGAGATGTCGTATGTCCAATGGTCAGGTGTTGCCTCTGGCGGGGTGGGTTAAGGGTAGTGTCTCGGTAGGGCGGTTCTCCTGGCCAATGACCTTTGCTATTGTCGCTAACCTGCCGGTAAATATGGTGCTGGGTTGTGACTTCATTTCTAAAACCCAACTTGTTCAGGATTATTCAGGGGGGAAGTTTTTTTTTTTTAATTTGTGCCAAGAGAAGTTCGGATTTTGTGAATGTCGGGCGGCGGTGTCATCCATGCCTTCTTCCTTGTCGGTCACCTCTATCGATAATGTCAATCTTGATCATCTTTCACCGAGTCAGGTTCAACAGGTCCATCAGTTACAGGAGGCTTTTCCTGACTTATTCTGCGATAAACTTGGAGTAACGAATAAATTAGAATATCATATTCGTTTGACTGACAAGATTCCGGATAGTCAGTCCCCATATCGTCTCTCACCACCTAAGATGAAAATGTTGCGGGAAAAGGTACAGAAGATGTTAGATCAAGGGGTTATTCGTCCCTCGACTTCTCCATATGCCTCCACGATATTCTTTGTACCGAAGGATCAGGGTATCGATTTCAGGGCGGTGGTCGTTTACTGTCATTTGAATGAGAAGGTGGTGTTGGAGTCAGTTCCGTTGCCTGATCTACACAATTCCCTTACTTGGTTTTCAGGCGCGTCTTCGTTCACCGTTCTTGACTTCAATCAAGCCTATTATCAAATTCCGTTGACCTGCGTTTTGCACTGACTGGAATTTATTCGAATTTAACCGGGTCACATTTGGGCTGGCTACCGGAGCTGCTGTGTTGACTCGTTTATTAGATAGTGTACTGGGTGAATTTAAATTGCGTTTTGTTTGTAACTATTTGGATGACCTTGTGATACATGGTAAATCGTTTGAAGAGCATTTTAGTCATTTACATCAAGTATTTACTAAGCGTCAGCAGGCAGGTTTAACCGTTAAAGTCTCGAAGGTTACCCTTGCCAGGCCACATATTTCCTTTCTAGGCCATATTGTCTCAGGCGATGACGTTTGGATCGATCAAGAGCGCACTAAATCCTTGCGCGTACTCCCACCTCCTACTGATAAGCGGGGAGTCGCTAAATTTATTGTCATGGAAAATTATTTCAGGAAGTTAGTTCCGAATTTTGCTGCCTTAGCTGCCCCTTTAAATCAGCTTCGTAAAAAAGGAGTAAGATTTACTTGGGCTCTCAACCAGCAGGCGGTTTTCGAACAGATCAAAATCGCAATTGCTAATCCACCGGTGCTTGGGGTGCCTGATTTTGATAAGCCTTTTATAGTTCAGACGGAGGTGTCGAGTGCGGGTGTGTCGGCTGTCTTATTAGAAGAATGGCAAGGTCAGCGGCAACCTTTGGCCTATGCCTCGCGCCGTTTGAATGATTCTGAGGCAAAATACTCAGTCTACGAATGTGAGGCCTTGGCGGTCCTATTTGCATTAGAAAATTTCCGGTTTTACCTTGAGCACAAAGCTTTTTTGCTGGAGATTGATAATCAAGCCTTAAGCTGGGTCTTGGCTAGGCCACGTAAGACCGGTCGGATCGCACGTTGGGCGGTGAGAATCTCAGCATTTAAATTTAAGGTTAGGCATATCAAGGGTTCCGAGAATGCGGTCGCTGATGCCCTCAGCCGGATGTTTGACCCACCATCCGATTGTTCGGAGGAGCACCACCAGGGTCCACTTTAGGGTCAGCTTTTGGTTTTGGGGGAAGTATCCCAACTGTTTAGGAATCTCGAAGAAAACCAGGAACAGGATGTTGAAATGGGTTGCATCAAACAGCGGATTAGGTCGAGTGAGGTAGTCGAAGGTTACAGATCGAGGAAAGGTATTCTGTGTAAGGCAGGGTGTCGAGAGGGTCACATCCAAATTTGTCGGCCATAAATATTAATCCAGCCAATATTCCAGTAATATCATTGCTCTTCGGTGGTAGGTCACTTAGGCACATATAAAACGATTCAGAAAATTAAGCAGTATGTGACCTGGCCTCATCTTGAGAGTGACATTAACAAATTAGTAGCCGGTTGTCATTTGTGCCGGGCTGCGAAACCTAGCAATGCCCCACAGCAAAGTCTATTGTCTTCGGAACGTGAAAATTATCCAATAGATCGTCTTTATATCAACCATGTGGGTCCGTTGCCACGTTCCAGTAGAAGGAATATGTATATTGATGCCTTTTCTCGCTTTACTTGTCTTATTCCCAGTAGAAGTAGTACTACCAATGTAACTATTTCTCACCTTACTAACATCTTTTCGACCTTTGGGCCTCCTATGGGCTTGATTAGTGATAATTCCCGTGATTTTGTGTCAGATAAGTTTAAGAACTTATCAGCAAAGTCCCCCCCCCCCCATGAACCATGGACCTTGCCGTTGGTGGGGAGGCTTGCGTGCCTCAGCGATACAGATAGCCGTACCGTAGGTGCAACCACAACGGATTGGTATCTGTTGAGAGGCCAGACAAACGTGTGGTTCCTGAAGAGGGACAGCAGCCTTTTCAGTAGTTGCAGGGGCAACAGTCTGGAATATTGACTGATCTGGCCTTGTAACACTAACCAAAATGGCCTTGCTGTGCTGGTACTGCGAACGGCTGAAAGCAAGGGGAAACTACAGCCGTAATTTTTCGCCGAGGCATGCAGCTTTACTGTATGGTTAAATGATGATGGCGTCCTCTTGGGTAAAATATTCCGGAGGTAAAATACACTCCTGGAAATGGAAAAAAGAGCACATTGACACCGGTGTGTCAGACCCACCATACTTGCTCCGGACACTGCGAGAGGGCTGTACAAGCAATGTTCACACGCACGGCACAGCGGACACACCAGGAACCGCGGTGTTGGCCGTCGAATGGCGCTAGCTGCGCAGCATTTGTGCACCGCCGCCGTCAGTGTCAGCCAGTTTTCCGTGTCATACGGAGCTCCATGGCAGTCTTTAACACTGGTAGCATGCCGCGACAGCGTGGACGTGAACCGTATGTGCAGTTGACGGACTTTGAGCGAGGGCGTATAGTGGGCATGCGGGAGGCCGGGTGGACGTACCGCCGAATTGCTCAACACGTGGGGCGTGAGGTCTCCACAGTACATCGATGTTGTCGCCAGTGGTCGGCGCAAGGAGCACGTGCCCGTCGACCTGGGACCGGACCGCAGCGACGCACGGATGCACGCCAAGACCGTAGGATCCTACGCAGTGCCGTAGGGGACCGCACCGCCACTTCCCAGCAAATTAGGGACACTGTTGCTCCTGGGGTATCGGCGAGGACCATTCGCAACCGTCTCCATGAAGCTGGGCTACGGTCCCGCACACCGTTAGGCCGTCTTCCGCTCACGCCCCAACATCGTGCAGCCCGCCTCCAGTGGTGTCGCGACAGGCGTGAATGGAGGAACGAATGGAGACGTGTCGTCTTCAGCGATGAGAGTCGCTTCTGCCTTGGTGCCAATGATGGTCGTATGCGTGTTTGGCGCCGTGCAGGTGAGCGCCACAATCAGGACTGCATACGACCGATGCACACAGGGCCAACACCCGGCATCATGGTGTGGGGAGCGATCTCCTACACTGGCCGTACACCACTGGCGATCGTCGAGGGGACACTGAATAGTGCACGGTACATCCAAACCGTCAGCGAACCCATCGTTCTACCATTCCTAGACCGGCAAGGGAACTTGCTGTTCCAACAGGACAATGCACGTCCGCATGTATCCCGTGCCACCCAACGTGCTCTAGAAGGTGTAAGTCAACTACCCTGGCCAGCAAGATCTCCGGATCTGTCCCCCATGGAGCATGTTTGGGACTGGATGAAGCGTCGTCTCACGCGGTCTGCACGTCCAGCACGAACGCTGGTCCAACTGAGGCGCCAGGTGGAATTGGCATGGCAAGCCGTTCCACAGGGCTACATCCAGCATCTCTACGATCGTCTCCATGGGAGAATAGCAGCCTGCATTGCTGCGAAAGGTGGATATACACTGTACTAGTGCCGACATTGTGCATGCTCTGTTGCCTGTGTCTATGTGCCTGTGGTTCTGTCAGTGTGATCATGTGATGTATCTGACCCCAGGAATGTGTCAATAAAGTTTCCCCTTCCTGGGACAATGAATTCACGGTGTTCTTATTTCAATTTCCAGGAGTGTAGTCCTCCATTCGGATCTCCGGGCGGGGACTACTCAAGAGGACGTCGTTGTCAGGAGAAAGAAAACTGGCATTCTAGGGATCGGAGCGTGGAAGGTCAGATCCCTTAATCGGGCAGGTAGGTTAGAAAATTTAAAAAGGGAAATGGATAGGTTAAAGTTAGATATAGTGGGAATTAGTTAAGTTCGGTGGCAGGAGGAAGAAAACTTCTGGTCAGGTGAATACAGGGTTATAAATACAAAATCAAATAGGGGTAATGCAGGAGTAGATTTAATAATGAATAAAAAATAGGAGTGCGGGTAAGTTACTACAAACAGCATAGTGAAAGTATTACAGTGGCCAAGATAGACACGAAGCCCATGCCTACTACAGTAGTACAAGTTTATATGCCAACTAGCTCTGCAGATGACGAAGAAATTGAAGAAATGTGTGATGAGATAAAAGAAATTATTCAGTTAGTGAAGGGAGACGAAAATTTAATAGTCATGGGTGACTGGAATTCGACAGTAATAAAAGGGAGAGAAGGAAACATAGTAGGTGAATATGGATTGGGTCTAAGAAATGTAAGAGGAAGCCGTCTGGTAGAATTCTGCACAGAGCATAACTTAATCTTAGCTAACACTTGGTTCAAGAATCATAAAAGAAAGTTGTATACATGGAAGAATCCTGGCGATACTAAAAGGTATCTGATAGATTATATAATGATAAGACAGAGATTTAGGAACCATGCTTTAAATTGTAGGACTTTCCAGGGGCAGATGTGGACTCTGAACACAATCTATTGGTTATGAACTGTAGATTAAAACAGAAGAAATTGCAAAAAGGTGGGAATTTAAGAAGTTGGGACCTGGATAAACTGACTAAACCAGAGATTGCACAGAGTTTCAGGGACAGCATAAGGGAACAATTGACAGGAATGGGGGAAAGAAATACAGTAGAAGACGAATGGGTAGCTCTGAGGGATGAAGTAGTGAAGGCAGCAGAGGATCAAGTAGGTAAAAAGACGAGGGCTAGTAGAAATCCTTGGGTAACAGAAGAAATGTTGAATATAATTGATGAAAAGAGAAAATATAAAAATGCAGTAAATGAAGCAGGCAAAAAGGAATACAAACGTCTCAAAAATGAGATCGACAGGAAGTGCAAAATGGCTAAGCAGGCATGGCTAGAGGACAAATGTAAGGATGTAGAGGCTTATCTCACTAGGGCTATGATAGATATTGCATACAGGAAAATTATAGAGACCTTTGGAGAAAAGAGAGCCACTTGTATGAATATCAAGAGCTCAGATGGAAACCCAGTTCTAAGCAAAGAGGGGAAAGCAGAAAGGTGGAAAGAGTATATAGAGGGTCTATACAAGGGCGATGTACTTGAGGATAATATCATGGAAATGGAAGAGGATGTAGATGAAAATGAAATGGGAGATATGATACTGCGTGAAGAGTTTGACAGAGCACTGAAAGACCTGAGTCGAAACAAGGCCCCGGGAGTAGACAACATTCCATTAGAACTACTGACGGCCTTAGGAGAGCCAGTCCTGACAAAAGTCTACCATCTGGTTAGCAAGATGTACGAGACAGGCGAAATACCCTCAGACTTCAAGAAGAATATAATAATTCCAATCCCAAAGAAAGCAGTTGTTGACAGATGTGAAAACTACCGAACTATCAGTTTAATAAGTCACAGCTGCAAAATACTAACGCGAATTCTTTACAGACGGATGGAAAACTGGTAGAAGCCGACCTCGGGGAAGATTAGTTTGGATTCCGTAGAAATGTTGGAACACGTGAGGCAATACTGACTGTACGAATTATCTTAGAAAAAAGATTAAGGAAAGGCAAACCTACGTTTCTATCATTTGTAGACAGAGAAAGCTTTTGACAATACTCTCTTTCAAATTCTAAAGGTGGCAGGTATAAAATACAGGGAGTGAAAGACTATTTACAATTTGTACAGAAACCAGAGGGCAGTTATAAGGGTCGAGGGGCCTGAAAGGGAAGCAGCGGTTGGGAAGGTAGTGAGACAGGGTTGTAGCCTATCCCCGATGTTATTCATTCTGTATATTGAGCAAGCAGTAAAGGAAACAAAAGAAAAATTTGGAGTAGGTATTAAAGTCGAGGGAGTAGAAATGAAAACTTTGAGGTTCGCCGATGACATTGTAATTCTGTCAGAGACGGCAGAGGACTTGGAAGAGCAGCTGAACGGAATGGACAGTGTATTGAAAGGAGGATATAAGATGAACATCAACAAAA
Source organism: Schistocerca serialis cubense (assembly GCF_023864345.2). Classification (NCBI taxonomy): domain Eukaryota; kingdom Metazoa; phylum Arthropoda; class Insecta; order Orthoptera; family Acrididae; genus Schistocerca; species Schistocerca serialis. The sequence continues at coordinate 156,898,204 of NC_064645.1, forward strand.
GCAAAACGAGGATAATGGAATGTTGTCGAATTAAGTCGGGTGATGCTGAGGGAATTAGATTCGGAAATGAGACACTTAAAGAAGTAAAGGAGGTTTGCTATTTGGGGAGCAAAATAACTGATGATGGTCGAAGTAGAGAGGATATAAAATGTAGACTGGCAATGGCAAGGAAAGCGTTTCTGAAGAAGCGAAACTTGTTAACATCGAGTATAGATTTAAATGTCAGGAAGTCGTTTCTGAAAGTATTTGTATGGAGTGTACCCATGTGTGGAAGTGAAACATGAACAATAAATAGTTTGGACAAGAAGAGAATAGAAGCTTTCGAAATGTGGTGCTACAGAAGAATATTGAAGATCAGGTGGGTATATCACATAACTAATGAGGAGGTATTGAATAGGATTGGGGAGAAGAGAAGTTTGTGGCACAACTTGACTAGAAGAAGGGATCGGTTGGTAGGACATGTTTTGAGGCATCAAGGGATCACAAATTTAGCATTGGAGGGCAGCGTGCAGGGTAAAAATTGTAGAGGGAGGCCAAGAGATGAATACACAAAGCATATTCAGAAGGATGTAGATTGCGGTAGGTACTGGGAGATGAAGGAGCTTGCACAGGATAGATTAGCGTGGACAGCTGCATCAAACCAGTCTCAGGACTGAAGACCACAACAACAACAACATCAGGAAAGTCGGGGGATCAAGTCTATATTAAGAATTTTCAGGGTCGAGGAAGGATGGGGGGCCGAGTAGGGAAGTTCACACCCCGCTTTATAGGTCCATGCACGGTGCTCCGTTTGTTGGTGCCGGTTAATTTGTTACTCAGACATGATCAGACCGGTAGGGAATATAATTTGAGCCTGGTAAAGTCTCTGAGTTCGGGCGCCTGTTCTAGTTTGATGGGAGGAGGTTGAACCGTGGAAAAAATTGCTGTTTCGAAGAGCGCGCCCCAGGGCGTTGTGTGAAGCAGTCGCCCTCCGTTTCTGGCGGTGGCGCCGCGGTGGTACATCGCAGCTTTGGTGTCTCCCTCTGGTGGAAGAGGGGAAAGGTTGCCTGTTCACGTGCATTTAAGGGGCGCTATAAGCTCACTAGTGGCAGTTGGTCAGTCGGAGTGAGTGTGTGTCAGTCACTCGTCACCAGTTGCTGGTCTGTCTCTCGTTCGCATTTGTGCAGCAGTTTGTCTGTCGTTCGGAGTGCTAGTATGTCGTTTGGATCAAACTTTAAGGCCGCCAAAATGAGAGTTTTGCCACTCCGCCAGTAACAGAACTCAGCTAGTGGTCTCCCGATCGGGGCTGAGTTCCTGCATCTGAGTCTGCGCGTTAGGCCGCCAGTCTGGTCGAGTTGCTCGGGCAACGATCATTGGCGGTTGGATCGATCGGTTGGTCGGTCGCGCACTAAGACACAAGATGACTTATCCGTCTTGAGCATCGGCGCATTTGAGGTCGCCACGAGAGTCCAGTGGGCCGCGCCGTATAGCGACGGATAGTGGCTTCGCGGCCGACACGAGAGCAACAGGAGTCAACCCACGACATCGGTCTGGCCGGTGCGAGCTGCGATGCCGTGAGACGGGAGATCGGTGCGACTTCTTGCGTCCGTTGAAGCTGCTGACAGTGGACGGTTCGGGAGAGCGTTCGGGGTGCTGCGCCAAGTCTTCGCCAGAAATCGCAGTTTATTACAAGTTAAGTGATTGGAGATATGTTGTTTCATTTACTTGTTAAATTCTACTTGTTTTCTTGGTGAGGTCACCAGCCGCTTTGCTTTGGGGTCGTCCCACCATTCTTCTCCGTTTGCCCACCCGCGGGGAGGTGATTATTTATGAATTGGATGGTCCGTTTTTCCCTTGTGGAGTAGGGGCGGGTTAGAGGAACCTGCGGTTCGGATTGTTCAGTAATCTCCCTGTCAATTTGTCAAACGTTAATAGCTGCCTCTGTCATGTTTGTCGGATTCGGTGTTAACGAATTTATTGCTTGAAGTGTAACTGCCGAATTCCAGAAATATGTTTTTATCTTGCATATCATCTTGAGAGGCGGTATATGTGTAACGTAGAACATGTTTGGCTAACCTTGTATATTTTACGTAAGATTGAACTTCATGGGTTTTTATTTAAATGGTTATTTTAGTACATAAAGTTGCCAACCTTCCACCGTAAGAGTTTTTTAAATCAAGTTGCACCTTCGGTGGCGAATTAATCTTTTAATGTTAGTGTTTTGTACCATTTCCGTCCCTCCTACGGGGTGCAGAGTTTATGCGCTTGTGTAAGTTGTTGTTAAAATTTTTATTTTAAAGTAATCTGGTGTGTTGCAGATTTGCACCAGTGTAGTCTTTCAGAGGTTGTTGCGAGCTGTCGCGACTACGGCCGTGTCAAGAGGGAGCGGCAAGGTTCTCAGCCCGAAAGCCCATACTATCAAAAATTTGTTCCTTCTCCCTCTGAATCCACTGTAACTTAATATTTAGAGGGTGCTCTCTGATTATAATCTTAATTTTAAATCTGTCTCTAAAAAAAAAGTGTTTTTGGGAGTAAAATTTCCATTTGTTGAAAGAAATTTGATTTATTTTGATCAGTTAACCCGCTAGCAACTACTTCCACGCTCACATAGAGTGATTAAATGTGTTAATGTTCTTGATGAATCGCTAGTAAATAAAGTAAATTCTTTAGAAAATGTTTTGAAAGTAAATTTACGGTTCAGTGATAATCCCACATAACGTGCTTCTCTTTATGACAAGCGGTTAATTTTTCGTTACTAAGCCCTTCTCAGAAACTAAACAGTTCTTTATAAGGACGGGCGTTTCGTCAGTATAAACTTAGCAACAAACACTAATTTTTAGCATTGAAGCTGTTGTATCTAGGAATCTTGCATACTCGGTTCGCTAGACAAACAATGAAACAACTCGTATTAATCAGTTTTAGTCTGGAGCCGAGCGACCGCTACGGTCGCAGGTGCGAATCCTTCCTCGGGCATGGATGTGTGCGACGTACTTAGTTAGGTTTCAGTAGTTCTAAGTTCAAGGGGACTGATGACCTCAGATGTTAAGACCCATAGTGCTCAGAGCCTTTTGAACCATTTTAATCAGTTTTATTACAATAAAACAAGTTACAATTACAGAACTCCGCTAGACGTGTCGCAAGCAAAGGGCGACATACAAAATAATCAGTCTTCTTCAGAATACACAAAAAGAAGTCTATGTATACGTAGAGATTCCTAACCAAGTGCCTAACGTGGACCCTGCTACCGGAGTGGGCTGCCACCAGTCGGGGGCGGCGCTTATGTCCTCTTCACATATTGGCCGCTGTTGTCGCGTTGTCGTCCTGGAGGGAGGTCCGGTCAGCGTGCGATTGGCTGACCTCTTCTCACAGCTGTCTATTCTCTTTTGTTCCCGACTGGCGTGCCAGCGCTGACTTTGCGCAGTAACAGAAACTGAAAGTTTACTCTGGCGCCATTTACAAAGTGTCGGATCATGTAGCTACCGCTAAGGGATTCATTGGTGCAGCCAGCTCGCGTGCTCATTCATTATCCGATGTTGGTCCAGTGAGTATGGTAACAGAAATGGAAAAAGTCGTGGGCTATACACTGTTTCATCAGGTGCTACGCATTTACTATTGCGCTGCGTGATTCTCGTCCGGATTTTGGCACTGCAACTCGTACAAATCAGTACATTCGGTAATGGTATCAGCTTTGTCAGGACTCCATTTGTTTATGTAAGGGGAAATCATCAGGTGACCTCTGTGTGGTCATTGAAGTCCCAGACCGCATTCAGCTAAGTTTCGTACGAGGTCCACAGACGTCCACGTCTCGTATCAGCCGAGAATCGACCATTCTTCATGTGCCTGGTGTGTTGGCGGCGACCTACGTGTTTAAAGCAGAATTCAGTTTCTACAATCGCTTCTTGACGGTGGAACTCCAATGCATATAGCTTTGTATATCCATTCTTGACATGGAGATAGAAGCGATGGAGATCACAGGAGCCAGATACTGTTGTCGAGCTCGGCATAGACTCTCCAAACATTCATGTGCGCATTTTCTAGAGAACGCATTTGCCACTCATTCGTTTTTGAAGAAATGACGGTTATTGAAATCAAGTACCTAGGTTTGTTGGAGATATTTCTTCTTGCCAAATCGAAAGGAAGCACCAAAAATTTCATTTCTCAACAGGGCGGATCATCACTGACCCGTGCTTGTAAGACCATCTTTTAACAATGAGTATGGGGCGTACGGATCTCTCGTTATACGTTAGGCCTCCGAGGTAACCTGGTCTCACTAATTGTAACTTTCTTTGTTGGTTCTCATGGAAGGCTGCGTCTATGTAACTCCCCTTCCAACAACATTGCATGAAGTACGACGCCACATACAGGCAGCAGTAAATGCAGTAGCTCCAGACACGCTCGCTATAATGTGCAATGAGTCTGAATATCGCTGATTGTCTTGCTCCTGGTGCAGTGCGCATTCAACTTTTCTGAAGTGTATATGAAAACTTTGATCCGAAACGTAATTGTAAAAGCATCCCAAGGCTGTGTCTGCTTCCATTTAAGAAACATTAATTTATCAAATGGTTCAAATGGCTCTGAGCCCCATGGGACTTAACATCTGAGGTCATCAGTCCCCTAGAACTTAGAATTACTTAAACCTAACTTGCCTAAGGAAATCACACACATCCATGCCCGAGGCATGATTCGAACCTGCGACCGTATCAGCAGCGCGGTTCCGGACTGAAGCGCCTAGAACCCCTCGGCCACCGCGGCCAGCAGTTCATCAAATATGATGGCTGATATTCTTGTCGGGTCCGTATTTAACTGGTATCCCCTGTCTCTTTTTATAAAACTCTCTGCTAGCTAAACTTTAATGTACTCTTTTAAAAGACTGTGCCAACAGCAAAACGCATTATCTATAGAAATTAGAACAGAATCGCCCGACGTTGGGGACCAAAATGTAGCTGGTCTGAGGTAGCTACGTAGAAACCGGGATGGAAAATTAATAGTGCTTGTTTGTCAGAGTCTCCCTATGGGCGTAGCAGGAACCGTAGATTTCTTGGGAAAAAGGGGAGACGTGTGAGGAAGTGACAGATAAACCAGAGGTGGACAAATGCACTGTTCTTTATTTAATCTTTCAGTTTGACTTCGCCATGAACATCAACAAATCTTTAACATTCCATCCGGTTAGTGAAATCAGCACAGTGGATTTCCTTCTTCGGGTAATATCTCGTACTGAGCGGCTGGCGAAATAGCGGCCATTGACGTAGAGAGACGATATGCTTATGTACAAGTAGAACTGTCTTCGATTTTGATCAGCTTCAAATTGTTGTAGTGCAGAGTAAACTGAGAGCTTGTTTACTTATACTGCCCATACGGCCGGTAAATGTGTGAAACACCCACCTGAAAAGAAGTGAGCTTAATACAGGGCTATTACAAATGATTGAAGCGATTTCATAAATTCACTGTAGCTCCATTCATTGACATATGGTCACGACACACTACAGATACGTAGAAAAACTCATAAAGTTTTGTTCGGCGGAAGCCGCACTTCAGGTTTCTGCCGCCAGAGCGCTCGAGAGCGCAGTGAGACAAAATGGCAACAGGAGCCGAGAAAGCGTATGTCGTGCTTGAAATGCACTCACATCAGTCAGTCATGACAGTGCAACGACACTTCAGGACGAAGATCAACAAAGATCCACCAACTGCTAACTCCATTCGGCGATGGTAGGCGCAGTTTAAAGCTTCCGGATGCCTCTGTAAGGGGAAACCAACGGGTCGGCCTGCAGTGAGCGAAGAAACGGTTGAACGCGTGCGGGCAAGTTTCACGCGTAGCCCGCGGAAGTCGACGAATAAAGCAAGCAGGGAGCTAAACGTTCCACAGCCGACGGTTTGGAAAATCTTACGGAAAAGGCTAAAGCAGAAGCCTTACCGTTTACAATTGCTACAAGCCCTGACACCCGATGACAAAGTCAAACGCTTTGAATTTTCGGCGCGGTTGCAACAGCTCATGGAAGAGGATGCGTTCAGTGCGAAACTTGTTTTCATTGATGAAGCAACATTTTTTCTTAATTGTGAAATGAACAGACAATGTGCGAATCTGGGCGGTAGAGAATCCTCACGCATTCATGCAGAAAATTCGCATTTCACCAAAAGTTAACGTGTTTTGTGCAATCTCACGGTTTAAAGTTTACGGCCCCTTTTTCTTGTGCGAAAAAAACGTTACAGGACACGTGTATCTGGACATGCTGGAAAATTGGCTCATGCCACAACTGGAGACCGACAGCGCCGACTTCATCTTTCAACAGGATGGTGCTCCACCGCACTTCCATCACGATGTTCGGCATTTCTTAAACAGGAGATTGGAAAACCGATGGATCGGTCGTGGTGGAGATCACGATCAGCAATCCATGTCACGGCCTCCACGCTCTCCCGACTTAACCCCATGCGATTTCTTTCTGTGGGGTTATGTGAAAGATTCAGTGTTTAAACCTCCTCTACCAAGAAACGTGCCAGAACTGCGAGCTCGCATCAATGATGCTTTCTAACTCATCGATGGGGACGTGCTGCGCCGAGTATGGGAGGAACTTGATTATCGGCTCGATGTCTGCCGAATCACTAAAGGGGCACATATCGAACATTTGCGAATACCTAAAAAAACTTTTTGAGTTTTGTATGTGTGTGCAAAGCATTATGAAAATATCTCAAATAATGAAGTTATTGTAGAGCTGTGAAATCGCTTCAATTATTTGTAATAACCCTGTATTTCTGAATGAATATTGTTGAAACGGTAATAGCTGCAAAAAAAATTTAAAAAACTTCAAATAAAAGTTGTATGGTTTTCAACGAACGTTACAACGGTGCAGCCAGATCTGTCTAAAACGTTAATTTTTTCTAAATCCCCTCCCTCGACTATTTTTTTTTCATTTCGACAGTTGACTAATAGCAAAACATATAGCATCGTTAACAACAAATTCACTCATTTATGATGAAATGGTGTTCTAAAGACGCACGTGTCAGAAATAAGCAACAAATATTTCTCTGTCACTGTAGACGTGCCAGATATGTGTCCGCTTGAATCCCAATTGTCATGTTGTGCTGTTTTATACGTCTTTCGAAGACAAATACATTCTAAATGTGTATTCTGCATATAATTTTGTACACGCCTAAGATATTTTTTATATTGTAACCTTTCCATATTTAATAAAGTTATGTTTTAAACTGTTTGTAGATTACTGTTGTAGCATTACTATTAATCTCTAGAATAATGAGGAAGCGCGGAACTGTTCTGATCGAAAAAATGTTGAATGCCGTTTGATATCGAAAATAATGATATTTCGACAAGTATGGGTGCACGGTTCTAAGGTACACTGAGAACCATAGGACTTTTGTTTGAAGATTTTTTGTGTGTCTGTTACCGTTTGGACGGTATTCGTTCAGAAATATTAAACAATTTTCAAGGGTATGTTTCACCCCTTTAACAGCCTTACGTGAGTCAAAAAAAAAATTGTGTGTCTTACTTTACACTACAACAAATTCAAAGACGATCAAAATCGTTGGTTTAGTCGTTGGTACTGGGTCGATACGGTGTGGGGCAGACGCTACAAGAGACTTCTTACGACTGAAGCGTGGAGCAAGGCCAACCAGCAGCTTCTTCTGTCCTTACGATGGGCCCCGTCGTCTCATTGGCACGGCGATGGCTGTGGTCCTGGCGGAGCGTTGGACGTCTGGGCAGGATACACAGATGCTATTAGTTGGTTCGCGACCCGAAGGTGGCAGAGTTATGGGAACGTCTATGGTTGATACACACTGTGCGTCACATACTCTCCACCTGTCCGGACGATTACTGGCTTGATCGGTCGTGGTTAAGTACTGCTTTCCCCTGCTGATTCCACAATAAAACCGGAGTTTCTGGTTTACGTCGAAGCGGCTGGAGTGTGTCGCTGCCCAGCAGATAAGGCGTAAGCGGCAGCAGGTCGGCTCGTCGATTTCTCGACTTTGGGCCGCGTCTTGGTTCTGACGCTCATGGTCTGACGACACAAGAGCTGGTCACGCAGTTCTGTGAACAACACCTGTTGTCAGGCTGTGGGATTGTTTCAGTTCTGGTCTCCGACTTCTGCTCCTAGTTCTCCTGTATTTTTAACCCGTTTAATATCATATAACATTTTCTGCCCATCGATAAGACAGAGACACGGCACAGATTTGATTCATTGATTAATTGAGAGAGTATGGTACCAAACGGCGAGGTCATCAGTCCTGCGATTCCAAAGAGGGTTACATAAGAAAGAGTCTGCTAAAAGTGAACGGTTTCAGTCAGAGGAGTCAAATTATAAAACATTAAACACACGCAGTATAAACATAATAGGTGAGACCAAAGTGGAAGAAGGGGGGGGGGGAGGAGGGCGGTCATGGGGTCACAGACCGTGAAGAATGCAAAAGAGTCCCTATCACAAGCAACCCGCCCCTGCTCCAAGACGAAAGGAGAATCCTATAGCTGGAAATAAAACCACTTTCACGGAGGAAACCGAGGACCAGGGCTACCACCCGTGGATCGTCTCATTCTAGGCGCTTCGGTCTGGAACCACGTGACCGTTACGGTCGCAGGTTCGAATCCTGCCTCGGGCATGGATGTGTGTAATGTCCTTAGGTCAGTTAGGTTTAAGTAGTTCTAAGTTCTAGTGGTCTGATGACCTCAGATGTTAAGTCCCATAGTGCTCAGAGACACTTTAACCATTTTGATCATCCGATAATATTAAATTTAAGGAAGCGGGAAGACTATACTTAGTACAAAGGGTCGAAAGAAGGGGACATGCCACCAATATGTGAGATATCGTCAGCCTGGCGCCACAACCACATTGTGATGGTGGGTCGTTCGGTAGGAGGAAACAATGGGTGAGCCTGGTATGGCCAATGCGTAAACGATATTAAACAGTGGACTCGTTCCGAGAGGGGTGGTAAGAAGTGACCCAAACAGTTGCAGACTATTTGATTATTTGTAGTTTATTACTATGAGCAGTAGCGCTCCAGATGGCCTACCACTGTTGAGCAAAGAGAGATTTGACGTAGATTCGCATATCCGCAGCTAGAATTGTGGAAGGACAAGGGGGAGGGGGCCTCTCTACCCAAACGGCCAGCCAATTCATTCCCTGGGATTCCCACATGACTCGGGACCCAGAGAAAGACGACTGAACAGGCGGCACGTTCAAGGGCAGGGAGAAGGTCATGGATGGAAGAGACCAAGCAGTGACGAGAGTAGCATCGATCGATAGCCTGAAGGCTGCTCATGGAGTCGGAACAAATTAAAACACTAAGGAGGGAGGCCTGAGAAGCAAAAAGGAGGGCCCTGTAAATGGCTAGAAGCTCTGCTGTAAATACACTACAAGATCCTGGCAACAAATGGTGCTCGAAGCTGGTAGGAGGTGTGAAAGCGTATCCCACCCTATCAGTGGTCTTACAATCATCAGTGTAAAGGATGGTGGCACCCTGGAACTCTGCAAGGATGGCACATACAAGACGCCAGTAAACCATAGGAGCAACAGAGACCTTAGGACCCTGGAAGAGAGCGGTTCTAATCCGTGGTCTAAATACCATCCAAGGGGGGGGGGGGGAGGGGGGTACGGGAGGAAAGACATGGGGCGCAGTCTAGTGAGTGCAGATGGAGATCCTGGCAGAGGGTAGTGAGACGCATGCCAACCGGCAATCCCACCTGTGGGCGGGTGTTAGGAGGGGGTGACATCCCTCATTGGCGATGAGCACAAGGTATACAGGGTGGTCAGGGAACTGGCCAATGGCGACTGCGTAAGAAACAAGGAGTTGGCTTCTCAGCTACAACATTACCGTATGGTGATAGTGCTCAATGCAGCCATCTTGAATTGCGTCAACAGTTTGGCCAATATACTTTTTCCCACAATTCCCACAATGCAAAGAGTTTCGTAAACACCAGACTTCCTCAGTTCTAGGTCATCTTTTGCCGAACAGCTCCAATCTTGTTGTCTTTCATCGCTGGTGCGCTGTACCTTCACTTATGTTTGGGGGAAACAGCGATAATTGCTATCGCAAGCCCAGTAGGTCTTCCATGGCGTACAAAAGGGCCGCTATTCACCTCCTCAAGGACTACCACCCTAACGTTGGTGGGGAGGTTTGCGTGTCTCAGTGATCCACTGAGCTATGCTGGCGGGAGCCGTGCTCCTGTTAGGGTCAGGTCAATTGGTGAGATTCCAAAGAGTAGTCCCCCAAGGGGGCTCCCACCTAGGGAGTATGTGGGTGGCAACCACATGGGCCCTCAGCTAAGTCTGACATTACTTTCACTTACTTGTGTCAGGCTTCTTCTGTTTTCCTTCCTATTGGCCTCTCTTGGCCAAGTCTTGCTTTTTCAGACCCAACGGTATTACGTTTCAAGGCCCAAGGATGTCTTTGAGTTTTCTTTTCTATCTCCAACGAAGAGGGCAGGGAAGGCTCTAGAGGCGTGGTGAAGCCAGCTTTCGCAATGGAGTAAGCCCAGAAAAGAAATCGTGCCAGCTCAGGCCAGAACAGTGGCAGTCCCACTATTGGGCTAACCCTGCGCAGCACCTGTAACGCGGCCAGTGGACATTTTACCCCCACGAAAGAAAGCCGCACAAATGGGCCTCCGAATAGGATGGAACCCCATAAGTCGAGTAAGGCCAGGTACACTGGTTTACGAGTTGGAACGTGGACTATTAAAGGTCTGCATAGTCATGGAGCTATTCAGACAGTAGTCTCTGAACTTGAAGAGTATAAAATGGACGTTACTACATTACAATAAATAAGATGGCTAGGGGTGAGAAGAGATCAGTAATCTTTTATGGAGGTTGTGAAGAAAATGCTAAGCATGAACATGGAGCGGGATTTGTGGTGAGTAAGCGGGTGATAGGGCAAGTCCAGGCCTTCAGTGCAGTCAGCAACAAGTGCAGTCAGATAGTGTCGGAAGTTCCATGCGGCTTTTCGCTGATGATGCTGTAGTATGCAGAGAAATTGCAGTATTAGAAAATTGCAGCGAAATGCAGGAAGATCTGCAGCGGATAGGCACTTGGTGCAGGGAGTGGCAACTGACCCTTAACATTGACAAATGTAATGTATTGCGGATACATAGAAAGAGGGATCCTTTATTGTATGATTATATGATAGCATAAAAAACACTGGTAGCAGTTACTTCTGTAAAATATCTGGGAGTATGCGTGCGGAACGATTTGAAGTGGAATGATCATATATAATTAATCGTTGGTAAGGCGGGTGCCAGGTTGAGATTCATTGGGAGAGTCCTTAGAAAATGTAGTCCATTAACAAAGAAGGTGGCTTACAAAACACTCGTTCGACCTATACTAAAGTATTACTCATCAGTGTTGGATCAGTACCAGGTCGGGTTGACAGAGGAGATAGAGAAGATCCAAAGAAGAGCGGCGCGTTTCGTCACAGTGTTATTTGGCAAGCGTGTTAGCGTTACGGAGATGTTTAGCAAACTCAAGTGGCAGACTCTGCAAGAGAGGCGCTCTGCATCGCGGTGTAGCTTGCTGTCCAGGTTTCGAGAGGGTGCGTTTTTGGATGAGGTATCGAATATATTGGTTCCCCCTACTTATACCTCCCGAGGAGATCACGAATGTAAAATTAGAGTGGTTCGAGTGCGCACGGAGGCTTTCAGGCAGTCGTTCTTCCCGCGAACCATACGCGACTGGAACAGGAAAGGGAGGTAATGACAGTAGCACGTAAAGTGCCCTCCGCCACACACCGATGGGTGGCTTGCGGAGTATAAATGTAGGTGTAGATATCGTGTATAACTGTTTAGTCATAGGTATGAAGATCCACACTTGCTAAAACATATGCACCAACAAACGTAAGTGATCAAGAGGAGAAGAGTGAATTCTATAAACAACTGGAAAGAACAGTTTGGAGCATTAGCAACCGAAATCATAAGATTATTCTGGGAGACTTCAATGCGAAAATGGGGCAAGAAGAGATTTATAGACCAGCAATTGGAAAAGAGAGTTTACATGCTGTTAATCAATTTTGCGTCAAGTCAGGATCTTCTGGTGAGCTCAACGTCTTTCCGCACTAAAAGATCCACAAAGGCACCTGGATTCCCCAGATGGTAGCATCGTCAATCACATAGATCATCTGCTGATAGATGACAGGCACAAGAAGTGTGTGACGCATGTGAGATCGTACAGAGGAGCAGATGCGGACACAAACCACTTCCTAGTCATAGCCAAATTACGGTTACAGCTGTGCTACAAAATGAAAAAGAACATGGCCAAAAGACATTTGATACTGAGAAGCTTAAGGATCCAGAGATATACCAGCAGTATAACATTCAAGTGCGTAACATATTTAAAGTTTTGGCATCAGACGTCGCTGATGAAATGAGTGTTAACAACCAATCGGAAGAAATAAGGAGCTCTGTAGCTGAAGCATCTGAAGAAATTCTAGGAGAGAAAAAGCTAACACTGAAAAAGAAATGTTTCAATGAGACGTGATCAATCCGTGAAAGCCATGAAGAGAGCAAGGGCGGTGCACATGCTGGCAGACAATGTGCGGTACAACAGGAAGCACTCAAGACCGTAAGAGGAGAAACAAATAGGATTCTGAGAACAGAAAAAAGAAAAGAATGAGATTTTCACTCTACAGCGGAGTGTGCGCTGATGTGAAACTTCCAGGCAGATTGAAACTGTGTGCCGGACCGAGACTTGAACTCGGGACCTTTGCCTTTGGCGGGCAAGTGCACTACTTTTTTTTTCATTTTGTCGGTATTGTTCGTTGCGTTTTGTCTGAGCGGACGTCACAAGACATCCGTTCATGTTGAGTGTTGATTCCTTTACTCAGTTTTTTTTTTTATTACAGAGGGCGAACAGCCCTGTGGCCGAACACACTGAGCTCCCGTTCTGGCATCCATCTGAGTTACCCAAGCACGACTCACGACCCGTCCTCACAGCTTCAATTCTGCTTCAGGTTCACAGAAGAGCTTCTGTCAAGTTTGGAGAATTGAAACTATGAGGACGGGTCATGAGTCGTGCTTGGGTAGTTCAGATGGTAGAGCACTTGCCCGCGAACGGCAAAGGTCCTGGGTTCGAGTCTCGGTCCGGTGTACTGCTTCAATCTGCCAAGAACTTTCAGAAAAAAGAAAGTTCATGAACAATATGATTGATGAAAGCCGGCCGGGATGGCCGAGCGGTTCTAGGCGTTACAGTCTGGAACCACGAGACCACTACGGTCGCAGGTTCGAATCCTGCCTCGGTCATGGATGTGTGTGATGTCCTTAGGTTAGTTAGGTTTAAGTAGTTCTAAGTTCTAGGGGACTGATGACCTCAGAAGTTAAGTCCCATAGTGCTCAGCGCCATTTTTTGATTGATGAAATCGAAAAGGGAAATACAATAACAGACAGCAGTAAAATATTTCAGATGTTGAAACATGCGAGGAATGATCACAGAAACGAAGCTCTAGAAATTAATGATAAGGATGGAAATATGCTAACAGACAAGAAATAAATTCTGAACAGGTGGAGAGAAAATTCTGAAGAGCTAGTAAATGCTGTGTCTTTCCACACGAGAATAATATAGAGGGCGAAGGAGAAGCTGCAAACATTCAAGTGACTCAACTAGATATAGAAAGAGAAATGAGGAAACTAAAGAATAATAAGGCGCCAGGAGAGGATAGGATAACGGCAGAGATGTTGAAGGCAGGAGGAGAAACACTTCACGAAGAGATACGCAATGTCATAAAAGAAATATGGTAAAAAGAGGAAATCCCAGAATAGTGGAAATCAGCCGTCGTTCTCCCACTGCATAAAATGAACAGTAATAGGAATTGTAACAACACAGAGGCATTTCCCTCCTAAGTGTACTTTATAAAGTTATATCTTTAGTAATATTTGAAAAACTTAAGCCATTTGCAGAAGATATTGTTGGAGAGTGCCTGGCAGTCTCCCAGGATGGACGGTCGACCACCGATCAACTTTTCACCATGAGTCAAATCTTGGAAAAGTGCTGGGAATTCAGCCATCACTTTCTGGTGACTTCTCAAAGGCTTATGACAGTATCCATAGATTAAGTATGTACAACATCCTGAGAGAGCTTGGTATACCAATGAAGTTAATAAATATGGCCAAGGTGTGTACAGCGGAGACAATAGCCAAAGTCAAATACCAAGGGGAGCTGTCCGAGGAATTCCATATCAGAACGGGTGTGAGACAAGGTGGTGTCAGTTCATCACTGTTATTTAATCTGGTCCTAAAGAAAGAAATTCGAGAAATGGAAAGAGAAAACAAATGGATGACGCTAAAGGCGGGACAGATTTATTGGGTTATGTAGACGACTTCGCAGTTCTTGCAGAATCAGAGGAAGAGATGGCAGAAACTGTAGAGGACCTAGCGCAAAACGCAAGTAAGATCGGGTTACGGATTAATGCGGAAAAATCCGAGGTAATGTAGGTCTCAAGAGAGGCCCCTAATGACATCTCATTACAGGTAAGGATATGGAAATTGGCTAATGTGGAAAATTTTTAATACCTTGGTACATGGTTGAACAGGCAAAATAATATAAAACAGGAAATAAACTAACGTATTGTGAACGGGTCTAAAACCTATTTCAGTCTAAAGCAGATAATATCATCCAAGAATCTGTCAAATAAGACCAAACTTAAATTATACAATGCCGTGATAGTGCCAGTATTATTGTATGGGACAGAAACCCTAAGCACAACAAAGAAGGATGAAGAAAACTTGTTGGTTTTCGAAAGAAAAATTATGAGAACGATTTTGGACCTGTCCAGGAAGGGAGCTCGTGAAGACGTAGAAAAAACCAAGAATTGTATGAGCTGATGAGGCAACCGAACATCGTTCTAAAACTGAAAGCGCGGAGAAAAAACTTTGGCAGGCCACATTGCTAGGAGACCAGACACCTCTCGGGCAAGAGCCGTACTTATGGGAAGATGGTACAAGTCCAATCGGAAGACCCAGGAAGCGATGGGAGAACAAGCTACAGAAAGAACTCTGCCAATCAGGTGTCCGTGACAACTGGATCCAAAGTGCACAAGAACGTCGTCTATGGAGGAGCATTGTGAGGTCGGCGCATGATCTAAAGGATCCTCGATCTCCGATTTGATTGTTTGATTGATTGATTCACGGTATGCCTAAGTTGCAGAGAGATCAGCAAACAGCGTTCTCAAAGGGGCCAGGTTGTCAGCGGAAGAACTGTATCCAGATGACTGGATGATACGGCTGCAGACCCGACAAGAATATAAATAGTCAACGCGCAGAGAGAGTCTACCTAGCCACAAAATCCGATGTGTTTTCTGAAGCTAAAAACTTGTGGTTTCATGTGTATGTTGAAATTTACTCCAAGTTTCTGTCTTCACATTTGTTGAAGATGTAGTATCATGAAATATGAGGAATCGTTTTGGAAGACACAGCACACTACCCCTTTCTTGTCATCAATCTTCTGACTGTTTTGATACGTCCCGCTATGAATTCCTTCCTGTGCTATACGACCTTTAAACTCAGAGTACCGATTGCAACCTAAGAGTTTAATTATGTTCTGGATATATTCCAATGTCTCTCTTCATCTAGAGTTTCTACCCTCTAGCTCCCTCTAGCACCATGAAAGCTATTTCCTGATGTCTTAAAAGATGTCCTATCATTTCGTCTCTTCTTCTTGTCAGTGTTTTCATATATTCCATTCTTCGCCGATGCTGCAGATTTTCTCATTCCTTATTTTATCAGTCCATCTAATTTTCAACAATCTTCAGTAGTACCACATCTCAAATGCTTCGATTGTCTTCTGTTTCTGTTTTCCCATAATCCATGTTTCACTACCATACAATGCTGTGCTCCAAAAGTACAGTCTCAAAAATTTCTTCCTCATATTAAGGCCTGTTTGATACTAGTAGACTTCTCTTGCCCAGGAATGAAACTTTCGGCCGTGCTAATGTTTTTATGGCCTTTCTCC
The DNA here is from genome assembly GCF_023864345.2 of Schistocerca serialis cubense. Taxonomy (NCBI): domain Eukaryota; kingdom Metazoa; phylum Arthropoda; class Insecta; order Orthoptera; family Acrididae; genus Schistocerca; species Schistocerca serialis. The sequence continues at coordinate 156,914,115 of NC_064645.1, forward strand.
ATCCACTACGAGTTGTAAAGATGCGTAAGTATCCAAATTTCTGAACTTCGTCTGCTTCCTGATCCCTAACTCTGATGTGAAGTTTCTCGCTGTTATCATTTCAGCTCCATTTCATAACTCTCTTCTTCGATACTATCTTGGAACTCTTCCATTTGGTCCGTGTTTGCAGATGACATGATGTTCGCTAAGTAAAAAGACGGCCACAGAAAAAAAGAGCACAGAAAATATGTCGCAAACAGCGCCAATAATTGCTTAAAACATGCTGTAACATAAATAAATAAGGTAGTATGAAACTACCAAAGAAAACTATATTTCAAAAGACGAATTGTAAAAATGTAATAATGTTTCACTGTGTTTCTACAACCATACCATTTTCTGCATGTTTTAGATTAAAAAACCCCACTGATGATGGTGATATTTGTCGCCGAAACTGGTTTGTGATAATAAAGAAATAAACGAATAACAAGGTTTTTTTTTGCAAGGTGGACTCAATTTCTGATATCACTGTTCTTCTTCTTCTATTTGCTCTCAATCCACATTCTCTACTCATCAGACTGTTCGTTCCATTCAACAGATCCTGTAACACCCCTTAATTTTCACTGAGAATAGCAATATCACAAAAATTATTTCACATTGAAGACTAATCGCACTCTTGATATTTTCTTTTATTGCCGTCATTGCTACTTCGATGTAGAGATCGAACGGTAGGGACGAAAAAGTACGTCTCCGTTTTACACCCCTTTTAACACGAGCACTTCGTTGTTGGTCTTCCAGTCTTATGGTTTCCACTTGGTTCTTGTATATATTGTGTATATATTGGATGTTACTCATCTTTCCTTATAGTTTACTCCCAGTTTTTCAGAATTTCGAACATCTACCAACGTTTTATTTCGTCGAACGCTTTCCCCAGGTCAAGTCCGACAAAGGTGTCTTGACATTTCTTGTCCTGATCCCGTTGTAAACCACAACGTGAGAACTGCGTCTCTAGTGCCTTTACCTTCCCCACAACCAAACTGATCGTCACCCAACAGATCCTCAATTTTCTTTTCCGCTCTGTATATTATTCTTGCCAGCAATTCGAAAATTTCCAGCAATTAAACTGATTGTGGGATAATTCTGGAACTTGTCGGCTCTTGTTATCTTTGGAATTGTGAGTATGACGTTTCTCCGAATGTCTGATAGTACATCGCCGAACTCATACATTTTACACTCCAACGCACACAGTCGTTTTATAGCCACTTCCTCCCTAGTTTCAGAAATTCCGATAGAATACTATCTATCCCTTTTCCCTTATTTGATGTTATATTATCCAAAGCTCTTTTAAAATGTGATTCTAATATTCGATCTGCTATGTCTTCACTGTGGACTACTTTTACTTCTTCCATCACGTTCTCTCCCTCATTGTGGCCTTCAGTATACTCTTTCCACTTATTTGCTCTCTCCTCTGCATTTAACAATGGAATTCTCATTGGACTTTTAATGTTACTGTTCTTGCTTTTAATTTCACCGAAGGTTGTCTTGGCTTTTCTATTTGCTGAGTCAATCCTTCCGACGATCATTTCATTCTCAAGATCTTCCCATGTTTCATGCAGCCATTTCGTAGTAGCTTCCCTCCAATTCTTATATATTTCATTCCTAATTCACTTGTATTTCTGGACTCCTAATTCCCCGAACACTTTCTAATTCCCGATTTCGTGGGTCACCTTAAGTATTTATTATGTTATCCGTGTGGCCTTGGAATTCTCTTCTTTGTACCTATGTTTTTCTTTCCAAATCCTGTGATCGCCCATTTTAGAAAAGTCCATTCCTCTTCATCTGAACTGCCCATTGAGCTATTCACTACTCCAGGGTCTACGGCCACACAGAATGTTTCGGACAAAGACTAAAACACACTGGCTTGTTGACCTCAGTATCTACCTCAGCCACCATATGAGACACCAGTCTCTTCCCCAGCAGATCGTGCCTCTTTCGTTGCAATCACGTCACATGCGCCACACGGAATTTCTTCCTTCTGCTTATTTAAGAGACCATTCAATGGCTAGCAAGCACGATTAACTGACGCTTCTGGGCCTTACGACAGCCACGTCCAGTGGCTCGTATCCCGGAGTACAAGCGCCCTCGCTCAGTGCCATCTGCTCCCAAAGCCACTCGCTGACCGTCTAGTTGCACTCCTGCTCCAGGCGTAATGTCGATCGCACCCAGTGGCTCGGTCGGAGCTGAGTCCAGCTTGTTGCAGCGTTTATTCGGTAGCAATTCCAATCACTTCGCGGGCAACAGTAACTGTCGACTGAACTGTGAAGTTCCTTTGTTTAGCAACTATCAGGCAGAAGATTAATTCTTGCACCCACAGTAAGTCTTGTGTGATTTCAGTGTTGTGCTAGTCCACAGCTAGTGGTCTAGTTGCTAGCGTTGCTGCCTCTGGATCACAGGTTCGATTCCCGGTCAGGTTGGGGATTTTCTCCTCCCGGGGACTGAGTGTTTGTGCTGTCCTCATCATTGAGAAAAATTGTGAGACTGGACTGTGATAAGATTTGGAAATTGTACGGGCGCTGATAACCATGCAGCTGAGCGCCCCGAAAACTAAATATCATCAGTATCAACAGTGTCTGGAGCGATCTGCCATGTTTGATAACTGAAGGAAACTTCACAAGCGAAGTTCGCTTAGAGAGCATTTTAGGGACGACCTGTTTCGACAGAGCTGTGCTGTCGTCGTAGGTTCTTACGATTTTCAATTTTTTGCAACATGTTGTCTATCACTGCTGCAAGTTGCTTCACTTTGCTTGTACACTTCCCGCTACTGCCAGTTGGGGTCAGACTGACGCCAGAATGTCAATATATGACCTGGTGGAAAGTAGCAGGAAGCAGTTATATTCTTTATATTACAAAAGGACTGATTTGTTAATAGCTAAAAGGAAGCTGAATGTTCGCCAGTATGTGACTAGAATGGTGAACATTGTTGCCGTACCTCTCACTAAGAGGGCTAAAAATGCATATTCCAGGGGCATTATGTAACTCTCAATAGTGGCGATCACAGCACAATTGCCTGGAAGAATTTACGGATTCTTGGCTGGCCTACACGGTCCACGCATTTGAGCGCCCGTGTCTGGGATGCAATGGGAAAACGCATACATTCATACCAGCCTCCACACTGCAAGCTCTATCAACTGGAAAACCATGTAGGAAGGCTATTCGGAAAGTAAGTTCTTACAGATCGCGAAATGGTAACGACAATGAAATCTGATGAACCTTTGCACACATGTGTTCAGTAGTGTCTCTAGTATGTCTGTCGTTCTTTTCAGTTCTGATCACACGGTGAGTATGTAAAGAACGGTAGTATCTCCTGCCAAGTATGGGTGTCCGTTGTAGCGTTACGCCTGGTTTCATGTGACCTGCCTTAAATTTCCTTGTTAGTGGCAGTTCTCAGGCGCACACTGCAGGGGAAATGTGGACGCTCCTGTAGCGTTTTCGGTGCGAAGTGTTTAATCAACACCATACAGCCCAGGACTTGGCTCCCTCTCATGTTCATCTCTGCTCACATGAATCGCTAGTGTGCAGACAACATTTTGGCACAGACAACAAACTGGAGACCCTTCTACACTACTGGCCATTAAAATTGCAGCACCACGAAGGTGACGTGCTACAGACGTGAAATTTAACCAACAGGAAGAAGATACTATGATATGCAAATGGTTAGCTTTCCAGAGCCTTCACACAAGGTTGGCACCGGTGGCGACACCTAAAACGTGCTGACAAGAGGAAAGTTTTCAACTGATTTCTCATACACAAACAGCAGTTGACCGACGTTTCCTGGTGAAACGTTGTTGGGATGCCTCGTGTAAGGATGAGAAATGCGTACCATCACGTTTCCGACTTTGATAAAGGTTGGTTCGTAGCTTATCGCTATTGCGGTTTATCGTATCGCGATATTGCTGCTCGCGTTGGTCGAGATCCAATGACTGTTAGCAGAATATGGAATCGGTGGGTTCAGGAGGGTAATACGGAACGCCGTGCTGGATCTCAACGGCCTCATATCACTAGCAGCCGAGATGATAGGCATCTTATCCGCATGGCTATAACGGATCCCTGAGAAAACAAATGGTGACATTTGCAAGACAACAACCATCTGGACGAACAGTTCGACGACGTTTGTAGCAGCATGGACTATCAGCCCGGAGACCATGGCTGCGCTTACCCTTGACGCTGCATCACAGACAGGATCGCCTGCGATGGTGTACTCAACGACGAACCTGGGTACACGAATGGCAAAACTTCCTTTTTACGGACGAATCCAGGTTCTGTTTACAGCATCATGATGGTCGCATCCGTGTTTGGCGACATCGCGGTGTAAGCACTTTGGAAGCATGTATTCGTCGTCGCCATACTGGCGTATCACCCGGCGTGATGGTATGGGGTGCCATTGGTTACACGTGTCGGTCACCTCTTGTTCGCATTGACGGCACTTTGAACGGTGGACGCTACATTTCATATGTGTTACGACCCGTGGCTCTACCCTTCATTCGATCCTTGCGAAACCCTACATTTCAGGAGGATAATGCACGACCGCATGTTGCAGGTCCTTTACTGCCCTTTCTGGATACAGTAAATGTTCGACTGCTGCCCTGACCAGCACATTCTCCCGATCTCTCACCAATTGAAATCGTCTGGTCAATGATAGCCGAGCAACTGGCTCGTCACAATACGCTAGTCACTACTCTTGATGAACTGTGGTATCGTGTTGAAGCATCAACGGCAGCTATACCTGTACACGCCATCCAATCTCTGTGTGACTGAATGCCCAGGCGTATCAAGGCTGTTATTACTGCCAGAGGTGGCTGTTCTGGGTACTGATTTCTCAGAATCTATGCACCCAAATTGCATGAAAATGTAATCACATGTCAGTTCTAGTATAATATATTTGTCCAAAGAATACTTGTTTATCAACCGCATTTCTTCCTGGTGTAGCAATTTTAGTGGCCTGTAGCGTAGATAAATGGCGGAAAGCACACGCTGCTGCCTCCTATGACGAGGGAACTGGGAAGTTGGCATAACGCTATGACAAGTGTAATTCGGAGCAACAATTATGAAGAGAAGTAGCTAGAAAGTGTAGCAAAGTGTTGCACACAGAATGGTTTTCATTTTCACTGTAGCCTGCAGGTCAGTGGGACCTTACTTTCCTAGTAGCCCTTGGACTTCACAATTTTATGCATGTCGAAATGACATTCATAGAGTGTATGACTCCGTCCCACAAACCCATTGGGGTCACAACTCATAATTATGTTGATAGTGGACATTAGTTCTCAACGGGAACGAAATTATAATGATTTAATTCCCATTATGTGCTGAACATCTCCGTAAAGATTCATAAATAACGGACTGGCGCACCATGCAGAACACTTGTCAGTGTAACAACCGTCCTACATTTACCCAAAATTAGAGTGAGTTGCTCTTTCATCTTCCTTTATGTACACGTCCTGCAAATACATTGTACGTGGAGGAAAGGTGAACATCATTTGTGTTTAATGGCACGATTCATTTTTTTAATAATACGATATGACGATATTTCCCCTTTTCTACACTTTAATTGATATTATGTCTGACCTTTGGTGCAGTTGTCAAATTTGCGCTATGTACAGTGTATTTAAAAACCACTTCAATGATGAAAAAGAAAACATCTTTGCATACCACCACTTCTCAATCATATGAAGAAGTTTCGTAACGCTACGATATTTAGACGACCTGTTCCATAGCGCTGCTCTAAGTATGTTGATAACTGCTCATTAGAGGATGTTACTGTCTCCTTTGATATCCATAATCCGCAACAGGAGGTCGTGTAACTAGCCTGTAGCTGGAGAAGCTCCTGATTTCCCAGGGGGAGGATCAACGCCGAAATGAGTTTACGACGAGACACTTCCACGTCATGGCGATGGTTGTTGGAGCACTGAAACACGTGTCTGCGCGAGAGAGAAAGTGTGATGTCAAGTTCGTACTGGCATATCCCGGTTAAATTGCCGCTCCAGAAACTATACTTTGAAGAAGACCACAGATTTTCTAAAACAATTGTTATCGATGTTCGGCGCCTAAATAATCAACTTACCCTTAATTGTTTACATTAACATCTGTACCTGGAGCGCCTAAGGACTTTCAGTGATTTAAGTATCAGTGGAAGCAATATAATCTGCAACATATCTCTTATCTGGACGTAACTTTGAATCATACTCTATCCCCTCCGCCCCCGCCCCCCAATGCTGTACGTTTTAGTCATTTCATGTCACACTCAAGTATCTGAAGGTAGGGGTAGTTATATTGTGTAGCCATTCAACTTATAATTCTTTCCAGGATGTCAGCCAAATAAACTGGCTGATACGAGGCGACGTTTCAGCATGTTACTCACCCGCAATCTACAAGCAACGCCGGGTCTACACGTCGACCATGTTTGTACGGCGATGGCTCGAGATGAATTACGTACAAAAATTCGCCGTGGAAGCTTACATTCACATTTAACAATTTTCCTGTTGTAGGTACGGTCAAAATTAGTAAACTAGGTATGGAGATCACTGATGAGGGCCTGCTGGTCTGTTGTTAAAAGGCCGAGCGGTTCTAGGCGCTTCAGTCCGGAACCGTACTGCTGCTACGGATCGCAGGTTCGTGGATGTGTGTCATGTCCTTAGGTTAGTTGTTATAAGTGTAGGGGACTGATGACCTCAGATCTTAAATCCGATAGTGCTTAGAGCAATTTCAACCATTTTGTTGTTGTTGTTAAAATGTGGAAGCTTCGATAATAAGACGTAGTCTACATAGTCTTTATTACTTCTGGAAATAGCAGGGTGGGGGTGGGAAAACTTTGCGCCTCCCTTTCGAAAGTGTTGTAATCTAGTCAGGTACGCTATATTTTAAAATTTTGAAGCATAAATTTACTGTTTTTTAATTAATTCGTCTACCAGATTCCATTAATGTTTTAAATATTTTTGTTGAACTTAGACCATAAATTTAAATCACTTTAATATTTGTGACCTTTCACAGTGGTCATATTCAGTATTTTTAGATTGAGGACCCTACTTACATTTCTGTATTGCTTGAAAAGTACATTGTAAGTGAAAGTTAACAATAATTAACGAAATTTGTATTGTTTTAATTGAGCCGTGCAGGCCCAGGCTTATGCATTGGTTTAAACCTTGACTGTTACTCTGCGTTTGGTTTCCCGCTGTTATTGCGGCTATGCCGTGGTTCCTCTTTCTACGTGTGGCAGCAGCGGAGTGTATCGATATTCGCACCTTGTACTATCTTTGGTCTTGTACTTATAGTTTCCGGCTAGCCGGTGTGTGGCAGTCGGTCGGTTGGTGTGGATCAGCCAGGAAATCTCCGCGCGGCACATGGGCCGGGCCCACTGGCGGTCTCTACGCAGTGTCGGAGTGTGTGGGAGCTGTTCCGATTTCTGCGAGGTTCGTGGCTCACCGACCCAGGACATCAAAGTTGAGTGGTCATTTAATTACCAAAGCCAGTCTATTCACATTGTGCCGTTGGTTTTCATGGTTGGGGGTATACCCGTGAGCAACAGCCAGTGTTCGAGCTGGCGAAAGTTTGGCCACCTTCCGGTGGAGTTTAACTGTATTTTGGTTATTTAAAGTTTAAGTGCACGAGCGGAATTTCCTGCCTTGTGGCCGTTATCGTTCCGGGTACCTGCCCTGGCCGCTGACGTAAAATTCAGAGTCCTTTCCTCACCATGCTGTCACCGTCCAACACGTGTGTGTAGTTTTGACAGCTTATGCATACTTGGATGTGGCTGACTACGCCTTTTAAGTTTTGGCATTGGAGTTCCTTGTGTACTGGTGGGGTGAGAAGCAGGTCGTCTTGTCGGTGGGTCCGTTGACTGTCTCTTGGTTGGGTTACCGGTTGATCGGATATAGGTGGGTCGACTACCTGTCTCCCCTAAGCGAACGTTAATGTTTCAAGTGCAGACCGACCTCCCAGAAACTTCTAAGCGCCACTGGCTGTGCTGCCTTTTCTTATTGGTGTTTGATTGTGTATTTTAATGGCTCATAGCAGATGGTTTGAATTTGTATGCTTTTAGTTGGGTTTTAAACAATGGGCCTTCAGCCGTCTTAAAATTAAAACGCCTTACTTCTTAAGTGATAGATTGTTTGGGCCTTCAGCCTCATCTGAAATATTATTTAAAGACAAAACCTTGCACTTTCTGCCTTTTGAAAATTTATTGTGGTTGTGTTTTAAATCATGGGCCTTCAGCTGTTTTAAAAATTAAAGAGGTTTTGCCCTTAAGCCATAAGATTGTGTCACACATTCAGTAGATAGTAAATCTCGGAAATTTGGTCTGTAATTTTTGGCAACTAAATAAAGATATATGTAAAAAGTGTAACTGATAGCCGCTCACTTGTGTCAGCTTTCCACAATTCCTACTACCTGTTCTGTCCTGCGGATTTAACCAGGCGTTTCATTAATTTTTTGTGGTGTTCACTTTGTACCCCCCTTCGTAGCATGCATTACTGAAATTGTGTTGGTATTAATAAGTTTTGTTTCTTTGCAATTTTGTAAGGAGCATATAAAGCACGCCGCTTTCCCAGCACTGCGGTACACATTACTCAAAAAACTTTGATATTGCGAGGGAATTTTACTATAGAACCTGGGGTAATACGAGGGTGCAGTTGAATGTGAAGATCTCATTACCAGTGACGATCAGCTCCTCTGGAGAGCTTGTCGTGTAGAAGCTAAAAGTCACCGGATAAGATGGCAGTGAGAGTTTAGTTAGCTCAAGCTTGCACATTGACATATAAACCAGTAATGACAGAAACAGGATAGATGGAGGTGAGGGACAGTAAAGAAAGGTGTAAGTAAAGGAGTATGAGTGATCGGATATAGGCGAATGAAAGAGACCGTGGTTACCAGAGATTATTGCAGGAAATGCTCTTTTTTCTGCAGGAAATTAGATATTACAGTGCTTCCGTGCTGTCTGAAAATTTCGGTGATAGGTCAACGCAAATATAGGGAACAAGAGGTGCAAACAAAAGAAACGTTACTGGCCTTCAGAGTAATTACCATAGGTACAACGCAGTTCTGACATTGGTTATAAAGCTGCTGCAAACTGTGAGCGAACGCTTCTTGTGGAATTGCCCGATACATCGTTGTCACGTGCTGTTGGGTGTCCGCAGCATCTGCTAAGCGTAAGCCGTGCAGAGCTAATTTAAGATGGAAAACGAAAAGAAGTCTGCCGCTACCAAATCTGGACTGAGAAGGATGTCGAAGAAGAGTCACCTTGCGTCGAGCGACAAAGTTGAGTACGCGGAGCGCAGTGGCCGGACTGGGGTTGACGTGGAGGAAATTCCACTGTCCACTCCGGTACGGTTCTGGCCAAACCCGCTAGATCGCTAGATGCGTTGCCGCAGGCGTTTCTCAGTTCCATCATAAACTTGCGCGTTGACAGTTTACTCGTGACTAGAAATCCCTTTTGTCTAAAGGCACCCAAAATCGCTTTTATCTTGGAAGACTTGCACTTCCATTAGTTTCCGTAAGACCTGTAATTACACTCCTGGAAATGGAAAAAAGAACACATTGACACCGGTGTGTCAGAACCACCATACTTGCTCCGGACACTGCGAGAGGGCTGTACAAGCAATGATCACACGCACGGCACAGCGGACACACCAGGAACCGCGGTGTTGGCCGTCGAATGGCGCTAGCTGCGCAGCATTTGTGCACCGCCGCCGTCAGTGTCAGCCAGTTTGCCGTGGCATACGGAGCTCCATCGCAGTCTTTAACACTGGTAGCATGCCGCGACAGGGTGGACGTGAACCGTATGTGCAGTTGACGGACTTTGAGCGAGAGCGTATAGTGGGCATGCGGGAGGCCGGGTGGACGTACCGCCGAATTGCTCAACACGTGGGGCGTGAGGTCTCCACAGTACATCGATGTTGTCGCCAGTGGTCGGCGGAAGGTGCACGTGCCCGTCGACCTGGGACCGGACCGCAGCGACGCACGGATGCACGCCAAGACCGCAGGATCCTACGCAGTGCCGTAGGGGACCGCACCGCCACTTCCCAGCAAATTAGGGACACTGTTGCTCCTGGGGTATCGGCGACGACCATTCGCAACCGTCTCCATGAAGCTGGGCTACGGTCCCGCACACCGTTAGGCCGTCTTCCGCTCACGCCCCAACATCGTGCAGCCCGCCTCCAGTGGTGTCGAGACAGGCGTGAATGGAGGGACGAATGGAGACGTGTCGCCTTCAGCGATGAGAGTCGCTTCTGCCTTGGTGCCAATGATGGTCGTATGCGTGTTTGGTGCCGTGCAGGTGAGCGCCACAATCAGGACTGCATACGACCGAGGCACACAGGGCCAACACCCGGCATCATGGTGTGGGGAGCGATCTCCTACACTGGCCGTACACCATTGGTGATCGTCGAGGGGACACTGAATAGTGCACGGTACATCCAAACCGTCATCGAACCCATCGTTCTACCATTCCTAGACCGGCAAGGGAACTTGCTGTTCCAACAGGACAATGCACGTCCGCATGTATCCCATGCCACCCAACGTGCTCTAGAAGGTGTAAGTCAACTACCCTGGCCAGCAAGATCTCCGGATCTGTCCCCCGTTGAGCATGTTTGGGACTGGATGAAGCGTCGTCTCACGCGGTCTGCACGAGCTAGCATACATCACGACAGTACAAGGTATGTCTGAAACGTTTTGTGATTGGTCTTGGGAAGAAAATTCCTTTACTGCCCTTGACAGTAATTACCATTAGGTACAACACTGTTTGAAACTGTGAGTGAGAGCGTCTTGTGGAATCGCACAAAGCAATGTGGTCACGCGTCCGCATCTTCTAAGCGTAAGCCTTTCAGGGTGATTTAAGACGGGGAAACGAAAAGAGATCTGCCGGCACCAGATCTGAAACATGAGGAGTGTATCAAAGAACAGTCACCGTTCGTTGAGCGAGCAACGCAGTATGTAGGCACTGATTGTCTTGGAGGAAATTCCAATGTCCACTTCGGCGAAACCCACCAAATGCGTTGCAGCAGTCGTTTCTAGGCTCATCTACATCTACATCTACATTAACACTCCGCAAGCCAACCAACGGTGTGTGGCGGAGGGCACTTTACGTGCCATTCATTACCTCCCTTTCCTGTTCCAGTCACGTATGGTTCGCGGGAAGAACGACTGCCGGAATGCCTCCATGCGCGCTCGAATCTCTAATTTTACATTCGTGATCTCCTCGGGAGGTAAAATTAGGGGGAAGCAATATATACGATACCTCATCCAGAAACGCACCCTCTCGAAACCTGGACAGCAAGCTACACCGCGATGCAAAGCGCCTCTCTTGCAGAGTCTGCCACTTGAGTTTGCTAAACATCTCCGCAACGCTATCACGCATACCAAATAACCCTGTGACGAAACGCGCCTCTCTTCTGTGGATCTTCTCTATCTCCTCTGTCAACCCGACCTGGTACGGATCCCACACTGATGAGTAATACGCAAGTATAGGTCGACTGGGTGTTTTGTAAGCCACCTCCTTCGTTGATGCACTACATTTTCTAAGGACTCTCCCAATGAATCTCAACCAGGTACCCGCCTTAAAAACAATTAATTTTATGTGATCATTCCACTTCTCATCATTCCGTACGCATACTCCCAGATATTTTGCAGAAGTAACGGCTACCAATGTTTTTTTCCGCTATTATATGATCATACAATAAAGGATCCTTCTTTCTATGTATTCGCAATACATTACATTTGTATATGTTAAGGGTCAGTTGCCACTCCCTGCACCAAGTGCCTATTCGCTGCAGATCTTCGTGCATTTCGCTGCAATTTTCTAATTCTGCAGCGTCTCTGTATACTACAGCATCATCCGCGAAAAGCTGCATGGAACTGCCGATACTACGTTGACAGTTTACTCCTGCTGTCGAAAAACGCGATTAACATCTGTCAGACGACTCACTTTGGGAGGCAGGGAAGACGATGAACATGATGCCGTTGACTGTTATTTGGTCTTCGTGTCATATTCGTAGCACCAGGCCTCATCTCCAATAGTCGTTTCCTAAAAAAGACTGCTGATACCTCTCAGACGTGTTGATGCCGTCTGCAGACGTTGCCATCCAAGTGTACCTCTGCCCGCCTTACAGCGTGTGCGGTGTACGCAGGGTACAAATCTTCTACATTTTCAAAATTTTCTTGAATAGTAGTACTTACACTATCTTTGCTTATCTTCAAGTCCTATCATTCCCAAAAACAGCCGACGAACACTCGCAAACTTGATTGGCACTCGTTCAGCATTCTCTGGGACTGTGCTTGTCGATGGTCGACCCAACGGAGACTCATCCTCGAAACCTCCCTTTCCGTCTCTAAAGCGTTTAAATCACCCAGACACACGTTTCTTACTCACTGCTTCAACAATGTGTACTTGCAATGGTATTCCATATGTGTTCATTGCCATTCTCCACAATTTGAAGCAAAAATTTCATGTTAACAGATCGCTCCATTTTGCGGTAACGCTGTTCACACACTGACTACGATAGCCTGCTCGGAGCGTGCAGTGCTGCTCGGCTTTGGTGATCTGCACGACAGGCGATGCTTGCCGACATGTCCCTCTCAAAGTGTAGGCGCGAGAGCCTCATACTAACCAGAGAGATTTTTGACTCATGCGAACATTCACTGAACTTCTCATATGCACCGTTTACATTCACTACTAACTCTTACCGCATCTGGCACAACCGCTATTGATTCGTTGTTAACGTTGCCATTATGTAGGCAAGAGTTTTTACCGTATCAACTTCGAAGGAGTTATTTGCATATTTTTCCAAAGAAAATTCCGCGCTGACTGTATGAACGATTTTTATTAAATCTGCGACCGGTTTCGCACCACTTATCGGTGCATCCTCAGACAATATACGCTATTTATAACATAGTAACGTTGGAAATTGACCTGTAGCCACTCCCCACCATTCACGTCCTATATACCGTCATCTGGTGAAAGCGGTAGTTAGAATTTAAAAATCTTTTTTAAAAAAAATTTTAAATGATACGAGCGGCAATGTCCGTGCAAGCTGAGAGGAGCCGAGCGACAGCGGACACGGCCTGATTGACTGGCCGAAACCATTACTAAGGAGCACATCAGCGACTCAAGCTCAAAATAGACCGTAGGTGCGCATTTGTGGGAAAGGGGTCACCATATCACCGGTATCCAGAACAACATGCGGGTGTTACACTTGGAAAATAAGGGCAACACCCTTAATGTTTTGGAAGACTGTGCGGCCGGCCTCGGCGGAGGTTCGAGTCCTCCCTCGGGCGTGGGTGTGTGTGTTTGTCCTTAGGATAATTTAGGTAAAGTAGTGTGTAAGCTTAGGGACTGATGACCGTAGCAGTTAAGCCCCGTAAGATATCACACACATTTAAACATTTTTATTTATTTATTTATTTTTTTTGGTTGAAATCTTCAGAGTTCTGAAGATATCCCCTCGCTCCTCACTTAATGACCAGACCGGTCTGAGGCACAAAGGTCTTTTAGAAAATTTTGATTAATTAAACAGGTAGCCTTACCCCTATAGCTTACTTGTTAGTAGGTCCTGTTCTATATATTTTATGCGTACTCCGGGCCTTACTCATTCAGAACCACCACATTTATTATTCTTACGGCTTTAACTAACTGCCATGTTTTATATTGGCCACCTAGTATGGTACTAGACTTTAAAAAAATAGACATAAGGAATTGTTTATCAAATGTTCACCACCCCTCACTCTTCACACCTTGTACACGTCATCCGGCCTCTGGCGATTCTCGCGCCACTGCGTGAGCGCATTCCGGGTTTCTGCGTCAGACCGTGTCCACTGCCACGAGGCTCTTCTCAGCTTGCACGGTATGTTCTGATATGTTTACATGGCCCTAATTCCGCTGTTTGTTCGTGCTAATGTTCCGCTCTTCGTAGTTCGTGTTTAGGGGAGTTTTATCAGCATCGTATATTTCGAGGGCAGTTCAATAAGTAATGCAAAATTTTTTTTCTGAAACAGGGGTTGTTTTATTCAGCATTGAAATACACCAGGTTATTCCCCAATCTTTTAGCTACACAACACTATTTTTCAACGTAATCTCCATTCAATGCTACGGCCTTACGCCACCTTGAAATGAGGGCCTGTATGCCTGCACGGTACCATTCCACTGGTCGATGTCGGAGCCAACGTCGTACTGCATCAATAACTTCTTCATCATCCGCGTAGTGCCACCCACGGATTGCGTCCTTCATTGGGCCAAACATATGGAAATCCGACGGTGCGAGATCGGGGCTGTAGGGTGCATGAGGAAGAACAGTCCACTGAAGTTTTGTGAGCTCCTCTCGGGTGCGAAGACTTGTGTGAGGTCTTGCGTTGTCATGAAGAAGGAGAAGTTCGTTCAGATTTTTGTGCCTACGAACACGCTGAAGTCGTTTCTTCAATTTCTGAAAAGTAGCACAATACACTTCAGAGTTGATCGTTTGACCATGGGAAGGACATCGAACAGAATAACCCCTTCAGCGTCCCAGAAGACTGTAACCATGACTTTACCGGCTGACGGTATAGCTTTAAACTTTTTCTTGGTAGGGGAGTGGGTGTGGCGCCACTCCATTGATTGCAGTTTTGTTTCAGGTTAGAAGTGATGAACCCATGTTTCATCGCCTGTAACAATCTTTGACAAGAAATTGTCACCCTCAGCCACACGACGAGCAAGCAATTCCGCACAGATGGTTCTCCTTTGCTCTTTATGGTGTTCGGCTAGACAACGAGGGACCCAGCGGGATCAAATCTTTGAATATCCCAACTGGTGAACAATTGTGACAGCACTACCAACAGAGATGTCAAGTTGAGCACTGAGTTGTTTGATGGTGCTCCGTCGATCATCTCGAACGAGTGTGTTCGCACGCTCCGCCATTGCAGGAGTCACAGCTGTGCACGGCCGGCCCGCACGCGGGAGATCAGACAGTCTTGCTTGACCTTGCGGCGATGATGACACACGCTTTGCCCAACGACTCACCGTGCTTTTGTCCACTGCCAGATCACCGTAGACATTCTGCAAGCGCCTATGAATATCTGAGATGCCCTGGTTTTCCACCAAAAGAAACTCGATCACTGCCCGTTGTTTGCAACGCACATACGTTACAGACGCCATTTTAACAGCTCCGTACAGCGCTGCCACCTGTCGGAAGTCAATGAAACTATACGAGACGAAGCGGGAATGTTTGAAAATATTCCACAAGAAATTTCCGGTTTTTTCAACCAAAATTGGCCGAGAAAAAAAATGTGTTGCATTACTCATTGACCTGACCTCGTATTTTTATTTTCTAGGTCATTGCCGCTCCCATCATTTAAAAAATTTTTTAAGAAAAAAAAGGGGGTTTCGGCCAGTCAGTCAAGCCGTGTCTGCTGCTGCGCGGCTTCTCACATCTTGGGCGGTCATTGCCGCTCCCATCATTTAAAATTTTTTTTAAAAAGGATTTTTAAATTTTAACTACCGCTTTCACCAGGTGACTGTATATTGGACGTGAATGGCGGGGAGTGGCTACAGGGCAATGTTCAACGTTACTATGTTCTAAATAGCGTATATTGCCTGAGGATGCACCGATAAGTGATGCGAAAGCGGTCGCAGATTTAATAAAAATCATTCATACAACCAGTGCGGAATTTTCTTTGGAAAAAGGTCGCAGTTTGGCTGTGGTTGCCCACCCTACAAAACAACATATTATTTGCATAGCTACATGGGTGACGACAACGTTATAGTTTATACGGTTATGTTAGGATTGTAGTTATGAAAAGCAACTGTTACTCTCCGTTCTACTCTAAACGCCATCTTACGGTGTGTGGCGGAAGGTCTCTGTCACCAATACCATTTCCCCTGCCCAAACGGTGACCTATTGTCGTGGTCTTCAGGTTTTATTAATGTAAGAGGTACCTTATTTTTTATTCTAATAGGTATCATTGCTGTTAGACTTTGTGAATGTAAGAAGTGTTTTGGACCGAAGAAGGCCGGCCGTGGAGGCCGAACGGTTTAGGCGCTACAGTCTGGAACCGCGCGACCGCTACGGTCGCAGGTTCGAATCCTGCCTCGGGCATGGATGTGTGTGCTGTCCTTAGGTTAGTTAGGTTTAAGTAGTTCTGAGTTCTAGGGGACTGATGACCTCAGATGTTAAGTCCCTTAGTTCTCAGAGCCATTTGAACCATTTGGACCGAAGAAGAGAAAGTTAACTTTATTAAGTAGTAATGTTAAACTTCGCACACAGGTGGAGTGCTGTGAAGGCACTATGAGTGTGGCTGAGAAGTAGGGCAGATACGGTTGTTACAACATACCGAAGCGAAAGTAGTGTGCTCCGGCTACAACCACTGCCCTAGGACGACAGATGTGTCTGTAACAGCAAGCAGTAAGTCCTAGCCCAGGTGGGGCGTTTTCGGACTCTCTCAGGAGGTCCTGAAAAAAAGGCGTATAAGCAGCAGTTGGAGGCAGTGTCAGCAGTTGCAATCAGAGTCACTGCCATCGTTATTACCAGGGAGCAGCTGTGTCATCAGGAGGCATCATTGTAGAGAGACAGTTCGATGAGATGACTGTACACATTCCAGTGAGACAACTGATTTTTCCATTAAGTATCCAGCTGCGGTTACTACCTTGAGTTCACTGTCTATTAATAAAGAACACGCTCTGTAGATATAGTATCTAGAAGTGGCAACGCATAAGAGTGATTTTGCGTATCAGAATACACACAGGAACAAATCTCGTCGTAAAATTGTCTCCCGTGTTAGTAAGGTGTGTAAATATATGAATCACGACGAGGGGTAATTAGTAATTTCTTGTGTCGGAATACAGGAAGCAACGAGCGCTGTCTCACACTCGTCTGTTATACTGATTCGAGTATTTGATTGTGTGTCAATGAAACGAATTGCAGCCAGAGTACTTATCTCTAATAGTGGAACGCTGAACTCAGGAACTGGGAATCACTGGAAAGGAATGAGATATACACCAGCAGGGTGTAATCGTTGATGTGTAAAAAGCCACCCGGCCGCTGTGGAAGAGCGGTTCTAGGCGCTTCAGTCCGGAACCGCGACTGCTACGGTCGCAGGTTCGAATCCTGCCTCGGGCAGAGATATGTGTGATGTCCTTAAGTTAGTTAGGTTTAAGTAATTCTGAGTTCTAGGGGACTGATGACCTCAGATGTTAAGTCATATAGTGCTCGGAGCCATTTGAACCATTTGTAAAAAGCCACTACAAGACTGTCCTCTGTACCTGAAAGTGTTTGCACTTTTACTCATAAACTTCTCTCCATTTCACCGTCACCTCTGCGAAGTATTCTAGGAGAGTTTCTTTCCCCTCACTCAATTAAAGGTAAATTAGCAGATCTCAGTCCTTGGAGTCGTGAACGTCCGGACTGCGCCACAGAGGCCACATCACTATTGAAATCTAGCGGTATGACCTGTGCTACGATGCGAGATTGTTCACGAAAGGTGCCAGGGCAGAACATCTGGCAACAAGCCTTCGTACGAGCTCCAGTTTCTCTGATTTCCTCATTATCGTCACCGCTCAAAACTTACAGTGGGGGAATAATACATCGTCTGAATATTTTCGAAACGTAAGCTCTAGGATCGTAACTGTAAACATCTCAGTGGTGCATTATAACTCTTTTCTAGCGTCTGCCATTGTAGTTAGTTAAGCACCTTGTAAGTAGGCTGTTTAGGTTTTTATGTTGGTAACGCCACGTAGCGCTCTGTATGAAAATCACTGACTGTGCAGTGTGCAGACTTTGGCTGGTTGGACTCACTGTTGGAACATTCGCCTGTGTAGTGTTGGGCAGTTGGATGTGAACAGGGCGTAGCGTTGTGCAGTTGGAAGTGAGCCGGCAGCAGTGGTGGAAGTGGAGACAGAGATGCCAGAGTTTTGAGAGGACGATCTCGACGTGTGCCCGCCAGAAAAAGGAAATTTGTAAAGAAGGACGTCATAAATTTATATATACATATATATGATGACTTTTGAACACTATTAAGGTAAATAAATTGTTTGTTCTCCATCATAATCTTTCATTTGCTAACTATGCCTACCAGTAGTTAGTCCCTTCAGTAGTTAGAATCTTTTATTTAGCTGGCAGTATTGGCCCTCGCTGTATTGCAGTAGTTCGAGTAACGAAGATTTTTGTGAGGTAAGTGATTCATGAAAGGTATAGGTTATTGTTAGTCAGGGCCATTCTTTTGTAGGGATTATTGAAGGTCAGATTGCGTTGCGCTAAAAAAAAAAATATTTTGTATCTGTTTACTATTGATCAGAATAAGTAAAGAGAGAAATATCTGAGTACGTTCAGTTTTGCTCAGCTGTTTTAAAATCAAATAAGAGGTTTACCAGCACTGTCATTCTTAATTTTTCGAAGGGGACGTTTCAACCTTCAGGTCTCACACTTAATCTAAGGTTATATCTCTCAGTGAGTAGACTACGCCGGCCGATGTGCCCGAGCGGGTCTAGGCGCTAGAGTCTGAAACCGTGCGACCGATACGGTCGTTGGTTCGAATCCTGCCTCGGACATGCATGTATGTGATGTCCTTAGGTTAGTTAGGTTGAAGTAGTTCTATGTTCTAGGGGACTTATGACCTAAGAAGTTAAGTCCCATTGTGCTCAGAGCCACACACCGTAAGATGGCTTTTAGAGTAGAACGGAGAGTTACAGTTGCTTTTCATAACTACAATCCTTTTGGCGTGTGAAAAACGTAATACTAGGCTGCAAAGTAAACTGAGAAATGACAATGAAGATGTGAGTAGTGTGTTAGCGCCTATACTACCAGCTAAATAAAAGATTCTAACTACTGAAGGCACTAACTACTGATAGGCATAGTTAGCAAATGAAAGATTTTGATAGAGAACAAACAATGTATTTACCTTAATAGTGTTCAAAAGACATCATATATATATATATATATATATATATATATATATATATATATATATATATATATATATATATATATCTCCAACTGCACAACGCTACGCCCTGTTCACATCAAACTGCCCAACACTATACAAGCGAATATACCAACAATGAGTCCAACCAGCCACGGTCTGCACACAGCACCGTCAGTGATTTTCATACAGAGCGCTACGTGGCGTTACCAACATAAAACCTAAACAGCCTACTTACAACCTCCGTGTCACTTCCACGTTTACTAAACGATTATGTAACTAATCACTCAAAGTCAGATCTTGTCTATCGCTTCCGGTAATCAACTTAGTGATACGAACTGATCAGTATACTGATAACCTGACGAGAGACGATTACAGCGATGGCCAGGCGCTCACCTTACCACTTTCGTCAGTGGTGTGTCTTGCTTCCACGTTTACTAAACGATTATGGAACTAATCACTCAAAGTCAGATCTTGTCTATCGCTTCCGGTAATCAACTTACTGATACAAACTGATCAGTATACTGAAAACCTGACGAGAGACGATTACAGCGATGGCCAGGCGCTCACCTTACCACTTTCGACAGTGGTGTGTCTTGCTCCCACGTTTACTAAACGATTATGTAACTAATCACTCAAAGTCAGATCTTGTCTATCGCCTCCGGTAATCAACTTAGTGATACAAACTGATCAGTATACTGAAAACCTGACGAGAGACGATTACAGCGATGGCCAGGCGCTCACCTTACCACTTTCGTCAGTGGTGTGTCTTGCTTCCACGTTTACTAAACGATTATGTAACTAATCACTCAAAGTCAGATCTTGTCTATCGCTTCCGGTAATCAACTTAGTGATACAAACTGATCAGTATACTGAAAACCTGACGAGAGACGATTACAGCGATGGCCAGGCGCTCACCTTACCACTTTCGTCAGTGGTGTGTCTTGCTTCCACGTTTACTAAACGATTATGTAACTAATCACTCAAAGTCAGATCTTGTCTATCACTTCCGGTAATCAACTTAGTGATACAAACTGATCAGTATACTGAAAACCTGACAAGAAACGATTACAGCGATGGCCAGGCGCTCACCTTACCACTTTCGTCAGTGGTGTGTCTTGCTTCCACGTTTATTAAACGATTATGTAACTAATCACTCAAAGTCAGATCTTGTCTATCGCTTCCGGTAATCAACTTACTGATACAAACTGATCAGTATACTGAAAACCTGACGAGAGACGATTACAGCGATGGCCAGGCGCTCACCTTACCACTTTCGTCAGTGGTGTGTCTTGCTTCCACGTTTACTTAATGATTATGTAACTAATCACTCAAAGTCAGATCTTGTCTATCGCTTCCGGTAATCAACTTAGTGATACAAACTGATCAGTATACTGAAAACCTGACAAGAGACGATTACAGCGATGGCCAGGCGCTCACCTTACCACTTTCGTCAGTGGTGTGTCTTGCTTCCACGTTTACTAAATGATTATGTAACTAATCACTCAAAGTCAGATCTTGTCTATCGCTTCTGGTAATCAACTTAGTGATACAAACTGATCAGTATACTGAAAACCTGACGAGAGACGATTACAGCGATGGCTAGGCGCTCACCTTACCACTTTCGTCAGTGGTGTGTCTTGCTTCCACGTTTACTAAACGATTATGTAACTAATCACTCAAAGTCAGATCTTGTCTATCGCTTCCGGTAATCAACTTAGTGATACAAACTGATCAGTATACTGAAAACCTGACGAGAGACGATTACAGCGATGGCCAGGCGCTCACCTTACCACTTTCGTCAGTGGTGTGTCTTGCTTCCACGTTTACTAAACGATTATGTAACTAATCACTTAAAGTCAGATCTTGTCTATCGCTTCCGGTAATCAACTTAGTGATACAAACTGATCAGTATACTGAAAACCTGATGAGAGACGATTACAGCGATGGCCAGGCGCTCACCTTTCCAATTTCGTCAGTGGTGTGTCTTGCTTCCACGTTTACTAAACGATTATGTAACTAATCACTCAAAGTCAGATCTTGTCTATCGCTTCCGGTAATCAACTTAGTGATACAAACTGATCAGTATACTGAAAACCTGACGAGAGACGATTACAGCGATGGCCAGGCGCTCACCTTACCACTTTCGTCAGTGGTGTGTCTTGCTTCCACGTTTACTAATCGATTATGTAACTAATCACTCAAAGTCAGATCTTGTCTATCGCTTCCGGTAATCAACTTAGTGATACAAACTGATCAGTATACTGAAAACCTGACGAGAGACGATTACAGCGATGGCCAGGCGCTCACCTTACCACTTTCGTCAGTGGTGTGTCTTGCTTCCACGTTTACTAAACGATTATGTAACTAATCACTCAAAGTCAGATCTTGTCTATCGCTTCCGGTAATCAACTTAGTGATACAAACTGATCAGTATACTGAAAACCTGACGAGAGACGATTACAGCGATGGCCAGGCGCTCACCTTACCACTTTCGTCAGTGGTGTGTCTTGCTTCCACGTTTACTGAACGATTATGTAACTAATCACTCAAAGTCAGATCTTGTCTATCGCTTCTGGTAATCAACTTAGTGATACAAACTGATCAGTATACTGAAAACCTGACGAGAGACGATTACAGCGATGGCCAGGCGCTCACCTTACCACTTTCGTCAGTGGTGTGTCTTGCTTCCACGTTTACTAAACGATTATGTAACTAATCACTCAAAGTCAGATCTTGTCTATCGCTTCTGGTAATCAACTTAGTGATACAAACTGATCAGTATACTGAAAACCTGACGAGAGACGATTACAGCGATGGCCAGGCGCTCACCTTACCACTTTCGTCAGTGGTGTGTCTTGCTTAGTCAGTCACTTATTCCATGGATCAACGTTATGGTGTGTAACGTGTCAACAGAACAAACATAAAACACTTGCATACAGGGGATGGAGAAGAATATGAAAACAGATGCTGCAACAAAAATGCTCATGCTAGGCAAGCCTGCGGGCTGCACTACTGGATTTGAACACGAACGGCGGCTGTGGAATGTCTTCAGTACGTTCCAAGTGCCAGTCGTGATCAGAACAGTCTTCTGTGTACTCGTGAGTGCTGCATGCCGGATCTCAGTGCATTCGAAAGTGGGCATATTCTTGGTGCTTGTATGGTAAGTGCTTACGAATCCGAGATAGCCGAACTATTTGGTGTTTCAAGAGGCACCGTATCGAAAACTTATATCACGTACTGGGACAAGGGTGCGCGATCTCTGTCCGCCTACTTGAACTTGCCGTTATTGTGCTGGAAGATGGTATAATAGCACCTTGAAAACCTCACAGGACCTCTATTCATCCATCCCGACACGTTTGGAATTTGTTTTGAATGCCAACGGCTTTTTTACTCGGTATTAGGCTTGGTAATGTGTTGCTGTTTTGGTGTTTCTGTATTTTTGTCCACAAATTGTATAGTAAAACAAACAAAAAACTATTTATATGGTTGCATGATAGCCATTTAGAAAGTATGTTAATGACTAATTATCTCTATCAAGATTATCTCTGTGTTACAGAAAGACATGCTAAGGAGAAAAATCTTCATTCTCTATTTGGAAACAGTTCTGCTATTTGTCGAACATTTCATTTCCGTGGATAGATTGTGGGAGAGGTTTATAACTGCATATACTGTATCAGCCTTTTCCGGGCCAAAGTTAGTCATTAAAGGGTAATGCACACCATTTCTCCTTTTAGTGTCCTACTTGTAAACATCTGTTACTCTTAGACTTAATATGAAGTGTTGATAACAAATTTCATAATTAAAGAAAAGTACTGTGAGGTTGTGGTAAATATTTCCAGCTGCTTCCACTGATGCCTCGAAGATGGTCGTGTGTGATCTCCACACATAATTCCAATCACTTCCTTTTGTGATTAGACTCGTATTCCATTTTACCGTCGGATGAGCGAACCAATGATCATTTTCTGGCATCATGGACAATTTTCACCACATACAGACAAAAACAGTTAACCAATTTTCTTCCTAGGAAAAATATTCCTATTCTTGCGTCCAACCACAACTTCCAGCTCGAATAAATAGCCTAATTTAAAAATGCAAGCAGTGAGCAAAATATGTGCGATCTCTCTTGCCTGTCGCCAGTGCACAGCATAAGGTTTGCGTCATGAACTGAGCGATCTTGGTGCTAATTATTGGGTTGGTTTTCCATACGTTCAATAAACAAAATAGATACATATAACAGAGGCTTTAGTCATCAATAATATACTCTCCTCCACTATTTACAACAGTTTGCCAACGCTGTGGTCGCTGTTAGATTATACGACTGTAGAAGTCACGTGGCTTTGAGGCGAAGAACTCGTCGAGCCATGTTCGGAGAGCATTTTCATCAGCAAAAGAAGTTCTTTCAAATAGCTCTAAGCACTATGGGACTTAACATCTGAGGTCACCAGTCCCCTAGACTTAGAACTACTTAAACCTAACTAACCTAAAGGACATCACACACATACATGCCCGAGGCAGGATTCGAACCTGCGGCCGTAGCAGCGGTGCGGTTCCGGGCTGAACCACCTACAACCGCTCGGCCACAGCGGCCGGCAAGAAGTTCGTCGATGGTTGTTCGACAGGTAGAGGAAAAGGTGAAAATCGACGAGTGCAAGAGCACGAGAATGGAGTGGGTTTGAAATGACTCTCCAACCAAACTCCTGTACAGTGTTTTTGTCACTTCAGCGGGCGCCATTGAGGAATAGCATCACTTCACGCAGTCTTCCTGGTCGTTGTTCTTGGAATGTGTTTGCAAGACGTCTCAGTTGTTGACAATAAATGGCAGCAGTGATCGTTACACCACCAGATCCATAAAATTATCTTCTGTGGATGTGTGCAGGTCTTTGTATCGGGAGTTGCTGCTTTGTTTGGGCTCACACATTCTTGTCTTTTACATACGTTAGCAAAAACGTACTATTTTTAGCCAGCAGTACCAGTACATGGTAGGAATTGTCAGTGTTGTTCAGGAGCCAATTGTTGACATGCAAGCAGAGATGCATGTATGGCCAATCACTGATTTTTGTGATTTTGGCTTAAAGCTTGCGGTACAAATTCACCCGATCTTTTAGCCTTCTGCATTGCGTGCAAATATCGTGCGATGGTGGAACGATCACATTTCATAATATTTTGTGCTATCGAGTTCACCCACGTGGATAATTGGGATTAATGTGCTTAAACGATCTTCATGAATCCCCGAAGGCTTGCTGAACATGGACAGTCACTAATGACAAAACGATCCTCCAGGAAACGAGAAAAACTTTTTCTCGCCATGCTCTGACCAATGGCATTATCTCCACAAACGGAGCAAATGTTTCTGGCGGCCTCCGCTGCTGTCACCATTCTATTGAACTCACACAGAAGAATTTCTCGGAAATGTTTCGATTTCTCTACTTTGCACTCCACTGTCTACCGTCCAAGCTCCACTCACTATCTCCAAGTAACAAAATGACATTATGTAGACTCAAATAATAACATAAAACTACAAATAAAAATTGACATTTGTTAAATAAACCCATAGCAACTGGAATACCAACATTCAAAACAAAACGCTACGTACTTATACTCGTACACCATCCTTATATTTGTAACAGAATGAAGGTGGCGTGTAAGAAACTTCACATTCATTGTGTGCTAGGATGTGTGTATGACAACCATTTCAGCGAACTGTACGTAGTAAATAGGAGTAATTCCATCTATATTTCGCATGCAAGGGAACATAGCGCAGAGGAATTCTTATTCCAAAATAGTGTTTGGACGTAGTTTGATCGTGAGAAGATTAAGTTATGCTTCGATGCTTCGTGTAAGATGGAGAAAAGTGAATCAAATGCGGTCACTATTTGACAGTGGCAGGACTGTGGTCTATTGAGACTGGTGCTAATCTTTCAGCTCGTGTCGGCGAGACCTCCGCAACTGTCCTGCAGATACGGAATCGATGATCTCAGGAGAGCCATTCTCAATGCCTCACAGCACTAATGTCAGACTACATTCGTCGTCATACAGGACCAGCTCCTGTTGTGATTGCATTGCGTATCATCGAGTACACAACACGATCGCCTCTGACTCGTGTATCCATATAATTTGGACAACAGCATATTTCGCACGTGTCAAACTAGAGGCGGAGCCCTATCTTAGAAGTCTCTGTGAATTTATCTTTAAACAAGGCAACACAACGTATACGTTACTATAGAAGTACGATGATTGGTAAATCCTAGAATTAACTATTGCAACCTAAGACTTACACCACGGTGTGGTAAAAGTCTGAAATTTCTTATTATACGCATAGATTTCAAACATTTACCAAAAGACGTTGGTAAATCTTAGGATATACCCATACCAACTGGTAAAACGGTATTCATTTAAAAAACTCAGCTTAGCAATTTATTGAAATCGGTTGCATTTATTGTAAATTTATGTATTTTAAACATTCTTACATTCCATTGTGGTTATTTTTGTTGTTGTGGTCTTCAGTCCTGAGACTGGTTTGATGCAGCTCTCCATGCTACTCTATCCTGTGCAAGCTTCTTCATCTCCCAATACCTACTGCAACCTACATCGTTCTGAATCGGCTTAGTGTATTCATCTCTTGGTCTCCCTCTACGATTTTTACTCTCCACGTTGCCCTCTAATGCTAAATTTGTGATCCCTTGATGCCTCAAAACGTGTCCTACCAACCGATCCCTTCTTCTAGTCAAGTTGTGCCACAAACTTCTCTTCTCCCCAATCCTATTCAATACCTCCTCATTAGTTACGTGATATACCCACCTTATCTTCAGCATTCTTCTGTAGCACCACATTTCGAAAGCTTCTATTCTCTTCTTGTCCAAACTAGTTATCGTCCATGTTTCACTTCCATAAATGGCTACACTCCATACAAATACTTTCAGAAACAACTTCCTGACACCTTATATCCTCCTTCAAGACGCTGTCCATTCCGTTCAACTGCTCTTCCAAGTCCTTTGCTGTCTCTGACAGAATTACAATGTCATCGGCGAACCTCAAAGTTTTTACTTCTTCTCCATGAATTTTAATACCTACTCCGAATTTTTCTTTTGTTTCCTTTACTGCTTGCTCAAGATACAGATTGAATAACATCGGGGAGAGGCTACAACCCTGTCTCACTCCTTTCCCAATCACTTCTTCCCTTTCATGCCCCTCGACTCTTGTAACTGCCATCTGGTTTCTGTACAAATTGTAAATAGCCTTTCGCTCCTTTTTTTTACCCCTGCCACCTTAAGAATTTGAAAGAGAGTATTCCAGTTAACATTGTGAAAAGCTTTCTCTAAGTCTACAAATGCTAGAAACGTAGGTTTGCCTTTTCTTAATCTTTCTTCTAAGATAAGTCGTAAGGTTAGTATTGCCTCACGTGTTCCAACATTTCTACGGAATCCAAATTGATCTTCCCCGAGGTCCGCTTCTACCAGTTTTTCCATTCGTCTGTAAATAATTCGCGTTAGTATTTTGCAGCTGTGACTTATTAAACTGATAGTTCGGTAATTTTCACATCTGTCAACACCAGCTTTCTTTGGGATTGGAATTATTATATTCTTCTTGAAGTCTGAGGGTATTTCGCCTGTCTCATACATCTTGCTCACCAGATGGTAGAGTTTTGTCATGACTGGCTCTCCCAAGGCCACCAGTAGTTCTAATGGAATGTTGTCTACTCCCGGGGCCTTGTTTCGACTCAGGTCTTTCAGTGCTCTGTCAAACTCCCTACGCAGTATCTTATCTCCCATTTCGTCTTCATCTACATCCTCTTCCATTTCCATAATATTGTCCTCAAGTACATCGCCCTTGTATAAACCCTCTATATACTCCATCCACCTTTCTGCCTTCCCTTCTTTGCTTGGAACTGGGTTGCCATCTGAGCTCTTGATATTCATACAAGTGGTTCTCTTCTCTCCAAAGGTCTCTTTAATTTTCCTGTAGGCAGTATCTATCTTACCCCTAGTCTGCTGCCTTCACTACTTCATCCCTCAGAGCTACCCATCCCTCTTCGACTGTATTTCTTTCCCCCATTCCTGTCAATTGTTCCCTTATGCTCTCCCTGAAACTCTTTACAACCTCTGGTTCTTTCAGTTTATCCAGGTCCCATCTCCTTAAATTCCCAACTTTTTGGAGCTTCTTCAGTTTCAATCTGCAGTTCATAACCAATAGATTGTGGGTAGAATCCACATCTGCCAATGGAAATGTCTTACAATTTAAAACCTGGTTCCTAAATCTTTGTCTTTCCATTATATAATCTATCTGATACCTTTTAGTATCTCCAGGATTCTTCCAGGTATACAACCTTCTTTTATGATTCTTGAACCAAATGTTAGCTATGATTAGGTTATGCTCTGTGCAAAATTCTACCAGACGGCTTCCTCTTTTTCTTCCCCCCAATCCATATTCACCTACTATGTTTCCTTCTCTCCCTTTTCCTCTTCTAGAATTCCAGTCACCCATGACTATTAAATTTTCTTCTCCCTTCACTACCTGAACAATTTCTTTTATCTCATCATACATTTCATCTATTTCTTCATCATCTGCAGAGCTATTTGGCATATAAACATGTTCTACTGTAGTAAGCATGGGCTTTGTGTCTACCTTGGCCACAATAATGCGTTCACTATGCTGTTTGTAGTAGCTAACCCGCACTCCTATTTTTTTATTCATTATTAAACCTACTCCTGCATTACCCCCATTTGATTTTGTATTTATAACCCTGTAATCACATGACCAAAAGTCTTGTTTCTCCTGCCACCGAACTTCACTAATTCCCACTATATCTAACTTTAACCTATCCATTTCCCTTTTTAAATTTTCTAACCTACTTGCCCGATTAAGTGATCTGACATTCCACGCTCCGATCCGTAGAACGCCAGTTTTCTTTCTCCTGATATCGACGTCCTCTTGAGTAGTCCCCGCCCGGAGATCCGAATGGGGGACTATTTTAACTCCGGAATATTTCACCCAAGAGGACGCCATCATCATTTAGTCATATAGCAAAGCTGCAGGTCCTAGGGAAAAATTACGGCTGTAGTTTCCCCTTGCTTTCAGCCGTTCGCAGTACCAGCACCGCAAGGCCGTTTTGGTTAATGTTACAAGGCCAGATCAGTCAATCATCCAGACTGCTGCCCTTGCAACTACTGAAAAGGCTGCTGCCCCTCTTCAGAAACCACATGTTTATCTGGCCTCTCAACAGATACCTCTCCGTTGTGGTTGCAGCTACGGTACGGCCATCTGTATCGCTGAGGCACGCAAGTCTCCCCACCAACGGCAAGGTCCATGGTTCATGGGGGTGAATGTGGTTATAAGGAGCAATGTGGTTATAAGAAGCAATATTCTATATTAGTGAAAATGTAAAAAGTTACCTTGTGAAAGTTAATTTTTTTTACTCCAAGGCTGACTGTTGTGGCATTTCGTATTACATAATATGGAAGGTGACTTACACAAGCATTTTTTAGTTGAATACTTTTTTAGGCAATTGCGCTTTTTGAACCCTTGTCGTCCAATAAAAGATTAAACGGCACACACTTCCTGTAGACTAATTTCTTCTCTTGCTACTTCTTCGACTTTGATAAAAGTTTCCTTGCACAATGTTAGTTGGTTCCTAGTGTACAATGACTTCAGTTTACCAGCTTTGGTACGAAGTTGAATATTTATCACTACTGCTATTATAGATTTTGCATCATTTTTTGCCCTGTCTACATCCGGTACTGTAATTATCATATTCTGTCCAACTGAAGGTTTTGGAAGTCCGTTGCATGAGACTGCTTTCATTTTCCTTGCCTGCAATTTTAGACCATCTTTGGCAGTTTCTCGGATCCGTTTCACTTTATTAACGCTGTTACAAGTTGTCAGCATGTCGTCACAAACATCAGCTGGTGGCGGTTTCTCGTTGTTAACTGACGTCAAATCCTGTGTCTCTGGTGCTTCCTCACGTGCTTTAGCCGCACTTCCTAGCTCCGTTCCTTCTGTTCCAGTACTCGATTCACTGGCATCAATTCCTTGGCCGTCATATTCAATTTTCTGTTTGTCAGTGGAAGTGGTGTTTAACATGGTTTCCAAGTCTTCTTCAGTGTTTATATTTTTTATTAAGTCGCGTGCAACAACTGAGGTCGCAATGCCAATTTTAATTGGAACCCCAAACATGGTTTCGTATGGTGAACATCTGATCCCTTCATGTAAGCCTCATTTTTGATTGCTTGCACAAACCTCAGCCCTTCAGACCATTTAAAAGTTAAATTTGTTTCTATCCAAGTTGATAACATATTTTCGATACCTTGATTTGCTCTTTCGACTGATCCCTGAGACTGACTGCCTCGACTTCCCGTGAACTATCTTTATACTAATCCACAACCCAAAAATACTTTGAATGTGTTGGTTACAAAACTCTCTACCGTTATCAGAATGGAGGATACGTGGGGCACCAAAGGTGGTAAAATTTTCCAAAAAGTGATATGCTACTTCATCAGCCCTTTTCGACGTTAGTGCGCGGAGGATAACAGATTTTGTCAAATGATTTAGGTGTACAAGTATGAACTTCTACTTATTGTCTGGGTTTGCCTGCATGTCAGTTAAGTCTATTTGGCACTGTGAATTCATATCACTGTGTATGACATGTTTCACTAAAACATCATTTTTCATTGTTTTTTGCTTCTTCTGAAATGGTTTAAAATAGGTAACGATTGATTCATCGGTCACAATCTTGTACCTACGATTCAGTTTCACAATTATCCGTGCTCGGCTGCCATGGCCTATAGCAATGTGGATCTCGTGTAGTACGTTAAAAGATCAAAACGAACGTAGTAACTAATTCTTTCTTTTCCAGCAGACACCGGTGGTTTGAGCTTCTCTTCACCTCCGATTATGAGAATATAAAATCTCGTCGAACGTCCGTAGTTAACAGATTTTTTATTGGAAACGATTTCTGCATTTTTCACTTCTCTTAACAGAGTATTATATTGCTCAGCACTTATTGAGTGATTCACTTAAAAGTTCGTAAAATCTGTTACACATTCACTCATTCTGATGCAAGGCTGCAGACGAAACACCACTAAAACGAGTCGCAAAAATGACCTACACACGATGCGCGACAGTGGCTGAAACTACGCAGCGGTGAGCGGACCGAGAACTCATAATTGCCAACCGAGAAACTTATCTGAACACAAAACTGGCAACAACGAAACTTGTTTGAACCTCCACGAAGGAGACCGGATCTTCGATCCAGCTTTTACCATTTTCATTTGTAAATCCTAAGATTTACCAATGTCCCTTGGTAAAAGTTCGAAATATATGCATGTAATGAGAAACTCCGGACTTTCACCACACCACGATGGTAAATGTTAGGTTTCACCAATTAATTCTAAGATTTATCAACTGTCTCACTTTTACATTAACGTATATACTGATAAGCAACTGATCTCACTCAAAAGAGGAAAGTCCACTGGACCTGACGGGATACCAATTCGATTCTACACAGAGTACGAGAAAGAACTTGCCCCCCTTATAACAGCCGTCTACCGAAAGTCTCTAGAGGAACGGAAGGTTCCAAGTGATTGGAAAAGAGCACAGGTAGTTCCAGTTTTCAAGAAGGGTCGTCGAGCAGATGTGCAAAACTATAGGCCTATACCTCAGACATCGATCTGATGTAGAATTTTAGAACATGTTTTTTGCTCGCGTATCATGTCATTTCTGGAAACCCAAAATCTACTCTGTAGGAATCAACATGGATTCCGGAAAAAGTGATCGTGTGAAACCCAACTCGCGTTATTTGTTCATGAGACTCAGAAAATATTAGATACAGGCTCCCATGTAGATGCCACTTTCCTTGACTTCCGGAAGGCTTTCGATACAGTTAGTTCCGCACTGTCGCCTGATAAACAAAGTAAGAGCCTACTGAATATCAGACCAGCTGTGCGGCTCGATGGAAGAGTTTTTAGCAAACAGAACACTGCATGATGTTCTCAATGGAGAGACGTCCACAGACGTTAAAGTAACCTCTGGCGTGCTATGTTATCGGACCATTGCTTTTCTCAATGTATATAAATGACCTAGTGTGTAATGTCGGAAGTTCCATGCGGCTCTTCGCGGATGATGCTGTAGTATGCAAAGACGTTGCGGCATTGGTGGATTGCAACGGGGTGCAGGAGGATCTGCGGCGGATGGGCACTGGGTGCGGAGAGGGGCAACTGACCCTTAACGTAGACAATTGTAATGTATTGCGAATACATAGAAATAAGGATCCTTTATTGTATGATTATGTGATAGCGCAACAAACACTGGTAGCAGTTACTTCTGTAAAATATCTGGGAGTATGCGAACGGAATGATGTGAAGTGGAATGATCACATAAAATTAATTGTTTTTAAGGCGGGTGCCAGGTTGAGGTTCATTGGGAGAGTCCTTAGAAAATGTAGTCCATCAACAAAGGAGGTTGCTTAAAACACTCGTTCGACCTATACTTGAGTATTGCTCATCAGTGTGGGATCAGTACCAGGTCGGGTTGACGGAGGAGATAGAGAAAATCCAAAGAAGAGTGGCGCGTTTCGTCACAGCGTTATTTGGTAAGCGTGGTAGCGTTACGGAGATGTTTGGCAGACCCATGTGGCAGACTCTGCAGGAGAGGCGCTCTGCATCGCGGTGTAGCTTGCTGTCCAGGTTTCGAGAGGGTGCGTTTCTGGATGAGGTATCGAATATATTGTTTCCCCCTACTTATACCTCCCGAGGAGATCACGAATGTAAAATTAGAGAGATTCGAGCGCGCTCGGAGGCTTTCCGGCAGTCGTTCTTCCCGCGAACCATACGCGACTGGAACAGGAAAGGGAGGTAATGACAGTGGCACGTAAAGTGCCCTCCACCACACACCGTTGGGTGGCTTGCGGAGTATAAATGTAGATGTGGATGTAGATAATCCAAAGCATTATGACGACTGCCCACAGCGACGTTGGATGCCGCCTGGAAGCGTTGCAGGCACGTGACGCGGTAAAGTAAGTATGTAAGTGGAGAGAGGACATGGGCTGCAAAAGCGGAAATTCATCGAGATAAGCTACTTTGACAAATGGCAGATTACTATTACGCACAGCCTGTGAACGAGTATCTTGAAAACGGCGAAGCTGGTCGAATGTTCACGTGCTACTATCGTGAGAATCTACAGAAAGACGTAGAAGAACATTTAAACTACCACTATGCGCTAAATGGCTGGATGTCCACGACTCTTCATAGAACGTGGGGTTCGGGGGCTTGTCTGCTCTGCAAAGAACGATAAATCGTGATTTACGGCGGATCTGCCGAAAGAGCACAACCAAGGCAAACGCACGTTGCAGAGCAGACCGTTCTTGTACATTGCTGAACACAGAGCTCCGCAGCAGACCAACCATACATGTTCGTGCTAGTCAATAGATAGTCAATTACGACCGCAATGTCCACGGGACCATTTGGATTGAACCGTCGGTCAATGGAAACGTGTCGGCTCTTCGGGTGAATCACATTTTTGCTACACTTGGTCGCTGGTCGTCTCCACAAATGCCGTCATCGAGGTGAATGGTGACTCTAAACGTGCAGCATGTCACGGCACAGCTTGGTGGGAGCAGTATTATGGGGGGGGGGGGGGGGGGAGATTCTCCTGCGCTTGCATGGGACCTGTGGTAGTAATCAAAGACACACTGACAGCTGTGAACTACGTGCATTCCTTCATGCTTGATGTCATCTTTCAGCAGTGTAACTGTCCGTTTCTCGCAGCTAGAATCGTGCTATAGTGGTTTGAGGAGCAATATAGTGAATTTACGTTGATGTGTCAGTGAACAGATTCGCTCGATGTAAATTCTGTAGAACCCATCCGTGTCGCAATCGGGCGCCATCAGCGCGTACGCAAACAGCAGCCCGTTAATTACGCCATTTACATGAAATGTGCGTAGACATGTTCTCGAGATGTCTCATCCATGCAAAATTTCTGGTCATGGGTAGCCAAGAGATGGAAAGGCTACCGCTCGCCATTTATTACCACATATGAATTCTAGCATGAAGTTAAAGCGGTGGGCCATTCAGCTTAACACAATGCCCAGCCGTGTTAATCATTGTTACTGCCTTTGGTGGCAGCACTAAATACTAAATAAAGCACCCTGTATAACCAAAATTACAAGTGTAATCACGTATTTTTCATTCTAATAGCGGAGGTAATTGACAGGCGCATGGAGATGCATTTAGTCTTCGTGGATTTACAATAGACCTGTGGTACGGTAACAGAAATTAATTTATTGACAAATATGAACAATAGTGGTGTGCCAATTACTTACATCAAAGCGTTTATACAGTTCTACACGGGCAGTGTGAGTACTGACATTGTAATTCTGTGTCACGAGAGCTATCTGTTACAACAGGACTGCGACAAGTGTGTACTGTAGCACCGACGCTATTAAAAATTAGTGTGGAGGAAGCACTTAAAGCCTGAAGGAGCAAATGTCAAGGCATGGACTCTCTATGAGGGACGAAATCTTGTTCACACTTCCCTTCGCTGATGACAAGGTCATCATATCAGGAGACTAGGATAATGCTGTGTACGTGAATAACGGGGCCTAACAATAGCTTCACAAAAATCGAATATCTGGAGGTTGGTGACAATACCATTGGTGGTCTGTAGGTTGGATCCAGTAAGGTCAGTGGATGTAAGTTGTTTAAGTATACTGGGACTATGGTATCATCAAATGGAAAAAGTACAGATGGCTCAAATAATAAAATATTGCTTCGCAAGAGAGTGGAACGACTATTGAACTCCATTCTTTGGAATAAGAACAAAAAGAACCAAAGAGATGACATATCGTACAGTTGCTGAAAACATCGCTACTTAGAGAGCAGAAACATGTGCAGTAAACAAGCGCCAGGGAATAAACTGTCTGTGCTAGAGATAGTTTTGGAGGCGAAATTGTAGCATCTCGAAGCTGGACCTTGTACCGAATACCAACATAAGGGAGTCTATGGGTGTTGATAAATCTGTAACAGACACTCTGGGGATGGAACGTCTAAAATCGTATGCAGATATGTAAATGACGGATGATAGCCAATGGTTGTTTAAAGTGTGTTGTGACTAGGTGAAATTACTTTTGGCTGGCGACAACTGTGGGTTCTGTGACTGCTCTGGGAGACAGCTCATCAAACTAGAATACATCAAATAATAGTTCACTTTATTATATAAATGAATAAAATATTTTCTTAACCTTTTATACTGTCATGGACTGGTAGTATATCACATGATGCACTAATTAACAAACTATTTTGTTGTGATACAATGTTCAACATTGCCAACAGTAAAAGTTCATCTGGTCTTGCTGCTGTAACTGAGGTTTCGAACTGGGGTCGAACTCTTGTATGATTGACGCTATATTGACCTCAGTGTGAGGGTGCTGCTTTGTTGAGAGGGAGAGGCGTGGTCGTCACGAGTTGTGGATTTCAGTGAGCCCACGCTACCGTCTGTAGTTTCGATATGCGTTGCCGGCTTTGATGTGGCACTACAGTTTACTCACATTACCACAGAGAGTGACACTGGACCCCAGCACAAATACAAAATCGTGGGCGACCTAGGAGGAGCTAGGGTCGAGACGTCAGGGATATGATTGATGACAGAGAACTACAAGAAGGAGACTGGCATGATTGGAGGAAGTGGAATATAGAAAGGTAGAAACGCCGCCAGCCGTAGAATCCTCGCAGTTTGATGATGATGATTACGATTCTTCCTAACCTACTGTGTACACAACGCAATGTCCCTTCCACTGGGGACAGGTATTGCGGACAAGTGTATGAATCATGCATCGCCGTCTTGAGGAGATACAGTTGCTTGCTATCCTTTGTGTTCGTTTTCCATTCCCTGAGAGAGAGGGTCGTGCTGCTCTCAAAGCCGAGGTGGCCCCAGCGACAAAACTGTGACAGGTAGCGGGCGACTAACAAAGAAGGTCGGCGGGGGGTGGGAGAGGGTGTTTGAGGTCCTCGTCGGTAGTGCCCTGCGCTCCTCTGCTCTGCTCCTTGAAACTCTCGGGGGGCCTCGAATGGCGGCGCTGCCACTGTGGCGTGAAACGGCGCGCTGCGAGTAGCAGGTGCTCCCAATGGTCAAACTGCGCCGTTGGCCGGGCTCTTGTGGAGGCTTTCTCTAGCTGCACTTTCTCTCATTTCACCGTGGCTGCCCACCTCGTATGATGCGCTGCAGCGCGGGATGCTGGCACTCCAAGTGAAGTGCAGCAACGGGAACCCCAGCTTTAACTGCACCGGGTAGACCGGAATGGCAATGATGCCGTAACATTGTTTTTACTTGATGCTATATCTGACAGAGAGCATGTATTTTGCACTCAACTACGGACTACAAATTTTTATTTTGTAACGGAGTGAGAGTTGTAGCAAATCGACACTACAAATACACACATTACGTATCATGCTCGTAAATAATAACGAAACGTGACGTGGGAGAAAGTATACAGAAGCAAAAGCTTTCCGGTAAGCATGTGTCTGCAAATAATCTACCAAACTGGCGTCATATTCCACCTACGGTTCATGATTGGAGACAATTGTACGTTATTTATGTAAGATAACAGCTTGCATCTCTGTATGGGATCCGCCCCGATAGCTGACTGATTAATTTGGGTCTGGGAAATGATGATGAGGAACCTCAGGCTGCAGAAGAAGAAAATGTGCGTGCTGAACTGCCGCCAGTTGAAGGTGACAGTGGAGGTGCTAAATGTGTGCCACTGCTACAGACTGTATATCACTCCTTATACTTTGAATGCTGTAATTTATAAGTGCAATTATCTGTCACCTTATTTGTGTCAATTCATTGTAAGCTAGCCATTTTTGTTACTGTTTTTGTGGAATAAAAGAAACTGCAGTGCCAAAAAAAGTGGTCAGCGTAACGAATTGCCGTCCTACGGGCCCGGGTTCAATTACCGGTTAGATCGGGGATTTTCTCCGCTCAGGCATCAAGTGTTGTGCTGTCTTCATCATCATTTCATCCCCATCCGGCGCGCAGGGTGCCCAATGTGGCGTCTAATGTAATAAGACCTGCACCAAGGCGGCCGGACCTGCCCCGCAAGGAGCCTCCCGGCCAATGACGCCAAACGCTCATTTCCATTTCCATCTCTGTATGGTCCAAGACGAACGAGTCGCACAATGTCTCTACCTTAGACAAGAGCACCATCAAACTGCCATCTGAGTTTTTCAGTCTGGGGTCACCACAAAAAGGCACTATCGTTGATAAACCATAGCAGTGAAATGTACAATCTTCCAAGATTTACGAGACGATCCGAGAGTGTTTGAAACAATTCATGATTCATCGCAAAGAAAAGTGCAGTATTCCATCCGAATGCGAGGACGCCTTGCGGAACACGATCTTCGACAGACCTGTTTTTGCACTAAATTGTAACGTGTATCGTGCTGAACCCAGATTGATGTATATTTAAACGAAAAGGTTGCGTTTGAAATAAGTCTAAATAAAAGTCGTGGTTGCAGTCTCTTTCCTACAAATAATACTGTAATTGTGTTGCTTGTTTTGAATTCCTATAAAATGTTGCTGCCTGAATGCACTCTGACGTCAGCCACAGCAAATAACAAAATTTTCCACATAAATGGAGTCAGGAAAGACGAAAAAGTATTAATCCTACCGCTCTGAAAGGCATAAATGACAAACATTTTAAAAAATACTGGCTTTCGGGTGATCGCATACAGCCACTGTCACACATCTTCTCCTATATGTCTCATAGAGATAAACGTCACACTCTGCACTTCTGTGTCGGCCGGGGTGGCCGAGCGGCTCTAGGCGCTACAGTCTGGAACCGCGCGACCGCTACGGTCGCAGGTTCGAATCCTGCCTCGGAAATGGATGTGTGTGATGTCCTTAGGTTAGTTAGGTTTAAGTAGTTGTAAGATCTAAGTTAAGTCCCATAGTGCTCAGAGCCATTTGAACCATTTTTTGCAGTTCTGTCCGTACATTCAGGCTAATCTCAGGAAGATAAACTAATACAGCGATTTTAATAAGTATTTCACTAATATGTAGACTGATACATTGAAACGTCCCCTTAGAAAAATTACCGAGCGAGATGGCGCAGTGGTTAGACACTGGACTCGCATTCGGGAGGACGACGGTTCAATCCCGCGTCCGGTCATCCTGATTTAGGTTTTCCGTGATTTCCCTAAATCACTCCAGGCAAATGCCGGGATGGTTCCTCTGAAAGGGCACGGCCGACTTCCTGCCCCATCCTTCCCTAATCCGATGTGACCGATGACCACGCTGTCTGCTCTCCTTCCCCGAACCAACCAACCAACCTTAGAAAAATTAATGAATTACTGTGCTGGTAAACCCCTTACGTTATTTGATTTTCAAACAGCTGGGCAGAAATGAACGTAATCAGACATTCCTCTCTTTACTTATTATGATCAACACTAAACTGACACACAATATTTTTAGCGCAACGCAATCTGACTTTCTATAATCCCTACAAAAGAATGGCCCTGATTAACAATAACCTATACCTTTCATGAATCACTTACCTCACAAAAATCTTCGTTACTCGAACTACTGCAATACAGCTAGCGCCAATACTGCCAGCTAAATCAAAGATTCTAACTACTGAAGGCACTAACTGCTGATAGACATAGTTATCAAATGAAAGATTTTGATAGAGAACAGCCGGCCAAAGTGGCCGTGCGGTTAAAGGCGCTGCAGTCTGGAACCGCAAGACCGCTACGGTCGCAGGTTCGAAT
Source organism: Schistocerca serialis cubense (assembly GCF_023864345.2). Classification (NCBI taxonomy): domain Eukaryota; kingdom Metazoa; phylum Arthropoda; class Insecta; order Orthoptera; family Acrididae; genus Schistocerca; species Schistocerca serialis. Next base: position 156,951,776 of record NC_064645.1, read on the forward strand.
CCTGCCTCGGGCATGGATGTTTGTGATGTCCTTAGGTTGGTTAGGTTTAAGTAGTTCTAAGCTCTAGGGGACTAATGACCTCAGCAGTTGAGTCCCATAGTGCTCAGAGCCATTTGAACCATTTGATAGAGAACAAACAATGTAGTTACCTTAATAATGTTCAAAAGTCATCATATATATATATAATCAGTTCATGATATCCAGTATTAAAAATTTTCTCTTCCTGATGGACACACGTCCAAATTGTCCGCTCTCAAAATTCTTCCATCTCTCACCCCACATCCACCACTGCTGGCGGCTCACCTCCGACTGCGCAACGCTACGCGCTGTTCACACCCTACTGCCCAACACTACAATAGCGAATACCCCAACAATGCCAACCAGCCACATACGGCACAGCAGGACTGCCAGTGATTTTCATACAGAGCGCTACGTGGCGTTACGAATATAAAAACCTTAACAGCCTACTTACAACACGACGAAAGCTCCTGTATATAATTTGTTACAGCTTAGTAATGGAGAGAGTGTAATATACGAGGGCGTTCAATAAATAATTTAGCACATTTTTATCTCGACCAATTTCTGTTGAAAAAAAAATGCAGAATTTGTTGTGACACATTGCAGAAAAATCTAGCTTCAGTCCCTACAGTTCTCATGAAGTTCTGATAGATAGTGCCCCTATATATATCCTTCAAAATCGCGTCTGTAATGGTAGTGCATTCATAGCAGAGAGCTATCATTGAGGGTTTTTTTCCGAAAAACACGGCACACGCTTACAGAATGTCTTCGGAGACCTCGCAGTGAACAAAAGCACGGTGAGTCTTTGGAAGAACCTTCTGTCGTCAGCGCAACGGGGTTGCGGAAACCCGTCCGATCTCCCACGTGCCTGCCGGCCGCACACAGCTGGGACTCCTGCAGTCATGGACTCAGCATGTTCATCGTCACAAAAACACAAACGAACTTCTTCTCTATGACAATGCAAGGCCTCACACAAGTCTGCCCACTGGAGAAGAACTCACAAAACCTCATTGTCTAGGAAGACCAAGAATACAGCAGCAACAAGTTTATGGCTTAGTTCTAAGTGCATATTGTACATGTCCCCCCCCCCCCCCCCCCCCCATGAACCATGGACCTTGCCGTTGGTGGGGAGCGATACAGATAGCCATACCGTAGGTACAACCACAACGGAGGGGTATCTGTTGAGAGGCCAGACAAACGTGTGGTTCCTGAAGAGGGGCAGCAGCCTTTTCAGTAGTTGCAAGGGCAACAGTCTGGATGATTGACTGATCTGGCCTTGTAACAATAACCAAAACGGCCTTGCTGTGCTGGTACTGCGAACGGCTGAAAGCAAGGGGAAACTACGGCCGTAATTGTTCCCGAGGGCATGCACCTTTACTGTATGATTAAATGATGATGGCGTCCTCTTGGGTAAAATATTCCGGAGGTAAAATAGTCCCCCATTCGGATCTCCGGGCGGGGACTACTCAAGAGGATGTCGTTATCAGGAGAAAGAAAACTGGCGTTCTACGGATCGGAGCGTGGAATGTCAGATCCCTTAATCGGGCAGGTAGGTTAAAAAATTTAAAAAGGGAAATGGATAGGTTAAAGTTAGATATAGTGGGAATTAGTGAAGTTCGGTGGCAGGAGGAACAAGACTTCTGGTCAGGTGACTACAGGGTTATAAACACAAAGTCAAATAGGGGTAATGCAGGAGTAGGTTTAATAATGAATAGGGAAATAGGAATTCGGGTAAGCTACTACAAACAGCATAGTGAACGCATTATTGTGGCCAAGATAGATACGAAGCCCACACCTACTACAGTAGTACAAGTTTATATGCCAACTAGCTCTGCAGATGACGAAGGAATTGAAGAAATGTATGATGAAATAAAAGAAATTATTCAGATAGTGAAGGGAGACGAAAATTTAATAGTCATGGGTGACTGGAATTCGAGTGTAGGAAAAGGGAGAGAAGGAAACGTAGTAGGTGAATATGGATTGGGGCTAAGAAATGAAAAAGGAAGCCGCCTGATAGAATTTTGCACAGAGCACAACTTAATCATAGCTAACACTTGCTTTTAGAATGGTAAGACAGAGATTTAGGAACCAGGTTTTAAATTGAAAGACATTTCCAGGGGCAGATGTGGACTCTGACCACAATCTATTGGTTATGACCTGTAGATTAAAACTGAAGAAACTGCAAAAAGGTGGGAATTTAAGGAGATGGGACCTGGATTAACTGAAAGAACCAGAGGTTGTACAGAGTTTCAGGGAGAGCATAAGGGAACAATTGAAAGGAATGGGGGAAAGAAATACAGTAGAAGAAGAATGGGTAGCTCTGAAGGATGAAGTAGTGAAGGCAGCAGACGATCAAGTAGGTAAAAAGAAGAGGGTTAGTAGAAATCCTTGGGTAACAGAAGAAATATTGAATTTAATTGATGAAAGGAGAAAATATAAAAATGCAGTAAATGAAGCAGGCAAAAAGGAATACAAACGTCTCAAAAATGAGATCGACAGGAAGTGCAAAATGGCTAAGCTGGGATGGCTAGAGGACAAATGTAAGGATGTAGAGGCTTCTCTCACTAGGGGTAAGATAGATACTGCCTACAGGAAAATTAAAGAGACCTTTGGAGATAAGAGAACCACATGTATGAACATCAAGAGCTCAGATGGACACCCAGTTCTAAGCAAAGAAGGGAAAGCAGAAAGGTGGAAGGAGTATATAGAGGGTCTATACAAGGGCGATGCACTTGAGGACAATATTATGGAAATGGAAGAGGATGTAGATGAAGATGAAATGGGAGATACGATACTGCGTGAAGAGTTTGACAGAGCACTGAAGGACCTGAGTCGAAACAAGGCCCCGGAGTAGACAACATTCCATTGGAACTACTGACGGCCTTGGGAGAGCCAGTCCTGACAAAACTCTACCATCTGGTGAGCAAGATGTATGAGACAGGCGAAATACCCTCAGACTTCAAGAAGAATATAATAATTCCAATCCCAAAGAAAGCAGGTGTTGACAGATGTGAAAATTACCGAACAATCAGTTTAATAAGCCACAGCTGCAAAGTACTAACACGAATTCTTTACAGACGAATGGAAAAACTAGTAGAAGCTGACCTCGGGGAAGATCAGTTTGGATTCCGTAGAAATACTGGAACACGTGAGGCAATACTGACCTTACGACTTATCTTAGAAGAAAGATTAAGGAAAGGCAAATCTACGTTTCTAGCATTTGTAGACTTAGAGAAAGCTTTTGACAATGTTGACTGGAATACTCTCTTTCAAATTCTAAAGGTGGCAGGGGTAAAATAAAGGGAGCGAAAGGCTATTTACAACTTGTACAGAAACCAGATGGCAGTTATAAGAGTTGAGGGACATGAAAGGGAAGCAGTGGTTGGGATGGGAGTAAGACAGGGTTGTAGCCTCTCCCCGATGTTATTCAATCTCTATATTGAGAAAGCAGTAAAGGAAACAAAAGAAAATTTTGGAGTAGGTATTAAAATCCATGGAGAAGAAATAAAAGCTTTGAGGTTCGCCGATGACATTGCAATTCTGTCAGAGACAGCAAAGGACTTGCAAGAGCAGTTGAACGGAATGGATGGTGTCTTGAAGGGAGGATATAAGATGAACATCAACAAAAGCAAAACGAGGATAATGGAATGTAGTCGAGTTAAGTCGGGTGATGCTGAGGGTATTAGATTAGGAAATGAGACACTTAAAGTAGTAAAGGAGTTTTGCTATTTGGGGAGCAAAATAACTGATGATGGACGAAGTAGAGAGGATATAAAATGTAGACTGGCAATGGCAAGGAAAGCGTTTCTGAAGAAGAGAAATTTGTTAACATCGAGTATAGATTTAAGTGTCAGGAAGTCATTTCTGAAGGTATTTGTATGGAGTGTAGCCATGTATGGAAGTGAAACATGGACAGTAAATAGTTTAGACAAGAAGAGAATAGAAGCTTTCGAAATGTGGTGCTACAGAAGAATGCTGAAGATTAGATGGGTAGATCACATAACTAATGAGGAAGTATTGAATAGGATTGGGGAGAAGAGAAGTTTGTGGCACAACTTGACCGGAAGAAGGGATCGGTTGGTAGGACATGTTCTGAGCCATCAAGGGATCACCAATTTAGTATTTGAGGGCAGCGTGGAGGGTAAAAATCATAGGGGGAGACCAAGAGATGAATACACTAAGCAGATTCAGAAGGATGTAGGTTGCAGTAGGTACTGGGAGATGAAGAAGCTTGCACAGGATAGAGTAGCATGGAGAGCTGCATCAAACCAGTCTCAGGACTGAAGACCACAACAACAACAACATTGTACATGTTGTGACTTGGCAAGACAGCCAAGCCACTACGAGGTGAAGCCGAAAGGCACACGTTTAAGCTCACGCAGGCTGGCGTGAGGTCTGGAACAGGACACGGAAATGAACTAGCAAAAACAGGACGTAGCTGTGGAATACTTAACTTTAATCCATAATTGGTGAACATCGGTCTGACGGTACATGCATCACAAGATAAATAGCAAATGATAATGGCGCCTTGCTAGGTCGTAGCAAATGACGTAGCTGAAGGCTATGCTAACTATAGTCTCGGCAAATGAGAGCGTAATTTGTCAGTGAACCATCGCTAGCAAAGTCGGCTGTACAACTGGGGCGAGTGCTAGGAAGTCTCTCTAGACCTGCCGTGTGGCGGCACTCGGTCTGCAATTACTGACAGTGGGGACACGCGGGTCCAACGTATACTAACGGACCGCGGCCGATTTAAAGGCTACCACCTAGCAAGTGTGGTGTCTCGCGGTGACACCACAGTACAGTTTAGAACTGACATCTTTCTTTTTGTAAAGAGATTTGATTTCAGCTGTAACCAAATAATTTCACATCGTGCTTTTTCTACTTTGGCTGACTCGTTATTTTTATTCTGATATAATCTGGAGTCAAGTTTTCTGAGACACACTTTTCGTTAAATCTTATTGCAAGGACGGTTTCTTTAGTTTAAGTTTACACAATGGACATAAGTGAAAGACAAAAAGAAATAGAAATTGTTAAATCAATTGCCTCCAGTAATGGATACAATCCTGCAGTGATAGATAAACTAAGCCATACAGATAAATTAAATCAACCAACCACAAAAAAGGTTACCACATTATAAGCCTACCTCTCCTAGGGAAGATTTCTCGCCAAACTGCCTACCTCTTCAAGACTTACCACGTAAAAATAAGCTTCTTCACCAACAACAAAATACAAAATGAAATCGTACACAACACCAAAACCACTATACAACAGTATCAAAAGTCATTTGCAACCCATGTCCAAATTTCTCGATTGGACAAACTGGTAGAAGCTTCACAATAAGATTTGAAGAACACATAGATGCACTCCATCTCAACAACCAGAACAAGTCCAGCTTTGCCTCACATCTTGCGCAACACAATTATTCTGAAAACAACATAGAACAAAATCTCCAAATACTCCTTTTGCCAACAAAGGCACGATACTTGTTCTTCTTGAAGAATACGAAATATTTAGCGAGACGCGCGGAGTAGCCGCGCGGTCTCAGACCCCTTGTCAGGGTCCATGCGGCTCCCTCCGTAGGAGGTTCGAGTCCTCCCTTGGCCACCTGTGTGTGTGTTTTGTCCATAGCGTAAGTTAAAGTTAGATTAAGTAGTGTGTTAGCTTAGGGACCGATGACTTCAGCCGTTTAATTCCATAAGACCTTACCACAAATTTCCACATTTTTTTTTTTTTAGCTACACAAATGCAGCCGCTGACTACTTACTGAATGGCCAATCTGAACTGGTAAACAAATTTTTTCCGTCGGAACTTCGAAGACTTACTAGTTCAAAACAAGTAACCAATAAACCAATCCTACACTACTTCCCACCATTCAGCCCCCGCCCCCCCCCCCCAAAAAAAAATCCTTATCCATACATCGTAACTTGTAGTGTAACGACGCGCATGACTCAATGATTTTTGTTTGAAATATGACCATGTGGTGACTTCGTCACCTACGTCGATTACAAAACACTCCAAAAAAATTATTTAAATTCCTTTAAGGTTCTCTATAAAAGATTCTTGAACGAAACTGTAATTAAAACACCTTCAGTTGAGTCGTTTGCGCAAAGTTTCGTCACTCAGGCCAACTGGTTTACGCAAACTTTTGAGCTTTAGGTGTCGTTTGTTTCTTCTTGGAAATTATATTCTTGCAAGTTATCAGACTATAAAACCTTTAAGATTCAAAAATCGAAATCAAACTCTTCTGAAAATTAATATCTCGGAAAAATTCAGTAATAATTCTTCCTCAATATAACTCTTCATAAATAATTCTCGAACCCATATTTAAGCTTTAGAGTATATACTGTTTTATTGTCTTCATATATGCTACATACAGATGTGAACATCAGACTCGACAAAACAGAACTGAACAAAATATAACATGAACTAAACATTCTGTGACGTCATTACAATGGAAAATTACAAATTTTTATTTATTTGAATGTTGGAGGTTCGAAGCAACAACCCGGTCACAGGATCTTCGGCTGCTCTTTGGCTGTTGACCTGCGACGTCTAGTGGCCAGCAATTTTCTTTCGGGTTCCGGCAGTGAAGATGCTGCTTCCGCGAGTTGCGCTGCTCTATCCAAACATGAAACATACAAAACAAAAATACAAAACTTTAAATATAACATAACAAAATATTACAAATACATAAACAAACCACTAAATTAAACTTATATTTACTTGCAAACTGAGCTGATCCTTGTGGATGGGTGACGTTTTAATTTCGCGTCCCGTTAGAAACTGCACTGTTGTCAATGTAAATATCCTACCAAAGAAAAAAACCTGTACTGTATTTCTAAATGGTAAATCTCTCTATTCTTTACTTAAATCAGTACTTTTATGCATATTACCTCCAGTTGGAACAAAGAGAAACTGCCTTTACTAATATGCCAGATAATGTTAATGTAAGAAAACAAATAAGTAAACAATTATGTGAATTTTTGTTCTTGGTTTTAAATACAAAGTGTACAGTCATACAAACAGCTACAGTCCGTTTCCACATCATGTTAACACAAGAACAGAAATAAGTCAATAGTTCATTTGGAGATTTATTATTGTTTTAAATTTAAGTATAAAGGTCATGGCCATACATCCAGTTGTATCTCACAGCAAATACTGTAACTCTGCATTATTTTATTCCTGGGTTTTTATGTGAATGCCGGTCTTCATTAAAATATTTTCTCATAAAATAATTGTATTATACATTGATATACTAATAGAAATAAGACATCAGATCACTTGAAGTTTGTTCTTATAGTAATTTATTTATTTTATTTTATGCTCTCCTTTTATCGCCAGTCTGATTAAAATATTTACCCTTATATCGACCTTAATGCATGTAAACAAGAACTAACTACATATCTGAGCAAAGTAGGCCTGTGCCATATCTTTTTGTCCAGATCTTTGTTACAAGCCACAGTTGTATAGCACATGCTGGATGCTGGCAAAGTTTCACTGTCAGAGTGTAAATGAATACAGATGTGTAAAAGTGTGCGAAGTGATGTACCAACTGGCCATCAAAATGGAAGCAGACAGATGGATACTAACGAAAAAAGCCACTCATACTGCCGCAGTAAATTAAAAAGTATGTTTGCATACCTATCGACAGATAAATACTAGTCAAGGCGATACATTAAAACGTGTTCAGTCTTCTTGTCACAGAGCCATCACCCAGCATTATGACAGAAATAGTGATGTAACGTCCAGGAAACCATCTGAAGATGAACCTGAAAAGGTTCGAAAACCGGTTCATGGAAAGTGACTGGTTGCATTTTTATGTATTTACTGTGCGCTGTCGCTGTGTGTCAGCGAAACTTGGTAAATACGTTAATGCGTTAATGTGGAACCGATTTAAGCTTAAAAAAAATTTACAAAAATATTTCCGATGTTGGCCTCCAGGTAAAATTCTGGAGCTATACTCCGTTCGTATGACGGTGTGACATCGAACAGTATGGCTACCGAAAAAAAGAGGCCTCTCTCTGTTAGTGAAACTGTTTTACGTGCTACAATGTGAGAGATGCACTGAGTGAAAGTTCTGAGAGGCGCGATGTCAATAAATAGTAGAAAGAAGGTGATAACAGAACTAGAAAATACGGGTGACGGTGGTTCGGCACATGAAAGAGGAAGATGTTCTATCCCGATCGAACTTATTGTCGAGGCTGCTGTAACTGACAATGCAGCTCGTGCCCCGGGTAGTGCTAGTGCACTGTCACGAGAGTTGTCTATCGCATCGACAACATTACAGAACATTTTGTGGTGTATTTACACTGAAACACCTACATGATAAAGACGATACAGCATCTGAAACCTCATGATCCTCAGCAACATTTTGAATTTGCCCTTTGCTTTCTGGTACAGATCGAAGTTGATGACGTTTGGCTAGGCAATACCGTATGGAGTGACGCACGTTTGACACTGCAGGGTGCAGCGAATACATAGAACTTCCGAATTTGTGGTATTGTTAAAAAAGCGTGTTGTGCACGAATATATAGTACCACTGCACGTGACTATGTGGTGTGGATACACAACCACTTTTATTCTCGGTCCTTTCTCCTTTGAAGAGTGTTGCATCGGTAATTGAAGAAACAACAAATAACGATTGGCGTGAGTTCGAAATTCTGTTTATTGCCAACAGTTCCACAATAACAACACAGCTTGGTGCTTGATCAAGAGCAGCGACTGGGCTGCAGAGTCCAAGTCAGGTATGGTAAACAGCCGTAGTGTAGAGTCGTTCCGGGGTGCGACGTCGACGTAGTACGTAGGTAGCCCAACACGAGACAGCCAGGCGTGGCGGCGTATGCAGCTATATAGGGCGAGTAGCGGAGGAATATGCCCGCCAGACTCGAGTCTGCTTGTCGTGTCTTGTTATGATTGGCGTCGCGGCCTCACGTAACTATATCTTGGGAGGACGCCGGCCGAGGTTGCCATGACAGCGCGGAGGCATTCAGTGTGTGAGGCCCGCGCCTGCGCTGTACAGCTGTGCAGAGCTGCGCATAAGCGGGGCGTGCCGGCCGTTGGCTGTATGACAAAGACTGCGGCCACGCAGCTGCAGGCGCCACGTTGTGGGCATTGTCTATAATACACCCACATGGCCTACTTTGGAAAAGCGGAACTGTGTGGAAACCACTGTTTTCATGCAAAATGGGGCAACACCTCACGTCTCTCACGCAACGAAAGGTATGCTTAATCCAACCTGCAACAATCATTATCTCTAGAGGTTTTCCAGATGCATGGGCTGCAAGATCACTTGATCTGAATCCACATGACGTTTAGCTCTTGGGATTTCTAAAAGAACCTGGGACACATTCGGCCTCTACCTGATCAGAAGGGCAGCACAACAGTAACACATTGCTCAGAATCTACCGCAACTGCTGCGAGCAACTGTTGATCATGTCGTTTTACAAATGGAGCATCTCGTCGATGTCTCTGGTGTTCATATTGCCGAAAGTCTGCATGTGTCATTTAATAATAAGATTTACGTTATGCCTCTCTCACTTGTTTGACCTTTCCTGCCCATATTCCGTTCCTAATCCACTACACATGGAAACATTTCAGATACACCTTTCTTGCATTCACAGTGCCAGATTTTTCCCTAGTGGTCAAAATGGGAACTAATTTTTTTCCTGTGTAAATCGTTTCCATATTCCGGTGTTGGCATCCAGACGCGTGTTGTGTCTGCTACAGGCAGCACTTCGCACTGCCCACCGGCAAGACAAAACACTGTGGTTGGAGCAGCGAACCGACCGGTTAGACTTCAGAGGGTTAGTAAACCGACGACATTTGAGATCAGATGGTTCAAAATGGTTCAAATGGCTCTGAGCACTACGGGACTTAACTTCTGAGGTCATTAGTCCCCTAGAACTTAGAAGTAATTAAACCTAACTAACCTAAGGACATCACACACATCCATGCCAGAGGCAGGATTCGAACCTGCGACCGTAGCGGTCACGCGGTTCCAAACTGCAGCGCCTAGAACCGCACGGCCACACCGGCCGGCTTGAGATCAGAGGAAGAAGGACTATTCCTGTTAGGTGTAAGTTTTGCAGGATCATAAGACACGTGCCTGGATAATTATTCGCATAATTTGTGCTGCGACATGAAAAGTGTCCGTTGTGTAGCTGACATTGTCGAGGAAGCTATGTTCCGCACAATTTGTATTCTGTTACACCCTTTTCTTCTGTCTGATCAGATGCAAAATTTGCACCGTAGCAGAAATCCACAGGTAAAATGAATTGCGCAAAACACGAGAGAGCGGTCTGGCCTGATTAAGACAGGTAGTTGGCCGTTTCTTGCCCGGGATTCCCGGTGGGTTGGCAGGCGTGCAGCTCCCCTGATGAATTGCGCGCCGGTCTGCTGATTAACCGGTCGGTTCGCTGCGCCAACCACAGTGTTTTGTCTTCCCGGCAGGCAGTGCGCAGTGCTGCCTACAGCAGACACACCACGCGTCGCTACCGGCCGGATTAGCCAAGCAAGTAGCTAACTACGCCGTGGCCAGCAGAAAAGCTGCACTGCTCAGTTCCCTGAGTTCATCACGGTGCCCTACCGGTTCTACATCTACAACTACATGGATACTCTGCAAATCACATTTCAGTGCCTGGCACAGGGTTCATCAAACCACCTTCACAATTCTCTATTATTCCAATCTCGTATAGCGCGCGGAAAGAATGAACACCTATATCTTTCCGTACGAGCTCTGATATCCCTTATTTTATCGTGGTGATCTTTCCTCCCTATGTAGGTCGGTGTCAACATAATATTTTCGCATCGGAGGAAAAAGTTGGTGATACGAATTTCGTGAGAAGATTCCGTCGCAACGAAAAACGCCTTTCTTTGACGATTTCCAGCCCAAACCATGTATCATTTCTGTGACACCCTCTCCCATATTTCGTGATAATACAAAACGTGCTGCCTTTCTTTGAACTTTTTCGATGTACGCCGCCAGTCCTATCTGGTAAGGATCCCACAACGCGCAGCAGTATTCTAAGAGAGGACGGGCAAGCGTAGTGTAGGCAGTCTACTTAGTAGGTCTGTCACATTTTCTAAGTGTCCTGCCAATAAAACGCAGTCTTTGATTAGCCTTCCCCACAACATTTTCTATGTGTTCTTTCCAATTTAAGTTGTTCGTAATTCCAATACCTGGGTATTTAGTTCAATTTACGGCTTTTAGATTAGACTGATTAATCGTGTAACCGAAGTTTAACGGGTTTCTTTCATCACTGATGTTGATGACTTCACACTTTTCGTTATTCAGCGTCAACTGCCACTTTTCGCACCATTCAGATATTTTTTCTAAATCATTTTTCAGTTTGTTTCGATCTTCTGATGACTTTGTTAGTCGATAAACGACAGCGTCATCTGCAAACAACCGAAGATTATCTCCTAAATCGTTTATATAGATATATATAACACTTCTTTGGATAACGCCAGAAATCACTTCTTTCCGTCAGTTACTACGAACTGTGACCTCTCTGACAGGAAATCACAAATCCAGTCACATAACTGAGACGATATTCCATAAGCACGCAATTTCACTACGAGCCGCTTGTGTGGTACAGTGTCAAAAGCCTTCCGGAAATCCAGAAATACGGAATCGACATGAAATCCCTTGTCAACGGCACTCAACACTTTATGTGAATAAAGAGCTAGTTGTGTTTCACAGGAACGGTGTTTTATTAAACCCATGTTGATTGTGTGTCAATAGACAGTTTTCTTCGAGGTAATTCATAATGTTTGAACACAATATATGTTCTAAAATCCTGCTACATATCGACGTTAATGATATGGGCCTGTAATTTAGTGGATTACTCAGACTACCTTTCTTGAATATTGGTGTGACCTGTGCAACTTTCCAGTCTTTGGCTACGAATCTTTCGTCGAGCGAACGGTTGTATATGATTGTTAAGCATGGAGCTAATGCATCAGCATACTCCGAAAGGAACCTAATTGGTGTACAGTTTGGACCAGGAGACTTGCTTTTATTAAGTGATTTAAGTTGCTTAACTGCTCCGAGGATATTTACTTCTACGTTACTCATGTTGGCAGTTGTTCTCGATTCCAATTCTGCAATATTTACTTCGCCTTCTTTTGTGAAGGCATTTCGGAAGACTGCGTTTAGAAACTCTGCTTTGGCAGCACTGTCTTCGATAGTATCTCCATTGCTATCGCGCAGAGAAGGCATTGATTGTTTCTTGCCGCTAACATACTTCACATACGACCAGAATCTCTTTGGATTTTCTACCAGGTTTCAAGACAACGTTTCGTTGTGGAAACTGTTATAGGCATCTCGCATTGAAGTCCACGCTAAATATCGAGCTTCTGTAAAAGATCGCCAATCTTGGGTTTGTTCTAAACGTTTACTGCAAAATCGACTGCTGCAGGTCTCGTCACTATCAGTCTTCATGCTTTCTTGCTAGCTAGTACGAGAAACATGAAGCAGCACTTGTAGTACAATAGACATTGAGAGACAAACTGTGACAGTGCAGTTACAATGTTTGTCCCGGGTGTTACGTCCACCCACCTTACGGTGATCTTTTCGTCTTCCGCATCTCGAACACATGCCTTCCCTGTAAGTAAATTGCGTAATGTACGTCGACTACAAAAAGTTGCAATGGAAATTAGCCGCACTAGATACCTCTACAGGTGGCATCAAATATTTTATAGTATCAGGTTACGTGAGCTATCAGCGGATAGATAATTTGTGAATGAAAACTTCAATACATTGCTACTTGTTTGACAGAAAGACACCCGCAAGTCTATCATAGCCTGAAGTTACATTTTCGACACACATACACGCATTCAGTCGCTTCTAATAGCCAGCTTATGACATCTAACTCAATCAGTTACCAAAAATATTACAAAACTGAATACCTGGGACAGAATGCTCACTCAGAAACTACACCACTAGATCACTTTGTATGTTCGGTCCTAGGTCCTGACTTGCACGATACGCTGTAAGTATTTTAGTCAAGTATTACAGTCTAAACATAAAAATCGGAATTTCCTGTGGTCATTCATTTCCGACAGACTATGATCAAATTTCAATCATTATTTCGCAAAATTTTCACTTCTGTTCAGAGCTTCTAATAGACGTGTCCGAACATGGTAAGCCCAAGCTCCGAACTCAGAGTTTAGAAAGCAATCCTCTTAGTCCACAAAATACACGTGAGCGCACTGTACTCTGAATGTGTGATACGCATCACAGCCAATCCGATACTAGCATTAAACGAATGTTATACCGCATCTCTTAAATTTAATCAATCAAAAATTAATAGCGTTTACAAGCAATTTAGTAAAGCAATAAGTTTATAAAATCCACAAATATCAAGTTAGCTTCCTCTCTAAACGGTTGAATTGCCGTTAAATTCTTTTTGTTTCCCTAAACCCATAAAATGGCTAATTGCTATTCACAAATCTCCCCTGTGAGTATGATTCACTCTCTGTCCATACAACCGCACTTATGATGTTAACGTATACTCGGGTAATGTGCATAACAGATTCAGTGATTAAATACTTCACGGTCATACCATCATTCACACCAATTATTAAACTTATTAAACCAACAATAATTAATACTAGTCATAATATTCAAGGAAGATACAGTTTTGTTTTCAAAATATACTGTTTGGTTTAAGAATCAAGAAAGAAGGTTGTATACATGGAAGAACCCTGGAGATACTAAAAGGTATCAGATAGATTATATAATGGTAAGACAGAGATTTAGGAACCAGGTTTTAAATTGTAAGACATTTCCAGGGGCAGATGTGGACTCTGACCACAATCTATTGGTTATGAACTGTAGATTAAAACCGAAGAAATTGCAAAAAGGTGGGAATTTAAGGCGATGGGACTTGGATAAACTGAAAGAACCAGAGGTTGTACAGACTTTCAGGGAGAGCATAAGGGAACAACTGACAGGAATGGGGGAAAGAAATACAGTAGAAGAAGAGTGGGTAACTTTGAGGAATGAAATAGTGCAGGCAGCAGAGGATCAAATAGGTAAAAAGACGAGGGCTAGTAGAAAACCTTGGGTAACAGAAGAAATATTGAATTTAATTGATGAAAGGGGAAAATATAAAAATGCAGTAAATGAAGCAGGCAAAAAGGAATACAAACGTCTCAAAAATGAGATCGATAGGAAGGGCAAAATGGCTAAGCAGGGATGGCTAGAGGACAAATGTAAGGATGTAGAGGCTTGTCTCACTAGGGGTAAGATAGATACTGCCTACAGGAAAATTAAAGAGACCTTTGGAGAGAAGAGAACCACTTGTATGAATATCAAGAGCTCAGATGGCAACCCAGTTCTAAGCAAAGAAGGGAAGGCAGAAAGGTGGAAGGAGTGTATAGAGGGTCTATACAAGGGCGATGTACTTGGGGACAATATTATGGAAATGGAAGAGGATGTAGATGAAGATGAAATGGGAGATAGGATACTGCGTGAAGAGTTTGACGGAGCACTGAAAGACCTGAGTCGAAAGATGGCCCTGGGAGTAGACAACATTCCACTGGAACTACTGACGGCCTTGGGAGAGCCAGTCCTGACAAAACTCTACCATCTGGTGAGCAAGATGTATGAGACAGGCGAAATACCCTCAGACTTGAAGAAGAATATAATAATTCCAATCCCAAAGAAAGCAGGTGTTGACAGATGTGAAAATTACCGAACTATCAGTTTAATAAGTCACAGCTGCAAAATACTAACGCGAATTCTTTACAGACGAATGGAAAAACTGATAGAAGCCCACCTCGGGGAAGATCAGTTTGGATTCCGTAGAAATGTTGGAACTCGTGAGGCAATACTGACCCTACAACTTATCTTAGAAGAAAGATTAAGGAAAGGCAAACCTACGTTTCTAGCATTTGTAGACTTAGAGAAAGCTTTTGACAATGTTGATTGGAATACTCTCTTTCAAATTCTGAAGGTGGCAGTGGTAAATTACAGGGAGCGAAAGGCTATTTTGCTATGGTCGCAGGTTCGAATCCTGCCTCGGGCATGGATGTGTGTGATGTCCTAAGGTTAGTTAGGTTTAAGTAGTTCTAAGTTCTAGGGGACTGATGACCGTAGATGTTAAGTCCCATAGTGCTCAGAGCCATTTGAAAGGCTATTTACAATTTGTACAGAAACCATATGGCAGTTATAAGAGTCGAGGGGTATGAAAGGTAAGCAGTGGTTGGGAAGGGAGTGAGACAGGGTTGTAGCCTATCTCCGATGTTAATCAATCTGTATATTGAGCAAGCAATAAAAGAAACAAAAGAAAAGTTCGGAGTACGAATTAAAATCCATGGAGAAGGAATAAAAACTTTGAGGTTCGCCGATGACATTGTAATTCTGTTAGAGACAGCAAAGGGCTTGGAGGAGCAGTTGAACGGAATGGACAGTGTCTTGAAAGGAGGGTATAAGATGAACATCAACAAAAGCAAAACGAGGGTAATGGAATGTAGTCGAATTAAGTCGGGTGATGCTGAGGGAATTAGATTAGGAAATGAGACACTTAAAGTAGTAAAGGAGTTTTGCTATTTGGGGAGCAAAATAACTGATGATGGTCGAAGTAAATAGGATGTAAAATGTCGACTGGCAATGGCAAGGAAAACGTTTCTGAAGAAGAGAAATTTGTTAACTTCGATTATAGATTTAAGTGTCAGGAAGACGTTCCTGAAAGTATTTGTATGGAGTGTAGCCACGTACGGAAGTGAAACGTGGACGATAAATAGTTTGGACAAGAAGTTAATAGAAGCTTTCGAAATGTGGTGCTACAGAAGAATGCTGAAGATTAGATGGGTAGACCACATAACTAATGAGGAGGTATTGAATAGAATTGGGGAGAAGAGGAGCTTGTGGCGCAACTTGACTAGAAGAAGGGATCGGTTGGTAGGACATGTTCTGAGACATCGAGGGATCACCAATTTAGTATCGGAGGGCAGTGTGGAGGGTAAAAATCGTAGAGGGAGACCGAGAGATGAATACACTAAGCAGATTCAGAAGGATGTAGGCTGCAGTAGGTACTGGGAGATGAAGAAACTTGCACAGGATAGAGTAGCATGGAGAGCTGCATCAAACCAGTCTCAGGACTTGTAAGTAGGCTGTTTAGGTTTTTTATTGGTAACGCCACCTCTGTATGAAAATCACTGGCTGTGCTGTGTGCAGTCTGTGGCTAGTTTGCATTGTTGTCTGCCATTGTAGTGTTAGGCAGCTGGCTGTGAACAGCGCGTAGCGTTGCGCAGTTGGAGGTGAGCCGCCAGCAGTGGTGGATGTGGGGAGAGAGATGGCGGAGTTTTGAAATTTGTCATGAACTGCTATATTTATATATGATGATATCAAAGTAAATATATTGTTTGTTCTCTATTAATATCTTTCATTTGCTAACTATCCCTATCAGTAGTTAGTGCCTTCCATAGTTTGAATCTTTTATTTAGCTGGCAGTAGTGGCGCTCGCTGTATTGCAGTAGCTTGAGCAGCGAAGATTTTTGTGAGGTAAGTGATTTGTGAAAGGTATAGTTTAATATTAGTCAGGGCCATTCTTTTGTAGGGAATTTTGAAAGTCAGATTGCGTTGCGCTAAAAAAATATTGTGTATCAGTTTAAGGACAGTCGTGTATAAATTTTTCTAAGGGGACGTTTCAGACTGAAGACCACAACAACAACAACTGGTTTAACTACGTATGACTTAAGTCTGTGAGATGGTGACATCTTATGGCCACAGACGAAATTACGTGGAACTGCTGCTGCATCAAACCGACGATTTGTCTTGCTAGAATGAAGCAGTCTGCGTGCTTACTACTGTCTAACTTACATTGTCGCGACACAAGGCGGTGCTCCGCAGAAAATCTAACGGCTCGTTTTTAAACAGAATCAAATTGTTGACGAGAAAAATGTTATCTGTCATAGAACACAAATTACAGCTTCAATAGATTGTCAATACATGTTGTGCACTTCGCCTTGAACATGTTGGTGTGGGGGAAGAGAACCCTACCAGCAGTATCTGTTACGAGGTGGCTTGACTGCACTCAGGAATTATATAGCCTCGTCACAGGGCCAAATAGGGTTAGGAAACAGCAACGGCAAGAAACAGTTGGAAACGGAGATTAGGATTCATTTATAAGGACTTACTGGAAGAAGTTCTGTAATACATAACTGGAGTATGAAAAACGGACAAGGCGATATAGATCAGTTTTCACTTGCAGTGACATGTCTTTAATTGAATTGCCAGATGCTATTAGGGCCACAGTCAGTAAATATCCACAATGGAGTTAGGCACATTGATATGTTGTTGATGGGTAGCCGCATCTTACAATGCATTCAGTGAGATGCTTGGTTATGGTAGGAGGGATGCTACAGAAGTAATGATATGTGCTATAAGGACTTCAGTCAGTGACTGAAGCTCTACTAGCAAGTGAAGCGAGCCCTTCCAGCATAAACAAGAGAACCTATCCGGCAGGACATTGAAAATTTTCTTTCAAGGATACAAAATATTTCGATGCCATACGTAACTTCCTAGTGATGTATAAGTTGTTTAGGGAGAAATATCCCCAGGTAAAGGTCACATTACGCAGCATTTTCTCAAGGAAACGTTAGATTTGCATTTGGTGCCCTCCAATAGATTGCTGCTGCTCTTGTCAAGGGCTACAAGGAGAACAGAAGCACTCACCTTAACGATGTTGCAAGCAGATTTGCCACAGAAAGCCTATGCTTCACAAGGGAATGGCCCAAAAATTTTATCCTAAGCTTTCAGAAGAAGCGAGGACAAGGGAGCCCCATATAGTTACTATTAGATTTGACTGCACACAAAACGTCTAAATTATACAGACTCCTTTCCAGCATACATGTCATCGGCGACATTTGTCAGTTGAAACCGGCCGGATTGGCCGTGCACTTCTAGGCGCTACAGTCTGGAACCGCGAGACCGCTGCGGTCACAGGTTTGAATCCTGCCTCGGGCATGGATGTGTGTGGTGTCCTAAGGTTACTTAGGTTTAAGTAGTTCTAAGTTCTAGGGGACTGATGACCTTAGAAGTTATGTCCCAAAGTGCTCAGAGCCATTTGAACCATTTTTTGTCAGTTGAAGTATTTTGTATGCATGACATTAAAAAAATAATGCAAATCTGTACATACATGATCCAGTCACTTTAAGGTGACCCCCACCAATGTATGTCGTCAACAAGCAATAACCGCTCAAAGATGGAAGGTGGAAGCACTAGCAGCAGAGGGTATGTAAAGCGTGTCAGGGGGGATGCAGGAAACTGTACATTCGTAGTAATGCGGAATGTGAGCGATTTATCTAACGTCCAAAGAGTCATGATCATTGGCTTTCGAGCGAAGGGTGGAAGAATTTCCGGAATGTAGATCACTCATCGACGGAAGCTTTGGTCTGCGCTGTTGGTCGGTGTCTGGTCTGCACAAAAACTGGCAGAGTTTCAATTCACGCAGACGGAACACAACAAGTCTGGGACTGTAAACGGTCACACTAATCGCTCAGTCTATTTTTGCTTTGGAGAGCGTTGTGTCGTTGTTGGGTCCGTGTTGTGATGCATAGAATTCAGCATGAGTGATGTTTCTGGAGATTATCAAGATTTGCGGATGTACCCCAGAAAGCAAAAAAATTTATAGAACTTTACAGGTCGTTACTATCTGTATGGAAACTTAATAGCAAGGAAAACAGTCACAGAAGCAAAAAAACGTGCAGCGTATCACGCATCGGTAACAAAACTAAAGGAAGTTGAGCAAGATGATAATCTTGATATGGCTGGGGAAAAATTAATAATTAGCACAGCTCTTACAAGAGGGAATTTAAAAATTGCTGACTTAATACTGCATATATTGAACGAAATGTCTCTGAATGGTGCGACGATGACACCAAAGCAGAAAATTTAAGGTGAACTTAGCTTCTGCCATTAGCTAGAAATCCCGCAGTCGCTAAAAGTCTCTCGCAGGCACTTATTGATTTTCTCATTATGCTATCATGACTACGTACATATGGTGTGGCATGTTGCAAAAGCACTAAAAATATTTCTTCGTCCATTCTTAAGTAGTTGAACGAGTCATCCTTTTCAAACTTTAGCTACTTTGACAGATAAACAAGGGTGAGTGACAAGCTTTAGAACACGTTCCTTTGTCCACTTCCTATGATTAATCTGATATCGATAGCAACGATGCAACAACGTAGGTCCGCTCTGCTAGGCTGGTACTACGAGAGACACCGACGACAGCACCCTCCAGCCGGCGCTGTCGAAGTCTGCGAGCTCCACGACTGCTTCAGCCCATTTCATCAGGTGCAGACAGTCAGGAAACTTCGCACCACCTTGCAAGTTATGTAATATGTTTTCATATGTTTATCCACTAGTAAAGGTGCTTAAACCGTATTTGCAGTACCGAGAGATTAGTACGTTTTCCTGTTCCTGTTCCTTACCCACGCGCCGCCTGCCAGGCGGGATGCAACATTTTTCAACCTCTCAAATAGTAGCTATAGAGAGCAGAACTGCTTTATAAGCAAATTTACTCGGTTTAGCCATAGCAGCCGGCCGTTGTGACCGAGCGGTCTTGGTGTTTCAGTCTGGAAACACGCGACCGCTACGGTCGCAGGTTCGAATCCTGCCTCGGGCATGGATGTGTGTGCTTTCCTTAGGTTAGTTAGGTTTAAGTAGTTCTAAGTCTGGGGGACTGATGACCTCAGATGTTAAGCCCCATAGTGCTCAGAGCCGTCTGAACATTCCGCCATACCCTCTCTGCTGTTCCCCGATGAATTCAAGACTGAGCTGAATCACACCTACGGTCGGAACGTGTAAATGCAGCGTAAAATGCACAGATCTGTTGGGCGGACAGTCGTTTCGAATCTAGTCTGCACAGACAAACTGCAACGTGTAAAGGCCCCTTAAAGTATACAGTGCATGGCAAAATGTCGCTATACAAAACCGCGTCGAGACCACTGTGGTACACCAAGACCCACAGATGGCAGGGTGTACGTTCGAAGAGATGTGCAACTGTTGAGCAGCTGCCGCGCAGATAAACCAAACAGCTACCAACTGCCTCTCCTCAACGACCATTCAGCGAACGTTGCTGCGTATGGGCCTCCGCAGCAGGCGCTTCGTTCGGGCACCAATGCTGACTGCTGTTCATCGGGGAACGAAGGTTGGAATTTAAACGCCAGTATCGCAACTGCACGTCCACTGAAAGGCGACGGGTGACCTTAGACAAATCACAATTTATGCTTCATCGGACAGATCCTACTGGCGTGAAACGACCCAAATGTCAAAGCAACAACAATCGTAGGAAGGGTGAATATCGAGGCAGAGAGTTTGATGCTCTAGGAAATGCTTTCATGACATTCCTTGGCTGATCTCATTCTGAAAGGTACAATGTTTTATCACGAGTATATCTCAGTCCTTGGGGACCATGTCCACTCATACATGCAGTTTGTTTTTCCTCTGCATGATGGCTCTGATTCAAATGGCTCTGAGCACTATGGGAGTTAACATCTGAGGTCATCAGTCCCCCAGACTTAGAACTACTTAAACCTAACTAACCTAAGGAAAGCACACTTTGATGGTACGTCACATAAATATTGACATTTTTATCGGTTGTAAAGTGCAGTTAAAGTATTTTATGAATATAATTAGTTCTTGAAACAACTGATAAGCAGCTATAATTTAAGAGTAGCATTTTTATTTAATGTCTATGAAAATAAAAAAGAATCGAAAGAGACACGATTGTACGGCCGAGGAGGAAGGACGTATTTTGTTGTTGTTGTTGTGGTCTTCAGTCCTGAGACTGGTTTGATGCAGCTCTCCATGCTACTCTATCCTGTGCAAGCTTTTTCATCTCCCAGTACCTATTGCAACCTACATCCTTCTGAATCTGCTTAGTGTATTCATCTCTTGGTCTCCCTCTACGATTTTTACCCTCCACGCTGCCCTCCAATACTAATTTGGTGATCCCTTGATGCCTCAGAACATGTCCTACAAACCGATCCCTTCTTCTGGTCAAGTTGTGCCACAAATTTCTCTTCTCCCCAATCCTATTCAATACTTCCTCATTAGTTATGTGATCTACCCATCTAATCTTTAGCATTCTTCTGTAGCACCACATTTCGAAAGCTTCTATTCTCTTCTTGTCCAAACTATTTATCGTCCATGTTTCACTTCCATACATGGCTACACTCCATACGAATACTTTCAGAAATGACTTTTATGGGACACAAACTGTTTTGTTTCGCGCTACGGAAGGCAGCCATTGAGCGGCTACACATATTTTATGTAAGTTATTCGTATTTCTACTTAAATAAAATATTATTGTTATCACAAAATGATTTTCTTTGTAATAGTTGTCGCCTCAAATGCTCGCACTGGCTAACTATTTTTAATAAGCATTTTTTCAGTAATTTGCGCTGCGATAAGCTCATCTTCCGATGCAGCCTTTGGTCGGCCATTACGCGCCGAAGTATTAATTTATTTTGCAAAGTGTTAACAGTAACTTTCAATGCGAGAGATTTTGTTATAAGAACCTTTATTGCAACAGATAATTAATTTACGTTAAAGTTCATGTTTTTAAACTATACAGATTCCATGAGTTCAGGAAGTTTTATCTTGGCCGCTCCACGGCAACAATCGAAATTCTCTCGAGCCTTGCTTTGCAATCAATAAATAGAAATTAACAAAATTACATTCAATTCAGTTAACGGCAACTATATTTTAGTCATGACGTTCAAAGTCTAAAGTTGGTACATGAATAACAGCGGCCCTTAAAGAACCCGTTTCATATTTACTTACGCACGTAAGTAAAAGTGATAAGAAAAGCCAATATCCCTGAGAGAAAAAATCATGCTGATAAATTAAAAATAAAAATATATAAAATATATATTTAATTTCCTTTGTATATGACGTAACAAATAGCAACAACGTTACAACACACATCCATGCCCGAGGCAGGATTCGAACCTGCGACCGTAGCAGCAGCGCGGTTCCGGACAACGTCACATCACACATCCATGCCCGAGGCAGGATTCGAACCTGCGACCGTAGCAGCAGCGCGGTTTCAGACTGAAGCGCCTAGAACCGCTCGGCCACAGCGGCTGGCTACCTTCTAGAACATCACTGACTTTTCCTACATGGTTTACAGCAATTCGCGCTGCAAAACAGGCTCTTTCACAGGTGGACACAGTGTATACATCATGAAGCCAATGGAAAACAAGGGCCCAACGGAATATACACTTTTATCTAAAGCTTTCTGCACAGCATTCCTTCGTCTGTAACTGAATAATTCGATAACTGTATTTTTCTGTCAGAAGGCTTTCTCTTTTCCCTTGTGTCAGGAATTTCTGCTAACCAAAAGAGAAGCATGGCAAGTTCTACACAATACACGAACTAGCAAAGCTCGTAACAAGTTCCAGCAAAGATCGGGAATTTACTATGGCAAAGATTTTTAAGTAGTGATTATTATTGAATCCACCCCTGACCACGTTTATTAAGAGAAAAAGCACTGTCTATTATAGGAAACCCTGCAACGTGCGAAAAGCATTTCAGTCATCGAAGGCTGAATTTTTTTCGTCCCGGGTTCGAGTCCCGATCGGGGCACACATTTTCACCTGTTCCCTTTGATATATACCAACGCCCGTCAGCAGCTGAAGGTATTAATATATAATTCTAATATAGTCCTAGACGGCTGCAGGTCATCAGTGGTCCGAAAGAACACAGACCATATCCATATAGGTATATGATAATGTTATTGCCAACTGTGGTTCGAAGTGCATAAGTGTTAGTCTCCAAATAAAGGCGGATTATAGTTTTTGCCAGTCTGCAGTGATCAACCGTTATTTCTATTATTGGAAAAATGCTATTTAGTTTTGTTTTCTCGTTAGCGTTGTGGGCAGTTACATTACGGTCGACCGGCGGCCGGGCGACGTTGTTACACATACATACAGTTTCTTCCATGCATTTGTTTTCATTACTTCTCTCCTGGCCATGGTCGTTGGCTAGTCTCGTAGGCTGTTGCCTCCTGCAGTAAAACAGTGTTTACCAAAACTGTGTACAAGCTGAGGGATTTTCTAGTAAGACTACATGTCTTTCGTGTTGTCCTATCTTCACGGTCTTGTTTCCTTGGCCGGTTTTCGTTTTGAAATCGGCGAGGGATAGAGTGAGCAGTGAGGGCTTATATATATTGAAGCAGCGAATGGAAATCTTTACCAAGACCGTGAAAAGTAACATCTATGTAAGACCAGTAAATCCGCTGATATGGTGTAATTTCTTTAGTGTACGTACCTGCACATCGCAATGGAGAGACTCGACAGAGTTGTGTTCGTGTATAAGAGGGAATTGCGATCGAGGAGAGGGGTGCAGCTGTATAGACCGCTGTGCTAAGATGGCTCAGTGTCTAACACACCTGACAGCTTAGCACGACACCCGAGTTCGATTCCTGGTCTTGGTAAAACTTTTCACTCGCCGCTTCAGTCAATATGCGTAAATTCTAATAATAATTTTAAGAGCCTTACTGATCTCTCATGTTGCGGTCGATTCTTATTTTGATATCTTTTGTGTTGTCCTCTCTTCACGGTCTTGCCTCCTTGGCTAAGTTTGGTTTTGAAATCTGCGAGGGAGAAGTGAGCAGCGAGTGCTTGGACGGCTGGCAGTGGGCGTGTTTGTGGCAACGAACGTGTAAAAGAATGTACAGAGCTGGCGGCCGTTCAGTGCCGCACGTGGAAGCTTGCTGGTTTTCCGGACGGGGTTGCGGCTGTGTGGTGTTAGAAGGCCGCCTTATGCTGTAGGACGGGCACTTATGCACGACTCGGCGGAGATTGTTAACTCAGTCCGAAGTGATCGTCTGCTGCTTTGACCTCGGGACGTAAAGCTGTTACTCGGGATATTGACTGAGTGTATTCAGACCGCAACTGCTCGCTGGTATTGTATTGCTGCTCGCAGTTCTGTTTGACATCAATTAGCAATCAAGCTCGACAGCTGTTTGTTCTGCTTCAGGTTTATCGCTTTGGTGACCCGGTACTGGCTCAATCTCTCTGTGTTAATGCTGAGTCACTTTTGTAAAGTGTGAGTTCCAAGTTGTTACCGGTTATAAAACGTGGCCTGATTTACTTAAGGGAATATTTTGTATCATAGGCGAACATATTTTTAGTTGAGTTGTGATCAGAAATTCGTTTTCATCACTGAGCCGTACGGCTGTTCTTCCTCATTTGTTCCAGGGCGCTTTAAATCGTCTCTACTGTCTAAAAGTCACTTGTGTACATTTATTACTATCCTCACTGACAGTCTGAAAAATAGTGTAAGCAAGTTATCATTTAATTATAAACACAGCAACTTAAAATAGTTTTCTCCTTATTTGCGGAGATCTGTATTCAAGTGTTTATTTACAAAATACCCCTTATGTACATGCAAGTTACGTGTCACTTGGTCATGCGTTCATTTGTACTGTTAATCATCCTTATTGTCTTTCACATAGCAACTAACTGATGGTGTGTGTATATTATAGAGTTAAGCTGCAATTTGGTTTACGGCTGTTCTGGCTCGGCGTTTGTGTGGGGATCGAAGCTGCGCTGTCCGTTCTCCCACGCCAGCAGGTCCGTTGCGTGGGTGTCGTCCGGCGGTTGTGCCGGGCCGGACGGTGCGGCCCTCGTCTAAGTGGGTTGACCGTTGAATGAATGCTTGTGGACGCACCGGTACACATGTCCTTATGAAGTTACGTTATTCACTAGTATTCCTTTCTTACTGTAATCTTAAGATTTTGCTTCAACTGTAGCTACTGTAATTTTGTTGTTTTGATATTCAGTTGATCTACGGCCTTGTTCTGAAGGTGAAGGTGGCTCCGATGAACAGAAAACCGTTGTCTAGGGAAACGATTATCTAGTTCCTGGTACTTGTATGGATTTTTTCACTGTTTTAATTTAAATTATTTCAAGATAGCTTCTTTTCTATTTAAAACTTTGCATTGTTAAAACAACAATTCTATTACACTTGAATGGTCATTATGGTCATATCAATATACAGTAATTGTGTTATAAAACGTAATGTAAATGATGTTCAGTTAAACCATCTTTACCAGTACTTCCATGGTTCCTGCTTCTCAGGCACAATCAATGGCTCTGAGCACTATGCGACTTAACTTCTGAGGTCATCAGTCGCCTAGAACTTAGAACTAATTAAACCTAACTAACCTAAGGACATCACACACATCCATGCCCGAGGCAGGATTCGAACCTGCGACCGTAGCGGTCGCTCGGTTCCAGACTGCAGCGCCCAGAACCGCACGGCCACTTCGCCCGGCTTCAGGCACAATCATTGCTGGTTCCCTCTGAGATGTTAATTGGTATTCAAGGCTGTGCGCTTTGGTTTGAATGTCTCTCTAGGAAAGCGCCACCATAACGGTACCACATTTTTTTTTTTTTTCATTAGTTGCTTCATTGGTTTGATGCGGCCCGTCACTAACTGTTCTCCTGTGCCAACCTCTACATCTCAGTGTAGCATTTGCAACCTGCGTCGTCAATTACTTGCTGGGTGTTTCCCAGTCACTGTCTTCCTCTACAGTTTTTGCCCTCTACAGCTGCCTCTAGTACCATGGAAGCTAGTCGTTGATGTCTTAACAGGTTTCCTATCATCCTGTCCCTTCTCCTTGTCAGTGTTTTCCACATAATCAATCCCTCTCCGATTCTGCGCAGAACCTCCTCACTCCTTATCTCATCAGTCCACTTAATTTTCAATATTCGTCTGTAGCACCACATCTCAAATGCTTCGATTCTCGTCGGTTCTCGTTTTCCAACAGTCCACGTTTCACATCCATACAATGCTCCAAACGTACACTCTTAGACATAAAAAACGACCGCGTGCAGGCCGCCACAGAGACAAAGTCTAAGTGGCCAATAAAACGGACCGCCCCTGACAACGCTAAGTCCGGCTACCGGCACAATCTGTCAACACTGTAAGATGCGAAAGTGTTAGGAGGAGGTGTTGTCTACTTCCGAGATGTTGTCGTGTTGTGTGGGCCCCTGGTCTAGTGTCGAGTGTCACCTTGCGCGTCGAGCGAATAGGTCGCAGTTAACTTCCGCCTGTTCCGCAGCACCGCTTGTGTCGTAACTACTCAGTCTTGCTGGTGTATCGGCTGGAGTCGCATCTTAGTTGCGCAGCGGAGTTTTTTGCCCTTTTTCTCTGGGCGGCGGTGTTTTCTGCCCGCGCCATAGTGTCTGTAGAGTCTCCTAAGTCTGTTCCTCGTCGAGCTACTGTTCGTTTCAGTTTTCACAAGAGTACGCGTCATGTTCAGCCTGGCTCTTTAGAAATTCGCGATTGGTTGGCTGATGTTATCCGTGTTAACAACTTATCGGGTAGATTCTGCTTACTTTGATTCTAATTTGTATGCATTCTTTGTGAAGTTTTATGATCCCGTTCTAATAGAACGGCTTCTCTCTCGGGTTGGTTCTAAAGTGGTGTTTACACATCGAGATGGTTCCGCTAGTCAAATCCTCCTTGAAAATGCGGCACTCGAGTATACTCCGGTTAGAATTTATAACCTTCCTCATGAAGAGAACGATTCATTTCTTAAACCAGCGTTGCTCCCATTTGGAGTAATACGGCATAGCCGATGGGAACGCTGGTCGGCACAACACCACTTCGGGACTGTGGGCATGTGCGTTAAAAAGAATAGGCCTTCCCATTTAACTGTTTGTGGTTACGGGATCCATGTTAAGTATGCAGGGCCGGCCGGAGTGGCCGTGCGGTTCTAGGCGCTACAGTCTGGAACCGCGAGACCGCTACGGTCGCAGGTTCGAATCCTGCCTCAGGCATGGATGTGTGTGATGTCCTTAGGTTAGTTAGGTTTAAGTAGTTCTACGTTCTAGAGGACTGATGACCTCAGAAGTTGAGTCCCATAGTGCCAATTTTAAGTATGCAGGACAAGAAGGAACCTGTTTCCTCTGCAACGATTGTCCGCGCCGTACTACTGTTCTGACGTCGTCTTGTCAAAAACGTCTTCCTTTAATACTCGTATTAGCAGACATCGTGTCTTCGCAGTCTACTGACAGTCAATCTCCAGCTGTAAGAGGTGTTGGGGCAACATTACCCCGTACTCCTCACGAATATCCACCGTTACCGGCGTGTCGCAGTGCGGCTTCTATCCATGAGGGGACGACGACTCCTGCAGTGCAAGTCAAACGCCTGCGAGCTGAGGACGGTATAGATTTCTAGAGCGCCACTCTCTAGTCTCGTTCTTCTCATACGGCGTTGACGGAGGGTGCACCTTCTGGCGGTAATGAGTTGTCTACTGACGTTAATTGTGATTCCAGTATTACCAGAAATGATGTAGCTGCTTCTGTTGATGTTTAAAATGTGTGTTGTATCTGCGTCCCTCACTTCACCTGTAGACGCGACGGTTCCCGTGAGTTCAGATGTTCCCGCAGAAACATTGCCTACTGGCCAGTCTTTACTGTGTTCCAGTGAAATACCGCCCCTCCTTCACGCTCAGACGGTGGGGATGCGCGAGTCTAAGGGTTTTCATCCTGATGATTAGGTGATGAAATCCGTCACGGGCACTGAATTACCTGTCTCTTCTGTACCTGATGTTGCTGTAAGCCGTTCTGAGTTGTGCTCCCCGATTTCCGATGAGTGCAGTGGAGATGGCTCCTCTATCAAATCGGAGATTGACGTGCCCCAACCCTTCCACATGAAGAGTGTATGTTTTCACGGAGTGGTGTGAGCGTTTTCAACCTGCACGTTCAGCGTCGTAAAAAGATAAACGAGGGTTCCTTGGCTTCCGGTTGGGAGTTTTAGAATTGTACCTTCTTTCCACCGCCTCCGCACGTTAAGGAGAGAAGGGCGTGATGCGTCAATTTTTCTTAGTGTTGTTTCATTGACCTTACATGTACTATCGGATGCAGGCATATACATTTCTAACCCTCAATGTTAATAGGATATGTTCCCAAATACGGCTTGCTGCGTTACGCCAGTTTATTTACGATTCCCAAGCTGATATCGTGTGTTTACAAGAGGTGTTATTTGATTTGTTTTGTCTTCCTGGATACTATATGTTTTTCAGTGTCGTGCCTGAAAATTCTACCGGTATGGCTTTGCTTTATCTAGATGGAATTCTGCTGACGGACATCAAAACGCTAGATGATGCTCTCGGTGTAGGCTGTAGTTTTTATGACGTCACCTTAATTTTTCTTTACGCTCTGTCTGGATCCGGTCGTTATCCGACCGCGCGCAGTTTTATAAGGAACAAGTTGTTTATTTACTCCGACATAACCCGCGCAAGGTTTTTTTGAAGGGGGGGGGGGGGGGTGATTGTAACTGCGTCTTACGTCGTCTCGATCAGACCGCCAATTATACATACTGTCGTGAACTTAATGATATGGTGAAGTCATGGCATCTCCAAGATGCTTGGGTTTGCAGATATCATACACTGGTGCGGTTTACGTTTTTTACAGCCACTTCAAGTAGACGAGTGGAGCACTATTATTTATCTGCCCCCATCTGTAGTCAGCTTCTATGAATTGATGTAATTCCTGCCAGTTTCACTGATCACTGTGCTGTTTCAATGACTTTTAACCACGTCCTGCAGAAGGTCCATCTTTCGCGCCCTTTATGGAAGCTAAACACTCTACATCTCACGGATCCCACCCTGGAAGGCATCATCGCAGGCATATGGCGGTGGGCAATCCAGTCCCAGGCGCGTTATCCCTCATTTCCAGAATAGTGTGTTACCTTTGCTAAAACTCAGTTTCGAAATACTCTCAAGCGTTTTAGCGCTGAAAAAGCGGCTGAAATAAGGCGACCTAGGGAGTTTTATCATGCTGTTCTTTGCGATCTTTACGATAATGTTCGTGATGCCCCCTAGAGAGTCGTAGAAGTCCACCGTGTGAACGCAAAACTTCTACAACTCAAATGTAGGCAAATGGATGGTGTCCGATTACGTTCCCAGCGTCGTTGAATCGTACAGGATGAGTTGGCCTCTCTCTATCATCTTCTTCGGCTTCACAAGCTCTCCCAAAGGACGTGTCTTACTACCATTCGTCCTCTAGATGGGCGTGAGTGGCCCTCCCAATCTGATATCATGCGTGAACTTTTTTTTTTTGTCATCAGTCTACTGACTGGTTTGATGCGGCCCGCCACGAATTCCTTTCCTGTGCTGTCCTCTTCATCTCAGAGTAGCACTTGCAACCTACGTCCTCAATTATTTGCTTGACGTATTCCAATTTCTGTCTTCCTCTACAGTTTTTGCCCTCTACAGCTCCCTCTAGCACCATGGAAGTCATTCCCTCATGTCTTAGCAGATGTCCTATCATCCTGTCCCTTCTCCTTATCAGTGTTTTCCACATATTCCTTTCCTCTCCGATTCTGCGTAGAACCTCCTCATTCCTTACCTTATCAGTCCACCTAATTTTCAACATTCGTCTATAGCACCACATCTCAAATGCTTCGATTCTCTTCTGTTCCGGTTTTCCCACAGTCCATGTTTCACAACCATACAATGCTGTACTCCAGACGTACATCCTCAGAAATTTCTTCCTCAAATTAAGGCCGGTATTTGATATTAGTAGACTTCTCTTGGCCAGAAATGCCTCTTTTGCCATAGCGAGTCTGCTTTTGATGTCCTCCTTGCTCCGTCCGTCATTGGTTATTTTACTGCCTAGGTAGCAGAATTCCTTAACTCCATTGACTTCGTTACCATCAATCCTGATGTTATGTTTCTCGCTCTTCTCATTCCTACTACTTCTCATTACTTTCGTCTTTCTCCGATTTACTCTCAAACCATACTCTGTACTCATTAGACTGTTCATTCCGTTCAGCAGATCATTTAATTCTTCTTCACTTTCACTCAGGATAGCAATGTCATCAGCGAATCGTATCACTGATATCCTTTCACCTTGTATTTAAATTCCACTCCTGAACCTTTCTTTTATTTCCATCATTGCTTCCTCGATGTACAGATTGAAGAGTAGGGGCGAAAGGCTACAGCTTTGTCTTACACCCTTCTTAATACGAGCACTTCGTTCTTGATCGTCCACTCTAA
Source organism: Schistocerca serialis cubense (assembly GCF_023864345.2). NCBI lineage: Eukaryota > Metazoa > Arthropoda > Insecta > Orthoptera > Acrididae > Schistocerca > Schistocerca serialis. The sequence continues at coordinate 156,981,823 of NC_064645.1, forward strand.
TTATTCCCTCTTGGTTGTTGTACATATTGTATATGACCCGTCTCTCCCTATAGCTTACCCCTACTTTTTTCAGAATCTCGAACAGCTTGCACCATTTTATATTGTCGAACGCTTTTTCCAGGTCGACAAATCCTATGAAAGTGTCTTGATTTTTCTTTAGCCTTGCTTCCATTATTAGCGGTAACGTCAGAATTGCCTCTCTCGTCCCTTTACATTTCCTAAAGCCAAACTGATCGTCACCTACCGCATTCTCAATTTTCTTTTCCATTCTTCTGTATATTATTCTTGTAAGCAGCTTCGATGCATGAGCTGTTAAGCTGATTGTGCGATAATTCTCGCATTTGTCAGCTCTTGCCGTCTTCGGAATTGTGTGGATGATGGTTTTCCGAAAGTCAGATGGTATGTCGCCAGACTCATATATTCTACACACCAACGTCAATAGTCGTTTTGTTGCCACTTTCCCCAATGATTTTAGAAATTCTGATGGAATGTTATCTATCCCTTTTGCCTTATTTGACCGTAAGTCCTCCAAAGCTCTTTTAAATTCCGATTCTAATACTGGATCCCCTATCTCTTCTAAGTCGACTCCTGTTTCTTCTTCTATCACATCAGACAAATCTTCACCCTCATAGAGGCTTTCAAAGTATTCTTTCCACCTATCTGTTCTCTCCTCCGCATTTAACAGTGGATTCCCGTTGCACTCTTAATGTTACCACCGTTGCTTTTAATGTCACCAAAGGTTGTTTTGACTTTCCTGTATGCTGAGTCTGTCCTTCCGACAATCATATCTTTTTCGATGTCTTCATAGTTTTCCTGCAGCCATTTCGTCTTAGCTTCCCTGCACTTCCTATTTATTTCATTCCTCAGCGACTTTTATTTCCGGATTTCTGATTTTCCCGGATCATGTTTATACTTCCTCCTTTCATCAATCAACTGAAGTATTTCTTCTGTTACCCATGGTTTCTTCGCAGCTACCTTCTTTGTACCTATGTTTTCCTTCCCAACTTCTGTGATGGCCCTTTTTAGAGATGTCCATTCCTCTTCAAAAGTACTGCCTACTGCGCTATTTCTTATTGCTGTATCTATAGCGTTAGAGAACTTCAAACGTATCTCGTCATTCCTTAGTATTTCCGTATCCCACTTCTTTGCGTAGTGATTCTTCCTGACTAATGTCTTGAACTTCAGCCTACTCTTCATCACTATTATATTGTGATCTGAGTGTATATCTGCTCCTGGGTACGCCTTACTATCCAGTACCTGATTTCGGAATCTCTGTCTGACCATGATGTAATCTAACTTAAATCTTCCCGTATCTCCCGGCCTTTTCCAAGTATACCTCCTCCTCTTGTGATTCTTGAACAGGGTATTCGCAATTACTAGCTGGAACTTGTTACAGAACTCAATTAGTCTTTCTCCTCTTTCATTCCTTGTCCCAAGCCCATATTCTCCTGTAACCTTTTCTTCTACTCTTTCCCCTACAACTGCATTCCAGTCGCCCATGACTATTAGAGTTTCGTCCCCCTTTATATACTGCATTACCCTTTCAATATCCTCATACACTTTCTCTATCTGTTCATCTTCAGCTTGCGACGTTGGCATGTATACCTGAACTATCGTTGTCGGTGTTTGTCTGCTGTCGATTCTGATTAGAACAACCCGGTCACTGAACTGTTCACAGTAACACACCCTCTGCCCTACCTTCCTAATCATAACGAATCCTACACCCGTTATACCATTTCTGCTGCTGTTGATATTACCCGATACTCATCTGACCAGAAATCCTTGTCTTCCTTCCACTTCACTTCACTGACCCCTACTATATCTGGATTGAACCCTTGCATTTCCCTTTTCAGATTTTCTAGTTTCCAAACCACGTTCAAGCTTCTGACATTCCACGCCCCGACCCGTAGAACGTTATCCTTTAGTAGATTATTCAATCTTTTTCTCATGGTAACCTCCCCCTTGGCAGTCCCCTCACGGAGATCCGAATGAGGGACTATTCCGGAATCTTTTGCCAACGGAGAGATCATCACGACACTCCTTTAATTACAGGCCACATGTCCTGTGGATACACGTTACTTGTCTTTAATGCAGTGGTTTCCATTGCCTTCTGCATCCTCATGTCGTTGATCATTGCTGATTCTTCCGCCTTTAGGGGCAATTTCCCACCCCTAGGACAAGAGAGTGCCCTGAACCTCTATCTGCTCCTCCGCCCTCTTTGACAAGGCCGTTGGCAGAATGAGGCTGACTTATTATACCGAAAGTGTTTGGCCGCCAATGCTGATTATTTATCAAAATTTGGGCAGTGGCGGGGATCGAACCCGGGACGGAAGACGTTTTTGATTATGAATCAAAGACGCTACCCCTAGACCAAGTGAACTTTACCAGTAATTTTCCGAACTTCATACTGAAGTGAATTCAGACGGTCTACCGTCTGTTGACTTCACCTCCCTCCATGATAGTGTTGTTACGCCATCTCTCTAGGAAGAGTTTTTGTCTGTATTCCATCGCGATGATATACTTGATATTGTGGCTCATTCTCCCTCACAAATCGTCTCGCTTCGATGGCCTTCCCAAAGAACTTTATATTCGATTTTGGCCCCTGATAGAAGATACGATAACTTCTACGGTGAATGAAGTATTCCACGGAGGCCTTACCCTGTCCAGATTTAAGGTTGCTAAAATTGTCCTGATCCCAAAAAACTGGGACGTTTGCTTGTGGATCAAGTCCGACGATAACCCTCTTCAACTATGATTATAAAATAGTGGCGCGAGCGGTAAATAGCAGACTATAGGTGTTGGCTACCATCATCGCGAGCCATCAAAGTTGTCTTCCAGGTCGTACTCTTCTGACCCCCGTTGATGAATGTCGTGATCTAATTTCGATTGCTTCCATCATTCCCGTGCCAAGCGCTTTGCTTTACATTGATTTTCACCGGATTTCTTATGGGAGTATTGACGACTGTTGGTTTTAACGATGCTGCACGACGGCTGTTTAACTCTGTAATTACTGGTATGTGGGCGTTCATTGACGTAAATGGCCGTCTTACTTCCCCCATCGCAGTGTGTCAGGGCGTCCTTCAAGGGAGTCCATTATCTATGTCGCTCTACGTATTGTTTCTGGAACTCTTATTGCAACCTATAGCTGCTCGTTTGGGTGGCTGGTCGCTGCTGGGAGAAAAGTTTACCATTCGTGCATATGCTAATGACGTTATGGTTCTTCTCCGTACCCATGATGATATACCACTGCCGAGGGAAGCTTTGAGTGCTTTTTGTCGTCTTACGGGAGCGCTGGTTAATGACCAGAAATGTCGCTTACTCAGTTTGCGTGGTTTTTCCATGGGCTTTGATGGTCACCCGATATCAATCGTTAGGTATTATAATTGACAGTTGTCTGCTAAAGATGGCCCCCCGCCTTCATGACTGTATCCAACCGGCGAGTTTAACACCTCCTGCAGATATTGGTAGGATTAGTTATAAACTAAAGCACGTTAAGGAATTTTTTCGTGAAGTCAGTTATTTAGGAGTAAATATCCTGTCGCAAGCGAATCTCTCCCTAAAAAGACTGTTATGCCACTGGCCAATTCCTAATAGTATTCCCTCTGTGGAAACCCTGTCGCCAGAAACGAACTGGAGCCGGCCGAAGTGGCCGAGCGGTTCTGGGCGCTACAGTCTGGAGCCGCGCGACCTCTACGTTCGCAGGTTTGAATCCTGCCTCGGGTATGGATGTGTGTGATGTCCTTAGGTTAATTAGGTTTCAGTAGTTCTAAGTTCTAGGGGACTGATGACCTCAGAAGTTAAGTCCCATAGTGCTCAGAGCCATTTTTGAAACGAACTGGAAGATTGTTTGGTCTAACTGTAGCCTACAGATTTTCCCGATGGAACTTGCGTCGTCATGGTACCAAGTTGTTCATGATATTGTACCTACCAACGTGCGACTTTTTCGTATTGGCCTCAGTGTGATGGATCGCTGTAATCGTTGCCATAAAACTGATACATTACATCACCAGCTGATCTCCTGCGGTCATGGCCATTGGAGATGGCTTCACCGACAACTGACTTTTCTTCTCAGGACGTCGGAGGCGGCTATCTCGGGGGAGATTCTCTTGCGTGCCGATTCAACCTTGTTTCCCCGATCGAAGAACAATGCCATCATGTGGCTTGTTGCACATTAGGTCCACTACGTGATGGTGAGTGGATATGACGCAGATCCGAATGCCTTTTTCCAGGATATGGCCACAGCCAATTGGACGTGGCTCAGGATGCCACGTTATCGAGAGCTCTTTTCTAATATGCTGCGTCTTGTTTTTCATCGACAAGGAGTTGGATGAGCGTTTCCTCGCGCTGCAGCGGCTACCGGCCACCGGCCAGACGCCACTCGACGCCTGAAATCGGGCGCCGCCCAGCTGAACGCGGCACAACGCTGTCAGTGTATGCATCTGCTGTCATTTTCGAATTTGAAGTTCTAGTTATCATCTTGCGGTTAAGCACTGGAGATCGCAAACTTGAAATTGATGAACTACGGTTAAGCGTTGTAAAATTGGGTCGCAAATGGAGAACGATGTAAAATCTGCAAACCAGGTACTTACCGTTACTTTTGGTATAATAGAGGAGTGAATTCAGAGGAGATAGCTCGAAAGATTTGAGCTGTGTCGAGAGCGAGTGCTTTTGGAAAAAATACGCCAAGAAAAGATATTCTTCTTTTAGCAAAGATCGTGCTGGCATGAATGATTTTCCACGTTAAGGAAGTCTCGACTACTGATGTAACTGATGGATTACCATTCAACCATCATGCGAATTTGCATTCGAAGGGCAAGGTTCAGAAGTCTGGTGTAGGAGTACTGCATGCTATAATTCGAAATAACAAAAATCAACAGTGACTATTATTGCAGTTTTGCTTGAACGTATCAGGTCGCTCGTTGACCATTGCTGTGCAATACTGTTACTGGTGGCGAATTATGGTGCCTTTATCGTTAACTTTCTTGGAAGAAATGGAAGGCTGAGCCTTACCAAAGGACCTAAACTAACCAAAGAGTAGCGTGAACGTAATATTTTCCAACTGGTAGCTCCAAAAGCGTGTATTGCACTACGAATTCTTCCCCAAGAATGTGTTCATCACAGCTGGAAATTGTTGCCAACAATTGAGAGACCATTCCGTCGCAGTGCATGAAAATCGACCGACAAAACTACATCAAGTGTGCTACTGCATGATAATGCACACTGTTGATTTGAGAAACAACACTATCCAGGAGATTGATAGGGAACCGATCGCGGTTCTCTGGTTTGGAGCCGAGTGGAAGGCATAAACCAGAGGCTCAGACGATTCTGCGGAGATCTGGGGTGCAAATTTCTCGACCTCTGCTATCGGGTGGAGAAATGTAGGGTCCCCCTGAATAGGTCAGGCGTGCACTACACGCCGGAAGCGGCTACAAGGGTAGCGGAGTTCGTGTGGAGTGCACATGGGGTTTTTTAGGTTAGAGAATTCCTTCCCTAGGCCTGACAAGACGCCTCCTGAGACGCGGCAAGGTAGGAGTAGGCAAAATGCAACAGGGAATAACAATATTAATGTGCTAACAGTAAACTGCAGGAGCGTCTATAGAAAGGTCCCAGAACTGCTCTCATTAATAAACGGTCACAACGCCCATATAGTACTAGGGACAGAAAGTTGGCTGAAACCAGACGTAAACAGTAATGAAATCCTAAACTCAGATTGGAATGCATACCGCAGAGACAGGCTGGACAGTGAAGGGGGAGGCGTGTTTATAGCGATAAGAAGTGCAATAGTATCGAAGGAAATTGACGGAGATCCGAAATGTGAAATGATTTGGGTGAAGGTCACGGTTAAAGCAGTCTCAGACACGCTAATTGGATGTCTCTATAGGCCCCCTGGCTCAGCAGCTGTTGCGGCTGAGCACCTGAAGCATAATTTGGAAAATATTTCGAGTACATTTCCCCACCATGTTATAGTTCTGGGTGGAGATTTTAATTTGCCGGATATAGACTGGGAGACTCAAACGTTCATAACGGGTGGCAGGGACAAAGAATCCAGTGAAATTTTTTTAAGTGCTTTATTTGAAAACTACCTTGAGCAGTTAAACAGAGAACCGACTCGTGGCGATAACATATTAGACCTTCTGGTGACAAACAGACCCGAACTATTTGAAACAGTTAACGCAGAACAGGGAATCAGCGATCATAAAGCGGTTACGGCATCGATGATTTCCGCCGTAAATAGAAATATTAAAAAAGGTAGGAAGATTTTTCTGTTTAGCAAAAGTGACAAAAAGCAGATTACAGATTACCTGACGGCTCAACACAAAAGTTTTGTCTCAAGTACAGACAGTGTTGAGGATCAGTGGACAAAGTTCAAAACCATCGTACAATATGCGTTAGATGAGTATGTGCCAAGCAAGATCGTAGGAGATGGAAAAAAGTCACCGTGGTACAACAACCGAGTTAGAAAACTGCTGCGGAAGCAAAGGGAACTTCACAGCAAACATAAACATAGCCAAAGCCTTGCAGACAAACAAAAATTACGCGAAGCGAAATGTAGTGTGAGGAGGGCTACGCGAGAGACGTTCAATGAATTCGAAAGTAAAGTTCTATGTACTCACTTGGCAGAAAATCCTGAGAAATTTTGGTCTTATGTCAAAGCGGTAGGTGGATCAAAACAAAATGTCCAGACACTCTGTGACCAAACCGGTACTGAAACAGAGGATGACAGACTAAAGGCCGAAATATTAAATGTCTTTTTCCAAAGCTGTTTCACAGAGGAAGACTACACTGTAGTTCCTTCTCTAGATTGTCGCACAGATAACAAAATGGTAGATATCTAAATAGGCGACAGAGGGATAGAGAAACAATTAAAATCGCTCAAAAGAGGAAAGGCCGCTGGACCTGATGAGATACCAGTTCGATTTTACACAGAGTACGCGAAGGAACTTGCCCCCCCCCCCCCCTCCCCCCTTCTTGCAGTGGTGTACCGTAGGTCTCTAGAAGAGCGTAGCGTTCAAAAGGATTGGAAAAGGGCACAGGTCATCCCCGTTTTCAAGAAGGGATGTCGAACAGATGTGCAGAACTATAGACCTATTTCTCTAAAGTCGATCAGTTGTAGAATTTTGGAACACGTATTTTGTTAGAGTATAATGACTTTTCTGGAGACTAGAAATCTACTCTGTAGGAACCAGAATGGGTTTCGAAAAAGACGGTCGTGTGAAACCCAGCTCGCGCTATTCGTCCACGAGACTCAGAGGGCCATAGACACGGGTTCACAGGTAGATGCCGTGTTTCTTGACTTCCGCAAGGCGTTTGATACAGTTCCCCACAGTCGTTTAATGAACAAAGTAAGAGCATATGGACTATCAGACCAATTGTGTGGTTGGATTGAGGAGTTCCTAGATAACAGAACGCAGCATGTCATTCTCAATGGAGAGAAGTCTTCTGAAGTAAGAGTGATTTCAGGTGTGCCGCAGGGGAGTGTCATACACCGTTGCTATTCACAATATACATAAATGACCTGGTAGATGACATCGGAAGTTCACTGAGGCTTTTTGCAGATGATGCTGTGGTGTATCGAGAGGTTGGAACAATGGAAAATTGTACTGAAATGCAGGAGGATCTGCAACGAATTGATGCATGGTGCACGGAATGGCAATTGAATCTCAATGTAGACAAGTGTAATGTGCTGCGAATACATAGAAAGATAGATCCCTTATCATTTAGCTACAAAATAGCAGGTCAGCAACTGGAAGCAGTTAATTCCATAAATTATCTGGGAGGAGGCATTAGGAGTGATTTAAAATGGAATGATCATATAAAGTTGATCGTTGGTAAAGCAGATGCCAGACTGAGATTCATTGGAAGAATGCTAAGGAAATGCAATCCGAAAGCAAAGGAAGTAGGTTACAGTACGCTTGTTCGCCCACTGCTTCAATACTGCTCAGCAGTGTGGGATCCGTACCAGATAGGGTTGATCGAAGAGATAGAGAAGATCCAACGGAGAGCAGCGCGCTTCGTTACAGGATCATTTAGTAATCGCGAAAGCGTTACGGAGATGATAGATAAACTCCAGTGGAAGACTCTGCAGGAGAGGCGCTCAGTAGCTCGGTACGGGCTTTTGTTAAAGTTTCGAGAACATACCTTCACCGAAGAGTCAAGCAGTATATTGCTCCCTCCTACGTATATCTCGCGAAGAGACCATGAGGATAAAATCAGAGAGATTAGAGCCCACAAAGAAGCATACCAACAATCCTTCTTTCCACGAACAATACGAGACTGGAATAGAAGGGAGAACCGATAGAGGTACACAGGGTACCCTCCGCCACACACCGTCAGGTGGCTTGCGGAGTATGAATGTAGATGTAGATGTAGATCTCTCCGGCAACTGTATTGATAGGGAAGTCATCTCTCAGGCACTTGTTCCTCTGATCGAATACTCGTAAAATTTTACCTTTCCCTCTCTTGACCGATCAACCGCCAAGGCAACTCTAGACGAAATTTCTCTTCAACCCACACTGGTTTAATGACATTAGAGCCAGTAGGTTTCTACGGGCGTAGAATTTGTTAACTACTTTAGCATTGTTAGACCGTCTGAGCTATTGTGGAAGTATATACTGTTGCTGTTTAATTTCTTTTTGATGATTACTATTGTGTTCAATAAACTAATAGAAAACGCAATTAAAATATTCACTCTACTAATATAAATTAAATTCAAATACTATAGTAAAATTACGGCGGTAGTCTATCTTAATAAAGCATTAAGTGTGTGTAATACGAGTGCGCCTATTTTAACACGAATTGGTGCGATATTACCGACCTCTGAATTTCTGTATTTACTTCGTGTCCTGTATCACACTCAAGTACTATGAAAATGTGGCAGTTCATAGATAAAATTATGTATTCACAACAGTGAGAAATATGTCGGCAGGAAACAAAAGTGGCATTATGAATTTTGCAGTACCATAAGGTTTTCGCTCTGACTCTATGGGGTACTGAAAGTAGCAAGACGAATTTTGCTCGAGCGTTTTCATACGGTTCCATTATTGAGTTTTTATCCGCCTGCTTGTAGCTGTGCTACAAAAGAATTAAAAACCTGGCTTTCAGAGAGTCTCGAAATCGAACGAAAGCAGCATTTAGCTGGTTGGCTTGGTTCAAGTGGCTCTGAGCACTATGGGACTCAACTGCTGAGGTCATTAGTCCCCTAGAACTTAGAACTAGTTAAACCTAACTAACCTAAGGACATCAAAAACATCCATGCCCGAGGCAGGATTCGAACCTGCGACCGTAGCGGTCTTGCGGCTCCAGACTGCAGCCCCTTTAACCGCACGGCCACTTCGGCCTGCCATTTAGCTGGTAGGCTGGTACATTACCTCGGAGATAGCGAAGAGATGCGGGAGATTGGGGCTTACTTATTGGCCCAGTAGCCGCTGTGACAGATAATTCGCAAAAGAAGAGACGAGAGAATTTGTATTTCCCGTGTGGAACAACTTTCGCTGACTCAAAGGCTATAACTGATATCCTTGTATCACATCTCAAGTGAAAATACTTACATTATTCAATTGAAATGACACGATAATATCGAGTGAATTTAGTAGGATAGTTCTGTGCCATCAAGGAAGTAACTCGTCGATCACAGAGTTGCCAAAAATATTCTGTGATGTTGCCACATTTCAGTTATACTACCAACAAGGATACTGGCTGATGTGTTCTGTGAGTGACCTCAGAAGTGACCAAACTTCGTCTCTTAGTTGTAGCTCGCAAGGGCGCGAATATCCTCATAATATGTCAGTGAGTCTTATTTGGATTTCTGTAACTTGGTTTAGGGGCTAAAGTGTAATTACTAGTAATATATCCATGCACTGAGTGCAAACGGAACATCACAAATTAATAATTGCGGCTATTATTTGGGATTTTCTGTCTCAGTCGAACCGAAACTTTGAAATCATGTTCACCAGATACGATTCACAATTTTGGAGCTTCTCTAGTGGCTGATTTATCAACGTACATTTGCTATTGTAATACTACAGCCACTTTCGCCAAGTCACCACATGCGGCCGTGGAGAAGGAAGGGGCCTTATTCACTGGGTCTCGAATTATGTATTGGGTGCAGTCATTCTGCAAGCACACAGCGGGAGACCGGGCCAACGTCCGAGCCTCGCTCAAGGACGGACCGTATGCGAAAAGCCTGTGTGACGACGAGAAGCGTGCCGTGCCCAGAAATGATGGACATATATAGCCATTAGGACGGAATGCCAAGAATGTACGTGTGAAAGCGTCAGAGTTCTTCTGACCTGGCGGCTGTCATTTTACGAGGGCAGTTCAGTAAGTAATGCAACACATTTTTTTTCTGAAACAGGGGTTGTTTTATTCAGCATTGAAATACACCAAGTTATTCCCCAATCTTTTACCTACACAACACTATTTTTCAACGTAATCTCCATTCAATGCTACGGCCTTACGCCACCTTGAAATGAGGGCCTGTATGCCTGCACGATACCATTCCACTGGTCGATGTCGGAGCCAACGTCGTACTGCATCAATAACTTCTTCATCATCCGCGTAGTGCCTACCACGGATTGCGACCTTCATTGGGCCAAACATATGGAAATCCGACGGTGCGAGATCGGGGCTGTAGGGTGCATGAGGAAGAACAGTCCACTGAAGTTTTGTGAGCTCTTGCGTTGTCATGAGGAAGGAGAAGTTCGTTCAGATTTTTGTGCCTACGAACACGCTGAAGTCGTTTCTTCAATTTGTGAAGAGTAGCACAATACACTTCAGAGTTGATCGTTTGACCATGGGGAAGGACATCGAACAGAATAACCCCTTCAGCGTCCCAGAAGACTGTAACCATGACTTTACCGGCTGAGGGTATGGCTTTAAACTTTTTCTTGGTAGGGGAGTGGGTGTGGCGCCACTCCGTTGATTGCCGTTTTATTTCAGGTTCGAAGTGATGAACCCATGTTTCATCGCCTGTAACAATCTTTGACAAGAAATTGTCACCCTCAGCCACATGACGAGCAAGCAATTCCGCACAGATGGTTCTCCTTTGCTCTTTATGGTGTTCGGTTAGACAACGAGGGACCCAGCGGGAACAAACCTTTGAATATCCCAACTGGTGAACAATTGTGACAGCACTACCAACAGAGATGTCAAGTTGAGCACTGAGTTGTTTGATGGTAATCCGTCGATCATTTCGAACGAGTGTGTTCGCACGCTCCGCCATTGCAGGAGTCACAGCTGTGCACGGCCGGCCCGCACACGGGAGATCAGACAGTTTTGCTTGACCTTGCGGCGATGACGACACACGCTTTGCCCAACGACTCACCGTGCTTTTATCCACTGCCAGATAACCGTAGACATTCTGCAAGCGCCTATGAATATCTGAGATGCCCTGGTTTTCCGCCAAAAGAAACTCGATCACTGCCCGTTGTTTGCAACGCACATCCGTTACAGACGCCATTTTAACAGCTCCGTACAGCGCTGCCACCTGTCGGAATTCAATGAAACTATACGAGACGAAGCGGGAATGTTTGAAAATGTTCCACAAGAAATTTCCGGTTTTTTCAACCAAAATTGGCCGAGAAAAAAAATGTGTTGCATTACTTATTGAACTGCCCTCGTACGTGCCTTAGAAAGCAGGTATTGTCGACAATTCCAGCACCCCACGGGCACAGGGAGTGTGAAAAAAAAAAAAAATACGCAGATAATCGGCGCAGGGAGGCGTGTGAAAGAAGCCAGCATTTTTAAGAAGATGCTTTCCTCGATAGTGAGGACATTCCTTATAAATGACGGACCCCGGCAGATTTTGAGATCGATCGCAAACATGAGTCTGTCCAGGGCTCACGCAGAGAGAGCAGTTATACAGAAGTGTTGTGTAGCCACTCTCCCAACAGTCCCAGAATGCAGGAAAATAAGAATGTGAAATTGTGAGAAAGATGCCAATTCACAAGGCACGCGCCAGCCCACGCCAGATTGAAAATTTCCACCCTGCATGGAGAGGCGTGGCGACGAAACGGCGATCTGTCATTGGGCTACATTGAAAGTTTCGTCCGCCAATGACAACACTGAAGAGAATATGAGCTGAGAAATGGAGGAGAAGCGAGAAAGGGTGTCGTGGTGCCACCGCGGAAGCGAGAGGGTATGGGCGCTCTTCCACCCATCGCCAACATCCGCCTTCCGATGCCTTGACAGCACAGCTTCGGCCACGCAACCGATGACGGGCAGACAAAGCGGAGATCGTACCTGGGACCCGCCGCAAAGCCGCGAATGCTACTGTGGGCAGCCGACAACCCGTGCAGTACATCTCCGACGCGACGCGCCACACCGACGCAGCGCCTGCCGCCGACAGCACTACACGACGAATGATAACAAGGATGGTGAGACGACTCGTTCCTTCCTCCTTCCCCTTAATAACTGAGTCGAGTCCAAGCCTAGTCAAATCGGCACTGAGATTTATAATTTTGTTTTGTTTTGCTTAAAAAGCATGAAAATAAACACATTTCTTTCATGTTTTGAACATATAAGCAATCTTTTATATTCATACAGGAACCCCTTAATTTTATACCGTTTGTGGTTGATTTCATTTAATTTATCGAATGTACTACACTTTTGGCGCCCAATATGGGCTACAGGTATCTGATGTCACAAAATGATTTCCCGAGTTCACAACAATTTTGGCACCCAACGTGGGGCGAGCTCATGGGTAACATTCATGGTATCTGATGTCACAAACCATGCAACATTGTTACTGAGATCACTGTCATTGGTACACCCAGAAGAAGACGGGCACGACCTGGCTTCTTGTTCTCAGCTTTTCTGACGGATATTCTGCCGTTGCTCGAAAAGTGAACATTTATGATGAATTCGATTATTCTATATGGCGAAAATCCGATGTTTATATTCTTCCAGCCGCAACATTCAAAAAACAGTTACAACAAGAAGCAAAAATGCGCCTGTGAACCAACAATTAATAACACAGTTATAATTAGTGGAATATGACAAACTCCATCTGTCATCTGATAATTTTGAAAAACTACGTTTTTCATTTGCACAGCATCGCAGTATGAAGAACTCAAGGGTTTCGTAGGATTCCTATATTTAATTTCGTTCTGTTCGTTTTCAGTGACAGTAGCGGAGGAGCAAATATTCTTTTCCAGCGTGGTTTGATTCTTTGGCTACAGTTGCAGTAGCACATCCAGTGAAGTATCAAGAATGTGAGCATTCACTCATTGCCGTAGTATATGCTAGGGCACAAGGAAGCAGGTTTCCCACAAAGTAAACGATGACAGATACTGTCATTAATGCATGAAGTGACCACTCGCAAATGTAAATTTTCCAAATCGCTGTTACTTATTAAAGAAGGTGAATTGCACAGAAAATTGCAACTATAGTGAAATGAGTAGGTTAATGCAGCTCCTGTCCATCACTATGACTGAGTCACCAGCACTTACAATAGATACGCGTGTGTGTGTGTGTGTGTGTGTGTGTGTGTGTGTGTGTGTGTGTGTGTGTGTGCGGGCTGTCTGTTCTTTCGGACATGTCGGAAAGAGCAGGCTCTACGATTAGAAAAAGACAGCCTTGTTAATCAATTAAATATCGAAGGATGGATGTCCTGGCTGTCACAAGGCGTTAAAATATAGCTACAGCGGCAGATGAAAGTTAGTGCCTGACCACGTTCGAACCCGGATTCATGGCGTCTTGTCTTTCGGACATGTCCAAAAGAACAGACACCACACATATATGCACATATACAGGGTGTTTCAGGAGGAATAGTAGTTATTTTAGGAGGTGGTAGTATAGACGAATGACATAAAAAATCCATATAAATGTGTCTATTTTTTATTGAGTAAAGAGGTACAGCTGTTAGCACATAACCCTAACAAACTCAAAGCTAAGGCAAATGAGGACATCCAAAGTTGATTTTCAAAAATTCACCCACCGACTTCAATGCACCTTTGACTTCTCTTGATATCACCACGTGTAGCTCTTCTCAGGTCGTCTTTGCATTCTTTTATGAGGGCTGCACTATTCGTAATACGAACGATCAAATCGGCTCTTTACTTTACTTTTTCTTTGTCGACTTCGACTTTCAACCATCCCCACACGCAAAAATCCGAAGTGATAAGGTCAGGGGACCTTGGTGGCCAAGAAAAGTGCCCATCTTCTGGAAAATGTTAGGTATGAATGATGTGTCACCTGACGAAATTGCAGGAGCTCCGTGATGCTGGGGGAACGTATTCTTGTTGCCAAAGGAACCTCATCCAATAATGCTGGAAGCTCATTTTCAAGGAAATGTAGATGGTTCAAATGGCTCTGAGCACTATGGGCCTTAGCATACGAGGTCATTAGTCCCCTAGAACATAGATCTACTTAAACTTAACTAAACTAAGGACATCACACACATCCATGCCCGAGACAGGATTCGAACCTGTGACGTAGCGGTCGCGCGGTTCCAGACTGAAGCGCCTAGAACCGCTCGGCCACAATGACCGGCAAGGAAGTGTAGACAACGGGGTCCTGTAGGACCAACAAACGGAACGAAAATGCATTGAACCCAGCTCTGTGTACTCAATAAGTATTGGACATATGTTATATGGCATTTTTTCTGCAGTTTGTCTACACTAATACCTCCTCCAACATTTACTATTAATCCTGAAATATTTTGTATAACTATTCAGGCCTAGACATACCATGGAAAGTTTCCAGTGCTAGATGCACGTCATCATCTGAACCCCTGCGGGAATATAGTGTGGCAGTGAGCGAGTGGAATAATGGACCGCGGGAGCAGAGGGGTGCCACGTATGTGGTATGCGGGGAATATGGGAATTTGATTCTGATGAGGAGCGTGTCTAGATAGGTCCTGCAGGCAAGTTGGCCATTGTGTCCTGATAGCCGAAGAACATTTTAAGTTGAAAAAGAATAACAAATATAAGGAACTTTTTCAAAATTTTTGGTCTGTTTCTTTGTGTGGGCTACAAAGAGGCGGACAGGTTTTCTTGATTAGAAGCAGAATACTATTCTTTCTCTTTTTTTATTCCTAGTATCTTATTTTATATTTGCTCTAAAATGAGAACTGTTCTCAATTGGCAAAACCCCTCCAGCTCCGAAATGTCTTTCATTTGTTGAAAAATGTATGGGTTCCTTACAGACCTCATATGCATCCTGTGCATAATGACTTAAATTGTGAATACGTTTCTGAATGAATGTTTGTTATGTATTTTTCCGCCACCCTCTTACCTTTTATGAGTTATGTTCTACAAGGAACAAATGCCACTGGAAGTGGGAAATCTGTAATTTATTTTACCTTAATTACTACTTCAGTATTGTTCTATCATTTAAGGCATATATATGGAATATATGGGAATAATGGAGCAACTCAGTGGCAGGTATGGGGAAGGCATTGTGGCCAGGCCTTGGATCTTCGACCCCTGCCCTCTTTGCCGCCACCTGCCTGGTACTCACACGAAAAAAAGAAAGAAAAAAATGGCTCAGTGGGTAGAGCGTAAAAAAAGGGTCAGACGAATAGATCGTCTGCCGTATAAGCTGGAGAACCCGGGTTCGAGTGCCGGTACAAAAAAAAAAAAAAAAATCCCAATAGTCAGCGTGTCTACCTAGTAAGCAGGAGGTCCAGGTGCGAACCTTGGTCGGGTAAAAATTTTTATCTGCTGTTGTTACTGTGTTTCAACACCCTGTGACAGTGTGGCCGTCTGTACTTCAATATGTAAGATGCAGTTGTTTTTGAGGCAATACGGGTTGTTTGCGAATATTTGTCTTGCCATCAGTGTAACGGGACTTCAACAGCATCCATTCCATACTCATTGCTTTGCGATGGCGCTAGCCCATGTCATATTCGTGCGAATCAGATTGTAGAGCATATTTAGTCAAATAACGAATGGTCTGTATATAAGTATTTACGAACAGCAGAAGCAGAATTGCAATTACGTGATCACTTAACCAAGTGAAACGTCGAGTACCTGTGTAGTGAGTCATTTCATCTGCATAGCTGACTACAATATTTGTTAAGCAATTCACTGAAGAATTAATGTAATACCCGCACGATGATCTCTGTAGGCATATTGTATCATTAGCAGCTCGTGAATGGAATACTATGTTCATTAAATCGGATTAGTCAAGTTGATGGCAAATAAAGATAAGTGACGACGCCACCACACTATCTTTACTTAGGTAGTCAGCGCTAGATTATGTGCGCCACCATTAACGTTACTGTAAGCAGTTTGACAGCATAACACCGCAACATCCACTGACAACGTGTATCATTATCATCATACAGTTGTTATTCGCAGGGATTCCAAGTCGCTGATGTTTGTCAAGAATAGCGGAAAGTGCCTCATGAATGTGAAGTTTCATTTGCATTCCTCCTAGGACAAAGAGAATCCTAAATAACAGCAAGAGGTTACCCAGTGAAGGGAAAAGGCCATGTATTGTCTCGACTTCTTGCAGTTTGTTGTTAATGTAGTTCCCGATGATTCCACACTAACGGGTTCTTTTGGCTGACGGAATACTCGTATGGGAGTTATCAAAGTATAGTTGCTAGAACATTCAGATGCCTTAATAACACCTCTTTTTGGATTGAATACGTCTCGGAAAGCGAGTATAATTTGACGTTTCCCTCCGTCTCCTGACGACCTACTGAATGAAGTTTGAAATGCACTCACAGTCGTGTTGCCTGCCACATGAATTCCGTAAAGTGTTAGGGCAGCTGGCAGCCATTGCTGAATACAGACATGTGCAAATATCTTCACTGCTATAGGGGAGCTCCAAAAATAGGATGAAAATGAAAGAATACCTTAACTGGAAATTGGCTTACAACGACTTTCAGCAGCTATTTATTAACTGTGACGGTTGTAAGATTGGTGAACATTACGCAAATGAGTGACAAGAGTTACTACCCTCGACGAGAGAGACGAGAGGTACTGACCATATTCTTATCGATTACCTGAGGAATTTACTTAGGTTGTGAGACGGGAATAATATACATTTATTGTGGTGGATGACTTCTCTCGCTGTTTTGCGGTTAATGAGTACAACTACAGCTATTACGAGTTTCACTAACATTTTTTCAAATTTTGATCCTTCACAAAAGATTGCCAGTGGCAACGCGGCCGCCTTTTTCTCTAGGAAATTTAAACCCTTTTGCTTTCAAAAACAAATTCAGCAAGTCACGACGGTATCATGTTATTCCCAGCCGTCCTTTGCTGAAAGGGTAAGTAGGAATTTAAGGGCTGCCTCCCTGCCCATCATCAAAAGGGTAAGAGTAGTTGGTGCCAGTCTCTCCCTTGAAACTCCTTTGCATTTAATACTCCCATCTTCAAGTGCCACAAAACGGGTCCATTTAAACTGATGTTGGCTTAAGTTCCTAACTCCCAAGAACCAAATCTGCGGTGTATCAGCGGTCTTTTGCTGGAAAACAGGGACACTGGTGCTTTAACGAAAACTGAAACCTGCAAATACCAACGTATGCACTGATCATTGTAGTGAAACACGCAAGTACAGTAAAGGCAGACCACTAACATTGCTTCATCCTGGGCAAAAGAACTTTGTAAAAAAGATATCGTATGGCCAGTGATGTATTCTCTTTAGCCGCTTTTATGTCGTCTCGTTTTCTCTGTAGAGATGTGCCATGGGAAGCAAGATGAGGATGTTGGTTCGTGGCAGGTATCCTCGTTATATAACACAAACTGCATGCAGTTAAAAACTCAGTGAAATTCAAGAACAATTACAGGATCTGTTGAATGGAATGAACAGTCCACTGAGTATAGAATGTGGGCTGACATTAAATCTAAGAAAGATAAAAGTAATGAGAAGCAGCAGGAATGAGGACAGCTAGAAACTTATCATCTATATTTGTTATCGGAAAGTAGAGAGAGTTATGGAATCCTGCTTTGTAGGTAGCAAAACAAACCTTGATGGACTGAGGAAGGAGGACGTAAAAAGCAGACTACTGCTAACAAAGAGGACATTCCTGGCCAAGGGAATTCTACTAGTGTCAAACATAGGCCATACTTTGAGGAAGAAACTTGTAAAACTGCACGTTTGGAGCAGAGCATTGAGTGGTAGTGAAACGTGGACAATGGGAAAACCAGAACAGAAGAGAATCTTAGCATTTGAGCCGTGGTTCTCCTGAAAAAAGTTGAGACTTAGGTGAAATGAAATTGTAAGTAATGAGGAGATTCTTCGCATAATCGGTGAGGAAAGGAATATATGTGTGACACTGATGAGAAGACGGGACAGAATGGTAGGACATCCGTTAAGGCATCATGGAATAACTTCCATGGTTTTAGAGGGAGCTATCAGATGTAAAATCTGCAGAGGAAGACAGTAATTGGCATACTTGCAGCAAATAATTGAGGCTGTATGTGTTGTAACTGCGACCAGCACGGTCGCGGGGTAGCACTGACGGAAGGCGCGGCAGGACCCGCAGAGAGGCCCGCGAACAACAACACAACGGAAGAGGACGGACACGACCAACGTAGGACAGAATGAATACGACAAGACCGAACAACAGAGTCACAAGGAAACAAACTCGTACACGAACCAGGAAGTAAGCAGTCTAGCGCAAGCGAGGTGTAAACGATGTGAGCGAGATTAGACTGACTGGCTGAGCTTTCCTTTTTTATTTTTTCTTTATTGCGATTCCATTCCCCTGCCCCATATGGGCAGGGGAGGGCGGTCAGCGGCACAATCCGCCGTTCTTCAGCCGAGTGACATGAACTTAAAATAAGAATAAAATGGTACATACATAAGGCGATAAAGGGGCACTTAAAACAGAATAATGGGAGAAACTGGAGATAAAAAATATAGACTAACACGGAGACATTCATGAAGGACAGTTAAAAAAAGTCACCAGAAAGTTAAAAAAACACAGTTGGCGATTCTTCTAAATCAGAGAAGACACTGAATGGACATGCACACGTTAAAAGTCGGCCACAGTAGTAAAAACACTCTGGAACAACACACTTAAAACCCACTTGGAGCACACACGACAAAGAATAAAACTGCCAGGCGGGACCTGCCAAGGAAAAGGGCGGAGAGGATTGAAAAGGAGGGGAGAGCAAGGGGCAGCAGGGGAAGTGGCGGGATGAAGAGAGGAGGGGCATCAGTGGGTAGACGAAGAGGCAGGAGACACTTGGGGTGGGAGACGAAGAGGGAAGACAGGGCAGGAGGGAGTGCAGAGACACTGAAAGGAGGCACAAGAGATGGAGGGGGAGTAAGAGGGGAAAGCCGCTCGGGAGGAGGGATGGAGAGGAGAGGGAGCCCTGAGGAGGAGGCAGGAAGATGGGGTTAGAGTTGGAAGGGTAGATGTCAGGGTGAAGCTCATCATCCAGGAGGGGTAGACGGTGGAAGTTGCGTTGGGAAAGGAGATGAAGGGTGTGGAGATGGAGAGAGGGTGGGACACAACGGTAAAGGCGCGGCAACTGATTGGGGGTGGAGAGGAAGGGAGACACCAGGGGGTGAGGGGGATCAAGGCGGCGGACAATATATAGTTGACTGGCTGAGCGAGTGGCCGGCGCTTAAGTACGCTCTCTGGGGCGCTGCTATTGGCCGCTGGGACCACGTGTTCCACTGTGGCACCCCCACACTAAAAGCGGGCGAGGAGGCGAGCGCCGCCACAGCTTGCGGCGCGATGGTGTAGAGACCTCTATGGGTCTTCGACGTCCATGACGTCTGGCGCGGATTCAAATTTGGCTGCGCGCGTTACCAGAGTATGTTGTAAGTGCCACTCCGAGTGGAAAGGATGGCCAAACTGGGCTGTGAGCAGTGGCGTTGCAGCGAATGGAAAAAAAAAACGCAGATTACTAAAAATAGTGGCTTCATGTCATAAAATTAATGTTTATTGTTAAATGTAGTCGGTAAAGAACAAATACTAAATATGTGCACCACGTTTAAGTTCAGCAGAACGTAGCAAGAGAAAAATTCTGTACTAGGTATGCAGCTGTGTGGGCAATGAAAGAGAGGTGGATGATGGTGGGTAGACATGTAAATGAAAGCAGGTTTGCCTCCTTCACAGGTCTCCTATCTGAAGAGCAAGAAGGCGATTCCCACACCCCCCCCCCCCACCTCCTCTCTCTCTATTTCTACCACACTGCGTTAGAAGAAGAACTGTGAGGTGTCCCACTAAGTTTGCCGACTCTTCCACCCCACTCATTATGAATTTATGAATCACTGGCGAGGCAGGGTGCAGACGTGCCCATATGTTGTTCACTTTCCTAGAGTGCGTAAATACTACACATAATAAAATACACTACTGCCCATTAAAATTGCTACACCACGAAGATGACGTGCTACAGACGCGAAATTTAACCGACAGGAAGAAGATACTGTGATATGCAAATGATTAGCGTTACAGAGCATTCACACAAGGTAGGCGCCGGTGGCGACACCTACAACGTGCTGACATGAGGAAAGTTTCCAACCTATTTCTCATACACAAACAGCAGTTGACCGGCGTTGCCTGGTGAAACGTTGTTGTGATGCCTCGTGTAAGGAGGAGAAATGGGTACCATCGCGTTTCCGACTTTGATTAAGGTCGGATTGTAGCCTATCGCGATTGCGGTTTATCGTATCGCGAGATTGCTGCTCACGTTGGTCGAGATCGAATGACTGTTAGCTGAATATGGAATCGGTGGGTTCAGGAGGGTAATACGGAACGCCGTGCTGGATCCCAACGGCCTCATATCACTAGCAGTCGAGATGACAGGCATCTTATCTGCATGGCTGTAACTGATCGTGCAGCCACGTTTCAATCCTTGAGTCAACAGATGAGGACGTTTGCAAGACAACAACCATCTGCACGAACAATTCGACAACGTTTGCAGCAGCATGGACTATCGGCTCGGACACCATGTCAGCGGTTACCCTTGACGCTGCATCACAGACAGGAGCGCCTGCGATGGTGTACTCAACGACGAACCTGGGTGCACGAATGGCAAAACGTTATTGTTTCGGATGAATCCAGGTTCTGTTTACAGCATCATGATGGTCGCATCCGTGTTTGGCGACATCGCGGTGATTGCACATTGGTAGCGTGTATTCGTCATCGCCATACTGACGTATCACCCGGCGTGATGGTACGGGGTGCCATTGGTTACACGTCTCGGTCGCCTCTTGTTCGCACTGGCGGCACTTTGAACAGTAGACGTTGCATTTCGGATGTTTTAGGACCCGTGGCTCTATCCTTCATTCGATCCCTGCGAAAACATACATTTCAGCAGGATAATGCACGACCGCATGTTTCAGGTCCTGTACGGGCCTTTCTGGATACAGAAAATGTTTGACTTTTGCCCTGACCAGCACATTCTCCCGATCTCTCACCAATTGAAAACGTCAGGTCAATGGTGGCCGAGCAACTGGCTTGTCACAATACGCCAGTCACTACTCTTGATGAACTGTGGTATCGTGTTGAAGCTGCATGGGCAGCTGTACCTGTACACGCCATCCGAGCTCTGTTTGACTCAATGCCCAGGCGTATCAAGGCCGTTATTACGGCCAGAGGTGGTTGTTCTGGCTACTGATTTCTCAGGATCTATGCACCCAAATATCGTGAAAATGTAATCACATGTGAGTTCTAGTATAACATATTTGTCCAATGAATACCCGTTTATCATCTGCATTTCTTCTTGGTGTAGCAATTTTAATGGTCGGTGGTGTAGTAACACAGAAAAAACCATCTGGACTGAATCTGCATAAACCGATGAACTCTATTTCAGACTGAGGGAAGGAAAGTCCATTATTTATTCGGGACAAGCTGGTCGCTACTCAGTTTACAGACAAACTACACCTCCCGGGTATTTCCTGTCTAGTTCCCTTATGTGAGTAGACAGAACAACTTCATTGAGCTCGTGTTTTTCTAAGCTAGTACTTGTTTACAGTTTTTTAGCGAGCCTTTCTGTAAAATACATTCCTTTGAACAATGGTTGAGTATTCTTTAACTTGTAAGTGTGATGTTATCAGTGACACCTGTGTAATGTTGGTGTGAATGATTTGACTGGTAAAAGTGGCACCTTGCTGCTGCCTATCGTTGAGAATTGTGAAACCATATTGTAGTCACTTCGTTGTGAATTAGTTAAGTACTGAAGAGTTAACTGCACTTCTCACACCATTATGAGTGTTACTGGTAGGTTGCATAAATGTCTTCCAACCACAGGTTGCTAGCACCGGTTGGAGATAATTTACCACACGCCCAAAGTATATCTTGCAAGGTTGGTGTGAAATTCTATCTGTGAATGGGGTTGTTCATGTGTCTAGATTTAACAGTAATCGCCTGTAACGCATTCCTTGACTTAGGATGAAATATGTATAGTTCCATAAGACCTAGGCGCCATACGACTTTTGAAGAAGAAGCTAATTTAAGCCTCTGGACCTCTTAAGGCGTGAATAGAGTTAAGGCTGCCGGGACGCATCTGATACCCATCATGCTGTGAAAAATATTCCAGCCATTGACTGTGGAGGCAGTGAAATCGAACTTGCCGAATGCATACTGACCGTCTGGAACCGCGCGACGTCTACGGTCGCAGGTTCGAATCCTGCCTCGAACGTGGATGTGTGTGATGTCCTTAGGTTAGTTAGATTTAAGTAGTTCTAAGTTCTAGGGGACTGGCGACCTCAGATGTTAAGTCCCATAGCGCTCAGAACCATTTGAACCATTTTGAACATACTGACAGAATGTTACACTTGTGGCAGACTCTTCATTGTGGGAGACAGCTGACAGCTCCAGCTGTTGAGATTTTTACATAATAGCCCACCTACCAACTGCACACAACTTCGTGTACTCACACTCAGAAAGACGAAACTAATGATAAGAATCCGAAACGAGAACACCGAGCAACTTAACATCATGACTGCTCGTCACGAAGTAGATAAAGTTAAGGAATTCTGGTACCTACGCAGCAAAATAACTAATGACGGAAGGAGCAAAGACGACATCAAAAGCACACTAGCACTGGCAAAAAGGGCATTCCTGGCCACGAGAAGTCTACTAGTATCAAACATAGGCTTATATTTGAGCAACAAATATCTCGGAATGAAATATTTCAGAATGTACATCTCAAGTTAGCTCTGTATGAGAGAGAAACATGGACTATGGGAAAACCGGAACAGAGGAGAATCGAAACGGAAATTTGGAAATTTGCGGTAAGGTCAAAAGGGACCAAACTGCTGAGGTCATCGGTCCCTAGGCTTACAAACTACTTAATCTAACTTAAAATAACTTAAGCTATGGACAACACACACACCCATGCCCGTAGAAGGACTCGAACCTCCGACTGGGGGAGCCGCACGGACCATGAAAAGGCGCCAGAGACCGCACGTCTACCCCGCGCGGCGAGAATCGAAACATTTGAGATGTGGTGTTACGGACGAATGTTGAAAATTAGGTAGACTGATAAGGTGTGGAATGGGGATGTTCTGCGCAGAATCGGAGGGGACAGAAGTATGTGGAAAACACTGGCAAGGAAAAGGAATACGGTGATGGGACGTCTGTTAAGACATCAATGAATCACTTCCATGGTGCTAAAGTGAGCTGTAGAGTGCAAAAACTGTGGAGGAGGGAAGAGATTGGAATAGATCTAGCAAGTAATTCAGGACGTAGGTGGCAAGTGTTACTCTGAGATGAAGGTGTTGGCACAGGATTGGACTGATGATCCCCCCCCCCCCCCCCAAAAAAAAAACTCCTTTACGCTAGGAATAACCTCCTAGCTTGTACTAGTCTGCTTTATGTGTCCTCCTTGCTTCAACTATCGTGGGTCATGCTTTCAAGGTAAAAGACAACCTTAACTTGTTCTACATCGTTATCACCAATTTCGATCTCAAGTTTCTCGCTGTTCTCTTTTGTCATATTTTTCATTACTTTTTTATTTTTCGGTTTATTCTCCATCCATATTTGTTACTCGTGACACTTTTCACTCCATTCAAAAGATTCTGTAATTGTTCTTAACTTTCACTATGGTATCAATATCATCAGCGAATTTTATTATTTATATCTTTTCACCCTTAAGTTTAAATCTATTCTTGAATCAATCTTTTATTTCAGTCATTGCTTCTTCGAAGTATAGATTAAACAGCAAGGGTGAAACAATGGATCCCTTTCGCACATTATTTATAAGCCGAGGACTTCGTTCTTGGCCCACCAGTCTTACGTTCCTTCTTGGTTCATGTTCTGGTTGTGTACCCGTTTTTCCCTGTAACTTACAACTATTTTTCTCATTATTTTGAACACATAGTACCATTTCACATTGTCAAAACCTTTCAGGGATCAATAAATTCTGTGAGCGCACTTTTATTTCTCTTCAGTCTTGTATCCATTATCAAGCGGAAAATCAGTACTGCCTCATGCCTTCCCTTCGCTAAATCCAAAGTAATCGTCATCTAACAGATCTTCAATTTCATTTCCAGTCTTGTCAGTGCCGCGAATGCCTAACATATTAAGCTGATAGCGCGATAACTCTCGCACTTTTCGCCTCTTGCTATGTTCGTAATTGTGAGGATGACTTTTTTCCGAGAGTGTGATGGTATATCGCCGTTCTCATACATTACACACACTAGTGTCAATAGTCATTTTGTTGCCACTTACCCCAGTGACTTTAGAAACTGCGATGTAATGTCATCTATCCCTTTTGATTTGTTTGACCTCAAGTCTTCCAAGGCTCTTCTCAATTCTGTTGTACTGGATCACCTATATTTTCCTTAACTACTCCAGTTTCTTCTTCTACGAAGTCATAAGTACTCCTCTCATAGAGGATTCAGTGTATTCTTTCCATCAATCCTCTCTTTCCTTTGTGTTTAACAGTGGAATTCGCATTGCACACTGAATGTACCACCCCTACCACTGTTTAAAACTTTGCTATTACACGAAATTTTTCACCTTATTTTTCTTTATTTATTGGACTCTATGGTATCAGGAGCGTAATAGCTGATGTAGGTTAAATGCAAATAATTCAGGTAACTTAATTATCATGACGTATCTTTTGGTTTGTTCTAGCGGTACTGAACGGTGCTGTATAAAGTAACTTAACTTCCCAGAGATACAATTACAGTTATTTGTGTGGCCTTATTGGAATACTGGAAAACAAGTACCCTCTTACTCTCCCACCCACTATCAATAGCACTGTCGGTCAAGAAGGTACACTCAGCGAGATGTTCGTGATATTTACTGAATCAACATTAAATGAACACCCTATTTTCCCTCTCAAATGGTCCTTCTTATATTACTGCACACAGGGTGTAATGAATGTTTTTAGGAATTTATGTAAGCGAACGAGAAAGTAAAACACGCACACGCACACACACAAACACACACACACACACACACACACACACACACACTCACACACACACACACACACAAAATAGGCCCACACACGTACAGTTAATATCGATTACACAAATATCAGGGATACGTCCATCCAGAGCTCAGGCACATTATATTAAAGATCGATCTCCAATAACTTTGACCTCTATAATTGCTGTCATTCGTAAGCGGAACGAAATTGCAGGGTAATTATAAAATCCAATATCAGACGGATCGTGAAATTGGAGTTTTGTTCATGGCCCATCGAGGCGCGGCAAGTGCCAATTGGATTGTGTTCTGCGCAGTGGATTGAATTTTTTTGCAATACGAATCGCCGTAGAGTGAGAAGTCTTCCTACTGCATTTTGTTGTGGACAGAAAAAGAATTTTAAAAAGACTTAGAGGCTCTACTACAGCAGTAATTTCGGTATCACCCCCGAGACCAAAAAATTACAGTGTCATAGTTCACTGCGCAGTGTCATAGTCTGATAAAAATTGTTCTGGATTGTCGTAGACGCGCTCTACAATCTACTAACGTAACGGAACTTACGCAAGCAGTGAAATCCCGCAAACATATAGAATTACGACCTGAATAAATAATTTTTGTCCCAAATTCGGAAAAATATGATTAACGGCCGTCGCTTGAAATAAATCACGTGATATGTATATGGATTTTTATTTAAGCCCTCCCCATTTCCGAAACAAACCTCGCGTACTTCACTACAGTAACATTCACGAAGAGAACGATACGTAAAAACGTTCACGAAACTGATGTAAACATGATTTTTAAAAAATCGTTCATTTTGTCTTTTGAAACTAATGGTGTTTTTCCTACCGCTTACCTATATTGCAACTGTTTGTCTTCTAAGTGATCGTGAAAGGTTTTATCGTTTATTAAAGGAGTATTTTTATAATGGTTGTCGCTATTTAATGATCTTCAAATATTTAGTGCACCCTTCACGCCAAGATGAGGTATTAAGCTGATTGTGTGATAATGCTTGCATTCTTCAGAATGGTGTGGATGGCCTTTTACCGAAAGTCATATGGTAGATCGCCAGACTCATGCAATCTACACACCAACGAGAATAGTCGCTTCGTTGCCACTTCCCCCAATGATTTTGGAAATTCTGATGGAATGTTATCTGCCCCTTTTGCCTTATTCGATCTTAAGTCCTCAGAAGTTCTTCCATCACGTTATCAGACAAGACCTCCTACATGCTCACACTCCCCCCCTCCCCTTCCTCCCCATAGAGGCCTTCAATGTACACTTTCCATCTAACCGCTCTCTGCTCTGCATTTTACAGTGAAATTCCCATTGCTTTTGATTTCACCAAATGTCGTTTTGACTTTTCCATACGCTGAGACAGTCCTTCGGACAGTCATTTTTATTTTCAATTCCTTCACATTTTTCATGCTGCCATTTCCCCTTAACTTCCCTACACTTTCTATTTATTTCATTCCTAATTAACTTTAATTTCTGTATTCCTGAATTTCCCTGAACATTTTTGTACTTCCATCTTTCACTGATCATCTGAAGTGTTTCTTCTGTGGCCCATGGTTTCTTCGCAACTATGTTTTTCTTCCCAACTTTTTAGAAATGTAATTTTCAACTGTATGTCTACTGAGACATTCCATACCGTATTATATACAGCCTCGGAGCACTTCAAGCGTATTTCTTTATTCATAATTACTTCGGTATCCAACTTCTTAGCACGTTGATTCTTCCTGACTTGTCTCTTTAACTTCAGCCTACATTTCATCCCTTCTAAATTGTGATTGCATGTGCTCCTGGGTACTCTTTGCAGTCCATTACCTGATTTCAGAAACTCTTCCTGACAACGAAATAATCTCACTGAACTCTTCCCGTATTTCCCTGCCTTATCCAAGGATAACTCAGACTCTTGTGATTCTTGAACAAAGTAGTTGCTGTTACTTGCTGAAATTTGTTGCAGAACTCAGTTAGTCTTTCTCCTCTCTCATTCGTAATACCAAGTCGATATTCTCCCGTAACCCTTTCCTCTATTCCCTCCTGTACAATCCTATTCCAGTATCCCACGACTTTTAGATTTTCAACTCTGTTTACGTACTGAATTACCAGATCAGTATCCTCATATACTCTATCTCTTCATCGTTGGGTTGCGACATCGACAATTACACATGAACTATCGTTGTCGCTGTTGGTTCTCTGTCGATTCTGATGAGACTGGCCGTATCACTTAACTGTTCACTGTAACTCTATGTCCTTCCTTCCCACTGTACCATTTTCGGCTGCTGCTGATATTACCCTGTACTCACCTGACCAGAAATCCTCATCTTTTTTCCATTTCTCTTCACGGATACCTACTAAATCTAGATTGAGCCTTAGTATTTCTCTTTTGAGATTTTCTAGCTTCCCTGTCACGTTCAGACTTGTCACATTCTACGCCCCAGCACCTAGGACGTTATCTTTTCCTTGGTTATTCAACCTTTTTCTCATGGTCACCTCCCCTTTCGCAAGACTTGTCTGGAATCTTTTGCCAATGCAGAGATCAATACGACGCTTTTTGAATTACAAGTCACATGTCCTGTGGATACATATTATGTGTATTTAATGCAGTGGTTTCCATTGCGTTCTGCATCCTCAGGCCGCTGATCATTTCTGATTCGCCGGCAGGAGTGGCCGATTGGTTCTAGGTACTACAGTCCGGAACCGCGCGACCGCTGCGGTCGCAGGTTCGAATCCTGCCTCGGGCATGGCTGTGTGTGATGTCCTTACGTTAGTTATGTTTAAATAGTTCTAAGTTCTAGGGGACTGATGACCTCAGCATTTAAGTCCCATAGTGCTCAGAGCCATTTGAACCATAGCTAATTCCTCCGCCTTTATGGACAGTTTCCCATCCCAAGAGAAACAGAGTTCCCTGCAACTCTGTCCGCTCTTCCGCTCTCCTTGGCAGGGCGACTGATGAACGAGAGTGACTTCTTATGCCGTGAGTCCTCGGACGCCATTGCTGATGATTTTTAAGAAATGGCGAGGTTCGAACCAGGACCTACAGCTTTTTTATTACTAATCAAAGTTGAGACCCTTATATCACGATTATTAATGGAACGTTAAAAATCAATCATTTTTATTTCTTTTTTAAAATCTGTCGTAAATTCTGAACGTTATTTTAGAGTGATTGCATGTGAAATGGAACGTATTGATGTCTAATAAGCAGGTTTGTCCAAGCAGTCTTGTCATAGGTTGAATTGAGCAGTTGTCATCTTCGAAATTTGTGGCCTTTACATATGGGAGGATTTGAAGTACTTATGTATTTCTTGATAGTTATTTATTCTTTGGGGGAGCATTGGAACTACTAAATCTATTAAGCTACACACGTAGTCTTCAGCAATATCTATTGTACATCCAGTCTATATAAACGTACGTCTCAATTATGGAGAATGCTACTAATACGAGGGTTGGAACTTCAATAGTGGCAACTATTTATTCACAGCTCGTACAAAGTAGATAAGTATTTCGAAGTTTTCCTGGCCTTCAAAGTAATCACCAGCAGTGTGTATAACCCGTTGCTAGTGATGTGAAAGTCGTAGGATACTCTTAGCAGCTCCTTTTGTGTTGACAGTTCGAGCGACGTGGTCTACTGCCCGACGAATTTGTAGCAGCTCTGAATCGAATGACGTGAAGTGTTTCCTTCAGTTTAGAAATCGAGTTGAACTCACGAGGGCTTAAGTCAGGGGAGTGCAGTAGGTGGTATAGCAATTAGCATCAGTCAAACAAATCAGTAACAGCTTGCATTGTATGTGCTTGAGCATTATCCTGCAGAATGTGTCATCACTTCTGTCTCTAAGCTGGTCGTAGGTTGTGTTCCAAATATGAATAATGTTCTTGTCAGGGGAGTTTGGTGGCCAGCGGAAGTGTTTAAATTCAGAAGAGTGTTCCAGGAGCAATTCTGGACGTGTGTGGTGTCGTACTGTCCTGCTGGAATCGCCCAAATGTATAGGAATGCACAATGGACACATATGGATGCAAGTGATCAGACAGAATGCTTACGTACGTGCCACCTGTCAGAGTCGTATCTAGACGTATCAAGGGCCCCATATCAAACCAAATGCGCATGCCCCACACCATTACAAAGCCTCCACCAGCTTTAACAGTCCTCTGCTGACATGCAGAGTCCATGGATTCATGAGGTTGTCCCCATACCAGTACACGTCCATCCACTCAATACAATTTGAAACGAGATTCATCCGACAAGACAACATGCTTCCAGTCATCAACAGTTGAATGTCGGTGTCGTCTGGGCCAGGCGAGGTGTAAAGCTATGAGTCATGCAGACATCGAGGGTAACGAGTGGGCCTTCGCCTGCGGAATCCCACATCGATGATGTTTCGTTGAATGGTTTGCACGCTGAAACTTGTAGGTCCAGCACTGAAATCTGCAGCAATTTGCGGAAGGATTGCACTTCTGTCATGTCGAACGATTATTTTCAGTCGTCGTTGGTCCCATTCTTGCAGGACCTTTCCCGGCCACATTGATGTCGAAGATTTGATATTTTACCGGATTCCTGATAATCACGGTACACTCGTGAAGCGGTCGTACGGGAAAATACCTACTTCATCGCTACCTAGGAGGTGCTGTGTCCCATCGCTCGTGTGCCGACTGCAACACCACGTTCAAACTCACTTAAATCTTTATAAGCAGCCATTGTAGTTGCAGTAATAGATCTAGAAACTGCGCCAGACACTTGTCTTACATTGGCGTTGCCGCCCTCAACGCCGTATTTTGCCTCTTTGCCTCTTTACATATCTCTATATTTTAATACACATACCTATACCACTTTCTTTGGCGCTTTAGTGTAGCTCATACGTTTAATATTAAACTTTGGAAAAAATATCACCATCAGGAAAGACCTGTGGCAATTGAAAAAGCGTTTCCTTAACGTCTTGTCGACTTAATGTATGGTTTGTCACATATACAATGATCGACAAGGTCGCAACTGCAAGAAAATATAGTTTTTATTTTGTCAGTCTCAAATAGTAACGAATTATGAGGGTTTCTGAAAAGTTTGAATTGTGAGCCAGACATAACCAGCCACTATCACTGCCTTTCGTGGGCCTGTCCATGTCGGTCACTTTTTCTGTTCTCATAGACCCAAACTTTAACCTGTTGTAGTATGCTAATTAATTGTATGTTTTAAAATGTGTTTAAAAATCCGCTCTAGTGCGCACTTGGTGCGGCAGGATATCTTTGCTTTGAGCGGCTGCCAGCCATAGAAGCTATTATCAGTTATCAGTGTAGAGATTCAGTGGTGCTTATAATATTCACTCACTGGTTCACTGCGCCGGCCATTTTGACCGAGCGATTCTAGGCGCTTCAGTCCAGAACCGCGCTGTTGTTACGGTCGCAGGTTCGAATCCTGCCTCGGGCATGGATGTGTGTGATATCCTTAGGTTAGTTGGGTTTAAGTAGTTCTAAGTTCTAGCGGACTGCTGACCTCAGATGTTAAGTCCTTAGTGCTCAGAGCCATTTGAACCATTTATCACTGGTTCACTGCATAGTATAAAATGAATTTTATGCGGCTTATGATTCCACTTGAGCCTAATCTCTTTTATGAACAGTCGTTCCCTGTTTCTCATGTTACTAATGATTGATGTTTATTTTTTTTCAGGTACGATGTGTTTTATTGTACAATAAGAAGTGTTACGTTAGATATGTGTTATCTTTAACTGTCCAAAACTGAACATCAACTTATAATAAGAAGATGAACTTCAGATAGTATTACGTGATACATGAAATTAATTGGTCTTCAGCTATTCTGCTGTGAAGTTAATTAATGAGCCTTCAGACATGCTTGCAAATAAATTTATGACAGGTTCGTGATCGTATCTTTATCTGCTGTGCTAAATTAATAACGAAATCCAATTGTATGGTTCTTTATCAAAAGATAGAAACTGCATTTTATTTGCGAAATCCGATAGCGAAGTTTATTAATATTATTACGATTATTGACGTGGTTAGCACCAGATAGCAAAGGCGAAGTATATATCTGGCAACGGCGACGGGAGTCAAACCTAGAAATGTTCACGCAGTGTGTAGGCCTATAGGTACTCAAGTAGAGTTCCTGCGATGTATGACGTATTTGTCTTGCATTAGACACTATCAAACGGAGTCCTTATCTGACGAAGCATTCCTTCTCGTTGCTCTGTGTATACCTTGAGGTGTTGTGACATCCCCATTACGGAACTGAAATCTGTCCTTTATTCCGTTAGATCCATTTGATCGAGAACCGTACAGACCCACATAATGCACTCTATACGGTTACAAAGAACGCGAGTAAGACGATTTTTTGGCGGAACGACTCCGTTTATTCACAAGTGAAAGGAGCGCAAGAGGTTCAAGTCAGTAATGTAAGGCTATCCAAAACTGAATGAGTAGGAAATTCTGAAGCTGTGTTAGACCACTCCACAGCCTAACCGCCAGTCCTTATTGTCAGCTGTTAACAAACGTGAATAATTATTCAAGGTATACACATCATGAACAGTACGCGTACACCCCTACATAATGCGAATCTGACTTTTAGACGTCACGAGAGGGAGACCCACTGGTATAAAAATGGTGAACAGTATTGTGTTGTTAGTGAAGAAGCAGTAATGGCAGAATGCTTCGGTCAGTAGAACTCAGTGAATTCAGTGGACTAGCGATTGGTTGCCACGTAAGTAACAAATCCGCTAAATATCGTTAAATCTGCGCAAGGCGACCGTTGTTGACATGACTGTGAAGTGGAAATGCGAATGAACAGCTGCAGCTAAACCAAAAACTGGCAGACTGATGGACACCGTCGAGCGCTGTGGTGGGTGGCTGTCAAAACCGCATTAAATCAGCAGAAGGATAGAGTTCCAAAGTGTCACTACTATCCAGCTAGCTCAATGAATGTTCGTAGTGAGATGAAAAAAAAAAAATGGTTCAAATGGCTCTGAGTACTATGGGACTTAACATCTGTGGTCATCAGTCCCCTAGAACTTAGAACTACTTAAACCTAACTAACCTAAGGACATCACACACATCCATGCCCGAGGCACGATTCGAACCTGCGAGCGTAGCGGTTGCGCGGTTCCAGACTGAAGCCCCTAGAACCGCACGGCCACACCGGCCGGCTGAGATATAAGATTGGGGTGCAATGGTGGAGCAATTCCTCATAAGCCACACGTTTCTGTAGCCAGTGCTGCGCGACTCTTCAGGCGATGTAAGGGCGGTGGACGATTTATACCATACGTATCTAGTGTTTCTAAATGAATATCGCGGTTTGACCACTTTATAATATTTATTACATTAAACTTACAGTTATAAATGGTATGTCAAATGAAAGAGCAACTGAAACTGTTGTGTTTTGTACCAGTGCGCGTGCGCAGCGCGAAATGTTTTCACCGCAATCCGCTAGACAGCGGTAGTAGCGAAGATGGCGACTAGTGAACAGAAGGCATTTTGTGTGGTTTGCAGTTTGCAAAGACCGAATCTGTTGTTACTGTACAACGTGCGTTCTGGCTGAAGTTCGGTTGTGATCCTCCAAGTGATAATAACATTCATAGATGGTGTCATAAGTTTGAAGATACCCGCTGCCTTTGCAAAGGGAAGAGCACAGGATGACCAAGAGTTTGTGAAGAGACTGTTGAGCAGGTGAGAGAGTCGTTCACTCTTAGCCCAAAGAAATCAGTCCAGAAGGCTAGTCGTGAATTACAAGTTCCCATGTCGACTATCTGGAAAGCTTTAAGAAAGGGCATACAACTACATCCTTACCGTTTACAACTGTTACAGGCTCTAAAGCCAGCAGACGATGGGTTACATGCCAACTTCGCAAACGAAATGTTGTTGCATGACGATGAAGATTTTCAGGACCATGTTGTCTTCAGTGAGGTATCGACTTTTCACCTTAGTGTACATATTAAAACTCACAATGTGCAAATCTGGGGCTCAGAAAATCCTCACAAGGCGGTACAAATGCGACGAGATTCCCATAAAGTGGCTGTTTTTTGTGCCATATCCTGGCGGAAAGTTCATAGGCCTTTCTTTTTTGTTGAACCTCCTGTAACTGGCACTTCTTATCTTGGCACACCAGAGCAATGGCTCTCCCCTCAGTTGGAAGAAGATGAGCCAGATAACTTAATTTTCCAGCAAGGTGGTGCGCCACCTCACTGGCATAGTGAAGTACGCGATTGGTTGGACTTCACTGTATCCAAGCGCTGAATATGCCACAAGAGGCCCAATGGCAGGGCTTGCTTTGCATGGCGTCCACGTTCACCAGACCTAATGCCATGCGATTTTTTCCTTTGGGGGGTTCATCATGGTGTGTGTGTACGTGCCTCCGCTACCAGCAGACCTCCCTGAATTAAGAAAACGGATCAAAGCAGCTGTTGCTACAATCACTGAAGGCTCACTTATCAACATTTGGGAAGAACTCGGCTATAGACATGATGTGTGCCATTTGACAAATGGTGCTCACATTGGACATTTATAAGCTTCTTGGTAAAACTGTGAGTTGCTCTTTCATTTAACATATCATTGATAACTGTAAGTTTAATATAATAAATATTATAAAGCGTTAAAACTCCGATATTCATTTATAAACACCCTTTACTTCTACTGGAATTCTGATATGTGTAGTCTATTAACAGAAGCGAACAGTCTCTGCTCAGGACGATCGTATTGACACACCCGCAGCACGTAAAGTCTTGAGTGGTAACGTTATTTGTTTCGTTTCCGTGGCTAATTTCGCGAAAAATTTTGTACTTTCTGCAGAATGTTATTGCTATTGCTCAAACATTTATGGACACCAACATAGTATGTGGAAATGAATAAATACAATTTTCTAAGAAACGTTCTTTAGCACGTAGGAAACGTTCTTTAGCACGATGGTTTAGTCGCATCCATTGCACTAGCCACCTATTTGTTCAGGAACCTGTGTTGATTACTATCGAAATCCCAGTAAGTGGGGAGAAACTGTTTGTGGCAGCGACTGACCAAGGAAGATGCAAGTGGCGGTTTCTTAACCAAATGTTTCAAATGGCTCTCAGCACTACGGGACTTAACATCTGAGGTCATCGGTCCCCTAGACTTAGAACTACTTAAACCTAACTAACCTAAGAACATCACACACTTCCATGCCCAAGGCAGGATTCGAACCTGCGGCCGTAGCAGCAGCGCGGTTCCGGACTGAGGCGCCTACAACCGCTCGGTCACAGCGGCCGGCATTTCTTAACCGCAGTTTCACTCTTTGCCACTAGTTCGTCGAATATAGGTTGCAAGGTATAGTGAGTGCAGTAAGGTTATTACAACGGTACCACATTTAGCTGGGAGTGATGTTGGGCTGTCGTATCAGAGAGAAAGCTTTATCCAACAGCATTAAGAATAGAGCAATAGCGAAAATCTACCAGAGCAAGTGGGCCACATATTATAAGTCAACAGGATGTCACCACCAGATCATTAAGGTTATTCAGGTGAGACGCAGTTGTAGAACACCCAAGAGGAACACAGCAAGAAGTTGTAACTCAATGACAGGAAAGTTTATCGAGCTTCTAAAGAGGAACAAAATATCAATCTTCAGACTCCCAGAAGAAATACGGAAACACATGAGACACAAGAATAACGATGTTGTACTCATAATTCCGAGCATAAACAATGATGAGCTAAAACGTTATGACCACTGCCTGCCGCGAGATTGGATACCGCCTGGTCGCATTACTGTCACATAACGAAGGTAAGGGTGGGGTATGCAAGGCTGCGCCCTTGCATATTCGACCACCATATTTGTGTATGTGGCTCATGGGCCAGTTTTTTCGTCAATAGAAGTCACTTAACTGGTTAACGAGAAGCCTCCTGCAGCTGCGACAGAACTAGAAGACGTGCTCGTCGAGTTAACGCTTTGAATAGCATTGATTTCGTCCGCCCCCGGTAGCTGAGTGGTCAGCGAGACAGAATGTCAGTCCTATGGGCCCGGGTTCGATTCGCGGCTAGGTCGGAGATTTTCTCCGCTCTGGGACTGGGTGTTGTGTTGTCCTAATCAGCATCATTTCATTCCCATCGACGAGCAATTCGCAGAAGTGGCGCCAAATCGAAAGACTTGCACCTGGCGAACGGTCCATCTAAGGGAGGCCCTTGTAACGCGACATTTACATTTATTTACCATTGTTTTCTGCCTGAAATCACCATTTTATTAATTTTGTTTTGAAGTACCAGTACCTTTAGCAAGAAATCACCGGCGCTTTTACGAAATTAGTGCGCTGTAGCACTTACTTACAGTGTTCAAAGCTACAGACAGCGCCGAGACTGTGCTATGTGACTGTAAAAGATTGCTGTATTGAGGAGATCATTGACAGTGAATGTACGTATATTACAAGCTATTGTAATTTAAATTTGCAAGCGGCCTTCCCGCCGTGGTAACACTTGTTCCCGTTAGATCACCGAATTTAAGCGCTGCTGGGCTTTACTAGCACTTGGATAGGTCACCATCTTGGTATGCCGAATGCTGTTGGCAAGTGGGGTGCACTCAGTCCTTAAGAGACCAATTGAGGAGCCACTTGACTCAGAAGTAGCGTTACAGGTCATGGAAACTGACACCGTCTTGGAGAGTGATGTGCTGACTCTATGCCCTCCGTATCTGCATCCAGTGACGCCTAAGGTCTGAGGATGACACGGCGGCCGGTCGGTACCGTTGTTTTCCTTTGTTTGTAATGTAAATCTGAGTTCGTATTTTTGGTGTTATGACTGATTTAGAAGTGAAACCACTGGGGCTCTATGTAGTTTTGATGCTAAATCTATTTTAGCCCCGTTTCCTCCGTATCTGCATCCACTGACGCCTAAGGGCTGAGGATGACACGGCGGCCGGTCAGTACGGTTGTTTTTGTTTTTTTGTAATGTAAATTTGAGTTCCTGTTTATTGTATTATGACTGCTTTCAATGTGAAACCACTGGGGCCCTATGTAGTTTTGATACAAAATCTATTCAATTTTAGCCCCATTTTTGCTTGTTATTTAGGACTATAATTTGTTTTGGGTCTTGTGATATCACGGTAGTTTCGAGATGTGCGTTTGCGTTTAGAAAAAATGCAAACTTGTTTTCAGTTACATCAAATAATTTAACTGGAGGTTGAAAACTATGCACTACTGGTTCCAAAGTGGAACAATCTCTTTAAAACAATTAATTGTCTACGTTTTGCGAACTTTTTCTTGCATTCTTAGCTTACCTTGAGAATGGAGGTCAATTATGATAAAAAAAATTAAAATTATATTCGAAAGCGAAACCACCTTCTTAAATCAATTGAGTGCTCAAATTTTCCAATATCTTCTTGTATTCGTTGCTTATTATGATAATAAAGATTAATTTTCTGAAAACTTTAAAATTATGTATTTTTTATGTTATTTGGATTCAAAGTTTTAAACAGCGCTTTAGTCGCAGACACATACTCGCGTCCGCGCGGTCGTGTGTCCATGTGACACTACGCCTGTAGTTTTCCACGGATGCGTTCTTAAGTCACTGATCAGGCCCTCAGCGACAAGTTTTGCTCTGACAGACCATCAGCCACCAAGAGTCTCCGTTATGGACCCAATGACTCTCGCTGCTGCTGCCCGCCAAGATGTCTTCTCACCCTCGCCCTGAATCCCATGAGGTTCTGAACGTCCTTCCGTCCTCCCGAGGGCACCGCTTCTCAGGGTCTGCATGTGACCGTCCACGAGCACATTATGTCGTGGACTGTGTCGTTACGGCGCCTTGCTACTCATCAATTGTGTGCCTGCGAGCACCGAGCCTCGTGGGTCCAAGTCATTGCTTATCCCTCCTGCTCCTCGCTGCTCTGACGTTCATGGACTTCGTCCTAATGAGCACCTGTTAGGCATCGTCAGAGATAGACATTTCCATTGTTATAAAGTTGTGAGTACATTCGTCCCCAGACGCTGTGTTTCATGCCAATAAACAACGCGTGTATCAGTCACTGTCTGTAGTACCATTTGGCCAATGAGATATATCAGGAGATCTATAAGTGGAGGAGAGACGAATGCAACAATCTAGCTACGATACAGCTAGCAAATGATGATTTTGACAAACGGTAGATGGCTATGGCCCGTTACCTGGGTACGACGATCTAGAAAACGGTGAGGCTGGGTGGCTATTGGCATAATAATATCATGAGCATATGGCTGAAGGACGGTGAAACAACGAGTTGACGACAAAGGTGTTGGACGTTCACATATCTTCACATGACGTGGGTGTCTTGACTTGCAGACTCTGCAGTCTGTCGTATATCTGGAGAGAGAGAGTGCAATACTGCAGGGGGAACGATTTGGAACACTCCTTTGAACACACCTTATTGAACATGGAGCTCCGCAACAGAAGCCCCCATTGTGTTCCCATGTTGAGCAGGCGATATCGACAGTTACAGCTGCTGTGGGCACGCGACCAACGACTGGGCCATATCGCAATGGATACATGTCGCCTGGTTGGATGGATCACGTTTCCATTTGCGACAGGTCAAAGATCGTGTCTGGAAAGTTGTTATCCTGGCGAACTGCTATGGCGGACATTCACGTTTGATTTTACGGGCCCTGTGGTGGGAATCAAACGCACCATGACAGTGGTGATCTACATGAACTTTACTGCGGATCACCTGCAATTCTTCATTTTTCATGTCTTCCCTGGTATAGATGGTGTTTTCCAGCAGGATAACTGTGCTCTAAGGCCAATATTGTGTTACAGTAATTTGGGGAACACGATAGTGAGCTCACGTTCATGCCTTGACCAGCTAATTCGCCAGAATTAAAGGCACCTGTCACACTCCCATAAACCACAGACCCGTAATTCATCTGTCTATTGACATCTCGTCTCTCATATATCCGGAAACCTACCGACAGGTTGTCGAAACCATGCCATTTAGAACCGCTGCTGTATTGCGTTCAAAAATTGGATCAACCGCTGTTAAGGGGACCACACCATGATTCAGGTCGAAAAAAAAATTCGATTTTCGCTTTTCATCATATTTCTATACATTAAGGTTTTATTTAAGTGCTCTGAAAAGGATTTTGCTGAAAACAAATTTTTTCGGGCATTTAAAGAGCATTTTCCTACCACATGTGTTTATGTGCCACGACCACTTTTCTCTCACCCATGTTTCTGCATATATTTTAGAACTTTATATCCCCTAAATTAAACGTTAGCGATTATTTTTTACTCCTGAGTGTGTTGGCTATCCTTGGAATGCAACGGTTGGTATTCTTTTGTTTCTGCTGTGAGTAAACAACACGCTTTCAAACACTCGGTTAGTTTTGTTCAAGTGTGATTGCGAGTAGTTGTTATACTTACGTTTGCAGTGCTTGTTTACGTGTCTTTTGTTGTGTTTATTGAAGATGACGAAACGTAAAGGCTTTTTCAAGAAACGACAATTTGGCGGGAACAAGATTAGAAAGCTTTTTGTATATGAGGCTATGTCGCCTGGCAACGATGTTTCTGATTTTAATTCTTCAACAAGTGCATCATCAAAGAAGTTCTCAACATTTCAAGAGAGTAACAACGAATTTACTGTAAGTGACAAGGAGTGCAGTAATATTATTATAAATTTGAGAATATTAGCAGATGTAATTTCTAAATTTGTACAATGTAGACAAAGGAGTGAGTCACAGAGTGCGAAAATTTGTGAGAGTGCCAGTGGGAGAAGAGGACCTAGCAATTGCTTTGGATGTAATTTGCTCTAAATGCTCAGCTGAATTTCATTTATAAGTTCTTCAAAACCAGATGCAAGTGGCCCTTATGAAATCAATACTAGATTAGTTTATGCCTTACGGTCCATTAGCAAGAGCATGGCTGCAGGGAGAACATTTTGTTCAGTAATGAACTTACACCAACAACCAAATAAATTGGAAAAACTGACTCCAATATTAGAGAAAGCTGTATGTGATGTCAGTGAGGAAAGCATGAAACTGGCTGCTAGGGAAACAGTGGAAGAAAATTATGGATGTTCGGATATTGCAGTTGCACTTGATGGAAGTTGGCAGAATAGAGGACATGCTTTTCAGAATGGACTAGTGACTGCCACGAGTGTAGACACCAGTAAAGTGTTAGATCTGGAGATAATGTCTAAATATTGCAAATGTTTTAAAGTCAATGAACATAAAGAACACAACTGTGTGGCTAATTTTAGAAGAACAAGTGGTGGTATGTAATTACATGGAGTACAACTAATATATCATCGCTCCCTAGAAACAAGAGTCGTATGGTACACCAAATATTTGGTCGATGGTGACAGTAAGGCATACAATAATGGGATGAACTCTAAGCCATATGGAGATGCCATTATTAGCAAAACAGAAGGTGTAGGTCATGTTCAAAAACGTTTGGAAACAAGGCAGAGAAAACTAACTGTCGATATGTGAGGAAAAAATTAGAAGATGGAAAATTGTTGGCTGTACAGGGTCGGTTAACTAAAACTGAAACAGAAAACTTGCAGGTATACTATGGGCAGGCAATTAGGAGAAATGAAGAAAATCTGGAGGCAATGAAAGATGTTTGGGCCATATTCTTCCATAAGTCCTCTACTGATGATAATCCATGTCATGGACTGTGTCCATCAGGAGAAAATTCGTGGTGCAAATACAATAGGGATGAGGCAACTGTAGAATCTTATTCTCACCAGCATTCTCTTCCTGCTATTGTTATTACACCAATTAAACCTATTTTCAGAGACTTGAGTCATCCTGACCTTCTAAGGAAACGTCTGCATGGGCAGACACAGAACCCAAATGAATGTTTCAACAGGATAATTTGGAACCTCCTTCCTAAAACTGTATTTGTAGGCATGCATACAATGACACTAGGCGTTCATGAAGCTGTTATTACATTCAGTTGTGGTAATATTGGAAAGTGTTGGGTACTGAAATAGCTGGGAATTAATCCTGGTGAAGATATGATCACTGGGCTGCAACATTGCGATAAAATGACGATAGCCGATTCAGACAGATGTGCATCTAATATGGCCAAGAAAGCAAGACAAACATCCAGGAAGGTGAAAAAGAAGCTGGAAGACCTGCTAGAGGCTAAAGAAGGGCCCTCATATGCAGCAGGACAGTTTTAATTAACTGTCAGTAACAAGTTTCAAAAATTTGTTCTAGTCAATTGCCCGCAAACTAAAATTTTCAGTACATATGCCCAGTTATATCAGAAACTATCATAGATAAATGAATGAAATTTTTAGAGACTTTGCATAACATAAAAAGCCACCTCTGGTACTACCTTCATTAATATTCCACCATTAGGAAGTTCACAAAAAATATTTTCTGCAGAATAAACTTAAAATTTTTTGTTTTTAAATTTAAAAAAGTATTTCTTAAGAACTATAAAATGGATAAAGTTTATTTTAGTACAGTTGACTATTTTAGCATCATGTAACATACAATAAAAGTATTAAGGTCTGCATCAAATAGTTTTTTTCAGAAATGGGTAAAATACTTGCCTAAATTAACATGGGTTAGATAGGCAGGGTTTGGTCGCCTTAAGCAGGTGGTCTTGATAGTTCGGCACATCAGTGTAGGTTTTACGACAGAGTAAGCGTAGCTTCTTTTACGTTGTAAATACAATTCGAACTGTGGAAATACGCGGAACATAACACGATGTTCTTAGGATTATGTTATCCTGACAAATAAATTGTGGCTGTAAAAATGGACACCGAATGCCATTCGACGATTTATCTGTGTTTACGAGGACGAATGATTTATGACATAATGTAATAAAAAAGTGATTTAAATGAAAATCACGTAAAATACCCTCAGCAAAGCCGGCTGCCTGCAAATAAAGCGCGTTATCCTGCCATTATGAGACTGAAACAGGCGCGACGGATGCGAAACGTAGATGTATTGTCTTATTTGCCAACAGCCTGAGCTCCAGTGGCGTCATAGCCGACGTAGGGATT
Source organism: Schistocerca serialis cubense (assembly GCF_023864345.2). Lineage (NCBI taxonomy): Eukaryota > Metazoa > Arthropoda > Insecta > Orthoptera > Acrididae > Schistocerca > Schistocerca serialis. The sequence goes on from NC_064645.1 coordinate 157,023,045, forward strand.
CGACCCCACGGCAGTCAGTTAACGCTCAATGAGTAATCGGCTGACATCTCGTAGGTATTTAGCTACTCTTACATCGCACTGTTGGCAGTCTGGGTAAATTGTACTAATGTCTTCTTCAAGATATACAGGCCTGGTACGAGCCTTTGACAACCTTTTTTGGGGCTGGTGAGATAGTCTGAGATTTTGTGCGAACATCTACGAGGGCTATTCGGAAAGTAAGTTTCGATCGGTTGCGAAATAGAAACCACTGTGAAAATCCGATGAAGCTTGGCACTGGTGTATTTGGAAGTTTCTCTAGTATTCCCGTCAGTCACGTCACGTAGCTCTTTTCAGTTGGAAGTGCAGAAAATGGCCCTGAGCACTATGGGTCCTAACTTCTGGTTAGGAGTGCACACTGAGCATGTAAAGGCGCCTAGGAAATAACATTTCCCGCCAAGTATGAGGGCCTGGTGAGAGATTTCGTATGATATCATGCAGCCCATATAACTCAAGTGCCATACTGTTCCTTATTCATGACAGTTCTCGGCCGCATTCTATGGTGGCAATGATGATGCTCCTGCAGCGTTTTCGATGGGAAGTGTTTTATCACCCACAATACAGCCCGTCACTAGCTGCAGCTGAGTTTCATGTCTGCTCACATGAACCGCTAGATTTGAAGACAGCATTTTGGCACAGTCGACGAACTCTAAATCAGCGTGGTCTCAGAACGCACGGCTAGCCCGCGCGACTGAATTTCATGACACTGGAATGAACTATAAACAGATTTTCTGGGAAAACGAAAGAACTTTCAGTGAGTAGATTATAATCTTCTGATATATACATTATGGCTAAATGAACCGGTCGTAAGCACACTGTAAAACAAAAACAGCGTACCACAGTTCTAGCTGTGCCGTTTTCGTGGAGATAGGAAGCGCTAGTCTTCATCTTTTACTTGTGCGTATGTCCCGCTTCGGCACACGAACTGCATTGTTTTTCTTTTACTGATTTGGCATGGTCAATTTTAACAGTTCGATGTGTTTCTTGCCATCACCCTTACGGGAGGGAAAATGTGCACCCCATCTTTCTGCGTGCAGGTTATTCACGTGAAAGTGAGCAAAAGGTTTCCGAATCGTGTAACTGAGGCGGAACTTGGGGAATAGCCAGGAATTCATCTACTGAGATGTGGGAAAACGCTAATAAGAGTTACATTATCCAAGGCAGTAGACACAACATAAAGGGGACTGCTGATATTCAATATAATTTTACACACGGAGAAACAAAAATGAAAGAGAGAAAGGATCTCAAACAAGGACGAAGGCCTTCTCTTGATTCACGAACGCCGTAGAATGGTCTTTGTTTTTCTCCCCATTACCAAACTATGCTTTTGTTATCTCCTGTATGTTACTCCAGTGAGGAAGGTATAATTGTACAAAGCCGGAGAATCGTCCTCTGGTCTCACACTTAGCCAGCCGCTTCTTTTTGATTGTTTAATACACATGATTTCAGTGCCGCCTACGTTTATATCTTTACTGTGCAGGCCACTTAGCATCTAACAGATGAATGTACTCCTGGAACCACTATCATTACCACCTGCTCCCTCGTTATCTCCGTTTCACTCGCGAAATGTGCATGACGAGAATAACTGTCAGTTGACGTCCGTATCAATTCTCATTTTTTGGAATTTTTTATAGCGTTTGTCTGAAGCGTGATCTAGTTCTACTGTTAATGGATTTGTTGGTACTGTTGACTCTGTTGGCTCTGTTGACCTGAATATTTAATTAAAAGAAAAGAAGTTAAGATTTTTATGACAGATTGTCATTATCTGTTTTAAAATTTATGGTTACGGGTTTGTAATTTGCTCATTTTGACATAAGTCATTTTTGTGCTTCTTTTAGTGACGTTAATACTTTTGGAAGGTGCCTAGTTCGTAATAAATGTCTTTCCGTTCCTACATCTCCCCATCTTATCGCTGCTGGTAAACCATCGTTTCAGATTCTTTCGATAAATACTAACCTGACATCTCATTTCACATAAATGTAATTTGTTCGTTGGCTACCCTTTACGCACAGCTGTTACATATAAGTCCAGTCGTAAACCCTGAAAAGGAATACAATGTATTGGCATTAAATAATATGTAGCTGAGCGTGGGGAATAATATAATATCTCAACACTCCTTGTTACAACAGCTGTAGCCTCCTATTTTGGCTGTACCAGCTCAGTAAAGACGATTATGTGTAATCAAAGGAATTCGAAAATAGCCAAGGGGTTCTGCAGCGTTCTGCATTGGCTCCTCTGTTTACAGTACATCTGGAAGAAGTGCCAAAGAGATGGGACCTTAAATGCAACCCGATGAAATTGTCAGTGGAAGTTGCTGAGCACGTGAAAACTATCGAAAGTCATAACGAATTTTGCTGTATGCTGAGGAAGCTGCCTATAAAGCATGACAAATGGAATTTAGAAGTAAGCTCTAATAATACCATATTGGGTGACGACGAACAGCAGTGTAAATTAGATGCTCGGAATTTTAATTTTATAAGCTGTTCTTCTATTAAATATCCAGGTGTAACTGTATCTATGAATGGAAGGAATGTAGAAGATATTATAAATGATATTAGACAATGGAAATGTGTTATTCGACAATTACACACAAAATGTTGGAGGAATATGATTACAAACAAAATGATAAATCAGAGTGAAATTTTTACTCTTCGGTTGAGTGTGTACTGATATGCAACATCCTGGCATATCAACACTGTAAACTCATTTTGATCTACCAGGAAGTTTCAGAATGGTAAACATGGAATACAAAATAACAGTATAATGCAAATGTGTTTGTAAGTCAGATGTCTGAGGAATAAGACAGAGAGATAGAGAGATCAACTGCTAACCATGGAAATGGACTAATAAAGACGAAGTGCCACATCGGAAATGAAGAAATCTGGAAAATGATGAAGGTGTAAGACAGTACAATGGAAACATTTGAGAAGTGATAAGGCCATTTAGAACGAATGTATGATTCCAGATGGGCAAAGAAGTCATGGAGGTGGATTCCAGAGTGCAGTAGGAAACGAGGTCGTCTACCTAGGAGATGGGTGCCAGATCTCAACGAAGCTATGGACTATAAGTACCATCAAGAAACGTAGTGGTAAATTTGTGCAGTATCGAGATTATGTATATGTTGATGTATATGTAGTTAGTAGCTTAAGTAGTGCGGAAGGAATTTTTTGATACATTAAACAGATAATTTTATTTGTCAGCGATTCCGTTTACAGGTGGTGTAATGCAGAGCAGATTGTAGTTACAGAGGCTACTAACAAAATGCCTAAGACTAAACATGCCACCTACAGCTCGCTACAGACTGTAACGGTGCATTGACCTCGCAACGGCGTGGTCCCACACCTGGAGACACCAATGTGCTCAACGCACTGCAGCGTGTTCAGTATGCCTGACGCAGTGACAGCGAGGGCGGCGTTTGCTGGCGCGGCACGTACAGTTAGCCTGCTGCAGCAAATTGCGTTTATGTTACCAGCGCGCCAGAGACTTCAGCACAGCGCTACGCGTATTAGCGCCACCAGCGATTCGTGGTGGTGTTAACCCCTCCACCTGAAAACCACCTGTCACTCTAAATCCGGCGAGTCGCTTACCACCATGCCTTTCTGTGTGTGTGTGTGTGTGTGTGTGTGTGTGTGTGTGAGAGAGAGAGAGAGAGAGAGAAAAAGAGAGAGAGAGAGAGAGAGAGAGAGAGAGAGAGGGAGAGCGAGACACAGAGAGAAGATGAACAGAGAAATAATTAGTGTGATGATACGGACGGAGGTGACCTCTATAGAAGTAAAATCAGAGCTTTAGGTCTTGTAGAGGACAACGCCATTATAGTGTAGTAGTCCAATTACATACTACTTTTCAATCCCCACTGAAATAGTAGCTTTAGATATAAAGTTAGGAACAGTCCTAACATTCACATTAATCAGTTCAGGGAAATCATAGGAAATCTAAAATTGAATAGCCGGCAGCGAACTTCTGGTGATGTCCTGCAGAATGCGGAAATAATAGTCTAACGTAAGCTTCTGCACGGAACACGTCTTGAGTGCAGCGACTCCTATTACCCAAAGTTGCTAACTAAACTAAGAGTGCTTGCACCAGAGAATCTGATATGAGTGAGACAGCTGAGTTAACACTAAATCAAAGGGTAGGTCCATTAAGTACCACTGTGATATTTATCAAACTTTATCGAGGTTTCAAATTTTTGAAACTGAATTTCATTTGGAACTGAAATATGAGGTGTGACTCCCACAGACAAGAATAAACTCCTATACTCGATGAGGCATGGAATCGAAAAGCCTCCCTAAGTTTTCCATGTCTGAAACTGATATCTCAACCCCGTTTCAGAAACCTGTTTCCCACGATTCGTCGTGACATTCCGCCTCTAACTTCACTCTGGATTCGGCTTGTCATCTGTCCAAACGTCAGAGCCAGCTGAACAAACATACGATCAACCGTTGGTGCAATCCTTCCGGAAGTACAAGTGACTGCTCTTGATCCACAGTCTCGAACAAATGTCATAAGGAGACTTTGTCCAAGTTACTGTAAATACAGGCAACTACCTGTGCCATCCATCAGCACGATGTACCCAAGCCCCTCAAGCCAATAATTTGCCCTTTCTCAAAGTCCGAAATATGATGATAACTTCCACGAGCTACAATGCTGAGCATGTTACGTAACAAAGACGCCTCAGAAATTGCAGTAACATCACACATACCCAATATGTAGGGGAGACAGGAGTCAGTAGACATAATTTTGGGTTTTTTATTTTTCAATTTTTTTGTGGACTACTCGGATAGATAGCGGTGTATGTAACGGATAGCTTAACATTTTTAATACAAAATCATGTAGGATCCATTAATTAAATGTTTTAATACGTCACCCCAGCTATGTAAACTAGCCACAAGATTGGGGTTAGTTAGCATACCACTAGGGACGAGTTTGCATAACCTTACATAGATAGGGATACCTAGGCAGAGCACAGTAGGGTTCAAAGAAAAACATTTTCTTTTAACAAAACTAGACGTTAGTTCCTTTTCAAAGAATAAGTTCATCAAAGAAAATTAAAATAAAAATAAAAAGTAAATAAATAAAATAAAATAAATCAAGGAATAAAAACAAATTCATCGTGGTAAAATAATGTTTGATTAGCTACATGGCCGAGGTCGCTACCGCACGTTTGTGTGATGGGTGTAGATAATGGGGTAAGACAGTTCGAATCCTGGTGACGGAAAAATTTTCTTTGCCATTATTTGGTCGGTAAGGGGAGGAGAGATGGTGGTGTAAACATCATGAACTCCAGACTGCCTTAAATACCAAACATCCCCACAGAGTCTCATGAAGTGAGGGCATGTGATGTGACACTCTCAATGGTGACCCATCCATTGGATGGGCAGGTTCTGTTTGGCGGCCACCTTGGCGCTATTTGCGAGTAGTTTATGTGTAAGTACTGAGTTTCACCCTCTACCTTCTCTGATTATACAACACACACACACACACACACACACACACACACACACACACACACACTGAATACATGTAGTATTACAAGAAGTTGTAATGGAATATATTGGAAACAAACAAAAAATGAACAAAGACTTCATAAAAAATAAATTCTGGTAAAATATATATTCATTGGTGTGAATTGAAATATGTTAGCAAACGAGAAAAATTAATTCTGTTATTATTGATTCCTATAGTCATCCAAATAAAATAATTTCAGTGTTTTAAATCCAACACGAATATATGAGTTGGACACTCGTTTATTTGAGCAGATGGGCTCAAATACTGTACAATTTTACTCTGAGCAGATGAAACTGAATTTCCTCATCTGGCCATTTCCAGTTTTCCCCTTTTCGACCATGGTAGACTAGTCAACCTCGTTGCCATCGGCTCTGAAAGATTTCATGGGGTTCTGGCTATAAGGCAAGTTATTCCACCAAAACAGTCATTTACATGGCATTCAGGGTGATCAAGTGACCCATGAGATGGTTAGCAATTCGTTTTTGGTGTTTCTCGACATGACCTGGTGGCATCTTCTTCAAGTTCTCCAAAGTTAGTGGGAACCATCAAATGAGAGTACTTACCAACCTCTTTGCTGGAGACTGTGGGAAAAAGCTCTTCATCATGGAAATTTTTTCGGTCTCTGAAGCATCAATGACGATGAGCAGCTCGTCGTTACTTTCAGCATAGAAAACATCTGACACCCAATCCATGGAAGAAATAATAAATTGGGGTTTTTTAGGAACTTTTTTGTTCTTCGACTTATCACGTCGCCCTTCTTGTATATACGTCGCTTTCTCTTCATTTCATCCCTTCCATCGACCATTCTATCATTGATGCGACTGTCTATTTGAATAGCAGTAAAACGTATTTAATTGCCACATTTGGATTGCTGCTGTGACCTGACACTGGGCGAAAGGCGAGTGTCCTATGGAGCTATATGAATACATTTCCTTTTAAAGAACGTGTTTATTTTTAATGAGCAATAATGGGAGGGGTTAAATGGTGTAAGTGTGGGGTGAGTTGTCACAGCTATGCTGACTGACACCATTACCTAACTTGGTCAGCAATCACTACTGTGGTATAAAATATGAAATAGCACCCCATAACTTCAAATTTGGGACACAAAAGTTTGATATATGCATTCAACCACAGTTAACCACTATTTCGAAAACCGCCATCAGTAAACCCTCCGTTTGACCTACACACCCAACAAAACAAAGAAATTTGTGGTGAAAAAATTTACCCAGCAGTCGTAAAAACGAAACTGTAATGGTAGGGAATGGGCTGGAAGTGGTAAGGTGCTGGGGCAAATTTAAACGATTCATTTTGGCAAACATTTCCTTACACTCAATTTCAGAAACACACTAAAGAAATTATGAGAAGTCATAAGATGAGAGCTTTAAACATTAACATAAAATTATCAAACAATATATTCAAAATATTTGACCAGAACGAAGCAAAATAAAGCAGTAAGTGGATCCAATCAGTTTACTAGTAGGTAGTTCACTGAAAAAATCCAAACCACCCACAAAATTAATAAAAAAATAAAACTTTTATCTCGCGTAGTGAACTACAGATCATGAAAATCACTATCATTTTTTTAAGTTCATTTTATCTCAGTTTATATTACTTTCTTCAAAAAATTGAAAATCCCAACTGATAATTGATGTATTATATCTGTTTTGTAAAATAATCTGAAATTTATTACCAAGTTACAAACAAATTTTCTCTCCGTATCCAATTTTTAAATATTCATAACCTGCTGTGTAATACAATTCATTTACTTCTAGCTCACTAATCGTATTAAACAAATTAGAATTGTTTCCAGTATTACTCTACTTCAGTAGAGTATCCACTTATATGGAATAAAAAATAATAAGATTAAAAATGTTAACTCAAAAATCTATGATGTGCGTGCTATATCAAATATTTCTTACCATACATGACTATGTAGACAATTGTGTCTTTAGGAATATTGTCATTGAAAGTGGCAGGCAATTTCATTGTTTTCTGAGTGGCTTACACATTCATTCTTCTAGGTGTATTTGTGAGTAGATAGGATAATCTTCAATAAAACTGAACGGATTTACATTAACATTACTATTCAACTAAATCTATGAAACCACAATATGCTTTCAGACAATAATTTGGTCGATATTGATTCCAAATTTCTTGAGAAAAAACTTCATTTTGTGCACTCTTCATATAGATATTCTGTAATTTATCATGACTGAATAAAGAAGAATCAGTTAGCTGATTCTTTATATTAGTCTGAAACAGAACAAAAATAGAATGAGGTATACCAAATTCTGAAGAATTACAATAATAGTAATATCTAGTTCAAAATATCTATTTCCTTCTAAACCAGCTATTTCGACTGTACTCATTCAAAGAAAGAAATTGGAATTTTTTCATTTTTCAGTCTTCCTTGTTCTAGCTGTAGTGAATATGCTGGTTTATATTTTATGAGTGGAACACGAATTTCCATAGAGTTTACTACAATTTTGTCTTCTTTTGGAAGAGTATCTCTTTTCTCAACTCCAGCATAATTTTTATCAGATTCTGTAAGAATAGCATTTGCAGCACTTTGATTCCAAGTAAAAATTACTGCTAAATATCCTTCCCACACATATTTCTTAGTCTCTGAAAAAACCACCAAACAAATATAGTGGAAAAAGTACTTCCTTTTTTGTACTTTTTATCTTTCCATAATTGAGGATATGACCTTCCATGGTTAACTCATGAGCTAGAGTCCAAAAAGAACAGAAGAAGAAACGAATGGATGTTCCACTCTAGGGAAAATATTGGTTCCTTTCTTTATGGTGACAACAGCGAACAGCATTGCTACGTAGTTATAAATTAGATTTTTATAGGATTTTCCATCACATATTGGATAATACTTGTCATCAGTACCAATACTACTACAGTTTGTATACAGCGGAGCATGGTTAGTGTTCTTGTTGGGGAGATTTAGATTATTTTTAGTCTTCTCATTCACAGAGGATGAGTAAATCTGATAAATTTCGATTTTATTCAAGGGCCAATAAACAAAAATTTAATTATGACTTTTCTAATATGACTGTTACACAAGTACCATTAAAGTCAATCAAATTATCGTACTCATCGGTTATAGTATATGGAATTTCGAGAAAAGACAATCGTGTGAAACCCAGCTCATGCTATTTGTCCATGAGACTCAGAGGGCCATAGACACGGGTTCGCAGGTAGATGCCGTGTTCCTTAACTTCCTCAAGGCGTTTGATACAGTTCCCCATAGTCGTTTAATGAACAAAGTAAGAGCCCATGGACTATGAGACCAGTTGTGTGATTGGATTGAAGAGTTCCTAGATAACAGAATGCAGCTTGTTATTCTCAAAGGAGAGAAGTCTTCCGAAGCAAGGTGATTTCAGGTGTGCTGCAGGGAAGTGTCATAGGACCATTGCTATTGACAATATACATAAATGACCTGTGGATAACATAAGAAGTTCACTGAGGCTTTTCGCAAATGATGCTGTAGTATATTGAGAGGTTCTAGCAATGGAAAATTGTACTGAAATACCGGAGCATCTGCAACATATTGACGCATGGTGCAGGGAATAGCAATTGAATCTCAATGGAGACAAGTGTAATGTGCTGCGAATACATAGAAAGATAGATACTTTACCATTTAACTACAGTATAGCAGGTCAGCAACTGGAAGCAGTTAATTCCATAAATTATCTGGGAGTAGGCATTAGGAGTGATTTAAAATGGAATGACCACATAAAATTAATCGTCGGTAAAGCAGATGCCAGAGCAAGATTCATTGCAACAATCCTAAGGAAATGCAGTAAGGGAACAAAGGAAGTAGGTTACAGTATACTTGTTTACCCACTGCTTGAATACTGCTCACTGGTGTGGGATCCGTACCAGATAGAGTTGATAGAAGAGATAAAGAAGATGCAATGGAGAGCAGCGCACTTCATTACAGGATCATTTACTAGTTGTGAAAGCGTTATGGAGATGATAGATAAACTGCAGTGGAAGAATCTGCAAAAGAGACGCTCAGTAGCTCAATATGGGCTTTTGTTGAAGTTTCGAAAACATATCTTCACCGAGGAGTCAAGTAGTATATTGCTCCCTCCTACATATGTCTCGTGAAGAGACCATGAGGATAAAATCAGAGAGATTAGAGCCCAAACAGAGGCACACCAGCAATCTTTCTTTCCACGAACAATAGGATACTGGGATAGAAGGGAGAACCGATAGAGGTACTCAAAGTACCCTCCGCCACACACCGTCAGGTGGTTTGCGGAGTATCTAGGTAGATGTAGATGTAGAAATGTTCAAAAATCGGAATGTATAGAAGATATTGTGGTTCATGAATTATTGGTCCACCAAAGTCTGCATTGTTTTTGAATTATCTAATAATATTAGTTTCACAGTGTAAGCGATCAGTATGCCTACCAAACATTCAATCTTCTAAATTAAAATTAATATTTCTTAACTCAAATGGAATAATTTTAGGAACATTGTTACCAATAGTCTTTCCATTAGCTTGAACAATTTGGTTACAAAATCCTTATATACTGCCAGTACTATGTTTTGTATTGATGTAAAATTTTATATCACTTTTGCTAATACTCTGTTTAAAATTTCATCTGCTTTAATGTTCGTATAGGGCTTTTTGTAATGAATAAATTTTTCTAAGTTTTTTTAACTATCTTGACCTACAGGAGCCTCTATTCTATCTCCATCACAATAAAGTTTATTATTTCTTGGTGTAACATTCACAGTTAACAAAGTTGCATAAAAACCAACCAGTTCAACGTTAATGAAACTGTCTTTATGGGTACAGCTGATCTTTCTTTGTGAACATATGATTTATCGTTCAATTGAAATAATCTACTCATTTATTAATAAATTTTTTATTTAACTAGATGAAAACTGCCTGGGAACCAAAAATAAGAATGCAAGAAAAGGAACCAAACTATAAACATGCTAAAGGTTTTAGCAAATTCTATTTGATGTCCATATAATAGGATCATGTAGATGTGAAAAACGATGCTAATGATTGAAGATTATATTTTAGCTCCAGGATGGTTGAACTGGAAGAAAAATAATAATTTGTACATTTATGGTAGATGTCTGAATCAACCACAACATCGAGAATTTACATAAAAGTGTAAAATATTAAAGCTAAGCATAATGAGAAGAATAATACTTTTATGGAAAATAATGATGAAATTATACCCCTAGATGAATATGAAGATAATTCTGTTGTAGTTTCTCACGACTTCACCCTTGAATGTCAAGAAACAGTTAGACAATATTTTACTAGAGGAGAACATGATGGAATAGACTTTATTTGTGTTTAAATCAAACTTATTCAAAAATACCAAAACAATTAAAAGAAATCTCAATTTTTAAATTTTTTAGGCAAGATGACACAAATTTAGGTCATATTTATTATGAGATTCTTGCTGGTATTTTAAAGTTTCACGATTTTAGACTAATGTGTAGTAAATGTTGGAATGACCATTTTGGATTTTTTATGATAGACATGTCTAGGAAACCAAGTGAAGCGCATTGTAGACAACGAATACAACAGTCTATAATCACTAAACATAAATGTTTAAAAATATTTGTTAATATTTTTTCATCTCTAGCAAATATTTGTAAAATAAGACTCAATGGTTGTTAAAAAAAAGCCAATCTAAATAGAAGAGTAAGGGAACAATTAGAAGCAGAATTTAGAAAATGGAAGAAACAATTATTAACAAAATATGAAAAATGTAAAAAGATCAACCAGTTATCGACACAATGGAACAAGTAAAACAAGGAATTTCAGTGTTAGGTGATAAGGTATTGAAAGCAATTGAAGGAAATAGAGTAGTTCAAAGCCAAATGGTTCCTTATAATCAACATTATTTAGAAGAATTTAACGATATTCCAACAATTAAACACTGTGATAATGATGAAAGAGGGTATATGTTAAGTGAATAGAAATGCAAATTATATTGAAATTTGTTGGAAAAATACCAGTAAACTTCTATGGAAATAAATAAATAATTAGTTATATATCATACGAAGGAGCAGAGAGGTCAATATATCTCTTAACTGAAAAAATAAAGAACTGTGGAAGATGTAAATAAACTATTTTCCGGTTCTCATTTATCTTATTATGTGGATACATTGATTCATTCAGGAGCCTTATATTCTGATAATTTTCCAAATAACGTAAAATCAAGAAATGTAGTAAATATAAACATTTGACAAAAGAAATTTTCGAACTTTATCTTTCAAAACGATTACCAGTAGATTTGGATTCAAGTACAGATAAAAAAACTGGTGAAGGATTAATTAAAAAATATACAGAAAAAGCAATCGAAAATGTTTGAATGGTGATGCCTGTCAACTGCTGTATTGATTAGTTTTGATTCATGGAGAAGAATTAGCTCGAAATAAAAATCATAATGTATATGTAGGAATATTTCAAATGTTAAAAAATAAATTTAGTGATATTATAATTACAATTTAAAATGAATTCTATATTTAATTAACTTCTTGATAATCTTCACACATTTTGGAAAAGTGAAAAATGTGAAAGGGTTTATCAAATTAAACTAGAAGAAAGACAAACATGTGGAGACCAAGGAAATCCATTAGATGAAGCTTGCAAAGAATGTGACACCACCGACTGTGATCATCAAGATCACAAAGCGTTTAAAGAACTTAAATTTGCTGCAAACTGATGAATGCCTCTTAGGTATGAATGGATACTTTATAATGTACAGCGAATGAAAACTGGGTATGGGCTTAGGTGTGGATGAAAATTGTTGAGGAGTATAAAAATTCTAAGCCTAATAATTGTTTTCTGTATAAATGAATAACTTTATTATTTGTTACACTTTGCTACCTAGTGGCAAAGCTAAGGCAAAATCAATTAAAACTAAACTGAATAACGAGCAATTAAATGGTACTGATAATTTTTAGCTGGTGCTCAAAAAAGAAAGAGAGATAGAAAGTACGTTCCAAGAGCCCAACAGGTCGTTAAGAAAACTGTTCTCAATTTACATATCACATTAGATATTCCTGTTGTGAAAAAAATATTGAATATCTGACAAAAAAGAAAGATGGTGCAGTGCCAGCTAGAGCAGGCTTAGCAAAACACAAAGGTGTATAAATTTTCTTTATATTACATCTACAGTCACAAACTTTTTTCTTCACGAATTAGCAGTTTCTTCAGGTCTGCAGATGGTCATTATAGATAGAAACCGGTAATCTGTGAACAAAAATGTTTGTGACCATAGACGTAAATTAAAAGGAAATTAATTCTATATACAGGTCACTATTTCATTTGCAGCAATGTTGCACCTTGTGAAACAAAAGTGTATTACTTCCAGTTGTACTTGGAGCATTAGATGTGATTAGTTCATTAGTTGGTGGCACAACAGTAGTCACAAAACCAGTTCATGAGAAACAAAAAAATGATAAAGAATTAGAAGAAAACAAAAGACACTACTTAGCAGAAGAGAGCTGGAAGTGGAATGAAAAGGTAAAAAACAATATTTCGAAGAAGTGATTAATAAATATGATAATCCAACATCAAATTTTGACATAGACGAATTAGTGAAGCAGTAAATATTCAAGAGGTGTATTCATGGTTGACAAATTATCAATAAACCAAAAAATCTTGAACATGGAATAGTATGTGTAGATAGATCTGTTTATTTTGGTAGTCATTGGATTTGTTATTAGAAATGGAAAAGTTTGTTTTTTATTCATTTTAAGGAAATATACCTAAGCAAATAGTTAACTATTTGGGGAAAAATGATCAGTACTACAATACTGAGAGAACACAAAATATTGATGAAGTAATTTGTAGCTTTTACATTTGTGTGTTTTAAGACTGTTACCAGCACCAGGTGTATGATTGCATCCAGATAATTATAAATGATATTTTGGGTTCAATAAATGGACATGGAATTAATGAAATAAACTTAAATAAAAAAGAAGCAAAAATAGATCCAAAAATAAAAAAATTAATCAAACCGTTTGATAAAAAAATAAAACACCTTTTTAAAGTAACAAAAAATATATTGATTTACAGCTATAAAATCAGTAGATTTAAGTGGTCTTATAGATGATTATGATGCAATATTAGATAAGCAGCTACTGAATATTGATACAAAAACCCAAACACAGAAGTATCCTAATGTAACTGAATAACAATGGCAATAAAACCAATCAAACTAATTACTTTACAAAAAAGGATAATCAAATAAATATTTCAGATTATTTCGCAAACACATATTAAACACTATACTTAAACATGTTAAATAATTTTAAATACAATGAATATGATAAAATTAATTAATGAATTCACATTTATAACTGGAGGTGAACAAAAAATGCAGGATTGCAAATACAATTTTAAACTTAAAAGAATTATTGTTGCAGATAAGAATATTAACGATGTCTGAAATTTGATGATTTTGATATTGCTATAGTCATTTTTAATATCCTTATGAAGTAAACAATAGTATAAAATCAATGATAGTCACAAACCAAATTTTATAACTGGAACATTAAAAGACTCAGGTACAACAGCTCCTGCATATATATATATGGTCGGTAGTTTGAGGTAAATCGTTAGGTAACATGAAAACCCATAACAGCTGCTTGTTACAAATTTTTATTGGCTTTTCATCCATATTACTTACTTTTTGTAAATACTCTATTTGGTTTCTATAGTAATTTAATATTTCTTTTCTAATATTATATTTACCATATTCCCAAATTAGTGATAAAACTTTGTAAGTTAACCAATCTATAAGTATTTCAGGTACAGATATTCGAGATTTGAATATAAGTTCGTAGATAGCTGTTTGCTTGATAAAAACTGTGTTTGTTGTATATTACAAGATGTCAGTAATGGACTGATACCTAATTCACTGTATATTTTTGTGTAATTTTTATCGATGTTATCATAAACAAAATCACGAGATCTTTTATATTTTAAAATCACTGCAACATCTGTTCCTTGAAACCATGTATTTTTTTGATCATCAGTTATAATATAGACTTGCTTGCTGCCATATGCAAGCTTGTTGTTGACCAGGTCTGTGATTAACTCTATTTATAAAGATGAAAATAGATAAATACTAATTTCATAGCAGGCACATTCAGAATATCGTCATAATACCTTTTCTCTTCTCATTTATTGCATCAACAATATCATTGGAATGATCACATAGTTTCTCAACGAAATAAGATAAACTGCCAAATTGAATGCTGTACATTTCTTTACATTAATCTACTCTGTGTACTCCAAAATAAATACTAAGCACATGGTCTACTAATATATAATCAGTACATTCATACTTTCTAACATAAAGTACTTTATCTTGCATAGGTCTTCCACTATTGTAACCAGATAACCTTCTTGGAAGATTATTCTTAGACAATACACCACCACGTTTAAAATAGTTTTTCTTAGCCTAATGCTTGGATGCGACAATGTAAATAATTGGTTCTTTCTTCATCTCTACTATACCATTTACTACAGCTGTTAAATGTGGACATTCTTTTTCCTTTTCTTGCAGTTGTAGTCTTTTTCGCAACATATGCTGTATAGCTTAGATAATTAAGTAATATAGCCTCAATTGATAAGTTGTAATCTTTAATTTCATTAGCAACCATAGTTCTGAAGCTCATTATTTGTTTTTGTTTTTTAATTTTATGACAGATAATCCAAAACTAGAGGATTGTCATGTTTTACATCGATGTATTCTGGCTTGTAATTTTGTAAAGAACCTATTAAACTGTGTTTTATATTTTTCAGTTTTTCAGAGTGGGGCTTCATGAACCCTGAAATTCCATATTTAATAAAACATAACATATCATTAGTGATTAAAATACTCTTTGAGTAAATAAAGGAATACAAATATCTTTAAACAAACAACCCAAATTTAGCTGGTAATTGTTATTGTTAATAAATTCAAAAATATTCGTCACAGATAATTCTGATGGTAATGTGTTTTGGATTACTTCCATTTACTACATTTTGAATATTATAAAAATTTTCCAGTGATAACTGGAGTTCCATATAGTAAAGTTAAAAAATCAACATCTTTTCTCCTCAACTTCGTAAATTCAGCTGATAATTGTTATGGTTAGTAAATTCAAGAATATTTAGCCTGGTTTCAATGATTTTCTTAAGAGTGTTTCATTACTGATCACAATTTCTTTTCCATGAAATGTGTATTATACTGAAAACTCATAAATCAAATATAAAATATGTGGTAGAAATGCCATTGATAGAAAGAAAAGTAAGGGTGTAAATATTTTAGCTGTGCAGTTATCTAATATGCAGCAACATGAAAGATGTTTCATTTATAACATTTTAAATTTTACTAAATGAATGAAAATTTTCTCAATAAGTGGAAGTGTCAAAGAAGTGCAGAAAATGTGAAGTACAGAAATAAATTGATAACTTTCATTCACAAAAAACACAAAAGATAAACATTCATATTTGTGTAAAGAATATATTAGAATCTCTCAAAGAAATGGGTGTATAGCAAGGATTTTTGTGTCTGTGGAACATAAATCATATAATTATAAGCATAATCTAAAACAAATTCTGAGTGATGAACATTTTCAAATATTATTACCAATGGAGAAGAACAAGAAACTGCATGTAAAAATATATTCGTTATCAAAAAAGTTGAAGATTTAAATTGTTTGAATTTTAACATCTGAGGATAACTATTCAAGTAGATGTAAGATCTGTTTTCCAGTGTATATCAGACAGAGAAATGAGAATAAAACTTTTAAAGTCTAATGTTTCACAGAAGTCTAATACACCAAATTTTTAAAAAGTCCAATGTTTCTTGTTTTTTAAAAGTCTAATGAAGAATTTTCCTAATAAAGGAGAATAAAATGAAAGATTTGTAGAGAAAGTTCATTCACTCAGGTTCATAATTATTGCAAAAGGACAGATTTACGAGTATCTAGCAAATTTAGAAAATGTGTTTAATTCATTTTAATTATTTCATAAATTTTCCTCATCCTACAAAGGCTGTCACTAATTTGAAAGCAGTTGAACTTTAAGCTAGAGCTAAAAATCTTGGTATTAGAAGGTATAGTACATTAAAGGAATCAGAGTTAATTCATGGTACTGTGTTACAACAGTTTACATTTCACCCACAACTACTCCAAAATACTGGATATAGACAAATATGTTTACCTAATATGAATTACTTTTACAGATTTGATACATCTACATCTACATCTATACTCCGCGAGCCACCTTACGGTGTGTGGCGGAGGGTACTTATTGTACCACTATCTGATCCCCCCTTCCCTGTTCCATTCACGAATTGTGCGTGGAAAGAACGACTGCTTGTAAGTCTCCGTATTTGCTCTAATTTCTCGGATCTTTTCGTTGTGATCATTACGCGAGATATATGTGGGCGGTAGTAATATGTTGCCCATCTCTTCCCGGAATGTGCTCTCTCGTAATTTCGATAATAAACCTCTCCGTATTGCGTAACGCCTTTCTTGAAGTGTCCGCCACTGGAGCTTGTTCAGCATCTCCGTAACGCTCTCGCGCTGACTAAATGTCCCCATGACGAATCGCGCTGCTTTTCGCTGGATCATGTCTATCTCTTCTATTAATCCAACCTGGTAAGGGTCCCATACTGATGAGCAATACTCAAGAATCGGACGAACAAGCGTTTTGTAAGCTACTTCTTTCGTCGATGAGTCACATTTTCTTAGAATTCTTCCTATGAATCTCAACCTGGCGCCTGCTTTTCCCACTATTTGTTTTATGTGATCATTCCACTTCAGATCGCTCCGGATAGTAACTCCTAAGTATTTTACGGTCGTTACCGCTTCCAATGATTTACCACCTATGGCATAATCGTACTGGAATGGATTTCTGCCCCTATGTATGCGCATTATATTACATTTATAATGACCTCATTGATAAAACTAGACTGCTGAAACAAGAAAAGATAGTGAGAGTAGAACAAATTTATCCTTCTAGTAGCAAACTATTTTAGTAAAAAAAAGGAAAAGAGGCCAAACCGTTTAAAAACGACATATTCGGGATTAATAAATAAGACACAGATTTAATCGAAATTTTAGGGTGTGGTCTGTTGACTGTAATTTAGTCCTTAACGATGCTAATATTTCGTAACTCGATACCATTAGTGAGAAAACAGATTACAGAATGAAAGCACTCAGTTCTATGGCAGAAGTAATAAAAAAGAGCACTAATTTTAGAAAAGGAGGTAAGTTGAATATAAAATCGAAAAATCGAAAACTGTTTTACCCAATTTCTGCAGGCTATAATGCATCAAACAATATTCAAGAAACTGTCCAAGTTCTGTGCAGTAAAATTAGAGATATATTAACATGTGATGACACTATTGAAATAGCAGATACCTTGTTAATATTAAAATGTTAGTGATATCTACAGGTAGTAGTGAAAGTAAAAAGAAAAAAAATTCGTTCATGATAAAAACACTAAAAAATGTATTACTATAAATAATAATTGTGATAATCTGTGTTATCCTAGAGCAATAATAGGTGCATTAGCAAATAGTATCTTAAGTAGAGAACCAACTGCTGGTGAAGTTAAGAAAATTTGAGAAAGGGATAAATACAAATTACAAAAAGAGTTTACCAGGTTATTATGTAGCCAAGTGGGTAAATACAATAAAGAACTATTTACTCTAGATTACAATAAAATGTTGAGCAACCACTAAACATTCAAATAAATGTTTTCTGTTCTGAGAATTTCAATTCAGTTATCTATTGTAGACTTGAGAAAGAAATAAACTGTGTAAAAATCAAAACTATTTTGATGTAATTGATAGTACATCAGCATGTTTATTGTCATCATATTTCTGTGATAAATGTAACGAACCATACAATAAGAGGAGCAAACATAGATGCCAAATAGAGAAAAAAATCTGTATGTTAATCAATAAAGAAGAATACTTACACTGAACAGGATCTATTAATAGTTTAGGATTAAATGGGCAGTGAAGAAATTCCATTCCACCCACACTTTAGAGTCAAGGATTCTGATGTATTGTAAAAACTGCAATAGAGTCTGTTTTAACGAAGAATGCTCAAAAACCACCAAGAAGTTTGTGATACAGCTCATAAGAGTGAAGCTTGTAAAAAGATTCGTTTCAGATCTAAAGATCGTAGGTGTGATTATAAACTATGCATAAACTGTAAACAAGTAGTGAAAATTAGACATCATAAGTGTTACATGCAATACTGACTGCAAAAAGGCGTTATTTTTGAAAGAAAATTTGGTTAGAATATTATAATCAAAGGCTGCCCAGATTGTAACAGAGATGAGTGTTATGTTATGCGAGAATTCCGAGAGTACTATGATTTCCAATGTTGAGAATGCAGAAAAATAGTTGCAGGTTGTGAAGATGGATTCCCTATGAGAGTGAAATGTATCTATGCAGAAAGATATGTGGTTTGCTTTTGAAGCTGAATAAAAAACTGATATACATGTACCAAAACTCATAATAATTAGCAATTTTAATGTTAATGTTGTTTATACATTTAAGACAAACGACGAATTCTGTAGGTGAATGATATCTGAAGGAAACAGTAATTATACATTCATAGCTCGCACTTTCATCCTGAATGACATTCGAGGAAAATGTACAGACAGGGCACTATACTAAAAATGGTATGCTTTAATAAAATGCAAAGTAATGTCACCTAAAGGATTGTGTCATCATCCTGTTTTACCAGTAACAATACATGGAAAACTGTTGTTCCTTTGTGTGTCAAATGTGCCTAACTAAAAATAAATAAATAAATACATTCATAATGATAAGGGAGGAAGTTTTATGGAACTTGGACAACTGATGAAATGAAAAAAGCGTAGAAAACAGATATAAAAAAGTTTAATGTCGATGAAGTATGGGATTTTAGGAATAAAAGCAACATGTTTTTTTTCTTTAATTTGTGTGAAAGATTTTATGGAAACAAAATTAAAAACCAGACCACATGATTTTGAAGTTGATGAAGGGCATATGAAAATGGTGAAAGAGAAATTGAATATTGACTTAGAGCCTGATAGAGTAATGGAAAATCCAAGAAATCGAGCGGTTAGTAAGATATATCTTAATTCAGTGTGGAGGAAATTTGGACAAAGAAAAAATATGAACCAAACTGAGTATGCAACAGATTTACAACGACTTTATGAGACACTATTAGGTGACTGATTAGATAATATAGATATCAATATAATTAATGACAATATGATTGATATGAAGTTCAATTTCAATAACACTACTACAAATATATTTATAGCAGCATTCACTTCACCAAATGCAAGGCTTAAATTGTATGACACGTTAGATAAACTAGGAGAATCTGTTATATACTTTGATGCAGACAGTATAGCATATATTGATAATGGCTAAAATACTGTGGAAGCAGATTTTATATTAGGTGAATGCAATGATGATTTATGAAGTAACTGGATTACAGATTGGGCTTCGACTAGACCGAAATGTTGCTATTAAAATGATACAAAACGGAGATGAAGGTAAAGGGATTCACACTGAATTATATGAATATTCAAAATATGGATGGAAAATCTATGATAAGCTTAATCGACGGTGATGTGAAAAAAGATACAATTAGACTACAGTCAGATCACTATAGATGTTGATACTAAAAATTTAGTCAACAAACAGGTTGAGAAAGAATTCTCATTTCAGTGCGATAAGAGAGTAGATATAGAAATTTGTCATATGGTGCCTTATGGATGTTAAAATAATTTAATGTATTAATTAATAAAGTTTAATGAATCATAACTCAAGTCATTTACTTTATTTTTATTTTTACTATTCATTTTGTGAGTATGATGGACTTGCTCCATGAATTATCTCCTATTGCACTGGACATGTCCACTTCATACTAATTAAGAGTGGAGCGTAAAGCCACAGTATGGAAAACTATGAATCATCACAACAATCTGAAATTCAAATATCTTTCTTAAAAATTAAATATGTTTCTATTAAGCTAGTGTTGGTTTACTATAACTGTAGTTACATGAAACTTTTCGATCTTACAGTTTTTATAAAATCCTGAACTAGTAATAACTCAAGAACATGCTGTTCAAGTGTACCAGATTTAAATTTATACATTTAGCTCAAAACTCAGTAACATGTTCTGAGAGTCGCTCACCATCATTTACTTACACAGCATATAATAAATGTCTGCTTCCTGAAGTTCAGTGTTAAAGATAATATCAAGACTCAAGCTTGGAAAAAGCCAAAGAATGTTAATGAGCAGTATTGCATTATCCCAAGTGAGGCAACTCGCAAGTGACTAAATGAAGTTAACAACAAACTATTCAACTTTATTATACAGCTGGTGTCGTAATCAGCCATTAATAATACGAGAGTTACTCTTTGGCACAGTGGCCACTGTTGTGCGAATCTTAGGTTGAATTGTATTGTGCGAAACTTAGGTTGAATTTACAAAATTTTCAACAGGAGGAAACAGGTATGCAACAAATTCCTGTAACATAAAGCGATTACTATAGAAAGCTAACCGAACACAAAACCGAGCAAGGTACATCATAAGTTTAAAGCATAATCTTTAGTTATCTGAACGTGGGTGAGTCAACTGAAAACCTTAAATTTGTCATAACAAATAGAAATTTCGCGCCATTATCCTGTAAGTTGGTAAGCTTGCTACAAACAGCGTGCAGAATGGCCTGTAGGTGGCAGCATAGTGCAGATTCACACATACCGTCGCAGTATCAGTATAAAGATGGCGCCCGACTTACGACTTGCACCAGGGAATAACAGCGTTCTGTTATTCGGTTTTTGTGTAGTGAAGGTGTGAAACCTATTGAAATTCATCGACGAATGAAGGTTCAGTACGGTGATGCATGTTTTTCATAGCACCAAGTCTACGAATGGAGTAGGAAGTTCGCAAATGGTGTGACTTCAGTGGAAGGTGCTCCTCGTCCATTTCAGGCACAACTGATTGTGACTGCACAGAACACTGCAGCAGTTGAAGCCAAAGTGAAGGAAAACCGCCGAGTGACACTGAATGACATTGCGGCATGTTTACAGATTAGTCATGGGTCAGCACACCACATTGTGCATTATGTGCTTCAGTTTCACAAAGTGTCTGCAAGATGGGTGCCACTGCGGCTGACTCCTGAAATGAGAGAACGACGTGTTGATGCTTGTGAAGAACTTCTTCGGCGCTTTGAACGAGAAGGTGATGGCTTCCTTGCAAGAATCGTTACTGGGGACGGAACCTGGGTTCACTTCCACCAACTGGAAACGAAGAGCGAGCTAGGAATGGCGTCATTCCTCATCACAAAAACCCAAAGAATTTCCGAACAGAACCATCAGCAGGGAAGGTTATGCTGATTCTCTTATGGGACGAAAAAGGCGTCAATTTGGAGTAGTACATGCCTAGAGGTACCACTGTCACCAGTGAATCATACACAGATCTCCTAAGAAATCATATGCGGCCTGCAATCAAATCAAAGCGACGTGGATTGCTATCAGCAGGTGACCTTTTGCAACATGACAATGCAAGGCCCCACACTGCCCATACAACAGTTGCAACTATCACAGACCTGCATTTTGAGTGTCTTCCTCATCCACAGTACTCACAAGACCTTGCCCCAAGTGATTTCCAAATGTTTGGACCACTCAAAGACGCAATGGGAAGAAAGAAGTTGCGTTTTGATGAAGAGGTACTTCACGCGGTGCATGAGTGGTTGCGCGAACTAAAGATGTTTTTCTAAAGGAATTTATGCACTTTCTAAGCTCTGGAGGAGCCGAATGTGCCGTCCACGATGACGTCACTAAGAGCCAAGCAGAAGCTGAGATTGGGAAGGGGGGATAGGGAAATCGGCTGTGCCTTTTTAAAGGGAAGACTCCAGTATTTGCCCTAATCGATTCAAGAAAATCTTGGAAAACCTGAGTCAGCATAGTCAGACAGGACTGAACCATCGTTTTTTAACTACAAAAAGAGAAAATAGTTGTTGAGCTCTACAAAAATATATCTCAATCAAATATCAGTGTGAGTCCATAAAATGTAATTTTATTTGTCTTTAGTCTGTGTGCTTTGTTGCATAAAACATTGGAAGAATGCTATAAAATACGCACTAAATTGACACAAATAAATTACGATTTTTCGTCACACGATGAAAGACTATCGTAGCTGAATATAAAGTATCCATAGCAAGTGCTTGACAAAGTTCTCAATAATATTTAAGATATTACGCACTTTTGACTTTGACACTATCAGTGCACTCCTATGTCATACTAAAATATCACCACAGGAGTACCACGTAAGTATGGAAATGTGGCATTGCGAATAGACACGTAGAGAAAGCCAATTGACAAATTGTTCGTTGCCACGCGAGAATCAGTCAAATTATTCACAAAAAACTAGAACTTATATTGGTGTGAGTAGAGAAATGCAACTTATAACAAGGGTGCAATGCCTTCTTAAGTTTTTCAGCTTTAGACCTAGAGGGTATGAAATCGGCGTTATAAAAATACTTAAAGTGGACAAGTTAATGTTTTTCGATACGGGAGATTGTAGGTAGGTAAGAGAAAACGTAAAATGCTGACAAAATTCATAGGTTTCCAGCGAAATTGGAAGTGAAGCAAAGGCAGTTCCACGTCACAAAATGAGCACACTCCCACTTAGGTAATGACCTAGTGCTGCCTGCACTCCTTTCTGCGTCAGTGATTGATACCACAAACAATTTTCAGCGTGAAGTATGTTACTAGTGTTGTGCACAACTTGGCACGCAACGGTACGGTGTGATGTGATACAGAGTGGTGTGGCAACTGTCGTTCCAGAAAAGTTGGACAGGTGCAAACGAGATTACCGGAAAAGTTAACACCGTAAACAGAAGATTTACTTCCCCTTCTTCAAGCATACGACGGCTCATTACATATAATATAACGAGAAACAGAATCTAGCTATCACAATGGCAGTAACGATGCGGCTCTTTGAACTAAGCACGAACGATGGTGTTGGAGCCGTGACTAGGCAGCGTCTGCATAGCGTCACGATCCAAGGAGGCTCCAAGCGCGAGTGGGTGTCATGGACTGTCCTATATTGTGGCGGCACAGGGCTATCATAGTACAGAGCCGCTGCAAGCGTGCCTCAGCAAAAGCGGACCACCAGATCCAGTGTGTTCGCTATCGGCGTCTGGCGGAAATTTGCGTTGCCATTACCAATTTACATTGAAGCGTCAAAGAAACTGGTATATGCATGAATACTCAAATACAGAGATGTGTAAACTGGTAGAATACGGCGCTGCGGTCGGCAACATCTATATAAGACAACGAGTGTCTTGAGCAGTTGTTAGATCGGTTGCTGATGCTACAGTGGCATGTTATCAAGTTTTAAGTGAGTTTGAACGCGGTGTTATAGGCGGCGCTCAAGCTATGGGACACAGCGTCTCCGAGGCAGCGATGAAGTAGGGATTTCTTCGCACCACCATTTCACGAGTGTACCGTGAATATCTGGAATCCGGTAAAACATCAGATCTCAGATATCGCTGCGGCCGGAAAAAGATCCAGCAAGAACGGGACCGACGACGACCGATGAGAATCGTTCAACGTGACGTATGTGCAACCATTCCGCAAACTGCTGCAATTTCAATGCTGGGCCACCAACATGTGTCAGCGTGCGAACCATTCAACTAAATATCATCGATATGGGCTTTCGGCGCCAACTCCCACTCGTTTACCATTGATGGCTGCCTCGACACAAAGCTGAACACCTCGCCTGAGCCCGTCAACACCGACATTCGACTGTTGATGACTGGAAACATGTTGCCTGATCGGACGAGTCTCGTTTCGCATTTCATTGAGTGGATGGACGTGTACGAGTATGGAGACAACCTTATGAATCCAAGGGCCCTGCACATCAGCGGGGGACTCTTCAAGCTGGTGGACCCTCTGTAATGGTGTGAGGCGTTTGCAGTCGAAGTTATATCGGACGCCTCATACATCCAGATACGACTCTGCCAGGTGACACCTACGTAAGCGTCCCGTCTGATCACCTGCATCCATTCTTGTTGATTGTGCATTCCGACGGACGTGGGCAGTTCCAGCAGGACAATGCAACACTCCACACGTCCAGAATTGCTACACAGTTGCTCCAGAAACACTCTTCCGACTTTAAACACTTCCCCTGGTCACGACACTCCCCAGACATGAACATTATTGAGGATGAAACTTCCTGGCGGATTAAAACTCTGTGCCGGACCGAGACTCGAACTTGGGACCTTTGCCTTTAGCGGGCAAGTGCTCTACCAACTCAGCTACCCAAGCATGACTCACGCCCCGTCCTCACAGATTTACTTCCGCCAGTACCCCGTCTCCTACCTTCCAAACTTTACAGAAGCTCTCCTGCGAACCTTTTAATCTGCCAGGAAGTTTTATATCAGCGCACACTCCGCTGCAGAGTGAAAATCTCATTCTGGAAACATCCCCTAGGCTCTGGCCAAGTCATGTCTCCGCAATATCCTTTCTTTCAGGAGTACTAGTTCTGCAAGGTTCGCAGGAGAGCTTCTGTAGAGTTTTGAAGGTTGGAGACGAGGTACTGGCGGAAGTAAAGCTGTGAGAACGGGGCGTGAGTCGTGCTTGGGTAGCTCAATTGGTAGAGCACTTGCCCGCGAAAGGCAAAGGTCCCGAGTTCGAGCCTCGGTCCGGCTCACAGTTTTAATCTGCCAGGAAGTTTCATATCAGCGCACACTCCGCTGCAGAGTGAAAATCTCATTCTGGATTGTTGGGGATATCTGCTATGCCTTCAACGTACTGTTTAGAAGAGATCTCCTCCCCCTCGTACTCTTACGGATTTATGGACAGCGCCACGGGATTCAGGGTGTCAATTCCCTCCAGCACTACTTCGCACATCAGGCGAGTCCATGCCACGTCGTTTTGCGGCTGTTACGCGTGC
Source organism: Schistocerca serialis cubense (assembly GCF_023864345.2). Lineage (NCBI taxonomy): Eukaryota > Metazoa > Arthropoda > Insecta > Orthoptera > Acrididae > Schistocerca > Schistocerca serialis. The sequence goes on from NC_064645.1 coordinate 157,048,560, forward strand.
TCTCGGTTGCCCTACACGACATTACGCAAGAGTATCAGTTTCTTAGGCTCTTCAGTGTAGATGCCTGTGGGTTTGTATCCATACGTGATACAACAATTAGTTGTAATTTATGTGTGGGAAAACTTTCCTGGAAACAAAACAATAAATTTGTTAATGGAATATTGCACATTAAATGAGAATCATTCAGATCATTTAATGGAAATGACAAGAAAATATCAAGCGACCTCAGTAGAATAATAATGTTAAAGTTTAAATATTTGCCAGATGTACTCTACATTGTTTCTCTTCTCCATTAGACTAGTGCAGGAGGAACACGTTTCCACAGGTGAAGTGTGTCTGAGCTTTATCGCATTTGGGAAGCTCGTGCTACAAAGATGGGGCTGTGCCGGCTGCCACTGCGTTGACTCAGGGCATAAATACTTGACGTATAGGCCAATAAGGTTTGTTCACATTTCTGTAATAAGGATTCAGGGTTATTTTGTTGTTACGAGTAATATATTGCTACACTGACAGCAACCTAAGCATCTTAAATAAAGAGCAGCGGGAATTAATTTGGTAGCCCAGATTTTTCAGTAGCCTGAAGTGTAATGTAAACTGAAAACTCACTCACCGAAACTGAAAGCATTAGCAGATGCTGTACATTAAACGTTATAAGTAAATAAAATTTTTTGTTGCTTTGAATAGTATAGATTTCAAAACAGTTTTCCTTAAGAATGTTTTCATTGACGTTATCTCCAATGCAGAAAATCACGTATGGAAGGACAGCATAGCACTGAGTACAGAACATAAACAACCACAAAGAAATTTCATAGGCTGCGAGTAACACAATGTCAAATCAAGAAAGTAAGCTGCCCAACGATCATAAAAAGTCGTAAAGGAAACGAAACTAGCGAGTGAGTGCAGATTTTGCTGGCATGATGTTCAAAATTCTTAGATACATAGGGGTAAGATTTATTAAAAGACAGAACCAAGAGTGAACAATAGAAATGAAGATCAAGAACAGAGTGCTCATATTAGACAGGAATTACCCTTTCCTTCCTAATGTTCAATGCACGCATTGACGCGAATGAAAGAAAGGTTCAAGAGTGGGATTATAGTTCAGAGTGAAAGCGTACTAATGGTAACTCCTATCTCGTCGGTGAAAGTAACGAATAATTTTGCTCTAAATATTTGACGGAATGAAAAGTCTGATGAGCACACATTATGGGTTGAGAGTAAACCTAATAATAATGGAAGCAATGAAGTGAAAGAAATGAGATTAGCCTTTAACTTAACATAAAAATTCATGCGCATGAAGTAGACGATTCGAGGAGGAGATTAAAAGCAGACTGGCAAAGGAAAAGAGGGCATTACTTGCCAAGAAAACACTGCTAGAATCAAACATGAACCTCAGTTTGACAACTTTCTGAGAACGTCCTTCTTATCCACAGAATCTTACAGAAGTGTATCACACACAATGCGAGAACTGGAAAAGCAGATAACAAGAGCGTATGAAGTGTGTAGTTACAGAAAAATGCTGAAATACATGCCAAACGATAAGATACAAGATGAAGTTCCACACAGAATCGACAAGGAAGGGAATAAGTGGAAAACAAGCTTGAAGTTGAAAATAGTTACTAGAAGGGGGACAGAATACCGGGGCATGTGTCAAGACATCGGGTAATAACTTTTATGGTACTCGGTGGTAGTAGAGACAGAGCCGCGCGGGATTAGCCGAGCGGTCTATGGCGCTGCAGTCATGGACTGTGCGGCTAGTCCCGGCTGAGGTTAGAGTCCTCCCTCGGGCGTGGGTGTGTGTGTTTGTCCTTAGGATAATTTAGGTTAAGTAGTGAGTAAGCTTAGGGATTGATCTTTGGAGTTAAATCCCATAAGATTTCATGCACATTTGAACATTTAGTAGAGACAGCCGTAGAGGCAAAAGCTGTAGACGAAGCCAGAGACCGGAAAATATTCAGCAGATACTTGACTACAAGGGTTATAACTGAGATGAAGGAGTTGGCACAAGAGAGGAAGTAGTTGTGAGCTGCATCAAATGACACAGAAAATTGCTCGCCAATGAAATTACATCTCTGCCAATGAAAAGTAACATTTCTGACTCTAACAAGTCACTCTCATTTATACCTTTCTCTGTAAATACACTCCGGAAAAAAGTTAGTACTCCTGGAAAGACGACGTCAGTTTCGATACGGTGGCGGAATATGTCATCTGAGGGTATTAGATGTACCGATAATGGCTTAAACGTCGTCTGCCAACAGACAGCGTAGTGATATAGACACCTGATCGCTATCTGTGTCAACCCATTAATATGGAATGCTCATAGCGAGAAGGCTCATTGTAGTGTAGATGTGTGAAGCAAGCAGAAAACCATGCCACGGAGACGCACTCGCGCTTCCTATTGTCAATTGAGCGAGTTTTAAAGAAAAATTGTGGCCGTCCTAGTGGTAGGATAGTACCGTCGGAGAATTGCCACACAAGCTGGACGTACTGCGTCAGTTGTGAAAGGATCGTGTTATCTGTGATGACGTGGACATTCTCACACCGTAGGTAGACGAAGTTTGGACGTTCACATTGATTTGATATGCAGTATGACTCATCTGAATGGCGCCTATTAATTGATTCATCCAAAACTAGTCTTACAGTAGTATTATTGCACAATGGAAATAAATTTGCTTCAGATGGGAGGTTCTGTGCATATGGACGAATACTATAACGATTTGGCCTTTATCCTAGAAAAAATCAAATATCAGGACCATCAATGGATGGTTCGTGGGGACTCAAAATACTCACGATGCTTTAGGGTTAGCAGGCAGGCTATAAAATGGCTCTGAGCACTATGGGACTTAACTGCTGAGGTCATCAGTCCCCTAAAACTTAGAACTACTTAAACCTAACTAACCTAGGGACATCACACACATCCATGCCCGAGGCAGGATTCGAACCTGCGACCGTAGCGGTCGCGCGATTCCAGACTGTAGCGCCTAGAACCGCTCGGCCACCTCGGCCGGCCAGGCAGGCTATACTAAATACCTATGCTTCTTCTGATTGTGGAATAGTAGAGCCAGGGAACAGCACTGGAGTAAAAGTAATTGGCCACCCCGAGAATCTTTAAAACCTGGAGAAAATACATTATCAATACTACTTTGGTACCAACAGAAAAGATTTTGTTGCCCCCCTCTCCATATCAAATTGGGGTTGATGAAACAATCTGTAAAACCGTTGCAAAAGGATGGGGATTGTTTTAGATATCTATGTACAAAATTGTCGAAGCTGTCAGAGGCAAAGTTGAAAGAGGGAGTTTTCACTAGCCCCGACATAAGAAAACTTTTAACCGACACCCTCTTTGTGGAAAGTATGAATGAGAAGGAAAAGGAAGCCTTGGTATCGCTCAAGGATGTAGTGCGAAAGTTTTTGGGGAATACTAAGGATCATGACTACAAAAGCATTGCTCAACGGTTGCTAGCAGCATACGAATCTCAACGCTGCAAGGTCAGCTTGGAGGTCCATTTTTAACACTCCCACATAGACAGTTTTCCTGAAGACCTGGGAGCTTACAGTGAAGAAAATGGGGAGCGGTTTCACCAGGATGTGCGTGATAACGAGCGACGGTACCAAGGTTCAAATGGCTCTGAGCACTATGAGACTTAACATCTGAGGTCATCAGTCCCCTAAAATTTAGAACTACTTAAACCTAGCTAACCTAAGGACATCACACACATCCATGACCGAGGCAGGATTAGAACCTGCGACCGTAGAAGTCGCGCGGTTCCGAACTGAAGCGCCAAGAACCGCTCGGCCACCAGCCGTACCAAGGAAGATGCGATCTCACTATGCTTGCTGACTACTGATGCATGGTTAAGCGGGAAACTAAAGACGGAAATCGGAAAAGGACCCGGCGATATATTAAGGAAAAGAAGAAAAGGTTTCATAAAAAACATGAATAAGTATAATATTGTAACTATATGTCTCTACTGACGGCCTTGGGAGAACCAGTCATGACAAAATTCTACCATCTGGTGAGCAAGATGTATGAGACAGACTTCAAGAAGAATATAATAATTCCAATCCCAAAGAAAGCAGGTGTAGACAGATGTCAAAATTACCGAACTATCAGTTTAATAAGTCACAGCTGCAAAATACTAAAGCGAATTCTTTACAGAGGAATGGAACAACTGGTAGAAGTCGACCTCGGGGAAGATCAGTTTGGATTCCGTAGAAATGTTGGAACATGTTGGAATACTGACCTTACGCCTTATCTTAGAAGAAAGATTAAGGAAAGGCAAACCTACGTTCCTAGCATTTGTAGACTTAGAGAAAGCTTTTGACAATGTTGACTGGAATACTCTCTTTCAAATTCTAAAGGTGGCAGGGGTAAAATACAGGGAGGGAAAGGCTATTTACAATTTGTACAGAAACCAGATGGCAGTTATTAGAGTCGAGGGACATGAAAGGGAAGCAGTGGTTGGGAAGGGAGTGAGACAGGGTTGTAGCCTCTCCCCGATGTTATTCAATCTGTATATTGAGCAAGCAGTAAAGGGAACAAAAGAAAAATTCGGAGTAGGTATTAAAATCCAGGGAGAAGAAATAAAAACTTTGAGGTTCGCCGATGACATTGTAATTCTGTCAGAGACAGCAAAGGACTTGGAAGAGCATTTAAACCGAATGGACACTGTCTTGAAAGAAGGGTATAAGATGAACATCAACAAAAGCAAAACGAAGGTCATGGAATGTAGTCGAATTAAGTCGGGTGATGCTGAGGGAATTAGATTAGGAAATGAGACACTCAAAGTAGTAAAGGAGTTTTGCTATTTGGGGAGCAAAATAAATGATGACGGTCGAAGTAGAGAGGATATAAAATGTAAGCTGGCAATGGCAAGGAAAGCGTTTCTTAAGAAGAGGAATTTGCAAACATCGGGTATAGGAAGTCGTTTCTGAAAGTATTTGTATGGAGTGTAGCCATGTATGGAAGTGAAACATCGACGATAAATAGTTTGGACAAGAAGAGAATAGAAGCTTTCGAAATGTGGTGCTACAGAAGAATGCTGAAGATTAGTTGGGTAGATCACGTAACTAATGAGGAGGTATTGAATCGAATAGGGGAGAAGAGGAGTTTGTGGCACAACTTGACAAGAGGAAGGGACCGGTTGGTAGGACATGTTCTGAGGCATCAAGGGATCACAAATTTTGCACTGGAGGGCAGCATGGAGGGACAAAATCGTAGTGGGAGACCAAGAGATGAATACACTAAGCAGATTCTGAAGGATGTAGGTTGCAGTAAGTACTGGGAGATGAAGAAGCTTGCACAGGATAGAGTAGCATGGAGGGCTGCATCAAACCAGTCTCAGGACTGAATACCACAACAACAACATGTCTCAAAATAATGTTTCATTGGTTGTAAAAAAATATGTGTAAAAAAATATGTTATGTTTGATAATTGCATTCTAAAACATATAATTCAGTAAAAATATCTAATGCAGCTGAATAATTTTTTTTTATTTTTTTTTTATTTTTGCAGACCTGTGTTATCAGCAGTGGGACTGCGCCACGCCTCTAGCCTGTTTTCCACTCACACCACAGCATCGGCGTACACGGTTGCACTGGTGCCGTTAGATGCACTCACACCACAGCATCGACGTGCACAGTTGCAGCGGTGCAGCATCGACGTACACGGTTGCACCGGTGCCGTAAGATGGTCCCTTGGAAGATAGAATGGCGCGGCACGGTCTTAAAGCGATGAAGGCATATTCCGCCTGCAAGTAGGTGATGGTCGTCTGCGCGCACAAGGTAGACCTAGTGAGTGCTGTCTCATAGAGTACATACGTCCGAGACACACTGGCCCTACCGCAGACCTTATGGTCTAGGGAACGGTAAGCTGCAACACTCGTTCACCTTTGACGCTTCTGGAGGGGACGCTAACCAGCCGTCTGTAACACCCCACATATAGAACCCATAATGAACACCCTTTTCTTGCAAAAGGAAATAGAAAAATCAGTCATTCTCACAGTGATGAGAGCTACTGACTACAAAATGTACACTCCTGACAGTTTCGTTAACAAGAATGTTATGTAAATACTAATGCTTATCATAAAGAATACAGCATGATACGAAACAGAAACATTAAAGAAAGAATTCAAAAAATTATTATTTACGAAGGTTAAAGCCCAGACCATAAACTGATCAAAGATAACATTTATCCCAGAAGAGAGCCGCATCGAGCTGTAAGTTCGCTGTGACTACAATGTTAACTCGGCAATGGAGATGTTAACTTCAGGCCGGCCGAAGTGGCCGAGCATTCCCAGGCCGCTCCGCTCCGCCACAACCTCCGGCTTGCAATAGTAGTAAGCATGTTAAGGGGGGGTAGGACGTCAAACGGGCCGACTTGGAGTAGGAGAGTCACCACAGGACATTTTCATTTCTACTGTCTATATTTTTACAAATAAATTCATAAAACTTTGTCACCACGACCAGGAAGGGTTGAGGACTCGCACTTATCGCAGTGGAAGTTCAAAAACGTAGCAAAATACCTTTTTTTACATGTGAAATTTCATCATTTTTTCACTTATTACTGGCTGCATTTGTTGCTGTAGGTACACTTTTCTTCCTAAGAGAGATTCTTCGAGGAATTTTTCATAGCATACAAACAGTAGTTACAGCTGTATGAAACTCTAGAATTTTCCAAATCTATCAAAAAACTGTGGAAAAAATTGAGATATTTAACTATAAAACTTGAGATTTTTCTGAACATGAAGTTTAAATGTAATAAATCATTCATTTTTTCATAAATTAAATAACTTCTGGAGTTTCATACACCTGTAACTATGGTTTGTATGCTGTGCAAAAGTCATCGAAGAATCTCTCTTACTTAGGAAGAAAAGTGTACCTATAGCAACAAATGCAGCCAGTAGTGAGTGAAAAAATGATGAAATTTCACAAGTAAAAAATGTGTTTTGTTACGTTTTTGAGTTTCCACTGCTATGAGTATCAATCCTGAATCCTTCCTGGTCATTCTGTTAAAGTTTAATGAATTTATTTGTAAAAGTATAGACAGTGGAAATTAAAAAGTCCTGTGGTGCCTCTCCTGCTCCAAGTCGGTCCGTTTGACGCCCTACCCCCTTAAGCGCTACTAGATCGTTTTAAAACGGATCTGAAGTTTAAAAGTTTTACGGTTGGATGTAGCCTATAAGTCAGAAGTTGGACTGAAGTAAAATTATCTTCACTGTTTAGAGGATAACGGGATAGTTGATATATGTGACAGAAAAATAACTCGTGTGACTGCTGATTTGTGATGGGACTTAGCCTTCGTGATACTTAATAGTCACGAACATCAAAGGTCACAGAAAGAGACTGATCGCCGACATAAACTCAATTACTAGACTTGAGTAGGCAACAGATAAAAAATTTATTACATTTGATTAGGCAACAGATAAACGTAATCACGAAGAACTTAAAACTGCGCCGTGTTGTCGGAATCTATCGTTAAAGTCAGAGTTGCTGATGTTAACAGACGCAATTCCCTGAATGAAAAATCGGTGTGTGTGCTCAGTATAGGGACAAATAATTACTAAGAACAATAAACCTTAATTCAACTTTAATTCTTCTTGTCGCATACAGCATTTAATGGGCATTTAAAGTGTATTTGTGAAATTAACAGATTCTTCGAATAACATAAAAGTGAAAAGTGATTTAGTGGCAATTTAACTGTAAACAGCAATAAGCTTACACCGAAATAAAACGCATTGTGAACATTGCTCAAGGGTATGTTATCTCTGGAATTATGTCGTGTAGTTGTTGAATACGCGACGTAGCGACGCCTTAACGACGGAATAATAATTAACAACTCAATATCCTCGCAAAAATCATGATGTGACATCGGCTTTGGTGATGGATAGATGATTAAAGACTTTATATTTTCAACGTTTGGATACCCATTCTCAAACCGGACATAAGAACTACAGTCAGCAAGTTCGCGTGAACTGAAAAGTCCGTAGCAAACACCCAAAGGACTTTTGGTTATCATTTCAGATCAAGAGAATCATGGCGTTATCGTGTGCTGCAGTCGCTATATTTATAAGTGGAGGAGATCGATAGACATCGAACACCATTGCTTTAATTACAAGCAAGGGCGGCGCACACACTCAGGCGTGCTGCTCCATCGAGACGTTGAGTAACCAAACCGCGCGAGGAGTTCGTTTTTATAATAGATACAGATTGGCGTTGCCGTGGTCGACGGACGCCGTTCCACGTCATCTCCACTGGGACTACCATCAACACCGAGCCGAGACAAAGCGAGACGTCATAACTCGTTACGTGCAGAATGTTGTTACAGCAGGTATTTTGCCGTTCTTGCAACGAGGTATTGTGTTGTTCCAAGACGATATCACTCGCCCCTACACTGTCCGTGAAACTAAACGTGCTCTGCAAGAAAGACGGTAACTTCCCTGGCCAACGCTATCGCCAGACTTGTCTCCAATCGAGGACGTGCGAGATGTGATGGGACGAGAAGTGACTGCTACAACTCGACAACCTACAACTCTTACAGAACTATGTGAACACGTCGAGCAGTCGTCGAATAAACTATCCCAGGACAGTATTCGTTACCTGTAAAATCGACTGGATTCCAGAGCAAGCACCTGCTCAGGGAGGCAGTATTTCAGCATTACTGATACCTCGGAACCGCTTCTACTATTGATCTGTAAATGTTATCAATGTGTGTACTCTATGTGCACAGTTGCCCGCTAAAAGGGTGTACTACACTACTGGCCATTAAAATTGCTACACCAAGAGGAAATGCAAATGATAAACAGGTATTCATTGCACAAATATATTATACTAGATCTGACATGTGATTAAATTTTCACGCAATTTGGTTGCATAGATCCTGTGAAATAAGTACCCATAACAACCGCGTCTGGCCGTAATAAGGGCCTAGATACGACTGGGCATTGAGTCAAACAGAGCTTGGATGGCGTGTACACGTACAGCTGCCTATGCAGCTTCAACACGATATCACAGTCTATCAAGAGTAGTGACTGGCGTATTGTGACGAGCCAGTTGCTCGACCACCATTGACCAGACGTTTCCAGTTGGTACGAGATCTGGAGAACGTGCTGGTCAGGGCAGCAGTCGAACATTTTCTGTATCCAGAAAGGCCCGTACAGGACCTGCAACATGCGGTCCTGCATTATCCTGCTGAAATGTAGGGTTTCGCAGGGATCGAATGAAGGGTAGAGCCACGGGTCGTAACACATTTGAAATGTGACATCCACTGTTCAAAGTGGCGTCAGTGCGAACAAGAGATGACCGAGACGCGTAACCAATGGCACCCCATACCATCACGCCGGGTGATACGCCAGTATGGCGATGACGAATACACGCTTCCAATGCGCGTCCACCGCGATGTCGCCATACGCGGATGCGACCATCATGATGCTGTGAACAGAACCTGAAATCATCCGAAATAATTACGTTTTGCCATTCGTGCACCCAGGTTCGTCATTGAGTACACCATCGCATGCGCTCCTGTCTGTGATGCAGCGTCAAGGGTAACCGCAGCCATGGCCTCCGAGCTAAGAGTCCATGCTGCTGCAAACGTCGTCGAACTCTTCGTGCAGATGGTTGTTGTTTTGCAAACGTCCCCATCTGTTGGCTCAGGGATCGATACGTGGCTGCACGATCCGTTACAGCCATGCTGATAAGATGCCTGTCATCTCGACTGCTAGTGATACGAGACCGTTGGGATCCAGCACGGCGTTCAGTATTACCCTCCTGAACCCACCGATTCCATATTCTGCTAACAGTCATTGGATCTCGTCCAATGCGAGCAGCAATGTCGCGATACGATAAACCGCAATCGCGATAGGCTACAATCCGACCTTTATAAAAGTCGGAAACGTGATGGTACGCATTTGTCCTCCTTACACGAGGCATCAAAACAAACATTTCGCCAGGCAACGCCGGTCAACTGTTGTTTGTGTATGAGAAATCTGTTGGAAACTTGTCTCATGTCAGCACGTTGTACGTGTCGCCACCGGCGCCAACCTTGTGTGAATGCTCTGTAAAGCCGATCATTTGCATATCACAGCATCTTCTTCCTGTCGGTTAAATTTCGCGTCTGTAGCACGTCATGTTCGTGGTGTAGCAATTTTAATGGCCAGTAATGTATTTTTATTCTGTCAGTATACTTTCTATTCTCCGATTGATCAGTCGCTAATGCCCGTCAAAAGATGAGCCCTGTTCTAGAAAACTGTCACTTTGACGGTGAGTTGGTTTTGCTGGTTTCCTCGTTCGAGGGCTGCGAGTTCCCAGCAGTCCAGCCAGCTCGCAGACTTGGGCGGTGCTCGGACCAGCGGGTGGGCGGAGCAGCCTGTTGCGCGGCTCTTGACTAATGCGGCCTTTTTGTCGAAAGGCTCCGCGCCCTTCGCTGAGCGGGGTGCGCAGAATGGGCTCCAGAGCTCTGCTCACACCGCTGCGATCGGTCTTCACCGCTCTTCAAAATCCAGATGGAGGCAATCACTCTTCTCCCGGCTGTGCACTTACCGGGTGTTGCGAGCGTACCATGCCCACGAGGATTTTTTTACCACTTCTATTCGTTGTTATTGCAATTCTGTGAAAGCAGCGCAGGCACTCATATTGACAAGCGACGTCAAGTCAGAATCGGGTTTAACTGTACTTGGTGTATGATTATTGCGCGTTGCACTGAGTACGTGAAACCACACAGTGGGTACGTGCCTGGCCTTGTTGAACATTAGTCCTCTCTCGTCGGCCAGGGTGGCCGAGCGGTTCTAGGTGCTGCAGTCTGGAACCGCGCGACCGCTACGGCCGCGAGTTCGAATCCTGCCTCGGGCATGGATGTGTGTGATGTCCTTAGGTTAGTTAGGTTTAAGTAGTTCTAAGTTCTAGGGGACTGATGACCTCAGAAGTTAAGTCCCATAGTGCTCAGAGCCATTTGAACCAAGTCCTCCCTAGCCGGCCGGGGTGGCCGAGCGGTTCTAGGCGCTACAGTCTGGAACCGCGTGACCACTACGGTCGCAGGTTTGAATCCTGCCTCGGGCATGGATGTGTGTGATGTCCTTAGGTTAGTTAGGTTTAAGTAGTTCTGAGTTCTAGGGGACTGATGACCTCAGAAGTTAGGTCCCATAGTGCTCAGAGCCATTAGCCAAGTCCTCTCTCACACAAATGATCTGTTTCTAACTGCCCACACAGTTAAATTTTTTATGCTGATTCATTATTATAAACGACAACAGTATCTCGTGTGATTATTGGCGGAATTTAAAATTTATGCTGCTGTCGTAGTCTACTCAAAAGGTCCAAATGGCTCTGAGCACTATGGGACTTAACTTCTTAGGTCATCAGTCCCCTAGAACATAGAACTACTTAAGCCTAACTACCTAAGGACATCACATACATCCATGCCCGAGGCAGGATTCGAACCTGCGACCGTATCGGTCGCACGGTTCTAGACTGCAGCACCTAGAACCGCTCTGCCACACCGGTCGGCGTAGTCTACTCACTGAGAGATATAACCTTTGATTAAGTTTGAGATCTGAAGGTTAAAAATGTCCCCTTTGAAAAATTAAGAATGACAGTGCTGGTAACCTATTACGTTATTTGATTTTCAAACAGCTGAGCAAAAATGAACGTACTCAGACATTTCTCTCTTTACTTATTCTGATCAACAGTAAACAGACACAAAATATTTTTTTTAGCGCAACCCAATCTGAGTTTCAATAATCCCTGCAAAAGAATGGCCCTGACTATCAATAACCTATACCTTTCATGAATCACTTACCTCACAAAAATCTTCGTTACTCGAACTACTGCAATACAGCGAGCGCCAATACTGCCAGCTAAATAAAAGATTCTAAATACTGAAGGGACTAACTACTGATAGGCATAGTTAGCAAATGAAAGATTATGATGGAGAACAAACAATTTATTTACCTTAATAGTGTTCAAAAGTCATCATATATATATATATATATATATATATATATATATATATATATATATATATATATATATATATATCAGTTCATTACATCCAGTCTTACAAATTTCCTTTTTCTGGCGGACACACGTCCAGATCATCCGCTCTCAAAATTCTGCCATCTCTCTCTCCACATCCACCACTGCTGGCGGCTCACCTCCAACTGCCCAACGCTACGCGCTGTTCACATCCAACTGCCCAACACTACAATAGCAAATATTGCAACAATGCCAACCAGCCACAGACTGCACACAGCACTGTCAGTGATTTCGATACAGCGCAGTACGTGGCGTTACCAACATAAAAACCTTAACAGCCTACTTAGAAGGTCAAGGGAAGGCAGGATTCGGTTGCGATTGTGGACAAGGCCGTAATCAGTTACTATTAGTTGCCTCTTACTTATACACACAATTTATTTTAAACTAGTAATTCCAGACTCAACAATAAATAAAATACCACACGTTATGAAAGAAGGAATAAAGAACTGTGTAAATAATAGTGTTTTCAGTGAGCTACAATTCTGCAAATCACCATTAAATATACATACAACAAATAATGTTTTAAAAACAAGCCACTGTGATCCGGGCAGAAGGCCTTTCACGTCAGGAATGGCAATAAATTAACAATTGTTTAAGAACTCGCTGCAATTTACAACTTACAGGTATTGAAATATTAAAGGTAAGTCACCAAAAACACAGCAGAAAACACCAGAAGCCAGGAATGGCAGTAAATAAGATCTTAAGGATTACTGCGTAAATACGAATACAAAATTAGAATTTTAAGGTAAATGACTACAATCACTGCTGAAGGTCTTACACGCCAGGAATTGCAATAATACAAAAAAATAAATTAGAAACCTGTTGTAAAACAGCAAATACAATAGCAAAGGTTAATTTAAAAAAAAAAAAAAACAAGCAATTGTTCTCCAAATGGGTGAAATAAGATGATGTTAAACTTCGTAGTACAAGGGGCCACAGACGGTGGTCCAGGAATCGACCTCTCAGAAGGTATGGCAACAAACACTTTCGCGAGCGATGAGATAGGGGGCCAAGCGTTGCATTCACTTCACAAGATGGTAACTGAGACTAGTGGCAGTCTAACGAATGACTAATGATAATATTGCTGAAGCTACCTGATGTCCGATAAACCAAATCAAAGATGGAACGATACGCCAAAGCTGGAACCGGTGGTCTGCACTACGTCCCGAGAATACGGTGTTTACAGCGCCTGGAAAAAGAAAGGAACCACTACCACCAGAGTAGGAGGCACTGCACGCGCTGCTCTCCCCTGTGGCGACACTACGAGCAGGGACACGAAACCAAGTCACTGGAGAATCGCGAGATATCACAATGGTGGAGGTTCCTATACCTGGATTGATATGCACTCATCTGAAGCTTGCTGGATCCGGTTTACAAGCATGTCGTGCACCGTCGTGACCACAGCCCTTCCATCCGGCAGTCCATGCGTGCTGCCAGCGGTCCAGGCGTGTTCCTCGCACTGCGCGGACCTGGCTCCTCCTGAGTCCCCAACCGAACTCTCCACTCACACGACCCGGCAAAACAACGACGTCGCCCCAAAGATAAGGCAACAGTTACTACATATCGATGACCGCCGCTGCTGCCACTAGCGGACAGGCAACGCTTGCGAAACCGAGTGGCGCCAGTCAACACGAGAAGAAGACAAACAACCATACCAATTAAACGAGCCGCTCTCTCTTGGAGGCCAGACGGTATGTTTGGCCTCCAAGAGAGGGCGGAAACCTAGAAACAGCACCAACGACAGCCGCAGGGCGGCTAAAAGCTCTTAACGCAATAAGACGAGTATTACAGTGAGAAACTGCGTGTTTTTATAGCGGCAGAGTAACTGACGGCGCGCTATTTTACTGGCTTAGTTCATGCAATATTTGAGGATGAGAGACCTTACAGCACTTTCACATAATTTCTAATTGACACCCTCCACAAAATGATGAAAGGAAAAAAGAAACTTGTTGTTTACTACATTTTGCTGTTGACGTTGTAAAAACTTAACATATGGCACCACGTTTTAATTTATTATTTCTTTACTACTAACTCTATTCGCAACACAGTTTTCAGACAGTGACCACATATGCCACTGAATTTACCTGCAAACTTATATCATTGTAAAAAACACAGTTAAGGAGATATGACGTCATAATATTTACGTACGTGGAAAACTAGTTTTTGTTTAAAATGGCACGCAGTAAAACTTCAACATCAGGCGTGACGTTTTAGTTCACTACGTCTTCCCTATCAACTCTATTCGCACACACGTTGGCAGGCAGTATCTATATACATCTCTGAGCATACCTCTAAAATTATGTCAGTGTACATTGAGATGCTTGTAACACTAGCTTTGATTAAAACTGAGTGCAAATTACCTAACTTATATTCGTCCAGCATTTCATAATGAGAATACTTAGCGATTTCCATAAACGTAAAGCGTAGTTTCAAACCTTTTCACAGCTTTCTCTGGCTCGAATGCGTAAAGGCAGATTTTTAGCACCTTACATAAACCATTTCTAAAGCAACCAGACGTGTCAAGCTGTTTTGTACGTGTGACATAGATTCTTTAAAGAATCGGGAGTATAGTGGTGTAAACTAACGCGTTCAACGGCCGTATTTGGCTTATAGTTCAAACTTACGTCGGTCATGCATTGCCGTATGCAGTGCGGTGCCTGGACTCTAAAACAAATAATATCAAATAAATCATCTCTTGAACAGCTGTGACTGAACATGCCACTTGCAAGTATAGCGTAATTTAAAGAGTAGCAGGTGACGTTTTTCTGTACAGTAGCGAAAATTATGAAAAAAACTATGATTTCAGGGTACGAATGTGATACAGAAAACTTGGTTTGGTTGTAGCCACTGTTGCTACTAAAATATTGCGAAATATTTTGGTCAGGAATAGGTAATCTACGAGATAATCTTCTTTTCGTAAAGGAATTTTGTGAAAATGTCTAATAATTCGAAAACAGTTAATTCCAAACTTTTGTTCAGCGTTTACGTGCCTAGCGTACACCAGTTGAGTAACAGCAACGAATTTAATTGTAGCAGCTGTGAGTAACGGAAAAAGAAGAAAGATTAGTAATACTATCGTCACACGAAACAATACCCAATCTCGAATTACGGAAAGAAATCCGCCGTGCCCATTTGAAGGAGCCATCCTGGCATTAGACTCAAGCGATTCAGAGAAATCACCGAAAATCTAAATCAAGCTGGCCGAATGGGTATTTAAAACATCGGCTTTCCGAATGCAAGTCCATTATGCTGGTCACTGCACTACCTGCACGGTGAGTAAGGGGAGGCCGGTAACTAAACCTCAACTCCCTCACAGGCAGTGTAAGAAAATATATCTTTGGCTTAGAACTAAGAAGTTTTAAACTTTTTCATTGCACTTTGTGGCATGTTATCTCTCTCGCCTCAGGAGATTCAAGGAGAACTGATAGAAAGTCTGGCCCAAAAATGTGAATGAATCATTCAGTCAACATTTCTACGGCAAACATTCGCTTTGTTCATCTTTCAAAGCAGCCGCCTCGATAACTGAGTGGTCAGCGCGACGGAATGCCCGGGTTCGATTCCCTTAAGGACGAAAGTAATTTCCTCATGATGTGTCACTACCAAGTAACTCGGACCATGGACAACACATGGAAAGATCTGCTACAGTATAGTACGCAAGGCAGCTGAAAGAAACACGCTATTAGTCAAACAGAATTGTTCAGTGACATTAACTACGCTGAATTCACAGCGTATTATGATGGTCCTCTGGACATTACGAAGGGCGGGACATGATCCTCGATTGGGTGTGTGATCACCACGAACGACAATTCTCCCATGCTAGCCACAAGTTTGGTAAAGAGTTCTTGCAGTAGGGCGTTTCATTCCTCCGCAAGTGCGGTTGACAACTATTGGGTGGTCGTTGTTGAGTATGGACGTGCTGCAGTAGTTCCCCCTGAGCCATGCATGGCTCGTGTTCGTGCCATTTATTGCTTGGCATCTTGTCTTTACAGTACTGCCGCCCCGTTTCTTATTCGATTTACTGGCATCGCTAAGTTTCTGGCTTGCCTGCCCGTGAGTGGCAGCAACAGCAGCAGCGCTTATCGATAAAAGCACTGTCGTACTATCTTTCGAGCGACCGCTAGTATTTCCGGGTCGTCGTGTGTTGGGAGTTCAGTGGGGACGGAGCAGCAGTGAGGTCTGGACAGCCATGACTCGCCCGACAGTTGCCAACACACATGACTTCAGTGGGGACGACCTTGGTTGGTCGTTCGGTTGGTCGTCTCATCGGACGACGTGTATTTGGTCGCCGACCAGTTCTGGGTTCTCCCTGTGTATCGACTTGTGATTCGTGTTTGTCGTTCCACAGTCTCTGGTTTTAGTATGGTTGTTTCTGGAAGTGTTTTCGTGGAACCGTGTGTAGCTTGTGTGGTTTTGACTGAGCAGCTATTTTAATGCTGTCTGTGTGCTGCATGTAATCAGTCGCTTGAGACGGTGCAGCGAGGAATCTCTGCGGCGCGAGGCCAGGCCAGGACCGCTGGCGGCCAGCACGCGCTGTCAGATCGTGAGGAGCTAGATGCGAGAGCGACAAAGTTCGTTGCCCACCGAACCTGGACTCTGAAGTTGAGTAATCAGTTAACCTGTTATGAAACCTCAACTATTGTGACATCTCTTCGTTCATTTGCGGGTTGTTGCTCCCTGGGCCATTTGGGCTTGCAGCAACGTATGATGTGTTGGAGTTGGCGAAATCTTGCAGCCGTCTTCCTATGTTGTGATTAATTATTAAATTGACTGTTACTTGCCAATGAAGTGCAGCAGCGGTATTTTCTGCCCTGTGGCTGTTAGCGCCCCAGTTACCTGCCCTGGTCGTTAGCATAGTTTTCCGGCAGAGTGCCTTTCTTCATCGTGTTGATTCTGTCCGACATGGCGAGTAGTTAGACAGCGTTTTAAGTTGTTTGGTTCATATTTTGCTTAGAGTGGTCACTGTTCCTTTGGCTCTTTTTAGACGCAAGTTTCTGAAGACATAGTGCTGTTCGTATCCTCCTCCTCGCCCGATATTTTCCATCATTGTGCCGTCGGTCGGACGGAAGGGAATTGGTTAAACTGTTGGTCGGTCCTTGGGCCGTCCCTAGTTTGTGTTGCCATCCGATTATTTAAATTGAACTCTTGGTTGCCTGTCTCACCTCACCTTACGTTTGAGCTACCTTCTCAGGCCCACCCTTGGAACACTTCTGGGGACCACTTGTTCGGTTTCTTTTAGACTGTGATTTTCGTTTTAGTTTGAAGTATTGCGTGAGGCCTTCGGCTAGCCAAGGATTTAAGTGAACTCCTTTAATAAGGCTTCAGCCATGTGTATTCATGAAAGGAAAATTTTTTATGGGAAGGAAGGGGTTTATTTTAAATTGTTTGTCTGACTTGTTGATCAGGCCTTCAGCCATTGTTTCACATTTGCTTGTGGCGTTCAGGTGTGCAATAAGTTATTATTTCTTTAATTAGGCTTTCGGCCGTTCTGTTGTAAGTTTAAAAAGAAATATCTTGTTCAGAAAAATTGTTTATTAATGTGTTTTAATTATAGTTGCCCTTCAGACGCATAAAATGGCTCTGAGCACTATGGGACTTAACTTCTGAGGTCATCAGTCGCCTAGAACTTAGGACTAACTAAACCTAACTAACCTAAGGACATCACACACACCCATGCCCGAGGCAGGATTCGAACCTGCGACCGTAGCTGTCACTCGGCTCCAGACTGTAGCGCCTAGAACCGCAAGGCCACTCCGGCCGGCTTCAGACGTATAGTGTAGGCCTTCAGCTGCTAACTGTTTTCAACTGCATGCTTTTTTAAATTTTTTACCTTCTATTTCTAATTGATTTTGATTTCTAAGCGACGCCTTCAGCCGTTCTTGTTGTTGGCGTGGTTGTGGACCTTCGGCCCAGAAAGCATCGAAATTTGCTTTAACTAGGATTTCAGCTGTATTATCTAACTGTGATCTTTTAAAGCAATATGTAAACAAGTGGTTCTTAGAAAAATAATGTTGTGTGTTTGATTGTGAAACTCGCAGTGTCTGTTTACGGCCCCATCCACAATCATAACCTTATCCTGTCCGCTCTCTGAGTACCTACCAACCAGCTTACACCCCCAAAGCATTCCACACTTGCTCGATGAGTCTGAACTCGAGGGAACAGGCAAGAAAGACCGCTCGCCGAATATCTTCTGGTTCCAAGAGCTCCTCCGCATGTGCACGTCGATGCGGTCGCACATTCTGCCACAAAGGGCAGTAATTGGTGAAGGCATCCCTTAAAAGACGCACATGGAGAAGGATTACAGTGTCACAATAAAGACTGGTATATGTACCGCGTTCAAAGATTTGGTGGTCATTACGCCCTCCCTACGTTATCTGTTCCTATACCGTAATACTTGGATCACCAAAACGATCAAGCCATACATAGTTCCTAGATGCATTACGTGTCCCTATCTCTCGTCGCATGAGGGTACATTCAGCGTTGTCAAATTCTTACGTCTCGTCACAGGAGGGTACAACCAGCCCTGTCTAACATGATCGATTTGGTATTCCATGTGTTATGGTGTACGGAGGCACTTCGTTTCTTGGTCGTACTAATCCCCAAGTCTTTGAATAGGGTACACTCGCCGGTCAACTTTAGTGTGACACTGAAATCCTTCCCCAAGTACGTCTTTTCAGGGGTGCACTCAACCGTGACTAACTTATGAAAGACAATAGGCGACCGCATGGAAATGCGCATGTGGTGTAGCTCTTGGAACGAGAATTTGTTCAGGGAATGGTGTTGCCTGTCAGATCTCCCGACTTATATCCATCGAGCATATGTGGGACACATTGGGGACAGTAAGTCCAAATTCACCGACGACCATCCAGCAATTGTGATCAGCGCTGGTGGAGGGATGGAACTCCCTACTAGAAGAACAGATTACTGACCTTTTGGTCAGCATGGGAACATACTGAAGAGCATGCATTCCCGCCCGTAGTGATCTCACTCACTGTGAAGAACCACGTTCTACCTTCTTTAATACCCAGATGATCATCATAAATTGTGATGTCTTCAGTACAATTATTCTCTTTGAATAATAGTGCCATTTCTGTTCGTCTTATTACCTATGTCTTCCTGTTACCTTCTGTCCTATACTTTAGCAGTTCTTTCCCAGCACAAGATTCATCGAGCTATGAGACTTGGCACTGACTGAAATGCGATAGGTACTTCCGTCCTAACTTCTGCGCACCACTGTGTTTATGTTTCCAAGATTTCACAGTGTAGCTTAAGGTAAAATCTGGGATGATTCCTTTCAAAACGTACGACCTATTTGCCTCCCAACCTTGCAATAATCCTGTTATGCCCCACGAGGTAGTTAAAGAGTATAAGTATGATTGTGTGCGTGTGTGCGTGAGTGTGCGCATGTGCATGTGTTTGTGTGTGTATGTGTGTGTGTGTGTGTGTGTGTGTGTGTGTGTGAGAGAGAGAGAGAGAGAGAGAGAGAGAGAGAGAGCCTGTCTGTATGTCTGTGTTTGCGCGTAACCGACAACCACGCGCCATCATTATTACATTCACAAGTGCTCGCTGAGAAAATATTAACTTCGCCTTCTGCTTGTGTCCACTTGTGGCCAGCAACGACGCGTGCACTGTGCCATCGTACTTGCAATAGCACGCCCCATTTTCAGAAGAAAATCCCATCATCGTTCAACTGGACGTCAACAGTGCACAGTGACAGAACTAACACTTATAGTCTGCGGAAACGTCTCACTCAAGGAAATTTTCTCACAACATCTCTGTGTACTGAAAGCAAAAGAAAAACAACAAAATTGTCTTCGAAACCTTATCTCCTTAGCGGCTCCTCTAAGCTGCGAGCTTACGGTCTCATAGCGGTGATTTCGCTTGTGTAAAAGCCCCACATTAAGACTATGGCTTTATTGAGGCTCAGTCAGAAAGCCTTCATAGCACTCCCATCAGATTAAAATACTCTAAAATAGCGCAGGAAACACAGCGTTGCTTCGTCTGCTAATTTGTGAATTAATAGAGCCACGGGAAGTAAACTGTTGAAGAATCGTGATTGCACACAGCTGTACTATTCCAATATTTATTACACAACCACTTTCAGTAGCAGACATACCATCTTCTGGTAAACTTTTAATCGTAATCAGATCTGATATAACACAAATCGTCATACAAGCCGTCCTGTCCATTTACCTCTACGCCAAATGAACATGCAGCGTGTCGTAATTCATTGACGAAGCACTGTCATGTTAAACAAAGAATTTGTTTCGCACCATGATAGTGTATAATGGTTAAGACTTTCATAATATCTGATTACGATTCCAAGGTATAATAGAAGGTGGTCTGTTAGCGACTGAGATCGATATTGCAATAAATTTTGAAGCAACGTGGTTGTGTGGACTCATGGGTTTTCAACATTCATCAATAGCTCAAAATAAAAATATAAACTATTAAGCCACATTTACACCGAAGCAGAAACAAGTAAACGAGGATCAACGAACGAGAATATTCTCTCTGGCATAATCACTAGGTGCACATGGTTGACCGGCATTCGCTTGTGTTCGGTTCTCAGTCGCTTATGTTGTCGGTCATTTAGCGACCCATCAAAAAAGTTCGAGTTTTCTCAGCTTCGGCGCTAGTAGTACAGAAAGCTTTCGTCTACCACCATGTTTACTTATGATGTTGTTGACATTAGTTGCGTGAATGACGGATTGGTCCAACCGAATGTAATGTCCGAAACGTATTCACAGTTGCGCATATGGACAACGATCTGCTGTATCATGGAATGATGACAATTAAAAATTGTGCCGCGCCGGGTCTCGAACCCTTATTTCCCGCTTATCGCGAGCGGTCGCCCTACCATCAGGCTATCCGAGCACGCTACACGACCAGACACAAACTTCTATATGTCGTCAGTCAAGTGCCGCAATCTGCACTCATACATCCATTGCGTATATTTCCGTACAGGGGAGACATTTTATTTGAAAGTCACTTGCCCCGTGTCGGCGGATAAATATAATATTGAAGTGCTCATTGTTGTTCCGTATTACGAAGCAATCTTCCTGCCCGTTCCTTGGGACATTGGAAATTTCAGAAATTTGTAGTAAGTTCCTATGGGACCAAATTGTTGAGGTCATCAGTCCCTAGGCGTACACAATACTTAATCAAACTTAAACTAACTTACGGTAAGGACAACACACACACCCATGCCCGAGGGAGAACTCGAACCTCCGACGGGGGGAGCCTCAAACCTCGCGGCTACCCCGCTGGGCGTGCATTTTCTAAGGAACATTGCATCATACCTCTGAATAACACAGGCACTGCAATACCGAATGTAATGTTGCTGATAGAAGCGTGTATGTATCGTAAGTGCTTCTGGGACGCAAGAGATCCACAATACACACGCCAATGGAAACATAAGACCAGCAGAAAACTGCCGAAGTACTCAGAGGTCCTACTAGGCACACGAGAAAGCTGATAAATTCGTTAAATTCGGAATGAATAAGTACTTGTTTTGTAATATTTTCATTGATACGGAATACTAGAACAAAGTTCTTTGAAGGTAAGTAAGTGCAAACACGTATCTGTTATGATAATTAAAATTAAAAATATACATATATGTTATACATGGCTAATGCATCACTGTTATAGTGGAGATTGTTGATTATAAATAAAACGGATATACCAGTGATGACTCTACTGTCCTCTTAACGAAGTGTATAGCTGATTTTAAGGTATAACGGACGTAAGAGGTCGTTTGTAAATTTCACTTTTCAGTAAGCGTATTTCATTGACATTGCCTTTTGTGGTGTCACCGCCAGACACCACACTTGCTAGGTGGTAGCTTTTAAATCGGCCGCGGTCCATTAGTATACGTCGGACCCGCGTGTCGCCACTATCAGTGATTGCAGACCGAGCGCCGCCACACGGCAGGTCTAGAAAGACTTACTAGCACTCGCCCCAGTTGTACAGCCGACGTTGCTAGCCATGGTTCACTGAGAATTACGCCCTCATTTGCCGAGACGATAGTTAGCATAGCCTTCAGCTAAGTCAATTGCTACGACCTAGCAAGTGTGGTGTCTGGCGGTGACACCACACCTTTCTTACATGCACTTCAATGAAATAGTTTTTTTTCTTTTTGTGGTAAAATCTTATGCGACCAAACTGCGTAGGTCATCGGTCCCTAAGCTTACACAGTACTTAATCTAACTTAAACTAATTTACGCTATGAACAACACACACAGCAATGCCCGAGGGAGAACTCGAATCTCCGACGGGGGGAACCGCGCGGAACGTCACAAGACGCCCCAGATCACGCGGCTACCACGCGCAGCCTGAAATACACTCCTGGAAATTGAAATAAGAACACCGTGAATTCATTGTCCCAGGAAGGGGAAACTTTATTGACACATTCCTGGGGTCAGATACATCACATGATCACACTGACAGAACCACAGGCACATAGACACAGGCAACAGAGCATGCACAATGTCGGCACTAGTACAGTGTATATCCACCTTTCGCAGCAATGCAGGCTGCTATTCTCCCATGGAGACGATCGTAGAGATGCTGGATGTAGTCCTGTGGAACGGCTTGCCATGCCATTTCCACCTGGCGCCTCAGTTGGACCAGCGTTCGTGCTGGACGTGCAGACCGCGTGAGACGACGCTTCATCCAGTCCCAAACATGCTCAATGGGGGACAGATCCGGAGATCTTGCTGGCCAGGGTAGTTGACTTACACCTTCTAGAGCACGTTGGGTGGCACGGGATACATGCGGACGTGCATTGTCCTGTTGGAACAGCAAGTTCCCTTGCCGGTCTAGGAATAGTAGAACGATGGGTTCGATGACGGTTTGGATGTACCGTGCACTATTCAGTGTCCCCTCGACGATCACCAGTGGTGTACGGCCAGTGTAGGAGATCGCTCACCACACCATGATGCCGGGTGTTGGCCCTGTGTGCCTCGGTCGTATGCAGTCCTGATTGTGGCGCTCACCTGCACGGCGCCAAACACGCATACGATCATCATTGGCACCAAGGCAGAAGCGACTCTCATCGCTGAAGACGACACGTCTCCATTCGTCCCTCCATTCACGCCTATCGCGACACCACTGGAGGCGGGCTGCACGATGTTGGGGCGTGAGCGGAAGACGGCCTAACGGTGTGCGGGACCGTAGCCCAGCTTCATGGAGACGGTTGCGAATGGTCCTCGCCGATACCCCAGGAGCAACAGTGTCCCTAATTTGCTGGGAAGTGGCAGTGCGGTCCCCTACGGCACTGCGTAGGATCCTACGGTCTTGGCGTGCATCCGTGCGTCGCTGCGGTCCGGTCCCAGGTCGACGGGCACGTGCACCTTCCGCCGACCACTGGCGACAACATCGATGTACTGTGGAAACCTCACGCCCCACGTGTTGAGCAATTCGGCGGTACGTCCACCCGGCCTCCCACATGCCCACTATACACCCTCGCTCAAAGTCCATCAACTGCACAAACGGTTCACGTCCACGCTGTCGCGGCATGCTACCAGTGTTAAAGACTGCGATGGAGCTCCGTATGCCACGGCAAACTGGCTGACACTGACGGCGGTGGTGCACAAATGCTGCGCAGCTAGCGCCATTCGACGGCCAACACCGCGGTTCCTGGTGTGTCCGCAGTTCCGTGCGTGTGATCATTGCTTGTACAGCCCTCTCGCAGTGTCCGGAGCAAGTATGGTGGGTCTGACACACCGGTGTCAATGTGTTCTTTTTTCCATTTCCAGGAGTGTAGTTTAAGTGCTTGCATACGTCACTGCAGACGTCCTAAACTACTTACTATACAGCAGTCACTGAAATGCGATACATTTAATAACGTACACTAAACATCCAGAGCATTATAATCGCTGTCCATCGTGATGTTTGATGCAGCCTGAAGGCGTTGCGGGCACCTGACGCGATAACAATACGATGTAATTGGAGCAGACGCAGACGGGATATCATCCTAGCGAAGATATGGGCTGCAGATGGAGATACCCGTTGTGATACACGACTTTGACACAGCCTGTGAACGAGTATCTCGAAAGCTGAGAAGCTGATCGAATGTTCACGTGCTACTGTTGTGGGTATCTGTGGGAAAAGGTAGAAGGACAGTGAAACTACCACTACGCGCTAAATGATACGACGTCCACAACTCTTCACAGAACTTGGTTTCTGGAAGCTTGTGTGCTCTGTGAAGTAGGATAGAGGGTGACCTGTGGCATCTTTAGCAAAAGAGCACAATTCTGGTCAACACGCAAGTGTTTTGGGGCATACCGTTTAACTTACATTGTTGAAGGTGGAGCTCCACAGCATACCACCCATGCCTGTTCAAATGTTGACCCCACGACATTGTCAATTAGGACGGTATTGGGCATGGGACCATCTGGAATTGACCGTCGATCAATGGAAACGTGTCGGCTCTTCTGGTGAATTATACACTCCTGGAAATGGAAAAAAGAACACATTGACACCGGTGTGTCAGACCCACCATACTTGCTCCGGACACTGCGAGAGGGCTGTACAAGCAATGATCACACGCACGGCACAGCGGACACACCAGGAACCGCGGTGTTGGCCGTCGAATGGCGCTAGCTGCGCAGCATTTGTGCACCGCCGCCGTCAGTGTAAGCCAGTTTGCCGTGGCATACGGAGCTCCATCGCAGTCTTTAACACTGGTAGCACGCCGCGACAGCGTGGACGTGAACCGTATGTGCAGTTGACGGACTTTGAGCGACGGCGTATAGTGTGCATGCGGGAGGCCGGGTGGACGTACCGCCGAATTGCTCAACACGTGGGGCGTGAGGTCTCCACAGTACATCGATGTTGTCGCCAGTGGTCGGCGGAAGGTGCACGTGCCCGTCGACCTGGGACCGGACCGCAGCGACGCACGGATGCATGCCAAGACCGTAGGATCCTATGCAGTGCTGTAGGGGACCGCACCGCCACTTCCCAGCAAATTAGGGACACTGTTGCTCCTGGGGTATCGGCGAGGACCATTCGCAACCGTCTCCATGAAGCTGGGCTACGGTCCCGCACACCGTTAGGCCGTCTTCCGCTCACGCCCCAACATCGTGCAGCCCGCCTCCGGTGGTGACGCGACAGGCGTGAATGGAGGGACGAATGGAGATGTGTCGTCTTCAGCGATGAGAGTCGCTTCTGCCTTGGTGCCAATGATGGTCGTATGCGTGTTTGGCGCCGTGCAGGTGAGCGCCACAATCAGGACTGCATACGACCGAGGCACACAGGGCCAACACCCGCCATCATGGTGTGGGGAGTGATCTCCTACACTGGCCGTACACCACTGGTGATCGTCGAGGGGATACTGAATAGTGCACGGTACATCCAAACCGTCATCGAACCCATCGTTCTACCATTCCTAGACCGGCAAGGGAACTTGCTGTTCCAACAGGACAATGCACGTCCGCATGTATCCCGTGCCACCCAACGTGCTCTAGAAGGTGTAAGTCAACTACCCTGGCCAGCAAGATCTCCGGATCTGTCCCCCATTGAGCATGTTTGGGAGTGGATGAAGCGTCGTCTCACGCGGTCTGCACGTCCAGCATGAACG
Organism: Schistocerca serialis cubense; assembly: GCF_023864345.2. Classification (NCBI taxonomy): domain Eukaryota; kingdom Metazoa; phylum Arthropoda; class Insecta; order Orthoptera; family Acrididae; genus Schistocerca; species Schistocerca serialis. The sequence goes on from NC_064645.1 coordinate 157,074,160, forward strand.
CTGGTCCAACTGAGGCGCCAGGTGGAAATGGCATGGCAAGCCGTTCCACAGGACTACATCCAGCATCTCTACGATCGTCTCCATGGGAGAATAGCAGCCTGCATTGCTGCGAAAGGTGGATATACACTGTACTAGTGCCGACATTGTGCATGCTCTGTTGCCCGTGTCTATGTGCCTGTGGTTCTGTCAGTGTGATCATGTGATGTATCTGACCCCAGGAATGTGTCAATAAAGTTTCCCCTTCCTGGGACAATGAATTCACGGTGTTCTTATTTCAATTTCCAGGAGTGTATTTTTGCTACATGAGGCCTCTGGTTGCCCCACAAACGCCGTCCGCAAGGTGAATCGCGGCTCGAAACGTGCACCGGGCCATGGCTGCAGGCTGGTGGGATCAGTATTATGCTATGGGAGACATTCTCCTTCGTTTGTATGGGACCTGTGGTAGTAATCGAGGACTCGCTGACAGATTCTAACCACCTGCAGCCCTTCATGCTTGATGTCTTCCATGGAGGCGATGTCGTGTTTCAGCAGTACAAGTGTCCATGCCTCGGAGCCAGAATCATGCTTTAGTGGCTTCAGGAGGATTATAGTGGATTCACATTGATGTTTCAGTGACCAAATTTGCCTGATGTAAATCCTATGGAACCCATCAGTGTCACTAACAAGCACTGTCACCGCGTACACAAATCAGTGGCCGGTCATTTACGAGAATTACATGACCTTTACATTGGTATCTAATCCACATATCTCCACAAATCCATCAACAACGCAGAGTGAGTTATTTATTTCGTTTCAAAGATGGACAAACAAGCTATTAAGCAAGTGGTTGTACTGTTTTGGCTAATCAGTGTAATAACAATTAGTTGGGATTACAGATGATGCAGAACTATAATAGGGAGAGAAACAAAAATAAAAATAAAATGAAATATTAAAACACTACTTCACACAAACAGTAAGATTGGCTACGAACCCAACATGGGAGTTGTAAAATGTCTCCCTGATGAGGTGGCAAATTAAAACATCTGAGAGGTGACAGGTTACTATCTCACCTATTTTTCGTATACGTAAAATTATTAAAGATTTTATTACAACATGACGCACCTTGAGCAAGACTCTAGAAAGTTAACAGCCTGAGCAGACGTTGAGTCTGGTAGGGAGCTAAAAGCATGAGGTATTTTTATGGTTCTTAGCTAGTAGAAACGGCATGTTTGGAGTTGAAAGCAATTGGCGGCAAGCTCATCCTTCAGTAAATCTTGCTGGACAGGCCCACAGCCACACAGGACAGACAGAGCAGCCCCTCAGTGAGACAGGTCTCCAACAGAACAATGCTGCTACACCTTCATTGGTGCCAGCTGAAGGCAGGGCTGGGACGATGGACTGGAGGGACTAGTCTACACAATGGAGTCATAAACCAGGCATTGTGTGCAGAGCCACATGTAATAAAAATTCACAGGTTTTCATGTTCGCCGGTACTACAAATAGGCCTGTGACCAACTTTCACCTGCCACCTCGGTTGTATAAGAAACTCCAGCATCTGAGAAATGTTTAGAGATAGAATCTTTATTACACATCATGGCCAGGACTAACGAGCTATAAGGCACACACAATTTAGACAAAGGTCTTTAAGATTGCATCTGTTTGCTTGCTGCCACGCGAAGTGACGCAACTACTGAAAAAACATCTTCCCCCTCCGCGAAAACTTAGAAAAGCCAGTAATTGGTGGATTCTTCTTTTCCCAGAGACGCAGGTTTCTTTATGTGGTGTCACCGCCAGACCCTTCAAATCGGCCGCGGTCCGTTAGTATACGTCGGACCCGCGTGTCGCCGCTATCAGTGACTGCAGCCCGAGCGCCGCCACACGGCAGGTCTAGAGAGACTTCCTGGCACTCGCCCCAGTTGTACAGCCGACTTTGCTAGCGATGGTTCACTGACTACAGACGCTCTCATTTGCAGAGACGACACTTTAGCATAGCCTTCAGCTACGTCATTTGCTACGATCTAGCAAGGCGCCATATTCAGTTACTATGTCTTCTGAACAGACAATATTGTGAATCATGTACCGTCAAGAGTGAAGTTCATCAGTAATGGATTAAAGTTAAGTATCAAGATAATTACGTCCGCTTTTCTGAATTCTAATTCCTTGTCATGTTCCAGACCTCACGTCAGTATAGTTCTTCCCTCCTCACGCCAGCCTGCGTGAGCTAAAACGCGTGCAATTCGGCCTCCAGTTGTAACACGGTGTTGGCTCTTCTGCCAACACAACACTTTACTCCTGCCTTGGTTCGACAGGAGTTTGTGCGGTCGTGTGGGAGGGGAGATTCAGCGCCTCTAGAGCCCCATGATTGGCTATAGACGAAGGCAATGTCGTTCGTGCACTTTGTGGGAAAAGGGATTTTTTTTTCCTGGATAGGTGCGACACACTCTGGTGCTAGACTTTGGTCTGGTAAGAGGACTCCTGGTCGAAGCTCAGGCGTGTGTGGTTGGTGCTTGGGACCTCTCCTGAGACTGACTTCACTTGTGAATAGTTTGGACAGGGGAGCCCATGGTGAAGTTCTACATCTACATCTACATTTATACTCCGCAAGCCACCCAACGGTGTATGGCGGAGGGCACTTTACGTGCCACTGTCATTACCTCCCTTTCCTGTTCCAGTCGCGTATGGTTCGCGGGAAGAACGACTGTCTGAAAGCCTCCGTGGGCGCTCTAATCTCTCTAATTTTACATTCGTGATCTCCTCGGGAGGCATAAGTAGGGGGAAGCAATATATTCGATACCTCATCCCGAAACGCACCCTCTCGAAACCTGGCGAGCAAGCTACACCGCGATGCAGAGCACCTCTCTTGCAGAGTCTGCCACTTGAGTTTATTAAACATCTCCGTAACGCTATCGCGGTTACCAAATAACCCTGTGACGAAACGCGCCGCTCTTCTTTGGATCTTCTCTATCTCCTCCGTCAACCCGATCTGGTACGGATCCCACACTGATGAGCAATACTCAAGTATAGGTCGAACGAGTGTTTTGTAAGCCACCTCCTTTGTTGATGGACTACATTTTCTAAGCACTCTCCTAATGAATCTCAACCTGGTACCCGCCTTACCAACAATAAATTTTATATGATCATTCCACTTAAAATCGTTCCGCACGCATACTCCCAGATATTTTACAGAAGTAACTGCTACCAGTGTTTGTTCCGCTATCATATAATCATACAATAAAGGATCCTTCTTTCTATGTATTCGCAATACATTACATTTGTCTATGTTAAGGGTCAGTTGCCACTCCCTGCACCAAGTGCCTATCCGCTGCAGATCTTCCTGCATTTCGCTACAATTTTCTAATGCTGCAACTTCTGTGTATACTACAGCATCATCCGCGAAAAGCCGCATGGAACTTCCGACACTATCTACTAGGTCATTTATATATATTGTGAAAAGCAATGGTCCCGTAACACTCCCCTGTGGCACGCCAGAGGTTACTTTAACGTCTGTAGACGTCTCTCCATTGATAACAACATGCTGTGTTCTGTTTGCTAAAAACTCTTCAATCCAGCCACACAGCTGGTCTGATATTCCGTAGGCTCTTACTTTGTTTATCAGGCGACAGTGCGGAACTGTATCGAACGCCTTCCGGAAGTCAAGTAAAAATAGCATCTACCTGGGAGCCTGTATCTAATATTTTCTGGGTCTCATGAACAAATAAAGCGAGTTGGATGTCACACGATCGCTGTTTCCGGAATCCATGTTGATTCCTACATAGTTCTTGCTGTACCGACAGTGTGACTTCAAATGTCTCGGACTACTTAGTTGCCGAGGGCACACTTATTCGTCTTTGGTTTACCAGTCTTGACGTTGGGTATCCTTGTGGGCTCTGTCGTATAAGTGAGCCAAATTGGTCCTTGGTACGACCAGCGAACGGGTGTGTCACACACTGAAATCTACCATGATTTCAGGGCTCTGGTAGAGAGTAAATTGCGATCCATCTGCCTGATCGCTAGACCGTGAGATTTTGCATTTCTTTCGTGGCCGCGACCGATTCACATTTGCTGCCTTACGTCTCGCCTCCGCCGCACACATCTTGCCAGCTACAAGTTACATCACCCCACGAAGCAAACAGAGTGACACACTGTTGCTCCGGCCTTGTCAGGGAGCACAGATCTCAATCGGCACTTGCTCTCAGGAGCACCTATATAGAGAAAATCCTGTAGATTTGACCAATAAAAGTCTGCTCAGCGTCAGATCAATTCAGATTACTTTATCCACATTTTTAGGGCCAGAGCACTTGACTCAATTCTGCCACCCATGATCCTTGTCCATTGCGGTCTTAAACCACCTGTTAGATGTTTACGGTATTCAGTCATAACTTGTTTAGCATAATTTATGTCTCTCTGTTTTGGGAAAATAATTGTTGTCAATAAAATAAATTTTGCATACATTCTCAATCATTTTATATAGTCAGCCCCACGGGTTAACTTGCACATCAAACACTGTTCTTAACAGTCAGCAGCCAACACAGAGGAAGATGACCACACAAGGAAAATACTAAACATGACAGAAAAGGTGGGTTGTGTGTCAGTTTTCTGGTGAGCTCCGAAGAAAGTTTAACATGAAGTTCTCACCGAATAATTAGTCTACTGTGACTGTCCTGGAGTGACGAAGTCATAGCCTTCAATGTCATGTGCCGAGCTTAATGCACTTAGGCTAAATTCTTTCTCAGGCTTTCCCCTAAGTTCATAGCCAGAACTAGACTGCAGCAATTCACCAGAAATGGAATGATGCCAAGGCGAACTTGTTCACCCGGCAACAGCATACAATAACGTGTTAGTGTACTACGTCCCACCCATGTCTACTGACAATTCCACGAGTCAGTCCAGAACATGACTGTCCCTGCTGCAGCTGTAATGTCTTGGCTTCGGTCTATAAAGCATTGAAGGACTTCTGGTGTCTGCCATATGCCTTCTTTCTGAAGTAGGGGTATAAGATTTGAGGACTACTTTTACATTTGTGCTTCTTTTTCTGTTTTTTTTTGTGTGTTAGAGTATTTTAATACCTAAAGTGTCTTAATTGTGTGTTACGTGAACGCTTATAACTTACATGAACAGAGTCTGATCCTAAAGAAGAAATCAGTTGGTATGGACAATAATCTGAGCTTGCATAAAATAGCTGCGAGCTTTGTTTGATGACATTAGTGATGGTGAGGATGTTAGTGTCTATATGAAGTAATGTGCTAATGTTGAATCATGGTGCATGTGTAATTAACTAAAGTGCCTTATTTCGAAATGCTTGAAGTTTTTGTAAGCGAGTACCTGCAGCCATATCCCCCGTCTCATAGCAGTAAAGTATGGCTGAAAGGACCACAATCTTCCACACACGTAGCTTTGCTTCGGCAGTGAGGCCATTGCCCTTGTGCAACTGGTATAGTTTATACAATCTAGCCGAACCCCTGTTACAAGTATCGGTAATGTATCAGTTATATAGTAGTTTTTACCAGGTTAAGGCCCAGGTATGTATCCCTCGATAGAGAGTTAGAGGTTGCGAGAACTCCTTTTGGTAGTAAATATCAAGGCGTTGCATTCTGTCTAATTGATTTTAATTTTCCAGAGACATCTTTGGATGTTGAACATGATGTAATTATGGTGCAGGTGAGTAGCGTACACAGCTGTCTCATCTGCAAAGTGAATTAGATGAGTGCGGTCTCCTGGTTAAATTGACTTAATGGTACCTATATAAATATAAATTTTCCTATATGACAAGAATGAAGCCAAGATCTTCAAACGATGTGTACAACGTCCCACCCACGTCTACTGACAACGCCACGAGTCACTCCAGAACATCACTGTCCCTGCCGCAACTGTCATGTCTGGGCTTGCAAATTATGCCATCATGCCAGTTCAATAGACCCACTTAAGTCGGCTATAGGCCGGTTGCCCCCTGCGTGCGTGGAAAGTAAACACGTTCCTGCCAGTAAGGAAAGATATAATCGTACACTATCGCTCCACGCACATTGGAACTGGTCACAGCCCACATCTGACGACCTGCCCGCGCCGGGCTACTTTCGCCACTGTCCTTTCTCCTATCTTCGAAATGTAACAGATATTGCCGTGCATACCTTATGGGAGTAGCACACGTGGAAGAAAGAATCTTGCGGAGACACGGCTTAGCCACACCCTATGGGGTCATATCCGGAATGAATTTTCTTTCGACTGCTCGGTGTGTGCCAATTTCAAACTTCTTTGCATATTTAAAGTGTCTCCCGAAATGGTATCGAACCTGGAACCTGCGCTTACGTCACAAGTTTTAGTCCCGGTCCAGCGCACCAGTTTAACCTACCAGAACTGTCAGAAACTGGAATCTTTCAGCCTCAGTCCATGTCGGAGTTACATTGTTTTCAAGTTTGTTTCTGTTGTACACCACCGCCGATACATTCCTTCCATTTTCAGTCATCTTTCTTTGGTTCCCTTATTTAATTCGATACTCTGCAAATCACACCTAAGAGCTGGCAGAGGTTTCATCAGACTACCTTCACAGAAATTCTCTATTATGTCAATCTCTAACAGCGCGCGGAAAAAACGAACACCTATATCTTGCCGTGAGAGCACTTATCTCCCTTATTTTATTATAATAATAGTTTCTCCCTATGTAGGTCGGTGTCAACAAAATATTTTCGCATTCGGAGGAAAAAGTTGGTGACAGAAATCTCGTGAGAAGATTCTGACGCAACGAAAGATGCCTTTGTTTTAACGATGTCCACCCTAAATCCTGTATCATGTCAGTGACACTCTTTCACCTATTTCGCGGTAATACAAAACGTGCTGCTCTTCCTTGAACTATCTGGATATAATACGTTAATCATATCTGGTAAGGATTCCAGACTTCGCAGCAGTACTCCAGAGAGGAAGGACAAGAGTAGTGCAGGCGGTCTCTTTAGTAGACCTGATATATTTTCTAAGTGTTCTGCCAATAAAAAGCAATCTTTAGTTTGCCTTCCCCCACTACATTTGTTCTCCACAAAATGGGTTTATTTCCAATTTAAGTTGTTCGTAATTGCAATTCCTAGGCATTTAGTTGAATTTTAGGCCTTTAGATTTGACTGATTTATCGTGTAACCGAAATTTAACTGATTCCTTTTAGCACTCATGTGGATGACCTCACACTTTTCATTAATTAGGGTCAATCCGCAATTGTCGCACCATAAAGATATCTTGCCTAAATCGTTTTGCTATTCTTGATCTTCTAATGATTTTACTATATGACAAACGACAGCATCATCTGCAATCTAAGACGGCTGCTCTGATCTTCTCCTAAATCATTTATATATTTAGGAACAGCAGAGGGCCTATAATACTACCTTATGGAACGCCAGACATCACTTCTGCTTTACTCGATGACTTTCCATCAGTCTACGAACTGTTATCTCTCTGACAGGATATCATTAACCCAGTCACATAACTGAGACGATATCCGATAAGCACGCAATGTCACTACAAGCTGCTAGTTTGGTACAGAGTCAAAAGCCTTCTGGAAATCTAGAAATAGTTGAAATCCATTGTCTCAGTTATGTGACTGGATTTGCGGTTTCCTGTCAGAAAGGTCACAGTTCGTAGTAATTGACGGAAAGTCATCGAGTAAAACAGAAGTGATTTCTGGCGTTCCCCAGGGTAGTGTTATAGGCCCTTTGTTGTTCCTTATCTATATAAACGATTTGGGAGACAATCTTCGCAGCCGTCATCGGTTGTTTGCAGATGGCACTGTCGTTTATCGATTAATAAAGTCATCAGAAGATCAAAACAAACTGCAAAACGATTTAGAAAAAAATATCTGAATGGTGTGAAAAGTGGTTGTTCACCCTAAATAACGAAAACTGTGAGGTCATCCATGTGAGTGCTAAAAGAAACTCGTTAAACTTCGGTTACACGATAAATGAGTCTAATCTAAAAGCCGTTAATTCAACTAAATGCCTAGGTATTACAATCACGAACCACTAAAACTAGAAAGAACGCATAGAAAATGTTGTGGGGAAGGCTAACCAAACACTGCGATTTATTGGCAGGACACTTAGAAAATGTAACAGACCTACTGAAGGAGACTTCGTACACTACGCTTGTCCGTCCTCTCTTAGGATACTGCTGCGCGGTGTGGGATCCTTACCAGATAGGGCTGACAGAGTACATCGAAAAAGTTCAAGGAAAGGCAGCACGTTTTGTATTATAGCGAAATATGGGAGAGAGTGTCACAGGAATGATACAAGGTTTGGACTGGAAATCGTTAAAAGAAAGGCGTTTTTCGTTGCGGCGGAATCTTGTCACGAAATTCCAATCACCAACTTTCTCCACCGAATGCTGAAATATTTTGTTGACACCGACCTACATAGGGCGGAAAGATATAGGAGTTCATTTCTTCCTCGTGCTATACGAGATTGGAATAATAGAGAATTGTGAAGGTGGTTCGATGAAACCTCTGCCATGCACTTAAATGTGATTTCCAGAGTATCGATGTAGATGTAGATGACAATAGCACTTAAAACTTCCTGTTGAGCTAGCTGTGTTTCGCAAGAACGATGTTTTCTAACTTCCTGTTGACTGTGTGCCAATAGACCTTTGTCTTTTACATGATTCATAATAATCGAACACAATACATGTTCCATAATCCTACTGATTATCGACGTTAACTACATTCCATTACGGTCATCTTACATATGTTGTAATTCAAGGCACTATATACAATGTGCAATAACATTTCGGAGATCGCGCATTGTATACGTGGCGTCTGCAGGTTGTCCTCAGCCTTACCGGCGACTTCAGCAGAGTTTATCGTCCAACCGAGATAAACCTCTCAGTCGTCCAGTCGGCAGTTGTGAGCAGAGGGCGAGCGCCAGCAGCACGTTGTCCGTGGTCAGGCCGCTACTGAAAGGACGAAGCGTGGGCGGCCGGCTGCCTGTGACGCAAGCACTATCTCGGCAACGCGTCCCGCGCTATCTGCCGTGTTTTACGACCGCGACCCAGCGCGAGTTGACTCGCTTTCGTACAGCAGATTGACGTTCCGCCCCTCCGATGTCGTGCTCAAAAAACACCAGAAAACCCGTGCTCGCTGCAGTGTAAAGCCCCAGTAACGAGGCGAACAGACAATAATATTATCTTGGAACTCTTCCATTTGGTCCGTGGTTGCGTAGAAAAATAGTAATATCACAAATTGAGTCCGCCTTGATGCAAACACCGTGTTATTTGTTTATTTCTTTATTATCCCAAACTAGTTTCGGCGACAAGTATCACCTTCATCAGTGGGTTTTTGAAATATAGTTTTATATTGATACTTTTATACTACCTTATTTATTGAATGCTACAGCATGTTTTAAGCTATTATTGGCGCTGTTTGTGACTTATTTTCTGTACTCTTTTTCTGTTGCCGTCTTTAGTAAACAAATACTCAAAGATGGACTTAGTATGTAAGCAGTATATACTTGGGGTTGTGGTAGTGTTTGTGGAAACCAGTTATTTTGGTGTGTATATAGCTGTTGCTTAGCTATTCGTATACGCACGTTCGTTGGATGGTGTGTCGCTGCTTTTTACACAGAAAAACAAAACTTTTGCACTTTGTTTCTCATCCATAATGTTACGCCATCTTGCTGTTCGCGTGTGTCGCGAGAGGCGTATCGCAAGTGGCGAGGAAGGCTATGAAAAACTGTAGCGCGAATTACGACGACTTCTGTTCATTATTTATGTCTCTGTGTGTGATGGGGAGGTGGTTCTTTTGCGTGTGTGTGCTTTCTGTTCTGTGTCCTTGGTCAGTTCTCTCAGAGCGGTAAAGAGTGTGTTGTTGCAGAGTGTTGCAGAGTGTTGTGAACAGGCATTAGCACCTTCATGTAGTTCACCAGTGGCGCTCTTAAGGAGCTCACTAAATAATCCACATCATCAGCAAGAAGATAAGCTCTAAACATTATGTGCTCTCAGTCAGAATACCCAAATATCCAGTGCTTTCACGTACCGGAATGTGTGTGGACTCTATTCGGATAACGTCGCTTACTTCTTATTTTCGAACCAATCACAGGTATGAGTATGCCTGTATCTGTCCAACAGCTACACTGACGGAAAAAAGAATCATCCTAAACGACGAGAACATTTCATTAACAAGTGATGAGACAGCTAGTTTATCACATTAGCATCAAGTTGACGCGAAACAAGCGCCGTGTCATTGTAAGACGTACAGAAGCGGGCCAGTGTGCTGGGAGTTAACATCGGTTCACTAATACCAGCGCCACGTAATCATACCGCGCCTGTGCTCAACATACAAAGAATTACACCATAATTTAAGAGTTAATAGAAAAATTAAAATAACTTTTCCAAACATTCTCAGTGTATGCTTAAGTATACGAGTATTAATTTTAACATTGCAAAGTCATAGAATTACGAAACGAGTATGTTAGGGAAAATATACGATGTTAAGAAAAAGTAAGTGGCACTGTATAATAAAACTAGAAAGCTAAACAATACTCACAATATGCCAATGTATGTCACAAAAATACTAGTCTCAACTTGATCAGGGCAATAGTTTGGTTAAAATCGGCGTTCTTATGAAAGATTGAAACGGCTAAATATTAGCCTCAGAAAGCTTCAAATGTATATTAACCTCAGTTTCAAGTAAAGACAAAGAAAAAGAACATTCAATACGTGACACCAATAAGCGCAATAAGCGACCTCTATTAGTTTTCAAGTTATTTAATAAAAACCAAATTTGGAACGAAAACATACTTGATAATAGATTAATTTGTATTTGTACGCTGGCCACCATTTCTCTATACCAACATTATCGAAAGCCTTAGTGAAATTAATGTAAATTAAATGGGTTTTCCCAATTGCACTCTCTATGTTTTTCTTTATTTGTTCAATTGTAGATTTCCCATGCCTTGTTCATCTGCCCCTCCGAAACCGCCGGCAGGTGTGGCCGAGCTGTTCTAGGCGCTTTAGTCTGGAACAGCGCTACCGCTACGGTCGCAGGTTCGAATCCAGCCTCGGGCGTGTATCTGTGTGATGTCCTTAGGTTAGTTAGGTTTAAGTAGTTCTAAGTTTTAGGGGACTGATGACCTCAGATGTTAAGTTCCATGGCGCTCAGAGCCATTTGATCCATTTGTATTTGTAATAGAAAATTCTAATTGCAGCACTCGATTACATTCATGAGACAGCACTGCTGTACCAAGTTTCAACTCTGTATTTTGGGTAACATCGGTTACCGGGAACGTTAAACAGGTAGTTCAGAGGCCGTGTTCTATTGTTGGTTCAATTCTAAAAATTGTAGCTGGCGAAGTTTAAAGGCAGTCGAAGTAAAACCTTTTTAGTAACTAAATCAAACGTAACTCTATTTATATAAAAATTAAGAACAGTGTAAATTGTTAAATGACAGAGCTATTATTTCAAATATGTACGAGAATTGGGTTATTTAGGTACTGCAACCTATGCCGAAGGCTGCTCATAGTAGATGTTTCGTTTGGCAGTCCACTGCGCCCCTATATGAATACAGCCAGAAAGTCAGTGACGAGACACATTTCGCACCGAAATATCAAGCCGTCCGCGTCCTTTGTGCCTCGGATGACGTCAGAGTTGGGCGGACTCGAATGCTTTTTCCGTAAAAGTTGAAAGTGACCTCGCGAGGACTGTACACCCTCCTGGATCGCTTAGATTTCAGGGAAGTAATAGTTTGCGAGCCGTCCATCACGTTGATAAAACCGTGTGGCAAGTGACCAGGTTATTTTCCTCTTTAAGGCGAGCGGTTAACGTTTGGTGATTACAAGTCAGGGTGACAGACCATTTTACTTGAACTGTTAATATTGATTTTTCCGGTAGGGGTGTTGGTTATAGTACTAAAGCTTATATTTTGTGCGTGTGAACTTTTACCAGAATATATCAATTAGCTGAAACCCAAACTTTTGTTTACAATCGAGCACAAAGAGTAATGTGGATCTGCAGACTGTAAATTATGGTCAGCATGTTCTCCATCGCTTTCAAGCTGACCACAAAAAATAGTTCTCAGGCTCTCGTGGACAGCCAAGGTAGGTGGAAAGCACGTACAGACATTTTAAGAAATTTCTCATAACAACATAACGTAATAACAACCATTTTGATTAATGCCCACCACCCAACAAAGTAGCCACAAAATAGCCACATTGTATTGGCTACATTGTCGGAGAAAAATGCAACACCCTAAAGGACAATGTCATTTTAGTCTCAAATGTTGAGACGGGTAGTTCATCGGTATAGGAGCAGGTACATGTGTGTTAGTTACAGTGTATTAGCTACTGTGCTGGAAAGTATTACAGCAGCCTCGAGGACAAGATTATACAATGGACAGCCCGGCCGGTTAGCCGAGCGGTCTAACGCACGACATTCCGGTGCCTGGTCCCCGGCACTAATCCGCCCGGCGGACTTGTGTCGAGGTCCGGTGAGCTGGAGCGTTTTTAAGGCAGTTTTCCATCTGACTCGGCGAATGCGGGCTGGTTCCCTTTATTCCGCCTCAGCTACGGTTTGTCAGCGATTGCTGCCCAAACAAGTTCTCCACCTACGCGTACACCACCATAACTCTACCACGCAAACATAGGGGTTAGACTCGTCTGGTGTGAAACGTTCCCTGGGGGGTCCACCTGGAGCCGAACCGCACAATAACCGGTGGGTTCGGTGCGGGGAGGTGGAGGGTTGGACTGCGGTAGTCGTCGTAGGGTTGTGGACAACTGCGGCTGCGGAGGGGACGGAGCCTCTCCGTCGTTTCTAGCTCCCCGATTAACATACAATACAATACAATTCAATTACCAGTACTATGGGCAGGTGGTGAGACAAGTAGTTGATTAATGTAGTAATGGGTATGTGTCCATTAGCTACACTGCCAGAAGAAAAACAGCAACACCCTCAAGGAGAAGGTCATGTTATTGGCAAGTGATGATACAAGTTCGTCATTATAAGAGTATACGAAAGCCAATTCAGACCAAAAGAAACACACATGTCACAGTAAAGGGTATCCAAACACCCGCACCACTACACAGTGTACACTCCTCTAGCTTCAAAGCACGCGTGTATTATTGCTTGCAGACGATGACAAAGCAGCCGAATGGCATCTTGTGACAGATTCGATAAACTGTCCCAAGCGTCTTGCACCTCTTGTACCATATCGGAAATGGTGACCAGACGAATTCGCACTTCACAATGCCCCACGCTTCTTCAGTTGACAATAGTTTCAGTGATCTAACGGGCCATGTCGAATACTGTACAACACTAGAGCACGATACGTTTCAGCAGTCGTTTGTTGAAGTGCACTATCCTGATGAAAGTGCACGTCTCCTTCTTATCAGATAAATGGCTGTAGCATGAGGATAACAGCCTGTGTAGTGTGCACTGGTTACTTTACCCTGCAGAAACACAAGTGTCACCGAAGTTTGTTGATGCTGCTCTCCTGCATCGCCCCCCACCCCTTTACTCTATGAAGCCTCGTGTGTAACCTGTGTTTTGTTCGCGAATGCGCTCCAAAATAAGCCTCTCATCCGGCCTACGACGAACAGGCACAGACGTCAATCACTTGCATACAGACAGGACTAGCTAAAGACGACAGAGTGCCATTCCACTCTCCAGTCGACTCTTTCACACCAGAGTATCCGTGCATGCAAGTGGCGTAGCGTCAGTGGTTGCCTGGCCAACCGAAGGCACACGTGTTATTAGTAATGCTGCAAGCCAACAGCTCCCAATGGCCCTTGCTGACACCGCAGGTGCAACATTTACCCAGATTCCATCCCTAGATTATGTGCTGTCGGCCATTGCTGATTGCACAATCCATCGATCCGTCTGTACTACACGGACGTCCAGAACCTGGCCTGCGAGTGTGGGAGCTTTTTATGGACCACTGGTGAAAGCAGCGGCACACCACCGATACGCTGTGCCCAACATCTCTAGCAGTCCTTCGATATATCAGTCAAAATTTCCCCAGGCACACAATACGCCACCCAGTTCACATGGCTGAAGCTGTTGAACAGGTGTACATACTCGTCAAAATGGTTCAAATGCCTCTGGGCACTATGGGACTTAACATCTGAGGTCATCGTCCCCTACACTTAGAACTAATCAAACCTAACTAGCATAGGTACAGAAAGAAAACTGGTATTCTACGGATCGGAGTGTGGAATGTCAGATCCCTTAATCGGGCAGGTAGGTTAGAAAATTTAAAAAGGGAAATGGATAGGTTAAAGTTAGATATAGTGGGAATTAGTGAAGTTCGGTGGCAGGAGGAACAAGACTTTTTGTCAGGTGAATACAGGCTTATAAATACAAAATCAAATAGGGGTAATGCAGGAGTAGGTTTAATAATGAATAAAAAAATACGAGTACGGGTAAGCTACTTCAAACAGCATAGTGAACGCATTACTGTGGCCAAGATAGACACGAAGCCCACGCCTACTACAGTAGTACAAGTTTATATGCTAACTAGCTCTGCAGATGATGAAGAAATTGATGAAATGTATGATGCGATAGAAGAAATTATTCAGGTAGTGAAGGGAGACGAAAATTTAATAGTCATGGGTGACTGGAATTCAACAGTAGGAAAAGGCAGGGAAGGAAACGTAGTAGGTGAATATGGATTGGGGCTAAGGAATGAAAGAGGAAGCCGCCTAGTAGAATTTTGCACAGAGCGTAACTTAATCATAGCTAACACTTGGTTCAAGAATCATGAGAGAAGGTTGTATATATGGAAGAACCCTGGAGATACTAGAAGATTTCAGATAGATTATATAATGGTAAGACAGAGATTTAGGAACCAGATTTTAAATTGTAAGACATTTCCAGGGGCAGATTCGGACTCTGACCACAATCTATTGGTAATGAACTGTGGATTAAAACTGAAGAAACTGCAAAATGGTGGGAATTTAAGAAGATGGTACCTGGATAAACTGAAAGAACCAGAGGTTGTACAGAGTTTCAGGGAGAGCATAAGGGAACAATTGACAGGAATGGGGGTAAAGAAATACAGTAGAAGAAGAATGGGTAGCTTTGAGGAATGAAATAGTGAAGGCAGCACAGGATCAAGTAGGTAAAAAGATGAGGGCTAGTGGAACTCCTTGGTGAACAGAAGAGATACTGAATTTAATTGATGAAAGGAGAAAATACAAAAATGCAGTAAGTGAAGCAGGCAAAAAGGAATACAAACATCTCAAAAATGAGATCGACAGGAAGTGCAAATTGGCTAACAAAGGATGGCTAGAGGACAAATGTAAGGATGTAGAGGCTTATCTCACGAGGAGTAAGATAGATACTACCTACAGGAAAATCAAAGAGACCTCTGGAGAAAAGAGAACCACTTGCATGAATATGAAGGGCTCAGATGGAAACCCAGTTCTAAGCAAGGAAGGGAAAGCAGCAACGTGGAAGGAGTATATAAAGATTCTATACAGGGGCGATGTTCTTGAGGACAATATTATGGAAATGGAAGAGGATGTAGATAAGATGAAATGAGAGATATGATACTGCGTGAAGAGTTTGACAGAGCTCTGAAAGACCTAAGTCGAAACATGGCCCCGGGAGTAGGCAACATTCTGTTAGAACTACTGACAGCCTTGGGAGAGCCAGTCCTGACAAAACTCTACCATCTGGTGAGCAAGATGTATGAGACAGGCGAAATACCCTCAGACTTCAAGAAGAATATAATAATTCCAATCCCAAAGAAAGTAGGTGTTGACAGATGTGAAAATTACTGAACTATCAGTTTAATAAGTCACAGCTGTAAAATACTAACGCGAATTCTTTACAGACGAATGGAAAAACTGGTAGAAGCCGACCTCTGGGAAGATCAGTTTGGATTCCATAGAAATATTGGAACACGTGAGGCAATACTGACCCTACGACTTATCTTAGAAGAAAGATTAAGGAAAGGCAAACCTACGTTTCTAACATTTGTAGACTTAGAGAAAGCTTTTGGCAATGTTGACTAGATTACTCTCTTTCAAATTCTGAAGGTGGCAGGGGTAAAATATAGGGAGCGAAAGGCTATTTACAATTTCTACAGAAACCAGATGGCAGTTTTAAGAGTGAAGGGGCATGAAAGGGAAGCAGTGGTTGGGAAGGGAGTGAGACAGGGTTGTAGCCTCTCCCCGATGTTATTCAATCTGTATATTGAGCAAGCAGTAAAGGAAACAAACGAAAAGTTCGGAGTAGGTATTAAAATCCATGGAGAAGAAATAAAAACTTTATTTTTCGCCGATGGTATTGTAATTCTGTCAGAGACAGCAAAGGTCTTGGAAGAGCAGTTGAACGGAATGGACAGTGTCTTGAAAGGAGGGTATAAGATGAACATCAACAAAAGCAAAACGAGGATAATGGAATATAGTCAAATTAAGTCGGGTGTTGCTGAGGGAACTAGATTAGGAAATGATACACTTAAAGTAATAAAGGAGTTTTGCTGTTTGGGGAGCAAAATAACTGATGATGGTCGAAGTAGAGCGGATATAAAATGTGGACTGGCAATGACAAGGAAAGAGTTTCTGGAGAAGAGAAATTTGTTATCATCGAGTATTGATTTAAGTGTCAGAAAGTCATTTCTGAAAGTGTTTGTATGGAGTGTAGTCATGTATGGAAGTGAAACATGGACGATAAATAGTTTAGACAAGAAGAGAATAGAAGCCTTAGAAAAGTGGTGCTACAGAAGAATGCTGAAAATTAGATCGTTAGATCACATACCTAATGAGGAGGTATTGAATAGAATTGGAGAGACGAGGAGTTTGCGGCACAACTTGACTAGAAGAAGGGACCTGTTGGTAGGACATGTTCTGAGGCATCAAGGGATCACCACTTTAGTACTGGAGGGCAGCGTGGAGGGTAAAAATCGTAGAGCGAGACCAAGAGATGAATACACTAAGCAGATTCCGAAGGATGTAGGTTGCAGTAGATACTGGGACATGAAGAAGCTTGCACAGGATAGAGTAGCATGGAGAGCTGCATCAAACCAGTCTGAGGACTGAAGACAACAACAACAACTTAAGGACAGCAAACCCATCAATGCCCGAGGCAGGATTCGAGCCTGCCACAGTAGCAGCAGCGCGGTTCCGGACTGAAGCGGCTAGAACCGCTCTGCCACAACGGCCGGCACATACTCGTCAGTGGGGCGTGGTCGTACCCTGGAATGAATGCTGCAAACTCTCTTCAACTCTAGATCTAGGTTCAGCACAGCTACCGCCAGCTGAGTCATGTAACAGGGCCCACAGATAGGTCTCCTCAGCGCCCTCTGATCGCCGGTGACGGTGAAAAATCAATCACCGACACGACGACCCCTCTGTATGCACGTGCTACACCATGACACTACTTAGTACGTTCCTTGAGGGCGCTGCATGTTTCCGAGCAGAGTATGTCGCTGTTTGTACCATTGAATCGACAGCTCGTTTAATCACATCCGCCAGAGGGCGCTATAGAGGTGCTACCTCTGGCTTCCTTGACTCTGGATGCAGTCAAGGTGTATAAGACAGATTTCCGGAGCAGGGAATTGGTGGAGTGTGACTCGAACATTTGACGCTTAAGTCAGTAGGCACTTACACGAAACTATCTCCAGGATTGATGTGAATCCATCACACAAATTATATCCAAGGAATACTGAGGATATTCAGCCCACTTGTTAATCGTGTGATTGTTCACACAACGTGTTTCGGGACAACATTATCCCATTTTCAAGTGATAAATGTTTTTTGTGCCACTAAGCCTAATAAAATAGGCATAAAATTTTTGAAACACTTGAAAATGGGCTAATGTTTTTCTGAAACATGTTGTGGCAATAACCACGCGATGGACTAGTGGGCTCAATATCCTCAGTATTGCTGAAGCTAGTGTGCACTGCCACTGTAGAACTCGGACTGAAGGATGGCGGACGTAGATATGTCCTCCCCAAACCCCCACCCTTTTTTTCCTGGAAGGAGGGAAAACCTTCACTGTGGTGTTCTGGTAGTCACATTGTGTTGTGACTTGGCAAGACAGCCAAGTCACTATGAGAGGAAGCCGAAAGGCACGCGCTTAAGCTCACGCAGGCTGGCGCGAGGTCTGGAACAGTTAAGGGAATTAATAGTAGCAAATAAAGTACGTAGTTGATATAATACTTAACTTTAATCCATAATTGGAGAACATGGCTCTTGACGGTACATGTTTTATAATTTCAATATTAACTGGTAATGGCGCCTTGCTAGGTCGTAGCAAATGACGTAGCTGAAGGCTATTCTAACTATCGTCTCGGCAAATGAGAGCGTAATTGTCAGTGTAGCATTGCTAGCAAAGTCGGCTGTACAACTGGGGCGAGTGCTAGTAAGTCTCTCTAGACCTGCCGTGTGGTGGCGCTCGGTCTGCAATCACTGACAGTGGCGACACGCGGGTCCGACGTATACTAACGGACCGCGGCCGATTTAAAGGCTACCACCTAGCAAGTGTGGTGTCTGGCGGTGACACCACATATTGTGCATGAGTTACCCGATTGAAGTACCAGTGCTATCCCCAGTCTCTCACATGGTGAAGACTGATCATTGTCTCGCTGATACATGTTTCTGGTGGAGACGCTCCCCTCTGAGGAGGACCAGGTTACCCGGTATCTCCATGCCTTGGTCTCTCATTTCTTTCAGTTTCGGTGATAATCCAGAAAGAGGCAAACGAGAGAATACGCCGCTCCGTCATCCACACGAACACGCGTCCCCTTTTGACGCAATATTCAGAGACGAGCGCGGAAAGTTATTATGAATTAACGAGACAAACGAACTACTTCAAGTACAAAAAAATCAAATTTAGGAAACACATTATGTCACTAATCATAAATAACACCCATAAATCAATACAAATCTCGTCGTCGTTAGAGGGGGATTGCAAATAATGGTTGTTTAATGTGTGCACAACGCATTTTTTCTGAATACTTATGGTTAATAATGATATGAATAATTTTTTTAATACTTTTCGTGGTATAGCTTGTCTTCCACTTTGGGTAACTCTTGAGATGTAATGTTGTAAGGTACACGATTATGCCATGCAGCACAGGCTGTTGATATCTGAGTGTACTGTCTTGGTCACACACGGCTTACCGATTTGAGGCATGTTGTTGAGGTTGTGGCATGAAAGATTCCCAATTCTATATTATTTTCTTAAATTTTAATCTTCTTTCAACCTTCGTTTCACGTACGTCTTTTCTTCATCGATGTAGTTTGCTGGTTGGGCAGTAGGGCTGAATCCCTTATGCACTATTTAGTGGGAGAACTTTTATCTGTGTCTTCCATTTTCGTCTTTGTAACTGGACTTTTGTAGGAGACTATGGATACCCACTGTTTTCCTGTAGTTCATATCTATTGTCTGAGACTTTCAGTCATCCGTAAACAGTTTATGCATACGGACTGGAGCGGTGAGTGAAAATTTGTACCAAGGACCGGATTACAAGTCGGGTCTCTTGCTTACTAGGCAGGTGCGTTAGCCACTAAGGTACCTTGGAACAGCGGTTCACGGAATTGCGCAGGTTAGCCTAGCACGCCTCCCTCCTAGATCGAAATTCTCACTGCTTCCCCAGTCTACTGCCAGTAGTGAGAATTTGGATCGAGGAGGTACGTGTGCCACAGTTATCCATGGAGTTGTGCGAACCCCTGTGCCTACTAAGCAGAACTGGGTTCGATTTCCGGCCTTGGTACAAATTTTCACTCGCCGATTCAGTCTACACACATCAAGTCATATCTGTATAAGGCTAGTAAAGTCTCTGAAACTATGCCATTACAATTAAAAATTTTATGCTGTGTAAAGCTTGTTCTAGTTCTCCCAGCCCTAATGGTGAATTTCCTTTCGTTTAGTCTTTTCTCCCTTATCGAAGAGTTAGAGCTTCTTTTGTGATGTCCATAAAACGTGCGCCTCCTCAAAGCCTTGAAAGCCCAAGGGGTGTATACCGGCCGCCGTTCCATCCTTTCCAAAAAAAATGGTTCAAATGGCTCTGAGCACTATGCGACTTAACTTCTGAGGTCATCAGTCGCCTAGAACTTAGAACTAATTAAACCTAACTAACCTAAGGACATCACACACATCCATGCCCGAGGCAGGATTCGAACCTGCGACCGTAGCGGTCACGCGGTTCCAGACTGAAGCGCCTTTAACCGCACGGCCACCCCGGCCGGCCCATCCTTTCCATTGTGGCGTCATTCATATGTGGTATGGATGGGCATGTGGTCAGTGCACTGCTCTGACAGCCTCCTTGCAGACTTTCCAGACAGTGGATCCGTTCTTACTACGTCAACCATTTCCTGAAGTGGCATCATGAGACTGAGTGTACCTCGTACTAGTCCTCCCACCAAGGAAAAGCACTGGGAGTCGAACCTACGGCCCTAGCATGGCAGCCACCAACCCTGGCTGCTCAGTTACGGGGGCTAACTTTCTGACAACTATATCGTTCTTAAAGCCAAACTGACCGTCATTTATCTTTTTGTATCTGGTCAGAAATTAGGATGCATCAGTCAGTTATCAGCCTCACTGTACTACAGTAACCCTGTTATCTGCATTTCCTATCTTTGGGACTACTTTGATGATGTTCAATCGTAATCCCGATCCTATGTCCCCACCCGCATCTACTCTATACTAAGCTGAATAATTGTCCTAAAATCTTCTGTCACGTTATCAGCAATTTCCTCCAGTTACTAAAGACACCAAAAGTACTCTTTCCACCTATCTGCTCCCTTCTCTAACAGTATAACTAATTTTGAGGTTATTAGCATTGAAGATTTTGCCCTTTAATCCTAAGACAGCAATTCTTTTAGCTTTTTGGATGTAAGATGGTATTTTTTTTATCCTATTAACTCAATGCCCAGTCACTGCCAACATCAAGGCAAGACAGCAGTCACGCCCCTTCCCCTTGTAAAAACTCTTCGCGAATTCTGTCCTGATCTAAATCAACAGAAACATGAATTCAGTATCTGTAGAATGTTGAGACTGACTATAGTCAACTGGAATTAAGAAGGCAAGAGAGGGCCTCGTTCAGCGCAGGGAGGAATGGAGGATACTTTGCGGCGTCTCTCTTCGTCACATGCCACATACGCCAGAAGCTCACGTACGTGGTAACTGTCAACGCTGGGATGAGCACAAGACTGGGGCACAGTTTCTGATCGTATTCTCCCAAGAGGAAATTGTATGCTCGCAAAAGCACTGCAGTGTTTATTCGAAGGTGGTTTGAACGCAGTTTCACAATGTCAGGGCACCGTTGGAATCATCGCTGGCATTGTTTGTTTATTTTATTTATCTAATTATTTGTTCAGTTATTTGTTTAGTACGATCTAATTAGGGCCATTAGACCTTGTCCTAAATCGGGCTAGCGTTTAGCACGCACAGTACCTATTTTACATAGCGTTTTGCGAGGGAGTAGCAATGTTAATATGACATATAGTATTAAAATGACCTAAGTGTCTGAAACGACAATGTGAGTAAATAATACTGAACTATGAACTAATAAACTTAATCCCGTCCTTACTCATACTAATGCTGCAGCGGTCATTAATAGCGATAATAGAAATAATATTAATAATAATAATAACAATAATAATAATAAAGATATTTCAATAACTTCTACGGCCAAAACAGATGTAAGGATAATAATAGAAAAAACTTCACGAAATTGGAGCAAGGAGTGCATTACAAATACCGAATGAGAAAACAAAATACATTGAACGTAAGCACAGAGAAAAAAGATATACAAACATAACACGAAAACATCAAAAGAGTGGACAAGTTGTGGAGAAGGGATACATTCAAATGAATTCGGTAACACCATAAGTAAAGAAAGATGGCAGAAAATGGAATCATCATACAAACTCACCCAACACCGATATAATAAAAAAGTTCAGTATAATTACAGTCAAAAATTGAACACAAAGCAACAGTAATTACACCAGAGTCATTATACGGACCTCAATGCCTAACACTGCATAAGGGAGGTGAACAAGAAGAGCTGGAAATGAAAGAAAGAGAATCATTGTAGGACAACCAACGAACAAAGATAACAACTGGACGTGAAGGAGATATGAAGATCTGTATGCAAACATAGAAACGGTCACGGACACTATAAAGGAGAAGTTTAACGGTCATATTTACAGAATGAAAGACAACGCGCTAATTAAGAAAATTTTTAATTTCTTTTACAAATTAAAAAAAAACCACACCAGACAAGAAGGTATACAAGAAAACTGAACATCATAGAAGACAGCATACTAGAAAGGGAAAATTTCAAGCTACTGATCGTACTGCAACATTTTCTGTCCAAAACAAAACAAAACAAACACAATGTAGGGCAGTGGTGTGAAATGAACAGAGGCCAACCACCAGCTAACGCATGAAGAAATTCCGGGAAGATAAAGAGAATAAGATTGTATGTTAGACTTTGGCTCTAAGTGGTCTGTAACTGGCCAGATTATACGATACAGTGATAACAATAATGACTATAATAATGACAATGATAACAATGTCGATAGCCACAAATAAGAAACGAATTTATAGCTATGTAAAATAGCTGTTTTCTAATGTAGGTAGTTATGGGGAAAGGAAATTTAAGGAGACTGCACCAGCTAAGAATACTAGGAAAAGAGAAAGATCTGGTTGGGGAAAAGGATGTTCAAAGAGTAACGAGTGCGTACTGGAACAATGGTTACTCTCATTACTGCTTTAGTATACATGTCATTAACTGTTTTATGAAGTTCGGGATGTTATTCAGTTCTCTAATATAGAGCACGAGGTTATACCAAAATCTGGTTCCTGTTACTGAGAAGGACTTCGAGAAAGTGGCTGAACGGTGGACCGTGACACTAAGGATTTTGCTCTGACAGCAAAGGGTGTTTCTGCCATGGTTTTCAGCTAAGAGCGTCAAAGTCGTAGATAGATATGATGGACAGTGGCACAGTGTTAGTTGAGGAGAGAGCAGAGAAGAAAGGGTATGTGGAGATCTCTGCACTGGTCTTTATGCCTCCAGGATAGGTATTTGTTATAATGAATTCTTTCTTGCTCCTTTATTAACGACGTTGTCGATTTAGCAGTCTCTTAACGACGTGATTGGTTAAACAATATCTTTAACACGTTTTTGTTGTAGCAATTTAAAGATATTGCTTTTGGCCATTGGAAGTAGCCATATTTTGTGCATTTGCCAACGTTTGTGCATTTGCCAATGTTTGTGCATTTGCCAATGTTTGTGCATTTGCCAATGTTTGTGCATTTGCTCCTAGAATAAGGTAGAAAAAACAGCTGGTATGATCTTAGTTTTACAGCTGCATCTTTAAAAGTTTAAAAGCAAATACGGAACCGATAAATTTTACAGCTTATTTTACATTTGCAATTTTTCAGTTCTCCCTTTGAAAAAACAGAAACTGTTAAATTTGAGGACTTTTGTTTGTAATTTTTGAATGGTTGTTGTAACATCATAAAATGTTAAATTAACATTTATAAAATTTGTTTTAAGAGGGTGTCTTACAGCTGTTTAGTTAAAGCTCTGATTGGATTGGATATGGAATTACAGTCACTGTGAACTGTATATGCCTGCCCAGTTACTTCTACTTATTGTTGTAATAAGGGGTTGTAAACGCTTCTCTAGTGACTTATACTTATTGTTGTAACAGGGGGATGTTCATTTATTACATGAGAAGTTTCCTTTAAAATTTTAACACCGCCCTCCCCCCTTGGTGAGATGTGGTGGGATCCCCCCCCCCTCCCCCTCACCGTATGTTTGCCCCCATAGTAGGGTAAAAGTACTTGAAAATAAATGAAACCCTGTTTTATTTATAGATCGTATCAAACAGTGTTTTCAAAACAAATTATTTCGAACATGCCAACCACGAGTAGTAGTAAGACGTGGAGACAGATAGAGACGTATGAAATGGCTCGCCGAAAGTAGTATTGACTGTTTTGGCGGTTCCCTAGAAAAATTACCTGTTATTGCTGTACTGCATACATTAAATGTCACTGAACTTTCAATCATTGCAGATGAAAGGCGACATTTTTGTACCTCCATTTGGACCGTGTGATTATGTGACTACAGTCTCGTGACTGATGCGATGACTAAGAGAAGTCTTGTCTTTAAAATTCCACTTAGCTTCCTTCCACAAACGCTTAACTTCTTTCTTGCACCTGTGTTTCGACTTGTTCTACGCCTCTTAACATATTCTCGTATATGGCAAAAGGTTTGTTACAAATTGATGCTGAACACAGTAACATCAACTATATACAAGTTAGAGTGATTTAGACCAGCACGTTGAAGTACACCCACGCGGCACTCGTTTCAGATCGGAGAATCCCGGGTATTCACACTGCAAGGACCCTCCCCTCCCCCTCCACCCCGCAACTCGTACTGAATCTCCAGAAATATCTCAGTTTAGCCGGTGAGACCTCAGTTGGTGGTATACGGCGCGTACAGTGTAACTGACCACTCTTTCCCACTTGCGTTTGCGATAATTAAGCCAGTCCGTCCTTGAAATGACTTAGCGAGCCACCGCGTAGGAACTCTTGCTACCTGTTATGTGGAGATGCTCTCGTAGTTTTATGTCGCCTTGCAAAACCGTAGCATCCCCATCGGATTCTGAAAGTGCAATGCTGCTCTCTATGCTTTACGTAATGAAGCGGGAAGGAATTTTCTACGTGCAAATAATTTTTACGCGGGATGCGATTATAGAACGTTTTTTTAAGAAACATAGTAAAATTGACTTGTTCACACTGGTTAAAAGCTAGCTATTAACGGTGCTGGAGCATCGTCTACCGCATAACTAGATCGAAAGACATGCTATCGTCGACTGCCGACTATGGCGCACAGTCTTGTAACATCCACGAGATAAATTTCAGCTACAGTGCGACGAGAGGAAATTATGCCTCTAACAGTTACAAACATTATCCATCCGACATATCAAAAAACCGTGAAATAAACGATGATAAATATTAATTATTTATATAATATTTTATGATGTAATAGGACATATAAATGAGTATCATGGAAAGATAATGCTAATTGTAAATTCCTTTTATGATCTGCGTTTGTCTTCCTTTGTTTTTACATTTTCTTAGTTGGCTTTTGTAGGTTGCGGACGCAAGACGCATATCAAATTGAGGTCTGTTAAGAAATTGTAATTATTTGTTAATTATTACTTGAGGATAGAGTTCATTATTATTATAAATATGAATGTGTAATTATTTGTAACTTAAATTCCTCTCTCAATAAGCATTATCTATGTTAATTATTTCTTTCCGTTGCAAGGAGCGCAGGGATTTGTATCGCGTTTTTATCTGTGTTTCTTACCAAAGTATCACAGGTTTGCTTGATGAAAATTAGTCTAAATAGTGCACAGTATGAAAGCAAAGTTTATTAAGCATTTCAGATACTTACCCTGTTAAAAGGAAATTTGCTCTAACAATAGAAAGTATGTATCAATTGTCTGCCGCCATCTTAACAATTATCTCAGGGGCAAATTCAAATTACGCAATTCAGCAGAAATAAATGCCGAAGGTAATAAAAATGTGTAAAAATAAATATGCACCGGTGGTCCCGAACTCATTTTAATGAAAATAATTCAAATGAGATTTGTTCTTTAAAAAACAGTGCTCAAAGCACGATCCATATAACAATCTTGCTGATATATGGCACCGAAATTAATTACGCACGAGTTGCGAAGAACATTGTTTCAGGTAACATATGCCAGTGTTGTGCGCGGCTGATATTCGGTGGTTTTAATGATCATTTTGCTGAAGGTAACTGTGTCCATCATAATCAATAATTGTATAGAATCTGTTGTATGAACTGTGGTTTAGTGACACTTACACAGCTTACAGCCGACACTTTAACACAACGTTAACTTGGAATTCTTTAGCAACTTGACCAAATCTTTAGCTGGGAGAAAAATTATTTAGTAATTACTCACTATAATAAAATAAGATTAACATTTTCATTTACAAATTAGTTAAATACCAAACTATTGAATAACACAGCGAACGCGACAGTCTGTAACTTGAGTGTACAATCGGTATGGTTCGTATAAGATCGCACATCTTCGGTTATGCCAAAGTTATTCATTTATTTATGAAAATAAACGTTTTGTGGCATTGTATAATTACTGGCACATAGTATTTATGATCTGTAGACTCCCTCTAACTTTTGTTAGCACATATTTATTAATAACAATTACTTAATTCGTGCCAGAATAAATGTACTTCCCCTACATGTCTCTTTGCTGACTTCACAAGCGATTTCTGCATCGACGCATCCCACTGGCTCTGAAAGCGCAGATGTCCAACCGCCTCTGCTAGCCAGCGTGGGAACCGACCGCTCACTCCCTACTCCGTAGGTACTGCAGCGCTGTTACATTCATCTGAAGTATGTTGTGGGGTGGCGGGTGGAATAATAGAATAAATGTTTTGTATTTATGCTGTTGTTTGCCGTTCTCAACACTGGCTCTCTAACTGCTATATTGGCAACCAGAAAGTGATTAGCAAAACGTGAAGCCTGTAATTAGAATTCCTAGTGCCCACTTCATCTGAGAAATACATTTATAACTACAGCTTATAGCTCTGAGGAACTAGAAGATTGTCTGGGATTCATAATCAAAAACCATTCTCTCTAAAATGTTCACTATATTCTGAAAGTCACAGACCAAAAAAGAATTCCACACAATCCAACTACCAGAGCAGTTCCGAGTCTAACGCGCTGAAGCGCGCTGATGCCACTATAACTGTTCAAATTAAATGTTTAAGTGAATGTTCGCCATAATTTGATGATAATGTTCATCAAACGCCACGCTAAATAATGGTAGAATGTCTGTCCTGCAGCGGCACGTGAAAATACGACATACGCAAACTAAAGATAGATCATTAACGTCAGACAAAATTAACACTTCACTCGAAAACAATTTCATGGTTACGCGTATCCCGAGTAACTTATTACGGCATCCGAGGCTGTTTATAGCAATGATACCGACGCTACGCGACGCGACTCCCGGCACAGGTGGTGCGCTAATCAGCGTATGGAGAGAACTGGGGCCTTCTTTCTTCTCGCGCAGCGTTCTTACATATAAAGCCGCGGTGCGGACGGCTAAGGGAACGCCTGATCAAATCTGCTCTCCCGACTAGCTGCTGGGCTAGTGATGCATCACTTTAAGTTATCGAACAAATCACTGCTTCCTTTGCTGATGGCCGATGAAGCTTTCAATTTAATTCTGCAATCAGCACACAAGTAAGTTATCATAATAAAAGTCTGACGTGGCTAAGTCAAATATTTTGGGCGAGAGAATTAATTTAATTACACTACACGCAGTAGACGTGCTCTGAACTTGCTCTTTGGAGATACGCTATAGCTACAGTTTTATAGTTATTCTGTTGAAACTTCTCACGTTTTTATGATTTAGCGGATCTCCCTTCTACTTAAATTTAAACATCCTAGCTTTATTTATTCGCCTACTTAATCAATCTTGCTTCCTTAATTTCTAAGACAAAAACCAGAAAATCATGAATTTCAACTAAAATTTTAATTTGTGAGATCCAGAATACTGTTTCTACTAAATTATTATGCAAAAGGAATCTAAATATAAATTTTTAAGTTTCTAGCTCTTTTCTGTTGCGCCAATGATTTTTACAGAAAAACGTCCAAATTTCGAAAATAGTTAAAGTTATTGAACTGATATCCTACACATATTGATTTTGTATTACTCCTGACATGCTAGAAACGTTTCAGGTTATTTACTTCATTTTAAAGTATTGCGCAATATTTATGACGTCAGAGCTAGTTACAGCGGACTAGGCTGGCACGCAATGGAAAGACTGATGTGAATTTTATAAGACGTGAGTGGGCTGCTTCCCAACAATGTGAAAGAGCAAAACTGGAAATAAAGTTAAATGCAATCTTACATGCAAATAATGGGCACCTTATAGCATCTGTAAGCCTTTCAGTTCAGAGAGGCCGTGTAGATTGGTGGGCACGTTAACATTGTCAGTGCTTGGGATTAATTACGTAAAACAAAATTTTGTCTGTTATAACAATGTATATTTCCAGAACTGAGGATTTGACGTGTATCTTAATTGCTCCCCCCCCCCCCCCCCCCCCATTTAAATGAGTTTGGCGAGTTTTTGCCAGACCATTCCGCACCTCTCTTCCCAATTTTGAGCTCACGTAATTAATAGACGTCTCTACATACTGTATGGTAGAAGTAACAGGAAACTCCACTTCACAAGCTTCCGTCTCAGAAACCTCAAAATATTTCAATGTTCGCTGCGAAAATGAGTTGCCCCTGTAGGCCCGTTACCTTAAGGAGAAGGGAGCAGCAACAACCGAAGGCACTCTAGCGGTCGTTTTGGAGTTTGTAGCTGTAAAAATGGCAGTCAGTAAAAAAAAAAAAAGAAAAATGGGGGCTGACAGCAATCTCGGAGTTGCACGGCTCCATTTGGACGGGGGCGGCGGCGGCGGCGGCGGCGGCGACGGCCGAGTGCTGTCAGGAGTTGGGCTACGTCCGGAGTTGGCCGTGTGAGGATGAAGTTGTCGGCCGGCCGGCCCCACAGCCGCGCAGTTTAATTAAAGCCGCGACGGGACGGACGGAGGCGCGCGCGGCCCTCGAGAGCGCAAAAACTGCCGCCCCCGGTGCTCCTCAGAACTACCGCGGCCATCCCAGCTGCCGTCCGTCTCGGCAAAACGCCGCGGCCAACCCTCTGCCGGCGTTACCTCGCAAAGTCGTCCGACGAGAGAACCGAACGGTCCCCAGCTTTACGACCCAGTCCTCTCTCCGCACCTTCTGCCACCTTTACTCCTACTGGAAAACATTTCGACTGTTCTCAGGCTGTGCTTTATTGAGAAGTAGTCTCCACCGGGAAAAATGGGCTAAAGCGGACCAGGCGGGGTACAGATCAGACGTGTTAGAGTAGTAAGTCACTGTCAGCTAGATGAGTAGAGAGAGCAACACAAACATTGAGACGCGTTTAGAAGGCTGTGACTTGTATGCTTGTTACCTGCGTCATGATCAACGGGAGAAACAAGAATTCTGGAAATCATCAGGAAGTTTTTCTTTTCCTTATTGTGCCAAACCTAACTGTTTTGTAATTTCAGGGGTAAAGTGGATCGTGCTCTAAAATACCGGGTGATCAAAAAGTCGGTATAAATTTGAAAACATAATAAACCACGGAATAATGTAGACAGAGAGGTAAAAATTGGCACACATGCTTGGAATTACATGGGGTTTTATTAGAACAAAAAAAAAGTTCACAAAATGTCTGACAAATGGCGCTGGACAGCAAAACGTCAGTGACTGCTACCGTGACGAGTGAGAGGTACGCCAATATGTTACAGAATCGCATCATCCCCAGCCTGCCTGGAACGTACGATGTTTATGCAGGATGGCGCTCCACCCATATTGCGAGACGCGTGAAAGATCTCTTGCGCGCGTCGTTTGGTGATGATCGTGTGCTCAGCCGCCACTTTCGTCATCCTTGGCCTCCCAGGTCCCCAGACCTCAGTCCGTGCGATTAATGGCTTTGGGGTTACCTGAAGTCACATGTGTATCGTGATCGACCGACATCTCTAGGGATGCTGAAAGACAACATCCGACGCCAATGCTTCACCATAACTCCGGACGTGCTTTACAGTGCTCTTCACAACATTATTCCTCGACTACAGCTATTATTGAGGAATGATGGTGGACATATTGAGCATTTCCTGTAAAGAACATCATCTCTGCTTTGTCTTACTTCGTTATGATAATTATTGGCGATCAGATGAAGCGCCATCTGTTGGACATTTTTTGAACTTTTGTATTTTTTTGATTCTAATAAAACCCCATGTCATTCCAATCATGGGTGTCAATTTATACCTCTCTATCTATATTATTCCGTGATTTATTCAGTTTTCAAATTTATGCTGACTTTTTGATCACCTGGCACATTAAGAAGCTTGTAGCACAGGTGAAAATAATTTACGAGGGTAACCCCAAAAGTAAGGTCTCCTATTTCTTTTATAAGTACATCGACCTGTTTATTTCTACAATGATTTAAATCAGTTTACAGCTTGAACATTTAGCTATTTTTCGACATAATCACCATGTCTGTCTATACATTTTTGTAGACGCTGTGGCAGTTTTTGTATGCCCATGTCATACCATCTCGTCGCCATGCTGTTCAGAGAGTTATGAACCTCTTCTTTCACCTCGTCGTCGGAGCTGAATCGCTGGGACCACAATTAACGCTGACAGGTACTGTGAGAGACTCTGAAAAAACTCAAACGGGCAATTCAGAACCAGAGAAGAGGAATGTTGAGCAAGGGCGTACACATTTGCCATGACAACGCTCGCTCACACATCGCTCGGCAAACTGTTGCTCTCCTGCAACAGTTTCAGTGGAACATAATCACCCACCCACCCTATAGTCCCGACTTGGCGTCAAGTAACTATTACCTGTTCCCTAGGTTAAATGAAAATTTGGCCGGAAAGCGATTCAGCTCCGACGACGAGGTGAAAGAAGAGCTTCGTAACATTCTGAATAACATGGTGCCGAGCTGGTATGACATGGGTATAGATCAACTGCCACAGCGTCTACAAAAATGCATCTACAGAAATGGTGATTATGTCGAAAAATAGCTATATGTTCGAGCTCTAAACCGATGTACACGATAGTAGAAATAAACAGATCTATGTACTTATAAAAAAATGGGAGACCTTACTTTTGGGATTACCCTCGTCTAATGAAGCTTATTTTTTCGGTGCAGCGAGAAGAGTGAACAACAACGAAATGTCTTTGTGAAGAGCTTCTGAAATTTTTACTGTGCCATACACTACTCTTGAAGGATGGGTGAGAGAAGACGATAACTTAATGAGATATGGAAGGCTGACTTCGTTAAATAAAAAGAGTGAGAAATGTCTTGTGAAAGGCCTTCTTATCTGTGAACATTGGGGATTTCCTGTTCGAAGTGCAGATATTATAACAACAGTACAGCAGTATATAAACGGGAAGGGCGTGTGGCCGAGCGGTTCTAGGTGCTTCAGTCTGGAACCGCGCGACCGCTACTGTCGCAGGTTCGAATCCTGCCTCGGGCATGGATGTGTGTGATGTCCTTAGGTTAGTTAGGTTTAAGTAGTTCTAAGTTCTAGGGGACTGATGACCTCAGATGTTAAGTCCCGTAGTGCTCAGAGCCATTTGAAGTAACAGGGTGACGACTTGTAAACAATATGCAAGATGTGGACTAGTTTCAATCATGCGTTTTACGGAACTGTAAACCGACTGTAAAATTTTCAGAAAATATACAGAGAATGAGAGCTGGGATGTCACAGGACTCTGTGGTATAGTGTTTTAGAAAGCTGCAGAGTTCTTTGGGTGTGCCAGTGTCTCAAATTATAAATTACGACGAGACACATTTCAAGGACGATCCAGGAACTGTGGAAGTTCTTGTGAAGAGCGGTGTGTGAAACATTCTGAGAGAGTTGTAGATTGGAGCAAAAATAACACCACTGTCATGATTGCAGCAGTAACAGATGAACACTTTCTTCTCCTTCAAGTAGAGTACGAGGCTAATCATATTGATTCAGGATGGAATGATGCTGGAATTAGTCGTTCTCAAAAGAACCGAACCTCCAGTGGATGATTTGAAGCAGATATTTTCTGTGAGGTGTTCTCCACTGTAATTATGCCCTATCCCATTAGGACAGGTGGTCACAAAATGCTCATTGGTGAAAATCTGTCAAGTCAGTTAACGTCAAAAGTTATCCAGGAATGCGAATCAAAACAACATCCGTTTTGTTTTACTTCCACCAAACTATACTACCTATGCCAGCCTCTAGAAGTGCCATATTTTCGTCTTTTAAAAAGAGCGTGGCAAAAAGCTTCTGATGTTCGGAAGACGAAAAACAGAGGGCCACTTCCCAAAACAGAATTTCATAAGCTGCTGGAAACTGCATTCGAAGCTATAAGTTCTCCTTCAGTAGAGAACGTGAAATCAGTTTTTAAGCCTTGCAGCACAGTCCCTCTAAATACCCAGAGAGTTCCAACAAAGCGATCTGTAGAACCTCTGGTGTAGATATGGAACAAACTTGGACAGACCCACTTGCTGCAGACTTGCGGAAAGATGTTATGTAACAAACCTTACGGAGGCAGATAAAGACATTGTCTTGATCAGTTTTGAAGCTGACATCCAAACAGCTTCCATATCTTATAAAGTAAAGGTGAAAGTTTTGAGAAGGGACCGATTTGACCACTCAGATATTAATTTAAACAATCCAGAATAGGCAGGTATACCATATGTGATAATACAGTAATATTATATTGTTGCTTTTGTGTTGAAGTTCTGGAAAGCATTGGTCATGTAACTGAATTTTCAGTTGTAATTTTAATGTTAAAGGCTCTTTCTACGTAAATACGTACCATTATTGTTCCTAAAATTTCTTAAAGTGATTCACTTTCCACCTTCAATGGGGTATGGCGGTTTAAATACGAAAATATATAGATGATCCGCTTTACCCCAAGTAGTGGGATAAAACGTATCAGACTTTTAAAATATTTATCTTGGTAACCAAGCCCTGTGAAAGTTTAAAGTTAGTGGCATCCGAAGGATCGTAAATGTAAAGTAGCAATTGATTTCCCTGCAGGTCCTGATTAATCATTAAAGATCTCATCACTCAGGATAACATCAAATTTTAATCCTCTTCACCCCAGTTAACGGTACCACTTACTGTTTCGGCATGTTTTTAGGGGACTTCAGGAAGTGTGTTACACACGTTAATTTTCTTCATGTGACGTACCATAGACGTTTACTTGTCAAGAGCCGTTTTAAGTTTCCGCCTCGACTTCTTTTGACAAGCATTTACTTTATTACACCTTGCAAGAATGGCCCATTACAGCCTTAAGGCCACTTTCTAGCACAGTAGATATCGTTATGTTGTACAATTATCCTGGTTTATAACACTTTTCCCACATCACGATCATTGCGAAAATGGCATCGGCAGGAGAAAGTAGGGGAGCGCTGGCTAATACGGGCCGCTTAAGCCAAAAAAGGTATAAAACTTTTGATGTTGTTTTGAGATAAGTTATAACTGCATGAAACATTTACCAGAACATTTGTCTTGGTGTTAGTTCTAACCGAAACAACACATAGAAAGACAAAAATCGAAGTCATTTGAAGATATTAAGAAAAATGTTTGGTACTATCGGCCACACAAAAAATCATACGTTTTTCAATAAAAAGGGTACTTTTGTGTCAGACAAACAAATCAATCGGTTGTCTCAGTTGCCCCTATTGATAGCCTTTATGCAACCTGCAACGCCTTCAAAAACCTCCTGCAAGGTTTTCATACTCCCTCACTCGCTACGTCCAGACTATTGCACTACAGAAAAAAATGAACGGGAACTTTTTGTAGCAAATTTAATTTAGTAAAACTTTGTACTGGGATATGTTTGCGCTAGAGGCTGCAGGTTTAGAGTTATTAAAGGAAAACGCTTTTGAAGATCACTCTTGGAATTTTGGCTTGATTAATTCGAAAATTATGGTGTCTAGCGAAAACATATCCCAACAACAAATTATAGTTTGAGCGAAGCGAACAAGAGAATATGACAATTTTGCGCATGGTGCTGCGACTTGCATACATCAAATGGGCGGCTGAGTCACCCCGTACAAGTGCAAGACAATAAAAAATCAGTTGGCTAAACTGCGGTGTCTAGGAAACCTGCGTATTCGGTTCGCTAGACAAGAAATGAAATACTCGTATTAATGAGTTTTATCACAAAATAAAAGATACAATACTTAACTTGTCAATTACACTGACGTGTCGCAGCAAAGTGCGTCATACAAAATAAGCTATCTTCTTCAGTAAACAGTTCCAAGTCTGTGCTAAAAAGAGAGTACAAGCGAAGTGAATAGAGTTGACGCTGCTACACAAGTGTCTAATCTTGAAGCTGCTATCGAATTGGCCCATCATCAGTCAGTTGCGGCGCTTATGTCCTCTTCATATAGGGGCCGCTGGTGTCTCGTTGTCGTCCTGGAGGGGGGTCTGGTCAACCTGCGATTGGCTGACTCCTTCTCGCAGGTTTCTCTTCCCTGTCGTTCCCGTCTGGCTTGCCGGCGCTTTGCTCCCTGCAAAAGCCTAACCAAGGTTTTGAAACGCAATCGTAGCTAGTGGAATTAATCTGGAACTTAAATGGGTTTTCATAGAAGTCTACCGATTCCCTACAGATATTTTAATCTCCTTTTCAATGTGGTTCTAGAAACAATAAAACGATCGACAGCAGCCCTTTTGATCATTTCGCGTTCTACAACGCTTTAAAGTGCGTGTTTCATTGCAGTCTCAGACCGCTCCCCACGATTCTCACCCACAAGCGTTCTTTCAACCTTGGCCTCGTGCCGTAAAAACAAAAAATTAAAATAACTTATAGGGCCCATAATACTCGACTGACTTTGTACGTTAAAACTTGGCAGAAACAGAAACCAGCTTAAGTGAGCGTAATACATTATTACGTTACAATATACGTTATTGTTCTTGAATATTAATACCACCATGATAATACACTGTTCAAAAGAATTAGGGGAACACGTGAGTCAACCCGTCGGGTATGCAAAATCTATTTTAGTACAGATGATGCGGGTGATCTTACTGCATGCCTTGAGATCTTCCCTTTCAATGTATGCAATGATTATAATTATTAGCCATGCATTACAGAGTCATGTGATCCGTCAGAAAAAGGTCACTATTGGTGTCCCAGTGTTTTCTAGTGAGGTACATAGATAGCATTTGTCAGTTGTTGATCTTCTGTTCAATCAATCACATGAAGTGGGACACCTTAATACTGTGCAAGTTCAAAAAGTGTGGACTTTAATAGTGATGCTGCAGATGCCACTGCCTCTCCGTGTGTCATCCATAGGTTTAGGACGCACTACAGGGAGACACGTCAGTACAGGCAAGGCCAGTTGCACAAGTCAACCGGAGCGTTACAGCCCCATGCGTGGCCATCCACGCATTGCGGCGTCGTATGGATACCGCCAGAGCAATGCAAAGAAACATCAGAATGATCACTGGAGCAGCTGTGTCCCATCAGATTGTTATGAACTGGTCACGAGAGAGGACCTTACGGCCCAGACCTTCTGTTCGAGAACCCCACTTGACACGATATCTTGCAGCTCGCCTTCAGATCTGCCTTTCCAGTATCAGATGGCAACTTCGTCACTGTCGAAACGTGTTATTCACAGACGGGTCCAGATATCCTCTGACCCAGCGTGATGGCCATGTTTGTATGCGGAGACCCGTGGTGAGCGGAACATGTCAAATGGTGTCCAGAAAATCGAGAGATTTTCAAGGTTCTGTGATGTTATGGCTTCATTATTGACAGCTATACGGACGTTTTCGTGGTCCGTGGTCATCTTACTGCCAGTCAGTAGATCTTACAAATCCTGTTGGACCATGTGGTGGCTGCTGCATACGGTGGTCGCGCTGAATTCGTTCTAATGCCAGGGTACGTTACGGGCGTCAGCATGGTTTTCTTGCGAAGCCTGGACATTGAAGTAATTGAATTGCTGGCGGTGACTCCCGACGTAAAGTCCACCGGAAGTGAAGCTCGACCTAAATCCTACAAGTGTTTGACATGCTTTTCACCACAGAGCCTCCAACAACTCTCACGGGTTCTGATTATAGAATGGGAACGGATACCACATGGTGACGTTCATAGACTTGTACAGAGCATGATGCATATGCGTCTGATAGTGATAAACTCTCACAGATGGCATGCACTTAATTGAAGCCATCAAATTCCAATGAAAAGCATGCAGGATGACGGTATGAGTTATTGTTTCCCCTCTGTTTTCTACACCACTCGGACATTTTAGTTATTTTTATGCAAACGGTCTAAGATGCTACGATGTTTTGTGAGCCGTGTGCGGCTCGCGTTGGTGCCGTTGGTAGGTGGACATCGTGTAATAGGGATAGTGGCGTCTCGTTTCCTTCTTGTGTTTACTGGCACCACTACGTTTGCTAGCGTTGTCTGTCCTTGAGTGGCAGCAGCAGCGTTTATCGATATCTAATGCCGTGGTACTATCATAGGAAGGAGGTCTCTCGCTCTCCACCGGACCCAGGGCATTTGAGTTCAGTGAACATGAACTCAGTAGTGAAATCTCCACTGTTTTGAGATCATGCCGTTTGTTCGCGCGTTGCTGCTCGCAGGGTCGCTGAGACGAAGAGCAACGAGTGGAGTGTTTGGAATTGGCGAAATTATATAGCCGCCCTCCACCTTTTATTATTAATCATTGAATTCCTTGTTTTTATTGATGAGGTTCAACCAGCGGTATTTTTCTGCCTAGTGGTCGCTAACGCTCTAGTTACGTGCCCTGGAGGTTAGCGTATTTTCGCGTCAGTGTACCTTCCTTGCCTTGACGCTGCTGTTCGGTAAGGCGTGTAGTTCGACAGCCTCCTTGATTGTGGTTCGGATCTTTGTTTCTTTTGGACTACTTTGGTCGTAGTGGGTCCTTCTGCTTCTGTATGTTCTAAACACTGGATTCTGAAGGCGCAGTGCTGTCCGCTGGTTCTGCCTTGCCTGGGTTATTCCATCGTTTTGTTGATTACCAGACGTTAGGTAGATTTTGTTAGAGTGTTGGTCTGCATTTAAACTGTCATTGGTTTGAGTTGCCATCCGGTTAAGTGAATACAACTCTGGGCTGCCTGTCTCATCGTTTATGAATTTGCGCTAATTTCGCAGGTCGATCCTTGGAGCACTGTCTGAGGCCCACTTCTCTCTTGATTTGGTCAGATTGTGATGACTGTCAATAACGCCTTCAGCCATGAATGCAATTTGTCTCAAGAATTTTTCATTATATATTGTCTCTTAATATTACTGTCCGTTTTTTATCATATTTTAGTAACAATTTACTATCTATGCCTTCCGCTGTCAAGCTGATTTTGAATTATTACTATTGAGGCCTTCAGCCGACAAATGTTTTGAATTCCTTGTCAATATGGCCTTCAGCCGTGAGAGCAACATGCTTAAGACATTTTTTATTAGACATTGTGCCTTATCTGTTAACAGTCAAGTTTGATAAATGTTCCTTATTGTCAACCTTATTTGCAGTTGGTTCCAAATAAAATATACGTGATTAAAAAAAATTAAAAAAAACTGAGCAACCAACGGTGACTGAGTAAGGCCCCGTCCACACCTAATCCTGCCTTTCCCTAAGTACCACGTGTCATTTTGTTGTACACTTAATTTTTGAAATATAAATATATAATTTCATAACATTGATCAATGGAATATGGCAGACGCCAAAAGTCATGTACCCCTAATGCTTCTGAGAAGCGTATTTCTTACCGCCGTTTATTCTCCGGCTCGTAATGATGGATCCATGTTTCGTCACCAGTAATGACCATGTCTAATAAGTTGTCTCCTTCGTTACCATAGCGATCCAAATGTTTTTTGCAGATGTCCAAGCGCCTTTGTTTATGTAACTGTGTGAGTTGTTTTGGGACCCATGTTGCACAAACTTTATGAAACCCTAGTCTGTAGTGGATGATTTCGTGACTGATTTGCAGAAGATGTGCCACTTCGTCAATAGTTAATCGTCTGCCTTAGAGAATCATTTCACTTGAACGCTGAATGGTTTCTTCATTTGTGGCGGTAAACGGTCGTCTGGTTCCTTCATCGTGCCATTTCGGAATTTTTCAATCCATTCGTAGACACTCCGTTGTGGCAAAACACTGTTCCCGTTCTGTACCGAAAGTCTTTGATGAAGTTCGGCCCGTGATACGCCTTACGACGACAAAAAACAGATCACTGAACGTTGCTCTCCTTTGGTGCAAATAGACAGCGGAGCAGCCATGATTAATAGCACGGCAGCGATAACGAAACTAACCTAGCAGCTTGAAGATTGCAAAGATATAACAACAAATAAAGAAAGTATCCGTCACCATCAACGTAAAACGACAGTACTACCAAAATAAACAAAAATATATCTAAATTTCAGGTAATAATTGACTTACCCTCGTAGTTACTTGGCCTACCATAAAAATCTGTAATTGTCTTTTTGAAGTCCCCTCGTTCCCCTCTCTCTCTCTGTCTCTCGCTCTCTCTCTCTCTCTCTCTCTCTCTCTCTCTCTCTCTCTCTCTCACACACACACACGCGCACACATACACACAAACACACATACACGTTGTTATTTTAGTTATTTTTTTATCGTGATCGACTTACTAATAGTTTAATTATTCACTCATCTCCGAAACAAACAGTAATCAGTACAGAGTAGCTAGTCACCGCGACGAAATGAGACTATCGCTAGCCTAAAACGAACAGTGTTTCATTAAGCAAGAGAATGAAACTCAAACGGCAAATAGCAAATGTTCACTAACTGTTTCGTGCAGGACTATTTGATGTAGTCTGCTCTTCGTTACGATTAGGTACTAACTAGCAATAAAATCATCACATGAACAGTAACGAAAATAGCTTGGATGGTTCTGAATAAATCGACGTCTGAAATTATTACGAAGTTCACTTGTAGACATACTTTCTTTACCTAAGTGCATTATTAGCGCAAGTGCATATGATTGAATATATTATGTTCACAGAAAAAGGTGCTTTCCTTTCTGCCACCTCCCACAATGCACGTACGAAGTGCAAGAGGAATGGCTGTCTAAAAGCGTCAATGCGCACTGAGATTGGTCTCACTTTGTCTTCACGGTTCCTACGGGAATGGTACAGTCCATACGCAAATGAGGTATATCTCTGTGTTCATCAGTCAGCACTGGGTGATAAGACTTTCGTGGGATAATTGATATCTATCTTCAAGCTCTTTGCAACGTTTCCGTCACGCTCTTACTTGACTCAAAGAAAACGAGGACTGTTTTTGGTGCCCTGTTCGTAAACATTCAGTATGCCCTGTAAATCCTATCCGGTACGATTCGCACGCACTTCAGCAGTACTCTAGGATGACTCGAACGAGTGTTTTGTAAGTACTCTCGTTCGTAGATTAACTACGTTTTCCTAGTATCCAATCAGTGACAAGAAATCTGCTAACTGCTTTACCTACGCCATAGCGTATCTGATAATTCCATTACAAAATAGCATAAATTGTTACTCACAGGTATCTGAATGTCTCGACTGATACCATTTGTGACTCATTGATATTGTAAACATTGTATACGAAATTTCTGTGTTATATGAAGTGCACAGTTTTACATTTCTAAACATTTAGAGCAAGTGGCCAACCTTTCCTCGACTTTGACGCCGAAGTGTGAGTGGATGTTTGGTTAATTCTTCTGACGGTACTTCATTATACATGAGGGAATAATCTGTTTGGATAAATTATTACTTGGACGGTTGTCAAGTCTTATGTAATGACATATTTAATTCATAAAATGTGTTGACAGGTAAGAGTGGTACTCTGCTGTCATGCTCTTTAGTATTTATATCGAAGGTATGTCCTAGGAAACGGCATAATATGTGAATAACTGCAGGTAATGTGCGCTTTTGAACTATTTCAAACTACTGTCACGTGACGATGAAGCTGTCCGGAAAATCAGATTTAGTTTATTTCCGCCTTTTTCTGTGAAATGCTTCATTGCAGTCATCAACAACCGTATGAATAAAACAGCAAACGGTGATAACAGAATTTTCGTTGTTTATAGACCGCGTATTTTTTAAAGAAAATACTCGAATTGTAGACTGGTGTCTCCAATGATGTCATCAGGAATAAAGCTACTGATCGCTGGGAGTGGCACGGTGTCACGCTCACATAAGCGAGATATTAGGTTCTGGAAACTTCCTTAGGAGGCCGAAATGAAGTATGTGACAGAAGGCAAGTTCGGTTCGTCGCGGGACCGAGTAACGTCATGTCGCGCGACGCACAGGTGCCACGTTTGAACCGTCAGGCACTTCTCTTCCACTTTGCGTCCAAGGCCCTTCTCCATTCGCTGCTAGGTACATGCTACTGATTTCGGCTGAAACTTTCAATATATAGTCTTCGTTGCCTGTTTTGTAACGGAATACAAATATGTAGAAGCGTGGAACCAGACCCTAATCTTAGTACTTTATGATCATTTTCTAGGCAAAGTTTACCCCACCTACATTCTTAATCTACATTTGCTTCATGTGACTCGTGTGGACCGCATAACACACAGTGGGTCAGCAAATCGTTTGGCTCTTTTAGGTGTTGCAACATTTATAGCCGACACCATAAACACTAGTCACTGATAGATCTACATTGTCTTTAATGAGGCGTAATGTCTCTCGGACAATAATATTAATCTCAATCCATATCTCTGTAGTACGTGTTTTATTTCACTAGATGTCGCCCCACACTGTGGAAGGCATGCTGTTGTCTTGGAATACCCATCGTTGTAGACATCCAAATACACCTGCAATTTTTACCTTGTTTCCTTAAACTATGTATAAGGAATACCTTTCCCATTCCTTTACGAGTCACAGGACTCTACTGAAAGCTCACCGATGTGAGTGAACTGTGGACTATTTTCCGTGATTATCAAAAATTAAAAAAAACATATTTCATGTTTGAAAAGAGTAATTAAGAAATAAAGACCTATACTGAATGAAAGTGAAAGGCTTATGTTTTATTACATTTGCCAGTGCCATTTCCATTTATATGAATGAGAGATTCTGAGCCCGCATCTCGTGGTCGTGCGGTAGCGTTTTCGCTTCCCTCGCCCGGGTTCCCGGGTTCGATTCCCGGCGGGGTCAGGGATTTTCTCTGCCTCGTGATGGCTGGGTGTTGTGTGCCGTCCTTAGGTTAGTTAGGTTTAAGTAGTTCTAAGTTCTAGGGGACTGATGACCATAGATGTTAAGTCCCATAGTGCTCAGAGCCATTTGAACCACTTTTTTTGAGAGATTCTGAGTACGGTAGCCTGCTTGAAAATTTCCGCTTTTCGTTGCCGCATCACAATTACCTCTACTCAGAATTTAGAAGGCAAAAGAGTAAATTACAAAAAGCTCGTTTGATGTAACAGGTACTGATACGTGCCGCTTCACTTCTATCTGGTTATTTTTGTTTACCTTTGAATGAATCAGTGGTTGTGTGTCATATAAAATATATTATACTTTTGTTCGGACATGCATTTTCAAATTGGTAGTGGTATAGCAGCAGGTAAATGCATGTGAAGCAATGAATAACGCCGTCAGCTGCGGGTCTGATTTATTATTTAACTGTGACCGGTTTCGTTGGTCCACCTAATGACTGTTGGGTGCCCCACGGGGATCGGTCCCAATTAAGTAAGTAATTAATACAAACAGACGGATGACGGAGTCGGAAGAGCTTGGTATTTGTCGTGATCTGTTGGTTAACAGTATTCTATCCGCAGGTCAAGTTCTAAAGCTAGGTACGAAGCTGGATCATTATAGAAACAGAATTAACGATCTGTTATTGGTAATCAAAATCACTTCTAACAGATCATGTTTGTTGGGACTACAAGACAGGTGTTCTACGTTGTATCTGCGGTGAGCTAGT
The DNA here is from genome assembly GCF_023864345.2 of Schistocerca serialis cubense. Classification (NCBI taxonomy): domain Eukaryota; kingdom Metazoa; phylum Arthropoda; class Insecta; order Orthoptera; family Acrididae; genus Schistocerca; species Schistocerca serialis. The sequence continues at coordinate 157,115,577 of NC_064645.1, forward strand.
TTTAGAGCGGGCTGAGGGAAGAAAAAGTTTCGGTAGCTAAAACAGTAGGATGCTGAATCCGCTTCAAGTCTTTTTGGAGAAGGTGGGTAAGTTTTCAGTAAGTTTCGTGCCACAGGCAGTTAAAATTTTGTATGTTTTGGATAAATTGCAGGGCAAGGGTGGAGCCTTAAAAGTTAGACACGAGGAATTGTTACGAACAGCAACCACGAAGATTGACGGGGACTTGTTGGAGAAGGTGTAAAACGCCATTATCCATTGAAACCTTGCATGAATTTCATGAGAGGATATGAAATGTATCCATACCCCATAGGGCGACGCAAGAGCCGAGTTATTTGCATTACGGTGAGATCAATGTCTTGAGAAGCGGTTCATCTGCTCTGTGGATTGAGTTAAGCGGATTACTTGAATTTCGTGCTTAGGATTTAGTCAATCGGACATTTCTTGAGGATGTGCACCCCAAGGACCTGCAAAGGGCGGAGATTTGTGAAAAGCCCTATGATTATGCTGCGTGCAAGGGGTTGCTTATGTCGCTGACCGAAGGAAAGGGAAAGGAACTACGGAAGCCAAACCAATTGACAGTACCAAGTCTGCAGTCCAAGGTAGCTTTAAGGTGTTTTACCTGTGGTGGTCTCTGACATATAGGCCAGCACTGTTCTGCAGTTCGAAGCAGAGGAAGGGGAAATGACTTTTGGGCAATTCATCCAATGGGAGAAGTGCAGATTGTGGCTTACAATAATGGAATCGAGACAGTCTAAACAGCTGCCATACATATGGCATTATGTTCATAACGAACCAGTCCGTGGATTTGCGAATTCAGGCAGTGTTGGGACTACGATGGACCTGCAGTGGGTCAGTAGAAATAGTAGTTACTGCAAATAGGGTAAAATTGAACAGGAACCCTTGCAAGTAGTGGCAGATAACAATACGTAGATGACTATCGGAGTGGTGTTGGTTATCAGATTGAGGTACAAGGTTATACGTGGAAGGGTAAGGCAAGGACAATTGTCAGATTGACAACTTCATTTATTACTTGCTCAGATGTGACAAGAAAGGCTGGGGTTTTTGACGCCTGGGCAAAGAGTAGTTATTATTTCAGGTATGCTCAGAACCTCAGGTATCGGTTGTGTGAGCATGATTGTGGGCAAACCGAGCTGATACAAGGAAATTTTCCTGAGGCGGAAGAGGAGGCAACACCAAGAAATAAGGTGACAGTGAATGATTTGGAGCAGTTAAGGAATGAGCAGAGGCTCCAGGTATATGAACTGCCTGGGCACTATAATGATGCGTTTACAGTGTATCTGGATATAACTGCACTTCTGGAATATGAGATAGAGCTCAAAGATAAAGTGCCTGTGAGGAAGGTACCTTAGCGATTATCTCCCCCCACACTAAAGAAGTTTAAAGGGAACATTGAGAAGACGTTGCAGCAGGGGGTCCAATCTACTTAGGTGGCTCTTGTATTTTTACTCCCTACAGCGGTTGGAGGTTCCAAATTGCTTGTAGATTATAGTGAGCTTAATAAAAAGACAATTTTAGATCAATTCCGTTACCTGCTCTTCATTAATGTTTTGGTTGGTTCAAGGGTATAACGGTGCATAGAGTACTTGATTTGAACCAGGCTTATGATCAGAGCCCTTTACATAAGAAAATCACTGGATTTATTAAATTTACAAGGTTGTCGTTTGGTTCGGCCACTGAGGAAGCTTTATTAACACAGTTCATGGACTTTATTTTCTCAGATATTAAGTTCGAATTCGTGTTCCACTACCTGGATGATCTGATTGTGTTTAGTAGGACTATGGGGGAGCATTTGGGGTCAATTGAACCTTTGTACGAGTACATTAAGCACCGCGGGGTTGATTGATAATCCAGATAATGTGAAGTTTGTACAGAAAGCGATTCAGTTCCTGGGTCATATAGCGTCTGCAGAGGGAGCAGTTATCGACCCCGAGAAAGTGCAAACAGTTCGGAGTTGTCCAAGACCAACCGACGTTAAAGCAACTGCCAGTTTTATTGGTACGGAAAATTCTTTTAGGTAATATGTCCTCGAATTCGCCCAAAAGCCAGCCCTGCTGAATCGTCTTAGACGAAAGGGGCATAAGTATGAATGGGGTCCGTCACAAGAAGCTGCCTTTCAGGCACTGAAGGAAGCATTGATTTAAAAAGAAGAAATTCATTTTTCAAACGAGCACTTCTATCTACGGCCAAGAAATTGGTGTTATTGCAGATAGGAGGTCAAGGTAAACAACCGTTTTCATACACATCGAGGGAATTATCTGATGCGGAGAGGAAATACCCGGTTTATGTGGTTGAGGCACTGGTAGTTCTTTTCGCCCTGGAGAAATATCGTTATTATGCCGAACATGCCAGCTTTCAGCCTGATAACCAGGCGGTGAGTTGGTACCTGGGATGGCCTCATATGACTTGGCAAACAGCACGATGGGCTGTCCCACATTAAGGGGACTGAAAATCGGGATGCCAGCTGTCTTAGCAGACTGGATAACCAGCAAGCAGCTGAACGGGATATGTTACCAAGTGAGCCCTCTCAGCTTGAGCAAGTTCGTTTAATTTTGACACTCTCTCCGTGATTGTACAAAGAGATTAGGGAGTATCAATATCAAGGCGTAGCCATTAAGGTTATTAAGGATCGGCTACATAGCAAAGAGTTGATGCCACCCAGTTCACTTAAGGGACATATGTTGTGAAGAATAACAAGAGGTGGTGGTACCAATGGAGCTAGTTTCATATGCATTTAAATATTTTCATGAATATCCGTAAGATGGATATCTTGACATCTTGGTTATTTAAGAACCACGGAAAAAAAATCGCAGAAAGTTTACTTGGAAAGGAATGGACAAACACATTGAGGATAGAATTTGAAACTGATGAGCGGAACGAGTAAGCCAGGGCAAAACACTAAGGCAGATTTTCTAGCATCCACCCCAGAAGAAGTGCCCTTTGTAAAATGATATGTAGACACTGTAGGGCCATTGCTTAGAACTTGTAATGGACACGCAGCTGACGGCTGTCCAAGCTCGCAATTGCGAATACATTTAATGTATTTCGTAACGGCATGCATGCATTTTCAAAGAAAATTTGCATCGTAATTCAGAATAGCAAAGGCATTGCAATACCGCAAGTACGAGGGTTATTCCAAAAGTAAGGTCCGATCGGTCGCGAAATGGAAACGACTATGAAAATCCGATAAAGCTTTGCACAGATGTGTTGGGTAGTGTCTCTAGTATAACCCCAGTTAGCATCACGTCGCTCTTCTCATTTCTGAGCTCGCAGTGAGTGCGTAAAGATGTCTAGAAAATAGTGTCTGCCGCCAAGTACGAGGGCCTGGTGAGAAATTTCGCCTGAAGCTATGCAGCCAACATTACATAACTGTCGTGCTGTTTCGTCTTCACGACAATTCTCAGCCGCATTCTGCAGGGGCAATGAAGATGCTCCTGCATCGTTTTCAAATGGAAATGTTAGATTACCCACAATACAGTCCGCAATTGTCTCCCCCTGAGTTTCATCTCTGGTCACATGAACCGCTGTCTTTGAAGACAACATTTTGACACAGACAACGAGGTGTAGGCCAGCGTGGAGAATTGGCGGAAAGCACTGGCGGCTGCCTTCTATGATGAGGCTATTGAAAAGTTGGTACAACGCTATGATAAATGTCTAAGTCAGAACGGCGACTACGTAGAGAAGTAGCTGAAAGGTGTAGCTAATTGATACAAGTAAAACATTTCTGATGTTCACTCTGGTTTCAATTTGGCAATCAATCGGACCTTACTTTTGGAATAACCCTCGTATATTACAGGTGTGTTTCGATGCGTTTCCCAGATTCATTTGGTTGTTTCACTCGAAGGATTCTATCGCTGAAGCAGTAGTGCAGGGTTTGCAATAAATATTTGCTGTGTTTGGACTTTGTACGGAAATGCTACTGCCTTTCGCTCTCATATTTTCCAAAATTTTTGTTTTGTTTTGGGTATTAAGCATACTGCAACCACACCCTATCACGCAAACCCCTCCTATCCCTAAAGAGATAACCGGAGCCTTTAGGGCAGTATTAATCGCTTGCCTGAAAAAAAAAAAACAACGATAAGTCGGATCATTCGCTGCCACGGCTCATGTGCGCCTTTAACACAACCAGGCACAAAGCATATAAGACAAATCCTGCCCAATGGCTGATTACCTTTACTTCCAGTTCCCCCCTCAGCAACCTATGAAGCATAGAGAATTCGTTGCCAGGTAAGATTAAGTGCTGATAGAACTGAACTGCAGTGGAATGCAACTAAGGCTAACGTCTGTACAGCAATTCGACAGCATGGCGTTGGGAAGGGGGAGAGAGGGGGCGGCAGGTAAATCAAAATTGTGTATGAGATGAAGTGTTCGTTAAGAATTATCGGGCAGTAGTACAGCGGTCAATAAGATCATGAAGACGCTGCTACCGCGGTTCAGAAGTCCGTTTCGCATAGTCAGTTTCTTGACATCTGCCACAGTTCAGTTGGTTGGAGTGAAGCACGGTGATGAAACTAGGGCACATATGTCTCGATTGAAACTGAGAGTGGCAGGTTAGGGTACCTAAGTTAGCCACGCCGAGAGCACTTCTGTATAGCACTTGTTGTGAGCGCACCCCTCACCTTTCGGGTCAGGTTGGCAGCGGTTTAGTTTACAAGATCCGGTAGTTCGATCCGTCTCGCACATGGTAATCAGGCAATTCAATCTTGTGTACTGAATAGGACGTATGGACTTCCGGCGGCGGCATGTAGGTGGAAAGTTGTTGGCGAGTGAGCTTCGGTGGATTGTGCTGCGGGCCACCTCAAGTTTGTAGTGCTCGCTTTTCCTCTTTGAAAGAAACCTGTGATGGTCGTCTTGAGTGACTTGTGTTCAAATGTTAATGTGGTTTTCGCTGTTGCAGGGATCAGCTGGGCAGCTATTGTATTCGTTAGCTTTGTAGCAGATTGTTGTTTAAATGTACCAAAGTGCTGCTCAGATCTGCCGGGCAGCTGTTGAGTTCATCTGAATTTCGAGGGTCTTAAGTGTTGTACAGATCAGCCAGGCAGCTGTTGACATACTTGATGTTTCTGCAGACGTGGCTTGTTATATATTAATGTGGTTTTAATTGCTGCGCAGTTTAGGCTGGACGCTTTTGAGTTGATTAGCGGGCTGAAATTTAACGTTGGTGGTCCTGAAGACAGTTGTGAAATTAACGGAGCTATTTGCGATGTTTACCATTTCTGTTCAGGCGGCAGTATGCATTAGACTCCATAGAATTTATGCATCAGTGATTACGAAATTGTCCGTTGTTAGCGGAGTGAAATCCGTTTATATCGGTAGGGGTGGATGATAACAGTATTTAAACGCAGTGAAACAATTATACCCTTCAGCCTTGCTTGTCTGCAATTAGTGTGTTTACTAGCGGCTCAAGTAAGTTGTCGGTTGTGGCTGCCCATTTGGTTGTCGAAGTGTGTACTTGTTAAGGTGTTACAATTGGGATAATTCCCCAGTCTTCCATTCAAGTGCTAGTGGGAACTGGCTAACCCAGTTCAAAGTTCATGATTCATGGTCTTACTCGCAGGTTGCTCATAGTTGCAGGTTGCCTATCTATCGACTTCTAGGGGCAATAAATACTATTTTTCAGTATTTCATGTAAGTATTGAGGAAATATAATTGAGAATATTTCCATGTCTAAATAACCGTGCACTTAATGAAGTGACACAATGGTCTTTATAAGTAGATGATCTGAAGTTGGCACTTTCACTTGTGGAAACTAAGTTTGGTTTGTCGTTTGTTCACCTACGTTAGTAACCATTTGCTTCAACTCGTTCAAAGGACTTTTCATTTTTTATTCGGATGTCATGTTATGAAGCTTCCCGCCATTCCAGCCCTTTTAAATATTTATTGCTCTGGTAGCGCTGAGGATGTCTATCAGATGATATGTGATGTGGAGCTCAGAGCGGCACGATTTGATTCTTTAAAGCTTAGTGCGGCATTTGTGGCAATGTTATGTAAAGTTTTTGAGGTGTGTCAAGTAACTTTATATACTTGGCAGGTTTGTTCTTTCGTGTGGAGTTTTTGCGTGATCGCTTGTTTTAAATGATTTCATGATTGCTTCAAAATGTCTTTCACAATTCTCTATTAAAACGTAAAACTGGTTGCGAAGTTGCTGTTATTGTAAATTTAAGTATTCGTCATAAACTTTTTGTATTTTCATATTGATCATTAGCACACTGTTTTGTTATCACCTACGACGAATGATTGCTCCTGGAGGGTATATATATGCTTGAGTTTTGTTGAGCAGTCCCGTGAATCGGTAAGTCGCGTCAAGCTCTCGGTAACATTCACCTTCGGCCACATTTGCCAAATTGAAACAGACGTAAAATCCCCAAGATTGGAGATCTTTTACAGAAGTTCGAAATTTAGAGCGGACTTCACTGCGAGATGCCTATAACAGTTTTTACAACGAAACGTTGTCTCGAAACCTGTCAGAAAATCCAAAGAGATTCTGGTCGTATATGAAGTATGTTAGCGGCAAGAAACAAACAATGCCTTCTCTGCGCGATAGCAATGGAGATACTATCGAAGACAGTGCTGCCAAAGCAGAGTTACTAAACACAGCCTTCCGAAATGCCTTCACAACAGAAGACGAAGTAAATATTCCAGAATTCAAATCGAGAACAGCTGCCAACATGAGTCAGGTAGAAGTAAATATCCTCGGAGTAGTGAAGCAACTTAAATCACTTAATAAATCACTTCTGGTCCAAACTGTATACCAATTAGGTTTCTTTCGGAGTATGCTGATGCATTAGCTCCATAGTTAACAATCATATACAACCGTTCGGTGCCCGCATCTCGTGGTCGTGCGGTAGCGTTCTCGCTTCCCACGCCCGGGTTCCCGGGTTCGATTCCCGGCGGGGTCAGGGATTTTCTCTGCCTCGTAATGGCTGGGTGTTGTGTGCTGTCCTTAGGTTAGTTAGGTTTAAGTAGTTCTAAGTTCTAGGGGACTTATGACCACAGCAGTTGAGTCCCATAGTGCTCAGAGCCATTTGAACCATTTGAACAACCGTTCGGTCAATGAAAGATCCGTACCCAAAGACTGGAAAGTTGCACAGATCACACCAATATTTAAGAAAGGTAATAGGAGTAATCCTCTAAATTACAGGCCCATATCGTTAACGTCGATATGCAGCAGGATTTAGGAACATATATTGTGTGCCGTGCGATGTGGGATCCTTACCAGATACGACTGACAGAGTAAATCGAAAACGTTCAAAGAAAGGCAGCACATTTTGTATTATCTCGAAATATGAGAGAGAGTGTCACAGAAATGATACAGGATGTGGGCTGGTAATCATAAAAGAAAGGCGTTTTTCGTTGTGACGGAATCTTGTCATGAAATTCCAGTCACCAACATTCTCCTCCGAACGCGAAAATATTTTGTTGACACCGACCCACATAGGGAGGAACGATCACCACGATAAAGTAATGGAAGTCAGATCTCGTACGGAAAGATATAGTTGTTCATTTTTTCCGCGCGCTATACGAGATTGGAATAATAGAGAATTGTTAAGGTTGTTCGATGAACCCTCTGCCAGGCACTTAAATGTGATTTGCAAAGTATCCATGTAAATGTAGATGTAGAGATGAAGACGTAGAGCGCTGCACCAGCAGCGGCCTCGCTCTCTTGAAATTCGGTTGTGGGACGGTGAGGTAGGTCGAGGAGCAGAGGCGGGAGTGGGGTCACAATTTTACTCAGTGGTGGCCCGAGTGACCTCATATTGTGGGTGAGTGGTTCGTCGCCGCAATTCCTCATGGTATACGTGGCGTGTGCTGGCCGTGGCTGTTTTGGTGTGTCAGAATGGGACAGGCTGCAAGGAGTAAGCCACCTGTTGTTTACCGCCGTAGCTGCGTTCTTGAGGAAAGCGGTCTGCGGCGTAGCAGTCCCACCACTGGAGGAGGGCGGCTCTCACTCCCACGTTAACTCGCATTTTCCAGCAGCTCGCAGGACATTTTTACGGGTGAGCAAGTTTTGGAACTTGCATTGTTATTGACTTTGTAGTGTTGCACGTGGTATCGCTGCAAGAACTTTTGCTGTGCGACTGTTTCTTTCGATCTCCTCAGCGGTTATAAGCGACGGTGCTGTATATTCTGGTTCTGGTGTTACTGGTTATTGTAGATCTGATTTTATAGGACCGGACAAGACCGTTTTAGATAGTTTAGTAGTGTGTGGTGCAACTTAGACTCCCTAAGTATTGCTGGTATTTGTAATTATGTTTTCAAGAACTGTTCTCTTTAATATTTTGTGATTCATAAGACAGTTCTTCAATGCACTTGTCTCCTGTGCTTCGTTTGAATGGGCTGTCTTGAAATGGTACAGTACAGCCCGACATAGAAAAGATGTACAACATACTTTGTTGCTCTTGTCAGAACAGCGTTTTTTGTATAATAACACCATTTCATTTAATAGACTGTAGCCGGATACCAAAGTAGGAAAGAAGGGCAATTTGTATGCTTAATTATTCAGATTTGCACTTCCTTAAAATAGATCCCTCAATCCAGTTTGGTAATGTTTGTGAATTGAATGAATGGCTGTCGTCTGCTGACCACAGATAATGATTGCAGAGAGCCAGTCGCTGTAGCCGAGAGGTTCTAGGCGCTTCAGTCCGGAACCGCGCGACTGCTACGGTAGCAGGTTCGAATCCTGCCTCGAGCATGGATGTGTCTGATGCCCTTAGGTTAGTTAGGTTTAAGTAGTTGTAAGTTCTAGGGGACTGATGTTAAGTCCCATAGTGCTCAGAGCCATTTGCACCATTTCATTGTAGATTCTATAATCATCTTTGAGACGGTTTTCTGGTCACGTTTGGCCGACCCAAAGGGAGGAAGTATACCGGAGCACTAGAGGGCCTGGAATGTGGCTGACCAATACGGTGGCAAGGTCCTCCACCACTTCTGTGGCAACGCGGGATGACCGGATGAACGGCCATGTTTCAGCACCCTGTCGCTGGTTCCTGACATGTGAAGACGTGCTTTATGTGTGCTCCAGAAAAACAAATTTAAATGAAAGTGGTCTGCATGTGGAATATTTAAGAGTAGATAAACTAATAATTTTTCTTTTCGGAAACTTTTGGTGGGGGGCTCATGTAAATTGATCGGAAAAAAATAGGCTGGTAAAAATTCGTGGAGAACACAGAATTCTTCGGAAGAGACAAAGAGACCAGGTGTTCTAATTATAAGACGAAGTACTAACGTGTGGTAGTATTAAGATGAAATACTTCCGTGTGGCCGGCCACTGTGGCGGAGCGGTTTTAGGGGCTTCAGTTCGGAAGCGCGCTGCTGATACGGTCGCAGGTTCGAATCCTGCCTCGGGCATGGATGTGTGTGATGTCCTTAGGTAGGTTTAAGTAGTTCTAAGTCTAGGGTACTGATGACCTCAGATGTCATGCCTATTGGGTGGAGAATCCCTTGTTTAAGAATTGTGTTTAAGTGTAATGCAAGAAATTTTGCAACATTAGCGTGAAAGAATTTATTGTAATAAAAGAGGAGATATATGAAACATATAGTGGACTTGATTATTGAGTTGTGGGTAGCCATTTTGTTGAGGTATTTTACCATATCCTCCATTTTCTTGCTGGGATGTCCAAGCTTTGATTAAAATATGTACCACAGAAAGGAAATGTGGTCTTGCCAGGGTGGAGTGGGAGTGAGTCCATCAGAATTGAGCAAAAGCTATTAGTCAGATGCGTTATCCATTCCGGTGCGTTAAGAAGGAAGGACGAGAATAAATTGTAGCTTAACTGATAAGCCCTAGGGCTCATATTTCAAGCATAGTGGCAGTGGGTATGATAAATCATTAGAATATTTCTGATGTACGAATAATAATTGTACTCGCTTGGCAGGCCGCTCATCTAGTACGCCTGACTACTAGATGCCACAGAATGGGGTAGGAACCTCCCAGTCTGATCAGAGTAATTCGTAAAAGAAGGTTGTGAATCAATTCTGGTGGCTTCTGGTGAGTGGACGGGAACTGCTTGGCAGAGTATCTCGTGATGTTGTTAATACGGCGAAACAGGTTCAATGCATGCCGGCATTTAGTTTACTTGCTAAAGTACTTGATATTGCTTGAACGCCTGTTCTCTCGTTTGTTTGTTGTCTCTTGTTCAGCTGCGAGTGCACTTGCCTTTATTTAAATCATTTGGGTCTAAAATAAAGTTTAAGTATTTATTGAATTTATTCTCAACTAACAAGCTCTCAGTTCTGGTTTAAGTACATGTGCGGCCGTTAAATCTGGACAACTTGCTGTCAAATTCTCGTCCGTGTCGATTTTCACAATTTGATTTTGTCCGTTTTTTTTTGCTCGACTTTCTTGCCATTTCGTATACACATACGCCATTAAAAGTTACTGGGAGTTGACTGCATTCAGTTTCAACTTTGTTGTTTCCACAGAAAAGATATTCTTCTGGTTAATTGCCAGCATCTGAGTTGTAAATCTGACCACTTGTTATTACATGCACTTTAATGTTATTATACGCCTGTGTTTTAGAATGAGATTGCGTCTCAGATCCTTGAACAGCCAAGCACGTGAAGCGTCCCGATTACCCCGTAATGCCGGAATTGAAATTTACTCCGTTCGATTCCAGTTGACATTTCTCATTGTATTGCTAACTTCCATATATTTGTCACGGAATTTGGTCAATGTAACAAAGTGTATTTAATATTTGTTTGTGTCAGATAGTGTTCAAGGAAAGTTTGTCCAGTCCTTCCATCCACAAAGCAACCAAGCTTCAAGGCGCGTTTCATTTGTTATATAACGAGCGTTTGAGGTTGCAGCCATATATTTTGCTATTACTTGTAAGATAAAAGATTTATTGTCTTACAGACAAATTTTATCAAATATACACTTCGAAAGAAAACTGTTGTGATCTGCCTGAAGTTCAGATTCTATTTTTATTAGTAAATTATGAAATCTGTCTAGTAAAACCACCAGCACCTTCCACTCCCCCTCTTCCACGGTCCCTGCTTTTCAAATGCGTTTCTTTTGCAACTAAGTGTCCACCTATCAGCTGCGAACTGCGAAATGCTCCAGTCCTTGACCTGATTATGTGACAATTACATCTTTATCACCCGGAAACAAAAGAGTGTGAGTGTATGATACTGAACTTTCCTGGTGAATCAAGTGTTTATACTGCTCTCGGTTGTTCAAGTGGGTCCAATCGTTCACAAAGCACACTTAGACAGTGCACCTAGCCACCATCTTTAGGTGATGCTTGTAGAAAGAACGTAATTACTACATCGTCACAGCTTTAGACAAAATCTTGCTTCGACGTTGCATGAAATGAGTTTTCCATCCACTTCCGTATGGCGAAAGATGACTTGGCTCTCGGTAAACCAGCTTTCTGCCGAATTCCATACAAATGCAGTCAAGTGATACCTTGGGCAGACTGTGGTGACAGCTGAAGTGTGCTAGTGCAAATGCTCAAATGTGTGTGAATTTCTAAGGACCAAACTGCTGAGTTCATCGGTCAAAGTATGCTAGTATTCTGCTGCTTGATTCGCTGAAGGTCTCATGGTCGCTGTGGCTATCCTGCACTCTTTTCACTGCTATGATTGAGAAGATGATGGTCGATGATGCTCCAACTCTCCGATTTCTTGTGAAGTTCACCGGGAACAGGTCATGGGCAGACCTGGGAGAATTCGGCCCTACGGCAGAGGGTGGCGGCAGCATGTCGCCAGTACCCTTGACCACACAAGTAGATCTCAAAGCAGAGAAGGTGCTCCTGACTGACCACCTCATGTCCGAGATATCACCTAAGGAGGAAAGAAGATGGCACGAGACAGTGGAGGCCTCTATCCATGGCCTTTCTTGGCCTGAAACTACATGGGTGGCCAGCGAGGAGCTGAGCTGGCGCGGCTTCTTCGGCACTGTCAATCTACATCAGACCACGAGCAAATCAAGAGCGCCACCTTACCTGTTAGTCAAGCACATGAAGAATGGAGACATCTTCCACGTTCAGAGGTTTCTGCATTTCAATGTCACTACCTCGTCGATCCCTCTGACATTGATAGGCTGGGGCTATGGTTCTGCTGCCAAAGCAGCAAGACCACGTGATAAAGTATTTCAGTCACGGAATGGCGTGCATAAAGTGAGTTAAAGCTCACCACGCCGCACGACAATGCACCGACCTCAATGAAGTGTGGCGGCACCCACTAGGAAACTTCCGCAGCTGCAGCAACGTCATGGGCTGGAGCCATGATAAGAAGAAGAAAATACGGAGACGTGGTCGCAAGATCAAAAAGCGGCAGAAAGTCGGATATGAGCCTCCGAGTAGTGGTAACAAGCCTTGCTGCTAAGAAGAGCCGGCGACCTACCCGACACCCCATCCATCCCCACCATAGCATCGCCGATGGTAGGAAAAAGGGAAGATGGTCACGCCACAGCAAAGAAAGACTTAGCAACCGATCTAGACACTGGCGACAACATACACGCCACCCTGTGTACTGCCGCCGACGACGCAGTTGCCACCTTCAGAACCGCCATGGTGGAAGAGAGGGCTGCGCTGAAGGCCGAGGTGGGTGAGGCTCGCCGCCAGCTGCACAAGGTGCGCTAGACACTGCCCCTTGGACTTCGAGCCTCCAAAGAAGAAACACCACCCCCAACAGATCACTCTAATCCCCACTGTGCAGAAGGGGGTAGCGCAGTGGGGGGTAGGGTGATATTGTGGGGTATGTGTTCCTTGTTTGGTGGCGTCCACTCAGCCACCTCGCAGGCTACTACAGTGATACAGGAAGCCATGGAGGACTTCTGTAACCGACCCTCTCCAGAGAGGACAGCAACCACGCAGCAGGCTGCGCCCTAGGGCCACCAGCCTCACAGACCGCTGCTTGCGACGCCACCAGATCATTGCCGATCCAGAGACTGCATGTCGCAGCATCACCTATGAACTGCCTCCATCTTGCACACAGGGAGAGTGGGGCGCTGACAAAAATGATCGCCCACATATCTTCACGATTGTACCTAACCCCATTCCCTCAGTCCTTACCCTTTCATATCTCGCCACCTATCAAGACCTCTCTTCCTTCCTAAGCCCAAACCTTCCACCCCTGAGCAGCTAGACACGTTCTCAGTATCCTTCCCCTGGTGATAATGAAGACAATCAATGCCAATAAAACAAATCACCAGTGACATGTATCAGGGCATCTGTGTTGCAAAAGATGCCAACCAAGGAGAGGAAAAGTGAGCGTGGTGGCGCAGTGATTAGCACACTGGACTCGTATTCAGGAGGACGACGGTTCAATCCCGTGTCCGGCCATCCTGATTTAGGTTTTCCTTGATTTCCCTAAATTGCTCCGGGCAAATGGTGGGATGGTTCCTTTGAAAGGGCACGGCCAACTTCCTTCCCTGTCCTTCCCTAATCCGATGAGACCGATGACCTCGCTGTTTGGTCTCTTCCCCCAAACAACCCCAGCCCCAAGGAGAGGCAGAGGTCAACAAAAAGGAAAAAAAATGGTTCAAATGGCTCTGAGTACTATGGGACTTAACATCTGTGGTCATCAGTCCCCTAGAACTTAGAACTACTTAAACCTAACTAACCTAAGGACATCACACACATCCATGCCCGAAGCAGGATTCGACTCTGCGACCGTAGCGGTCGCGCGGTTTCGGATTGAGCGCCTAGAACCGCTAGACCACCGCGGCCGGCTAACAAAAAGCAAGAAAAGGTCACCACCACAGATGAAACTTCCGACCAGCCACCAGATTGTCAGCAAAAAAGAGGATGTAGGAGTGTCGGCTCCAAGCTGAGTACTAAGGCACACTCCCATGACATCTATCACATCACGGTTCTATGATCAGCATCACTAACACCACTCGCCAACCACAGGACTGGCAGCGAAGTTTTGTTTTCTTGATTTTTAGATAAAGCCCATCCGTGAAAATAAAATACAAGTAATCAGCACAGGAGGATTAGCAGGGGTAGTATCCACATGCATAGCCTGCACATCATCAGGCCTGGAGCGTCATCGTCCAAGGAAGGAGCCGGGAGTACAGGAAGCGCACCGAACTCCAGCAGCCAACGGAAAATGGGGTCGTGGAACACTGCATGCCTACAGGAAACACATTGAAATATATCGAAGCGAATGTGCTTTAACAGACCTCATCGTTTTGGGACTGTGTTGTAAAGGAGGCTGTTGCAATTCGAGTGGTCGATGACCTGATTCATAAAGGCAGTCGCTCCCCACTCAGTAAAGCGCGGTACACACAACTCAACGAACTAAAGTCACAATGTCGGCCGAGACGGCTGAACGACCTGAGATCGGGCTGAGAATGCGACGTCGAGTCTCCCAACCACTTCATCCTAGGTGACGCTCCGCCGAGTAGTGAGGGGAGAGCTGGAGAGTGATTACATGCCAGGCGCGATGTAGCAAAGAAACTGATTCTTTAGATATCACCTGGAGATGACGGCAGAGTAAACTGTACAAACAACGACTGCATCCGTCTGGGCATCCGAAATTAGAGTAAATAATGGAATTAATATTGTGCGATGGAAGTCTTAGATTACAGATAATACAGCAGAACTATCAAGGTATTCTGAAACCAACAATTTTTGGTTTTCCGCCTGCAGGCAGCTTACGAAATCAACCTAATTTTTCGCCGGGCGGAGTGGCAGAGCGGTTCTAGGCGTTACAGTCTGGAACCGTGCGACCACTACGGTCGCAGGTTCGAATCCTGCCTCGGGCATGGATGTGTGTGATGTCCTTAGGTTAGTTAGGTTTAAGTAGTTCTAAGTTCTGGGAGACTGATGACCTCCGAAATTAAGTCCCGTAGTGCTCAGAGCCATTTGAAACAATTTAACCTAATTTTTCCTTTGAAGTATTTTCAGCAAAATTTTTATATTACAACGGCGCAATCTTGTGCAGCGTTTGGTTGTATTGAATAATGAGTAAGTGGAAGTAATGTTGCAGTCAATCCATGGGTGGGGTTATTTTAAAATTTAAAAAAATTCGAATACATTTCTCTGGTTTTAGTGAATGAATTATACACTGTAATAAAGGATCAGTATGGTTGCCGAAAATATGAGATTGCTGTAGTTGAGACTGTTAGTGTTCAAATTTTGTGCATTAATTTGATAAAAATCATGTTTATATATCAGCCTTGAAAAAATTGCAGAATTTTGTGAAACATTAATTGCAAGTATATTCTTATTATTTATGTCATGAAAGCAAAGTAACAAAGAATGTATACGGAAGAATGCAAGCATTCTTGCCTTGAAAACGAAGGTTTTTAAGGAAAGCGATGACGGAAAGCTGCGCAACGATCATGTTTCCCCAGAATGTTTAGAGACTGGAGTGTCTGACTGCTGAAGCCAACTCAAGCCAGAAGTTATACCATCAGTCTCCGATTTTGTCCTGGTTTAGGAAAAAATACGAAATTAAAAAATTCAGATAAATACGGACGAAACCTCACCTACATCCGAAAAGTATAAGATGTAAATTTGAAACTTCCTGGCAGATTAAAACTGTGTACCGGACCGACACTCGAACTCGGAACCTTTGCCTTTCGCGGGAAAGTGGTATACCATCTGAGCTACCCAAGCACGACTCTCGCCCCGTCTTCACAGCTTTACTTCTCCCAGTACCTCGTCTCCTACCTTCCAAACTTTACAGAAGCTCTCCCGCAATATCCTTTCTTTCAGGAGTGCTAGTTCTGCAGGTTCGCAGGAGAGCTTCTGTAAAGTTTGGAAGGTAGGAGACGAGGTACTGGCAGAAGTAAAGCTGTGAGGACGGGGCGTGTGTCGTGCTTGGGTAGCTCAGATGGTAGAGCACTTGCCCGCGAAAGGCAAAGTTCCCGAGTTGGAGTCTCGGTCCGGCACACAGTTTTAATCTGCCAGGAAGTTTCATATCAGCGCATACTCCGCTGCAGAGTGAAAATCTCATTCTGAGAAGATGTATTTTGTTTCCACTTTTGTCTACATGACTATAAAGAATACAGTTAGGCACAAGTATCGCTAAGAAACAACATGACTAAAGTTGTATAAGACCCGCTACTATCACATCATTAATAATTAGATAATGACAGCGAATCCTCTGAAACAGAATGTAGTGTGCATGGTCCTCTAGACGTTACTTGTAAAACGTAAATTTTTGTTCAGAATCAATGTTTCAAACTTCGTCAACACAACACAACTTCTCTTCCTTTGTGCCAAAGACACTGTTTAAGGAAATAATTATATTGTTCCTCTCACGCTTCTTTCTTCATTTTTCTATTGTGCTTTCGCTCCTAATCTAAGGAACCTGCAAAGCTCTTTGGTACCAAATGAGACAGTGAAAGGTTTTTTTTTTTTTGGGGGGGGGGGCTGTAATAGTACCGCTCAGTGACTGTTTATCAGTTAAGACCAATGGCCTTATACTCTAATACAGATTGCACTGCTTATTGCTAATATTGTGCGATTAACTTAGAACGATTTTCTCAATTCTCGGCGTGTTCTAATATATTCTGCTTCACATCTTGCCATTGCTGCAATATCTGTAAAGGATTTGGTTTATGTCACAAAAAGTAAGCATTTATTTTCTGTGAGAAGTGGTGTGATTCGTATAATCGGATGTTATGTTTAGTAACAGCATGACACTTCAGATGTATGTTTGAGGAATTGTATAAAAACTTAATAATTCATGCTAAACCGCTATTTTGTCTTCCTGTCCTTTATCTAACAACGTATATTGAAGGAAAAAGCAGAAATTCAATGAAAAAGATATAACTCTGGTGCTTTTGAAAATTATAAGGAGAGAGTACTATAAATACAATCATTCAATCTTCGTTTATTCACACGATTGTCAGAATGACACTACCTGGGAATTTCATTGAAATTACGTTAACTACTGTATTACATTTATTTTACTACGTCAACAAGTCGTTCAACTGTTGAGACTGAAAAATTTATTTCAGCTGTTACTCATAAGCATTTCACATATCCGTTAAGAGAGAGAATCAGTTTTATTCCACTTGTTTTTAACTGTAACGTTGGTTTCATAGCTCACCATGGTTAATATGGCCCGTGTGCAGTCTATACATATCTGCGGTCTAAGGATGAAGGCAACTAATTAATGTATTTCGTCATCTTCAATGTCGCAGTCTAAATTCACTCTTTTTTTTATCTGGCCTTTCCTGTACTATGACTACTATTGAGTTTCCACCAGTTCTCTTGTTCAACACGCCCTTATTTTGATTCTTACTGTTCCCCATTACTTAATTTTTATTCATAAATAAAAATATGTGTTATGCAGAATTTACTAGAGAAGACGTATTACGTCAGAGAACCTTAGCGAAGGAATCTACTTTTCTGCATTTTCGTCCTTTCATTCCATTTTCTTCATCAGAATTTCGACATATCACATAACACAGGTCTTACATCGTGCTTTGTACTAATTTTAAGAACAGCTATTCTTTCTCTTTGTGAAAGGAACCTCCAAAATCTTTGTGATCTGTGATCTGTGTATGCCAGTTATTGCAATATCGCATGTTATACGAAAACTTGAAGTTACAGACAATTTTTTTCTTCTCTTCGTTAAGATGTACTGTATTTTTATGGGGAAAAATATTTCTTCCAGGTACTACCGAAATGTGTTGTGATAGTATTTCAAATAAGCAGAAGTCAATAAATATAGAATGCGATTATATTATAATTTTGTTTCAACAACACGTTTATTTTCATTATTTCATTCACAGTTTTACACACAGAGACGATTCAAAAACATAATTATCTACAAATTGTACATCACAATAGTTTGTGCCACAATTGTGTTCAGTTTTATCTTCACGGGACTGCAACAAATACATTCATTTACGACTTTTATTTATGACACATCACGTTTATTAGTAACTTGATCATCGAAAATTTTTCCCTATCAGTAAATGCGGACTCAAAAATGAAAATTTAATAGGGTACTTTGCATTGGTCTCTTTACACTGTGAGAGCTATCATAAGGCCCACAATGTATGAATTATAATTTCCAAAATTTGCGGATTAGGCGAGGTAGCGTGGACTAAATCTGCGTCGTAAGACGAGAAGAAGTAGGCCGATATTCGTTGCATTTCAATACGAACGACCCACTTAGATGTTAGAAAAGATTCAGTCATCATTACACCAATTAGGCGGACAAAAATATAATTCTTTAAAAAAATACCTGATTTTGGCTTTCTTAGAACCAACGGAAGCATTTTTTGTGGGTATCCCAGTTTCAGCATATATGAAAATAGCGCTTCATTTGGATATTTTGCATGAATGATTTGTTATTTTTTAAGCCAACTATAAGAATTAAAGACACACCATTTGACACTCTGTGTTAGTCCCAAGGTAATGTTGCTAGTGGAAATATGACACAAATTTTTGTGCTGCTACATATTACATGTAACATCAAGATGAAATTTTTTATCAAAACAATCACCTTACCCTGACGAAGCAAATTTATATTTTCTATTAGAAATCTCTAACTACACAGGAAGACTGGTTTTACTGAAAGTCTTGACATACATGTTAGAGCATCCATACATCGAGGACAGAATTGAAACTTGTATATAAAATGTAGGTTTACAGAAACGTCAAATAATTATCAATATGACAAGTGTAGCAATAGCTTTGGGTTACCAATTATTAAAGAATAAATGACATAGAATATGTATAATACATCATAATATTACATATTATACTGTAAAATAACAATTCTTTCAGTAGCAATTGTAAATTCAAGAATGATTTCCTTTATAAAATATGTTAACGGAGATGGTTAAAAATGGATACATTCACAAGTGTGCTCTAAGCTGCCTCGACTTCCAGCACATGTAACACATATAGTATATCAGTAGTCAGCAAGACTCTTGGACGAGCATTTCTTAATCTGCCACTTGTAAAGCACACACCTTTTCAAGAGTTTTTTCACAAGTATGTGGATTCTGACTTACACTTAAAACACCCTTCAGCATTGGCCATTAATGACTCATACTAATAGTAGTACCAGCGGCCACACGACAATGACTCGGAGCAAATCATTATTGACACTCTTCAAGCTTTCAAACCTGTGTGATGCAAAGGACACACGGAAAATATTCCAATATCCGTAATTGATATAAGAGCAAACTCGATTTTTCTCGCAAAGTGGAATTTTGGGGTGTTTATTGGGTCGACACAAAATGCTTTGATCATTCTAAGAATGGCACAAGTAAACAAGCGAGTTGGAATGGTGCAAGAAAAACCAGTTAAAGGAGATATGGATCAACTATTAAGTAGACACTGATAATACAACACGAAGATTTATGTAGAGATTGAAGTATACGATGAGAATAGAGTGCGACATAGAAACTCTTCATCCCTATTATTCCATAAACTGGACTAGAACGAAGACAGCAGCGGCGACACAGACAAATAAGTCGTACTTTTATTCATGAGTTACAACGCTTCAGAAGATAAAAATATGCTTCGACATTAAAACTGTAACTCTCTGTTTCACTCCCCCACATTCCCATTAACTAAAATATCTTATCTTACTGTGTGAAACATTAAAATAATTATAACTGCATCTTTTTTAAATATGAGGGCTTCAGTAAATGTTTGGTTTCCAGATCTGTACACCAAATCGTTAACAGTGGGGTGCGGTTAGTAATCTTTCCGTTTTATTTCTACTTTTTAAAATACGCACCAAAGTTTAGTTGGAAGAGCCCATATGCTGAGAACACCAGGTATCAGTCAACGGTAATGCTGATCCACTGGGTGAAGCGTTTATGCCAGTGTAATGGTGTTGAATCAATTATTGCTGGTGATTACGTGTTCTTAATAAATTAAAGAGTTTCATCACTGGCACGGAATAACGAGCAAGAAACAATTATATATCTCCAAATGCTCTTTGGTACTAGTGAACTTGACTTCTCTTTCAAGCGCAGTTTACTTTTAGGAGAGTAATTTACATTAGTCAGTAATTAATGTTACAGCCTCATTTTAGAAAGTGTCCTGAAATGGTTTATATTTTACGGAGCTGTAAGTCTTATATTCGTAAATTTTGAAAAAGTGATTCAGTATAAATATTTTTGTCGGGGCGTATTCTGAGCACCGTTTATGACTTGCACATTGTTCTTGCTGCTGATAAAGTAAGCTCTGCAGTAATTAGAGGTAACTGTTCAGTCCTGCATTTTTACGTTGAAATTGACAAATGAACAACGCCTTATTTTAGCTGCTTTTAGACTTTTCAAGCTGTACAATGTATAAGTAAATGTATGAAATTATTTACAGCAATACATTGACAGAATTTGTGTGTTCCTAGCACTGAGCAATGTTGTGCGTAGCCACTGGCTTCTGTTAGATACCGCTGGTAATAAAATAGTGTACCTGAGGAGAGATCTGCAGAAATTTTTTAGAGGAATTGTAGTTGTAATCAAGTCCAGAATATGTGTAATAATATGAACGAATAAAGGTGTTTTGCCGTCAGCCAAAGTGCGATATCATAGCAGGAGAAGAAATAAATCACACAATAATTTCCAAAGTGTCGCATTTAGCCGTCATTTTTCCACTTTAAATCAGAGTTTCCTACTGAACTCGTGAACTGAGCAAAAGACTGTAGACAACCATATGAAAATTGATTCAAGCGGGAAACATTTAGAAACGACTTGTTCAACAGCGAGGGTGACTCCAAAAAAGCAAGCACACTTCTTCCCCGTTGTTCCCCCTTTCTCTCCCCTCCGACTAATCGCGAGAGCTGCTGATTGGCTCGACACGGTCGCCGACAGGAGCCTGAGGAGCTGTCGGTGTGGCTGTCTTGGCACGGTGGGCGCAGCTGGCGGCCATCACGGCCAGTGACGTCACAGCAGCGCGCCGCACAGCAGCAGAGGCAGCAGCAGCTGCGACACAAGCGGGGGATTCCCCCGGCAGGCAGAGCTCTCGGGCACCGGCACCACCACCTCAGCTGCGAACATGCAACAGTTCTTATCAAAACGAACAGAAGACTGCACGCATACACAAACAAGAAAAATACAAAACAAAAGGTTCAAATGGCTCTGAGCACTATGGGACTTAACATATGTGGTCATCAGTCCCCTAGAACGTAGAACTAATTAAACCTAACTAACCTAAGGACATCACACACATCTATGCCAGAGGCAGGATTCGAACCTGCTACCGTAGCGGTCACGCGGTTCCAGACTGAAGCGCCTAGAACCGCACGGCCACATCGGCCGGCAAGAAAAATTCAGGTGGCATGTACAGGGTGTCCATAATTTGAGATCCCGGGTTCGATTCCCGGCGGGGTCAGGGATTTTCTCTGCCTCGTGATGGCTGGGTGTTGTGTGATGCCCTTAGGTTAGTTAGGTTTAAGTAGTTCTAACTTCTAGGGGACTGATGACCATAGATGTTAAGTCCCATAGTGCTCAGAGCCACTTGAACCGTAATTTGAGACCCAGTTTCAAAACGCTGTAGAAAGAGAACCACCGTGCAGGATGACATCAGATTCGATCAGGATTATATGACATGACACAGGGGGAAATGTCATTACCTGTACAGGGTGATTTTTTCCAACGTGTACAAACTCTAGGGATTGAGCGATGAGAGGATACGGAGCAAAAAAATGTTTGATGAACTTATGTTGAGAAATGCATGGTTTCCGTGCTAGAGACCATTTATTCAATCATACATTGTTACAGAGACTGCGTTGTAATACGTGCTGTGTCATGCAGCCACAATTACGGTACGTGCTGAAAATGGTTTCCAAGTGCCTCATAACAAACGTGTACGCACCGTAGCCAGGTGTGTGTCACACGTTCACATCGGCCAGGCTGCATCCGAACAGTGCCAAAGGCAGCATGAATACGCTACTCCAGTGTCTCCACATCTGGAATGGGCTCTCCGTACACGATACTGTTGAGATATTGACTAGGGAAGACACGACTGATGTGATGGTGATGTTGGCTGGAGCACCATCATGTAGTAGCCACATAACCCTCCGAATCATCAATGGCACTTCTTCCAGCGTAGGAGGCAAAGTCATCCGCAAGACATGCCTATAGTTCCGGCCTGTTAGGCGACGTGGGAAGAAGACTGATCCCAAAATAGGTCGCCAGTTATCCCGGTCCACACATTTCGGCTACACCGGTGGTGATGATTCCCTGTCACAGTACTGTGGGGGTTCTGCTTACTATCCCACAGATGACTGTTATGAAAGATGAAAGCTCCGCGTGAAGGTGGCCTCATCTGTGACTAGGATGGATGACAAAAATCTACATCTACATCTACATACATACTCCGCAGTCCACCATACGGTGCGTGGCGGAGGGAACCTCGTACCACAACTAGCATCTTCTCTCCCTGTTCCACTCCCAAACAGAACGAGGGAAAAATGACTGCCTATATGCCTCTGTACGAGCCCTAATCTCTCTTATCTTTGTGGTTTTTCCGCGAAATGTAAGTTGGCGACAGTGAAATTGTACTGCGGTCAGCCTCGAATGCTGGTTCTCTAAATTTCCTCAGTACCGATTCACGAAAAGAACGCCTCCTTTCCTCTAGAGACTCCCACCCCAGTTCCTGAAGCATTTCCGTAACACTCGCGTGATGATCAAACCTACTAGTAACAAATCTAGCAGCCCGCCTCTGAATTGCTTCTATGTCCTCCCTCAATCCGACCTGATACGGATCCCAAACACTCGAGCAGTACTCAAGAATAGGAATCGTGGTTGCCTGGTAAAGAAATCGGTGACAAAATTGCTCCCGATGTGAAAGTCCGTCGCTCGTAATCCCTGCACACGCTGTGTGTGATGAGGATAGTGACAATTGTCATGGAGAATGTTCCACGCCATCGTCTGTTTTACCCTGTACTGACGGGCCAACCACCTGTTACTGACACGGCGTTAACCTTCCGTAGTGTTACATTTTCCGCCAAGTCTGGTGTCCAATCATTTCGGTTACGTCCTTCATACTTTCCTGCTTCCTGAAAAGTACCCTGTCTCAGACAAACGTCGAAACACTTTTGCAAGTACTGAATGCTGTGATTGTTGTCGGCGGGGAGAGGTCTCCTGATAAAACCATGCTGCCCGCCTCTTGTTGCCAGTTGTCTTTGCGTAAGTAATCACTATGTCGGCGAGCTCTACATTCGGATACGGTAGCGTTATTTCCAACGCTGTATCACGTCCACTACAAGGTGAATCAGCAACAGAAGTGATTCGGACACAACTTCACCAATTACTATTGCAGGAGAGGGACCTACGGTTTGACGTATGAGCAACAGTACCATTCTCTGGGAGGAAACCATGCATACTGTGACTGTGGCTGCATGGTGCAGAGGATATTAGACCGCAGTCTCTGTAAGAATGTATGATTGAATAAATGGTCTGTAGAATGGAATTTATGCATTTCCGGACATGAGTTTATAAGACGTTTTTTGTTCCGTATCTTCTCATCGATCGATCCTAGAGTTTGTACACAGTGGAAAAAAAATCACCCTGTAGATGGCGCTGTAAGCGGGGTCGGCTACAAGTCACAGATAAATCGCAATATGACGATTATGGGTTTGGTTGCACGTATCATCAATACTGTCCACTGTACATGACTGGACAAGTTCGGCAGTTAACAGTTGTAGCACTGGTATTTAGGTGACACCAACCACCACTGCAAGGTCGTTGCACATGGGATGGGAAAAATATTTTTAATTGTCATGAGGCCAAAACTCGCATAAAAAGCGGAATGACAGCTGTTTTTAATTGTCATGGGCCAAAAATCACGTAAAAAGCAAAATGATATCGGTTTCCAGTTGTCGTGAGGTGGCCGCAAGACGTGTTCAACATGCTATCCACCGTTTCCTGGCGTAATTTGAAATGAAGAAACATCATATTCCACAACAGATCAGGATGTCTCGGAAGTTACATTCAGAATGCGTTGCGCAATGCGTGCCTTCAGTTTAGCTACGTTCGTAATTGGAGCACTGACCACAACAGCCTTCATATAACCCCACAGCCAGAAACACACGGATTGAGATCAAGTGATCTGGATGGCCAGGCTGTGGGGAAATGACAGCTGATAATTCTGGCATTTCCAAAATGACTCTGCAGCAGCCACTTCCGTGGCTGTGCAGTGTGCGAAGGAGCGGCTTGTTACATAAAAGTGTTCCTGCCCATACAATGTTGAAGGGTTGAAATTACGTTGGTGCGCTAAAGACTCTCTTAGCGTTTACCAGTGATGGCACCTGTAGGAGGACCTGCAGGGCTCACCTCGAAAAACACGGTCCTACGCTAAACGATGCCGTCCACCCGTACCACACGGTAATCTTTGCAGTACGAAGTGCAACAGACTGATGTGCATGCGAATTTCACACTGCCCATGTTCTACAGTTCTGCATATTGACATGTCCTTGGAGATAGAGATGGGCTTCGTCTGCCCACAGAATGTGCCACAGCCATTCATTGTCCACTTACACGAGTACAAGAAATTCCTGAGCGAAAGTTTATCTTGTTGGAACGTGAACAGGAAGCAACTCCTGAATATGGGCATGGATAGCAATACAGTATGTTTGATAGGATTTCATGCATCGTGCTGACAAGCAAGTCCCGATTCGGGTGATTCCCAGTGTCTTGCATGTTTGTATATCATTGCTCGACGCCTCCTAAAAAACTGTGGCCACATCTTCGACAAGTGGTTTCCTCCTTCTGCCACAATGCGCTTCTAAAGAAACAGTCTCATCGAATTCAGTTACCATTTTCACGAGACCCTTAGCAGATATAGGACCAATAGCTTTTTACGTACACTAGAACGTCGGAAGCTCTGCAGGGCTACTAGCGGGTAGTCACCGTTCTTAGCTTTACCAACACCGCGCGATCCTTTATCGAGACAGCTGCACTAGGCATCTCAGACGCAAACTGAACAACAGCGGTGTGCCGCTTCTTCTTTAGTATGAATTTTCTGACGCTTAAAGCGCCACCTATTGGTCAGTTTGTGTGTGTGTGTGTGTGTGTTTGTGTGACATGACTTTTCCGTCTGTGGCAACAGTATGCTGTTCAAATATGACGTCATTGCGAGGAGTGGTCTCTTACTACAGCGTTTTGGGTCTGGAGCTTTAATTATGTACACCTTCTTCTTTCTACGAGGATACTGGAACACATGCCGCACAGCAACGCTATGAACTACCTCGAAGAAAACTATCTCTTGACACATAAGCACCGAGGATTCAGTAAATATTTTTTTAACTGAACTGGCACTTCTTTCACAAGACATAGGGGATTTTATGTTAATTCCAAATTTCTAGATTTCCAGAAGGCTTTTAACCCCTGTCTTCAAAACCGGCGTCTAATCAAATTGCGTCCCTGTAGAACATCATCTCATCTGTACGACTAAATTATAGTTTCCAATCGGAAAGGTCAGAGTTCATAGTAATTACCGGGAACTGAAACCAGAGTTATATCTGTGGTTCCCCAAGTAAGTTTGACGGGGCCTCTGCAGTTTATTAATCTATATATCTTTAAAAGATAATCTCAGGTATGTAAACTTCAATGACAGTCAAGTTTTGTCTCTCTTCTTCGACGGTTAAAATTTTAAAACTTCCATTTACATTACTATATCGTATAACTCCGTTTTACAATCTCTTACGTATGTAAATGACAACCTCTTTGCATGTTCTCTCCTGAGGAGGAAAAGAAAGAGGAGGCTATGGATTTCTAAGCCAAACTGCAATTAGTTTTGGGCCCGTATAACAATAAACTTCTAATATTACTGGCAGGAATTTAAACGCATGGCTGGGAAACAAACCTAACACAAAGATTGTAGGAACGGTGGGAGAAAATGTAAGTACCAACGGAAGATTGCTAAGAAATGTCATATTTTTATTACACCGAAGGTAACAGAAGACACTACCATAAATACATATGATCAGCTGGAAAACAGCAAGGCAAGGTGAAGGACAAAAGAGTGCACAGAGGGTACGGCATGCTCTATCCGAGTGAGGGAAAGAATGAAGTGCCGATGGATTTCTATGCCAAATTGCAATCAGTTATGGAAAAATATAACAACAAACATCTAATAATACTGACAGGTTCTTTAAACGCATTGACAAGAAACAAATTTAACCCAAGGGCTGCAAGAACGATGGGCGAAACCAGTCATTAATAACAATGAAAGATTTCTTAGAAATTCAGTATTTTTTAATAATTTAAGATAGATAAAAACATATCCATGAATACAAATGGTCAGATCGACACACTAATCACTGAATTATCGTAAACGAATAATTGGAAGTCAAGGTGAGGAAGAAAAGAGTATACAGAAGTTAGTGCATACGTCCTAACCATTTCCTGGTGTCATCTCAAAAAGATATACACAAAAAACGGAGAAAGAGCAAAATGTTGACAAAAGGAAAGATGAAAGAGAGAAACTACGCAGTATATCGACTAAGTTAACGTAGCATACGTGGTCTCTGTAAGGGGATTCTTAATCAATAAACTGAGCAAGAAGAACAATAGGAAGAAATAGAGAAAGAATGGAAAAATAAAGGAAATGCAGTTAAGAAAGCTGCTAAAGAGGCCACAGGAACAAGAGAAATGTATAGAATGTAGAAAGCGTTAAAATTTGGATATTGTAATTAGATAACGTTATAAAAACACAAGAGGCTTATCTTAATTATCTCAAAGAACCAATGGAGGAGAATCATCACATATATGAACAAGAGGAGAATTCACCATGTTCCTCGGTAAAATGAGTACACCAAGAGTCTTGGAACAGGTTTATAAGCCTAATACAAGACCATATTCAGAGAAAGCATGTAATAGGTTATCAAACAGTGAAAATGTTCAGAAAGAAAAAGAAGTAGCTCAAATAAATAATAACCAACGAGCAAAAGGAATAGAACATTAAAAGAATTTGTGGTGTAAAGAAGTGTGGTCCACAGCGAGTAAAGAGGATGACATTCAAATCGCACGTGTAGATGATTTATGTGTAGATGAACTAAGAGAAGGCCTTAACTCTATAGAGAATACAAAAGGTACCGGTAGGGATAGCATAAAACTGAACTGCAAAAACAAGGAGAGAGTGTACGATATAAGAGAATCCTACATTTGTTTAAGATTTGCTGGAGAAATAGAGCAGTTTCAGATTCATAGTCACAAGCAAAGATAATAACACTATTTAGAAAAGGAAACTTTAGTAACTGCGAAAAGTGTAGAAGAATTAGCTTACCACACTCCGCACACTAAGTTTACGCAAGAATAGCAAAGAAGAGATTGAAGGTTATGGCTGAGAGCTTATTAGGCGAAGAACAAATGGGGTTTCGGAGGGGCGGATCGACAAGACATAGGAAAACTATAATTACACAAATAAATAAAGACAGAATGTAATGGGGAACCCATTTGATACATATTGATTTCTCTAAGGCTTTCGAAATTGTTGGTATAGAGAAATGCTGGAGAATAATAGGGTAAAAGGGGTACCCACGACATCTAATAAACGTTTAAAGAGTATGTACAAACACACAACTGTCGGTTTAGGTATAAATGGTACTCCAACACAGCCCGTAGCCATAAACAAAGGAGATAAAGAAGGGTGGCAGAGATTTTTGGAAATTTGTGGTATGTTTCTATGAGACCAAACAGCTGAGGTCATCGGCCCTAGGCTTATACACGACTTAATCTAACTTAAACTAACTTACGCTAAGGACAACACACACATGCATGCCCAAGGGAGGACTCGAACCTCCGACGTGGGGAGCCGCGTGAACCACGGCAAGGCGCCATGACCTCGCGGATACCAACCCACTGCAGGTGGCAGAGTTCCCGCCACTTTTTAAATTGTATTGAGATGAAGAAATTCGGAAATGGAAGAAGATTTTTAACGGAACAATGAAAATGAACAACTGCTCGCTTGAATTTCCTTTTACATGCAGACGACGCCATACTGCTGCCGGAGAATGAAGGTGACCTACACAGAGGAATTTGAGAAAATAAGGCAATATTATGGGTTTTTAACGGAAACACGTTGAACGAACACATTTCTGTCGTTAATAATAGGATAATACAACAGCTCAAACACTTTAGGTATGTAAGTTGCGACGTCACTTGTGAATGTGACGAAAACACACAAGCGAAGTTAGAAAAGTTTGCGAATGTATATTTTTTGTGTATGTGTGTGGTGTTGCGCGCGCGCGCACCTGTGTGTATGTGTGTGTGTGTGTGTGTGTGTGTGTGTGTGTGTGTGTGTGTTTGTAAAATAAAAAGATACCCGAAAGTAATACGCGGGAAGAAACAAGGCTGAAATTGCTGTCTCAATGCTTCTTTACGGAAGTGAGTTGTGGGTTATAAATAAATGCAAAGACATTCTCGTACTAGCAACAGAGATTAGATATCTAAGAGCAGTAGATGGATGCACAAGAACAGCTCGATTCAGAAATTTGGATGTTTTGGAATAAAATAGTATATTTAATACCCTTAGCAAAACACAACAATATAAATGAAACTGGAATGAATAACTGGAAAGAATCAATGGAGAAAGATTACGACTCCAGATAAGATTTAACCCATTTTGAATAAGACGTCAAGGAAGACTGAGGAACAGATGGATATTGGTTCAAATGGCTCTGAGCACTACGGCACTTAACATATGAGGTCATCAGTCCCCCGATGGATACTCTAAAATGCAAAATAAAAATAAGTCCTAATTCTTGAATTGAGGATCATGATGAGACATTCAGACGAGCCATTTTAAATAGTTCGCAGATCATGTAGTCTCTTAATGTCCAGTAAAAGCATCCGAAGATAACCGCATTTTGCGAAAATCGGCAATCGACCCTCAACAATAAAAAGTGTGAGTTTTTCAACATGAGTACTAAAGATAATTTACTAAAGAAGTGTCTACAATACGCTTGTCCGTCCTGTTATGCAGTAGTGCTGTGTAGCATTGCAACCTTATCAGATGGGATTGGGAGGATACTGAAAAATTCAAAGGATATATTGTTTTGTGTTATCACGAACTAGGGAAGACTGTGTGACGGATATCACAAGCACAGCGGAGTGGCTGTCGTTAAAACAAAGTTTGTTTTTCGTTGCGGCGAGACTTTTTCATGTAGTTAAAATCACCAGTTATCTCCTCCTAATGCCCAAACGTTTTGTCAACTACCATGTAGATAGGGAGACGTGACCATTGTAATACATTAAGAGAAATTGGAGCTCACACAGGAAAAACGATCACTTTTTCCCACTCGCTGTTTGAGAGTATGACAGTAGAGAAATGGTTATCTGGACCTCTTCCCAAACACACAAGTGAATTACAGAATAATCGAGTTAATATAGATGTAGGTATTTAATTGTGTGTATCACCTTGCAAGGCAAACATAAGATCGAGTCTGGATGGCAGCACAGTCGTGGATAAGTCCTCCAAGTAGATGAGGGAGGAACTAACAATGGATATTGCAGTTTTCTTAAAATTAGACTGCTTTCACACGCTAAACATCTGTACTCCACTTTTCTACAAAGGTAATCCCAAAAGTAGAGGTCTCCTATTTTTTTTATAAGTACATAGACCTGTTTATTTCTACAATGGCTTACATCAGTTTACAGCTTGAACATTTAGCTACCACCATTTCTGTCTATGCATTTTTGTAGACGCCGTGGCAGTTTTTGTATGCCCATGTCATACCAGCTCGCCGCCATACTGTTTAGAAAGTTATGAACCTCTTCTTTCACCTCGTCGTCGGAGCTGAGTCGCTGGGACCACAATTAACGCTGACAGGTACTGTGAGAAGCTGAAAAAACTCAAACGGGCAATTCAGAACAGGAGAAGAGGAATGTTGAGCCAGGGCGTACAAATTCTCCATGGCAACGCTCGCCCACACATCGCTCGGCAAACCGTTGCTCTCCTGCAACAGTTTCAGTGGAACATAATCTCCCACCCTCCCTATAGTCCTGACTTGGCGCCCAGTGACTCACCTGTTCTCTAGGTTAAAAGAACATTTGGCCAGAAGGCGATTCAGATCCGACAACGAGGTGAAAGAAGAGTTTGATAACTTTCTGAACAGCATGGCGGCGAGCTGATATGACATGGGCGTACTAAAACTGCCACAGCGTCTACAAAAATGCATCGACACAAATGGTGATTATGTCGAAAAATAGTTAAATGTTCAAGCTGTAAACTGATGTAAACCATTGTAGAAATAAACAGGTCTATGTACTTATAAAAAAATAGGAGGCCTTACTTTTGGGATTATCCTCGTACACAGCACAACAGTTAAACTCTGAGCGCTACTTGTGTTTCACAATACTTCTCGCGCCCTATGACTGTGCCAAAATCGATCCAAATTGTTGTTTGAAGCTGAATCACACTCTTTCGTTTTGGTGATTGTGGCTCTGCTTCGTAGCATCGACTTCACGAAACATCAAAAGAGTAGGACAGTCTTATTGATCCATGGTTGATTGTGAGGCGTGACGATACCGTCCCAGAAGTGTTACCACAAGATTCTGTTAGTTGCCGCCATCAGGCTCATTGGACTATACGTTTCCTTGAGAGATCACCTCCAGTTCTGTATGCCATCTGCTCTTTGCTGCCATTACCCAGCAGTCGTACACGTTGTAGATCTTCCGGAACATGTTTGGCCATCGGTTTTCTGGCATGCTGTATGATTTTGATTCTGTGTATCAATACAACCATTATGTTTGGCTCATTGCACAAGATGTAGAGCTCAATGTTGTGTCGGATTCTCCACTGCCCGCTTTCTGCAACGGTGAATCTGTAGATTTTACCAGCCTTTCTCTCAAACACCGACAGGTTCTGTTTTGTTTTGTGCAGAACAATTTATCAGATAAATGTATATAGATTATCTTAAAATTTGTTGTCAAACATCTCCTACTGTGGACAGAATATACTGCAACCTCGTCTGCATTTGGACTTGCCTGAAAGGCTCCTATCCAAAACAGCACCCAGATATTTGATTTCTCAAATGTAGTCGTATTGTCCACCTAGAATCTGGAAATGTGCAATTAAACCACGGGACCTATTTTTCTCTTTGTTTAATCTCCGTTATCTTTTTTACTGCTGACCTGGAGTCATTTTCAGCTGAGACAGGGTGCGCGTGTCAAGAATATTTCAGTCCATGTAAACGTACGCCTTACCAGAACATTCTGCAGGGGCGGGGGCTCGTCGACAAGCGGAATGGATGTCCTGGTACTGTATGAGGCGCACACATAGCCTCAAAGCGGCGTGTACCAACACAGACAATATTCCAAAGCATGTCTTCGTGAGCCCACGAAAAGTTCTGCGCCCATTGAAATGTGGTGAGCAATGATGCAGACGTATGGAATCGTCTTCTTTACTCGACAGGAAGGATATGTTTCTCGGTGGTATACATGCACCTCGATTCTAGTCGTCCAGCATTAAGTGGCGAATGATTTCAAGCACACTGGCCGATCTGTACAATGTTTCAATCCACAACAGTTTACGTTGGCCATTAAAATGGGAACGCCGTGAGGACGGGGTGCACAAAGTGTTAAAATGCCTAGAAGTATACTACATGCTTTGTTTTGGAAATGGTTAGTACTTCAGTGAAACTGAAGAAAGTTGGTAATACCGTCAATATTATCTGTGTACGGAAATTTTCTAAATCAGAAATCCTATTTCAGTGTTCCTTGTTTGCGATAAAACGGTGTTATGTCTCTTGAAAGTTTACCACCATGTACGATATTGTAGTATCTGTGTTGTTCCAAAGTGCGGTGCAATTTTCCTTCTCACATACATGCATGTTTTAGGGAATAGGCACAGCGGAAACTACAAACGTTATTAAAGAAAAGAAATGTATTCGCTATTATGATTATCAGCAACCCCAACTCTATAACGAAATGATGTAGGCTATATATTAATTTTGTCAGTTACTAAGCTGTAACACCATAACGCAGTTATTTTATGACCGTCGTTCAATTACACTTACCACGAACGATGAAAACTTGTTTTTAATAATGTATGGATGTTGCCATCTCAAGAAAGGCTTTAACGGTGTGTGTAGCCGTAATGGCACCTACACCAACAATGAACGTTTTGTTATCTGAACATGGCTAGGTTGTTAGCCGAAAGTAGTGATGTGTCCAAGTGAAGAAGATTTCGTATGCTGTCTTGACTCATGGGTTTTCAATACATATATATATATATATATATATGTCTCCTGGTTGATTATGTCAACAAACTTTGCTCGCAATATTTGTTGCTTGTCTTGGTGGGGTCCAACATCTCTCATGCGAATACGGAATTAATGTGTCCAAGAGGACCGTACTGACCTCCATTCAAGATCTTAACGGCTCCACGCGCCTAGCGACTGAGAGGACAGATTTTCATCTCGTACCTTGAGTCAGGAAACGGGCTTGTAGGTGGCAAGACAAATAAACAGCAGGTAGTTATCTACGAAAACTCTAAAGCATCGGAACTAAAGTTGCCAATAATTTATTCATATAAGCAGTAGTTTCAGACAACAATTTGGATCGATTTTGGCACTGTCATAGGGCGCGAGAAGTATTGTGAAATACAAGTAACGGTCAGAGTTTAACTGTTGTGCTGTGTACGAGGGCAATCCCAAAAGTAAGGCCTCCTATTTTTTTATAAGTACATAGACCTGTTTGTTTCTACAATCGTTTACATCAGTTACAGATTGAACATTTAACTATTTTTCGACATACGGACGTACTTCATTTTGTAACATAGACATTTGTAAAATTATAAATCAGAACTCCAAAGTAATACGTATTACATGTACTTTCAACAAATAAGAAAGGGGCTTCTGATTCAACCATGAAAGTTCTGTTGCAAGCAACTGTAAACAATGCTTGTTATTTGTACAAATATCGAAAGTCGTTCCACATCCCATTATCTCTCTCTGTCTCTCTCTCTCTCTCTCTCTCTCTCTCTCTCTCTCTTATTTGTTCTCGTATTACACACATATAAATGTAGAAAAAAGACTCCGAGAATGTAGTGCTCAAAGATTTACCAAACACAACAACAGGTGTATGGCAATAAAACATAAGCTCCGCACGTACAGTTGCGTTGCTCTTACTGTGTTTTCCTATGAAAAACAAGTTTTGTTTGGAAGGATCTCCAATGCACTAATAATCTGTAGGTATCAACGAATAGTTCTGAACACAAAGGGAAAACTGAAGAGTCTGGTGCCAGTTTCACATAGGTACACATATGGTGTACTAACTCCCTGATGGGATCACTTGGACAATTAAAGGTTTAGATAAGACACAATCGCAAAAGATCGCAGACGTACGATGATTTCCTTTGCGATGAGATATGATAGCCTCTACATCTGTAATAGTAGGCAGTATTCAGTTAGCTGCCACGATTCTCAAAGAACTAATCCTTAACCGTAAATCCACATAAAGACCAACCTACTTGTTCTCGCACCAGAGGGACAACCATCGTCCCACAGGTAGCTCTAGGTCGCCCCATTAATCTCCCGGGATTACACACTGCGGCATTTATCAGAGCTAATCCTCCACCCCTCTAGCAGCCCATTCCTGCGTTGTTTGCATCTAGTATCCTCATCAACGTACACACTGCTCTGCACCATCTCATGCTAGAGTTACTCTTGATGCAATTAACAACACGCTAAGCAAACAACTTCGCCGCTCTTTTAATTTTCATTTAAGTAACCTAGTAAAACTGGATTTCTGGTAGTGGCAATACTTCGACAATTGTATTCAATTTGCGGAAGAGGCGTCAAATTACTGAAAATACACAATATATTTTATATGTATTACTTCCTCTGGATGTTAACTTGGAGTAAACTAATACTGCTGCTACAAGATTACATT
This sequence comes from Schistocerca serialis cubense, assembly GCF_023864345.2. Classification (NCBI taxonomy): domain Eukaryota; kingdom Metazoa; phylum Arthropoda; class Insecta; order Orthoptera; family Acrididae; genus Schistocerca; species Schistocerca serialis. Next base: position 157,149,367 of record NC_064645.1, read on the forward strand.
GAAAACTGAAGTAATGAGCTATATAGTATACCATCATTTTGTCCAGTAATATGGACTTAAAAAGTTGCAATATTCACATTAACTTATAAAAAAAATTGAACAGTGAAACACAATACTTTATTACAAACAGACAGCATGATATTCAAACAGTTGACGATATTAAGAAGTTAAACTCCCCGTAACTGCTAAGCCTTGCTATCATAATTTTTTACGCTTACGGTTCAGGACTCAGAATGTGCAGAATGTGAGCTGGGAGCGGTGGGGCGGATAGTGGGAGGGGGGGGGGGGGAAATCGATGGGGATGCTGCAGCAACTCATATTACTTTAAAGGAAGAGGAAGGGATGGTGAAAACGAAGTGCCGTTTCCGAAAAAATATAATTAAAAGTATTGACGAACTGTATTTCACTAAACATAATAATGGGCATTTTGTAATAGGTACCTAACATCCATAAAGTTCTTCACTGAGTACAGTTCGTGTGAGTTACGTACACAGAAAATCTCATCTACTACTTCCAACGACTCATTTCCGAATTCCTATAGCATCACGTGAGGTGGTTCTATCACATTTCACTGCTATTGTGTGTCTATTGTTGATACTCATCTTGTAGCCTGCTTTAAAGACACTAACCGTTTAAGACATTTTTATTACATACTATTTAGCTCTTCCCACTTATCTCTGTCCAACGCCTCCTAATGTCTCTGTCCATTTCCTCCTCTGCCTTCCTTGCTTATCTCCTCCCTATGTCCATCTCCTCCTTCTCGTCCGCAACTCGTGGTCTCGAGGTGGTGTTCTCGCTTCCCGAGCACAGGGTCCCGGGATCGATTCCCGGCGGGGTCAGGGATTTTTCACCTGCCTCGAGATGGCTGGGTGTTTGTGTTGACCTCATCATTTAATCATCATTCACGAAAGTGGCGATATTGGACTGAGCAAGGGTTGGAAATTTGTACGGGCGCTGATAACAACGCAGTCGAGTGCCACACAAAACAAACATCATCATCCTCATCCTCCTTCTCCTATCCTCCTCCTCCCACCTCTCACCATCCATCTATTCTGCCCCATTCTCTCTACACATCCATGCCGATCGACATCTATGCCCATTGTAATGCATTCTCACACTATCTGCACAGTATGTCATACAGGTCATTACAGATGTCAGGCATTACCAAACTTCTGCACCCCCACTTCCACCACTACTGAGCAAACCGAGAAGAAAGCAAGTCATTGGTGCATAGTCATTCAGTTCTGGGCTATGTTTATAATTTTAAGTCTCTAGCTAATGCAAAAGTTAGTTTAAGATCAACTGCAAATTTCCAACCAAACAGACAGGTAAAACAACGACTTCGTTAAAACATGGCAAAATGTTAAGAATATTGTAGTGGGACGAAATTGAAGCGTCACCCATCCACCAGTGTCAGCCCAGTTTGCAGGTGAATATAAGTTTAATTTAGTTTTGTTTATGTATTTTTCTTAATATTTGTAATAGCTGTGAATTATCTAAAAGTTTTGTATTCATTTTTTATGTTTCATGTACGGAGAGGGCGGCGCAACGAACGGAGACAGCATCTTCGCTGCCGCGACCAGAGAGGAAATTGCTGGCCACTATACGTCGCGGGTCGACAGCCAAAGAGCAACAGAAGATCCTGGAACCGAGTTGTTGCGTCGTGCTTATAAAAATTAAAAATGAATTTTATGTACTCTTTTTGTACAACAATGACGTCATAGAGAGCTTAATCTTATTGAAAAGTCAGTCCTAGTTTGTCAACGGTCAAGTTCACATCTGTGTGTGTAGGAAGCTAGTAAAATAGTGGATGCTACTAAAGTTGAAACACGTGTTCTGAGGATTTATTTATGAAGAATTATGTGAACGGATTAATAATATATTTGACAAGATTATTGAATTCTGACAGCGTTCATCGAAACTTTGAATCTCAAAGGTTTATTCAATGTGTGTTTCTGATATCGATTAAATCAAGATAACTTGTGTCAATATAATTTCTGAAGAGAAACAAACGAAATTTAAATCGAAAAAGTTTACGAAAACCAATTGGCCCAAGTGATGTAATTCTTTGCATACGATTCAACTGATGTTTTACAGTTTCGTTCAAGAACCGTTCTATGACAATTTAAAAAGAATATAAATCATTTTGAAGTGGGTTGTAACTGACGTAGGTGACGAAGTCTGCACATGGTCATATATCAAACGAAAATCGGTTATATAAAAACTTACGTCGCTACACTACAATATATCAACAGTTTTTTCAGGCGACTGTCAGCAGCATCGATATACGTGAAGAAATGGATGGTAAACACTGTGCTGTCTTACAACACATTTATTATTCACAATTGGTTTCGATCATTGATCGTATTCACAGTGAAAAAACATTGTGACAACTTCACATGTCATAAATGCTATTTTACCTGAAAAGATGCCACAGCTGACTTGCTAACATCAGGAAAAGATACTTCACGCCGTAACACCGGCTTAAGCAAACAGCAAACATGAAACCATGTGACAGTGCCCAGCTTCATTGGTCAGGCACAGCTATATCCAGTAGATTCACACACAACTGCTAACCTGCTGGATGTTGCTGGGCCTGAGTAATGGTGCTGGGCACTTATTGCTGTCACATGGTTTCACTTTTCAATGTTTTCTGTTTGCTTAAGCCGGTATTATGCCATGCAGTATTTTTTCTGTTGTTTGCAAGTCCGCTATGGCATCTTTTCTGGTTAAATAGCATATATGACGTGTGAAGTTGTCGCAATATTTTTTCATAAGATCAACAATGCTCGAAGCTGGTTGTGAGTAAATATATTGTAGGACAGCGCAGTGCTTGCCATTCATTTCTCCAAGTTGTGTATGTAGATTTGTATTTATTCTGTTTATCTTCTTCGTAAGTCTGCGAGCTTTAGTAGCCCTTATAACTGAAGATAAAATCTTGTGATCTTTAGGCAACGTCCTACTTGTACTCAAAGTCCTCCACCGCGTAACGCTTCAATCTCTCTATTGGGATTTTCTTCAGGAATCCAGAGGTACCCTTGGTGATTGCTCACCGTCAAAGAACAGTGTCTCGTCAACTCTTAAATGGACATTTCGCGCGCTTTTTCAGAGAAATAGGGTTACTGGATGAAAATTTCCCTGCTGCTGTTGATGGGCAACACAAGGCAGAAGATTTCTTCCTAACCACAGAGAACGTCCGTGTCAGCCTCCGCACTGCAGAAGTACATGAAGTGACGGGTGGTTGTGGAAAAGTTTATATCGGTGAAACTAGAAGGCCAGTAAAAGAACGCGTAAAGGAATACGAGCGCCACGCATACTTAAAAGGTAAAACCGACAGTGACGGAGCGCCAACAGCAATGTGACCAGGTAATGGGTTTTAAGAAGATTAGTGGGCTACGCGGAGAAGGTACACTACTCGCCATTAAAATTGCTACACCACGAAGATAAAGTGCTACAGGCGCCAAATTTAACCGAGAGGAAGAAGATGCCGTGATATGCAAACGATTAGCTTTTCAGAGCATTCACGCAAGGTTGGCGCCGGTGGCGACACCTACAACGTACTGACATGAGAAAAGTTTCCTTCCGATTTCTCATACACAAACAGCAGTTGACCGGCGTTGCCTGGTGAAACGTTGTTCTGACGCCTCGTGTAAGGAGGAGAAATTGCGTACCACCACGTTTCCGACTTTGATAAAGGTCGGATTGTAGCCTATCGCGTTTGCGGTTTATCGTATCGCGACATTGCTTCTCGCGTTGGTCAAGATCCAATACTGTTAGCAGAATATGGAATAGGTGGGTTCAGGAGGGTAATACGGAACGCCGTGCTGGATCCCAACGGCCTAGCAGTCGAGATGACAGCCATCTTATCCCCATGGCTGTAACAGATCGTGCAGCCACGTCTCGATCCCTGAGTCAACAGATGGGGACGTATGCAAGACATCAACCATGTGCACGAATAGTTCGACGACGTTTGCAGCAGCATGGACTATCAGCAAGGAAACCATGGCTGCGGTTACCCAGACAGAAGCGCCTGCGATGGTGTACTCAACGACGAACCTGTGGGTACGAATGGGCAAAGCGTCATTTATCCGGATGAATTCAGATTCTGTGTACAGCATCATGATTGTCGCATCCGTGTTTGCGACATCGCGGTGAACGCACATTGGAAGCGTGTATTCGTCATCGCCATACTGGCGTATCACCCGGCGTGATGGTATGGGGTGCCAATGGTTACACTTGTCGGTCACCTCTTGTTCGCATTGACGGCACTTTAAAGAGTGGACGTTACATTTCAGACGTGTTACGACCCGCGGCTCTACCCCTCATTCGATCCCTGCGAAACCCTACATTTCAGCAAGATAATGCACGACCGCATGTTCAAGGTCCTGTACGGGGCTTTCTGGATACAGAAAATATTCCACTGGTGCCCTGACCAGCACATTCTCCAGATCTCTCACCAATTGAAAACGTCTGGTCAATGGTGGCCGAGCAACTGTCGCGTCACAATACGCCAGTAACAACTCTTGATGAACTGTCGAACCGTGTTGAGGCTGCATGGGCAGCTGTACCTGTACACGCCATCCAAGCTCTGTTGGACTCAATGCTCAGGCGTATCAAGGCCGTTATTAAGGCCAGAGGTGGGTTTCTCTGGGTACTGATTTCTCAGGATCTATGCACCCAAATTGCTTGAAAATGTAATCACATTTCATTTCTTGTATAATATATTTGTCCAATGAATATTATCTGCATTTCTTCTTGGTGTAGCAATTTTAATGGGCAGTTGTGTAATATTTATAAAAAGAAGGTCCGTGAAGCCATCTAAATACCTAAGAATGAGTACAGTTTCAATTGAAACGACGGCTACAGAGTTCTATATTTACACGCTATTGCGGAAGTAAATATCGAACCATGGCGAGCGGCGAACGTAAACAGCTACCAGGGAACATCCGAGGCGATACGAGAACAATAATATTTTTGATTCCTCTTAACGGCATCTGTTTACAGTGTTTACCAATGACGACGACCCAGCAATAACAGCTAGAAAAGTTTTACGCGGTAATTTCTTCTCCGAAAATGCGAGAGAAAATATCCAGTAAGTGAGCGTGACACTGTCTTTTGTCAGTATTCCACCAGTTCTGACATCAGTAGAATCCCGAAAAATGTCCCAGCAAAGGGTCATAAATGTCGAACAGCGAAAAACTCTGAAGAACGGTATGACGAGGCCTAATAACACAGCTGATATTATCATCTATCTTCTATGTGCTTCCCAGGATCCTACGTTTTCTGGACCCTAAATTGATCTACCCTCTTCGTGGTGTCTACCAGTTGTTCTACTGTTCTATTGATGATTCCTGTTACTATATTGCCAATATGACTTATCAAACATTCCATAAATTTACATAATGTCTTTGGAGATAAAATCCGCAATCAGTGGTTTTGTAGTAGATTTATTATGCGTCCTCACCGAATTAATTTCTTTAAGCGACCAGTTTCGATTCTGTATGAACAATCCTCAGATCTATAGACAACAGTACAGTAACTAATCACCAAACACCCTACGATAATTACATAATGTTATCATACCATGATCTAATCGAACAGCAAATGTCCCAGAAGGTACATCATTGTGTCGGTTACAAGAGCAACTCACCCAAACATTGGCAAAATTTACTTGCTACGTCACATGATAAAATAGTGATTTAGGAGACTCCGTACATTTGGCCGCTGCACCTCACGAAAACAGCGCCACAGATCGAACAACAAAATGTGAGCACAACAGGTTGCATTTTGTTATTGTGGACTACGGAAAAGTCTTAGGTCAAAGAGGGATCTTGAAATCTAGGTGAAGACAGAATAACAGTATGTTTTGTTCTAATGTTCACATGTTCACACTGGCCGGCCAAAGTGGCCGTGCGGTTAGCGGCGCTGCAGTTTGGAACCGCAAGACCGCTACGGTCGCAGGTTCGAATCCTGCCTCGGGCATGGATGTTTGTGATGTCCTTAGGTTAGTTGGGTTTAACTAGTTCTAAGTTCTAGGGGACTAATTACCTCAGCAGTTGAGTCCCATAGTGCTCAGAGCCAGCCAGCCAGCCAGCCAGAACTCACATGTTCACATTTGCGTGAAATCTTATGGTACATAACTGCTAAGGTCATCAGTCCGTAAGCTTACACACTACTTAACCTAAATTATCCTAAGGACAAACACACACACCCATCCCCGGGGGACGACTCGAACCTCCGCCGGGACCAGCCGCACAGTCCATGACTGCAGCGCCCTAGACTGTTTGTACTAAAGTTTGACATAAGTAGCAGTAAAATTAACAGAGGACAAAGTTCTTTAAAACTCAAATCAAATTACAGTTGTGCTAAAAAGCGGGGAGGTGCTAAAAAGTGTAGAGGACCGCATGGAGAAACTGCAACTACATCTGCTGATTAGGGCAGCTCATGAAATTAAAGATAACAATACAGGAAGATGCCACAGACTGTAGCCCAATTAAGCAACACAAATTAAGGAACACAAACTGAGACATGAAGTAAGCAAGTAGAGAGCAGCACACAATCTACATGGCGCTACCGCACTTTACGACAGTTACGTTTCTTTAATTCACCTAGAGTAAGCTAATCAACACCAATGGCAGCCGGAGATGATACTGTCTCGACACAAGTCTGGTGATGAATGCCCCCAATCTATGTTCACAAACCTCACGCTTCACTTTCAGAAACCTTTACGTAGGGGAACGACACCATGCTGTTGAGCAGAAACGTCCCACTTTTGGCCTAAAGTATGCACATTGATAGGCACGAGGTTGGTATCTGCCTGGAGTAGTGTTCCTTCGATTGGTCACGCGCTCCACGCCAAGTGCAGTGGCAGGGCGACTCAGTTTGACTGGATACTAAGACTTTTTTGGGTAAGAGAAATTACCGTTCTCATGCTGATGTCATGGCATCTTCGCCCTTAATGTATGCACCGAGAAGGTGAAAATATTAAACTCAATCAATCTGTAAAAGCAGTGTTTGCAGCAGAGCGAACCACAGGTAGGCCAGAGCTCTGCCTGAAGCACACAGTAGCCTCACTTCCACAAATCTCCCTTGGGAGCCGCGCCTCTCCTGATGAGGTCCACAGACTGCCTACTGCCGACAGCAGGACCCTGGGACAACACCAGCATTGAACCCCCCCCCCCCCCCCCCCCCCCCAGTGCAGAAAAACACCAACTACGCAATAGTGGCAGAAAATTAAACAATATTGCGTAGACATATATGACAGTAATGTCACAGCTTTTTCTAACATTTATTATGACTTACATAATAATTGTAATAATTGATGCATACGGGTGATAACCTCCCCCCATGAACCATAGACCTTGCTGTTGGTGGAGAGGATTGCGTGCCTCAGCGATACAGCGATACCGTAGGTGCAACCACAACGGAGGGGTATCTGTTGGGAGGCCAGACAAACGTATGGTTCCTGAAGAGGGGCAGCAGCCTTTTCAGCAGTTGCAGGGGCAACAGCCTGGATGATTGACTGATCTGGCCTTGTGAGACTAAGCAAAACGGCCTTGCTGTGGTGCTACTGCGAACGACTGAAAGCAAGGGGAAACTACGGCCGTAATTTTTCCCGAGGGTATGCAGCTTTACTGTATGGATGAATGATGATGGCGTCCTCTTGGGTAAAATATTCCGGAGGTAAAATAGTCTCCCATTCGGATATTCGGGCGGGGACTACTCAAGAGGACGTCGTTATCAGGAGAAAGAAAACTGGCGTTCTACGGATCGGAGCGTGGAATGTCAGATCCCTTAATCGGGCAGGTAGGTTAGAAAATTTAAAAAGGGAAATGGATAGGTTAAAGTTGGATATAGTGGGAATTAGTGAAGTTCGGTGGCAGGAGGAACTAGACTTTTGGTCAGATGAATACAGGGTTATAAATACAAAATCAAATAGGGGTAATGCAGGAGTAGGTTTGATAATGAATAGGGAAATAGGAATGCGGGTAAGCTATTACAAACACCACAGCGAACGCCTTGTTGTGACCAAGATAGACACGAAGCCAATGCCTACGACAGTAGTATAAAAATGGTTCAAATGGCTCTGAGAACTATGGGACTTAACTTCTAATGTCATCAGTCGCATAGAACTTAGAACTACTTAAACCTAACTAACCTAAGGACGTCATACACATCCACGCCCGAGGCATGATTCGGTCGCGCGGTTCCAGACTGTAGCGCCTAGAACCGCTGGGCCACTGCGGCCGGCCAGTAGTACAAGTCTATATGCCAACTAGCTCTGCAGATGACGAAGATATTGAAGAAATGTATGATGAGATAAAAAAAATTATTCAGATAGTGAAGGGAGACGAAAATCTAATAGTCATAGGTGACTGGAATTCGATAGTAGGAAAAGGAAGAGAAGGAAACGTAGTAGGTGAATATGGATTGGGGGTAAGAAATGAAAGAGGAAGCCGTCTGGTGGAATTTTGCACAGAACACAACTTAATCATAGCTAACACTTGGTTCAAGAATCATAAAAGAAGGTTGTATACATGGAAGAAGCATGGAGATACTGAGAGATTTCAGATAGATTATATAATGGTAAGACAGAGATTTAGGAACCAGGTTTTAAATTGTAAGACATTTCCAGGGGCAGATGTGAACTCTGACCACAATCTATTGGTCATGAACTGTAGATTAAAACTGAAGAAACTGCAAAAACGTGGGAATTTAAGTAGATGGGAACTGGATAAATTGACTAAACCAGTGGTTGTACAGAGTTTCAGGGAGAGCATAAGGGACAATTGACAAGAATGGGGGAAAGAAATACAGTACAAGAAGAATGGGTAGCTTTGAGGGATGAAGTAGTAAAGGCAGCAGAGGATCAAGTAGGTAAAAGGACGAGGGCTAGTAGAAATCCTTGGGTGACAGAAGAAATATTGAGTTTAATTGATGAAAGGAGAAAATATAAAAATGCAGTAAATGAAGCAGGCAAAAAGGAATACAAATGCCTCAAAAATTAGATCGACAGGAAGTGCAAAATGGGTAAGCAGGGATGGCTAGACGACAAACGTAAGGATGTAGAGGCTTATCTCACTAGGGCTAAGATAGATACTGCCTACAGGAAAATTAAAGAGACCTTTGGAGAAAAGAGAAACACTTGTATGAATATCAAGAGCTCAGATGGAAACCCAGTTCTAAGCAAAGAAGGGAAAGCAGAAAGGTGTAAGGAGTATATAGAGGGTCTATACAAGGACGATGTACTTCAGGGCAATGATATAGAAATGGAAGGGGATGTAGATAAGGATGAAATGGGAGATATGATACTGCGTGAAGAGTTTGATTGAGCGCTGAAAGACCTAAGTCGAAACAAGGCCCCGGGAGTAGACAACATTCCATTAGAACTACTGACAGCCTTGGGAGAGCAAGTCTTGACAAAACCATCTGGTGAGCAAAATGTATGAGACAGGCGAAATTCCGTCAGACTTCAAGAAGAATATAATAATTCCAATCAAAAAGAAAGCAGGCGTTGACAGATGTGAAAATTACTGAAATATCAGTTTAATAAGTCACGGCTGCAAAATACTAACGCGAATTCTTTACAGACGAATGGAAAAACTGGTAGAAGCTGACCTCGGGGAACATCAGTTTGGATTCCGTAGAAATATGGGAACACGTGACGCAATACTGACTCTACGACTTATTTTAGAAGCTAGATTAAGAAAATGCAAACCTACGTTTCTGGCATTTGTAGACTTAGAGAAAACTTTTGACAATGTTGACTGGAATACTCTCTTTCAAATTCTGAAGGTTGCAGGAGTAAAATACAGTGAGCGAAAGGCTATTTACAATTTGTACAGAAACCAGATGGCAGTTATAAGGGTCGAGGGACTTGAAAGGGAAGCATGGTTGGGAAGGGAGTGAGAACGGGTTGTAGCCTCTTCCCGATGTTATTAAATATGTATATTGAGCAAGCAGTACAAGAAACAAAAGAATAATTCGGAGTACGTATTAAAATCCATGGAGAAGAAATAAAAACTTTATGGTTCGCTGATAACAATCTAATTCTGTCAGAGGCAGCAAAGGACTTGGAAGTGCAGTTGAACGGAATGGACAGTGTCTTGAAAGGAGGATATAAGATGAACATCAACAAATGCAAAACGAGGATAATGGAATGTAGTCGAATTAACTCGGGTGACGCTGAGGGAATTAGATTAGGAAATGAGACACTTAAAGTAGTAAAGGAGTTTTGCTATTTGGGGAGCAAAATAACTGATGATGGTCGAAGTAGAGAGGATATAAAATGTAGACTGGCAATGGCAAGGAAAGCGTTTCTTAAGAAGAGAAATTTGTTAACATCGAGTATAGATTTAAGTGTCAGGATGTCGTTTCTGAAAGTATTTGTATGGAGTGTGGCCATGTATGGAAGTGAAACATGGACGAGAAATAGTTTGGACAATAAGAGAATAGAAGCTTTCGAAATGTGGCGCTACAGAAGAATGCTGATGATTAGGTCGGTAGATCACATAACTAATGAGGAGGTACTGTATAGTATTGGGGAGAAGAGGAGTTTGTGGCACAACTTGACTAGAAGAAGGGATCGGTTGTTAGGACATGTTCTGAGGCATCAAGGGATCACCAATTTAGTATTGGGGGGCAGCGTGGAGGGTAAAAATCGTAGAGGGAGACCAAGAGATGAATACACAAAACAGATTCAGAAGGATGTAGGCTGCAGTAGGTACTGTGAGATGAAGAAGCTTGCACAGGATAGAGTATCATGAAGAGCTGCATCAAACCAGTCTTAGGACTGAAGACCACAACAACAATGGACGATAAAGGCAATAGGTGAGAGAAAGTATGTGGGGGACATCTACACCATGCGGGCTGCACCTGACATTGGGAACACCATCATCTTGGACACCCCTCGGTCTGGAGCAGTGGGCAACAGGCGGCAGGTCGGTTCATGGCACAGTACCAATACAGGAAGGAAGCTACGACGAAGATTGACCTACCAATGCCACGGATATAGATGGCAGTACCTGCAAGAAAACTATTCTCTCCATACAAACAATAATTACTATTAATTCAGGGTGAGTATATATGCTTTATTGAAATGTGACAAATATACTAGCTGGGAATCAATTTTTAAAGATTTTACCAAACCACTACTTTTAATGTGAAATGGCATGCAAAATTTGATAGGAGTAGTGCAGGTTACTCTTTCTGCTGATACAGTCAGGTAGGTTCTAGAGCATTCGAGGTTCGATTACCACTTGCTATGATAACAATTTTTAATTTTAAATTTAATAATGAGCAGCCTAGGTTGCACCGTTTACCTAAAATTTACCTAGGTTTCAGTTGGGATAACCAAACCTCCTTCAGAATAACAGTATCAGTAGAGCACTTGCCCGCGAAAGGCAAAGGTCCCGAGTTCGAGTCTCGGTCGGGCACACAGTTTTAATCTGCCAGGATGTTTCATATCAGCGCACACTCCGCTGCAGAGTGAAAATCTCATCCTGGAAACACTATCTACCGTTTGTCCATAGTGTCCGAAGTTCCATGTGGCTTTTCGCGGATGATGCTGTAGTATACAGAGAAGTTGCAGTATTAGAAAATTACAGCGAAATGCAGGAAGATCTGCAGCAGATAGGCACTTGATGCAGGGAGTGGCAACTGACCCTTAACATAGACAAATGTAATGTATTGCGAATACATAGAAAGAAGGATCCTTTATTGTATGATTATAAGATAGCGGAACAAACACTGATAGCAGTTACTTCTGTAAAATATCTGGGAGTATGCGTACGGAACGATTTGCAGTTAAATGATCATATAAAATTAATTTTTGGTTAGACGAGTGCCAGGTTGAGATTAATTGGGAGAGCCTTTAGAAAATGTAGTCCATGAACAAAGGAGGTGGCTTTCAAAACACTCGTTCGATCTATACTTGAGTATTGCTCATCAGTGTGGGATTCGTACCAGGTCGGGTTGACAGAGGAGATAGAGAAGATCCAAAGAAGAGCGGCGCGTTTCATCACAGGGTTATTTGGTACGCGTGACAGAGTTACGGAGATGTTTAGCGAACTCAAGTGGCAGACTCTGCAAGAGAGGCGCTCTGCATCGCGGTGTAGCTTGCTGTCCAGGTTTTGAGAGGGTGCGTTTCTGGATCAGGTATCGAATATATTGCTTCCCCCTACTTACACCTCCCGAGGAGATCACGAATGTAAAATTAGAGATATTCGAGCGCGCACGGAGGCTTTCCGGCAGTCGTTCTTCCCGCGAACCATACGCGACTGTAACAGGAATGGGAGGTAATGACAGTAGCACATTAGCTGCCCTCCGCCACACACCGTTGGGTGGCTTGCGGAGTATAAATGTAGATTTAGATGTAGGTGTAGTGGACATCGTCAAGCTAAAACTGCAAATGTCAAATTTCGTCAGACTGTAAGACTTATCTGGAACTGCCTCGGCCCCACTTCGCCACCGTGATGCGGCAGTCATGAATGCTGTACTGGGACTGACCGTAGCATCATGAGGCCCGCCTAGGCGGACACAATACCTTGAGCCTGCGCATAAACTGTGTGATAGTTACTCGTTGCGACAAGACGTGAACTTAACTCCTGACCTTGAATTTACTAGTAACGTAAAATAAAATGTATAGCTGAGGAAAAGGGCGTACATGTTAACCTGTGCAGAACATACTTAGATCGACATTTATGAATTATTCACTAGTCTTGATATGCGGAAGCTATCATGTGCTTACAAGGTATGACCTATCTAGGAAAAATGGTTCAAATGGCTCTGAGCACTATGGGACTCAACTGCTGAGGTCATTAGTCCCCTAGAACTTAGAACTACTTAAACCTAACTAACCTAAGGACATCACAAACACCCATGCCCGAGGCAGGATTCGAACCTGCGACCGTAGCGGTCTTGCGGTTCCAGACTGCAGCGCCTTTAACCGCACGGCCACTTCGGCCGGCTATCTAGGAAAATTTTTGTGCTAAAGCATAAAGTTTAATCACCTAAAAAGGACTTAGGAGTGGGAAGGATAATATAAAGCCAACGTCGTCATTATTACGACTAGGTGTAGAAATTTTTTAAGACGTAATTGTTAAGCACTTGTTTAGCTATGGTTACAACGCATGAACATCCTATTGACTTAGCACACAAATGGTCGTGATTGAACTTATGAACAAGTTTGTATCTATTCTGTAACATCCGGCAATACGGGCCCTATAAATTAGATGGTCATTATTCAAGATTAGTATATTTGACATGAAATGCTCTAGAACCAAGTCAAAAATTACGGCACGTGGCTGATTGAGCTTCTTGGCGAAGTTATGGTTATGAATTGCAGAAAACACTATAGTAGGGGATAATGTAGCGGCAATGGGGTACTCTATTGGCCTTCATGGAGGTGATCCACACACATACTGTAAAAACTGTGTGGACCGCTGCCATCATAATTCGGGCCTGGAGACCAGTGCCATTGAACTTAGGAAATGACAGCGGAAATATGCTTAAAGCTAAACTGTGACTTGGCGAACATCTCTCCAGTCAACACACAAAAAAACTATTGACCGACATAGGTCAATATCTACTTAAAGAACTAGTCAAAATTATGGGAGGATGACGGGAAATGGTTAAATTATGATGTGATTCGGCGAGCAACGCTCCAAGGGCACCTTTAAACGTCATTGAGTAAGATCAATTCAAACTGATCCGGCTAGTCTGAACCAAAATTCTAGGTAAACGGTGCAACGGACGCTACTTATTATTAAAATTAAAATTAATATATATATCCAATTGCTGACAGGGCTGCGAAATGTTGAAGATATTTAAATAACAGTTTTTCTTTGCTGATTTAGGTTTACTATTTTCTACAGATCTGAAACGGAACTGGACTTTTTTAAATTAATTCCCTTAAGACGAATAATAAATCTGTGTTATGACAAGCATGATCTGTGATACTGACACTTGTCAACTCCTTCCTTCTGTAATTTCTTCAGTTCTACAGAGGAAGACATTGTAATTACACCGAATAGCCAAAGAAACTAGTTCACCTGCCTAATATCGTGTAGGGCGCCCGCGAGCACGCAGAAGTGCGGCAACACAACGTGCCATGGACTCGACTAACGTCTGAAGTAGTTCTGGAGGGAACTGACACTATGAATCCTGCAGGGCTTCAATAAATCCGTAAGACTAAGGGGGGTTGGAGATCTCTTCTGAACACAGCGTTGCAAGGCATCCCAGATATGATCAATAATGTTCATGTCTGAGGAATGTAGTGGCCAGGGAAGTGCTTAAATTCAGAAGTGTGTTCCTGGAGCCAATATGAAGAAATTCGGAATGTGTGGGGTGTCGCGTTGCCCTGCTGGAACTGCCCATATTCATCGCAATGCACAATGGATATAAATGGATGCTTAAGTACGTGTGACTTGTCAGAGTCGTATCTAGACGTATCACAGGTCCCATATCACTCCACCTGCAGACGCTCCACAACATTAAAAGCCTCCACCAGTTTGATCAGTCCCCTGCTGACATGCAGGGTCCATGGATTCATGAGGTTGTCTCCATACCCGTACACGTCCATCTGCTCGATATAATTTGAAACGAGACTCGTCCAACCAGGCGATTGTTTCCAATCATCAACAGCCCAAGGTCGGTGCTGACGGGCTCAGAGGAGGCATAAAGCTTTGTGTCGTGGAATCATCAATGGTGGGCCTTTGTCTCCGAAAGTCCATATCGATTACGCTACGTTGAATGGTTCGCACGCTGACACTTGTTGATGGCCCAGCTTTGAAATCTGCAGCAATTTGCGGTATGGTTTCACTTTTGTGACGTTGAACGATTGATTCTCTTCACTCGTCGTTGGCACCGTTCTTGCAGGACCTTTTTTCGGCCGCAGCGATGTCTGAGATTTCATGTTTTACCAGTTTCCTGGTATTCGCGGTACGCTCGTGAAATGGTCGTACGAGAAAATCCGCACTTCATCGCTATCTCGGAGATGTTGTGTCCCATTGGTCGTGCGCCGCCTATAACGCCACGTTCAAACTCACTTAAATATTGATAACCTTCCATTGAAGCAGCAGTACCCGATCTAACAACAGTGCCACACACTTGTCTTATAAAGGCGTTGCCGACCGCAGCGCCGTATTCTGCCTCTTTACCCATCTCTGTACGCTTGCCCATACCTGTTCTTTGACACTTCAGTGTACATATGTTGTATAGACCACTATACGACTAATTCAAATGGCTCAAATGGTTCTGAGCGCTATGGGACTTAACATCTGAGGTCGTCAGTCCTCTAGACTTAGAACTACTTAAATCTGACTAACCTAAGGACATCACACACATCCATGCCCGAGGCAGGATTCGAACCTGCGACCGTAGCAGTCCCGCGGTTCCGGACTGAGCGCCTAGAACCGCTAGACCCCCGCGGCCGGCTGGTTGTGGTGGTGAATATAAACGTACCTGTGGCAGAGTGCTCCCTCTGGTCGATGAAGTCGATCATGGGCTCGCCGGCGAAGCCGGGCACTGCGGCCACGCAGGTGAGCGTCATGGTGCCCACGTGGGCGTCCGTCAGGTGCATCTTGAGCTTCGACGTCGACCACGACAGGTGCTCGCTATCCGGATCGCGGTGCTCCGTCTGCTGGTAGTGGCTCCCAGGGATCTGCACACATCAGGGTATCACGCTTTAATGTCAGGCATGTGTAGAGCGACAGGGATTACATAACATTTTCGTCAGAGAGTGCCCCGTGTGGTTCCTGAAAGGACCGATATCTAAATGGCAATGTGCATTACAAATGAACGGAGAAACATGACATAACGCCGTACACAGTAAGCTGAAACAAATTTCTCTGCTGCAAAGTCAGTCAAATGTGACGGCTGTGAAATCTCAGGATTCATGAAGCGCTCCTGTACGGAAGAAAGGTGTAGGTAGAGGTGAGTTAAGGGCACACGACATCTGGCTCATTAGTGCCAATAAAGTTCACTATATAATTCGAACATCACTAAATAGTATGCCGGCCGGAGTGGCCGATCGGTTCTAGGCGCTTCAGTCTGGAATCGCGCAACCGCTACGGTCGCAGGTTCGAATCCTGCCTCGGGCATGGATGGTTGTGATGTCCTTATGTTAGTTAGGTTTAAGTAGTTCTAAGTTCTATGGGACTGATGACCTCACATGTTAAGTTACATAGTGCTCAGAGCCATTTGAACTAAATAGTATGACACACACAACACAACCACCCTCAATTCTTTAGGGACTCTAACTCAAGTTTATGAAATATCCTCAAGCATCTCATTACGTTAAAAATGAGTTAATTTATTAAGTATTTGACGTTACCCATGAAAGCCTGTATACTTGAAGAAGCAGAAGCTAATTACGTTGTATTGATATGTGGTGTCTGTTCTGTTGGACATTTCCGACAAATCAGACACCATTGGTGATACAGTGGCCATATAGTAACTACATCACGAGAAATCAAGACCTATAGGTATTGAAATGAAACTATGGTTAAGGTTGAGAATTTAGCTGGACCAGGGCTCAAAGTCCGACGTTGCACTTCTCTAAATGATTGCCTTAACCGTCTCGGCCATCCGGACAAACTTCCCTCCAATACAAATTCCCAACCACTGCCTGTCACGCGCAAGTAGCGTCCCCATCCATTAGACCCATTGCTCTAACATATGCTAAGTCCAGCTATCTTGTCCACCCAAAATATCTCTAGAACAATAACAGCTATTGCAAAACGACTTTCACCGGTATCAATGCAGGGCTGGAGCCCATGAATGTACATATTTGGAAACATTCGAAAACGAAAGCATATGTTTTTTTTAACACAAACTTATGCTTTTTTAAATGGACTTAAATTTTTCCTTCAGCAATCCATAGCATGACAAAGCACATACACAATGGCGTTGATTGCATCGCAATATTTCCATTACATCCCGAGATATTAAGACGCGAAGTTGACTCTTGAAACACCCGACATGCGCTGCTAGGCGTGAACCCCATGCTGCCCGTAATCGCAGCAGGATGGCAGCAGACCGTACTATTCGTTTCGGACCTCTTGATAAGTATGGAAGTGTGATTACGCATGTCAATCACATCGTGATTACGGGCAGCATGGGGTTCACGCCTGAGCCTTAGGACGTGCGCTAGCAGCGCATGTCGGGTGTTTAAGCGTCAACTTCGCGTCTTAATATCTTGGGATGTAATGGGAATATTGCGATGCAATCAACGCCATTGTGTATGTGCTTTGTCATGCTATGGATTGCTGAAGAAAAAATATAGGAGGTCCATTTAAAAAAACATAAGTTTGTGTTAAAAAACACATATGCTTCCGCTTTAGAATGTCTCCAAATATGTACATTCATGGGCCCCAGCCCTACTTTGATACCGGGAAAGTCGTTTTCCAATAGCTGTTATTGTTGCAGAGATATTTTGGGTGGACAAGATAGCTGGGACATCCTGTATATATATATATATTCAAGTTGAAGGTGGATGTGGTGATGCTCTCTTTTAGAGGTCACAAATGTTAAAGACGTGGTGAACAGGCGCTGACCACTAGCCGCTTCTACGGCCACATACATAGAATAAAGTACAACAGACTTACAAACAGGATAGTTGAATCAAAAACACCAACTGGTTTGAAGAAGTAGTAGATGACCTAAAACAAGAAGAGATCAGTATTGAAATGATAAATGTGTAAGGCATATGCAGAAACAAAATTATAAAAACGAAATTTGAAGTAGAAGTAAGGAAGAAAACGGGCAAAATATGGACAGAGCAAAGGAAACAGGAACACAGCCAGAGAGTGAAGAGCTTTCGGGAAGAGAAAAAAAAAGGAAGGAAACAAGAAGAATATGAATATTTATGTAATTTCAGGTTAATCACTGTCGTGGTGTCAAAATTGTGTCTGAACGGCTCTGGGCGCTTTCAGTGCGGGTGCACCGCATGTCCCGAATCCCTGCAGAACTTGGCAAATGCTATGAGCATTGGGGCTAATGCCGGGGGCGGTACCTGCGCGTGATAACGTTGAGGTTGAGAATTTGGGTTGGACGGGAAGAATGTACGGACGGCTGAGGAAGTTAAGCCAACCATTCTAAAGAAGCAGAGCTTCCAGGTTAGACGCCAGGTCAGGCACCAATTTTCAACCTTCACCATTAATTTATTTCAATGCCTCTGTCGGGCTAAAGTGCTGATTTCTCGTAATTTACTAATTACTTTAGTTTTATCCACTGATGAAGTCAAACTCAAAATGTGTAGAAACGTTTAAAAATTAACTTTAAAATTTAAACAATGGAAAATCCGGGATGGAATGTAACAATATTATGAAAAGGATAGTTGCTACTCACCATACAGCGGAGACGCTGAGTCGCAGATAGGCATAACAATAAGTGTGTCGGAAAGTGATCTTTCGGCCAAAAAGGCCTTTGTCGAGAACAGATAATATACATTCTCATTCTCACGCAAACGCAACTTGCACACACACGACTACAGCCTCTGTAGTCGTGTGTTTGCTAGATGCGTTTGCGTGAGTATGCGAGTGTATGTTGGCTGTTTTCGGCAAAGGCATTTTGGCCGAAAGCTCACTTTTCGACACACTTATTGCTGTGCCTACCTGCGACTCAGCATTTCCTCTCTATGGCGAGTAGCACTACCCTTTTCATAACATAGTAATTTTAAAATTGGTTAGATATCGCAAAGTACTCTTATTATGAAACACTGGATAAGCGTAGTCTGTGCAATTTGCGCTCCGTTTTAAGAAAAGGTAGGTTTTTATGTACAAATGCCTATGGCGTCTTATCTCCTGAACTAAGAGGCGTGCAGTGATATAATTTTGTAGGTAGACTCGTCGGTATGTGTGAAACTGTCTACAAAATGTGTTGCCAATAGTTTCAAATTAAAACATCATACCTGATGATGAAGTGTTACTGCATGAACAGCGAATATGTAGTGCGTGATAAAGTATTTTCAGTACATTATTTTGAACCCCCCCCCCCCCCGCCCAAGAACCATGGACCTTGCTGTTGGTGGGGAGGCATGCGTGCCTCAGCGATACAGATGGCCGTACCGTAGCTGCAACCACAACGGAGGGGTATCTGTTGAGAGGCCAGACGAACATGTGGTTCCTGAAGAGGGACAGCAGCCTTTTCAGTAGTTGCAGGGGCAACAGTCTGGATGATTGACTGATCTGGCCTTGTAACATTAACCAAAACGGCCTTGCTGTGTACTGCGAACGGCTGAAAGCAAGGGGAAACTACAGCCGTAATTTTTCCCGAGGACATGCAGCTTTACTGTATGATTAAATGATGATGGCGTCCTCTTGGGTAAAATATTCCGGAGGTAAAATAGTCCCCCATTCGGATCTCCGGGCGGGGACTACTCAGGAGGACGTCGTTATCAGGAGAAAGAAAACTGGCGTTCTACGGATCGGAGCGTGGAATGTCAGATCCCTTAATCGAGCAGGTGCGTTAGAAAATTTAAAAAGGCAAAAGGATAGGTTAAAGTTAGATATAGTGGGAATTAGTGAAGTTCGGTGGCAGGTGGAACAAGACTTTTGGTCTGGTGATTACAGGGTTATAAATACAAAATTAAATAAGGGTAATGCAGGAGTAGGTTTAATAATGAATAAAAAAATAGGAGTCCGGGTTAGTTACTACAAACAGCATAGTGAACGCATTATTGTGGGCACGTTGGACCCGAAGCCCACGCCAACTACAGTAGTACAGGGTTATATGTCAACTAGCTCTGCAGATGATGAAGAAATAGATGAAATATATGACGAGATAAAAGAAATCATTCAGGTAGTGAAGAGAGACGAAAATTTAATAGTCATGGGTGACTGGAATTCGTCAGTAGGAAAAGGGAGAGAAGAAAACATAGTAGGTGAATATGGATTGGGGGGAAGAAATGAAAGAGGAAGCCGCCTTGTAGAACTTTGCACAGAGCATAACTTAATCATAACTAACACTTGGTTCAAGAATCATAAAAGAAGGTTGTATACCTGGAAGAATCCTGGAGATACTAAAAGGTATCAGATAGATTATATAATGGTAAGACAGAGATTTAGGAATCAGGTTTCAAATTGTAAGACATTTCCAGGGGCAGATGTGGATTCTGACCACAATCTATTGGTTATGAATTGCAGATTGAAACTGAAGAAACTACAAAAAGGTGGGAATTTAAGGAGATGGGACCTGGATAAACTGAAAGAACCAGAGGTTGAAAAGAGTTTCAGGGACAGCATAAGGGAACAATTGACAGGAATGGGGGAAAGAAATACAGTAGAAGAAGAATGGGTAGCTCTGAGGGATGAAGTAGTGAAGGCAGCAGACGATCAAGTAGGTAAAAAGACGAGGGCTAGTAGAAATCCTTGGGTAACAGAAGAAATATTGAATTTAACTGATGAAAGGAGAAAATATAAAAATGCAGTAAATGAAGCAGGCAGAAAGGAATACAAACGTCGCAAAAATGAGATCGACAGGAAGTGCAAAATGGCTAAGCAGGGATGGCTAGAGGACAAATGTAAGGATGCAGAGGCTTGTCTCACTAGGGGTAAGATAGATACAGCCTACAGGAAAATTAAAGAGACCTTTGGAGAGAAGAGAACCACTTGTATGAATATCAAGAGCTCAGATGGCAACCCAGTTCTAAGCAAAGAAGGGAAGGCAGAAAGGTGGAAGGAGTATATAGAGGGTTTATACAAGGGAAATGTACTTGAGGACAATATTATGGAAATGGAAGAGGATGTAGATGAAGACGAAATGGGAGATAAGATAGTGCGTGAAGAGTTTGACAGAGCACTGAGAGATCTGAGTCCAAACAAGGCCCCAGGAGTAGACAACATTCCATTAGAACTACTGATGGCCTTGGGAGAGCCAGTCATGGCAAAACTCTACCATCTGGTGAGCAAGATGTATGAGACAGGCGAAATACCCTCAGAATTCAAGAAGAATATAATAATTCCAATCCCAAAAAAGCAGGTGTTGACAGATGTGAAAATTACCGAACTATCAGTTTAATAAGTCACAGCTGCAAAATACTAACGCGAATTCTTTACAGACGAATGGAAAAACTGGTAGAAGCGGACCTCGGGGAAGATCAGTTTGGATTCCGTAGAAATGTTGGAACACGTGAGGCAATACTAACCTTACGACTTATCTGAGAATAAAGATTAAGAAAAGGCAAACCTACGTTTCTAGCATTTGTAGACTTAGAGAAAGCTTTTGACAATGTTAACTGGAATACTCTCTTTCAAATTCTGAAGGTGGCAGGGGTAAAATACAGGGAGCGAAAGGCTATTTACAATTTGTACAGGAACCAGATGGCAGTTATAAGAGTCGAGGGGCATGAAAGGGAAGCAGTGGTTGGGAAGGGAGTGAGACAGGGTTGTAGCCTCTCCCCGATGTTATTCAACCTGTATATTGAGCAAGCAGTAAAGGAAACAAAAGAAAAATTCGTAGGTATTAAAATTAATGGAGAAGAAGTAAAAACTTTGAGGTTCGCCGATGACATTGTAATTCTGTCAGAGACAGCAAAGGACTTGGAAGAGCAGTTGAACGGAATGGACAGTGTCTTGAAAGGAGGATATAAGATGAACATCAACAAAAGCAAAACGAGGATAATGGAATGTAGTCGAATTAAGTCGGGTGATGCTGAATTAAATACACTCCTGGATATTGAAATAAGAACACCGTGAATTCATTGTCCCAGGAAGGGGAAACTTTATTGACACATTCCTGGGGTCAGATACATCACATGATCACACTGACAGACCCACAGGCACAGGCAACAGAGCATGCACAATGTCGGCACTAGTACAGTGTATATCCACCTTTCGCAGCAATGCAGGCTGCTATTCTACCATGGAGACGACCGTAGAGATGCTGGATGTAGTCCTGTGGAACGGCTTGCCATGCCATTTCCACCTGGCGCCTCAGTTGGACCAGCGTTCGTGCTGGACGTGCAGACCGCGTGAGACGACGCTTCATCCAGTCCCAAACATGCTCAATGGGGGACAGATCCGGAGATCTTGCTGGCCAGGGTAGTTGTCTTACACCTTCTAGAGCACGTTGGGTGGCACGGGATACATGCGGACGTGCATTGTCCTGTTGGAACAGCAAGTTCCCTTGCCGGTCTAGGAATGGTAGAACGATGGGTTCGATGACGGTTTGGATGTACCGTGCGCTATTCAGTGTCCCCTCGACGATCACCAGTAGTGTACGGCCAGTGTAGGAGATCGCTCCCCACACCATGATGCCGGGTGTTCGCCCTGTGTGCCTCGGTCGTATGCAGTCCTGATTGTGGCGCTCACCTGCACGGCGCCAAACACGCATACGACCATCATTGGCACCAAGGCAGAAGCGACTCTCATCGCTGAAGACGACACGTCTCCATTCGTCCCTCCATTCACGCCTGTCGCGACACCACTGGAGGCGGGCTGCACGATGTTGGGGCGTGAGCGGATGATGGCCTAACGGTGTGCGGGAACGTAGCCCAGCTTCATGGAGACGGTTGCGAATGGTCCTCGCCGATACCCCAGGAGCAACAGTGTCCCTAATTTGCTGGGAAATGGCGGTGCGGTCCCCTACGGCACTGCGTAGGATCCTACGGTCTTGGCGTGCATCCGTGCGTCGCTGCGGTCCGGTCCCAGGTCGACGGGCACGTGCACCTTCCGCCGACCACTGGCGACAACATCGATGTACTGTGGAGACCTCACGCCCCACGTGTTGAGCAATTCGGCGGTACGTCCACCCGGCCTCCCGCATGCCCACTATACGCCCTCGCTCAAAGTCCGTCAACTGCACATACGGTTCACGTCCACGCTGTCGCGGCATGCTACCAGTGTTAAAGACTGCGATGGAGCTCCGTATGTCACGGCAAACTGGCTGACACTGACGGCGGCGGTGCACAAATGCTGCGCAGCTAGCGCCATTCGACGGCCAACGCCGCGGTTCCTGGTGTGTCTGCTGTGCCGTGCGTGTGATCATTGCTTGTACAGCCCTCTCGCAGTGTCCGGAGCAAGTATGGTGGGTCTGACACACCGGTGTCAATGTGTTCTTTTTTCCATTTCCAGGAGTGTAGATTAGGAAATGAGACACTTAAAATAGCAGATGAGTTTTGCTGTTTGGGGAGCAAAATAACTGATGATGGTCGAAGAAGAGAGGATATAAAATGTAGACTGGCAAAGGCAAGGAAAGCGTTTCTGACGAAGAGAAATTTGTTGACATCGAGTATAGATTTAAGAGTCAGGAAGTCTTTGCTGCAAGTATTTGTATGGAGTGTAGCCATGTATGGAAGTGAAACATGGACGATAAATAGTTCAGACAGGAGAAGAATAGAAGCTTTCAATATGTGGTGCTACAGAAGAATGTTGAAGAATAGGTGGGTTGATCTCGTAACTAATGAAGAGGTACTGTATAGTATTGGGGAGAAGAGGAGTTTGTGGCACAACTTGACTAGAATAAGGGATCGGTTGGTAGGGCATGTTTTAAGTCATCAAGGGATCACAAATTTAGCATTGGAGGGCAGCGTGGAGGGTAAAAATCGTAGAGGGAGACCAAGAGATGAATACACTAAGCAGATTCAGAAGGATGTAGGCTGCAGTAGGTAGTGGGAGATGAAGAAGCTTGCACAGGATAGAGTAGCATGGAGAGCTGCATCAAACCAGTCTCAGGACTGAAGACCGCAACAACAACAACATTTTGAGGGGTTGTCAAAGAGAAAAAAGTGTAGAAAAAGTTTGACTTTATAAGTAAAGTTTCGTGCAATTGTTGATATTTTTAAAGACGGATTTTAAATAGCCAGGGTGATTTGCGCGGCGTGAGTTATGCTGCCTCACGATGCACACACAGTTACCTTTTCATAATTTAGTGCAGCTGAGAAAGTGGGCTTGCATAGCCGGTATTTGAATATTACTGAGTGATTGATGATTCATTAAGACAGAGATCCATAACTGAATAAGAGTTAGCTTTCTGCTTGTAGTGTCCAACTGACCAGTGAAGATGTTTCTTCAGTTTTGGAATAATTGATTTTAAGTACAAACAATAATTAAAATCTCAACACCAATACATGGCTCGTGAATTTCTTTTTCATGAGCTATCATAATAATTTGTGGGATCATTACACACAATATTTAGCAATCAGCAATTGTCGGAACAGCGCTCATCAATGTACGTAGTGTGCACTTAAAACCTGACAGCATCGAAGTAATAAGCTGCTTATTGCTAACATTTTGTGAGTGCATCTCGACATTTCATTCCAAGTATTCCCTAATATTTGTGGACTGTGATAGAATTGCGCGATAAACAACGTGATGGCGGTAACACAGCGTTGCTGTATACTGTGAATCGGTTACAGGTTATTACGTAATTACGTGCTCAGTGTGAAATATTTCCGTAAGGTGTACACTGATATATATATGTGTGTGTGTGTGTGTGTGTGTGTGTGTGTGTGTGTGTGTGTGTCTCCAATGGGTCATCAGACGCGTTTTCTCTGTTGTTGAACGAGAAATTTGGAATTTAATACTGTAAGTAGGCTGTCTAGGTTTTTTAATTGGTAACGCCACCTCTGTATGAAAATCACTGGCTGTGCTGTGTGCAGTCTGTGGCTGCTTTGCATTGTTGTAATACTCGCCATTGTAGTGTTAGGCAGCTGGCTGTGAATAGCGCATAGCGTTGCGCAGTTGGAGGTGAGTCGCCAGCAGTGGTGGATGTGGGGAGAGAGATGGCGGAGTTTTGAAATTTGTCATGAACTGCTATATTTATATATGATGATATCAAGGTAAATACATTGTTTGCTCTCTATTAATATCTTTCATTTGCTAACTATCCCTATCAGTAGTTAGTGCCTTCCATAGTTTGAATCTTTTATTTAGCTGGCAGTAGTGGCGCTCGCTGTATTGCAGTAGCTTGAGCAGCGAAGATTTTTGTGAGGTAAGTGATTTGTGAAAGGTATAGGTTAATGTTAGTCAGGGCCATTCTTTCGTAGGGATTTTTTGAAAGTCAGATTGCGTTGCGCTAAAAAATATTGTGTGTCAGGTTAAGCACAGTATTGTATAATTGTTCAAAGGGACGTTTCATATGTCGACCCTTAGCCGAGGATACCTCACTGGAATCTTCTCATTTTTTGTTGTAGTTTGTGTAATTAGTGTAGATTTTGTTTATTGCTAGCGCGTAATTGTAGAGAGAATCTCCTTTGTAGTTGCAGTCTTTCATTGTTGTACAGTAAAACAGTTGTGGCATGCATGTAGATTTGCACCAAGTATTTCGCAGCTGCAATTAACTAGATATTATTTTCAGTTCTATGTTAATGTGTTCTCTTATTTTTGCTCTTAAAATTGTGCTTTTCTGTGTTGTCGTGTGAAATATTGTGACAATAATGGCGTGTGAAAAACGTAATACTAGGCTCCAAAGTAAACTGAGAAATGACAGTGAAGACGAAAGCAGCGTGTTAGCGCCGCCGAGTAATGAATTAACAGACATTGAAAGTAGTAATTTGGTAACTGTGCATAGGGAAATGGAGCGGGCGGCAAACAATGGCGTGGACAGTGAAACAATTAGTGACGAGGGACGCATTATCGATCGATCGGTCGGCAACAGCTCGTCTCAGGAATCGGGAATGACAGGACACAATTTTGCAAATACTGTAGACTCAGGTTTTGGGTTCTCACCGTTTTCTCAAATGAGTCAAGACACATTTTCCGCTTGTCAAAATGTGAATGTTGCCGGTGCAAATTCACTGCCGAAAAGCGCTGAGGAACATGTTTCAGACACCAGTGCATTGTTATTACAATTAATGCAACAAATGGGACAAAAGCTTGAAAAGTTAGACACAATGGAACAAAATCAGAGACAAACACAGCAAAAGCTGGACACAGTGGAACAAAATCTTCAAAAGTTAGACACAATGGAACAACACCAGAGACAAACACAGCAACAGTTAGACGCAATGGAACAAAATCTTCACACCACGCTTGATCAAACACGTGAAGATTTAACTACTGAGTTACATAACATTGAATCAAAATGTCAGAAAGTCTGTAATGACGTAAAAACACAAATTTGTGAGCATTTTCAACCTATTTTTTCGCGGCATGAAAATGCATTACAGAATCACGAAGGAGCCATAAAAGAACTGCAAACCATTGTTCATGAAAATCATGAGACCTTGTGGGCTAAAAATGACTCAGTTGCATCTACCGATTCGGTTACGCAACTTGCAAAAACTCAGGAAAACTTAAAGGACACAGTAGATTCGATCTCAACACAAATGGACACTCTGAAACTTGGTTCAGAAAAACACACTGAGGAAATGTGTTCACTATCGGAGAAAGTAGCCGAACTTTCGGATCAGGTCACTAACTTATCTACAAAGGTAGATGATGATCTGAATGACACAAGACCCGTACCCTTCACTGACACAGAAGAGTATGAACAAATAAGAAAATTCAAACAAAATCAAAATCAAATCAATACACAGTACAAAAGAGAAATCTGGGAAGTACAAGATCAGTTGACGCAGGTGATACAAGAATTACATATTTCAGAGGACAGTCGCGCTCCAATACGGGAAGAGGAACTTAGAAATACGGAAAAGCCACAAAATAATAACACAGGGCATTTCGGTAATTATGAAAGGAATTGGCAAGATGGGCCGAATTTTGAGATGGAACCGCCGACACGACGTAACAATGACCGATATGCTACTCGCCGACACGGTGACTTTGACTATAAGCTGTTCATTACTACACGTAAATTCAAAACATTTAAGAATTCTGCCAACGACATTAATCCACAAGCGTGGCTCCATCAATTCTCTCATTGTTTTCCTCCCAACTGGTCATTAGAGCACAGATTAGAATTTATGTGTGGCTACTTAGAGAATGAACCAGCTGTAAGAATGCGATCGGTCATTCACGATTGCCACAGTGAAGGAGAGTTTTACCATGCCTTCCTCTTAGCATATTGGTCTCAAGCCACACAAGACCGAGTAAAACATAGCATCATAATGATGAAACGTTTCGAACAATCTGAATTTTCCAGTCTTATGAAATATTTTGAAGACATGTTGCATAAGAATCAGTATCTTTCAAACCCATACAGCCCCTCAGAACTCATCCGCATTTGCTTAATCAAACTGCCTGAACATTTACGACATATTATTTTGGCAGGACGTTGCAAAGACGACATTGAAGCATTTCAGGGACTCTTACAAGAATTAGAAATTGACACTGACTATCGCGGAACGCGAAACCAGGAACACAACAATTACAGGTCACATCCGTCGCAATTCCGCGATGAAAGAAGTAATAACTTGACACGACAAGTCTATTCTTACAACGCAAATCGTGACCAAAACAGACACCACCCGTATGACAACCACTGGCAGAGTAATAGTTACAGAGAAAGATCGCATTTCCGTAGTAATGAATATGACAGAGACAATCATAGAAACAGACAATTTGGCAACCAGAACTATTATTATCACGGGAGACAGAATAACTTCAGACGCAACGGTCCACCGTGCCGTGATAATTCAGGGCGAAATTCTCCACTACTTAACCGACAAGAAAGAAACTACAGGAACTACCGACATGACGACAGACGATATAATCATAACGACAGACCAGAATTTCATCAGAACTGTCGGGATTCAAACAGAGCAGGGCACTTTCGACAACGTGAATTTGTAGAAGCTAGGTCTGCTAATCCCAATAACGACGCGTGCCAACAAAGAGACAGACAATGACTCGCGCCGCAGGCACCCACATGCGCCGGCTGGCTCAGAGAAAAATAACATAGAAGCTAACCTTGAGAAAAATTCCAGTATTCTTTACCGACGTATACTGCATGATAATTGCGTTCAAGCTGAAACTCTGAGTACTTTGAAGAGTAAAAGATTGTACCACATTTCACTTGTAAAACCGTTTTTTGAAAGATAATCTGCTTTTTAACTTTGTCTTTGACATATAACTTTTCACTTTACATTACTAGTATGCTTGTCAGACTTAGAATCTGTTAACATGCAACAATGTTTGAAGTTAAATATCCAGTCAAGAACCAAGAGAACTTATTGAAACAGAAATTACGTATGCATTGTTATTGTGAACAGACGACACAGTGTTATTGTGTGTGTACATTCTTGCTTGTTAGTTGCACGATTACATAACGACTATGAGGCTCACATACTTAGACATGTACCAGTAGTACTAATGAGATTTTAATGCAACATTTTGGTTTACTTGAAAATACATTCTGGGTTTAAAGTACTTTCTGTGAGATACCAGACGACACAGTGATTAGTTTATGTGACAGATACACGATTTTATCACGACGCTACTAATGAGTGATAATTTACAATGTTGCTTTTGCGCTATATCTGTTTTATATCTGCACAGTTTTTCTGAATTCTTCTGGAAAGTAAAACATGTTTTAGTAGTAACTTTTGTGGTATAGCTACAATGAGACTGCCTTTTCCGTAGGACAACAATACGTTATGAGGTAAGTACATTGACTTCTGCAGAACTTAGCTTTCGGAGGATGGTAACTACGACACTTCCACACAGATTATGTTGCAACAAGACGCACATTTAGCGCTACAGTACACGTATTTGAGTGATTAATTTTGTACTTAAAACATTTATTTTTAAAGATTTTTGAATTACATAGAAAGTTTTCCGTGATACATTTCATTCCATTGCTGTAATCTGTAACACCTGAGGGTATAATTACATTAATCCTCAGGGGGTACACGCCTACTTTGTGTACCATGTGTTTGGCAAGCACAAGGAGCCCTAGCTAATATGGTATTTGCTTATACAACTTTACACATCGGTACCATATTTCTCTAAGACAGAATTACACAGCTATCTGATCATTTAACTGAGAGAGACAAACATTTTTTTTACTACGTCAGTGACAGATATTTACGCATTTACACAGTTGTATAACTTCACACTTATGAAATTGTATTTTGTCTGTACTTTGTGAAATGCTCATATTTTTTCGGAACCATTGTGATCCTATGAGAGCTTTGAATGATGTATTTGGTATGAGATCATGATTTTTAAAGTACGTTTGAGGTAGATGACATTATTGAAATGAGCAGAGAATATTTTTTAGGTTTTGAAATTATTGGAGGAAGCTACGACGATTTTGAGAGTTGACTAAGATGTTATGATATTATTACGACGACGATGTGTATTATACTGTTGAGGTATGTTTATGATTAATAAGATGATGATACCGTATATGAGGAATGTGATTACGTGTTTATATGTATATGAATAATGAACAGAAGTTAGGGACTCTTGACTTGTGAAACAGGATGTTGGAAACCAAGAATCGTACTTTAAGAGTTATGAAATGTGTGTAAATGCGTGAATGTATCACAATGCCGGCGAAAATTTTTTTGGACACTGTTATATTCATAGGATTTTGTTTCTACAGATTTGCAACGCTAATTCTTAACCTGTGAATTTTTTTATATGAGACTGTCACTGTAGCGGAAACTGCTGTCGTAAATATTTCCGTAAGAAAGTTAAGTGACCACCTGCACGTAATGCATAGCGGGCACCCACCTGGGCGACAGCCGCCCGAAAAAAAAAGCCATTAGCCTTTCAGCGGCACAGGTAGAAAAAAAAAAGGGAGGCCATTATCCTCGCTATTGACGTTCCTTTGTAGAAAGCATCGCAAAAACGACACGGTCGAACTTGAAAACATATGATTACACTGTGGAGCTCTTAATTTATGATATTTACTGAAATGCTTATGAATTGATGGGAAATATTCTTACATCTGCAAACCTGATAATGACAAGTGTCTTTCTACGAGAGTTGAGAGTTACTGACTTACGAAATGCCACATAGCTATTGAATGATGTTTTTATGCTTTGGTTTGCGTAATTGCTTATTTCATTTGAGATCTGGTTTCCAGCTGTGTTGCAGCATTGGTTTCATAAAATAAAATTAAATGCATTTGCTAATGTGAACACTTTCTGTCAACAGATCTATTAAATAATAATTTTGTGATCCACATTCTTTGAAAAAGGAGCTCTTGGAATGTAGAGAACAATAAGAAGGGACTAATAACAGTAACTGCATCTATAATTTTCTTTTCAAGTACTTGTTAATTTCTTTTGTAGAATAATTTGTGGTGCACCGCTTTAATTACTTAGACATTAAGATGTGATTATACATTTCCCTTATCTGCATTGTTATCTTTAGTGTACTATTTTTTCTGCTTGAGCTATGTCATGCTTAGGTATACGTTATAGCATTTACTGCAGCTGTTTGCCAGGCATAGTGTTACTGAATTTGACTTTGTGTTACTCTGCTAAGCCAGTTTTACTACTCATTTATTTTTCTTGTTGCTGCACACTGGCTCATATTAGTTGTAATGTTGCATTGCTTGGTAATTTAGATTTACTGTAGCTTGCTTTGCAAATTTCCATTTTTTTATCATTGCTGTTTGTGTTAATTGTTTTGTACTGCTGCATTGCCTCGTTCCTTAGTTTAGTATCTGAGCTCAGTAGATTTAAGTTAGCTTAAGAGGGGGTAGCCTCTAAGAGAATGAGTTGCGATGAATTGGAAGAAATGCATTGAGAAGTTATACAAAAAAAGTACAGAAAACAGGTTTAGGTAGGATTTTCTTGGAAATAAATGTTGAGGTAAGAAATGTGTGAACATATAAATACAGAAAGCATGCTTGGATAGAATTTTTTTTTGGTGGAAACAAAGGATGAAATAAGAAGAAAGATATATGAAGTTTTGGGTTGGACTGCTGTACCACATGTTACACTGAAAACGAACCCTGTCCTTTCCTAGTGGTGTTATCCCACTATGTGTTTGTGTACCCTTGTGTATTTGTTTTCTTCCTGTCTCTGTGTAGTTTCATAGAATTTTTTCTTCTTTTAATATTAAGCTACATTCACTATGATGAGGAATACTGTTATCCTCGAATACAATTGGCATTAATAATATGTTATTTACTTTGTAAAGATGTTAGACATTATTAATTCTGTTCTGTTTAGTGCTCATGTGTGAAGTTGATGTTTCAAAAGTTATTGTGATCTTTTATGTATGTACTCATGTCATAATTCCACTGATGTATATGTTAGTTCGATTCTCTTGTAAAGCCTGTACTACAAATGTTATCTGTATTGTTATGTTTTTAATGATGTATTTTGTACCTTTGTTATTGTATTCTTATGTTATAAAATTGTAATTGTCACCAGTTCATGATATTATTAACTTGTTAGTTACATTTCACTGCACACGTTTCTGTTGGTCATAGTATATGAACAATATGTGAGAAGTAGGGACTGATAGTGTTTGCACGTGTGTTAATGATTCAGCAAGGGACTGGATAACAGCATTGCTGGATCTAAGGACAATTCCAGAAACTTTGTGAGTGCACAAGTGGTGGTTTATGGACTTGCTATTTTGTCCGCAAGACTCTTCGATGGTGATTGTGCACCTGCACATTTGCAACGGATGGCTGCTGGCCGTCTCTACAAGGACTACAGTGGGTCTGCACCTTTGATGACCCACCAATACCATTATCTCTACCAGGACTACAGTGGGTCTACTCTGTGATGACCTACCCACCAATATTCTTCAAAACTTCGACTGACTCTGCTGTGGGTTTGCTCTGTTGTGGCGCATTATCTGTCAGCATGTCAAGAGTCAGCACTGTCTTTCAGTTGGAAGGACAACAGTACTTCTTCAAGACTGCATGGAAATCCACTACTTCCGTGTGCATTTTCTTCTACTTCTCAGACTTTGAGAAAAACACTACTATTTAACTGTAATGAACGATCAAGACTGTCTTTATGGACTGTGAGAAAATTTGAGCTTTTGACCAACATTGTATCAATAAGTGTGTGCATTTGATTTCTTTGTTATTGTAATTATGAAAATTTTTTCAAATCTGTATTGGCCACTGCCCAAACCAATTTGTAAAATTTTTTGTGGGGAGCATGGGGGCTATGTAAGTAGGCTGTCTAGGTTTTTTATTGGTAACGCCACCTCTGTATGAAAATCACTGGCTGTGCTGTGTGCAGTCTGTGGCTGCTTTGCATTGTTGTAATACTCGCCATTGTAGTGTTAGGCAGCTGGCTGTGAACAGCGCATAGCGTTGCGCAGTTGGAGGTGAGTCGCCAGCAGTGGTGGATGTGGGGAGAGAGATGGCGGAGTTTTGAAATTTGTCATGAACTGCTATATTTATATATGATGATATCAAGGTAAATAGATTGTTTGTTCTCTATTAATATCTTTCATTTGCTAACTATCCCTATCAGTAGTTAGTGCCTTCCATAGTTTGAATCTTTTATTTAGCTGGCAGTAGTGGCGCTCGCTGTATTGCAGTAGCTTGAGCAGCGAAGATTTTTGTGAGGTAAGTGATTTGTGAAAGGTATAGGTTAATGTTAGTTAGGGCCATTCTTTCGTAGGGATTTTTTGAAAGTCAGATTGCGTTGCGCTAAAAAATATTGTGTGTCAGGTTAAGCACAGTCTTGTATAATTGTTCAAAGGGACGTTTCAATACATTAAATGTGTTCGCAGTTGGTAATATGGACAACCATCAGCTGTGGAATGGAATGACGACAGTGAAAATTTGTGACGAAGCGTGACTCGAACTTGAATTTTCCGCTTATCATTTGGCTACCCGTGCACTGCTCAAGGCCAGATCAAAACCTCCATATATCGTCAGCCATGTGTCTACACCCTGCATATCCTCGTACATCGTATTTGCAATTTAGTCTTTACAACGGGTAGTTGGAATCAGCCCAAATAAGTGCTGCTCGTCACGTCTTTCATGAGACGTCCATCGTCGACGGGAAGCAACGGTTTATTTCTTGTTATAAATACAATTATTTTAATCGCAATTTTACGTGCCCATTCGCCAGAGCGGTTACAAATTAGTCAAGTGAAATATTCGCCTGATCGATAACCTAGTACTCCACCAGCGACTTCGCAGCGCCGCTGCATTGCGGTTCCATTCAGCGCGAGCCAGGGCAGTGCTACCGGTGTTGGGCTCATGGCTGTCCTTCGTGTTTTGCTGTCCCTGTTATTACTTATCGGTAAAAAAATACTGGACCACACTAATCCGTTACTGCCCTGTCAAATGGGCTCGTAAAATTCCAATTTAAAACTAATTTTGTTTCCAACTGGAAGTAAACCGACGCTTTCCGTCGATGCTGGACGTAGGATGAAAAACATGACGAGCCCTATTTATGTGAGCTGACTGCACCGACACGCTGCAAAAACGAAACTGCAGATATCTGCGAAAATATTAGAGAAAATGCGCCTTATGACTCTTAGGAGAGACACCATGTGTATTGTTACTAAACACAGGTAAATAATTTACAAGACCATATAGGTAGTCAAAGCAGCAGGTAAAAAATTTAATTTCACGACAAGTAATCTTTACATTACGTTTCGGGTCCACGACTTTGAACAGATTAATAACTGTTTCACAATTTAGAAGAGCGTGACAATATAGTATGACGAATTGAAAGTATAATATACGCCGGTACAGTCAGTTTCCGTGCTATCAGGTATGAGCGCCTACAGATTTCCACTTCTACCATGCGAAAGACTACTGGTGCCTCCCTAACCGCGGTGTAAAGCTGACCAAGCAATGACGGACTAACGTAATCACTTTAGCTGAACTTCATTACAACAAATTCTTTCATCAGTGTACAATCTCCTCACCGGCGTACATCGCCACAAGACAAAGGCAAAACAGTACACCTCTCAAGGCTGAAGCGGAACAGTATGCTTGTCGTTATAACAAAGAACAGAGCAGAATTAGAATGGCGAATGCTTTCTCAGTCTAGGGCAACCTCGTGGTTTCCAACCAGCGAGGGCTGGTTGGTTGCAAAGAGTTGTTCACAATGCTTACTTTCGTCAGTCGGAGCTGACAACAGGAGATAAACGAAAAGTATTGCAAAGAAAATGTCGTGATCAATTGAAAGTACAATGTAACGGGAAAAAATGAAAGTGCAGAATGAATAGGACACTTTTAAACCGTCCAAATAAGGTGTTCCCCATGACGTGACCCCTAGACATCTGATGCGAAGAATCTGAAAGACACTGTGTAACCGAAGTTGCGAGGAAGAAGTACGTTTTCGACCACCTCACACGCTTTCGGGTTCAGAATAATTTATCGAGATGCAGGTAGGTCAGTTTTCCAGTAAGCATAACGACAGGCACCATGGAATTAACATTTTTGTTGCTACTACAGTCAGACTCTCCAGGGAAATGTTGTCTATAAGAACGTATCGCCATTGGACGATTGTAACAAATGCTTAACGCCTTTTACAAATCCTCCACTTGGTGCAATGAATGGCACTTCACTTTAAATACGCATACAAGCACAAAACAGGAAGAAAGCGATAGAGTCTGATTAAAAGTTTACCAGTGAACGTCTGGTGCACGTCGCATCGTTTAGCTAGTTAGGAGTGTTGCTAAGAAGGGCCGGCCGTTGTGGCCGAGCGGTTCTAGGCGCTTCAGTCCGGAACCGCGCTGCTGCTACGGTCGCAGGTTCGAATCCTGTTTCGGGCATGGGTGTGTGTGGTGTCCTTAGGTTAGTTAGCTTTAAGTAGCACTAAGTCTAGGGGACTGATGACCTCAAATGTTAAGTCCCATAGTGCTCAGAGCCATTTGAACCATTTGCTAAGAAGGGATGTGAATTCGGAGCGACAGGTGAAAACTGTAGTAGAAGGCGAATCGAATGAAGGTCCTGTTGGAAGGGGTCTGGAAAATAGCAGTACATCTGTGAAAATAATCAAATACAAGACATTAGTGCGACAATTTCTTAAGTAATGCCTCAGCCTTTCTAGTCTTGATAAACTAGGGATGACAAGTGACATTTAATTCAACGTTATGCTGTTGTGACCATGACGCGTCTATGTGGCCTGTACTCTAGCGCAGGAGGGATACTCGGTGAGCTCGAATTGGATTTTTATTTTAGAAAGGTGGCACTATTCTCCCGAAACCCTTGGTGGCGGTTCATTTAATGAGTTTTCAACCTGAGGATATCGATAAGCTCCGTACCGCTCATCGACTGAGTGAAAGGAGAAAGTGAGAAAGGAGAAAACCTCGCTGGATAATGGTCACGTGCGAAACAACGGCAATCGTCCATTGTGTGACTCACTGTGAGGCAGGTTCACCTACGCGCTCAGGAACAAGTGCCCAGCGAAATCCTGACACAGTAAAGTTAACACATTTAGCACATTTGGCGGTACGCTATACCGAAGCAAGTGTACCCGCCTTGTGTTCTCGTATCCCGCACGGGCACAGCTTTTCCATAAGCTCAAATGTGTTTTCCTGCATGCTACACCACTTCTAGCTGCAGGATATCCGCAGTAGTACGTACTTTGTCTTCTAGATGCAGAACGAGCCGATTTGCAAGTGTGCGCTTACTGAATATGTTGTAGGAACATCGGGTAGTAGCCGTCGGAACTGACGTGAAGAACAGAAAGGGCCTACATATAAGTTTAAAAACACGTAATCTGAAGCAAAACGATTTTTTTTCTTTTTTTGGGTGGCGGGCGGGCGAGGGGGCGGGGGGGAGGGGAGGGAGAGTCCTATTCTAGCGCTCAAATGGAAAAAATAGCGCGTGATTATTTACCTCTCCACAGCACATCAGGCAACCACCACAGAGATTTCTGTACGTCCAAAAGGATATTTTACCGGAACAGTGATAGGTTATAACATAAACAAGAATGATGTACACCTTGTCAATTAGCGTTCCAGCTTCTACCAATTCGCAAGTAAACCAATGAAGTAGAGGACATACCTTTTCTTTCACATTCTCCTAATGCCTGCTGTGAATGGTTTTAGTTAGTCCATTGATGTCACCAAGCCAATGATATCCCTACTGAAATTTATTTAAAAAATGTTGGCAACGGTCTTGGTAGTTGCAGAACGAGACATTCGATCGTTGGAACCAACACCAACCACTAGATAGAAACCTGGGCAGATATTTCGGTTGCCATTTCCAGAAAAGGTGCCACCTCATGTCAACAAAGTGAACGTCACGTGCTACTGTAAAGTTTGCTCTGACGACGAAAAGAAAGAGGCTTACAAGCTGATAAGAAAAGGAAGAAAATGGTGGTACAAAGACTGCAATGAGGAACTTTGCGTACCTCATTGTTTTCAGGACTACCGTTAGCAAGTAAATTATTCATAAATTATATGTAATCATTTTTATAATAAAATATCAAATAATTATACACTTGTGAAGTTATTTGTTTTTGTTTCTACTTGAAATCTTTGTGAGCATAAGTAAAACTTTTCCCGCGAGTTTTTTCCATGGTTTTCGTTACGCTAAAGCGCCAGTACTGATGCGAACACACACACACACACACACACACACATATGTATATATATATATATATATATATATATATATATATATATATATATATAGCTAGGAACGGGAAACGTTTAGCGTCGTCCTTACTAACCGTGTCAGTACGCAGTGCGCTTGTGCATGGTGCAGTTGTTTACCTCAAGTCACAGTCCGACAGTGCTTGCCGTAGTGCACGGTACTACAGTGTTATTACGTGAACAACGAATACAGTTTTGTGTAGTGAAAATGGCACAGATCTTCACACATGCAGAGTATGCTGATGTGGTGTTTTTCTATGGTTATTCAAATGGGAATTCCAGAACTGCTGTGCGAGAATACCAATAACGATTTCCGAATCACAGAGAGCCAGAGAGCATAGTGTTTAGCAGGGTGTTTCACGGATTGTGTGAGTGTGGTACGCTCCCCAGCGTAAATGTTGTCTGTGAACGTCCCGTACAACAAACTCTTAATGAAGTTGAGAATATTCTTCAAGTAGTGGAACGCAACCATACTAGCAGCTCTAGAAGAATTGCTGCCCCATTTGGTGTTCCACAAACACGAGTGATACCCAGAGCACATGAGCACGGTCTGTAACCCCTTTCATCGGCAGAGTGTACATCATCGGCATGAAGGAGATGCTGCCGCCCGGCAAGAATTCTGTCAATGGATCATTGCCAATGAGCGGTTAATTCCACGTATTCTGTTCACTGATGAGTCAACATTTACCCGTAACGGAATCAACAACACGAGCAACTCTCTTGGATGGGGAAATGAAAATGTGCACGATACTGTGGAAACGAATATTCAACAACGTTTCTCAGTCACGTGTGGTGCGGTATTATTGATGACCAACTCGACGGTCCAGTTGTTTTAGGTAGCCGTCTTACTTGGACACGGTATGTTGAGTTTCTTCAAAATGTGTTACGAGAATGCGTGGAGGATATCCCTTTGGGAATACGAGCTCGTGTGTACTTTCAGCATGACGGGGCTCCTACACATTCCTTACGACCAGTGACGCAGTATCTCAACACAACGTATCCTGGTAGTTGGATCGCTCGCCGTGGAGGCATTGTTTGGCCAACGAGGTCACCCGATCTCACCCCAGTAGATTACTGTTTGTAGAGGTGGCTGAAGAGCAACGCCTACAAGCGCAGAGTGGGCACAAGAGAGGAACTTCTCGCTCGTATTTTATATGCTTGTGCCCAGGTAAAGGAATGTAAAACTGAGCTCCGATATGCGACACAACACCTGTCTACGAAACCAGCAACGTGCATTGAAGTTGAGGCTGGACTGTTTGAACATCTTCTGTGACGAAACGCACACAAACAAACCATAACAAAACAAAACTTTCTGGCAGATTAAAACTGTGTGCCCGACCGAGACTCGAACTCGGGACCTTTGCCTTTCGCGGGCAAGTGCTCTACCAACTGAGCTACCGAAGCACGACTCACGCCCAGTACTCATAGCTTCACTTCTGCCAGTACCTCGTCTCCTACCTTCCAAACTTTACAGAAGCTCTCCTGCGAACCTTGCAGAACTAGCACTCCTGAAAAAAGGAGTGCTAGTTCTGCAAGGTTCGCAGGAGAGCTTCTGTAAAGTTTGGAAGGTAGGAGACGAGGTACTGGCAGAAGTAAAACTGTGAGTACCGGGCGTGAGTCGTGCTTCGGTAGCTCAGTTGGTAGAGCACTTACCCACGAAAGGCAAAGGTCCCGAGTTCGAGACTCGGTCGGTCACACAGTTTTAATCTGCCACAAAGTTTCATATCAGCGCACACTCCGCTGCAGAGTGAGGTTCGCAGGAGAGCATCTGTAAAGTTTGGAAGGTAGGAGACGAGGTACTGGCAGAAGTAAAGCTGTGAGTACCGGGCGTGAGTCGTGCTTCGGTAGCTCAGTTGGTAGAGCACTTACCTGCGAAAGGCAAAGGTCCCGAGTTCGAGTCTCGGTCGGGCACACAGTTTTAATCTGCCAGAAAGTTTCATATCAGCGCACACTCCGCTGCAGAGTGAAAATCTCATTCTGCATAACAAAACAGTATCTTAATTTACCGTCACCTGCACCTTTCCCATTCCTAGCTGTTTTCATTGGTTTACCCGGAGATGGTTAAGAAAAGGGTATATGTTTATTAGAAGTTTTTTGTTCAGAATCACTAGTAGTATCACCTGTCAAAGCATGTACCTTTCCTCTGACTCGCCCTGTATATATGAGAGCTATTCTGAAGGTAAGGTTCTGTCAGTTGTGGAATGGAAACTACTGTGAAAATGAAAAGTGTTTTATTTACATCAGTTAGCTGCAATTACAGCTATTTCTCTTCACAGTCGCCGCTACGACTTAGACATGTGTCGTAGTATTGTACCAACTTTCCAGTATCGGTCGCCTGCCCTTTCCAACAATTCTGTACGCTAGTCGACAGCTCGCTGTCCGTACTGCAATGCTGTCCCCGTGGCCAGCGAGTCATGTGAGCAGAGATGAAATTTAGGGGTAGCCTATTATGGGTTGTATTGTGGGTGGTCAAACACTTTCCAACGAAAACGCTCCAGTAGCATCTTCATTGCCCCGCAGGGAGCAGCTGAGAATTGTTATGAAGAAGAAAATGAATGACAGTTGTGTTATGTGGGTTGCTTGAAATCAGGCGAAATCTCTCAAAAGCCACTCACACTTCGCGGGAGACACTATTTACATAGGTATCTTTACAAGCTTACTGTGCGCATA
Organism: Schistocerca serialis cubense; assembly: GCF_023864345.2. Taxonomy (NCBI): domain Eukaryota; kingdom Metazoa; phylum Arthropoda; class Insecta; order Orthoptera; family Acrididae; genus Schistocerca; species Schistocerca serialis. The sequence goes on from NC_064645.1 coordinate 157,188,429, forward strand.
GAACTGAAAAGGGCAATGTTGTGAGATCGTTGAGTGTACTAGACATTGGCCAACATGTCTGTGTAAAGCTTCATCGGGTTTTCTCTGTGGTTTCCATATCTTGCTCGATCGGATCTTGCTTCCTGAATAGCCCTAGTTGTCTTTATGATGATGAACAATGCGTACGTCACAATCCGTTACTTCAATCTTAGTGGAAAGCACAAGAAATTTGAAAATCTGACTGATGGAAAAGCTTTCTCATTTTTGAACTACAGATAGACAGCATAAAAAAGACTTGTGTGTGTGTGTGTGTGTGTGTGTGTGTGTGTGTGTGTGTGTCTTAACACATTAAAGTATTAAATTGGTGGTGTCAGCGAGAATCGAAAAAGTATCTTTGAGATAGGAGGTGTTAACATCATATACGTCTTAAAACAAAGAAGTAGAGCTCTTACTCGGAATAAGCGGGTGTTTCTCTCTCCTCTGACACGCCAGTCTCGCTTAGAACGAGCGCTTCGCCACACTTCTGCAGCTGACAACTGACGTGATTGCTTTACGATGTAACGTGCTGTCGGTAATTCCGATCTCGACGCTTCTTCAATTCCAGTTCCGCGCCATATAATGAATATTTTTAAGATTGTTAGAATATTTTGCCACCAAACACCATCACTGTTAGTTGGTGTAGGTCATTGAACAGTTCTCTTTGAACAGACTTCTTTTCGGCATGAATAATGGTTCAGGACATTATATCATTCAGTATGGTATCGTATCTGATAAACTTCGTCACCCCTCCCCACGTGGTGAAAACAGCATACTGCGAAATTTTTACCAAACAGTTTTCTGAACTGCTCCGGTTCATGCAGGAAGAGGCCACAAAGTGTCAAAAGATAAGAACGTTCAACATTGGCTCACTTCTACCCTGTAAAGGCCTAAAGAAGGAGGATAATACAGTTTACCGTATGAACAGCAAGCAGCAACGTACGTTAAAGACACTGCTCAAACAGGCTCACGATACACGAGTGTGTGCATTGTCACTTTATCTGCTCACTGCTCTTCTCAGAGGACGGCGTACGTGGGGTCACTGATTCAAGACGTTTGGTGTAATCCTGGCTACACATTTAACTTTAAAACGGCGAGATATTGTGAAATTTTAGAAATTTAGCTCAAAATCTTGTGGGGATTATCGCAGCTCAAAAATCAGTCGTGCGGAAATTTTACAAGACTAACTTTATCACCTTCATCTCTAAATTGGTATAAGGCAAGTTCGTTCATTTTTTGTATAATTAAAGATGAAAGATTTTTCAATTATATACTCCCGATCCTGGGAGTTTCCTCTCACTTTACTCTGCGTAGTACCTCCTACATAATTAAAGGCCGGGGAATACTGTCATCAATTAGTAGCGCTAGTGGCAATCAATTTCAAAATAACATGATGTATATTAGCAGTACGATTCTTCGCTCACCCGAGTACGAACAGATGCTCATAAATAATATAGGTAAAATAATAACCAAGATGGCTGGAATATGTTAGGTCAAAAGTGCTAGGATTAATTAGAATGGCACACAAGCAATCAGAAAGAAAATTTGAACTGTTTGATTCTGTAAAGGACTGACAGAAAGCATTGTTAGTGAACGTTAAAACATGTGACAGTTTTTTTTTTCTCGTCAGTCGTCTGAAAGATTTGACGCGTTCCCCCCCCCCCCCCCCCCCCCCCCTTAACCAACCAATTCCTCACGCACTTACGAGAACCTGTTAATACAGAGCAGCACTTGTACTCTACGTTCTCAATTATTTATTGAGGGTGATGCGATCTCTGTCTTCCTCTATAGGTATCTCAAATACCATGGAAATTATTCTCTGATGTCTTATCACATCCCTTATCATCGTGCATCTTCTTCTTGTCCAAATGTTCCTTTCTTCGCCGATTCTGCAGGAACGTCTTCATTCCTTATTATCAATTAAAGTCGCCAACAGCCAGGTGATTGAGATGTTATTTTATTTTATTTTTAATAACAGTTTCGGCATTCCACGATGCTATCTTCAGGCTCCATACGCAACTCTAAAAAATAAACGATGTTTTCATACAGTGCCGTATATTCTCGGATATCGTGAATGCAAAACTGTGTCCCACGTGCTCCGTTCGAAGACTTTGTTGCAACTCTAGTTTTGAATTCACAACTTCAAGGAATATATGGCACTGCATGAGAATACCGTCTACTCTGAGAGACGCATATGGGGCCTGAAAATGGCACTGTGAAATGCCGAAACTACGAGTAGTAGTCAAAATAAAATAAAATAAAATAACATCTCAACCACACGGCTGTTGGCGAATTTCATTGATAATTACTTGACCAGCTGATGTCTCCCGTCCATGATGGATCAACAGAGACTCATTACTTGTTAGTCTATCGTATATTCAACATCATTCTATTGCACCAAATCTCACACTTCATTTATTCTGTCTTTCGGCTTTGCCACAGTCCATAAGCGACTACGACACAACGCTGTGCTTCAAAGTACATTCTCACAAATTACTCCCTCCCCTCAGATTAAGGCCGATGTTTGACACTAGCAGACTTCTCGGCTAGAAATGCCTTCGTTATCCGTGCTAATCCGCCTTTTACTTCCGCCTTTCTTCATCCAACATCTGTTATATTCCAGAATGAGATTTTCACTCTGCAGCTGAATGTGCGCTGTTCTGAAACTTCCTTGCAGACTAAAACTGTGTGCAGGACCGAGACTCGAAATCGGGACCTTTGCCTTTTGCTGGCAAGTGCTCTACCAACTGAGTTACCCAAGCACGACTCACGACCCGACCTCGCAGCTTCACGTCTGCCAGTACCTCGTCTCCTATCTTCCAAACTTCGCAGAAGCTCTTCTGCGAACCTTGCAGAAATAGCACGTATGGAAGAAATAAGCACTTGCCAGCGAAAGGCAAAGGTCCCGAGTTCGAGTGTCGGTCCGACATTCAGTTTTAATCTACCACAAACTTTTCATGTGTTATACTGCTTCCTTTCTAGCGGAACTGCTTTCCTTTGTCTTCTTCGTGGTTTATAGATTTGAAGGTTATAGCCGATCCTATTTATGCTAGAGTGCCTCATTACACTAGTCTTCCTTTGGTGTAGTACTCGTCATTCGTATTCTGTACTCGTCATACTGTTCATTCCATTCAAGAGGTCTTGTAACTCTTCTTCAGTTTCAGTGATGTCAGCAACGTCATCGGAGAATCTCATCATAGATATATTTTCACCCTGACTTAACCCCACTCTTTAAATTACTTTTATTTCTATCATTGCTTCATCGATGTACAGATTGAACAGTAGGTGCGGAAGGCTCTATTTTTGCCTTACATACTTTTTAATCTTAGTATTTCGTTCTTTGTCTTCCAGTCTTGTTGTTCCCTCTTACTTCTTGTACATATTGTGCATTAACAGTCAGTCCCTACAGCTTACACCTATTATTCGGAAGATTTCGAACATCTTGCACCATTATACAATGTTAGACGATGTTCTTAGATAGACAAATCCTATGAATGTGTCTTGATTTGTCCTGAGACTTATTTTCGTTTTCAATCGCAATATCAGAACTGCATCACCGGTGTCAATACTTGCCTGTAACCCAAACTGATCGTCAACAAACAGATCTTCAATAAGCTTTCCACACATCCTGTATATTATTCTTTGCAGGAACTTACAAGGATGAGCTGTGATGCTCATGCTATATTTGTCGCACATATCTTTCTTTGTTATCTTCGGGCTCGTATAGATAATATTTTTTTCAGAAAGTCTGTTGGTAAGGCTCCAGTCTCACAGATTCTACACATCAACTTGAGTAGCCGTTTGGTTGCCACTTCCCCCAGCATTTTTAGAAACTCCGAAGGGATATTATCTCTCCCTCCTACCTTAGTTTGTCACAAGTCTTCCAAAGCTCTATTTGATTGTAGTACTGAATCCCCTAGATCCTCCACATTTCTTTTTCTATCACATCAGGCTAGTCCTCCCTCTTATAGCGGCGTTCTACGTATTCCATCTGTCTGTTGTCTTGTCTGAGCTCAAAAGCGAAATTCGGATTTCATTCTTCACTTGCATGTCCTTGCTTTTAGGTTCACTAAAAGTAAATTTTCATTTCTACATGTTGAATCAGCCATTCGTTAACCGTTACAGCGAGCGAATTCGATCATTGGTTTGCACACTGGACTCGCATTCGGGAGGACGAAGGTTGAAATCTACGTCCTGCCAACCATATTAAGGTTGTCCATGTTTTGGCTAAACCACATTCGGCAAATACCGGGTTGGTTCCATTGTACAGAAGATGGCGAGTTTCGTTCCCCATCCTTCCTCCTTGTCCTCTGTCAGTAATGACCAAGTTGTTGACGGGACGTTCAACTCTAATTTTAGCGTCCTTCAGTGACCATTTACTTCTCGATTTCTTATTCTTGGAGCCATTTCGTCTTGCCTTCGCTGCACTTCCAGTTCAATTCATACGTAAGTGAGGTGTACAGCTGTATTACTGTCTCTTCCTGAACTTTTTTAATTCTTTCTTCCATTAGTTGTAGTATTTCATCGGTCTCCCAAGGTTTATTCGTAGTTACCTCCCTTGTGCCAATGTTTCTCCAACTTATGTGACTGTCGTTTTTTCCTATCATTCATCTTGAACTGAATTGGCTATTGCGCTATTCATTATCATTGTATCTACAACCCTAGAGATCTGCATGTGCATCTCATGATTCCTCAATACTTCAGTGTCCCACTTCATCGCACGTTGGCTCTTACGAACGATTGTCTTAAACTTCAGCGTCCCTTTCATCATTACTATATTGTGATCTTAGTCTATATCTACGCCTGGGTACACCTTATAATCGTGTATCTTATTTCGGCAACACTGACCACGATGTAATCAAGATCGAATATTCCCGTGTCTCCAGGTCTCATACATCTTCTGCTCTTGTGGTTCCGAACAATTATGCAATATTGCTAGCCTAAATGAATTGCAGAGCTACATTAGTCTTTCTCCTCTCATATTCCTGGAACCAAGCCCATACTCTGCCACAACTTTCTCTTCTACTCTTTCCCTAATACCACGTTCTATTTCACTATGATTATTAAATTAAAATCTTCATTTACATATTGAATTACCCTCTCACTACATTCATATACCTTCTCTACTGGTTTTGTCGATTCTAATGAGAACGACGACACCCATAAACTGTTTACAGCTACTCACTCTCTGCCATACTTTCCAATTCATTAACATCTTTCCATTCCGACTCACTGACTCTCTTTATGTGTAGATTGAGTCTTCACATTTCTTTTACTAACTTTCTATCTTCATTATCACATTCAAACTTTTGACATTCCACGATCCGACTCGCTGACTATTCAATCTTTTTCTCATATTAAACGGCCTCTTAAGAATCCTTTCCCGCGGATTCCATTGGAGAACTTCGTTACTAGTCAAGGACGTTACCTATATACCACGGAAGATAAACTGAAGAAAACCGTTATTCATTTTTGTAGCTCTGGAATTGGAACGGCGCCCCAGAATTCCGGGTTGCCGGAAGCAAGTTTGCACGTCTAAATGGCTGTCTGCGTCGACAACCTCTTGGTCGTCCCGCCGCAAACAGTTCCCGGCGGACAAGTTTTTATTGTAGTCAAACAAAGGTGCAGAACGTTGCAGCGTCAGCGCCGCCTAGATTAGCATAAATTTGCATCGTCTGTTCTGCGCAAGTCCGCTGAGAGCCGTAGATGCCGGCTAATCTCATCGCACGGAGGACTGTCGTTTTAGCCTGGAGCAAATGACACTTCGAACGTGATGAAAGCCAGAATTTCTCACCATTTCTCAGAAATTTGTGCTTCTATGTGCTTTTCCCTCCCTCACCGGAAGGGAAAATGATTAAATTGCTGAAATTTTGTTTCTTAAGTACCCCTCTCGGGGATTTTCTGCAGGACGTAGCAAATTTTTCCTTATCTTTATTGTTGTTTCACTCCTCCCCCTGCCCCATACGGGCCGGGGATTGGCTGTCAGCGGATACAATATTAGCTGCTCTTCAGCCACATCAGCGGAAATGTTAAAGAAAAAAAAACTTAATACAAAAACTGCATACGGCGTTTGACGAATATAAACGTTTTATACATTAAAAACATAGATCGTCAGTTGCATAGGTTGTAATATGAAAGGTTGTTTCGGTGATTAACTACAATATAGTCACAGATGAATAGAAAATAAGTGTCATACACGAACATATAAAAACAGACAGCTGGATAAAGTATAACGGTAAGATCGATGTGTGACTTATTAAAAGGTATACATGGATGAGTGAAGACATGAATGGAAACAGACTGCCAGAAAGAAGGGTATCGCTGAACGTAGCATTTAAAGGTAGTGCGTAGGAGAGGGTTTGTAAATGGGTGGTTGGAAAAGGGATACGGGAACCAAGACTTGCGAACTAAGTGAAGAAGGTTAGAGGGAAAGGGAGCCCTGACGACGGATGGGTGGTAGCGAACTCATATGTCTATTAGGATGAGTCGTACATGTTGCAAGAGTGTTATAATGGTCATTACAATAAAACAACAGTCGAAAATAATAAAATGTGAACCCCAGATGCGTACGATAGAGTACACATGTACATACTAGCCATGTATCGTCCATAGAAGCTCAAGCTGCTGTGGTCTTCCCCCCCAGACATCACGGCGCCTAATTTATCAGCAACCAAACTGACACACTGAAGCACTACACAACCGACAAGCAATATTGATGAACGGCCACAGCAACAACCACAACAACAACACCACAGCAAAGACACCAGCGGCCACAAGGGGCCACTACCGGCCCACATAAACATAAGGAAGAGGTCGCTGCAGATCCCGGAACTATTTTCACTCGTCAAACCACGTGATTGAAAATAGTTCCGAGGTACTCATCCGCCGAAGCGCTATAAAGGCCGGCGCTCGTCCGCACCTCGGCAGTTCATCGACCGCCAGCAGACTTGGATAGCTGTCGCCCCGGCAGCCCGGCTTGGATCTCCTCGCTGATTTCTGGATTAGGCTTGGTATATCAGAGAAGTCTCTGGCGGAGACTAGTAGGAAATTATTTCAGTTGTTTTCTATGTTATTCTTGTATGTAGTTGTGATTCGAAGACGGATCACTGTTTTGTTTTGGTGTTATACTTGGAGAATTTGTTCTGGTTAATTGAACAGTCCAATAAATTGTTTTCGGTCTTTGATCGGTAGTTTCTTCTGCTTCCGCAGGCATATCATAAGCTTCATTAATTAAATGCTTAATGCCAACAAGAAACTTCCCAGGCATAATATCAAAACTGTAGCGTCAAGCCAAACGTCCTGCTCTGCAAAGAAAGACTTCGCGCCTGCAAGAGGGCCTTGGAGTGCAAATATGTTTCCCCAGCCTCGCAACTTCACTTCGCTTATGAGGTACAAATTGCTTAAGTAAACAACTTAGCACACACGTATGAAAAACATGGAATTACGCAATGGCCCACAATCCGAATCATATGCAATTTTACAGGGAATTTACTAAATGACACAAAATAAAATTCTGTATTCGCTACAAATAATCGTAAAAGTTATTGAAATCCTTTACAAAATCGCGTACACATCACTTGTTTCTCTAATTTACAAATATTTTTGGTAAGAGAAGACTAAAACACATTAATTTCATACATAAAATGTCATGAATTCGTTATTTTACGAAGTGGGGTACTAAGCTCTCGTCGGTCCGCTGTAATTGTTATTTCGTGAAGGTATTTCAGTTATAACCACAAGAAGCTTTGACAAGACATTGAATTAAATTCTATGTTCCCGAAGTGAATCAGGATCGTAATTATTTTATTCATTTCGACCGGCAAACAGTCCACAAAATATTCGGTAAAACTAGTTTTGTCTACTTTCCGTTTGTTCATTGATCAAACGATAGGAAATGGAAGGACTGTTAAAGTAAATTTGTAACTCTTCTGCTACATTTAAATTATTTGCCTTATTCTCAACGTGCGACACAGTAAATAAATCTTCCATTTCTGTTAACCTTTTCGCTGATACTCCATTCTCCAAGCGTAACCGCGCGCGGCTGAAATTTTCATACAGTGCCATGGACGTATGAATGCATCCAGAGTCGCCGACCTATTATGCAGCGCACGAGTTACTTTCACACTTCGGTGTCCATATCTTGGTGTTTATGATAGAGCGTACGTGCCTAATTGCTTGCTGTATTTTCAAGAAAACCTCGTTTCGATACCTAGAATCGTTTGTAAGGTATGATGATTTTTATGACCCTTTGACTCGCAATGCGCAAGGACCTGAATGGACACGTCGGATATAAAACCAAATAACTCGAGAACGAAACGGGATACTCTTCTGCTCTCAATTTTAAATAAAATGTCGATAACGTATCTACAATTCATTCACTGCAATGTACGAACTAAAATCAACCGTACGCAAAGTTTACGCAATGCGTTTTCATCCCTGCAAAATGTTTAAAATTTGCGCAGTGTTTTAGTTAATTTGATGTAGCACAATAATTACGTCATACAACGAAAAGAGTTGCTGCCCTTTACGGAGCGTGGATTTCAGACTGTAAGATGTACCAAAGTCAAATTTTTTCACCTAACTTTTTTTTTTCGAAAAATCGGATGATAAGTGTTTCATTTCGTCCGGAACGAAGTCTTTCAGCACAAGCACCAGCATTTAGCGAGAAGTACAGCCATAACAATAGTCACCTTTGCACGGAATGCAGAGAGCACGCCTGTAGCAGTGAAAGGGTTAACTTATGGTTATGGCCTCATAGATGTGCTCCCAGGGCGCTGTTGTTGCTTGTGTAAACGTGTTTGCTGTACTCGTCTGCCCGATATACGTAGGAGCAGCTGCGTGACCAGCATTCAGTATTATGTGCTCCTGCATTACAGAATTTATTTGGTTTGTGCTCTAAACTATGGCGCAGGAATTTCGCTAGCTTTCTATTTGTCTGCAAAACCTGCATGTATCATATGTTTTCTGAAAGAATTGGCAACTTTTTCAGGTAACGGGACATAATGCGGCAGAGATATACACTGAAGAGCCAAATAAACTGATACATCTGCCTAATATCGTGTAGCGCCCCCGCGAGCACGCAGAAGCGCCGCAGCACGACATGGCATGAACTCGACTAATGTCTGAAGTAGTGCCGGAGGGATTTGAATCCTGCAGGGCTGTCCATAAATCCATAAAGAGTGCGACAGAGTGGAGATCTCTTCTGAATAGCACGTTGCAAAGCATATTCTCAATAATATTCATGTCTAAGGAGTTTGGTGGCCAGCGGAAGTGTTTAAAATCAGAAGAGTGTTTCTGGAGTCACTCTGTAGCAAATTACGGACATGTGGGGTGTCACATTGTCCTGTTGGAATTGCCCAAGTCCGTCGGTATGCACAATGGACATGAATGGATGCAGGTGATCAGACAGGCTGTCTACGTACGTCACACGTGTCACAGATGTATCTAGACGCATCAGGGGTCACATATTACTCGTTCTGCACACGCCCCACGGCATTACAGTCTCCATCATCTTAAACAGTCCCCTGACGGCATGCAGGGTCCAATGACTCACGTGTTTGTCTCCATTCCCGTACTCGTCTATCCGCTCGATACAATTTGAAATTAGACTCGGCTGACCAGGCAACACGATTCCAGTCATCAACAGCACAGTGTCTGTGTTGATGGTCCCAGACGAGCCATAAAGCTTTGTGTTGCGCTGTCATCAATGGTACACGAGTGGGCCTTCGGCTCTGAAAGCCCGTATCGATGATGTTTCGTTGAATGCTTCACACGCTGGCGCTTGTTGATGGCCCAGGACGGAAATCTGCATCAATTTTCGGAAGTGTTGTACTTTCTCCACGTTAAGCGACAGGGTTGTACTTTTGTCACGTTTGAACGATTCTCTTCAGTCGTCGTTGGTCCCGGTCTTGCAGGATCTTTTTCCGGCAGCAGCGATGTCGGAGGTTTGACGTTTCAGCGGGTCCCTAATATTCACGGTACACTCGTGAAACGGTTGTATGGGGAAATCCCCACTTTATCGCTACCTCAGAGATGCTGTGTTCCATCGCTCGTGCGCCGACTATTACACCTCGTTCAACCTCGGCTGAATCTTGATATCCTCCCATTGTACCAGCAGTAACCAATCTAACAACTACGACAGGCACTTGTCTTATATAGGCGTTGCCGACAGCAAGGCTGTATCCCGCCTATTTACATACCTCTTTATTTGAATAGTCATGCCTATACGAGTTCTTTTGGTGCTTCAGAGTATATATTTCGTGTTGACACATAGAAAAATAATTTTGTTTCTGTCTTCTAAACACTTTTTCACTCATCTTTCTAATATCACCTTACCTGTAGCCATTTGCCTTGCCTATCTGAATAATGGTGCCATCTTCTCTATTCTTATTCTCCTCACCTGAGTGAAACCTAACGAGTCTGTGAAACACTGACTTAAGAAATGCTCTCTTTCTGTGATCGCGGATGACTTGAATCTGCTGGAACAATTATATCGTAAGCTGCTGGCTTGCGAAAGACATGTGATTTTCACTCCAATTTAGATTTAATGTAATTAAGGCATAATGCCTGTTTTGATATGTATAGCGAACAATGCTGGGGTATGATGCCATGTCAGTAAAGGAGAAGGAAGGAAGGAAGATTAGGGTTTAACGTCCCGTCGATAACGGGTTCACTAGAAACGGAGCATAAGCTTGGACTGTGGAAGGATGGGAAAGGAAATGAGCGTGCCTTTTCAGGGGAACCATACCTGCATTTGTCTTAACGTTTTAGGGGTATCGCGGAAAACCTGAATCAGGACTGCACGACAGCGATTTAAGCCCTTGCCTTCCCGAATGCGAATCTAATGTGCCAAAGACTGTGTACCCCGCTCACTTGCAGTAAGGAACTATAAATCTCTGTGAGTTCCTCACTTAAATATTTACCTCGTTCCAAGTTGCTACAAAAGGATAGCTACGGCCTCAACGAGATGATAAATATGCAGCTACATCTACGTCTTTACTCAGCAAGCCAGTGGCAGTCGGTGCTTCTGGAGGCACTAAGCCGCGCGGGATTAGCCGAGCGGCCGAAGGCGCTGCAGTCATGGACTGTGCGGCTGATCCCAGCGGAGGTTCGAGTCCTCCCTCGGGCATGGTTATGCGTGTTTGTCCTTAGGATAATTTAGGTTAAGTAGTGTGTAAGCTTAGGGACTGATGACCTTAACAGTTAAGTCCCATAAGATTTCACACACATTTGAACTTTTTTTCTTTTTTTTTTTTCTTTGCAGGCACTACAATTTCTTCACTTTCCAGTTTCATTCGTGAATATCGAGGGGAAGAACGATTGTTGACGAAGCTACTGCTTCTCCGTTTTCTTTGACGATACTGTCTCGGAAATTCAAAAGCAAACTCTCAGTAACGCACAACACCTCTCTTGTAGTAACTGCCTCTGGACGTTGTTAAACGTCTTATAAACCTTCTCGCGCTTAGCTAAGCGATTCGTGCTACACACTAAATTTATTAGATTGGTATTTACTTACGACGAGTTTCACTTCGGCTGTTAAGTCATTTTGAAGCTTTCCTGCAATATTAATAACAGTAAAATTGTTTGTATAAATTTATAACGCTAATCATTACGGCTGTGTTGTCCGCCCCAGTAGCTGAGTGGTCAGCGTGACGGATTGCCGTCCTCTGGGCCCGGGTTCGATTCCCGGCTGGGTCGGAGATTTTCTCCGCTCAGGGACTGGGTGTTGTGTTGTGTTCATCATCATTTCATCCCCATCCGGCGTGCAGGTCGCCCAATGTGGCGCCGAATGTAATAAGACCTGCGATATGGCGGCCGGACCTGCCCCGCGAGGGGCCTCCCGGCCAATGACGCCAAACGCTCATCATCATCACGGCTGTGTTAGTAATTATTTACTTTGCATTTTGGATGTCACATTATAGCGCCCTGGAATGTTTTGCTGAAATGAAATGAAATGTATTGTGGCTAGGTCCTCCCGTCGGGTAGGCTGTTGTAGTCTGTTACAATTTCATGTATGGTCCTCATTTTGTTTTGCACCTATGTTCATTTGACAAGACATACAAATGATCCACTAAAAATTGAACAGCACACACAGTAAAATAAAATTAATCATAGAGGCACAGGCTGGTCATACGTTCACTAAACTTTCGCTACTTGCGATCGTGGAACTAGGAAACTTCGTGGATACATTTTTAAGGACACATGGAAGAGAAGTAATGGAGAAGCCATTGAAAGACGCACATTTGTTGATTGCATGTCATGTATACGTTCCAGGTTGCAAACGTTGCTCGTTGTGACAACCATCTGTATCCACTAGGGCCTTGGACTGCGCTAGAGACTGCTCAACCGTTGCCCGAAACATCCCACGTGAGATGTTCGCTACCGCCCTCGAAAAGTTCATTTGGAACCTCCAACGTGTGTGAGTGTCCTTTTTATAACTCCTGTCCTTCAGATAAAACCAGAGCCAATAATCGTACAGGATCAAATCTGGTGATCCTGGTGGCCACCCAGTTTGGAACGATCGACCAATGATTTGGTTATTTCCAGATGTGTTACGGAGTGACCGAACTACATCCCGAGCAACGTGAGACGGAACTTCATCGTACATCAAAACAGCTCAGTACAAAGCACCTCTCTCCCGTAGAGCAGGGATCACATTATGATGAAGCAGACTGCAGTAACGTGTGCCGTTCACGGTGCATGTCCTTGGTCGTTGGGTTCCTCCCACGTTGGCAAGTCATGACACTAACGCTACTGACAACGCAAATCCTGCAACGCCAGTCTGAAAGTCGTTCTTATAAATTTGAGCACCCATACGGTAAACAGTTTGCATCTACAATGGCTGAAGTAACGAAAACGTAATTATAACCACCCTATATAACAAAGCAACTGGATAGACGTTTTGGACTTGACAATAAGCAAAAATACCATCAAAGGTTTCACGTGTCTAGGAAGCATAACTATTAACAGTGATTCTTGTCACACAAATTGACATAATCTTGCATTCTTTAAATCAATGATCAACCGAATTACAAATTTACCACGTGACACTGGCACAGTACAGAAAGAAGTAGCAATATTAAGGCAGATGGCACAAAAGAATGCTTTAACCCCCGTGTTAGTACTCAGACTACACGATCAATGCATACAACCAAGCACGCAAAATAGAAATACAGAAATAATGCCGATGAGAGGATAAAATCACTGAAGACCCTACTTAACGTCACAACACCACACATCGACTAAATTTCAGGGCCGGCCGGTGTGGCCGTGCGGTTAAAGGCGCTTCAGTCTGGAACCGCGTGACCGCTACGGTCGCAGGTTCGAATCCTGCCTCGGGCATGGATGTGTGTGATGACCTTAGGTTAGTTAGGTGTCAGTAGTTCTCAGTTCTAGGGGACTGATGACCACAGATGTTGGGTCCCATAGTGCTCAGAGCCATTTTTTAAATTTCAGGGAGACTCAATATTCAGTTTAAAATGACGAAACTGAAAATGGTGCTTCCTAAGATAAAACTTTAAAGCCAAAGTACATTAAAGGAAAACTAAAGTCCCGATTTTCTCGAATCTAGGAATTGTAAAATCTCATGCTACGATTGAAATCAATTTTGCAGTGGACAAACTGGTAGGAGCTTCACAGTTAGATTCAGAGAACACACTCGACATTGTAAAGGTAATCCATCTACACTTCACATGTACTTACACAACTATGAAGACAAAGCAGAACTAATGGAAAATTCATTAAAAATTCTCCATCGCGAACCCATAGGAACCACAATGATTATTCTGGAACAACTCGAGATTTATACTTGCTCGGGCTCATAATCTGATGAAATCTGTAATGAATAAATGGAGCTAACGCGCAAACAATATTTAGAAACTCAATCTTCCTAAAGGAAGACGGATGAAATTTAGCACCTCGCAAAGTGAGGAATTAATTTACGAGTACAAAGCGCAGAACTCTCAATACAAATTATATCGTTACACAGTACGTGAAAACATATAGCTAGTAAAACGATCCTTGTAGTGTAAACTCACTCTAAGCATACATGCGTCAGAGTGAATCTTGAGCGAAATAAGTTTCCTGTAATATCAACGCAGGGGCAAACAAAAAGTGAGCACCATACGTGAAGTTCTAATATACTCCAACTGTAATAACCTCCAAAAGCACCAAACCAGAAAAAACTCTCAGCGAAACACTCCAGGATGCCGTATTGTGGCTTTTAAAATGTAAACCAAAAAATTAATAACACATGCATAAGCCACATTCTTATAAATTTATCCAAAAACTTGTACCATTATTGCTATTGCAGGATCGCTTGAAAATGGCGTAATAGCCGAAGGAGACTCACCGTATGTAAACAACGAGCCATTAAAATCAGCGTTCAGCAGAAACTTGAAAAATGGACTCTAAATCTTTCACTGAATTAATGCATGCTACAGGCCCATCAGAAAAGAAGTGTGGTGGATGTTTTCACCTTTTATGTCTAATACGTCTTACCCATTCAAGTTTCCTGCGCCGATCATCAATTCTCTGCAGATGTTGATCTTGCTGGCAGCTTTCTTACAGACGATTGCACCGTCTATGGACAGCCTTGCTCAGTTTCCAACTTTATATGTTAGACCAATTCTAGAGCTAACGTTAACGAGTCTGCACCCCCTAAATGTAGTCTCGAAGCTACGTTATTATCTGTCGACTTCTTACTGTCAAGATCGCTGTATGTGCTGTATGTGTAATTTTCCTGCGCTATACGTCTCGTAATGATCCAGTTTCGTCCAAAAACCCCGATTAAAAAAAAAAAAAACTGACAAATTACACTTCACTTAAAAACCAGCAGTTACTCTGGAAAACTTGAAATATTTGCCACTCAAGTGATCCATCACGTCTTCTATTCTCAGCAGACAGAAGCCTCATTTCAGTTAGTATGTCGGATGCGCTTGAAAAACGCTACAGATGGGAGCGGATCCAAATCTGTGGAGGCGCTTTATACTGAATAAACTGATTTTGTTTGTCATTTCTAGACTACGTAAAATCTAAGCTTAGATAGAGGTTACCACATACGTAGGTAAGTGTTCATCCTTCCATACTTCTCAGACGTGGCAAAAATTTCCATGACTCCTTTGCCAAGAGCAGACGTTCAGTTTTGAAATAATTGCTCTTTTAGTTACTTTTTGAAGAGAGAGAGAGAGAGAGAGAGAGAGAGTAGCGGAAACTTTTGTAAGAAAGTTTGCTTATCGTAAGGGAGATTTTCTTGACGCGAAGTAAGCATTCTTGTTGTTGATGTCAATAATGTCTTACTGAAGTAGTGGATTGTTTGTATATATCTATATATATATTCAAATAACTTCAGGCATTTTTCCAGTATATAAGTCCTTATTTCAGATTTAAGACTGTTTTAAGCGATACTCACTGTACAGAACATTTTTCACTAAGAGCTGAACGGATTGAATGCAGAATTTTTTGTGGGCAACGTGGAATATTCTCGCTACAACCCCTAGAGTTTCTTGATGTTCTAGTTGGTGACGGCACTATGCATAGCCTTCAAAGTGTCGTCTGTAGTAATTGAGGTGCGTTCCATCAGAGGGCTGTCATTAAGTTTCTTTCGGCGGAAAATCAGAGCGTAGCAGATATTCATAGGCCCTTTACAGAATGTCTACTGACACGTGGCAGTGAACAAAAGCACGGTGAGTCGTTCGGAGAGGCGTCTGTCTTCATTACAACAAGGTCATACGAATCCTCCTGATCTCCTGCGTGCCGACCGCCAGCACACAACAGTGACTCCTGCAATGTTGGAACGTGCGGACACTCTAATTAGGGGCGATCGACGGGTCACAATCCTACTCCTCGCTGCACAATTGGCCTCACATAAGTCTGTATGCCCGAAAGGAGTTTAGTAAACATGATTGGACTCTTCTCCCTCTCCCACCTTACTACATCCTGGATCTCACACCTGCGGACTTCCATCCGTTTGACCGACGGAAGGATGTTCTCTGGGGGAAGTAAGACGTGGATCATGGGAAAGTTATTCAAGCAGCAACACGATGGGTCTGACTATCGACCAGTAGAGTGGTAGACCAACGATGTGGGCATGCAGTCGCCTCACCCAGAAACTTGGCGTAAGGCCGACGCATTGAGCGGAGATTATATTACAAATGGAATTTTGTACCCACAAGAGTTGGGGATAACGTCGTTTGCTGGAGTCCTAATTAAAATCAACCTGCTTTTACAAAAGAAAATGTGTTGAATGCATCTCGTACGAAAATCAAATAGGGGTTGTGCAGGAGTAGCTTTAATAATGAATAGGAAAATAGGAGTGCGGGTAGGCTACTACAAACAGCATAGTGAACACATTATTGTGGCCAAGACAGACATGAAGCCCACCCCTTCTGCAGTAGTACAAGTTTATCTGCCGACTAGCTCTGCAGATGATAATGAAATTGATGAAATGTATGATGAGATGAAAGAAATTATTCAAGTAGTGAAGGGAGACGAATATTTAATAGTCATGGGTGACTGGAATTCGATTGTAGGAAAAGGAAGAGAAGGAATGTAGTAGGTGAATATGGATTGGGGCTAACAAACGGAAGAGGAAACCGCCTGGTAGAGTTTTGCACAGAGCATAACTTAATCATAGCTAACACTTGGTTCAAGAATCATGAAAGAAGGTTGGATACATGGAAGAACCCTGGAGATACTAGAAGGCTTCAGGTAGATTATATAATGGTAAGACAGAGATTTAGGAACCAGGCATTAAATTGTAAGACATTTCCAGGGGCAGATGTGGACTCTGCCCACAATCTATTGGTTATGAACTTTAGATTAAAACTGAAGAAACTGCAAAAAGGTGGAAATTTAAGGAGATACGACCTGGATAAACTGAAAGAACCAGAGGTTGTACAGAGTTTCAGGGAGAGCATAAGGGAAAAATTGACACGAATGGAGGAAGAAATACAGTAGAAGAAGAATGGGTAGCTTTGAGGGATGAAATTGTGAAGACAGCAGAGGATCAAGTAGGTAAAAAGACGAGGGCAAGCAGAAATCCTTGGGTAACTGAAGAGATACTGAATTTGATTGATGAATGGAGAAAATACAAAAATGCAGTAAATGAAACATGCAAAAAGGAATACAAACTTCTCAAAAATGCGATCGACCGGAAGTGCAAAATGGCTAAGCAGGGATGGCTAGAGGACAAATGTAAGGCTGTAGAGGCTTATCTCACGAGGGGTAAGATAGATACTGCCTACAGGAAAATTAAAGAGACCTTTGGAGAAAAGACAACCACTTGCATGAATATCAAGAGCTCAGATGGAAACCCAGTTCTAAGCAAAGAAGGGAATGCAGAAAGGTGGAAGGACTATATAGAGGGTCTATACAGCGGCGATGTTCTTGAGGACAATATTATGGAAATGGAAGAGGAGGTAGATGAAGATGAAATGGGACTAAACTATCAGTTTAATAAGTCACAGCTGCAAAATACTAACGCGAATTATTTACAGACGAATGGAAAAACTGGTAGAAGCCGTCTTCGGGGAAGATCAGTTTGGATTCCATAGAAATGTTGGAACACGTGAGGCAATACTGACCCTACGACTCAGCTTAGAAGAAAGATTAGCGAAAGGCAAACCTACGATTCTAGCATTAGTAGACTTAGAGAAAGCTTTTACAATGTTGACTGGAATACTCTCTTTCAAATTCTGAAGGTGGCAGGGGTAAAATACAGGGAGCGAAAGGCTATTTACAGTTTGTACAGAAAGCAGATGGCAGTTATAAGAGTCGAGGGGTTTGAAAGGGAAGCAGTGGTTGGGAAGGGAGTGAGACAGGGTTGTAGTTTCTCCCCGATGCTATTCAATCTGTATATTGAGCAAGCAGTAAAGGAAACAAAAGAACGGAGTAGGTATTAAAATCCATGGAGAAGAAATAAAAACTTTGAGGTTCGCCGATGATATTGTAATTCTGTCACAGACAGTAAAGGACATAGAAGCGCAGTTGAACGGAATGGTCGGTGTCTTGAAAGGAGGGTACAAGATGAACATCAACAAAAGCAAAACGAGGATAATGGAATGTAGTCGAATTAAGTCGGGTGATACCGATGGAATTAGATTAGGAAATGAGACACCTAAAGTAGTAAAGGTTTGCTATTTGGGGAGTGAAATAACTGATGATGATCGAAGTAGAGAGGATATAAAATGTAGACTGGAAATGGCAAGGAAAGCGTTTCTGAAGAAGAGAAATTTGTTAACATCGAGTATTGATTTAAGTGTCAGGTAGTCGTCTATGAAAGTATTTGTATGGAGTGTAGCCATGTATGGAAGTGAAACATTAATGATAAATAGGTTAGAGAAGAAGAGAATAGAAGCTTTCGAAATGTGGCGCTACAGAAGAATGCTGAAGATTAGTTGGGTAGACCACATAACTAATGAGGAGGTATTGAATTGAATTGGGGAGAAGAGGAGTTTGTGGCACAACTTGACAAGAAGAAGGGACCGGTTGGTAGGATATGTTCTGAGGCATCAAAGGATCACAAATTTAGCATTGGAGGGCAGCGTGGAGGGTAAAAATCGTAGAGGGAGACCAAAAGATGAGTACACTAAGCAGATTCAGAAAGATGTATGCTGCAGTAGGTACTGGGAGATGAAGAAGCTTGCACAGAATAGAGTGGCATGGAGAGCTGCATCAAACCAGTCTCAGGACCGAAGACCACAACAACAACAATGAAAATACAGAAGAATTACATATTACGTGATATTAAAGAAGAAGGGAATGGTATGTAATACTTGTAGACATCTGGCAATGGAGAATTTCATTTAACTTTAACTCTATATTCTTAAAATGACATTATTAGATGGTTGCGTATTTTGGACTTCCTAACAATGGACGCGAAAGATGATCTATAAATTCATATTTTATGTTCATGATATTTCATCAGCAGCATATTTTTCTAGTAAAGCTATTGATTTTCGGAAACAAAATCTGGACTACAAGATAGTTACAGTGAATATGTGAATACTTAATGATTGTGTAACAACACATTCGAACTGTGATATTCCTTGTATTACAAATTTTTAACGAAATTTAAAATATTCTAAATACAGAAGAGAATCAGCGCTTTAAAATGCGACATGTCAAACTTAAAAACAAATGATCTTTGCCAAATTCGGATTTGCAAGTAGATGTTCCACCGAAGTTTAAATTTTTGCCGACCGAGGTGGCCGATCGGTTCTGGGCGCTACAGTCTGGAACCGCGCAACCGCAATGGTCGCAGGTTCGAATCCTGCCTCGGGGATGGATGTGTGTGATGTCCTTAGGTTAGTTAGGTTTAAGTAGTTCTAAGTTCTAGGGGACTGATGACCTCAGAAGTTAATTCCCATAGTGCTCAGAGCAATTTGAACCTTTTTTTTTAATTTTGAGTATTTTCTTATGTATACCGTTTCTACACAGCTTACGTTATTATCAACAGCATAGTCCCAATTACATATTGAATAATATTAGGAAACCGAAGCCTTTAATCGAATTGGCTGGCATCACAAACATTGCTGCAGCAATCTTACGTAAGAAAGGTTTGCTTATGTCAACTGAAGTCAAACAATTACAGCGACTAAAGGTTAATCAGATCACAGAATCTATATCACGCACACAGATTTATACACTGGTAGTACCATTTACCACGTCAACTTAATATCTTAGTTATTAGCTTGGTCTAAATGATCTCATTACATGGTTCGGTGTGGTGTCTAGAATGTTTAGCCAAACATTACAATGAACTAGAAACTTGTCTGGCATTGATATTTTCTGATATGTACACTATTAGATGAAATCGCGTTCTCTTCTCATGTCTTGATCTCCCTTTACTGCATGGGAGCCATCACAGGGCATTATTCGCAGAAGCTGCTTGACAGTGGCCATGTGGAAGACAAGCAGTGCCGTTTGTACCAAATACCTCTCGTCGCAGGTAAATAGTGTTTGTATTGGGTAGTCTAAGACGTATGACGGATGACAGAGAAGTAAAAAACCGTTCTTATCACGTCGTGTTTTGATCCAGTGAGCAATGAGAACATGTTATCACTCAACGAATATCGGTGCAGGTGATTTCAAGTATGAGTGATAATATTTTATCACACTGGATGCCACGCGATGAACTGAGGCAAATTGTAATTTTTTTTTCCATTGCTGCGTAGTTTGGGTTTTGAATGATTTTAAGAAATTGTTTTCGTCTTACATATATGAGACTTCATCTTAAAACACGTTATCATTGCCTTTTATAACGTAACACACCATTTTGTGATAATTTATGAATTAAAATAAATAATACTATGCACCCTTTACTCGCTGTTACAAATGCTATAGTAAAGGACAAGTTGGGAAAGGATAATTTCTTGTTTTCATAAATGCTTTAACTTTCCCATTCAAAGAAGCTCATTATGTAGGCTATGAAAAGCACATGTGACTTTGGATCTCTGATTAGTGAACTATCTTTCGCTCTCTGCGGTAGACGTAGATCGATGTAGGGCAGTGGTTAAAAAAAATGGGTTCGTCTTAGCGAGGATGGCAGTTCAAATCCCCATCAGGCCACCCACCTTTGCGTTTTCGTGATTTCTTCAAGTCACTTAAGGTAAATTCGTTTCAGAAGGACATGGCCGATTTCTTTCCCCGCTGTAAGCTAGTGCTCCGTCTCCGACAGGCTCTTGGTCGACGGGACGTTATGCTCTAATCTTACATTTTCCCCTTTTTTTCTTCTGAGACAGACGCGTTAGTAAATTCCTGTTGCTATAAATAAAAATTTATTTTCATGAAAAGTCTGTATGTAAGGACACTGCCCATGAGAATGCCAGTCAGACGCTTAGGTTCAATGGAATAAAAACAAGTAAGTCAACAAAATCACAAACTATTACAATGTGTATACTTCGATCGAAAAGCTTTGTTTTCAAGTTTGAAATTGCCAGACAGTAAACAAAGTTTTCACTACTGTTGTTTCTCGACGTTGGAGAACCATGAAAGCAATATGGTTTCGATAGGAGACTTTTACAAAATTTCACAAAATTCGTTAAGTGCTTTTAATTAACCGTTTTACCATCGTTCTTTGCTCTCCTCTGCGATAAATGCTCTGAAATGCTTCGTGGCAATTCAGAAACTGTGGATGTACGTAACTTTTGTTATTGACAATGTCTTCCATAACAAAGGCTGTACACTGAGGCGTCCCGCTTTGTTCGCGTCATCAAGACGGCTTTTAAGGCGAGTGAACTTTGCATTCAGTGAGAGCGGAAGGCGGACCCACGCCCCCTCCCCTCCCTGCTGCGCTCTGTGCGCTTGCTTGTCGAACTTCATCCACTGCCCCCTGTTCAACAATTTACTGATCAACGACATGAGCTTGAAAGCACAGGGACCGAGCGAGGTGGCTCAGTGGTTAGCACACTGGACTCGCATTCGGGAGGGCGATGTTTCAATCCCGCGTCCGGCCATCCTGATTTAGGTTTTCCGTGAATTCCCTAAATCACTCCAGGCAAATGCCGGGATGATTCCTTTGAAAGGGCACGGTCGACTTCCTTCCCCGTCCTTCCCTAATTCGATGAGACCGATGACCTCGCTGTCTGGTCTCTTTCCCCAAACGATCCAGTCCAATCCAAAGCACAGGGATCAAACTTCGGTGTCCCATCTGCGTCCCAGTTTTGGCATATTTCGCATTCGGAAAGTTTTGCGTGGCCTAAAATGCTTTGAATCGAAGCATTTTTCCTTAACTACGACTACGAAGGATAGTAATCAGTATAGAATATCAATGAACCATTTTTAAACACTTTCAAATGCTACTAAATTTCAAAATCGTGTCAGCACCTTTCTCATAAGCACAGATGCTTCCCCTGCGTGTCATTCTACTGCCTTTTTCGGTAGGAAATTTGTTTTCTTTGACATACGCGAAAGAAAGGCCTGTCTCTTACTGACAAATGTTTTCTGAGTGAATACTTTGCGCTACGTGTCACGTCTTAGTTTAAATCTCATCAATATAAGTTTTATGGTGTAGGAGTTCTCAAATTTCAGGAACTAATCAGCTGATTAACTACCGTTCTGGCATGTGTCAGCACTTGTGGTTTCGCTTCTTTATACTATTTTTGTACAGACGCTATGAACCACATAACCACAGCATTTTGCTGTATGCCTCTTACCGCTGACATTCGCAAATAATGCGATAGGTATAGCCTTCTGAAAAAGGCCATTAACTGACCGAAACCGGTAAAGAAATTAAATTTCTTTAATGCAACTTGTTGCTTATTATATCGTTACATGCAACTACAGTTGCTGAGGATAGAAAGTATACTAAATTTGAAAAGAAGTGCACTATCCAGATTTGTATCAAGACAATTTCAAACTTTTGTCTTGATTATATTCTAATGAAATGAGTAATTAAGAAATGTAAATGATCGTCTAATGTACTATGTATCACTTAAGGTCGAAAGATGCATGTAAACGTGTCTTAGAATGAGCAACACTGAAGTGTACGATGGGACGAATGACATAGCTATAAACTAAAAAGTATAATGAGAATCTTACAACGAAATTCTGCTTTCTCTCTTTATACAAGGACCACGAACCTAATTATTCGGAGCTGTTATGGTTGCAGAGATATGGGAAACACTGCACAATTTAACGAAAATAACTATATAAAGAACTTGATGAAACATGGATTTTAAAGTAACATGTATTTCTCTCATATAACAAATACGGGACCCAACCTCCTCATTGCCCAAAACTTCGATCACTCTTCAAGGTTGAAGAATGTATGCAGATGTCACCTAATCCCTGTCATATAGAAAAAATACATGATTTTGAAGACACTCTTGAGCTCAATTAGTCGTAGCGCCCTTTACCGAAGCACCAACGCTCAGTCATGTTTGACTGGATTTAAATCCGGAAATTTTGCGCGACATTCGAAAGCTTACACTTCCGAGTGACTCTTAGTTAATTTTTGTTTGGTTTCAATATTTACACGCTACTGTTTACGCATACGTAGGCATCTATTCCAATAGGTAAAGAGATTAAACGGTTTAGAGGGTACATTCAGAAATGGAACTTTGTGCAGTTATTTCTATCCAGGTGCACTCATCCTACACTAAAAAACCAAAATATATTCTACCACTTTGCGTTGTATCTGCTATCCCATTCGGGGAGGAGAGTTACTGGGTCTCCACAAACCTAGGCTCCCATCCTCGTGTGAACAACAAAACTTCCCTTCGGGTTATGTCGCTAATAAGGAACCACTTGAGTGCGAGCTCGCAAAAGGCCAATGATATTCCACGTCATTCGACGCCGCACATTTGGTCTACAATGCAATCACAATATTCGCTACTAATGTCTACAGGGTGCGGGGCTGGAGTTATCCAATGGAAAGCACAGCATGAGGCTACGGAGCGTAGATGAACTGCTTAGTCGACAAGTAACTGACTACAGTGAAACAGTGCTAGAAGTGTTGATACAAATCAGAGTAATGGCAACGATAAACAAAACAAACATTGCAATATATCTAAGCAAAAGTTCCTGAAGTTGAAATTTATTTAGAAAGGAACCTAAAGGATTTCTCAGACTGAGAAAGAAGCGGAAGATAGAGCATTAGCGTTTTTGCAAGATGAGTCAGTGCAACGTGTGGTGTCTTAACACGTTATCCTGTGCGGACAATGTATGTGATGAATACAACGATGACGATATATACGTAACAACTGAAAGTGACACTGAACCAGGTGTCGAGTGATGTAGTTGATCACCCTTGTCGGACAGGGAGCCACAAATCTCGTCTACACTGAAAAATAGTCAAGGACAATCCTTGTCCAAGGAGCGGGTACTGAACTTATTTACCTACATTTAAGATATCCGCAGCACAGTAAAAAAAGCAATTATGAACAGATTTCTAATAAGTCCTCAGTAATGTGACTCTATAGTGAATAAGAAAAACTACGGATATTCAAGGGAGGACAAGGAGCACTTGCTATAAAAACTGGTGTTTGCGCGTTTCATTGACGCTCGATACAAATTACAGAATGTGCATGATACTGACCTACTACGATACTCACATTAAACTGCGCGCAGCATAGGTAACAGTCATTTCATGGCAAGCATTGGATGGTTGCGTAATTTCAAAATAGATGGTTGCGTAACTTCAAACAGCGCTACTAAATTGGAAGACGCAAGGTAACGAAATTTCAAACAAAGCTTCAACTCGATGATGCAAAGGAAACTGCGGAAGCAGCCCGAAAATTTATAAGTGAGATATTCAAACCTATCCCGTCATTCAGTTAGGAATTTGTTTTCAACTTCGACCATTCGGAATTTGAAGAGGAAATACATATGAAAGGAACCCTGGAAATTAGAAGTCCCAATAGAGTTGTGTCAAGATCAACTAACATCAACGCCTTAAAGCATACGTATACAAGTACGTTGTTGTTATTGTGGTCTTCAGTCCTGAGACTGGTTTGATGCAGATCACCATGCTACTCTATCCTCCGCAAGCTTCTTTATCTCCCAATACCTACTGCAGTCTATATCCTTCTCAATATGCTTAGAGTATCCATCTCTTGGTCTCCCTCTACGATTTTTACCCTCCACGCTGCCCTCCAGTACTAAATTGGTGATCCCTTGATGCCTCAGAACACGTCCTACCAACCGATCCCTTATTCTAGTCAAGTTGTGCCACAAACCTCTTCTCCCCAATTCTATTCACTACCTCCTCATTAGATATGTGTTCTACCCATCTAATCTTCAGCATCCTTCTGTAGCACCACATTTCGAAAGCTTCTATTCTCTTCTTGTCCAAACTATATATCGTCCATGCTTCACTTCCATAAATGGCTACACTCCATACAAATACTTTCAGAAACGACTTCCTGACACGTAAATCAATACTCGATGTTAACAAATTTCTCTTCTTCAGAAACGCTTTCCTTGCCATTTACAGTCTACATTTTATATCCTCTCTACTTCGACCATCATCAGTTATTTTGCTCCCCAAATAGCAAACCTCCTTTACTACTTTAGGTGTCTCGTTTCCTAATCTAATTCCATCGGCATCACTCGACTTAATTCGACTACATTCCATTATCCTCCTTTTGCTTTTGTTGATGTTCATCTTATACCCTCCTTTCAAGACACTGTCCATTCCGTTCAACTGCTCTTGCAAGTCCTTTGCTGTCTCTGACAGAATTACAATGTCATCAGCGAACCTCAAAGTTTTAATTTCTTCTCCATGGATTTTAATGCATACTCCGAACTTTTCTTTTGTTTCCTTTACTGCTTGCTCAATATACAGATTAAATAGCATCGGGGAGAGGCTACAACCCTGTCTCACTCCCTTCCCAACCACTCCTTCCCTTTCATATCCCTCGATTCTTATAACCGCCATCTGATTTCTAAAAAAAAATAGGTAAATAGCCTTTCGCTCCCTGTATTTTACCCCTGCCACCTTCAGAATTTGAAAGAGAGTGTTCCAGTCAACATTGTCAAAAGCTTTCTCTAAGTCTAAAAATGCTAGAAACGTAGGTTTACCTTTCCTTAATCTTTCTTCTAAGATAAGTCGTAGGGTCAGTATTGCCTCACGTGTTCCAACATTTCTAGGGAATCCAAACAGATCTTCCCCGTGGTCGGCTTCTACCAGTTTTTCCATTCGTCTGTAAAGAATTCGCGTTAGCATTTTGCAGCTGTAACTTATTAAACTAATATTTCGGTAATTTTCACATCTGTCAACACCTGCTTTCTTTGGGATTGGAATTATTATATTCTTCTTGAAGTCTGAAGGAATTTCGCCTGTCTCATACATCTTGCTCACCAGATGGTAGAGTTTTGTCAGGACTGGCTCTCCCAAGGCTGTCAGTAGTTCTATTGGAATGTTGTCTACTACCAGGGCCTTGTTTCGACTCAGGTCTTTCAGTGCTCTGTCAAACTCTTCACGCAGTATCATATCTCCCATTTCATCTTCATCTACTTCCTCTTCCATTTCCATAATATTGTCCTCAAGTACATCGCCCCTGTATAGACCCTCTATATACTCCTTCCACCTTTCTGCTTTCCCTTCTTTGCTTAGAACTGGGTTTCCATCTGAGCTCTTAATATTCATGCAAGTGGTTGTCTTTTCTCCAAAGGTCTCTTTAATTTTCCTGTAGGCAGTATCTATCTTACCCCTCGTGAGATAAGCCTCTACAGCCTTACATTTGTCCTCTAGCCATCCCCGCTTAGCGTTTTGGCACTTCCTGTCGATCTCATTTTCGAGACGTTTGTATTCCTTTTTCCTGTTTCACTTACTGCATTTTTGTATTTTCTGCTTACAGCAATTAAATTCAGTATCTCTTCTGTTACCCAAGGATTTCTACTAGCCCTCGTCTATTTACCTAATTGATCCTCTACTGCCTTCACTATTTCATTCCTCAAAGCTACCCATTCTTCTTCTACTGTATTTCTTTCCCCCATTCCTGTCACTTGTTCCCGTACGCTCTCCCTGAAACTCTGTACAACCTCTGGTTCTTTCAGTTTATCCAGGTCCCATCTCCTTAAATTCACACCTTTTTGCAGTTTCTTCACTTTTAATCTACAGTTCATAACCAATAGATAGTGGTCAGAGTCCACATCTGCCACTGTAAATGTCTTACAATTTAACACCTGGTTCCTAAATCTCTGTCTTACCATTATATAATCTACCTGAAACCTTTTACTGTGTATACAAGTATACAATTATACAAGTATAGGAACTGTTAATGTGGATGGTAAAGTGGCTTGTAAGTTATTTATTGTGCTGCGAGAAGTTGGAGGTACTCTGTCCTCTACCATTCTTCCTAGTGTGCAGTGATCTTACAAGAGCAGTAGGGAATACTTCCGTCACCGCAAGCTTGAGTGGGTACACTGTGCGCAAGAGAACGTCAACTACAGCATGAGCACTGATTCTGAGCAATAGCTGGTCAAAATAATTTGCTTTATCTTGATTCCCAGTCAGTGTATACAAATCATATTCATTTAGAGTAAACTGTCCCTCTGAGAAGTGTGTGACATTGCAGTTCATACCACCGGGAACCACTGGACAAATTCATGCCCTGGATGTTTGTTTTTTCCATGTCTATAAAACATATCGCACTATCTGCAGCTACACCTTAGAGGATATCAAGTTTTACCACAAGCTCCACGACAGTCTGTTTCGCATTCGGTTGCATGAAATCACATCCCATGAGTTCTCATCACCCCATTACATCAATATTACTTTATATACAATCTTTAAGAGTGGATTTCGTCTTCAGTCTTATTGGTGCGGACCGACCTTTGTGATCACTATGATGCACCATTTTCCTTTCTGTGTTCACAGTGCAAGTCAATTGTTTGTTTTGAATATTTCTTAAATGTCGACGACGTTCATTTTTTAAAATGCAATACCTGTACCCCATAGAAATTTGATCTCTGCGCCTCCCGGTCACTCATTTTCTGTCGCCTTTCTGATGTACATGGTGAGTCATTAGCAGCTAATATTGTTCCTGTCATAATTATTAACAAAACACTTTATATGAGCCTTAGTGAAGATTGCACTTGCAACCTCGCACTCTAGCGGCTCCTTGTAAGTCCCAGAATTATTAACTTGCTAGAGGAATTTCTGTACGACAAGATGTACTGGATCGTTTCCTTGCTGTCTTGTGGTAATTGAGTCAATCAGTATGAAGACATCGACAGACAAGGACCGCAGTCACAAATAGCTCAACCTTTCCGCAAACTCCCGTAGCTGATCCGAATAGGTTCTTGTTCCTGAGATTTAAAGAAGCCCTATACTCTTTCCTTGCAATGGCTTTACTGCTTCCCCACGAATATTTTCTTTTGCACCCTTTGTCCTTTTGCGAAATGGCACTCAAGGGGCTCCTTATCAGTGACATAACCCGAAAGAAGTTTTGTTGTTCGCACGAGAATAGAATGTGTGGAAATCTTACGGGACTTAACTGCTAAGGTCATCAGTCCCTAAGCTTCCACACTACTTAACCTAAATTATCCTAAGGACAATCACACACACCCATGCCCGAGGGAGGACTCGAACCTCCGCCGGGACCAGCCGCACAGTCCATGAATGCAGCGCCTCAGACCGCGCGGCTAATCCCGCGCGGCACGAGAATAGAAGACTAGCTTTTAGGAGACCCAGTAACTCTCAAGATGTCCGCTTATTTTGGTATTTATCTGTGACAGACCCGTTTGAACAACTCCATCTAATCTATTTACTACAGTCTCAGACGTAGATATCGTTTTCCTCTCCCAAACATTGCACGGTTCCATGATTCACATTACCCACACCTTCCATTTCTCGTCATTTGGGAATAATCCATCACAAAGATGAGGGGCTATCTCTTCCCTACATGTAAATCCATGACTTGGTTACCTATAAAATTGCAGTATTGCGACCGCTTTGCCACATCATTCTGCCGTCTGCTTTATCCCATGGAACATTGAGGCACCAAGCGGTACAGCAGTGTCATTTAGGTTGCCTGGTCATCAGGCGTTAAGCGGTGTTATGGCGTATGATCATAGTAGTTTCGGTGTGCTCCATAACGTATGAGATCTTTGCCATCCTACTTTGTTTTGCCCATCACATGGGCGGAAAGAGACTGTTGCTCTGTACGATGCCAGCCGGCGGGTATTTATGTGGGCTGTAAGGGCCCGACCAACAGAGTCCACTGGAAAGACAGCCGGTGGGCCGACTTCCAGAGCCGACGCCCAGTCTTTTAGTTACAACGAACGCCTGCGGACAACAGCGTGCAACCAGCCATTGATGACCGCTGTCATCACTTCACGATTAGACTTGGAGAATTTGTTGGAAGTGTCTACCAACCACGTTTGGACCTTGGCTCAAGTCGCGCTTGTCAAACGTGGTACCTGACGTCGGATCCCTCCTGAATGAATGTTAAGTATTGCTTATAAATGAGTCCGTAATAAATAGTGTGAACTTTGCCTCTGAACACTCAGTAGTCTCATCTGCAGCCATTGCGGGAGAACTGACATAATTACTTGCGTGTTTAGTGTTTCAGTACACTGAGGTCGAGCACACCTCATTGCCGAATTGTAACGCACAACAAAGCACAGTACAACACTACCTCCAGTCATTGGTTCTTTATGATGGAACGAAAACGTAATTTGTTCAGTTTCAAAGTCAGCCAAGCTAAATGCCTTACACATGTATGACGGTAGTATCTGTTCCCGAAAGGACAGTTACCGTTGATGACCATACAGCTTTGCTAGAAATGAAATGATAATTAAATGGACAACCTAGCTGCAAACAGGCGTTGATGTACTTCATTTGGGACATGTTGAAAATGTGTGCCCCGACCGGGACTCGAACCCGGGATCTCCTGCTTACATGGCAAACGCTCTATCCATCTGAGCCACCGAGGGCACAGAGGACAGCGCGCCTGCAGGGACTTATCCCTTGCACGCTCCCCGTGAGAGTAATGAATATGATGGGCAAACATCTATTAGGCGCAATACGAATGTAGTGGTGCGGACATGTCGGGAATGTGGGTCTCACGGGGAGCGTGCAAGGGATAAGTCCCTGCAGGCGCACTGTCCTCTGTGCCCTCGGTGGCTCAGCTGGATAGAGCGTCTGCCATGTAAGCAGGAGATAACGGGTTCGAGTCCCGGTCGGGACACACATTTTCACCATGTTCCCAATGAAGTACATTAACGCCTGTCTGCAGCTGGAGTGTCCATTTAATTATCATTTCCTTACACATGTTCCGAAAACCAGATCTAATCCGTCAGGAGCGGCAAATATGAAAAGCTAGTGTTTGCTAGAGTATGTTGCCTACTTTGACGGAAGGACCTGGTTTTGTCATTAAACATAACCTGATGAGAAATACGATTTGCTTTAAGACTGGATTAGACAGCTGCGTGTAACGGTTCATTACTTGTGTAGTATCTTCGTCAACCGCTGAAATTTCGGAAGATTAACATCGCGTTATCTTGGAGACCGATAACTGTGCATTCCAACTTAAGTCCCTTGTGGGAGGATCTACACTAACCGTCAACGCAAAGATGGCTTACAAAGAAATCCAAAGGCACCGTAAAGAACCAGTACCATCACACAACGAAAGATAACCAACGTTTGGTGTTCGTGATAGCGAAACATTAATTAACAGCTCTTGGGCGAGTCACACTAACTTCGTCCCTCTGTTCCTTGGCCAGAGAGAGAGCAGGAAGCCAGGCAGAATCCGAGAAGAGGGAGACGGAGATTTTGCTTAAGTAGATGACGTGGTCACAACACGCAAGAGAATTTTATTAAGATGGTCTCCGAGCACTTATGATCGGACAACCATTTCTGCCGCCAGATGTCCTTCATGAGTCTACGAAGTTAACATTTTGGGACTCAAATGGCTCTAAGCACTATGGGACTCAACATCTGAGATTATCAGTCCCCTATACTTAGAACTACTTAAACCTGACTAACCTAAGGACATCACACACAGCCATGGCCGAGGCAGGTTTCGAACCTGCGACCGTAGCAGCAGCGCGGTTCCGGAATGAAGCGCCTAGAAGCTCCCGGCCACAGCGGCCGGCCTAACATATTAGGAGTAATGTCGAGTGCACTGTCTGTGAATCGATTGGTAGACAGCTGTGAGAAAAAATCCTGTGTTCGCCTATGCCTACTTGAAAGGCATATCCGAGCTGATCAGCGTAGCAAATCAACGGTCGTCCGTCTGAAGCCTGCTTGCCACCCGGTTCTGACACAACTCCCTGTGTCACAAGCTAACACTCTAACCATTTCACAGTAGTACTAACTCGGTGTACAACATTATTGAAATTTTACAGTGTTAGTATTAGGTAAACAATTCTTTTAAAAGGCTATAATTTTCACCTTTTAAATGTTTGTGAATAATCGTGATTTGCTACAATAGCTGTACGTCATTTTATCAAAAGTGCTTCTCTTAACTGCTACCACTAATTGTCTGGACGTGTCTGCTATATAATTTTTCATCCATCATGCCAACATTTTTTTTCTCTACACTGTTATTCAATTTTATCCAGTTAAAAGAGAATAAACTGAATTTCCGTCCATACAAAAATGTGTGAAAGCATACGTCAGTGACATTAGACACAGGATAAAGTAAGATGTCAGACAAGAAAGTCCTCTCGCTATATTCATTTAAGTACATTACATACGATCAGCAGCGGCACAGAAGTATTTTATTCTGTTTGTTCATGATACAGTAATCTTCCTAGTTTTCGAAAATGTCATGAAGCAAATAATAAAAATTTTGTGTGATGCCTTGGTCAACCACAAACTGAAAACAAACACAAAAAAGACTAAAATAACTGTGATAGGTAACTTGAACACAAAAGTAGGGCAAACAAGAAGACAGGAAATACTAAACTTATGCAAGTAAATAAATTTCCTACTTGGGAACTACAATAACGGATGACAAGAGAAATATGATGAATAGTAAAAGAATAATTCCAATAACCGAACATGCCTTCAGATGTGAGTAATTTCTTAGTAGCCAACCACATACATATAACAAAGGGAATTTAATACATTTATTTAGAACATTTTAAGCTATGTTTGTGGAAGTGGACTCTGGGAAAACAGGAAAAGATTAAATCTGAAGCAGTAGGTATGTGGATGTAGAGAAGAGCCACAAAACATCCTGAGGTGAGAGAAAGTCAGTTATGAAATAGTAAAATTAAATAGGAGAGTACACAGTTTAACACGATGCAGTGAGGAAGAACTACTCGTAGATATAATTGGGTACCTATTTCATCTTAACAGCTTCATAACATTTTCTTAAAAGGAAACTTACTGGGGATGAAATGAATAGGCCCAAAAGACTCTTTGCCGTTTTGAGTGTAATAGAGTGCAGTAAGTACAACCAAATGGTAAAGCTCGGGACAGGCAGAGAAGTATGGCTACGTGAACAAGGCGTAACATTTAGTGGTGATGACGATGACATGATGACATGCTTAGCCACCTTTTCCTTCTTAGCGAGACTGTTCTCTGCGGACTGGCTGTTCGAATGATGGAATGATGATTTCGTCATCTAGTAGCTCTGTCCCACATACAAGCTGTGGTGTCGCCGCCAGACACCACACTTGCTAGGTGGTAGCTTTAAATCGGCCGCGGTCCATTAGTACATGTCGGACCCGCGTGTCGCCACTTTCAGTGATAGCAGACCGAGCGCCACCACACGGCAGGTCTAGAGAGACGTACTAGCACTCGCCCCAGTTGTACGGACGACGTAGCTAGCGATGCACACTGACGAAGCCTCGCTCATTTGCAGAGCAGATAGTTAGAATAGCCTTCAGCTAGGTCAATGGCTACGACCTAGCAAGGCGCCATTAGCAGTATATTGTCTGAAACTATAGAGTCTCATGTACCAAGGATGGATTAAAGTTAAGTATTCCAGAAGCTACGTACTTTTCTTTATATCATTCATTACGTATCCTGTTACAGACCTATCTCGTGCCTGCGTGAGCTAAACGCGTGCTTTCCGGCTACTTACGTGGCGTGGCTGTCTTGCTACGCCACAACACAAGCAACCACTGAACACAACAAAAAAAAAAATAAATCTTCACCTATGTAGTCGGAGAGTTGACTGCTTTTACTGACGCACTTCGCATCTCGCCGACTTCTGCTGACTGCCAGATCGTTAAGTGTTCACTTGCCTTGTGCGTGTTCAATTTAAACGAAAGCCATGGAGTATGTTGACTCAGCGATACATATTCCCTTGCTGCACGAATATAGAGTACGTGACGCAATTCCACGTGTAATAAATGCATTACGTGACTCTAGCATGATAAAGTAGGGTTTCTTTAGAATTACGGCCGGTACAGGGCTCAGAACTCCGCCACGCCCCGTGTTCCGGCAATCGGCTGCCGCCAGCATTCGGCGGGCGCTCTTAACCCTGTGGTGCATGAGTTTCACTGCAGTGGACAACTTTTAATGGTCAATTCTCTGGCGTTTTCAATCAGTCATGAGGCTGGAAATGCATGCAGGACACAACACCAGTAGGGAGTGCCCACTGCAGTGAACTGTGTGCATTTGCAGCCTCAAGACTGATTGAAAATGCCGAAGAAACGACCATTAACAGCTGTTCACTGTAGTGGACGCTATGCGCCACACCGTTACGTGCCTTCACCTTCTCGTGCGCTACATTCCCTCTCGAGGTTCCTACTTATCCTGGAAAGCTTAAGGCAATCTAAATGTTGAGCAAAGAGCACTCTCTTTATGTGATAAGGAAATGTGATTCTGCCTTGAGCAAACACAATTTTCTTGTGTTACTACGCATACATGTTTGGAGAAGTTTCTCCATCTTCAGTTGGTTTTCTTTATTATCTGTTCAACAATTTACATTAATATAAGTATTGGCAATATACATTACATTACTAAACTTAACTAAACCAAACTCCGTCAGAACAGACCTTGGAAGACCCAACGGTACCGACCGGCCGCCGTGTCATCCTCTCACCCCAGTGGTCTTAAGGGATGCGTATACGGAGGGGTATGTGGTCATCACACCGCTCATCCGGCCGTTGTTAGTTTTCGTGACCGGAGCCGCCGCCTCTCAATTAAATAGCTCCGCAGTTTGCCTCACAAGGGCTGAGTGCACCCCGCGGGCCAACAGCGTTTGGCAGACCGGACGGTCACCCATCCAAGTGCTAGCTCAACCCGACAGCGCTTAACTTCGATGATCTGACGTGGACCGGTGTTACCACCGCGGCAAGGCCGTTGGCACAGTACATTACATTAGTATGACTACAAAAATCAAAATTACTGCTCAGAATAGGATGGCGGAATAAATCCACACAAACAGTGCGTTAGGAAGCCCCACTCATTCACTCTGTAGAAGCACGAAAACGCGAGATGTGCAAAACGTAGGTACCCATATTTACATAAATAGTCTGCTCCAGCTCCCCAACCAACATTTCGGAAACTCTAATCACAATCAGCATGGATTACAACACGTTTTACGAAAAATAGTTCTCTAACCTAACAAAACTGTACTCAAGAGTAAAACTGCTAATTTTTGTTTACAAAACAACATAATACAATGACAGTAAATCTACAGAAAAAAATCGATATATTACTCCTAACATTTGAGAAATTACGCTACAAAACCTTGATAAACGCTTATTTATTGCAGATGACATGCTGAAAGCCAATAATAATAGCAGTTCTGCAAATACCAAACTGGCTAGAGAACACCACCATGTAATAATAAGCTATTTGTTTAGTTTTCATGTAAATACGAGGGTTGTTTTTTAAGTAAGGGCCGTTCGCGCATATAGTCCCGTAGTTCGCGCGGACGCCACAACAAGCCACCGCGCCACTTGCCGGCATCCTTCCCGTTCACACTGATGCAAGTTGCAGCTCTGTAGCTGACGTGTACGCATCGCTGTGCTACTTTATAATGTTTACGATTATTGAATCGCCCGCCGATACGGTGATACGGTCAGTGATACGTTTTTTGACCGCGAGAAGCCTATCAGCTGCAGAAATTCATCGTCAGTTAACAGAAGCTTATGGCTCGAATGCAGTGAGTGAAGGTAAAGTGCGTCAATGGGTTAGAGAGTTTAAAAATGGCCGTCAAAACGTCCATGACGAAGAACGCTCAGGCCGCATCTGTTGACTCAGGGATCGAGACGTGGCTGCACGATCCGTTACAGCCATGTGGATAATATACCTGTCATTTCGACTGCTAGGAATACGAAGACGTTGGGATCCAGAACGGCGTTCCGTATTGCCCTCTTGAACCCACCGATTCCATATTCTGCTAACAGCCATTGGATCTCGACCAACGCGAGCAGCATTGTCGCAGAAGCGATAAACCGCAATCGCGATAGCCTACAATCCGACCTTTACCAAAGTCGGAAACGTGATGGTACACTTTTCTCCTCCTTACACGAGGCATCACAACAACGTTTCACCAGGCAACGCCGGTCAACTGCTGTTTGTGTACGAGAAATCGGTTGGAAACTTTCCTCGTGTCAGCATGTTGTAGGTGTCGCCACCGGCGCCATCCTTGTGTGAATGATGTGAAAAGCTAATGATTTGCATATCACAGCAACTTCTTCCTGTCGGTTAAATTTCGCGTCTGTATTACGTGATCTTCGTGGTGCAGCAATTTTAATGGCCAGTAGTGTATGTTTCCACTAGAGTCTGTCACCGCGTTGGCACAGCTGAAGTGTTTCCTTCTCCGTCAAGTGCTGCTGCTGAGCTTCACTACCTTTTTATAGTCGGTAATAAAATGGAATAACAACTCTGCTCACTGCTACATAATTCTTATAAATCGTTCTTAACTGACTTTGGTTGCACACTGCCCTCTTCAGTTTTTGTTGTTGCTGAGCAACAGTCATACAATAGTTTTTAAATGAACACATCGTCTTTGACTGAATTGTTGTTTATTTAATTACGACTTAGGTTTCGGCCTTTTACGCCATTTTCAAGTGATTGAGTTTATGTCATTAACATATTCTGGAAGACATCAAGCCAATTTTGAGCTTGATTTTCTGCAATATATGTTAATAACATCATCTCTACCTCTATAGTCTGTTTCTTCCTTCGACCCTTCCCTCGACATGTGGTCGCCTTAATGTTTAATTATCTCTCTAAATCTTACTCGAGAGTCTTCCATTAAGTGCGTTGGAAATTTTCCTGTTATTCCATTGACCTCGACCCTCGGCGGCGCTGGCGAGGTGTCAAGTTGTCAGTCCTCCACTATATATTTCTGTATGAAACTTAACCCAGATCTACCTCCCAGTCTACAAGATAAATCTACATATTAGAAAAATTATATACACACGAACTATTATCCAACTTAAACTCGTTAGCTTTGGCTAAGCGTAACCTAATCTGAACTGAACTGTAACACGTCTCATTAAAATTTGTCTATATGTCAAATGCGCAATTGAAATAAAACAATTATATGGCCCTAATCAAAATTTCCAGTTATCTTGAGTCTTGGCAACATAGTTGTAGATTTCTCGAGAGCACAACAGTTAACAGCAACCAGGCAGCGGCTAAGCTAAAATTCTATTTTCAAACAAAATTTCCCAACCATACTCAGACTGGTGCATACCATACGATGCAGTGTGGTAATGCGTAATGATAAATGTTCTTTAAACAGTGTGCTCGGGAGATTAACTATTCCCATAAAATGATATTCCAAGACGACGATTTTTGAATGAAGTATGTATTCAAAAAGGCGGGGTTCAGTTTTGGGCGATTTTCAGGAATATCATTGGTCTGAAAAATATTGTGCTGAACAAAGTGAATGATGATTTCACGGCATCACTCCAGACACAGCCGCTTGTCTTGTGGTATTAATAGAAGCATATGAATGGAACGGTAATTCAAAAATGGTTCAAATGGCTCTAAGCACTATGTAACTTAACACCTGAGGTCATCAGTCCCCTAGAACTTAGAACTATTAAAACC
Source organism: Schistocerca serialis cubense (assembly GCF_023864345.2). Taxonomy (NCBI): domain Eukaryota; kingdom Metazoa; phylum Arthropoda; class Insecta; order Orthoptera; family Acrididae; genus Schistocerca; species Schistocerca serialis. The sequence continues at coordinate 157,224,862 of NC_064645.1, forward strand.
TAACTAACCTAAGGACAGTACACACATCCATGCTCGAGGCAGGATTCGAATCTGCGACCGCAGCAGCGGATCGGTTCCGGACTGAAGCGCCTAGAACCGCTCGGCCACAACAGCCGGCGAACGGTAGTTCTTTAGGCTGGCTGTCAATGTGGGGGAAGACAGAATGTTGCAAGATGGCAGGCGCATATTTGAAAGGATTTTAGATGTGATTCCTCCACAGTAAAATGTTTTCCCATGTGTTATTCAGAAGGTGTCAACAGAATCTTCACAACGAGTGCACCGGCCTTCAAGTTCCCATGAAGCCCAGTATCAGGCTACTCTCACACCCGAATGTCCTACACACTGGAATATTCCATTGTTCGACCATTTCCTCAAATGGAGACCCACAGTGAGGCTTACATTCAAACTCTGTCCGATGCCGACAACACTGAGTCGTGTGACTACAAAACGTTTCCGTGTCTTCAGAGCGATCTCTGAAAAACTAGCGCTGTTCACGTACGTGATATGCCTTACGAGACCTGGTAACAACACTGAAACACGAATAACACTGCTGCGCTCTGGCAGCCGTTCTAGCTGTAACAGAGAATTGCAGCTATAACGACTTACATCTCCACCGATCACGTGTGCACAGTTACATTGACATTCGGCCATACCTTCTGGTGCCTCGCTAGTTTTGTCAGGCTATGGATAGATATAATCTATAAGTTAATGAGAACCCTGGGCTAGCAGAACAGAGCGGAGAGGTTATATTTGTGGAAAGGGCCAAAAATAAGTTAGTCAGTTGCACTCGACATATAAACTTTATTTGTTAAAGCACACAATCACAAAAACAAGAATCAAAAACTCCTTTTCTCAGCATGCCGCTCCTTTTGTTTTGATTGCTCTGCGGAGCTTCTGTAGAGTTGCACAGTAGACATCTGAGTTGATTGTCGTTCCTCGTGGCATAAAGTCCGCTAGCAAGACACCGCGCCGGTCCCAGAACACAGCTGCCATAATCTTGCGCTTTGACAGCGTCTGTGAGGTTGTGTGAGGTTGTGTGTCGCCATTCCATCGATTGTCGCTTGCTTTCGGGAGTGATATGGGATACCCACGTTTCAACTCCAGTGACAATTTGACTCAACATGTCATCCCCTTCTTCCTCGTAACGAATCAAAAAGTCCAATGAAGTGGCAAATCTCTTCCCTTTGTGGTCCTCTGTGAGGAGTCTGGGTACCCACCGAGAACACAGTTTCTTAAAGTTTAGGTTTTCAGATACAATTTTGTACAAAACCGATCTGGAAATTCCAAAGAAAGAGTGGAAATTGTGAATCTTCTGTCCTCACGAATCTTTGTTTCGACTGCTCGGAGACCATGGCTGCGGTTGCCCTTGACGCTGCATCACAGACAGGAGCGCCTGCGATGGTGTACTCATCGACGAACCTGGGTGCACGAATGGCAGAACGTCATTTTTCTGATGAATCCAGGTTCTGTTTACAGCATCATAATAGTCGCATCAGTGTTGGGCGACATCGCGGTGAACGCACATGGGAAGCGTGTATTCGTCATCGTCATACTTGCGTATCACCCGGCGTGATGGTATGGGGTGCCATTGGTTACACGTCTCGGTCACGTCCCTCTTGTTCGCATTGACGGCACTTTGAACAGAGGACGTTACATTCCAGATGTGTGACGACCCGTGGCTCTACCCTTCACTCGATCCCTGCGAAACCCTACATTTCAGCAGGATAATGCATGAACGTATGTTGCAGGTCCTGTACGGGCCTTTCTGGATACAGAAAATATTCGACTGCTGCCCTGGCCAGCGCCGGAAAAGTGGCAGAGTGGTTCTAGGCGCTACAGTCTGGAACCGCGCGACCGCTACCGCCGCAGGTTCGTATCCTGCCTCGGGCATCGATGTGATGTGTATGTCTAAGTCCTAGGGGACTGATGACCTAAGAAGTTAAGTCCCATAGTGCTCAGAGCCGTTTTTTCTTTTATTTTTTTTTATTTTTTTTTTTTTTTTTTTTTTTGCCCTGGCCAGCACATTCTCCAGATCTGTCACCAATCGAAAATGTCTGGTCAATGGTGGCCGAGCAACTGGATCGTCACAATACGCCAGTCACTACTCTTGATGAACTGTGGTATCGTGTTGAAGCTGCATGGGCCGTTGTACCTGTACACGCCATCCAAGCTCTGTTCGACTCAATGCCCAGGCGTATCAAGGCCGTTATTACGGCCAGAGGTGGTTGTTTTGGGTACTGATTTCTCATGATCTATGCACCCAAACTGCGTGAAAATGTAATCACATGTCAGTTATAGTATAATACATTTGTCCAATGAATACCCGTTTGTTATCTGCATTTCTTCTTGGTGTAGCAATTTTAATAGCCAGTAGTCTAGTACCTGCGGTAGCGTCTTAGAATATTCATTGGAATAGTGCTGAACAGAGACAGCCTGTATCCGTCCCAAAGAATTAGAATAGCGGAATTTCAATGAATACTTATTGTAGAGCGCAGGAATCAGTCGTCCTTTTCTGCAGGTTTTATTTGGCAAATCCAGATTTCGGCTAGTGCTTAGCCATTGTCGATGAACTATTTTCTGTGACTGACACCCGAACAACCGGGAACTGACATCGATTGAGACTAGAAAATAGTGCATTGATAATGGCTACGCACTAGCCGAAGTCTGAACTTATTAAATAAAACCTGAAAAAAGGACGACTGATTGCTGCCCCTATAATTTGTAAATCATATCAGAGTCGCTGAGTGCACCAATGTTTCTATTGGAAGGTAACCTGAACAAGTTACTGCTTGGAATTGGCCTCTTGTAGGTGGACAAAGTGGCCTGTGATTACTAGTGAAATACTTCACACTGTTGATGGTTGATTAGTTAGTCCTAGTGACCGTTAGTTAGCTGACGGAGTGACAGAGTCAAGCATTCGTCTCTGATATAGATCGTTTCTAGCAATTATTGAAAGCATAGGACATTCTGATCATAGGTTTTGGTCCTACACCTCGCTAAGCAAATGTGGTTTTTCGAACAAAAAATGGATTAAAGGGAGAGTAATAACCAGCTACTTCAGATAACCATTCGAGCCAAGAGTTACAAATCTTGTGTCACATACCCCTCTCCAGCCAAGGGGATCTTCTCCCTCTCATCTCCGCTATGAAGTTTGAGAACAGAGTAAACTAAACCCACAGTGTCGTTAATGTCCTGATTGGGCCCCGCAGGGGTACGGAACCTGTGCTGGGAAGTGACAACACTACTTCAGATGTCCATCGTTGGCGAATGTGGCAGATCTGGGAAGAGCTCCCTTTCATGTAGTGATTTGGAGAAGCATTGTGATGCTACTCCAGGGGATGACTGTGTGGGGAGCCAACAGGTATGACATCAGCTTACAGGTGGTCGTCATTCACAGAAATCTGATGGCACAGCAGTACGTCACACACATTTCACGAGACAGTATCGTGGCACAACTTTTTGTCTCTATGAACTATCTGGGTGATGTTGGAGTAATCCTGTGGCCAGTAAAATCGTCAGAAATCAGATCTGTTCCAGACGGGACGTATTTGGGACCAGCTCGGACGTCCATCCCAGTACCAGTATCAAGAATATCAAGCACCACTTACAACAGTAGCGGCCTATCTTGCCTCAGGGAAGGAAAAAAAATAAGTATGTGACAGCCTTTCCAACAGAACCAGTGCGTGCATCCACGCCAGAGGGAGTGCGTAATTTTATTGATAAATGGGCTCATACTGCCAGTTTCGTTGTAAATCTGACTCGATATTGAAATGTCTCAAATAACGTCACCTATACTCTGAACTTTTAAACTTTGATTTCCTTTCCTTCACCCCTTCTGGTTACTTCATTTATTTCGTCAGGCGCTATAAATAAACTCCTGGAAATTGAAATAAGAACACCGTGAATTCATTGTCCCTGGAAGGGGAAACTTTATTGACACATTCCTGGGGTCAGATACATCACATGATCACACTGACAGAACCACAGGCACATAGACACAGGCAACAGAGCATGCACAATGTCGGCACTAGTACAGTGTATATCCACCTTTCGCAGCAATGCAGGCTGCTATTCTCCCATGGAGACGATCGTAGAGATGCTGGATGTAGTCCTGTGGAACGGCTTGCCATGCCATTTCCACCTGGCGCCTCAGTTGGACCAGCGTTCGTGCTGGACGTGCAGACCGCGTGAGACGACGCTTCATCCAGTCCCAAACATGCTCAATGGGGGACAGATCCGGAGATCTTGCTGGCCAGGGTAGTTGACTTACACCTTCTAGAGCACGTTGGGTGGCACGGGATACATGCGGACGTGCATTGTCCTGTTGGAACAGCAAGTTCCCTTGCCGGTCTAGGAATGGTAGAACGATGGGTTCGATGACGGTTTGGATGTACCGTGCACTATTCAGTGTCCCCTCGACGATCACCAGTGGTGTACGGCCAGTGTAGGAGATCGCTCCCCACACCATGATGCCGGGTGTTGGCCCTGTGTGCCTCGGTCGTATGCAGTCCTGATTGTGGCGCTCACCTGCACGGCGCTAAACACGCATACGACCATCATTGGCACCAAGGCAGAAGCGACTCTCATCGCTGAAGACGACACGTCTCCATTTGTCCCTCCATTCACGCCTGTCGCGACACCACTGGAGGCGGGCTGCACGATGTTGGGGCGTGAGCGGAAGACGGCCTAACGGTGTGCGGGACCGTAGCCCAGCTTCATGGAGACGGTTGCGAATGGTCCTCGCCGATACCCCAGGAGTAACAGTGTCCCTAATTTGCTGGGAATTGGCGGTGCGGTCCCCTACGGCACTGCGTAGGATCCTACGGTCTTGGCGTGCATCCGTGCGTCGCTGCGGTCCAGTCCCAGGTCGACGGGCACGTGCACCTTCCGCCGACTACTGGCGACAACATCGATGAGTGGAGACCTCACGCCCCACGTGTTGAGCAATTCGGCGGTACGTCCACCCGGCCTCCCGCATGCCCACTATACGCCCTCGCTCAAAGTCCGTCAACTGCACATACGGTTCATGTCCACGCTGTCGTGGCATGCTACCAGTGTTAAAGACTGCGATGGAGCTCCGTATGCCACGGCAAACTGGCTGACACTGACGGCGGCGGTGCACAAATGCTGCGCAGCTAGCGCCATTCGACGGGCAACACCGCGGTTCCTGGTGTGTCCGCTGTGCCGTGCGTGTGATCATTGCTTGTACAGCCCTCTCGCAGTGTCCGGAGCAAGTATGGTGGGTCTGACACACCGGTGTCAATGTGTTCTTTTTTCCATTTCCAGGAGTGTAGATTGTCATGTTTTACATAAGACTGCGAAAAAGAGAAAGATAACGGTACTGTGAATACTTGAAATTAATGCACATCAACAGAGAGCGCCAGCTTGTTTTTTAACGATCGAACGTAATTTCCTTTGTCATTGCTAGGTTTCAGTTACATTACAATAGCTAATTCAGCCTTAGTTTTATCTTCTACTAAGTATAACAATTTTAATATAAAACATTAATATTCATTTCTTGTTAATTATAACGATTCCTGAGTAACGGAAGAGTCTAATACTTTCATATTTAAACACTCTGTATTCATTTATTTATCATATTTTCTGTATCTGTAGCAGAAATATGGAAAAAGTTGGAAGAAAGGCAGCACGTTTTGTATTATCGCGAAATATGGGAGAGAGAGTCACAGAAATGATACAGGATTTGGGCTGGAAATCATTAAAAGAAAAGTTTTTCCTTGCGACGGAATCTTCTCACGAAATTCCAATTACTAACTTTCTCCTTCGAATGCGAAAATATTTTCTTGACACCTACCTACATAGGGCGGAACAATCACCACGATAAAATAAGGAAAATCAGAGCTCGTAAGTAAAGATATAGGTGTTCATTCTTTCCGCGCGCTATATGAGATTGGAATAATAGAGAATTGTGAAGATGGTTCGATGAACCCTCTGCCAGACACTTAAATGTTACTTGCAGAGTATCCATGTAGATGTAGACGTAGATGTAAGTTTCATGTCATGTTATGGGTGGTTGAGACATTCAGTTTCATCTGAGAACTGCCGAAGAGCCCGGAAGTTGGCTGCTGATCGAACAAAAAATATTTTACAGTTCATAAAGGAAGTGTTTCCTATTTGATATTGTTCTCATAGTCTGTGAAGAACTCACAGATTATTCAGTTCATCTTAAAAAACCGAAAGTCGTCATGAAACGGCGAGAACACTAAAAATATACCGATTAGCCAAAATATTATGACAGCTGCAACTGCTAAATTGAATGTCACCTCATAGCATTGCGGGCACAAGACGTTGTGAGGAAGTTATTAAGTGCAAGGTAGAGATGAATGAGAACTGTGAGTAGACAAAAAGACGATCTATGCCTCAACAGAGATTATGTAGGTCGAAGTCTTGTACGCTCGCTTAAGCAGAACAGTCGGCGATTTGTGTAGATCTGACGACAGAATTCAGTTCTGCTGCAGCCACCAGTGTTCGGACCACACTGTTCATTGCGCATGACTGGACATAGTGTTCCATAACATCGACGAACGATTGCGTCTGTTAGGATTGCAGAGCACATGGGGTCATCGAGTTTGGGAAGTGCAGAAATGGAAACGTGTCAGTTAGTTAGAGGTGTGGTAATCGGATTATCAGAACATGTGAGTTACTGGAGACAAGGAAAAACGGATTCAGACTATGTGGAACGTGTTTTAACAGAAAACCATTGATTCGATGTAGGTTGTGAAGTTTTTCATACTGCTGTGAATACTTGAAATTGATATACGTAAAGCACAGAGCGTGTTTGCCGTTACTCCAGATCGCCATTGCTATGTACGCCGTCATTTGCACCGTGCACGGTAGCAGACTCGTGGAGCAATATTTTTGTGTGGGGAACATACACGTGTGGTAGTAATCGAAGGTACCACGACAGCTGTAAACTACAAGAATATTACTGCAGACCGACTGCATCCCTTTGTGCGTAATGTTTTTCTTGATGGTGATGGCATCTTCAGCATAACAACAGTCCGTATCACAAGGCCAGAATCGTTCTGCAGTGGTTTCAGCATCAAAGTTAACTCATGCAGGCGTCTGTAGGTGGGAGAACTCATTGCACTAACAGTGGGCGGAAGCGGGACATCTTCCTTGTGTATTTTCGGTAATTCATAAAGAATGGGAGGTCTGGCAGCACGCATTAATTTCATTACCACCTCATCTGCCATACCAGCTTCTTTTAACAAGTTCGCTGTCTTTCTGACGATGGCCTGTGTTGCTTCATGACTAAGGTTCCGAGACGTACCATTCTCTAATAAAATGAATCTCCTTCAGGTGATTGCCTTGACTGTTCAGAAGCACAGTGGCAGTTCCTTATTGGCTAGCAAGACAAAAAAGGCCTCGTTGTCACGTAAAGATCCTAAGCTAGCTACCAGCTAACTTCCAGTCTCATCATGACCAAAGCCATGTCATGATTAATAGTACTCTGGACGAAAGACATGGCTTTTACCAGTTATCTGAGAAAAAGGACATGGTTGACTTGTCAGCGAATAAAGGTTCTGTACACAGATGTCTACGTTCATTACAGGATGATACGTCCCGGAAGAAAAGTCGCGATCCGTCACAGGCCGTCCTCAGAGAGACAAAGATGTTCTTAAGAAACTCTGGTATACGAGACAAAGTTGTGAATAACTTACTGACATAAGCCGTCAAACATCCTGGGCTTTATGGATTGTCAAAAATACCAAGGAAAGTGTCCCTCTTAGGCCCATAATTTGTGAGATCATTTTTCAAAACTTAGACTAGAAAACATCTGGCAAGATTATCAGCATCCAAACTAGGACACTGTGAACACCTCACATTCATGGGTCGTCAACCACATGGAAGTTTGAGTCTTGCCGTGGGTGGTGCCCGGATAGCCTAATGGTAAGACGTCTGCTCACGATAAGCGGGAATTCCGGGTTCGAGTCCCGAACCCGCCATTTCATTATACAGCATATTCGCAATTGCGAGTACATTTCATGTATTTCATAACGGCTGTAGTCGCTGCAGTGCATGTTGCTTTGGACATACATGCATGTCCAAAGAAACAATGCACCGTAATTCGGAATAACACCGGCACTGCAATATCGTACTCAAGAAAATGGATAGGCAAAAATGACACAAATGTTAGTTTGAACATAGCTTCACCTATGTCAGCATAAGACATGCTCGGACTTTTGGCGCAACAGTTCCATTTGGGAACGTCAAGTTGTTCTGTCGCGTCCTAACAACGTCATACTTTTTACCGCTATGAATATTATAAGGTGATGGCAATGGGATGCCCCCTGTCTCTCGCTATCGCGAATGCCTTCACAAAAACCTTTGAGGAGCAGGCTGTGAAATCTGTAATGTTTCGTACATCTTGATGCTTAAGCTACGTTTCTCACATAGCCTCATTGTGAAAATGCACTTTACCAGACTGTTCAAACACATGCACAGCGTCCATCCCAACATCAAACTTACTATCGAGATGGAGAAGAATGGCAAGCTACCATTCTTCAGTGTTTTGGCTGAGCAGAGGAGTCTGGCTCAGTCATTGAGAAGACCAATGCTTACTGATTGTTACTTGAACGCCGATAGTTTTCACCCCTCTGTATACAAGAAAGCGATGCTTAACACGTTAGTACACGGGGCAAAGGATGTTTCTCATAACAGCCACCTACAGTCTGAATTGCAGCGTTTGAGACAAGTGTTCGGTGAGTATCGTAAAAGCAAGGGAAACATTGCAAACCCTTTCATATGCCCTCAAACGAAGATGTTTAGTAATTTGGTGGAAGAGCACAAGCTGGCAGCATTCCTGCCACAGTGTGTGCAATGAGCAGCAAGTTATAACCTGTGCTGCACAGGACAGTTTTCCGATCCCCTTCCAGGATACGGTACATGTCACATCCACTTAAAGATGACGTAGCTCTTCCAGTGGGCAGTGTGTTCAAAAATGCTTAAATGTGTGTGAAATCTTATGGGACTTAACTGCTAAGGTCATCAGTCCCTAAGCTTACACACTACTTAACCCAAATTGTCCTAAGGACAAACACACACACCCATGTCCGAGGGAGGACTCGAACCTCCGCCGGGACCAGACACACAGTCCATGACTGCAGCGCCTCAGACTGCTCGGCTAATCCCGCGCGGTCCGTGTGTGTGTGTCTGTGTGTGTGTGTGTGTGTGTGTGTGTGTGTGTGTGTGTGCGTGCGTGCGTGTGTAGGGGGAAGAGGGGATATATACATGTATGTGTGTGAGTGTGTGTGTGTGGGGGGGGGGGGGAGGTGGGGGGGGAGTGTGGTGACCCCTGCGACTGCGGCACCATCTACACAGCATGATTGAAAAATAACTGTACATACTTCGTGGATGTAATGTATGCCACAAAATAAGATTAAAACATTAAAAAAAAATTTGTCTGAAATTGCTTTATTTCCGAGATATGCAGTACAGCAGCGAGTGCAACACAAACAACACAAAATTAGCTCTTCTCAGAAAGCAACTACACGAAGGGGCCCGAAATTCAATAGAACCATATACCGTTAGTTTACCCCAGAACATGCTCTAAATGTTGTTCATGTAGACGCAGACAGTAACGTGCTGACGTCTTACCGCTCTCCGAACGTTGCAGGCTCCGTTCATCTTATTATGTACAGTTGCACAGTCATTTATACTTCCCTGCTGTAGTTTTGCTAGACTCTCAGTTGCAGACCATACACGATCTCGCTGAGACGACCATAAAGATAGAAGTCTAGGAAGTTAAAATCCCGAGATCTGGCAAGCCAAGCGACTGGTCTTATAAGGATTTTTGGACAACATGGTTGTGGAGATGTAGCAGCGATTAGTATGATTAATCAATTTTTCGAAAACAGTCTTAAACGCATTTATTATTATTATACCGCCATCCGGTTTCAACCCGACGTAGGGTTCATCTTCTGGGCGTTTACACCATTGGTCGACTGCTGGTGGTGACACTTCAGTCTACATAACGACAGGAAACTAGCAGCAGTCGACCAATAGTGTAAACGCCCAGAAGATGATCCCTACGTCGGGTTGAAACCGGTTGGCGGTATAGTAATAATAAATGCGATTAAGACTGTTTTTGAATAATTGGTCTTATACGACCTATCCACTAATCAGGATAAGCAGCAATGAGATACTGTCTTGCCTCCCAACTCAAATGTGCAGCGGCACTGTCGTGCATATACCATAAAGTGGTTCGTGTATCGAGTGGAACATAATGAGGGAGACCATCCAGATCATGACGATACACACCGCCAGTCAGACGCTGTGCAACTATTTGGGCCCGACTGACTGACTGCCCACTATACGGCACCGAATGTTCACTGCAAAACGGTGTTGATATCCTCTTACTGTCGTTACACGAGGATTCTCATACACCCATAAGTGCACGTTATGAGATTTCTCGATACCAGCACTGGTATAAAAGCTCTCTTCCATGAAAAGTACCTGACGACAGAACACTGGTTAGGCAGCATGGTGCTCGAGTAATCACTGACAGACATTCTGACGTCTGTGATGGTCTGCTGGTGTACCTTCGGCAGGTGAAATGGGTAGAATTGCTGTCACCAAAAAAGCCACCATACAGCTGACTGAGTACTCCCTACAGTGGCGCTTCTATGGCGGCTACTTATGGTCGGATCTTCGTCTACCACTACCAGTATGTTCTCAACACGCATGATGTAATGCCTACGACAAATTGCATTACGCATCATAGCTCGGACATAAAGAAGTGTCAGTCAAAACTTTATTTAATATTTTAGTCTTAATTTGATGCATACATTAGACTCACGAAGTGTCTAAGGCAGACAATTCGCACTGTTGCTGAGCACAAGCAACATGACAAACAAAGGAAACTTGAAAGGTCGGCTGGAAAACGGACATAAAATAAAATCTCAAAAGTTTTATCTCGGCTCATTTGTCATCATACTGGGTGGTAGCGATTAGAATTTACTGCAACAGTTTTAACAGAGGCTAAGAGTACATACGTACTTACTAGCGCTTGGGGACGGACTCTGGATATCGAGAAAAAGCAATTACGGGTGCTTGACCCTTGTAGCGTGGCAGCAGCGGCAGTTTCAAACCTTTCACCGCCTCCTCGATTCATCCGACGTCATTGGTCCCACGGCTAAACACAGATATTGTGAGCTGCCCAATTTGCCTTTGCCTCACTTTGGCCCTCTCTGGAAGGTACCAGACGCTGCAATCGCACCTTTATAACCAGAGCTCCATGGCAACACTGGCAGTCCGTACCTAGGCATCCTTGTATGTAGTCAGGACAACGGGCATAAAACAAATTGAAAAAAGGCACTGTTAGGAATTTAACAAGTCGGTATAGCCCATATGAAAGTACTTATAACAGATATACATGCGAGGAATTAATGGAGGTGAGTCCAAGACAAACAAATCTCTGATGGCTTCCCACATATGCGACAAAGGGACATAAGAAACGAGCTTCACAAGCATCCTAACATTCGCAGTGTTTTCCTCAGTCTTTGGCAGTGATGTGATAGCGCATTGTCTTAATGAAGTAGACCTGTGGCTTTCTGGAGATGAACTAACAAATCATTTTACCATGGATACCTGAACCCTTCAGTGGCAAGAGGGGACTCAGTTACATCCTGTGCAAAGATCGCAATAATCAGATCACCTCCAGCACTTACTTCAGTGGTGTTCTGCAGGCAAGCGGATTATAGAGCTCTACACATCGTTTTTAACGGAGAAAAGTGGAGTGTTGTACAGCTAATTTCTGGAGTATCCCCAGAAAGGCTTATAGAGACATTACTGTTAACAAAGGACGTAAATGATTTAATAGATAACGTCTGGAGTCCATGAGGTTGTTCTCAAATGCAGTAATCTATAGCAGCACATAAATACTGAGTTGCAGGAAGACGTGAATAGAAGTGAGTTTTGGAGGAAATGACATTTGACCCTGGACGAAAAAAAAAGTAACATACTACACTCGCCATGTTGCAACACACTTTTGATTACACAAAGATTATTGACACACTGTTATCACCTGATAGTTCATAATTCCAGACCACACCGGGTCGTCAGGAGCTGCAAAACACACAAAGAGAAGAATCGAGATAGGCCAAGTTCTAACAGGCTTTCAGTAATATGCAGAACAGCAATACAAGACGTAGTCTAGTTGAAATCCTGTAAGAAGGCAGGTCACAAGAGTACGGTGTAAGAGATGGTGAGACTTAAGCAAAGCACGATTCGAAGTGTCTTTGCAGCATGGTAGCCAGGTTTCATCTCCGATTTGACGTCATTACCCGCAGCCGGAGGAAACACCTACAACCGGACATCGTACAGTATCGGCCTCACTTTCAGATGTCAGAGTTATATGGTATCATACTGTGCATAACTAGATGAAGATATTCACTACTTTTCAATCACGCTCTCGGCAACAAATAACTAGGATCAGTAACTACCATAAAATGCCTAACAGTAACCATCCTGAGCGGTCTAATGTGGAATTAGCTGTAGGAAAATCATATGCCACGCTGAGATTCACTTAAAAAATCTCAGGGAAATATAATTTACACTCGAAAGAAGTGTCTTATTAGACAATTGATTGACAGATTCTTGAGTAATTCTCCTCTAGCTAGGGCTGTTTAATAGAAGAGATACGAAACACTAGACGAAGAGGTGTGTGTTTCGACACAGGTTTAACTGGTGCAAGAGCGCTATAGAGATGCCAACAAACCCCAGTAACAGGCGCTACAGAAGACATTGTGCATTATGGAGATATCTCCCTAAAAGTATCAATCTCGCACGTTACGCGAGGAGTGGGGAAACATATTACATGTCACCAAAAATGCGAAATGATTTCAATGAGAAAATCAGAGAATATGGGCTTCATATGGAGTTCGTTCGTCATTCGAGAATGGGACAGGAGAACGGCGGAAAAGTAAATGGTATCTGAAGTACCTTCCGCCACACACCGTAAGGTGGGTTTCGCAATATAACGAGTTGATGCATAAGTTCGTAGCGTTTTTCAATAACTTTCATAAACACAACAGACACACATAACAGAGACGTCAGCCATCAGTAATAATTGTCATTCACTATTTGCAACAGTGTGCCGATGTTGGGGTAACTTTTCCATTCCGCGACTGTAGGAATCACGTAGTTTTGAGGCGAGGCTATGTTCAGAGAGCATTTTCATCCGGAATGGAAGTTCCTCGAAGATTGTTTGATAGTGAGCGGGAAAAGCTGAAAATCTGAGAGCGCAAGATAAGGTGAATAAGGTGGGTGCGGACTGACTTCCCAAACCAGCTCCTGTATAATGTTTTTTGCAGTCTAGCAGAAAGCGGGCGGCCGTTATCATGGAGAAGCTTCACTTCACGTAGTCTTCTTGGTCGGTGTTCTTGGATTGTGTGTGCAAGACGTCTCAGCTGTTGACAATAACTGTTAGCAATGATAATCACACCTCGGGAGGCGATTCGTGCTACACTAACCCTTCACTTTTCCACCAGAAGCATAATATTATCTTTCGTGCATGCGCGGAGGTCTTTGTACGGGAAGTTGGTGCTTTTTTTGCGTTCACCCATTGCTTTCTTTTCCTTGTGGTAGCGAAAATACACAATTTGTCAACACCAGCCAGTTGTTGAAGAGCGAGCAGAGATGCATATACAGCCACTCGCAGATTTTTTGGGATTTTAGCTTAGAGCATGTCTTAGCAATACATGCGATTTTTGAACCATCCATATTGCATGCAAATGTCGCACTATGGTGAATGATCACAGTTCACCACATTTGCCACTTCTCGAGTACACTGACGTGGATCATTGTGGATTTATTCTTTTAAACAAACTTCGTTAAACCCTGAGAGTCTTCCTTAACGTGAAGATCCTCCTTAAAACGAGAAAACCAATTTCTTGCCGCGCTCTGCGCTATAGCGTTATCGGTATACACGGCGAAAAGGTTTCTGGCTGCCTCCTCTGCTGTCATTCAAACAGAAGACTATGTCGGAAATATTCCGATTTCTCCATTCGCCATTCAAATTTCTAGCGTGCACACCTCCACTACCGAGCGAGGTGGCGCAGTGGTTAAACACTGGACTCGCATTCGGGAGGACGACGGTTCACTCCCGCGTCCGGCCATCCTGATTTAGGTTTTCCGTGATTTCCCTAAATCGCTCCAGGCAAATGCCGGGATGGTTCCTTTCAAAGGGCACGGCCGACTTCCTTCCCCCCCTTTCCCTAATCCGATGAGACCGATGACCTCGCTGTCTGGTCTCCTTCCCCAAAACAACCCAACCCAACACCTCCACTCACTATCTCCATATGACAATATGGCAATACGTTAACTCAAATAGCTGCAGTAAACTACAGATAAAAAATACTATCGGTAAATAAACAACCGGAATACCGACACAGAAACAAAATCGCTAAGATCTGATGCACCAACTAAACGAATTTCCAATACACTCATACCATGCGGCTGTATCTACAACGTTTACTGTAATTAAAACTTTAGCCACTTCTCGCAGTGGTTTGAGATTCCAACAGCTACGTTTCTGCGTCGATGACAGCCTATATTAATTACGTTACTAAACACATTATTAAATTGGACTCATGCTTTCATTGTATTTCCTTAATGTGGTTAGTGGTTGAGTTCTGCTTTCGCACGTCTCTAAATGGTATCTGGGATATTACTTCTTGCATAGTTTAGATGCAGTCATCCTTGGGGTCACGATATGATATAAACCTTTCCGAAATATCCCCCTCCCCCCCTAGAAACCGTAGATGGTAAAACAGGTGTGCAAATGACGGAGATGGAAATGAATTCATTGCGTCTGTTCCCACGATTTCCTTCCGTCCCTCCCTGCCTTTGTTCTGTCTCTCGTCTATTGCATCTGTGATAGATCAAAACATGGTTTAATATCATCTGTGAAGAGGGATTTCTGCGTTATTATGTAGGTGTAGCTATTTCTTATGAATTTTGAGATTGGCAGAACTCTGCTCAAGGATCTGGCTTTAACGTTTTCTAGTTTCTTGCAGTCTTTCACCGTAGGAGAAGTTCATACTTGTTGAATTCCATATGTGGCTGCTGGAATAACTTTGAGCTTGAACAGCAGGATATTTTGTAGTTTAAGGACGTCGTGAATGGCTTTCGCTGCAACTGTGGCTCGCTCTTGTATGCGCAGAGGGAGAGAGAGAGAGAGATTCCAGTAGTCTATAGCGTTACTCCCGAGTGTTTAAAGCTGCATAAAAATACTAAATTAGCAGAGTGAATTTTTCACTCTGCAGTGTAGTGTGAGCTGATACGAAACTTCGTTTCAGATTAAAACTGTATGCCAGACAGGGACATAACCGGGACATTGCCTTTCGCGGGGTAAGTGCTCTACCGATTTTTTTCTCGTTAATTTCGCTATGGTCCTCGTCATTGGGTCTGGGTGTAAGTGCCGGCAGCCGACTTATCTACGCAAGTACGACTCACGACTGGTCCTCACAGCTACACTTCCGCCAGTATCTCATTTGTACCTTCCAAACCTTACAGAACTCTCCTGCGAAACTTGCAGGACTAGCACTCCTGGAAGAAAGTACATTGCGGTGACATGGCTTTACCAGATCCTTGGGGATGTTTCCACAATTTATTCCTTCGTGACTACAGACTCAATACTTTATTCCTGAAGAACGTCGCCTTTATGCATTTAGGGATTCGTGTCGGAATTAGAATACCAATTAGGTGACTGTTCCTCACACTTCCAGCGATAATACAACAATGCAAGAGAAAACTACAGTACAGTGCACTCTGGCATGTTATTAGTCAGAATAAGAATAAAATGTTATTTGCACTCGTAGGCTATGATAGCCAACGGTGGTAACGAAATTACCAAGACTGGTGTATGTACTTATTTCATGAAACGCTCCGTATAAATTATGAATTTAGTTCAAAACATTTGCTTAGTCAGATGTTTTGACGCTATGGTCTCCCCTCCATTTGCCGGTGAAAGCTTATTAATACAATATTTTTCCGGTTGGTAAAATTCAGTTCGCTTGATGCATATTCGCGATAAATACAAATATGGGACAGGTGTAACGGAAT
This sequence comes from Schistocerca serialis cubense, assembly GCF_023864345.2. Lineage (NCBI taxonomy): Eukaryota > Metazoa > Arthropoda > Insecta > Orthoptera > Acrididae > Schistocerca > Schistocerca serialis. Next base: position 157,240,951 of record NC_064645.1, read on the forward strand.
AGGAAACGAGTTCACTGAACTTGTTATGAATGCTGTGACGTGGCGGAGCACTCATACACTATATGATCAAAAGTATCCGGACACCTGGCTGAAAATGACTTACAAGTTCGTAGCGCCCTCCGTCAGTAATGCTGGAATTCAGTGTGGTCTTGATCAATCCTTAACCCTAATCACGGCTATCACTCAATACGTTCAATCAGGTGCTGGAAGGTTTCTTGGGGATTGGCAGCCCATTCTTCACACAGTGTTGCACTGAGGAGAGGCATCGACTTCGGTCGGTGAGACCTGGCACAAATTCGGCGTTCCAAAACATCCCAAAGGTGTTCTATAGGATTCAGGTCAACACTGTGTGGAGGAAAGGCTATTACAGGGATGTTATTGTCGTGTAACCACTCCGCCACAAGCCGAGCATTATGAGCAGGTGCTCGATCGTGTTGGAAGATGCAATCCCCGTCCCCGAATTGCTCTTCAGCATTGGGAAGCAAAAAGGTGCTTAAAATATCAATGTAGGCCTGTGCTGTGATAGTACCACGGAAAACAACAAGGGGTACAAGCCCATTCCATGAAAAGCACGATCACACCATGACACCACCGCCTCCGAATTTTACTGTTGGCACTACACACGCTGCCGGATGACGTTCACTAGGCAATCTCCATACCCACACCCTGCCATTGCATCGTCACATTGTATACCGCGATTCGTCACTCCACACAACGTTTTTCCACTGTTCAGTCGTCCAATGTTTACGTTCCTTACACCAAGCGAGTCGTCGTATGGCATTTACCGGCGTGATGTGCGGCTTATGAGCAGCCGCTCGACCATGAAATCCAAGTTTTTTCAACTCTTGCCTAACTGTCATAGGACTTGCAGTGGATCCTGATGCAGTTTGGAATTCCTGTGTGATGGTCTGGATAGATGTCTGCTGTCTGCGGTCACTGTCATTCAACAGACGAGATCGACATGTACGCTTTCGTGCTGTACGTGTCCCTTCACTGCCACATCGGAAACAGTGGACCTAGGGATGTTTAGGAGCGTGGAAATCTCGAATACAGACGTATGACACAAGTGACACCGAATCACCAGACCACATTCGAAGTCCGTCAGTTCTGCGGAGCGCCCCATTCTGCTCTCTCACAATGTTTAATGACTACTGAGGTCGCTGATATGAGAGTACCTGGCAGTAGGTGGCAGCACAATGCACCTAACATGCAAAACGTATGTTTTGGTGGTTGGCCGGATACTTTTGATCACTTTCTAATCAGTCTCGTTGAGTGATGAGTGCAATATTAACTGTTTCCCATCTAAAGTGCTAGTATCGTAAGTTTATTTGGAAGCTGTGATAAATACCCTGAATTCTTCACGTCGTTCTCCATGAAGGCTGAATTGAATTCAATCCGTCCATTAGACTTCTCGCTTATCGAGTGATGGGGCGGCACTGGATAGGAATTCCGACGAAAGCGGAGGCAGCGCCTCTCGAGAAGGCATGCGCCTTGTAAGCGGCGATCGAGGCATTCCAGGCGAGGAAATTACTGGAAGAATTCGGGGTAATTGACAAACTTCCCTGCACAGGGCGACGCGCGGCTCGGGAGGATTTATCTGAGTGGCAGACACGCAGATTTCGCATGGACACGCAAAGGCTTCTGTCGCGATAAACCTTAGGAGGCTTCGCGGAAACATTTTCGACGATTTTTATTTAAGTCGACTTCCCATTTAACACACCCCCTTCCCCCCTCTCCCGCGCCGGCCGAAGTGGCCGTGCGGTTAAAGGCGCTGCAGTCTGGAACCGCGAGACCGCTACGGGCGCAGGTTCGAATCCTGCCTCGGGCATGGATGTTTGTGATGTCCATAGGTTAGTTAGGTTTAACTAGTTCTAAGTTCTAGGGGACTAATGACCTCAGCAGTTGAGTCCCATAGTGCTCAGAGCCATTTGAACCATTTGAACCCTCTCCCGCCATAAACCATGGACCTGGCCGTCGGTGGGGAGACTTCTTTGCTTCAGCGATACAGACAGCCGTACCGTAGGTGCTATCACAACGGAGGGGCGTCTGTTGAGAGGCCACACAAACGTGTGGTTCTTGAAGAGGGACAGCAAATGGTTCAAATGGCTCTGAGCACTATGGGACTCAACTGCTGAGGTCATTAGTCCCCTAGAACTTAGAACTAGTTAAACCTAACTAACCTAAGGACATCACAAACATCCATGCCCGAGGCAGGATTCGAACCTGCGACCGTAGCGGTCTTGCGGTTCCAGACTGCAGCGCCTTTAACCGCACGGCCACTTCGGCCGGCAAGAGGGACAGCAGCCTTTTGAGTAGATGCAGGGGTACGGATGACTGACTGACCTGGTCATGTAATATCAACAAAAAAGGCCTTGTTGTGCTGGAACTGCGAACGGCTGAAAGCAATGGGAAACTACGGCCGTAATTTATTCCGAGGACATGCATCTCTGGTTAAATGATGATGGCGTCTTCTTGGGTAAAATGTTCCGCAGATCCCCATTCGGATCTCCGGGCGGGGACTATTCAGTAGAATGCCGTCATCAGGAGAAACAAGTCTGGCGTTCTATGGATCGGAGCGTGGAATGATAGATACCCTAATCGGGCAGGTAGGTTAGAGTTAGACATAGTGGGGATCAGTGAAGTTCTGTGGTAGGAGGAACAGGACTAACGGTCAGGTGAAAACATTATCGTAGCAAAGAAGGACACGAAGCACACGTCTGTCACAGTAGTACAAGTGTTTATGCCAACTAGGTCTGCAGATAATGAAGAGATTGAAGAAATGTATGATGAAATAAAAGAAATTATTAAGATAGTTAAAGGAGATGAATATTTGATTGAAACAGGGAACTGGATTTGGATAGTACGAAAGCGAATGCTAGGTGAATAGGGGGAAAAGGAATGAATGAGGAAGCGGCCTGGTAATATTTTACTCGGAGCATAATTTAATCATTGATAGCACTTTGTTTAAGAATCATGGAAGAAGACTGTACACGTGGAAGAGACGTGGAGACACTGGAAGGTTTCAGACTCTTTATATAATGGAAAGACAGAGGTTTAGGAAGCAGGTTTTAAATTGTAAGACATTTCAAGGGGCAGATGTGGACTCTGACCACAATTTATTGGTTATGGACTGTAGATTAAAACTGACGAAATTAAGCAGGTGGGACCTGGATAAGTTGAAAGGAGAAAATTTAAAAATTCTGTAAATGAAGCAGGCGAAAGGGAGACTGACACAAAGTACAAAATTGCTAAGCAAGAGTAGCTAGAAGAAAAATACAATTATTTAGAAACATATTTCAGTAGGGGAAAGATAGCTAACACCTATGGGAAAAGAGAAACAGCTGTATGAAAACAAAGAGCTCAGATGGTAAACCAGCCCTGAGCAAGTTGAAAGTGTAAGGAGTACATACATGGTCTATACAAGGCAAATGAAATTGAAAGAGATATTATAGAAAGTTAAGTGGAAGTAGCTGAAGGTGAGATGGGACATCTAATAGTGCGAGAAGAATTTGATAAAACTCTCAAAGATTAAAGTCGAAAAAGGCTGCAAGAATAGACGATATTCCGCCAGACTTACTGATAGTCTTGGGACAGCCAACCATTACAAAACTCTATCATCTGCTGCGCAAGATGGATGAGAAAAGCGAAATACCCTCAGAGTTCAAGAGGAATATAATAATTCCAGTTCCAAAGAAAGAGGTGCCGACAGGTGCGAAAATTGCCGAACTATCAGTTTAATAAGTCATGATTGCAAAATATTAAAGCGAATACTTTACAGAAAAATGGAAAAACTGGTAGAAGCCGACCTCGAGGACATCCGTTAGGATTCCAGAGAAATGTAGGAACACACGAGGCAATCCTGAGCCTACGAGTTACCTTATAGTTTAAAATACCGAGAACGAAAGGCTACTTGCAATTTGTACAGAAATCAGGCGACAGAGGAGTCGAGGGGTGCGAAAAGTAGGCAGTGGTTGAAAAGGAAGGGAGATAGTGTTGGAGCCTATCCCCGACATGTACACGGAACAAACAACAAGGAAACCAAAGCAAAATTGGGAGTAGGAATTAAAATTCAGGGAGAAGATATAAAACTTTGAGGTTAGCCGATGACATTCTACTTCTATCAGAGACAGCAAAGGACTTCGAAGAGCATTTGAATGGAACAGACAGTGTCTTGAAAGGAGGAGATAAGATGACCATCAACAAAAGCAAAGAAATTATAATGGATTGTAGTCAAATTAAATCGGGTGATGTTAAGCGAATCAAATTAGGAAATGAGACACAAAAAGTAATAGATTAGTTCTGCTATTTGGACAGAAATGGTTCAAATGGCTCTGGGCACTTTGGGACTTAACTTCTGAGGTCATCAGTCCCCTAGAACTTAGAACTACTTAAACGTAACTAACCTAACGACATCACACACATCCATGCCCGAGGCAGGATTCGAACCTGCGACCGTAGCGGTAGTGCGGTTCCAGACTGTAGCGGCTAGAACCGCTCAGCCACCTCAGCCGGCTTGGACAGAAAAATAACTGAAGATGCCCGAAGTAGGGAGGATACAAAATGTAGACTGGAAATAATAAGAATACCATTTTTGAAGAAGAGAAATTTTTTAACATCGAATATAGATGTTAGGAAGTCTTTTCTGAAGATATTTGTCTGGAGTGTAGGCACATATGGAATTGAAAAGTGGACGATAAATAGTTAGACAAAAGGAGAATAGAAGCTTTTGAAATGTGGTGCTAGAGGAGAACGCTGATGATTGGGTGGATTCATCACGTGACTAATGAGGAAGTATTGGAGGGAAGTGTGGGAGGGGGGGGTGGTAATAGTCATAGAGGGAGCTCAAAAGATGATTATAGTAAGTATATTCAGAAAGATGTAGGTCGCAGTAGTTATTCGGAGCTGAAGAAGCTGGCATCATGGAGAGCTGCAGCAAACCGCTCTTCGGACTGAAGACCACAACAACAAATATTTAACGATTGCCATAGAGACTCGTCCTACCACAAAAACACTTCTTTACGTAGGATTCATTATTTAGCAAGACTCTATGCACCTTATTGGCAACGGCCTTGCCGCAGTGGATACACCGGTTCCCGTCAGACCACCGAAGTTAAGCTCTGTCGGGCGTGGCCGGCACTTGGAGGGGTGACCATCCGGACCACCATGCGCTGTTGCCATTTTTCGGGGTGCACTCAGCCTCGTGATGCCAATTGAGGAGCTACTCGACCGAACAGTAGCGGCTCCGGTCAAAGAAAACCATCATAACGACCGGGAGAGCAGTGTGCTGACCCCACGCCCCTCCTATCCGCATCCTCAGCTGAGGATGACACGGCGGTCGGATGGTCCCGGTGGGCGACTTTTGGCGTGAAGATGGATTGCTATGCACCTTATTTACTTTGTAGCATAGGGGACAAAGGAAATAACTCCATTTTACGTGCGTCGAACTGAGGCGACTGAAAGTTGAAAGGTAGCTGACTGCTTCTCTGCAAACATTTATAGCAGCAGTATTGAAATGTGACAGTACTACTGCTTTTCAGTTTCTGATTTGCTATTATTGAAAGAATACCAGTACAGAGCCAGGCCAAATAGTTTGTTCACAGTGAGCGTTTAGAGAGAAAACAGAAATTTCACGTGATGGCTTCCATTGCATTTTTTTCACGATTTACGTACGAGCCTATCTCAGCAACAACGCCTGTAATCACTTCGCTCAGCTGTGGTCACCAAATATTTAACGAAGATAGTGACAGATACTGCTCTGCAGAATTTTATGGAGGTCGTGCTTCCGCCAGATATGAATTTCATGGAAATCGTCCCAAAATGTATCGTGGTTCCGTAAAATGTTAATGTTGTCTGTAACATCAGAAAATCAGTAGATTACTTATCATGAGGTCAAGGCATCATTAAGCGTATTCAACACTGCAATACATTTGATTTTGCATCAGCATTTAGCCATGAAAAAGGCAGAATCTGCATAGTTGCCCCGAAACAGGAAGAATGGGCTCGAGTCAACTGGTGTAAGGTAATTCTCAAACAGTTCTAGTGAGAAAGCACAAAATCCGTAAACAATATCCTAGCATGACTCGCAAGTGCTCGAAATTAGGCAAAAGAAACGAAAGCGCAGCATCATTCTGCACAATCACAATGACAGTTGTCGCCAAGAACTCCAAATACTAGTCTATTAGACTGAGGAAATATATGATTAATAGTGTGGCGGAATGGGGCTGGAATCTGGGAGCTTTGCCTTTCACGGACAAGTGCTCTACAGACTTTTATACCGAGTCCTTTGGTGAACCGAAATTAGATCAATTACATAGGTTTACAGATGATGATATAGGGTGACAATTATTGAGCCATATGAAAAAAAACGTAAATTAGTTACGAACTACGGCATGCACACACTTTATTCAACATGCAAGCGTCACCACAGATTTTCGGATTTAGATTATGACATGGTCGATATGCCTGCCATCAATGGCGATGATATGGCGCAGACGAATAGCGATATTCTGTATGACCCGCTGAAGCGTCGGAACATCGATGCTGTCGATGACCTTCTGGGGTTATTGCTGTACATCTCATCTTTAATATAGCCCCACAAAAAGGAGTCGCATGCATTCGGGTCCAGAGAATATGGCGGCCAATCAGGCCCACGTTATTGGCCTCCGCGTAACCCAGAACCAGAATGCGGCCCCTAAGTGCTCCTACAGGACATCCAACACTCTCCTGCTTATATGGGACCGAGCTCCGTCTTGCATGAACCACATCAGTGTCACTTTGGATAATAGGGATGAAATCATCTTCCGAAACCTTCACGTACCGTTTGGTAGCCACCGTGCCATTAGGGAATATCACACCGATCACCGTAACAGTTACCGTTGAGGGTGAAGAGACTTTTTTACCACGAAATGCGGTTTCTCAGTCCCCCAAATGCGCCAGTTTTGCTAATTGATGAATCCATCCAAATGAAAGTGGGCTTCGTCGCTCAACCAATCCACGTGGAGCGTATACTAATTTCCATGGCGCCCGCGGCCAACGGTGATATTTGAACGTCCCAATTTAAACCGTTCAGAAGTTATGACGATTTCATTTCATATAGTTCAATAATTGTTACCCTGGATATAACTTAAGCATTACCAGTACACCACCTCAAATTATTAACTCCAAACAAATAATTCATAATAATAACAATAATAATAATAACAATAATAATAATAAACCCCGTGGAGGCCCGGGAAAAGAATAGGCCTCCGGTATGTTCTGCCAGTCGTAAAAGGCGACGAAAAGAACAAACCACTAATAGGGCTAACCCCCCTTTTAGTGTGATTACTTGGTTCAGGACAGAACTAAAGAAGCCTCGGACAAGCGCCGTCATGGTCGGGGACGACGCTTGAACCCTATGCCCGCCCACAATGGTAGCGACACTACTAGCCACACGGAAAATGATTTAAATCCAAATAGAGGTGTTTTGCAGGATATGCTTCCTGCAACCACCCTAGAAGGAAAACAAAGACAGAGGATGAGATGGTCAGATGAAGTCAATCGACACCTCATGTTCTGTTATTACCAAGCAACAAACCTAGGAACCAACACAACTGGATACAGATCACAAGTATACACAACATTTACTACCAGATACCCAGAATTAAAATTTTTAACAGAACAACGTCTAGCTGATCAGATTCGTGTAGTAATAAAAAATAACAGGATACCCCAGTCAGAATTAGAAAACATCAAACAACAAGTACAACAAATACTGGAACAAAATAATGTGCAATTAGAAGAAGAAGAAAATACAGTAATGGACTCAAACATCCCAGAGCAAACAAACAAAGAACACGCATCAATTAAACAATCAGAGGAAAAAGAAATCTTAAGACGGTCACAAGCACAAATAGAACATGAAGTGACACACATGTTAGATATAGAAGAAAAATTTCAGTTGACATATATAGAATACAAAGACACAAATACAGACATTAGACCATTCTTGCATAGACCACCAAATAGCCCATAAGTCGAAACAACAATAAAAACTATCAACACAATCATACACAACAAAATAAATGAATACACAACTATGGAAGAGTTACAATTACTGGTTTATGTAGGAGCACTCACTACACTAAATATACACACTAGACAGAGATCAGAACGAACCAACACACAGAAGAAACCCACAACACCAGCATGGAAACACAGGCTACAGATCAGAATAGAAAAACTGAGAAAAGACATCGGACAGCTAACACAATTTATAAGAAATGAAATATCAGACAAAAAAGGAAAAAGGTTAGGTAAAATCTCACAACAAGAAGCAATAGAGCAGTTGGACGAAAAGAAGCAGAAATTACAAGCTTTGGCCAAACGACTTAGAAGATACAAAAAAAGTGAAAATAGAAGGAAACAAAACCAAACATTCAACACCAACCAAAAGAAATTTTACCAAACAATAGATAACACACACATAAAAATACACAATCCACCAAACATAACAGACATGGAACACTTCTGGAGCAGCATATGGTCAAACCCGGTACAACATAACAGGCATGCACGGTGGATACAAGCAGAAACAGACACATACAAGATGATACCACAAATGCCTGAAGTGATAATTTTGCAACATGAAGTCACCCAAGCAATTAATTCTACTCACAATTGGAAAGCCCCTGGAAAAGATAAAATAGCAAATTTCTGGCTGAAGAAGTTCACCTCAACACATTCACATCTAACTAAATTATTTAACAGTTACATTGCAGACCCATACACATTCCCTGATACACTTACACATGGAATAACGTATCTGAAACCTAAAGATCAAGCAGACACAGCAAACCCAGCAAAATATCGCCCCATAACATGCCTACCAACAATATACAAAATATTAACTTCAGTCATTACACAGAAATTAATGACACATACAACACAGAACAAAATTATCAATGAAGAACAAAAAGGCTGTTGCAAAGGAGCACGAGGATGTAAAGAGCAACTGATAATAGATACAGAGGTGACATATCAAGCTAAAACTAAACAAAGGTCACTACAATACGCATACATTGATTACCAAAAAGCTTTTGATAGTGTACCCCACTCATGGTTACTACAAATATTGGAAATATACAAAGTAGATCCTAAATTGATACAGTTCCTAAACATAGTAATGAAAAATTGGAAAACCACACTTAATATCCACACAAATTCAAATAATATCACATCACAGCCAATACAGATTAAGCGTGGAATATACCAAGGAGACTCATTAAGTCCTATGTGGTTCTGCCTTGCCCTGAACCCACTATCCAACATGCTAAATAATACAAATTATGGATACAATATTACTGGAACATACCCACACAAAATCACACATTTGCTATACATGGGTGATCTAAAACTACTGGCAGCAACAAATCAACAACTCAACCAATTACTAAAGATAACAGAAGTATTCGGCAATGATATAAATATGGCTTTTGGAACAGACAAATGTAAGAAAAATAGCATAGTCAAGGGAAAACACACTAAACAAGAAGATTACATACTAGATAACCACAGCGACTGCATAGAAGCGATGGAAAAAACAGATGCCTATAAATATCTAGGATACAGACAAAAAATAGGAATAGATAATACAAATATTAAAGAAGAACTAAAAGAAAAATATAGACAAAGACTAACAAAAATACTGAAAACAGAATTGACAGCAAGAAACAAGACAAAAGCTGTAAATACTTACGCCATACCAATATTGACCTACTCATTTGGAGTAGTGAAATGGAGTAACACAGACCTAGAAGCACTCAATACACTTACACGATCACAATGCCACAAATATAGAATACATCACATACATTCAGCAACAGAAAGATTCACATTAAGCAGAAAGGAAGGAGGAAGGGGATTTATCGACATAAAAAACCTACATTATGGACAGGTAGACAATTTAAGAAAATTCTTTCTAGAACGAGCAGAAACTAGCAAAATACACAAAGCAATCACCCACATAAATACATCGGCTACACCACTACAATTTCATAACCACCTCTACAACCCTTTAGATCACATAACATCAACAGATACAAAGAAAGTAAATTGGAAAAAGAAAACACTACATGGCAAGCACCCGTATCATCTAACACAGCCACACATCGATCAAGACGCATCCATCACATGGCTAAGAAGAGGCAATATATACAGTGAGACGGAAGGATTCATGATTGCAATACAGGATCAAACAATAAACACCAGATATTACAGCAAGCATATTATTAAAGATCCCAGTACCACAACAGATAAATGCAGACTTTGCAAACAACAAATAGAAACAGTAGATCACATCACAAGCGGATGTACAATACTAGCAAATACAGAATACCCCAGAAGACATGACAATGTAGCAAAAATAATACATCAACAACTTGCCATACAACATAAACTAATAAAACAACACGTTCCCACATACAAGTATGTACCACAAAATGTACTGGAGAATGATGAATACAAATTATACTGGAACAGAACCATTATAACAGATAAAACAACACCACATAACAAACCTGACATCATACTCACCAATAAAAAGAAGAAATTAACACAACTAATTGAAATATCCATACCCAATACAGCAAATATACAGAAGAAAACAGGTGAAGAAATTGAAAAATACATCCAACTGGCTGAGGAAGTCAAGGACATGTGGCATCAGGATAAAGTTGACATTATACCAATTATACTTTCAACTACAGGAGTCATACCACGCAATATCCACCAGTACATCAATGCAATACAGCTACATCCAAACTTATATATACAACTTCAGAAATCCGTAATTATTGATACATGTTCAATTACCCGAAAGTTCTTAAACGCAATGTAACATATACCGTACAGTTAAAAGGAAGTGACGCTTGATCAAGGTCCGCGTCACTTTCATTCCGAACCAGACCTAAGGTCTGAGAAAGGAAAGATAATAACAATAATATTGATATTGATATTAATATGATGATAAAAAGTCTGACTATAATACTCAAAATTTTGTATCCTGGCCAACATAGTCTTTTAAGCAACATAAAATGATCTAGTTCTCCTCAGAGAACGTTTTAGTGAGGTTATACAGTATTTGACTTCCATTGGATGTAAATTAGAGGAATTAAAACGCAGAATGGCGGAAATCCAAGCACCACTCACGAGCACCACTCAAGACCCTCCCTGACAGCTTCATTTCCGTCAGTACCTCAACTCTCGCCTTCCCAAGTTCACAGATGTTCCGTTGCATACCATCTGCAACTAGGCATTCTTGTAATATAAATAATGTGGAGCTGTAGCTTAGCGACAGCCTGGGAGATTGTTTCCTGAACGAGTTTTCCTGAACGCGTTTTCACGAGTTTACACCGATTTGGTTCCTGAAAGGCATGCAGGAGAGCTTCTGTCAAGTTTGGGAAGCCGGAGATAAGGCAATTGTGGAAGTGAAGCCGGTCATGAGTAGCGTTTTGAAAACTCAATTAGTCTGCCTTCCGGCAGTGCTACGGTACGGACAAGTGACTGTATTCGGCAGAGAGAGGGAGCTAGCCGGTGTTTGTGTTTAATGCGGCAGTAGCCGAGTGCCGTCGTTTACCTAACGATACAGAAAGGAATACAACTACCGCAAATCGACATTGCGTTTCACTTTTCGCCCCGATTTTGACTGTCCCAAGGCACCCGATGTCAAACGCCTCTTACACGACAAAGCGAAGATATCGCTGAACGGCACCATCGGGGTCCATCTTTCCACAGTCAGTATTAATGTACATGTGAAAATGATTGACGACGTCGCATGCGACAAAATTATACGAGAGTCCCCACTGTGGACTACGCCTCTGTCCGGCAACGTAGGACTCGTGACTATTGACCATGTCTGCCTCGGCGTCAGAATAATCAGTGTTCTAAATACTTTTAGAACTCCCTACTGACATTGTGATCGAGGCCCTCTGACCGTACGGTGCAGTCAAAGAACACGCTGCAGAAAAATGGGTCTTATTCAGGACATATCTTGTCCTGAACAGTGTTCGGCAAGTTCGCTTCGAACTTCGGAGCCAAGTACCCTCCTACCTCCGAATCTGAGGTTGCAGGGTCATAATTTTGTACGATCGTCAACCACACACTTATTCTGGTTGATGGAAAAAGGGCCATCTACGGTTAGAAGGCGTTCAACGACTTGCTGCACAGCTTCCTCTTGGACATGCCACCCCATCCACCAGGACAAACCTGTGGGTGGCGTATGTGGCGGCACTCACTGCGATGACGACAACTCCATGCCCGTTGCATGGCCGCCTCGATCAGCGCTGTAAGTCTCCTACCGTAGTTGTAATCACTAGTAACGGGGAGGCCACCATACGCCGCTTCCCCAATTCACAACGGAAGGAATGACTTCACCCCATGACCGCTCGAAGCATTAATCGTGCCTATGGCGGCCTTCTAATCGGGAAGTCGCACTTCGTTGCTGTTCTCGTATGCGGAAAGACACGTTCATAAACAACGATCACCAGCCGGGAACACACCACGATGTCAACCGACGGCGACAGCGACGGAAAGCATTGCACAACGGTTACCTTGGCATCACTGAATACTATGGATACTCCCCGTCGGATGCGTGGCTTGAAACTAGTTTCTTCGCATTCTTCAAAAGATCCTCTTCCCTTGACCATATGGATAAAGTACAGTTCGCAGACATTGGTGCGTGGGAGCACGATGTCGAGGACGAGCAGGCACCTCAACCAGAGATGCTGCTACTATCCTGTACAGATACCCAAGAGAACTTCTATTCAAACTAAGGGATGAGTGGTGCTGACGTCCGTGCACACTACCTTCCACCGCTTCTGACGATGGCAGACGCGCTCCGAACACGCCACACATACAAATTCGCAGTGCTCAATAACAATGTGGTCAGCAACACAGCGAAGTTGCAACTCCTTCGGGACATGCTCAGGCCCTCAGAAGTTGACGTTGCCAGTCTATAAAAGGTGTGTCTTGCTACCATTCCTACCATTTCCTGATTCTTCAGTCGGCAATGCAGTGTGGCCCTCTATGCCTTGGGAGGTATTCTGGTCACAATGTGGTTGTTCTCCTGTCCAGACAGGGTATGGCTCTCACACTACTTAATACCTGGGTCATCAATTTATACGCCCCATCTGGATCGACACATCGACGTCAACGAACTACGTTCCAGGCAAAAGAAATAGCACCATTATTTGCGGGGTCATATGACCGTTACGTCGTAGGAGGCGATTTCAACTGTGTCCTCCATCCGAAAGACCAGACTCCTGGTTATTCCACATGACCAGCCATACGTACATTGGTGGATGAGTTTCATATCATTGATGCATGGGAGATCACACTCGGTGACCCAATAGACAAGCCTTTCAGCTGGCCGACTCGATCGGATTTATGTTGTGTGAGTGTGTCCTCCGCAGAAATATGGCCTCTCACCTTTTCCTACTATTGCGTTTTCATCTGCTCTTTACTCCTGCTGCCGAAACCCGTTTGGTGTGGTCAAGGTCCTTAGAAGATCAATACCTCTTCTCTTCATGACCCAATTTGACAATAACGCATCGCTGCTACGTGGACATCCTACGAGCAACGTCTTCCTTGAAACCCATCGACGCTACAGTGATGGATGACCAGCTACAAAGAGGGAGTTTGTCCACTGTGGCAGAGATGCAGCGCCGTGGCAATGGGATACTACGCACTTATATTACATCGTCTTACACGAACTTGATGTCCTCCAACTATCGACAGATATCAATCGCGAACGTCAACATGTCAAAGTCAAACTTCTGCCCCTTCAACGCAACAAACGTAGAGGCGTGATATTGAGGTCTCACTGTCAACACACCACTGAAAAGGATCCTCCATCCATGCTTTATGTCACATCCGACCTCTGTCGCTGCCGACGTTCCCTCGTCTCCGTCCTTACAACTCAGACTAAAAACCATGTCAACACTCGAGCAGCGGTCGTCTCAGTCTTCGCTGATCACTACCAACGTTTCTACGATGAAGAACAGACGGAAACAGTGATTTGCGACGATATTCTCCAGCTCCTCACCCTTACCCTTAACAACATGGAGGACGCATCCTTGGTAATAGCGACCACAGCAGACGAGGTGGTGGAAGCGATCTCCAAACATGCGCCGAACAAATCCCCTGGCCCCGACGGCCTCCCGGTTGAATTTTGTCGGATCTTCAGTGCGTCGATGCTTCCACGTTGAAACGAGATGTTCCTGGAGTTGTTCAATTGTTCCTTCCCCACACCACAAGACTTTGTCAACGGCAAGGCCCAAACCGACAGCTGGAACGCACATCACCAAGTTCCAGCCCCTCACATTACTCAACATAGGTTATAAAATCTATGGACGTCTTTTGGTGGCATACGTGTATGCAGTGTTACCTGCAGTACTTTCACCAAAACAAACATCGCGAGGTTGTGGTGTCAGCTTCAAACGGCCACAAGGTGACTGCAGGACCTTACTGAACTGGCTACGTCCTTCCGCCTCCAAGTGGCACCGGTGTCGACAGATTTCTGCAGCGCCAACGATCGATCCACCACCAATTTCTCCTCTTGTAGGCGGTAAGCATGGTGTTCACCCCACCGATCATAGAAGACATTCGCAAGTTAATTTGCAATGCCACGTCCATGCAGGAGGTGAACGGACAATTGGTTGGACCAATCCCTGTCTGACGTTCAGTCAGGCAGGGATGCCCTCTGTCCACTATGTTGTACACGATCGACCTCGAGCCTCTCATCCAAGGCCTCTTACCTTGTCTTACAGTACTTACACTGTGCAGGCAAATGTTCTGCTGCCAGGCCTATGGGGCCGACCTCCTGCTTCTTGCACTCTCACCCACAAAAATGCACAATGCGATAGCATGGATCCAACACATGTGCAGTCATTGGGTAGTCCCCACAACTTTACCAAATCCATAATAATGAAAACTGGACGTGGACTACAAGACGAGGGACTACTATCGTTGCCCACTCCGACAACGCTCCGTTACCTGAATATCTACTTTACTGGCTTCACCCAGTGTACTGCAGCTAAAACATATGGTCGATTGCTGCAGTTCATCTCTTACCACATATGCCATAACCTGCTGCACATCCCGAAACCACTAAGAGAGTAACTTACGTCAACACACACGTGGCGCGTAAGTTGGCCCATACTGCCCCATCTAACATTCAACTCGGGACGTCAACTCCAACAGGTCCTTGGATACTTTGTTTCAGCTGGCACCATCTTGAAAATTCTATTCGAAACCCTCACCCTGCCTGATACAAAGCTGGCCTCAGTCTTGTCCATGTTCGGGCAAGAGCCACTGCACTGTGTATACACACCATGTTGGGACATCATCGGGAACCTTCACTATCCCTTCGCAATGTATCTTGAAAATCCTCATGATGGACTCACCTGCCAAACCAGTCATCGTGGCGCATATTGCTCCAGCGTTATCTGACATTTCCACCTATTTCGTCTAACTGAATTATGTTCCAGACGCTATTCCAACAACCCGCCCAACGAGGCCGAAGGATTTTCCTAAGCTGTTGCTGATGGACACACCCCCACAACGCGTTGGTGGCACAACGCCCCTATGTTCAATAGTCGACGATGTGGAAGACTGTCGACGCACCTTTCCTTCTGTCTGACATCAAGACGTCTTGGTACCACATTGCCAAAGATAAGTTTCCCCGAAACCAACGACTACACTGTATTGGGCAGGCTCCATCGCCACTATATAGAAATTGTCTTTGAGAGGACACTGACGAACACCAACTTACATGCACTTCGAGTCCTCCCTCGGGCATCGGTGTGTGTGTTTGTCCTTAGGATAATTTAGGTTAGGTAGTGTGTAAGCTTAGGGACTGATGACCTTAGCGTTTAAGTCCCATAAGATTTCACGCACATATTGGCCTGCTACCTCCGCACGCCGCCAGCAATGGTCAACCCAAATCTTCTGTTCTTCTGTTTCTCCTACAGACTTCTCATTTTCCCCCATCTAAGCACCCCGTTTTACGTTGTTCAGAGATCAAGCAATCGCCTACCTTTTCCATGACCACCCCACTCCACGTTCGATTTTTGGTGCCATATATTGGAACCTCGAACGTTTCCCGACATATCGCCGTAACTTTGCCAACTATTCGTAGCGTGATCAAGAACAATTCTCCCCCTTCCCCTCTAGTTGGAGAGTACCAAACATCTTGCGTTTTGGCAGGTGTGCTATGTATATCATTCTCCAATGGTGCGGCACATCAACATGTTCACGCTGCCGACTTGAATGTGTGCAGGGGAAATCGCACGTCAGAATGGTTATTTCTTTATATACCTTTCCCTGAATTTAAATTTTAGTTCCTTTGTTTGTCTGCCCGTGATGTTGTGGGCTCACCATATGCCCCCCCCCCCCCATTCCTAGTAACGGTCTGATAAGCTGGCCAACTATTGCCTCGATGATATATATTTTTTCAAAAAGACACAGAAAAATTAACTAAAGTAAATATAATAAAAACGGGGGAGGGTGTGGTGTGGACGTTGCCGCCAGGCCTCGGCCTGCACCCCTTGCCACCTTCGTACTCCTGTCCTCCCGGTCACGTCTCATTTTTTGAGGTCAGGTAGAAGAAAGTTGGTAGAGCACTTGCCAGCGATAACGAACGGTCCGAGGTTTGAGCCCTTGTCCGGCCCACAGTTTCAATCTGACAGCAAGTTTCAAATCAGGACGTAATAAGCAGCAGAGATAAAACTCATTCCGGAAATATACTTACTGTGTCATTGCCCGTATTGCCTTACAACTGTTCTCTTTTCCATATGTGAAATAGAAAAAAACTTGGATAATGTGTTTCATTGCGCAAGGAGCAGATGAATCCTTCGGAAACTGTGCTTTTGCTGTACTAACACTAGGTTGGAAAAAATGCTTCCACTGGTTCCATCTCATGCACAAGTTTATAAAATATACAGTCACGGTTTTTGTAAAAACGTAGGAGATGGCCCTCGAGTGCATCTCAAATTTTATTTTTTAGACTGAATTCACCATCATCATTACATATTTTTCTATCATTTGTCTAGCATAGATAGTCTCTATCTTCCTGCACACATTTTTCTTACCGTTCTCTGAGTCATGTAATTCCCCTCCCGTAACTGTACATTCCGGCTACCCGAAGACACTGGCATACAGCTTCCTTAATGTCCTCCCTCCCCCCCCCCCCCCCCTCTCTCTCTCACTGTTTTTCTTCCTTGCTTGGTGTTGCCCTCACAGATGTTCTTGCACGTAAGGAAAAAGACAGTAGTTCGAAGTTGCTAACTCGGGACTGTAGAGTGAGTGTGTAAGAATTCTCCAACCATCTGTCCAAATTTATTCCACAGTGATGTAAGCAGTGTGAAGCCACGCGCTGTCCAATCACTGCTAGGTGATTGCTCGTGGCATTGAGGCTACAAATCACGATGATGCACTAAGTGGGGGCAACATTTGTATCCATCCGGGTTGAAAAACGTTAACCGGAATGCTACTCTCTGCATCCCAGACGACGCCGACCATAAGTTTCTAAATCTGTATCTAAATACATACTCCGCAAGCCATTATACAGAGCATGGCCGAGGGTACCTTGGATCACTACTATTCGATTTCTTTCCTATTCCACTAGTAAATGAAGCAAGGGAAGAAGGACTGCCTATTTGATTCCATTTAAACCCAAATTTTTCTTCAAATGACCGTTCTCTAAACGTACTCAAACGTATTTCACGGAAGGAACTTTGCCTTCTTTCCTGTGTAGCCTTTATGACTTCACGGAACATTTCCGTAACACTCCCGTGTTTATGGATCCAGCCGGTAACATAGTCAGAGCACGCCTCTGAATCGCTTCTAAGTCTTCCTTTAATCCGGCCTGGTGGGCATCCCAAACACTCGAACAGTACTCGAGAATATGTTACACTAGTGTTACTCACGTAATCGTCTTTGTATATGAGCTAAGTTTCCTAGAGTTCTCGCAGTAAACCGGAGTCGGCCATTCGCCTTCCCCATTAGCGCCTTTACGTGCTCCTTCCGTTCCATATCGCTTTCCAACCTTACACCTAGATACTTAATCGACATGACTGTATCAAGTAAGACACCATCTACACTGTGTTCAAGTGTTAAATTACTGAATTTCTCACTCATCTGAATTTAAAGCGAGATACCATTGATCAGACCAAATAGAAATACTTTCTCAGTCATCCTGTATCCTCCAACAGTCATTCAATGACGCCTATTTCACGGACACTGCAGCATCATCAGTACACGTGCATATCCTTTCGCCAGATCATTTGTGTGTATAGAGAACAAGAGGGATCTTAAGACACTTCCCTGGGACACTCCTGTCGATTTCCTTGTCGCTGATGAACAGTCGCTGTCGATGAAAACGTACTGGATTCTATTATTTAAGAAGTCTTCGAGTCACTCACATATCTGAGAACCTATTCCGAATGCTCGGACCTTCGTTAACTGTCTGCAGTGGGGAACTGTATCAAACTCATTCCGGTTATCTGGGAGTAATCGATCTGCTTGCTGCCTGTTATAAATGGTCCGCAGGATATAATGCGAGGAAGGAGGAAGCTGAGCTTCGCACAAGCGGTGCTTTCTAAATCCGTCCTGATTTGTGGACATAATCTTGTGTCAAGAATTTTATGAAATTAGAACATTCAAGATTTCTTCAGCAAAGTGATGTTTGAGAAAATGGTCTGTGATTTTGCCAGGGTCACCCTTGCTTTTTTCCTGACACATTGCACTGCCCTTCCTTGCTATCTTGTTAGTTAATCGAAATGGCACTTCGCGTACTCCGGCGTTTACTTACTGATCCCACAGCCCGTCGCAATACTCATAAGATATCGCCTACTTCATTTCGGAATATCTGAACCTTGTTTTCGATGTTGGTTCTTCTCTTAACTTCGTGGCTTTTGGTCAACAAATATGCGACACACATCGCATAACTTTTCAGTAACTCAGGCTTTATGTCACTATCTGCGATAATCACGAGAAAAGAAGAAAGACATCGGCGTCGTTTTCCACCACGCCAGTCGGATCCTACATTTTGTATGAGTACAGTCAAAGGTAATGCTCATACCGTTATTGGGGGCTGTCTTGTGTCAGAGCTAGTCTGACAACTCAATCAGTACCTCGTCTCCTACCTTCCAAACTTTACAGAAGCTCTCCTGCGAAACTTGCAAAAAAATGGTTCAAATGGCTCTGAGCACTATGGGACTTAACATCTATGGTCATCAGTCCCCTAGAACTTAGAACTACTTAAACCTAACTAACCTAAGGACATCACACACAACACCCAGCCATCACGAGGCAGAGAAAATCCCTGACCCCGCCGGGAATCGAACCCGGGAACCCGGGCGTGGGAAGCGAGAACGCTACCGCACGACCACGAGATGCGGGCACGAAACTTGCAGAACTAGGACGTCCGAAAGAAAGGATATTGCGGAGACATGGCTTGGCCACAGCCTGGGATTTGTTTCTAGAATTAAATTTTCACTCTACAGCGGAGTGTGTGCAGATATGAAACTTCCTGGCAGATTAAAACTGTGTGCCGGACCGAGACCCGAACTCGCGACCTTTGCCTTTCACAGGCAAGTGCTCTACCAACTGAGCTACCCAAGCACGACGCACGCCCCGTCCTCACAGCTTTAATTCCACCAGTACCTCGTCTCCTGCCTTCCAAACTTTGCAGAAGCTCTCCTGCGAACCTTGCAGAAGTAGCACTCCTGAAAGAAAGGATATTGCGGAGACATGGCTTAGCCACAGCCTGGGGGTTGTTTCTAGAATGAAATTTTCACTCTACAGCGGAGTGTGCGCTGATATGAAACTTCCTGGCACACAGTTTTAATCTGCTAGTAAGTTTCATTTCAGCGCACACTCCACTGTAGAGTGAAAATTTCATTCTGGAACTCAGTCAGCCCTATTGCGTCACAAATTTTTGTATAGTCAACATTATTCCTGAAACTTACTGCCAGGTTAGAACTGTCTGGCGCACGGGGACTCGAAATCGAAAATTTGCATTCCAGGGCGGCATTCGAGTCTCGGCTCTGGATACGACTTTAAACTGTCACTAAGTTTCGAAAGAGCGCTTTACTTCGCTACGGAGTGAAATATTCATTCTGGAAACAATATTCCTGCCTCGACCCAGGAAGAGACTACACCGACCAACCTAATTCTGATATTATCCGAGCAATACATTGTAATAACATTTCAAATTCATACCGTACCAGAGTGAATAATTAACAGGGACACCTATGCAAGCATCAGGTCCCTGCGTTGCACCTGATGTACATGGAACAGGTAACTCCAAAAATACAGTTTGGGTTACTTGTAATATCTCTGAGCCGTGGCGCCATTAAGATAGTAGACTGTTCTGTCTGGCTCCACTAGCTCAAGAGTAGTGTCGACTATCCCTCTTGCCAATATCTGTGTGTAAGAGTTGGTATCCGTGGGTTGTGTCCTTAGAAGCTCTTTGCTTGCCGATATATATACGGGTACGCTGGCCCGAGAGAGAAGGCTTCAAGTTTGGGGATTGGCGGTAGCGTCAGGACAAGAGGCGGTCACGAGGTCCGAGCGGCCGAAGCCAAGAGCTACACAAGGAGGGCCTGAGCAGAAGAAAGATACCGGAGTACTTTACAGGGTCAGCGTCGACTACGAGCAGCAAACTGATATCCCATCGGTTGTTGGCAACATTCATGTCGGACGATCGCTCGTGGCCTGCTCCCTTCTACCTGCCTGTCACCGGCACCTCTTAGTAACCACCGGGGATCCATGGAGCTGCTTGCTGATAAAGGGGAGTAACATTCTGTAATCCTCCTTGTGATTGGTGTCATTGTCTGCCCGGCCTCTTAATTATTTTCTGGTTTTTACTAGACCCTTAGAGTATTACTATATTGCCTTTCGTTATAATTTCTTGGTTTGTACCCGACCTTAAGAGTTTTACTCGGTCAGCTCTGTGGTCGTAAATATAGACCGTAGTGTTATACTGGACACTAGTTGTCGTTTGGAAATTTGTTCTGATATTATAGTGCCCTTCCTTTCTAGTTTATACCTGATCATTAATGTTTTAATGAATCAGCACAAAAATGGTTCAAATGGCTCTGAGCACTATGGAACTTAGCATCTGAGGTCATCAGTCCCTTGACTTAGAACTACATACACGTAATTAACTTAAGGACATCACACACATCCTTGCCCGAGGCAGGATTAGAACCTGCTGCGACCGTAGCGGTCGGGCGGTTCCGGATTGAAGCGCCTAGAACCGCTCGGCCACAGCGGCCGGCAATGAATCAGCTCCTGATCGGAAATATACTCGGAACAATTGTACCAAGGTACAGGTTGCCGTTAAACAAACAGCGGTCTTGCGGTTAGACGTAGATGATAGACGGTTCTATTTATTGATTGTACTTGGATTTGAGATAATCTTAATTACCTGTTGCACTACGCTGAGCGTTCCTGTCATTGAAAGACCGGGTGATTATTGGCGTATTTTTAACAGGATCTTATGGTTCTGCTGAGTGAGTTATCTTGTAATAAGTGCTCATATTTAATATTTTAAAACGTTCCTTCAGACCGGCCTTTATAACTGAGAAGCAGTTTAACTTTTAACATATTAACAGCCAACTGTCACCAGGGCTTTAGTCAGAATAAGATTGTCAAAAGGGGCGGGTTGGGATCCAGTTGCACCTTGGTTTCTGATTGAAATGAAAAGGTTGCTAGCTTTGAACCAAGCTTTATCATTGTTATAACTGTTTCTTCATTTGTTTAACCTTTAAGCGTAGGTGCGCGTCTTAATCCCGAACCTTTCGACATACAATTTCCAATTTAAAAAAACTCGTGATCTGTTTGAGTAATTGAAGCACTCTTATCATCAATATCACTTATATTTTTTCATTCCTTGCCGAAGGGCTATGAATAAGAGAAACAGTGTCGAGCGCGGTACTAAGCACCGCGGTTTCACACGATAACGGGCGGGCTGCAAGCCCGGTCATTTGTAATTATTGCTGTGTTGTTCTCGTTTTGATTCCTCTTGCAAAACCTTATTCATTTCATGAATTGGTTAATTGTAAAGAAAACAAATTTATGATTAGATATTGTTAAATAAACAGGCTGTTTGAAAAGAAAGTTACTTTGTTGGGTCCTCCCTTCCACGTTTTTCTTAATACCAGTAAATACCATGCCTCAATCTCAACAAACTTGAAGCTCTTGTATAAGGGATTACTTCTCCGTTCTAAACTTTCTTACGTCTTTACACATACAGAATCACGTTAATTTTGTTTTCGACAACGTACCAGACTTTCGCAACAAGTATTACTTACTATTTTAGAGTGACCAAAAAATGTTTTTGGCCCACTTACCATTAAAATCATTTGCTTGTCTTCGTTCCTGAGAAATGCAACGTATCCCATTCCCTCTTAGATGTACTCCACTTGCGATTAATTATGTAAGTATCGTCCAGTTTTGGGCCCCATCCGTAGTAATTACAAGTACTGTAGTAGGAAACCACATAGCACTTTGGTCATAAACGGTGCTGAACAGTAATAATAAACCATAAATGAACGCATGTCATAACATTCATCCGACGGGAATGACGCAACATCTTTCACGCTTTTCTAGAACATAGAACATATATTTGCCAGTCACATCTGGAACAATAGACGCAGAATCCAAAATGTCTGTGGTACTTAACAGTAATTTGTGCTTTATCAGTACGAACAGCTCTAGTACAAGGTTGTGAACACCCCCTCCAATATCCCTGCAATACTTGAAGTAATGAAACCAAGGCCTACCAAAGTATATGAACTAAACACATAATAAAAAATTCTTATAGCCATTACAAGGGAACATTACCTAAATAAGCTAGGAATATTATTTATTACGTTTCAGTATCTACCAGCAACCGTGAGTGCAAAAAATTTCTACATGTATCGGGAGTTTGACCTCCGACGCTAATGCTTTATACATTAGTCTTAAGCATATTGTACATGCTTCTGGTAGGAATACAGTGGTTGGAGAAACGGTGGAAAGACCGCGAGAAATGGATGCATGTACATAACTGCGGACGCTAGACAATCTTGGAAGCAGCCATGTTGCATTTGACCACAATTTCCTCACTATGCTGAAAGTGTCCGACGCGGTCAGAACAGAGTGCGTGTAGTAGCGTGCGCTTTATGTCGGAGCTAAGTGAATTCGAACGTGGGTGAAACGTTGGTGCCCGTATGGTGGGTGCCTTCGTAACCAAAGTAGCCGAAGTGTTTGTTGTTCAATGAACCTATCGAAGACTTATATCGCATACGGGTCAAGCGGAAAAACATCATCCACTAAATCAAAACGCAGACGAAAGTGTGTCTCGAATAATCGTGTCGGACGTTCATTGGAAAAGTTCGTGACTAAAAATAAGACGACGACAGCTGCAAAAGTCACTACATAATTAAATTTCGCACTCGCGAAGTCTGCCAGCACCAAAACAACAGGAAAGGAGTTCCAGAAGCACGGAACTGCCGAGCGAGCTGGAATTCTGAAGGCTCTGATCAGTGATGCAAATGTCCGTAATAGGGACACGTGGTGCTCAAACCATAAAACCTATTCTACTTAGCAATGGCAAAATGTCATTTTGATGAATGAATCATTTCACACTGTTACCAACTTTCGGTCGGATGTACAAAGAAGAGCCAAAGAAATTGCTACACCTGCCTAATATCGTGTAGGGCCTCCGCGAACACGTCGTGGTATGGACTCGAGAAACGTCTGAAGTAGTGCTGGAGGTAACTGACACCATGAATGCCGCAGGGCTGTCAATAAGAGTACGAGGGGGTGGAGATCTCTTCTGAACATCAAGTTGCAAAGCACGCGAGATATGATCAATAATGTTCCTGTCTGGAGATTTGGTGGCCATCGGAGGTGTTTAAACTAAGAAGAGTGTTTCTGGAGCCAATCTGTAGCATTTCTGGACGTGTGGGGTGTGCATTGCCACGCTGGAATTTCCCAAGTCCGTCGGAATGCACAATGGACGTGAATGGCTGCAGATGATCAGACAGTATTCTTACGTACGTGCCACCTTTCAGAGTCGGGTCTAGACGTATCAGGAGCCCCATACCACTCCAACTGCACACGCCCCACACCATTACAGAGCCTGCAACAGCTGGAACAGTCCCCTGTGGACATTCAGGATCCATGGAATTCATCAGGTTGTCTACATACCCGTACACATCCATCGGCTCGACACAATTTGCAACGAGATTCGTCCGACCAGGCAACATGTTTCCAGTTGTCAACAGTACAATGTCGATGTTGACGGGCCCAAGCAAGGCGTAAAGCTTTGTGTCGTGTTGTCATCAAGGGTACACAAGTGTGCCTTCGGCTCCGAAAGCCCGTATCGATGATGTTTCGTTGAATGGCCCGCACGCTGACATTTGTTGATGGCCTAGCACTGACCTCAGCAGAAATTTGTGGGAGGATTGCACTTCTGTCATGTTGAACGATTCTCTTCAGTCGTCGTTGGTCCCGATTTTGCATGATCTGTTTCCGGCCGCAGCAACGTCGGACATTTGACGTTTTACTGGATTCACGGTACATTCGTGAAATGGTCGTACGAGAAAATCTCTACTTCATTGCTACCTCGGAGATGCTGTGTTCCATCGGTCGGGCGCCGACTCTAACACTACGTTCAAACTCACTTAAATCTTGATAACCTGCCATTGTAGCAGCAGTAACTTGTCTAACAACTGCGCCAGACACTTGTTGCGTTACATCGGCGTTTCCGACCGCAGCACCGTATTCTGCCCGTTTACAAGTCTCTGTATTTGAATATGCATGTTTGGCGCTTCAGTGTAAGTCCCAAGAATGAAGTATGGCGAGAGTTAGGCGAGAATTCGAACTGCGATATCGTGACATTCCATGGGCCCGCCCCATGGATCACCAGCACGGTCGCACAACCGGCAAGTGTTATGTGATCAATCTGGCTGACCAGGTTCATCTCACGGAATAGTGTTCTTCATCCAGTGGTAATGCTGTGTTCTGAGACCCTGTTGACACAGCTCACATAGTCCAGGAATGATTTTGTGAGACTGCTTGGGAATTAAGTGCCGCTTTTATCCAGGCCACCTCAGTCAACAGATCTCAATGTTATTGAGCATTGCTGGTGTACTTTGGAGACATCGGTACGTGATCGCTAACCTCCTCCATCCTCGTTGGCTGATCTTACCACTATATTGCAGCAAAGATGACGTAAGATTACCTTGAAAATCATAAAGGACCTCTATGCTTTTCAAGGGAATCTTACGCCATTATTGCTGCAACATTCCTACACGATTGCCGTCTAGCGGGATTGCTATACCTTATTAGGAATGGCCATGTGTTCTTATGGTTTTTCCATACTTTTGTCCTCCTCCTCTGCATACTGTTTCGTATTTCTCAATAAATTTTTTGGCCCACATTACATTAAAATTATTGGATCGTCCACGTATAGGAAGAGCGCAACTCATTCCATTCCCTCTTCGAGATGACCTGAAAGTAGAATTAATTCACATGTAAAAGGAACAATTAATAAGCTATTATTTTCAGGTCTTGTATCCGCCGATAGTAATTGGAAGAAAAGTAGTCAACGCTTTTTGCGTATGTGGTAATGAACAATAATTAACAGTCTAAATTGGAAACACATCAGTACCCATATCCCAAGCGACTAATGCTGAAACTTTCACGTGAGCAATGACTTTCTAGAACAGGCCTTCCTTTTTGCATAACTGGAATTGATATTAGACACGGCGTCCAAAAAAACTGTTGTAATCAAAAATTTAAAATCACTGTCTTGTTTTTCTGGCCATTTGTAAAAGCAACAATAAAAGAGCAGCAAAACGCATACGAATAATATCAATACGATTCGTCTGTAAGAGGCAATGGAAACGATTCCCGTAAATGCGGCAGACAAACTAGTTAAACTTAACGTAAAATTTCTCGTGAAAGAACTACGTCACAAGGCCAACCTAGCAGAGAAACAAGTTTGCTTTTCTTCTTTTTTACTTCTCTTGCTATGAAAACCCGTATGTGTTTTCAGCAGTCTCTCATGTCTCTTTGTTTCAATTTCCAACACACGCGCCGCGAGACCAGTAAAGGGCGTTTGTGAGCAGAATTTTTTTCTCCGCAGCCAGACGTACCCGCAGCACCTGTACAGATGCCCTTCATTACATTCGTCGCACGTGGGCAGCACCTGTTTCCGCTAGACTGACGCAGCATTTTATTCGGTCACGGTGGCACTAACCGCTTATTCCTAACATTTTCTTTGCCTAGTGCACAACTCTTCTTCATTCATCTTACTGAGAAGTCGCTGTTATAAATTTCCCGCTTTTACGAATCATATTTCGTTGGCTTCCGCAAAATATGTTTTTTTCTTTTTCTTATTCTTTTCTCAAACATCTTTCGACACATTTATGTCATATTAAGTGAATATCTTTTTCTTGGAAGTACTACATTAATTTTAAAGACTATTTTGTACAGTTTCAAACGCTACCATGCGTCAGAAACAGGGTGAGCCGTCTTGGCCCTTGTTTGTCCGTTAGTGTGACTAAATACAGCTCTTAGCTTACTGACAGAACGAGTCACATACAACTTTATGTGAATGACTGTGGCAATAAACATTTAGACATCTTGCTTTCACGTTTGTTACTGTTTGACAGCATGTCACGATTCTCGCTATAATGTGCATCTACTGGTATGTCTTTTGGATTCTAATTACGCAATGCTTCCTACACGTTTCTCCATTTCACTCTCTCACCGAATCGCAAGCTATCATACTCAAAACGAAATTCAGAAAATAACATTCGGACGTTTTTTAGTTCTCAGAGGTCATCGTCAATTTCTGTTTCTTTACATTTCTACCAAAGTCCTCACCAACCTGGTAATTATCGCTTCCTTAGGAAGACAAAATACATTCCTTATTTTCTGTTCCTTTTTCCTGTTCGTAATTCATCGCCCTGCAAAGCCATATTGTCTTTTTTTAAAATGAGAATTACCTTCACATATTCCTTCCACTTTATGTCCTTTTTATGCCTTATTTTTCCACTAGAATTTAAATATCCTTCTGCAGCAGAGCATTCCAGATGGCTTTTGCTTACGTTGTTCCTGGTTCCCACTTGACTATGTTTCGTTTTCACTCATTTTCAAGTGCACAAAAAGTTCAGTTTTAACAAAGATCACGTTTACTACAGTCCATGCAGTACGAGATTTCTATGGTTGAAGAGAACTGTAAACGATACATTACTATTGGTAAATTACTGATTTGTGGGTTCACTACATGTTTTAGAGACTGACGACTTTTATCTTCCGATTAAAAATTATGTAAATTACTGCTTCTGAGTTTACGTCTTCTGACTTGTATTGGTGCTGCTAACTTTCCATAAAAATGAATTAACCTCATTTTCAACTTAAAAATGAAATCATGAGCCATTGGAGGTGTGTAATTGTTTACCAGTGACAGACAGAGGAAAAAAATAAGTTTTTTTCACACGACCACCAAAAAACTTGAGGGAGAATAGGCTGCAGTACAGTATCGTTTCCCTCTTTCCCATTTGTTGAAGATTCTCCATTTAAGCCGTCGCGTATGAATTAACTGAGCGAGGTGGCGCAGTGGGTTTAAATCCGCGTCTGGCCATCCCGATTTAGGTTTTCCGTGATTTCCCTAAATCACGCCAGGCAACTGCCGGGATGGTTCCTTTGAACGGGCATGGCCGATTTCCTTCCTCAACCATGACACAATCCGAGCTTTCGCTCTGTCTCTAATGACCTCGATGTTGACGGGAGCCCGCATCTCGTGGTCGTGCGGTAGCGTTCTCGCTTCCCACGCCCGAGTTCCCGGGTTCGATTCCCGGCGGGGTCAGGGATTTTCTCTGCCTCGTGATGGCAGGGTGTTGTGTGATGTCCTTAGGTTAGTTGGGTTTAAGTAGTTCTAAGTTCTAGGGGACTGATGACCATAGATGTTAAGTCCCATAGTGCTCAGAGCCATTTGAACCATTTTGTTGACGGGACGTTAAACCAGATCTTTCTTCTTTCCGTCTATGAATTATAAATACAACTAAGCAATATTGCAGTGGTTTTCGAAACTCTCCAAACAGGTGGAAATGCACAGTAAAATTATCATTTTTATACGATCTACAATCAAAGATGATAATTTCACTGTGCATTTTTATACAATCTACAAATGAAGATGATAACTTTACTGTGCATTTCCTTGACATCTACAGGTTTTAATTAAGTATCTTTAGAGACAAAAGTAGATTACAAAATTCTACTTAATACAGTATGTGCATATGTTATGTAACAAATGTACCAGACACCACCTGTCGGTAATAGTGTTGTAATTAATATAAATGACGTCCATTCTGCCAACCAGTTTTATGTGACGCAGCATGTGAAGGTTGCTGTGTGTGGACGGGTTACTCCTGTAACCGAAATTGCAGGAACGTTCTGGTACATTTGATATTGAGTGGATAGGATGGAAAAGCATTGCATTCGTGAAATAGTAAATTAGTATCATTATCGTTACAAATCTGAAGATTGTTAGAGAGGAACCGAAACCGGTCATGTGAAATAACCATTTTGGCAATCAAGCCGGAGTCTAAGTAACATTTTAAAACCACTGATTGCGGTTATCCCATTAGAAATTATGTCTGTATTTGCAGAAATCGTTCTTGATCCAACATGATCGAAACTTAGCACATTTGAATACTCATACGTAAACACAGATTACTGTCGACTTTGGTACTGAATGGGTTGTCTGAGCATGAACTGTTGTGTCTCTAGACAAATCGCCTGACACACAGATCCACAATTTTTATCTCTTCTTTCTGGGTGTTCAAAGACTTTGCTGTACGTAACTAGTGTCTGCACAGGAGCTGAGCTCATAGCCCACGTCTGTTAGGACTTCTACGAAATAAAAATGGAATCCGACTACTCTTGACAGATTTGGATGGTCGTTGCTACGAAGGCAACAAGCATGTAAGGAACCGCAGAAGAAACATTGAATATCTGTTGAAAATTTATCCTAAAGTTCTTTCAATAACACAGAATTTGTGTACGCACTCAGAATCTTACATGTGTATCATGCCCATAGTTCTTACAACACTATCTGCCTTTAAAAAAAAGATCTACGTATAACGTGTACTTGTTCATACTTTCGGAGGTAATGTCTTGAACTATACGAGTTCTCCTCCCGTCCTATTGTCAGTGTCAACTACCGTTTGTATCTATGCCTCACACGTTTGAACATTTTCGCTGCCAGTTGCTGACAAGCTAGCAAGAGTAATTCTCACGCGAGGCATATATGTATGTTTACACAGATTTATTTCTGTTTATTTCATTTCTTTTTATCTCAGATGACATGAGCGCAACTGGCGAGAAGCTATTTCCTCTGTGCGCGTACATAATCACAATACAGATAATAAGGCACAATTTATGAGACATATCTGGACTTACAATGAGAATCTTGAGACTTCTGTGGCTTATGGCTACTTGCTGCGTATCGCCGCCACCGTTGCCTCTTGCCGGACTGTACATTTCTTCCTTGGGAGAAGTCAACTCACTTACTTTCTGTTTCTTACCGTCTCTTTTTCACTTTCTCTCTCTCTCCCTCTCTCTCTCGCTCTCGCTCTCTCTCTCTCTCTCTCTCTCTCTCTCTCTCTCTCTCTCTCTCTGTGTGTGTGTGTGTGTGTGTGTGTGTGTGTGTGTGTGTGTGTGTGTACGTTTAATTACCTTCCTCTTCCGCTCCAACTCACGAGACCAAGTTTTCCGAGTCGTCTAACGACCTTTTTCTGTCCTGGGTGCGCCGTCACACAGCCTTACGAGTTCGCAGCCTCCCTCGAGGAGAGCTCAAGCAATCTCTGTCCTTTAGTTGGAACCCGGGCGTAATCTGGGCATTCTCTTCTGTTTCTCTTTCTGTCGTTAGCACAGTGGGACAGAAAAGTCCGGAAACGCAAATTTAAAATTTGTATGTACCTATTCGCTGCCAAACACCGTCTACAAATTGCTAAACAATGTCCTACTACTAGACACTAGGAACTCACAACCATATTATTTCGTAGCCGCCGTATATTAAGAATATTTATTTCTTTAAACTGTGTCTAGAAAACACGATACGCATTGGTTTCATCATTCAGTAGAACGTAACATTTCAAGAGACTGCCACCTGCCCTCTTTCGCACAGGAAGGTGTTCGTTGGCAAAGATAAAACGA
Organism: Schistocerca serialis cubense; assembly: GCF_023864345.2. Classification (NCBI taxonomy): domain Eukaryota; kingdom Metazoa; phylum Arthropoda; class Insecta; order Orthoptera; family Acrididae; genus Schistocerca; species Schistocerca serialis. The sequence continues at coordinate 157,271,209 of NC_064645.1, forward strand.
TGCAGTCTTCCCATTATAGCTGATTTCACATCTGCCACAGCGTACAGTTTAGCTTCAATACACATCCTGCAGGAACCTGAAAGATGCTGCAGGTTCTTCACTCTGCAAAGATTCTTAGTCTTTTTGTAGTAAATCGTGAAAAATCACACTATTATCTTATCGTACACAACTGTGGTCGTGACCAGTCCATAGTACCTTGAAGTTGTAATTTACTCTCTTGCGCGTATGTTATAAAATTTCTTGGCTCATTCGGACCCGTCTGTAGACAGGTAATTTTTTGTTAACCAGTCACCTCGTCACACCTCAATTTTTTTCAAATGGGGGCTCATTGTCAGTTTCTGCTGTGCATCAAAATAATGTTGGGATATACGAGGTGTGGCTATAAAACAACAGGACTATGCTGACGCATAGTAAGGAAGCATACGCTCAAGTTGAAACGATCAATATCTGTGAAGTGTGAACATTTCCCCGTCGAATGCAATATCTCTGGTGTCTGTAAATCAGTGTGGCCATGCCTTCGATTGTTTAAGAGCTGTTACTACGGTTGCTGGAAAAATGATAAGTGTAAAAACAGAGAAACGAATTGTCGTGAAGTTTCACATGAGACTTGGAGTACCTACTATTGAAACTTATCTTTTACTAAAAGAAGAGTACATTGAAGACTATTCATCACGTAAGCGAGTTTTTGAGTGGTTCAAGCGTTTCTAAGGTAAGCGAGAAGATACTGAAAATTACTCACCCCGGAAGGTCCTTTAACATCAAGAACGAACGAAAATATCGAAAAAGTACCTAATCTGATACTATCTGACAGTCACTTGAGTACTCGATCGACTGCACAAACTGTAGGAATTAACCCAGAAAGTGTAAGGCACATTTAATGTAACCAGTTTAAAACTAAGAAGTCGTGGGCAAAACTGGTGCCGAAAATTGTCGCGATCAAACAAAAAATATTGTGAAAACGTTTATACTGACACTTTGAATACTATTGAAAATAGTCCTAATCTTTTGGAAAGAGTGATAAAATGTGATTTACACGTATGATTCAGAAACTAAGTGTCTATCCATGCAATGGTAGGACCCAGAGCGAAAGAAGCTCGAATGTGTAAATCAAAATTCAAAGCGAAGATGGTGTAACTTCACTGGGTTCCTGAAGGTCAAATTCTTGATCAAAATTACTAGCTTGAGGCTCTTGTCCAACTCCGTGCGGAAGAAAAAGTCATGGGTTTAGCTTCAAGAGTACCTTACCGTCTGCTCAGAGGTTTCTAGCGAAGTAAAGGGGTAGGTCAAGACCAAGCGATTTGTTCGGAAAACTTCGTCCTCTGTGTCGCCGACAAGCCGATCCATCGTTGCAGCCCCAGGAACCAAGCCAAAGGAGAGTCTGCAGACCGCCATAATATTAGCAGAGTGGTGACGTTGTTCAGAGTACATAACATAACGTGCATGGAGGGCAGGCCATATATCCCGTTTGGTGTCAAAACGCCGCCCACCATCGGTCGAATGTAGGAAGTACATCATTCAAAGTCCTCCGACTGTGGCGTCGTTCCGCTATCACGTGATACAAGGATGGACTCTCCTGCACTAATGCGTCATGTGTGCTTTCCCTGAGCACATCTTCTTCAAGGTGACAGCGAGATAGGAATGTGAGTTGTGCCTTGGCAAGATTCCCTATCGCTTAGCGATCTGGCGAATATAGCATCATAGTACATTCCCGCAGAATGGTGAAACAGAAAACACGGGCTCGTCGTCGCCACGCTACGACCTCCATTCCGTAATCAACCAAGGCCTTGCAGAGCACAGACTTCGCTCAAAGCAGCCAGCATGATACGACAGACTGATACGCAACACGGCGTCGACGACAAGCTGTCTACGTGGTGTCGATTCGCTCCCGGCAGTCAGGCGAAGTAAGGTGGATCGTGTTCAGTCTCCGTGCTTCACGGCCGTGCCACACCATTTGGCGACAGAGATTGATGGCTCAGATATGCAGGGTCGTCCATTGATCGTGACCGGGCCAAATATCTCACGAAATATGCGTCAAACGAAAAAAACTACAAAGAACGAAACTTGTCTAGCTTGAAAGGGGAAACATTTTATTTCTGTTGTTCCAATGTGATACCTGTACCTTTATGAACTTAGCATTTCTGAGAACGCATGATGTTACAGAGAGGTTGCCTGTAAATACCACATTAATGCAGTAAATGCTCGAAATGATGTCCTTCAACGTCAATGCATTTGGCAATACGTGTAACGACATTCCTCTCAACAGCGAGTAGTTTGCATTCCGTAACGTTCGCACATGCATTGATAATCCGCTGACGCATGTTGTCAGGCGTTGTCGGTGGATCACGACAGGAAATATCCTTCAACTTTCCCCACAGAACGGAATCCGGGGACGTCAGATCCGGTGAACGTGCGGGCCATGGTATGGTGCTTCGATGGCCAATCCACCTGTCATGAAATATGATATCCAATACCGCTTCAAACGCACGCTAGCTACGTGCCGGAAATCCATCATGTTGGAAGTACATCGCCATTCTGTCATGTAGTGAAACATCTTGTAGTAACATCGGTAGAACATTACATAGGTAATCAGCATACATTGCACCATTTAGATAGCCATCGATAACATGGTGGCCAATTATCCTTCCTCCCATAATGCCACACCATACATTAACCCGAAAAGGTCGCTGATGTTCCACTTGTCGCAGCCGTCTTGGATTTTCCGTTGTCGAATAGTGCATATTATGCCGGTTTACGTAACCGCTGTTGCTGAATGACACTTCGTCGCTAAATAGAACGCGTGCAAAAAATCTGTCGTCTTACCGTAATTTCTCTTGTGCCCAGTGGCAGAACTGTACACGACGTTCAAAGTCGTCGCCTTGTAATTCCTGGTGGATAGAAATATGGTACGGGTGCAATCGATGTTGATGTAGCATTCCCAGCACTGACGTTTTTGAGATTCCCGATTCTCGCGCAATTTGTCTGCTACTGATGTGCGGATTAGCCGCAACAGCAGCTAAAACACCTACATGGGCATCATCATTTGTTGCAGGTCGTGGTTGACGTTTCACATGTGGCTCAACACTTCCTGCTTCCTTAAATAACGTAACTATCCGGCGAAGGGTCCGGACACTTGGATGATGTCGTCCAGGATACCGAGCAGCATACATAGCACACGCCCGTTGGGCATTTTGATCACAATAGCCATACATCAACACGATAACGACCATTTCCACAATTGGTAAAGGGTTCATTTTAACACGGATAATGTATCACGAAGCAAATACCGTCCCGCACTGGCGGAATGTTACGTGATACCACGTATATACGTTTGTGACTATTACAGTGCCATCTATCACAAAGCAAAAAAGTGGTCCAACTAAAACATTCATATTTCTTTACGTACTACACGAATATGTAATATATATGAGTGTTCCTATTTAAAAAAACGCAGTTGATATCCGTTTGACCTATGGCAGCGCCATCTAGCAGACCAACCACAGCGCTATCTGGTTTCCCCCTTCAAGCTAGACGAGTTTCGTTCTTTGTAGTTTTTTCGTTTGACGCTAATTTCGTGAGATATTTGGCTCGGATGGACCACGTCATGGTCAGAGAACGCAACAGACCAGACTTTAGCAGCCTACACCCGACTGACAACATCACGGGAGATGTAAACGCGATCGAAGCGGCTGGAAGAATGATTAGTGAATTGCGTGAACCCAGAATGATCACCAGGAACATATTCCCAAGGATCTACAAGGTTGGGGTGCCGGAGAGCTGTCGCTAGCACCGCACACGGAGAGTGACGTGGTAGTTGGTCTTTGGGTGCCGGAATGGAGTTGAAATCGCCTTCCATGATCAATGCACCACGCCAGCCCAAGGAAAGAGGCATGACTGTCTCGGAGAAAAAAGTGGAACGTTCGCGGGGGTGACGCGAACCAGATGGCGTACAGACGTTAATGATGCTCACGCCATTAAACGTGAGGGCCCATATCTCTGGCGTCAGGAAAATAGGCAACTGTATCACCGAGGAAATCTTATTGATTGGCGACTCCATGTTGTCTTGTGCACTACGACCAGATAACAGGTATACTTGAAAAAAGTCTATGTGATTGCCGTAAGCTTAGTGACAACAGTGCATCCCAATTTAAGTTATACAATATAGCACTGAAGATGGTCACTCAGTGACAGAAAATCGATTTTGCAATAGTAAAAAATATACGACCAATGCTGTCTCTTTTTTCAAGTATACCGAGGAAATCGTTGTGAAGGAGGATCGCCACCCCACTACCGGTAGGGAAAGCATGGGAGACTGCAGTTAAAACTTTGGGGTGGTGGGGGGGGGGGGGGCACAAAACTTTGCAACGTGAACCTCCTAGAGGAGGGCAGCTTCAGCGTCCGCAGCAGACAGCATGTCATGGAGTAAGGCCAGTTTGTGGCCTATGGGAATAGTAATGATATTGTCCATTGCTATGCGGTAAGTCTGGAAAGCTGCATCGCCAGGAGGACGGGCGATTCAAATACGGGGGAAGCACAGGGAGATCCCTGTTAGGCCCCCGTGGAAGGACATATCACTGTGTAGTGAGTGGAACCGACCCCACAAAAGGGAGTCCGCCGCTATGTGCACCTCCAGAACGTACATCCTCGGCATCGACGTTGTCCTCCTAGGAGACAGATGTTCAAATGGTTCAAATGGCCCTGAGCACTATGAGACTTAATATGTGAGGACATCAGTCCCCTACAACTTAGCACTACTTAAACCTAACTAACCTAATGACATCTCACACATCCATGCCCGAGGCAGGGTTCGAACCTGCGACCGTAGCGGTCTCGCGGTTCCAGACTGAAGCGCCTAGAGCCACTCGACCACAATGGCCGGCGGAAACAGATGTCTCACTGGAGTTGTTCAGTGCAACATTATCAGAGATGCGCCCACAGATAGGTCAAACACAGAAAGGGAGGCAACCGCATCAGACACAGGCGGGAAAAGATCGGTGTCCGTATGCGGATGCTGACTGAAAGCGGAGCCGGGGAAAGATGCATTTTCAGGTTCCAGGATCTCAGAGAACAGCGCACCATCAGTAGGAGGATCGGTATCCTGTGCACACGTCCGATGATGGCAGTCATCAGAAGTAGTACACAGTTGTCTCTTCTCTTTCCTCGGCGACCCTTGTTTCCTAACACGTTGTTCCGTTTCGGATGGCAAGCGGCTATCGTCCTACATGTGGTCAGACGGCAGAAAAGAGGAGGTCGCTACGGCTCAATGATCAATCTTACAGGGTTGCGTCTGCTGACAACCGTCGTCCGTTAGTATGCCTCCGGCGGCAGTGTAGGTCAGCCAGGCAAAATGTCCATCACGTTGTCGAGAGGAGTCGACGCCGGTACCAGCTGGTTCAGCAGGCAGACAGAGGTAATACAGTGGGCGCCGCAGGGAGAGCGACGTCTCGTATCAGCGTCGAATCCTGTCGAAGACATTGAGAACGGACATGGTATTTCTGGCCACTACCTGAACAAGACCGCTGCTGGCCATCGTACCTTCAGCCGGCAAATACACTACTGGCCATTAAAATTGGAACACCAAGAAGAAATTCAGATGATAAACGGGTATTCATTGGAAAAATATATTATACTAGAATTGACATATGAGTACTTTTAACACAATTTTGGTGCATAGATCCTGAGAAATCAAAACCCAGAACTACCACCTCTGGCCGTAATAACGGTCTTGATACGCCTGGGCATTCAATCAAACAGAGTTTGGATGGCGTGTACAAGTACAGCTCCCCATGCAGCTTCAACACGATACCACAGTTCATGGCGTATTGTACGAGCCAGTTGCTAGGCCACCACTGGCCAGACGATTTCAATTGGTGAGAGATCTGGAGAATGTACTGGCCAGGGCAGCAGTCTACGTTATTCAGCAAAGTGGCTGCCGATGGTACCGTATGGTTGAAAGGCGGCCACGAAAACATCTGAAGGCACTTCAAACGGGAGTTTGAAAACTCTCAACGATCGGGGACAAAACCAGCGTGGTCAACCACTAGAGTGGTCTGAGGCCCGTTTCCACGATTCGCGCGGCTCACCCCGTCGGAGGTTCGAGTCCTCCGTCGGACATGGGTGAAACTTCTGTCCTTAGCGTAAGTTAGTTAAAGTTATATTAAGTAGCGTGTAATCCTAGGGACCAATGACCTCAACAGTTTGGTCCTACTTACCACCACGACCACCAACCACGACAGCTCATATATGGCCGCCACATTTGGCTATCGGAACTTGTGATCGTTAACATGGCGCCCCACAACGTCGGCGCACAGCTCATCATTCACCAGCTTTGTGTACACACTGGTATTAAGGATCGTATAATGAATATCGAGAACACCTTGCGGCGGGATACGCGTTCCGTCTGTAATAATACGTTGCACGTCATACGTTTTGGGTCGCTCATGATCCAAAGGAAACGGTAATTTAATCGTGGAGTGGCGATAGGAAAACGCCATAATGATCGATGAGTTCGAACACGAAGAATCCGCTAAGTGGAAGTAAAGTAACGCGCACTCGCTCGCAAGCGGCACAATAAGCGAGAGGTGAACAGGGCGTGCTCGCCTCACCACTGCGGAAAGCAGACTGTCCTCTAGACCACGGCTGCAGGGACACTGGTACATCGTCAGCCAATCATTATATATGACGAAAGACTTTCAGCGCTCAGGCAGCTCAAGACAGGGGAGATCTGCATCAGAAACAGGGGAGGTGGATAGGGAGGAAGCCTTCTCTTGTCGGGAGAATGGTGAGATTCGTTGGCCGTTTTCGGTGGAGACACTCAGTGCGGAGCGAGACTTTATGACGATTCTTTCGGGAGCATTAGTGTTGGGAATAGAAACTAAGACTTGGTATTGGGACTTGGTCTGCACATGGTGCTGATCTAATCCCGTGGTGACTTCGGTATACTCCGTGTTTCCCTGACTCCCTTTTTATTCCACTCCGATTATTATTCCCACGAGAATTACAATTTGCTTCGTTTTCGGAAGCCACTCTTCCTTCACTTCCGTTATGGTGCTTTTTCTGTCTGATTCCAATACTGATTCGACGTTTCGACTCTGCTCCCAATGAGTCACTCTCATGACCACCTTCATCTGTTTCAAATCCGACATCTTGTGTGCTACCTCTGTAAGTCAGCCACATAAATATGTTCGATAAACAGACCTCTCATGGTACTACCTGAAGGAAGAACGCGCCAGCCTTGTAACCTTCACTAGTAGACAGCGGCTTCCACACAGGAAGTACGCCACTCAGCAGCCAACGATTGTAGTTCATCCGCCAGTCACCGCACCCCCTCGCAGAGACGGACAAGACAACTGCCTGGGACATGCGCTGCCAAAGAGCCAGACCCACCGAGAGCCATGACGGAATTACGGACGGCCGATTCGAGACTTTGGTGTGATATGACAGCCCTGTTCCTCAGAGAACGCACTGGTACTGCACCTGAGACACTATCTTAATGATTCTCTTTGTTAATAAAATGGTTCAAATGGCTCTGAGCACTATGGGACTTAACTTCTGAGGTCATCAGTCCCCTATAACTTAGAACTACTTAAACCTAACTAACCTAAGGACATCACACACATCCATGCCCGAGGCAGGATTCGAACCTGCGACCGTAGCGGTCGCGCGGTTCTAGACTGTAGCGCCTAGAACGGCACGGCCGCACCGGCCGGCCAGAAGAGGAAGGTCATGGCCGCTATTGCTAGTATTACATACGGATATGGATGTGGTGTCTGTTCCTTCGGACATGTCCGAAAGAACAGACACCACATCCATATAAGTAAACAGACATGAAGTCGAATGACGACTCCGTCTGCATTCATCCTAGTTCTGACGGATCTGCGCGTCTGCTGCCCGTCATCTTTGTTGTTTCCCATGCAGGGCTCCACCTTATATCTAATTGGGATTTTGTACTACGGTATCTCTTAATCTATAACAATAATTTAATAATAATGAAGAGTAGGCAGAAGGTTAAGAGACTAGTCAGGACGAATCAATGCACAAAGAAGTGGGACAAGGAAGTTCAAATGGCTCTGAGCACTATGGGACTTAACAGCGATGGTCATCAGTCCCCTAGAACTTTGAACTACTTCAGCCTTAGTAACCTAAGGAATTCACACACATCCATGCCCGAGGCAGGATTCGAACCTGCGACCGTAGTGGTCTCGCGGTTCCAGACTGAAGTGCCTAGAACCGCACTGCCACACAGGCCGGCGGACAAGGAAGTACTAAAAAATGAAGAGAACCACCTGAAGTTCTCAGAGGCTATAGACCCTGCGATAATGAACCGCTCACTACGCAGTTCAGTTGAAGAGGAATAAACGTCTCGAAAAAGGCAATCACAGAAGTTTCAAAGAAAACTGCGAAGAAGCCATGGATAACAGAATAAATACTACCTCTAAATCTACATGATGACTCTGCAATTCACAATCAAAAGCCTGACAGAAGGATCCTCGAACCATCTTAAAGCTGAATGAGACTTCCACTCTGCAGCAGAGTGTGCGCTGATATGAAACTTTCCTGGCAGATTAGAACTGAGTGCCGGACCGAGACTCTAACTCAGGACCTTTGCCTTTCGCGGGCAAGTGCTCTACCGGCTGAGCTACCCAAGCACGACATACGACACGTCCTCACAGCTTTACTTCTGCCACTACCTCGTCTCCTACCTTCCCAACTTCACAGAATCCATTCTGCGGAGCCATGTCTCCGCAGTATCCTTTCTTCCAGGAGTGCTAGTTCTGTAGGTTCGTAGAAGAGCTTCTGTGAAGTTTGGAAGGTAGGAGACGAGCTACTGCCAGAATTGAATCTTAAAGCTGCTTCTCTACCGCTGCACTCTCGAACAGCGCGCGGGGAAAACGAACACTTAAATCATTCCCTGCGAGTTATGATTTATTTTATTATGATGATTATGTTCCCTTTGTAGGTAGGTGCCAATAAAACATTTTCACACTCTCAGGAGAAAATTGGTGATTTAATTTCTTGAGAAGGTCCTGCTGCAGCAATAAACTCTTCGTTTCAATGACTGCCACCCAAAATTCGTGTATCACATCCGTGGCACTCTCTATCCTATTTCGCGATAATACAAAACGAGCTGCCATTCTTTGAACTTTTTCTATGTCCTCTGTCAATCCTATATGATTTGGATCTCACACTGCATAGTAATACTCCGCAATGGTGCGGGAAAGCATGTTGCAAGCAGTGTCTTTTGTAAACCCGTTACATTTTGTAAACCTTTTACATTTGCTAAGTGTTATGCTAACAAATTGCAGTCTTTGGTTTGCATTTTTACAACATCATCTACGTGATAGTTCCAATTGCAGTTTATTGTATTTGTAATCCATACGTATTTGGTTCAATTTACAGCCGTTAGATTTGTGTGAAGTATCGTTTAACTGAAATTTATCGACTTCATTTTAATGCTCATGTGGACGGCTAAACACTTTTCACCATTTCGAGCCAACTGCCACTTTTTGTACCATATAGATATTTTGTCTAAATCGTTTAACTCATTTGATGGCAGTACATGACGGTAAATGACAGCATCTTTTGCGAAGAATCTAAGAGGACTGCTCAAAGTGTCTCCTAAATCGTTTACGTGGATCGGAAGAACAGAAGGCCTATAACACTTTCTTGGGGAACGCCAGATGCTGCTTCTATTTTACTCGATGACTCTGCGTCAATCACTATGAAGAACGACGTTCGTGAGAGGAAATCACGGGTACAGTCACGCAACTGAGACGATGCTTCATAGACATCAATTTCATTAGAAGTCGTTCGTGAGGGACGGCGTCAAAAGCCTTCTCGAAATCTAAAAATGTGCAACCAATTTGACGCCCCCTGTCAACAGAATTTATTACTTCGTGAGAATAAAGAACTAGTTTGTTTCACAAAAACAACAATTTCTGAATCCGCGTTGGCTATTTGTCAAGAAATCATTTTCTTAGAGGTCATTCATTATGTTGGAGTACAGTATATGTTCCACAATCCTACTGCAAATCGACGTTCGTGATATGGGTCTGTAATTTAGTGATTACTCCTATTTCCTTTCTTGGGTATTGGTTGTCTTATTCAATAGCCCAGTGACTAGATACGGATCTTTCTGCGAGCGAGCAGTTAAATGTGACTGATAAATATGGAGCTATTATATCAACTTACTCTGAAAGGAACATGACTGTTTACAATCCGGACCGGAAGCCTTGGCTTTCTTAAGTGTTTTAAGCTGTGTCTCAACACCAAGTATATCTGCTTCTAAGTTACTCATGGTGGCAGTTATCCTGATTCGAATTCTGGAATATCTGCTTCGTCTTTGTGAAATAATTTCGGAAAACCGTGTTTAGTAATACTGCTTTAAGGTCGCTATCATCAGTAACGATAGTTAATCGCACAGTGCAGATATTGATTGAGTCTTGCCTTCGGTGTACTTTACTTATGACCAGAATATCTTCGGTTTTTCTGCCAGTTTTTGTGACAGAGTAACGTTTCAGAATCTATTAAAAAGCTTCTTGCAATGAAATTCGTGCTAAATTTCGAGCTTCTGTAAAACTCCGCCAATCTAGGAGATATTGCGTCCTTTTAATTTTCGCATGTTTTTCTCGGTGCTTCTACAAAAGTGTTCAGACATGTTCTGTGTACCGTGGGGGTCTGTACCATTTCTTATTAATTTATTTGCTATATACCCCTCAATTGCAGTCGATAAAATTTTTTTAAATTTAAACCACATCTGATCTACGCTTACACAGTCAGAGTGGAACGTGTCAAGCGAGTTACTATCCGAACAGATGCATTTTGCGTTTACTTACAACGGGTTTGGATATTATGGTATTCAGTCTTGCTACAACAGCCTTGTGGCCACTAATGGCTGTATCTGTCATGCTGCTCCTTATATGGTCAGTAATGTTTGTTGTTAAGAGGTCAGGTATGTTTTCGCAACGATTTACGCTTCGTGTAGGCTCCTGAACTAAATGTTCAAAATTATTTTCTGAGAAGGCATTCAGTACGGTTTCGGACGACGTTCAGTACCTACCACCGACTTTATATTTGTATTTTCACCAACAAAATGGCTCCAAACACTATGGGACTTAACATCTGAGATTATCAGTCACCTAGACTTAGAACTACTTAAACCTAACTAACCTAAGTACATCACACACATCCATGCCTGAGAAGGGATTCGAATCTGCGACCATAGCAGCAGCGCGTTTCCGGACTGAAGCGCCTAGAACCGCTCGGCCTCAGCTGCCGGCTATTTTCACGAACACATCGAGGCTACAAATATAATTGTGTAAGTGAGATACCTATTTAAAAGGCACTAAGGTTTAATTTGAATTTTTCAACAGCTGAGTCGGAGGGTTGGTCAAATGAACCAATTATTAAGTTATTCCGGATGTCACGTATAATCTCTACGCATAACAGCTCACAGAAAATATCTGCTTCAATTCCACTACAAGGTGACCACTTCTGACAGCAATAAACCCTCCACGATCAACTGCACTCGAGCTATCCTTTCTGAATACGGTTAGATCCTTTGTAAAAATTTAGGCTGAACTTATTTCTGGCTATATCTATAAATATTTACAGCTATATAGCTGTAGCTGTAAAGATTTGAGATTCAGAGATTCAGTGCTGTCTATTAGCGCTTGGAGCTCTGATTTTTTTCCAACTTATCTACGACACTTTACAACTACAATGTTACTTGTTCCTATGCCAACCCTCTTCCTGTGTTCGTCCAGCACCCATTGAAACTCAAGCCTTTTCTGCACGTTCTCGAGATACTCTAACCTAAAAAAAACACCAAGCACCCTCTACACAGCACCCACTACCCGTGTAGCCGCTTCCTGACATATTTAGCGGAAACCGGAAGCAAACCACCCTTTGGCGCAAGTCGAGGAATATGGTACATACACGATCTCACGATCGTAGAACCATCTGAGCCTCTGATTCAGACCCTCTACTCGCTGTGTATCAAAGGCCCACATTGGGTTCTGTTGATGATACTACAGTAAAATATTATCTGACGTTTTCAGTGTTTTCAGTGGCTTACTTTTTTTTTTTTTTTTGGTTAAATAGAATATGCGACATACGAAGTTTTGACAATAGATATTTTTCTACTGTGAAGATGATCCATGATAGAAACAGGTAGCTAATAAATATACTGTAAGACAATACAGTGTGTATAATGCATTTTTCCATGTTTACCACTTCAGGGAGCTGCCAGAATCCAGAGATAATCTCTTCCGATCCAAATCGACACACATCGTTAGTACCAATATGAACCAACACCTGCACATGGCTGCAACCTTTACTCTTCAGGCATCCGGAAGCACCCATCGCCGGCCGGAGTGGCCGTGCGGTTCTAGGCGCTACAGTCTGGAGCCGAACGACCGCTTCGGTCGCAGGTTCGAATCCTGCCTCGGGCATGGATGTGTGTGATGTCCTTAGGTTAGTTAGGTTTAATTAGTTCTAAGTTCTAGGCCACTGATGACCCCAGAAGTTAAGTCGCATAGTGCTCAGAGCCATTTGAACCATTTTCTTGAAGCACCCATCCCGTATCTGGAATGATTCGTTCCGGTGATATGCGCACTTAGTACACATTGGGTTAGTCCCCCCTCTTGATAATCCCCCCTATATAATCATATCCCTAAGAAACCTCATTACGCACTTAGTGTTGGAGCTCCCAACTATCAGTAATCCTAACCTCTGTGAATGCCCAGACCTTGCAGGCTGAGAGATTCCTCTGGAACAGAGTGTGCGACTGCGTCTGGCTCAGGGACTTTGTCAGACACAGAGAGCGCCCAAACCTGCTCGTCAGACGAATCGGGGATGGCCCCCTGGAAAGACTTCCTCTGCCGGCCGCACCCTACACGACCTCCCACTCGACAATGAGTGTGGGATCAACATCAGTGCTGGCAGTACCCAGTCTGGTCACAGTAGTGGACCGATCAGGGGACACATGGATCGTGCTGGACGTCCGTCGGATCGCCCCGTTGATCAACGAAAGAAGGAAATACAAAAATGTCCTGTGACACTCAGGAATATAGAAATACAACTCATTTACAAATGAAACAAGTAGGAATCGTAGGAAACAGAAGGTGAAATGGATGCATACAAAATGTGAGGAAACTGAAAAGGAAATGACTGTCGAACGTACTCACCATATAGGAAAGAAAAATGGCTCTGAACACTATGGGACTTAACATCTGAGGTCATCAGTCCCCTAGAGCTTAGAACTACTTAAACCTAACTAACCAAAGAACATCACACACAGCGACCGTAGCGGTCGCGCGATTCCAGACTGAAGCGCCTAAAACCGCTCGGTCACACCAGCCGGCTATAGGAAAGACAAAACGATCTTTGCTTAAATGAAAAGAAATGGCGGTAACATGACGAATTCAATGGGCATTCCACTGTTAAATCCAGAGTAGAAAACAGGTTGGTGGGAAGAGAACACTGAAGGCCTCTGTGAGAGGATGACTTTTCTGATGACGTGATATAAGACGAAATTCTAATATCAGTGGGGGAAGCTGCAGCCAAACCACTGTTCACGTTGGTGTGTAGAATGTATGTATGAATGTATGAGACGGGCGATACACCGCCAGGCTTTTGCAAGAAATATCATCCACACAATTCCACTGATAGCAAGAGCCAAAAAGTGGGAGAATTATCGCACAAACAGCTTAACGGCTCGTGGATCCAAGCGTCCGCCTCCATAGCTGAGTGGTCAGCGTGGCAGAATGCCATGCAAGGGTCTTGTGTTCGATTCAAGACTGAGTTAAAGATTTTCTCTGCTCGGGGACTGGGTGTTGCGTTAATAGCATCCTCATCGACACGCAAGTCACCGAAGTGGCGTCAACTCAAGAAACTTGGACCAGGCGACTGGTCCACTCGACGGGAGGCCCTCTCCACATGACATTTCACGTCTTCGTTGATCCATTACGGATCGTGGGACGATGGCTAGCATGAACTTATTGATGCAATAATTTAACAACAGTCGTATGTATTGTAGAAATGTGTTTTATTTTATGAACTTCTATGTGCTACCAGTTTCGGCATGACGAGTGGGACCTGAAGATGGCATCAGTGTAAAGCCGAAACTCGTAGCACATAGAAGTTCATAAAATGAAATAAATTTCTACAACACATACGGCTGTTGGTAAATAATTGCATCAAGGAAAAAATAACATTTCATGCGTCGACGTTGCTGGCAAGAAAAATACACGGAAGAATGGAAAAGAAAATTTGGGATATGTTAGATGACGATCAGTTTGGTTTTACGAAAAGTAAAGGCACCAGAGAGGCAACACATACGGCTGTTGGTAAATAATTGCATCACGGAAAAAATGACATTTCATGCGTCGACGTTGCTGGCAAGAAAAATACACGGAAGAATGGGAAAGAAAATTTGGGATATGTTAGATGACGATCAGTTTGGTTTTACGAAAAGTAAAGGCACCAGAGAGGCACTTCTGACGTTGCGGTTGATAATAGAACCAAAACTAATTAAAAATCAAGACATGTTCACAGGCTTTGTTGACTTGCAAAAAGCGTTCGACAATGTAAAATGGTGGAAGGTGTTCGAAATTCTGAAGAAAAAAAGTGGTAAGCTATAGAGAGAGACAATGTGTACAAGAGACAGCAAGGAATAATAAGAGTGGACGACCAAGAACGAAGTGCTGGGATTAAAAAAAGGGATAAGAATGGAATGTAATCTTTCGCCCCCACTGTTCAGTATATACAAGGAAAAAGGAATTAAGTAAATCAAAGAAAGATTCAAGAATGAGATCATAGTTCTAGGTGGAAGGATATCATTGACATAATTTACGGATACCGGCAACAAGATACGCTGATTACTTTGCAATCCAGAGCGTAAGTGAAAAAGGCTTACAGAATGTGTTGAACAGTAATACAGTGCGCATAAAATATAGCTGGACAGTAAATCGAAGGAAGATGGAAGTAATGAGAAGTAACAGGAGTGAGGATAGCGAGAGACTTAACATCAGTAGCGGTGACAGCAAAGTACAAGTAGTTAGGGAAGTGAGATAACTAGGCAGCAAAATAGCCCATGATGGACGGACGAAAGAGGACGTAAAAAAATCAGGCTAGCACTGGCAAAAACAGCATCTCTGGGCAAGAGCAGTCTACCCGTATAAAATGTAGGCTTTAATTTGAAGAAGAAATTTATGAGAATGTATGTTTTGAGCACAGCATAGTATGGTAAGGTAAAAAGGTCTGTGGGCGAACCGGAACAGAAGAGAATCGAAGCATGTATGGTGTGGTGCTCTAGAAGAGTGCCGTGCCACAGAAAAATGTTGATAACAGGGTGGACTGATGAGATAAGGAATGACGAGATTTAAAAAAAAGTCAATCTTCTTGGTGCGATGTAATTTCTTATTTTATTCGTGTTTGTCAATACAATTCCTATAGATTTTGACTTACTTCTTTCCAACCACAGCCTTATCTCTCGTCGTTCACAAAATCTCACGACGTTTATTTAAAAGTCCATAATATCGACAATTCCGTCCTATGGCCTTGAGACGCTTACTGCTCCCGTTGCTTTTATGCCGATGGCAATAGTGCCCAAAGACAGGCACTGCTAACAAACAGCCTCTAGTAACACACCTTTTGTTGGTTCTGTCGATGACGGAAACATTCTACTCCAGGCGCTAAATGTTATTCTTTTCTACAACGAACTGGAAGTAGTTTTAGAAATGCTACTGTTTTCCTGAAAGATTCCACTGGTAACAGAGACTGTCTATCGGTTTACAATGTTCAGTATGATTGTGACAAAAAATAAATAAATAAATAAATAAAAATAAAAAATCATTCCAGCATAGCGGATCGCTACAGAATAACAGTGTGATTACTAAACATTTTGTTGAAACAATAATCAAGCATCAGTTCTCGAGGTCTCGATAGTCATAGTTGCAATAAATTACTCGCGGTCAGTAAATTTTCAATATGTCTTGATACTAAAGTCCGATTAAAATTACTTGAAAGTTTACACTTGACGCGTTGTAGCTTGTTTCCACCAATCAGAGCGCTGAACGTCACGCCCGAACCGTTCGCTATTGCCAAACTACCGCAACAGTTAGCTCACTTCCAGTTCCCTGTCCGGCTTTGTTTCTTGATGTGTTTGGATCCCGAAACATGGGTCTGGCACTTTTATTTCGTATTTCATCACACAGATAACCTCACACACACACACACACACACACACACACACACACACACACACACGTGCACACTCACAACGTTGCTAACGAAACACACGTTTCACTCATAGAACTAACCAAACTCTGCTGGGTCCTTCCGAATAAGGCGCGACCCAGTGTAATTTATATATATATATATTGCACTCACAGAGATCGACTTAAATTAGATAAGTTTCGAGCGACGTTGGGTGATGTCGATTTTTTGAAGGGTGTCAGTAAATCTTTGCGACGGGTGCACCAGATTCAGAAACACAAATGTCATTTGAAGTGTACGGGCCTAACGTAGTGGTTAGCGCACAAACCTGAAGTGCGAGCAGTCGTAAATTCGAATCTCGTCAAATGCAGTGACACTTTTTATTTTTTTAATGTAATCAGAAGACTTTGATTATCATTTTTATTCATATAACTGGTTTAAACGTGATTTTTATTTTTATTTTTAATACTTTGTAAGGGGTTCACCACTCTGCTGGAGCAAATGTAATCTCGATGTTTTGCTCACTTGCTAGAACGACAATTCACAGGCGCTGCCTGAGACATAAAATATCTTTGCCCCTGTTAAAAAAAGAGCTGCAATAGATTCGCAGTCAGAGCAGTCTCTGCCGCAGTTGCAGTCGCTCGCTGCTACAGTGTAGTTGTAGTGTGTCGCTGGTACAGCCCAGTTTACAGTTAGTAGTTGTTAAAGTCACACTGCAGAACAAATTGTAAAATTTTATTTTATGGAACTGAATAATAATTGTGATCAGCCGCAGAGCTAAATGATACCATGGAATGAGATGATGAAGAACAAATGAATAATTGTTAATATAATAAAAAATCAAGTGCAATTAAGCCAACCATCTATTTTAAGGTAAATTGTATTATTTTTATTGACATGCGCGTAGTTAAGTCGCTTGTCTGAGATGTTAATATGAATTTGTTTCAATCTTTTCTTTTGTGATTCATCAGCACCAGTTGACCCAGATCTGTAATATATTCAATTCTCCCGTGTAATGGATGGTAGATCTTTATCAATAACGTAAAAAAGTTTCAGTATATAATTATTTCTACCAGTCAGCTATAAAAGTATAATTTCCCTTTAAGTCATTGGCAGTTCCGATCCAGTCTGTTATCCAAATCAAAATATTCCAGAATTCTTTTCAGACCATAGCCACGTGTTCTTTAGCAATCAGACGACCAGCTGTGCAGCTGTGTCACTAAGTAAAGTCAGTTTTTCTCGTAATTCAGATCTCAGATAAATGTTATCCAGTATTAGTAAATAGGTCAGCATTGCACTAACCTGTACCATTTACGAGCAGATATATAGATAGCGTTATCCGGCGACACCATCACGAGGTAAGAATTTTTCAGTTTATTTCTCACGGACAGATTCAGATTGATTTCACAGGGCCATGGCGTAGTTTATCAGTTTTCATACGTCAGAATTAAATTATCCAAATTTAATTATTTCAATTTTTTCATCTTCTATTCGGGAAGGTTATACATCATTATTTTATATATTTTTTTTATTTACACGTGAAGATTACAACTTTACTGTGTCATTTCCATGATCGTACTGACTTCTTAATTTGTTCTTATTTTTCTTCCTATCATTCTTTTTTTTTCGTTTTGAATCTGCGAGTGTCGCCTACATCTGCAACTAAGTGCCAATTAGGACTGCTCATCGGTTGATAACGATGGCATCCAATGTGGCGTGTCTGAGCATAGTTTAAGGAAACTAATGGCCGCGAGAAATTACAGTTTCCTTTTAGCGCTAAAACTAAAATTTTGCTGCGGAAGATTGCTATGCAAAATAAATAAATAAATAAAAATAAAATAAATAAAAAATAAATAAATAAATAATGAATTTCCTTCTATCTTGAGTTAGAGGTTAGCCTCAAATGCGGTCATAATTTAAGTTCTGCCGCTTACTGTTTAATACCGTTTTCTCAGATAGATTTACATACCGCTATGTTGTGATTATGTTAGGACATAAGTTGAAATTCAGGACTACAAAGCCTCGTCGTCTGCAGCACTTCAGTTACCGGTCACTTAAAATCAGCTATCGACAGAAAATCTCCCCTTTCCAGCGGCCGCTTCCAACATTGCTCCGCGGTACGCAATTACAGCACTTGCGAAGAGACCCTCCGCGTTGTTGTGTCGCCCTTACCCGAGCACTAGCCGGCAGCGGATGTCACAACACTGTAGTCACAATTAACATATGTCAAATATCAAGTAATTTTAATAACACTATAGTAAACAGCCTTACAAAAACTCAAAGAGTCTATAGCTTCTATGGATATAGTTGGCGATTTTTTCCACCGTGTGGAAACTTTATGGATTGATCCATGTGAGGATACGGAACAAAAGAAGATCTATGAACTTCTGTCCGCAAATTGATGGTTTCCATGCTTTATTCAGTCGTACTTCGTCACAAAGCCTGTGGTCTAGTAAGCCCTGTATCATGCAGAGGCAGTTACAATATACATGATTTCCTCCAAGAGGGTGCTACTATTCCTAATACGTCATGCCCTGGTGCCTCTCCCGCCATAGTCATTGGTAATGTTGTGTCCGATTCAGTTCTCTTGCTCACTCACCTTGTAATGCATATGATGCAGCGTTGTACACAGTGCTTCCACCGACCACAACCACAGCATTCAATGTTCGCAACAGCGTTTCGCAATTTGTGTGAAACAGGACCGTTTCAGGAAGCAGGAAATCATGAAAGACGCACAACAAATGTTCGGACACCAGACTTGAAGGAAAATGTGATTAACACTGTGGAAGATGACTGCCACGCCAGTAGCTGGCATTTGTCACTCCAGTACAGGGTAAGCCAGACGACCGTGTGGAACATTCTCCATGACAACTGTTACATCCCTTATCACTTACAGCGTGTGCAGGGCTTCCAAGTGACACTCTCATCATCGGAGCTGTTTTGTCACTGGTTTCTTCACCAGGCAACCACGATACCGGGATTTGTGTCATCCACACTATTCACAGATGAGGCCACCTTTACGCGGAGTGGTATTTTCAACTTTCATAGCAGTCATCTGTTGAATAGTATGCAGAAACCCCATGGTATGGTGACAGCGAATCATCAGCATCGTTGCAGATGGAATGTGTGGGCCGGGATAATTTGGCTATTGCATTTTCGGACCAGTCTTCCTTGCACGTAGCATAAAATGTCGGAACTATTGGCTTTTCTTGCGGGTGACTTCGCCTCCCCTGCTGGAACAAGTGCCATTGGTGATTCAAAGAGTTATGTGGATTCTACGTGATGGTGCTTCAGCCCACTTCACCGTTAAGGTACGACCGCATCTCAGTCATGTCTTCTCTGGTCTGTGGATCTGACGAGGGGGTCCAGTTTCATGACCTGCTCTTCACCGAAACACAACCCGTGTGTTTTTCTGGTTAGGGGCAGTCTAAAAGTATCGTGTATGCAGAGCCCATTCCAGATGTAAAGACACTGGAGCAGAGTATTTATGCTGTCTTCGACACTGCTCGGATGCAGCCTGACCGATGCGAACGTGTGAGACAGAACACGCTACGGCGCATACACGCATGTGTTGAGGCACATGCAAAACATTTTCAACAGATATTGTAACTGTGATTGCATGGTACAGCGCGTATTAGACCGCAGTCCCTGTAACAATGTATGATGAATAAATGGTTTGTAGCATGGAAACCGTGCATTTCCGGACAAAAGTTCATTAGACCTTTTTTTGTTCCGTACCCTCTCATCGATCAATTGGGTTGGGTTGGGTTGGGTTGGGTTGTTTGGGGGAGGAGACCAGACAGGGAGGTCATTGGTCTCATCGGGTTAGGGAACGATGGGGAAGGAAATCGGCCGTGCCTTTCAAAGGGACCATTCCGGCATTTGCTCAAAATGGTTCAAATGGCTCTGAGCACTATGGGACTTAACTGCAGTGGTCATCAGTCCCGTAGAACTTAGAACTACTTAAACCTAACTAACCTAAGGACATCAAACACATCCATGCCCGAGGCAGGATTCGAACCTGCTACCGTAGCGGTCGCGCGGCTCCAGACTGTAGCCCCTAGAACCTCTCGGCCACTCTGGCCGGCCCGGCATTTGCCTGGAGCTATTTAGAGAAATAACGGAAAACCTAAATCAGGATGGTCGGACGCGGGATTGAACCATCGTCCTGCCAAATGCGAGTCCAGGGTGCTAGCCACTGCGCCACCTCGCTCGGTCATTGATCAATTCCCAGAGGTTGTAGCCGGCCGAAGTGTGCGTGCGGTTAAAGGCGCTGCAGTCTGGAACCGCAAGACCGCTACGGTCGCAGGTTCGAATCCTGCCTGGGGCATGGATGTTTGTGATGTCCTTAGGTTAGTTAGGTTTAACTAGTTCTAAGTTCTAGGGGACTAATGACCTCAGAAGTTGAGTCCCATAGTGCTCAGAGCCATTTGAGCCATTTGAGAGGTTGTACGCGGTGGAAAATATCACCGTGTATGGACAAACGCATCGCTCTAGCAGATGTCTCAAGTGGCAACAATTTTCTAACGAGCATTAACGCATCTGCAACGAATACGTCCCCCTACGCAGCTAAAGAGTGTCCCGGTAGAGTCGTGTTTACGGGGACGTACACCAACCAGAGTGAAGACGATGTGACGCACCTTGTGGCCGTTGAGCAGCCAGACGACGCTGGGGGCGGGTCGCGCCGGGCTGGTCGTGCAGTTGGCCCTCAGGGTCTCCCCGGCAGTGTACACCGGCCGCCCCACGCTCACCAGAGGCGGCCACCGCTGTGGCTCTGGAACAACACAAGCACAGCAAAGTAAGTTTCAGTGGCCACTCAGCTGGGCTGGTGGTGAAATCTACTATACGTCACGCCATCAGTGAGTAGGGGTAGAATCACCCCACCAGCAGCGACTGCCTGGAACAACAAACACCATGAAGAAGCTTTCAATAGCCACGCAGATGAGGTGAACTTCAGCTTCGTCCCAGAGCTGATCTGGGGCTAACTCACCATAATCATTCGTTTCTGTAGTTCCAAATGGTTCAAATGGCTCTAAGCACTATGGAACTTAGCATCTGAGGTCATTAGTCCCCTAGATCTTAGAACTACTTAAACCTAACTGTGGTGTCACCGCCAGACACCACACTTGCTAGGTGGTAGCTTAAATCGGTCGCGGTCCATTTAGTACATGTCGGACCCGCGTGTCGCCACTGTGTGATCGCAGACCGAGCGCCACCACAAGGCAGGTCTCGAGATAAGGACAGCACTCGCCCCAGTTGTACGAAGACTTTGCTAGCGACTACACTGACGAAGCTTTCTCTCATTTGCCGAGAGACAGTTAGAATAGCCTTCAGCTAAGTCCATGGCTACGACCTAGCAAGGCGCCATTAGCCTTACATAGTTTGATAGTTATCGTATGAAATGTCTCAACAAGAAGAACGATGTATACACCAAGGATAAATAAAAGTTAAGTATTCGAGGAGCTGCATACTTTTCTTATTAGGTTTCACTACTTATCCTGTTCCAGAATTCACGCCCGTCTGCGTTAGATATCGTATATTTCGGCCTCCTCTATCTACAAGGTGTTGGCACATATACCAACACATCACTAACTAATGTAAGGACATCACTCACATCCATGCCCGAGGCAGGATTCGAACCTGCGACGGTAGACTGCAGTTCCATCTTATATAAACGGAATAAGACTGCAACTGGTCAAAGACTTGAAGAAATTAAATACCGATGTCTTAATTTTATTAATTATTTTACTGGTCTACCAGTTCCGTTGCTTCATTGCTACTATCTATGAGCAACTCAAGCTTAAAACAGACATAAAGTCTGATATGCAACATCATTATTTAAAATACATGTACCAAAATATGTACTCGTAAAACATATAGGAAAAGCAGATGCATCTCAGGTTAGCATATTGATATCTTTGATCTCTTTTCTTGAATTTTTTACTAATATATATGTACGGTTAATTTATTTAGATAATGCCAACAGATATTGAATAACAGGTCTGTTGATTATTGAATAACAGGTCTGTTTTCTACTTCAGGCATGATTTTGTCAATTTATACAAGGTTTTCTTGTACTTTTTACTAATGTATATGGTTAATTTATTTTAAATAATGACAAGTGATATTGAATATCAAATTTGTTATCTATTTTAGGCATGATTTTACCGATTTATACAAGGACTTGAAGATGGTGCCATTGACGCACTGAAACGTAGTCAAATAAAATAATTAATAAAATTACTGCTGTCGGTATTTATTTTCTTCAAAGAAATATCGGTGGCCGCCACTGTAACTCTAAAACATAAAACACTGCACGGCTGTTGGAAATAACGGGCAAGTGCATGGTGAAAACTGCCTGATCATATCAGTTTTACTATCGAAAATCAAAGAAGCTGCAGTTGTGGAACTGTATGCGCACGACTTTTCTTCGTATTTTTTTATAACTCCACTGATGAAATGTTTACAGCTCTGATAAATTTCTGACCAGTTATATTCCTTTATTAAGGACTGCAAAACAAGAAGACTGACACTTCTTTTTTCGGCTGCAGTGGAATTGATAATTTCTTCCTATCTTTCACCAATTCCTTCATTACTGCTACATCCATCATTCATAATAAATTGTGCTTCATATACTGATCAGTGTTCTCCTGAACTACTTTTCCGTTGTACTAGCTGGCCTTTATGACCGAGCGGTTCTAGGCGCTTCAGTCCGGAACCGCGTTGCTGCTACGGTCGCAGGTTCGTATCCTGCCTCGGGCATGGATGTGTGTGGTGTCCTTAGGTTAGTTAGGTTTAAGTAATTCTAAGTCTATGGGACCTATCATCTCAGATGTTAATTCCCATAGTGCTTAGAGCCATTTAAACCATTTTGTTGTACCTCTCTGTCAATTGTTAGATTTACTATTGCACAGTGGTTTAGGTGCTATTTCCGTTAGTTTTCATAAATTACTCCATTCCAAGTATAGGGTTTCAGAATCATTTTCATTTATATGCTGATAATAAATTTATTGCTGGAATACATGTAGGCCTTTTACCTAGAAACTAAACCAGACAGTAATTTTCTACTGTTGTTAATACTGATATTGCATAGTTTTGTTTGGACGTTATTTTTAAAAATGGCAGCTAATTCTGCATGACAATTTATAGGAATCCGGCCTTGGTCTAAGTCATGCATCCGTACCTGACTTTTCCACTGCTAATTCTGGATTAATTATCAAAGGCTATAAAGAAAAGTCGTTGAAGCTTTCAAAATCTTGAAGAATCATTACAAATTCCATGCAGATAACGGCTACAGGCTTCTGTCTTCGCGGCTACCCGCTATCACTTAGGTAAACACCACGCCTGGGCGAGCTAAGAATATAAACAGCTGCCAAGAAAGGCGTCACAACAACAATAATACTTTGGATTCCCCCTCTATATTTTCTTTTCAGTATTTACGAAAGACGACGGCCCATCAATAACAGCTAGATTTCTCCCTTGTAACTATACTTCAAAACAGCACGGGAAAACTGCTTCTTATAAGATACGCTTTCGACATTGTTCAGGCATCCAAGGACACCACGGTAACCATGAGGAAGACCCCTGCTCAGGGATCGAAAGGTCGAAGAGTGAAGAAATCTGAAGGGGAATACGACGCATCCTAACGACTCAGAAGCTTTTGTCATCACCTATAAACACACACACAGTTCGTGTATTTAAGCTTAAGAAAAAGCTCGGCACATGTATATTCCCAGCGCTCCAGTTCCATTACTGTTAACAGGTATTGGCAATTTTGTTAAAGACTTCCGTAACATACTAGCTTTCTGCTGATCAATGTCCCTTTTGATACAACTTTCGTGTATCTTTTATTCTGTGTCTAAGGTTCTATAAGGCTCTCCCAAGCTCTTGTCTAGGGGATTTTAAATTTCTATCCATTCTCAAGTATTTCTAGTATTGCTTTGTCCAATGCAATTTGAAAATCATATCCTAGCTCTTTCTTTCATCGACGACAAATCGCACGATTAAGTATTATCCGAAAATTGAATTCAGGCAGCAGTGAACACAGGATTATTTCCGTGCATTGTAGGTACGCATCAGGCACCAAAATTTTCTGCTGCTACATGTCTCTCATTATCCATTCCTCTTACTGTAATATTGTGACAGACCATGTCGAGGTAAGCAGTATCAGTCTTGAAGGAAGCATTCGTATCCTGTTTCGCTCTTAAGACGTCAATCTTTTCGTCCGAATTTGTGTGTTCATCCTACAATTATATCTTTACTACTTCATTTCGCCTTAGTACTTTGTAGTAATTACGAAATTTATTCCCTTATTACTCTCATTTTATCTATGTATATGTCCGTAGTTTGTGCGTACTGAAGTCCAGCTAAATGCAATGAAACTTATATATTTCGCGTATTACTTATTATGTAGGTTCCTTAAATTCTTATAGAAACATTATGTCGTCTGCGGTTATTTATACTGCTGATTTATCCCGGCAGCGGCTCGCAACATTAAGTTGCAAAGTCACAAGCTTAACAACAGTTTCGATGCACGCAACCCTGTAATAAACTAAAATATCGCTTATATCCGCATTTACCAACGAGTTGTCGCAGCGGTTACGAATCTTTACTTGCATCAGTTACGGAGGGTGGTACTAATTTATTATTCTGAGAAATGCTTACGTTTTCCTCCTCTTACAAATGTTATTTCCTACGTCTCCCTCCCTTGTGTACCTCGTGAAAAGTCATTGCATCACCGGCTCTTAATGTGTCTCCTAACTTTGATGTTTACCATTTTTTTAGTTTTTTTGAGTCATCAGTCTTCTGACTGGTTTGATGCGGACCACCATGAATTCCTCTGCTGTGCCAACCACTTCATCTCAGAGTGCTAACAACATTCTACGTCCTCAATTATTTTCTGGATGTATTCCAATCACTGTATTCCACTACAGTTTTTACCCTCTACAGCTCCCTCTAGTGCCTTGGAAGTTATTCCCCTGGTGCCTCAAAGATGTCCTGTCATCATCTCCCTCCTGCTTCTGTTTTCCACATACGTATTTCTTTCATCGTCGATTCTGGAGAGAATCTCGTCATTCCTTATCTTACCAGTCCACCTAACTTTCAGCATGCACCACATCTCAAATGTTTCGATCATCTTCCATTCCGGTTTCTCCACTGTCCATGATTCGCTACCATATAATTCTGCGCTCCAAACGTACATTCTCAAAATTTCATTGTTTAATATTATCAGACTCCTCTTGGCCAGAAATGCCGTTTTTGTCTGTGGTAGTCTGCTTCTTTGTCCTTCTTGCTCCGTCCATCAACATTAGTCGGCTGTAGTGCTGCTTTGATCATAACTACAGGTGCGGATGGATGGCTCTGAGTACTATGGGACTTAACATCTGAGGTCATCAGTCCCCTATAGCTAAGAACTACTTAAACCTAACTAACCTAAGGAAATCACACACATCCATGCCCGAGGCAGGATTCGAACCAGCGACCGTAGCGTTCGCACGGTTCCAGACTGGAGCGCCTAGAACCGCTCGGCAACAACTGCCGGCAAAGTTCAATTGCTTTTAGTTGTGTTTTAAGTCATGGAGTCTTCAGCCGTTTTTAAATTAAACTTGTTTGTTTTTAAGTGTTAGATTTGTTTGTCCTTCAGGCGAGTTATAGAACTCACTTAGGTGAGGCCTTCTGCCTCCTAAATATTCTGTTTTGAGTCTGAATCTTAAGTTAATGACATTCAAACGTTTTTAAATTTAAGTATTTGTGGCCTTAAGGCATAAGATAGTGTGGCCTTTCAGCCGATAACTAAGTTCAAAAATTTGTCCCGTAATGTTTGGTCAAATAATAAAGTTGTATGTGTTCGAGTGTAACTGACAGCCGCTCATTTTGGCCCCTTTCCACAGTTCCACTGGGCGAAAAGGAAGGCCAACAAATGTTGATTACGCGTGGTCCTAAGTGATCCATCCACGAAGAAGAAGAAGAAGAAAGTGAAAAAAAGGCTCTGTAGCATTTCGTTTAATATTTTCTGTAAAACAAAATTGGAACTCTAAAATCTCTTCAGGAAGCAGGAGAATACCAATAGACTTACCGTGCCAATAGCAGTGAAATCGGTATGCATGCGACAGCAAGGGTCCATATACGTTCCAGGACTCCGAGCATAAAAATGGGATTTTCCGGTGCTCATATGTCGGGTTCTACTGGTGATAAAAAGGTAAGGTCAAGTGTTTAGGATAGTCGTTGGGCTAGGGACCATTTCTATTCCCAACAGAAGAATTTCCTTAGTGTCACTAGCCTACAATACAGGATCAAAGCATGAATATTAGACACTTCCTTCTGCTTAGACAAATGGAGCATATCGGTTGGTTCGTTTTGCACTCGATGAGGTCTACGATGGGCTTGATAGGACTTCCGGCAGCATCCCTAATTCATCGGCGGTTCCTCGAAAACCCCACGGAATGGGTTCTTTTACTATATTTTCTCCGTCGCCAGCCGACTAAAACCCAGCCGAGGGTTCCTAGACGGATATTGATAGAAAATTGTTGAAATTTTTACAATACATTGCTAAGATACAGATCTCAAACAAGTTTGAAAATTTTTTTGACATCTTTATCCTTTTACAAATTACACTTCTACACGTAAAATCCCGTATCAGGCGAAATATAAATAGTGAATAAACGCAGTTAATTGATCAAAATAACAGTATACTCTGTAGGCATATATTTAGAAGAGCCATCTCGTTATTTTCAAACACATTTATTCGTTGTTGAGAAAACCCTAAACACTTGTTTTTTTGTGCTAAAACCCAACTGTGGATTCCGAGACAGTTATGCACAAAATGTGGCTGTAGTTTTTCCATGTATTCATAAGATCCTGATCTCGAGCAGCCTTGAAACTTTTCTTCATACCTTTATCCTTTCCCGAGACACAGAGGTTCTGTTGAGTGGTACTTAAGTAAATAAATTAGTGAAATCAAAGTGAACTAGAAATTAGAATATAAATGGAAAACTTGGTTTAGTTTAGAGAGTTACATACTCGCATTCAGTGAGCAGAACAGCAGAAGAGACAATGACCGTGAAGTCAGCGAGTTCCACATAAGCGGGCGCTGTCGATTCAGCCGTCAGGGCATCGCCCGACCGGCTCACGTGTTTCTCAGTTGTCGCATGTGAGCAAAGGCCCTCGCCTACATTCCAAGAGCCAATGACCGACGTTAAGAAGATTCTTCGAGAAGCTTTTCAACGTGACGGAAGAGGCAATGACCGGCTCACGTGTTTCTCAGTCGTCACATGCGATCAGAGGCCCCCGCCTACATTCCAAGAGCCAATGACCGAGGTCAAGAAGATTCTTCGAGAAGCTTTTCAACGTGACAGAAGAGGCAATGGCCGTGAAGTCGTTCACCTCCAGTGAACTGAAGTGAATAAATACGCGAGACGCGGTGGGCCCGACAGAGGAAGACGGTTGAAGACAGATGAAGACAGACGGAGACGAAGACGAGAGACGAAGGAAGAAAAGAAGAGTAGCAGTAGTTTTCAGTCAGTTTCGGTGCTGAAGACCGTCATGCAAGAAGAGACTGCATCATGCACAGACGCACCAAGTCCGCCGCTGTAATGGAATAGCAAGCAGCAGCCGCGGCGCCAGAAGACAGAAGTTAAAAGGTATTGGAAGTCTGGTTTTTACATACCCGGGTGACTCGTGAGGACGGGAAGGAGACGGCCTCACATCAGTAGTTACCTGTGAGCTGGGATGAAGACCTGACAGCCGAAGACTGGCAAGCGGGAGTCCGTGGTTCGAGTTCGGGACACTGGCCTTCCCCCGCCGCGCCGCTCCGCTGGTCGACGCACAACACACGCGGCCGCTTAGAGAAGAGAAACACTGGGACGCCACACCCAAGGTATCATCCGATGCACGACTTCGCTCGCGATAGTTAAACCGGCCACCTCGCGCTGCACGTCTCCGGTCAGCTGGGCGAGACGGCGACACGGGATACACGCCGCTACGCGTAATCGGACGCCGCCGCCGCCGCCGCCGCCGCCGCCGCCGCCGCTGCCGCAGCAGAAAACTTCACAACGACACAGCTGGCGCTCTCCGAACCAGAACGTCCCAGTAAGATACAGTTGTACGAAACTTTCAATAAAAGTTATCTTATGTAAAAATGATGTTTCATTCGACCTCATACCCGAGCCAAGGGAGAACCCACCCTGCCCACATGTTGTAAGAGAGAAAAGTTAATTTATTTAATATTTTCACCCTGACAGAATGCTTTAGAATGCTCATCCTGACAATTGACAGCATCCAAAGAGAAACCCAGTTACATTGAGTGACAGAAGTGTCACATTTAGTAACACAACTGTTGCATTGGATGTCAGAAGCCGTCATAGTTGTTACATTTGGTGTCAGAGAAAAAACCCTTGGCTCAATATGAGGTGTGAATGACAGTCACTAAAGGTCCACAGTTAGTATTTTTTAATGTGTGAAGGGATAGAGGTTTGCATAGCAGTCGTAATATTTTCTTTATTTAGAAGTGTATTTTGTCTCATGATTTTAAGAGTGTGTCGGAAATATTTAAACATCTTTTAAATTCAGTGTAGTAAGATTGTGTAACTAATAGTTTGTAAAATGATGACACGAAATCGTACAAAGTCAGAGTCAGCACCACAAGCGGTTTCTACTGATGAAGCTATTCAGAGCTTAGTTAATCAAATAGCACAGCTTAAAAATGATAATAATGCATTATTTAAACAGTTGAGTGAGGTTAGGCAAACCAGTTCAATCCCTCCCACCCTAGATTCCTCAGCAGCAGCCTTAGTAACTCCTTTTTCAGGTAAACCTGGCGAGGACATAACAGCCTTTTTTGATGATTTAGTAGCAGCTGCAAAGTTAGGATCATGGTCAGATGAACAGCTCTTACAAATGACAAAGTTAAGATTGACAGGAGAGGCTAAAGCACACGTCTTATACCATGAAGAATTACGGAATGCTCCAACATTTGAGGAATTGAAGAAAGGATTACTTAAACGTTTTCAAAAACAGAACAGCTGTAGATTTTATAGGGAACAGTTAAACACTATCACTCAGAGGCAAAACGAGTCGTTAGAAAGCTTTGTAGATAGGATTAGAAAAGTTAATATTAACACCTATCAGTTGACAACTAGTGATGAAGCAAATAAAGTTATTTTACAAGAGGCAGAAAATAGAGCTCTGGATACATTTTTACGTGGGTTGCCTCCTGAAACGTCCCGTCGTTTCAGGGCAGAGTTTCCTAAAAATTTAGCAGAAGCTGTATCTGTGGCGACAGCTTTTGAAGAAATTGACATTGCCACCAGATACAAGGAGAAGCGAAATATATTTTCAGCAGGAGTACGATGTTTTAGGTGCGATCGACACGGACATATAGCAGAAAACTGCAGACAACCTCAATGCACTAATTGTCAAAGAATAGGTCACACATTCAAGGAATGCAGGTCTAAGGAAGTCTTTGGAAATAGAAATCAGTTAAACTCAAACGGGAATGTCGGATCCGCCGCCAGGCGTTCCCAATAAAATTTCATGCCATTAAGGCGAATGTGAAGGCGGAATGCTGATTATCTGCTACCATACAGGATAAAGAGGCAAGGATACTGGTGGATACAGGCGCAAACGTATCAATAGTAAGTAATGAATGTATTGGAGAAAAGAAATATGACCCTCCAAGGTATAGATTGAGTGGAGTAGGAGGAGGTACAGTGAAGTCATTAGGATGTACATCACTGATTTTCTATATTCACAGTGTACAATTTCAAGAAGATGTAGAAGTGGTAACAAAGGTAACTGACGGGTACGACGCGATCCTAGGGTTGGATTTCCTGAATAAACATCACGCTAAAATCGACCTCAGACAGCAAACTGTAGAACTTAGCGGAATAGTGTTTCAGCTAGGTGACACCGCTGCAAAGGGCCCTCTGCCGCAAGATTTCCCTAACCGGAAGGCGAAATCAACTATACTGCGTGCAACGTCCTTGAAGGTTGATTCGCGGGATCAGATACCATCTGGCTCAGGAAAGCTTCTCTGGATGACCGTTGACCACGAAGTACCTACAGATACAGTGTGTCTAATAGAGCCTTTAGAGGAAAATGAGGAATTAGATTTATCACATTGTTTTGTACGTAGGAGTGTTGTACGGGTTCAAGACGTTGAGGGAGAAAGAAAAGTACCGGTACATATTGACAATTTCGGAGTGGAGGACAAAGAGTTGCATAAGGGAATATTAGTAGCTACAGTCAGTACTTTTGAAGAAGAAGATTTCATTTGGTCAGATATTAATGATGGTCAGAAACCAGACGCCTATAAAACCGCATTGCGCCAGAAGATTGAGAATTTGAAAGGAAAGGATAGAGACACAATAGAAGCAGTTTTAGTTGAGTACCAAGATTTATTTAATGCCGAAGGTCCATTGCCAGCAACAGATATCACACAGCATAGGATCCCAGCAGGAAATAGCCCCCCAGTTTATAGGAAGCCTTATAGAGTTCCGCATCACTTACAGCCGGTACTGGATGAATCTTTGGAACAGCATCTAAAAGATGGAATTATAGAATATTCTGATTCGCCTTATAATTCAAATATTGTAATTATTCCAAAGAAGTCTCCCGACGGTACGAAACGATATAGATTTTGTTGTGACTACCGGCACCTTAACAAACAAACTATCTCAGATGTTTATCCTCTTCCAAACATTACAGATATCATTGACAGTTTGGGTAACAGTAAATACTTTTCAACAATCGATCTACGTAGTGGATATCATCAACTGGAAGTTGCACCTGAAGATAGGCATAAAACAGCATTTTCTACCCCTGGAGGCCACTGGCAATTTAAAAGAATGCCTTTCGGTTTGAAAAATGCACCAGCAACTTTTCAAAGACTACTCGATGGAGTATTGCGAGGACTCAAAACTCAGCAATGTTGTGTATATCTAGACGATATTATTGTATTCTCCAGAGACATTAATGAACATGCTGTGCGTCTGCGTAATGTTTTTCAGAGACTTAGAAAAGCTAAATTAACATTAAATATGGAAAAATGTAGTTTTACATTGACAGAGGTTACATACCTAGGGCATGTCATTAGTGAAAAAGGAATTAAAACAGATCCTCGATTAATTTCGGCAGTTAAGGACTTCCCAACACCACAACGCGTTAAGGAAGTACAAAGTTTCATTGGTCTCGCATCGTATTACCGAAAATATGTTCAAAATTTTGCTGAAATTGCCCGACCCTTAACCCAATTATTGAAAAAGGGTGCAAAATTTCATTGGTCTGAAGATTGTGAATCTGCATTTCAAACCCTTAAAGATAAGTTAACACACAGTCCTGTATTAGCCTACCCAGATTATAATAAAGAATTTATTTTATCCTGTGACGCAAGTGGTCATTCAGTAGGAGTTGTTTTGAGTCAGAATATTAATGGCGCGGAACACCCCATAGCCTATGCTTCGAGACAACTAACAACGGCAGAAAGAAATTATTCCACAACGGAGAAAGAATTGTTAAGTGTTATTTATGGTATCAAATACTTTAAATGCTACTTGTATGGTAGGAAATTCAAGGTCATTACAGACCACGCAGCTTTAAAATGGTTGCTTGGATTAAAGGATCCATCTAGTCGTCTCACGCGTTGGGCCCTATGTCTTTCCGAAATGGATTTCGAAGTTATCCATAAACCAGGCAAAAAGCACACGAATTCAGATTGCCTAAGTCGGAAAATAGCACTTTTGGAAGCAACAGGCCGAGATACTGAGGACTGGAGAAAGGCACAAGATGAGGACACAGAATGTAAAAAATACGCAACTCAAAAGCAATTTTGCTTTGAAGATGGTGTATTATGCCGTAAAACAAAACTTGGACCGCGAATTGTTGTTCCCCAACACCTTAGACAAGAAATAATGGCAGAGGCCCACGATCATATCCTTGCAGGACACGGAGGACAGCGGACAACCGAAAGACGAGTAGCAGAGCGATTTTGGTGGCAAACCAGAAAGCAGGATGTTGCGCAGTACGTTCGTAATTGCATTGCGTGCGCACAACGAGCTGAACTTTCTCGTTCAAAAATACCCTTACAGAGGCTCCCCGAGGCTTCATGTCCATTTCAAATCTGCGGAGTCGATCTCTACGGGCCATTTCATAAAACACCTGCTGGTAATAAGTATGTTCTTACAATTATAGATCACTTTTCACGCTATCTAGCTATGGTGAGTCTCCCAGATCAGCAAGCAAATACAGTTGCCCAAGCTTTAGTTAACAACTGGATACTTAAATTTGGCGTACCTGAAGCTATTATCACAGATCAGGGATCTAATTTTATGTCTGAATTAATGAAACAGCTATGCCACTTATTAAAAATACGCAAATTACGCACAACTCCGTTACACCCTCAGTGCAACGGGCGCACAGAAAGAGTTCATCGGACAATTGGCAAGATGCTTAGTTATTATATTAACGAACAACATTCTAATTGGGATACGTATTTACCAATAATCGTGTCGGTATACAACGCCAAAACGCATGAAGCAACTGGCATGTCACCTTATGAAGTGGTCTATGGGAAAAAAATGCCGTCCCCTTTTGATGTAATCAGGCAGAAAAACGGAAAAGTCGGAGAAACAGTAAGAGATTTCAGTCGAATGATGAAGGATGTATGGAAAAAGGTTCAAAAATCTAATACAACGGCTTTGGAACGACAGGAAAGATTAGGTAATACACAAGCTAAATATCCAAATTACAAAATCGGTCAGTGGGTTATGCTTTCAACTCCTTATATAGCGAAAGGAAAAACGAAGAAATTTGTAACAAACTACAGAGGTCCTTATCAAATTATTGAGATCATGTCACCAGTCAACGTTAAATTGCAACTGCCCACCCGAACTACCATTGTCCATGCAAGTCGTTTAAAACCTTTTAAGGGCGCTCCAGATGTAATTCCTTCAACAATAGTGTCTGCTTTTCCGAAGGGTGGAGGAAGTTCCCGTAAAGGAAAAAGAGTGGCCACGCCAGCACAACATACTGACACGGCACCATATAATTTTCGACCAAGAGTGCGAATGTCCTAGTTGAATCTTAGTAGACTATGGACAGTATACAAATGTAAATAATTAATAAATTATAATGGTTTATTTTTTAAGAAAGAAAAGTTGAACGTAGAAACAAGTAGATCTTGTAGTTAACAATGTATTCCTTCTGTTCTTTGTTTTTGTTTTTACTAGGTTGGTAGGTTCATAACCATGTTGTTTGCTTTTTTCAGAAAACGCCATGCAAGCATTTCCTACACAAAACCTGTCCTACCTCAATCACTCCCTTGACAGTTTCCTTCTGAAGTCATAAACTCACAGCAAGTCAAAATTGATACTAATGTTATGATGCAACATGTCTTACAATTAAAAGGTGAACACAAAACTAAAATTATAATGCTAGAAACGAGTATATCTGGAACCTTTGTGTTGGTGTTTCTGCTTTGTACAGTTTCCTTTTATTTAAGACGAAAAAAGTAAGCCAAATAATAATATACCACTTCATCAAATCCCTGTTAATTGGATACCACACTCTTAACTGGTGTACTTCAGCAGTTACTTTTGAGCATTAGTGTATTAATTTTGTTTATTGTACTTCATTCTTTATTAAACAGTCTCTTGTTAACATAAACAATACTGTAGAATAGATATTCTTACATTAGTATAGGGTAGATTAAACAGCTGTTGCCCTGTAATTTTCTAAGTGCAAAATCTATTTTTTGTGTATTCATTGTCATCAAGATTTGTTACACTTATTACAACCATTTATGTAAGAACTATGTGATTCATGATCTTACAGTGCTTTTGTAAAGTGATAAAGTATTTTCCACATACTTAATGTGAAGCGTGTGTAATCTTCTAACTCGAGAGTTTTCAGTGTTTGTGCTTTTGCCGTGTGAAGAGTCGAGGAATGTTGAGTGGTAAATTCGAGGGCGAATTTCTCCGAAGGGTGGAGGAATGTTGAGTGGTACTTAAGTAAATAAATTAGCGAAATCAAAGTGAACTAGAAATTAGAATATAAATGGAAAACTTGGTTTAGTTTAGAGAGTTACATACTCGCATTCAGTGAGCAGAACAGCAGAAGAGACAATGACCATGAAGTCAGCGAGTTCCACATAAGCGGGCGCTGTCGATTCAGCCGTCAGGGCATCGCCCGACCGGCTCACGTGTTTCTCAGTTGTCGCATGTGAGCAAAGGCCCTCGCCTACATTCCAAGAGCCAATGACCGACGTTAAGAAGATTCTTCGAGAAGCTTTTCAACGTGACGGAAGAGGCAATGACCGGCTCACGTGTTTCTCAGTCGTCACATGCGATCAGAGGCCCCCGCCTACATTCCAAGAGCCAATGACCGAGGTCAAGAAGATTCT
The DNA here is from genome assembly GCF_023864345.2 of Schistocerca serialis cubense. Taxonomy (NCBI): domain Eukaryota; kingdom Metazoa; phylum Arthropoda; class Insecta; order Orthoptera; family Acrididae; genus Schistocerca; species Schistocerca serialis. The sequence continues at coordinate 157,305,818 of NC_064645.1, forward strand.
TCGAGAAGCTTTTCAACGTGACAGAAGAGGCAATGGCCGTGAAGTCGTTCACCTCCAGTGAACTGAAGTGAATAAATACGCGAGACGCGGTGGGCCCGACAGAGGAAGACGGTTGAAGACAGATGAAGACAGACGGAGACGAAGACGAGAGACGAAGGAAGAAAAGAAGAGTAGCAGTAGTTTTCAGTCAGTTTCGGTGCTGAAGACCGTCATGCAAGAAGAGACTGCATCATGCACAGACGCACCAAGTCCGCCGCTGTAATGGAATAGCAAGCAGCAGCCGCGGCGCCAGAAGACAGAAGTTAAAAGGTATTGGAAGTCTGGTTTTTACATACCCGGGTGACTCGTGAGGACGGGAAGGAGACGGCCTCACATCAGCAGTCACCTGTGAGCTGGGATGAAGACCTGACAGCCGAAGACTGGCAAGCGGGAGTCCGTGGTTCGAGTTCGGGACACTGGCCTTCCCCCGCCGCGCCGCTCCGCTGGTCGACGCACAACACACGCGGCCGCTTAGAGAAGAGAAACACTGGGACGCCACACCCAAGGTATCATCCGATGCACGACTTCGCTCGCGATAGTTAAACCGGCCACCTCGCGCTGCACGTCTCCGGTCAGCTGGGCGAGACGGCGACACGGGATACACGCCGCTACGCGTAATCGGACGCCGCCGCCGCCGCCGCCGCCGCCGCTGCCGCAGCAGAAAACTTCACAACGACACAGCTGCCGCTCTCCGAACCAGAACGTCCCAGTAAGATACAGTTGTACGAAACTTTCAATAAAAGTTATCTTATGTAAAAATGATGTTTCATTCGACCTCATACCCGAGCCAAGGGAGAACCCACCCTGCCCACATGTTGTAAGAGAGAAAAGTTAATTTATTTAATATTTTCACCCTGACAGAATGCTTTAGAATGCTCATCCTGACAATTGACAGGATCCAAAGAGAAACCCAGTTACATTGAGTGACAGAAGTGTCACATTTAGTACACAACTGTTGCATTGGATGTCAGAAGCCGTTTTAGTTGTTACAGTTCAAAGTTACTCTACTTGTACACGTAAAATACGGTGTGAGGGGAAAACGCAGTTTATAAAGTGATGTAGTACGGGGAAACATCCTGCAAAGTGTCTCCGTTATCGTCGAGGAACCCTACCTTGTAGTACTGAAGAACATGCAAACTTTTTTGCCCGTAAATTCCAGTCTGATGTGAAAAATATATTTTGCGTTATTTCAGTTTTACAGTCCGTCCCCGGTAGCTGAGTGGTCAGCGCGACAGAATCCTAAGAGCCCGGGTTCGTTTCCCGGCTGGGTCGGAGATTTTCTCCGCTCAGGGACTGGGTGTTGTGTTGTTCTAATTATCATTATTTCATCCCCATCTTCGCGCCAGTCGCCGAAGTGGCGTCAAATCGAAAGACTTGCACCCGGTGAACGGTCTATCCGACGGGAGGCCCTAGTCGCACGACATTTATTTTAGTTTTACAGAAGCAACTATTTAAATTTTGCTGACGAACACAATTCTTTTCATATGAGTTACATGCCCTGCTGCAGAGGCAAAATGCGCTTATCAGAACAGAAAAAATATAAATATGTTGCTGTTTATTTTAAAAGAGTGGAAAGTTGGGCACCAGCTTCCTCATTCTGCTTTCCTCACCACTTTAAAACTTTTCTTAAAAACTTTAGCAAGCAAACACGTTCGCGCTTTTTTATACTGCGAAGAAGACTTTGGTAGTGGGAAACAGATGGAGAGTACTGGAAGACAGCAGACAGTGGTTGTGTTATAGAATGAGCGAGGGAGACAATGGCAGTGTGAAAAAAAAAAAACGGAGGGGAGCAGTGGCAGTGGACAGTGACAGAGATGTGTTAGGAAAAGAGTGAATGAGACAGTGGCAGCGAGGGATGAAAAAAGATAAAGAGAGTAAGTGGAAGTGGGTAAGAACCAGTGATGAAGAGAGACAGAGTATATGGCAACGACAATGAGGGAGATAGAGATAGTGACAGTGAGAAGAGCCAGCAGCAGAAGGAAGGAATGAGATGTTAGCGGTAAGATAGAGCAAGACGGACAAAGTTATAGTGAGCGGAGACAAGAGTAGTAGGACAGAACGAAGCAAGAGAGAGACAAAGAGATTATGACAGTGAGTTGGGCTGACTTAGTGGGAGAGGGCTACTGGAAGTGGATGAATATGAGCGACTTACAGCGATGTGAGTGTGTTACAGTTAAGGTAGCTTGTGGGAGTTTGATATGAGTTGTACTTAAAAAAAAAAACGCGAATAAGTTAGCATGTAAAATTTTTGGGAAAACTGTTGAAGGTGCAGAGTTTGGTGGAATGAGATATCTGGTACTCCACTGTTCAGTCAGAGCCTTGTCAAATAATATTAGCATTATTTCACTGGTAGAATAAAGAATGGATACCGAACAGAAGATAAGTAAAAGAAAAATGATTTCTTTCAAAATAATTTGAAAATATTAAGGGGACGTTTAATATTTTTTGGTTCAAAAATTTGAATTGCATTTTTGGATCCATAGAAGTATTTAGAATCCACCCCTGAAACTGTTTTTCCGAATACGGAACGGAAATGTTTGTTATTCACGGTTGAACCAAAACATGCATCTGCTTGAAATCGGCCTTTTTCACGCATCAGTTTTTTTTTTTTTCTTTCGGAGGATGAGTTATCGTACCGGTGCTCTGGAGGAAACACACAAAATTCAAATGAAAGTTTGAACGCGTGTGATTGAAAGTTGGCCCCCAAGTATTTGTATTCTGATGCGAAAACTGTGGACATTGCGACTTCCCTGGCAGTGAGCAGCTTCAACGAAGGGCATTCAGCAATTCTGAAGACCATGACAACGATGGACGTCACCCTGGGACTCTACTCGACGCAGTTCGCCAAGCATTCGGAGCACCATCGGATTCAAGCGGCCGTACGAGCGGCTCTGGAGCAGCGCAGGGTGGCCCTGGTCCAGCAGAACGCCCTTTATGAGGAAGAGGAAGGACTAGTTTATGGACCCGGAATAGCAGACTGAACGTACGTTACATAATATTGCATTTATATGTAGTCATAACTTCAAACGCGTCTTTCTCGAAATGTTTTTTTCATCGCGCGGTATGGTAACTTCAAATCTACTGAACCGATTTGCATGATTCTTTCTTTCCGATGAAGCTAAGTAAATTTCCTAGCAGTTGTACCGCTTTTATTCCGATCCATCAACTATAAATATTTTTACTTGGCCGACGAAGTCGAAAAATCGATGAAAAAAATTATATATTTTTTCAAATGTTCGCCATTTTGTTTCCTATGGCCCAAATAACTTAAGGGAGGTACAAAGCCTAAAGAATCTTATATACTTCACTAACGTCAACTCAATATTGATTTCAGACGAGCTGGCTGACCTGTGACATACCGCTCGTGGAGGCCTACATTGAAATTTTGTTTCGTTCCGACGGCACTTCCGCCTTTACTCTTCGACATTTCCGGTCGAAAAAATTCCAGTTTGTAGAGGAAATATCAATAAATATTTTGACCAAATTTGACATTGATATCTATAACACATTCCGAGAAAAAAATTCTCAAATAACATGCTTTTCTCGGGCCAAAGATAGTAAACCTCCCCTTAATGAACTGTTCCAACTCTACCATTTATATTTCTTTCACAAGGCTATTTGCTATTATTACAATTATGTAGAGTATTTCGGCATAGTACTTACATTAAGAGAAAATTAGACTAAACACGCTGCTAAGGAGGTGGTCATTCTTGTCTCATCAGTGAATGTTACAAAACCAGACTAGTCAATCTTGCAGACTGTTGCACCTGCAACTAGTGGAGAGGATCTCTCCAGGTAGCGTATGTTTGTATGGCTACGGATACCGATTCCATTATGGTTGCACCTACTATGTATCGTTGAGGCACAGGAGATATTCCGCTACTGCAGTGTCTTAGTCGTGGCGTAAATACTTACAGAGAGCTTTGTGTAGATCGTTCAGAAAAGCGATGATATCCTGCGTGACTGCCAGACACTCTCGTAGTTATGGGCGAGCTATTACGCGAGGTGGTTTGTTTTGCAGTGCTCGTGGTACCTGATGGCACCTGCTGATGCCTGCAGCAGAACTAGAGCGACACTACCGTGTAGGGTATGCGCGGGAAGGAGCCGCTGCCCGTCGTCACCTGGCGACCGTCCCACAGTGGCGCGCCGCTGCAAAATATGGATAACAAGCGCTCCCCGCCGCGGCATCTGAGTGAATTTGCATGTTAACACTGTTTACCGAGGCGGCCGCCCCAACCCCAGCGCCAGACCGCCACACAGCTCGCTCGGTAGCCGGGGGCGGAAACTCAAACTCCGCCCGCAGAACTGGTCTGGAGCGCGGCGCCGCGCTGCCTGCTGCCGCTGCCGCTGCCGCTGCCACTGCTGCTGCTCTGTTGCTACTGGATGCGAACCCCGCTCTGTGCAGTGGCGAATCGCAAGCGCAGCTAACAGTGCGCACGGATTTGAAAAGTCTTACTCAATGTTCCGACTCTGCCTTCTTCATCTACACTACTGGCCATTAAAATTGCTACACCACGAAGACGACTTGCTACGGACGCGGAATTTAACCGACAGGAAGAAGATGCTGTGATATGCAAATGATTAGCTTTTCAGAGCATTCACACAAGGTTGGCGCCGGTGGCGACACCTACAACGTGCTGACATGAGGAAAGTTTCCAACCGATTTCTCATACACTAACAGCAGTTGACCGGCGTTGCCTGGTGGAACGTTGTTGTGATGCCTCGTGTAAGAAAGAGAAATGCGTACCATCACGTTTCCGACTTTGATAAAGGTCGAATTGTAGCCTATCGCGATTGCTGTTTATCGTATCGCGACATTGCTGCTCGCGTTGGTCGAGATCCAATGACTGTTAGCAGAATGTGGAATCGCTGGGTTCAGGAGGGTCATACGGAACGCCGTGCTGGATCCCAACGGCCTCGTATCACTAGCAGTCAAGATGACAGGCATCTTACCCTCATGGCTGTAACGGATCGTGCAGCCACGTCTCGGTCCATGAGTCAACAGATGGGGACGTTTGCAAGACGGCCGGCCGAAGTGGCCGTGCGGTTAAAGGCGCTGCAGTCTGGAACCGCAAGACCGCTACGGTCGCAGGTTCGAATCCTGCCTCGGGCATGGATGTTTGTGATGTCCTTAGGTTAGTTAGGTTTCACTAGTTCTAAGTTCTAGGGGACTAATGACCTCAGCAGTTGAGTCCCATAGTGCTCAGAGCCATTTGAACCATTTGTTTTTTTGTTTGCAAGACAACAACCATCTGCACGAAGAGTTCGACGACGTTTGCAGCAACATGGACTGTCAGCTCGGAGACCATCGCTGCGGTTACCCTTGACGCTGCATCACAGACAGGAGCGCCTGCGATGGTGTACTCAACGACGAACCTGGGTGCACGAATGGCAAAACGTAATTTTTTCGGATGAATCCAGATTCTGTTTACAGCATCACGATGCATGCGATTTTGGCTGCATCGTGGTGAACGCACATTCGAAGCGTGTATTTGTCATCGCCATGCTGGCGTATCACACGGCGTGATGATATGGGACCGACCGGAGTGGACATACGGTTCTAGGCGCTACCGTCTGGAACCGAGCGTCCGCTACGGTCGCAGATTCACACCTGCCTCGGGCATGGATGTGTGTGATGTCCTTAGGCTAGTACGGTTTAATTAGTTCTAAGTTCTAGGCGACCGATGACCTCAGAAGTTAAGTCGCATAGTACTCAGAGCCATTTTGATGGTATGGGGTGCCATTTGTTTCACGTCTCGGTCACCTCTTGTTCGCATTGACGGTACTTTGAACAGTGGACGTTACATTTCAGATGTGTTACGACCCGTGGCTTTACCCTTCATTCGATCCCTGCGAAACGCTACATTTCAGGAGGATAATGCACGACTGCATGTTGCATGTCCTGTACGGGCATTTCTGGATACAGAAAATGTTCGACTGCTGCCCTGACCAGCACATTCTCCAGATCTCTCACCAACTGAAACTGGTCAATGGTGGCAGAGCAACTGGCTCGTCACACTACGGCAGTCACTACTCGTGATGAAAAGTGGTATCGTTTTGAAGCTGCATGGGCAGCTGTACCTGTACACGCCATCCAGGTTCTGACCAGGCGTATCATGGCCGTTATTACGGCCAGAGGTGGTTGTTCTGGGTACTGATTTCTCAGGATCTATGCACCCAAATTGCGTGAAAATGTAATCACATGTCAGTTCCAGTATAATATATTTGTCCAATGTTGATCATCTGCATTTCTTCTTTAATGGCCAGTAGTGTATGAAACGTGTGCTGTCTTGTATTGATGAACCCTGGGGCATGGTTAACGGCTACTGTCTCCCCTATGCAGGATGCTTCAGAAATGGTTGCAAAGAAATCTCACATAGAAATTACAGGCCAAACGTAGCTCAAAATCTCCAATAAACATGGTTCCGCAAATCAACCGTCGCCGAGGGGTCGCATACGCACAGTTAGGAGCCAACTCTAAACGCCCCTGGATACCGCTGTATTTACGTTGACATCTCAAGGTTTGGGATTGATTATCTGTTTGTTTCTACATGCACAACTACTTCTCTTCTCCCCCCCCCCCCCCCCCCACCCCATCCCTCCACCTCCTCCGTGCAATGTGTCGTACCGGCCTCACAGCCGGCCGCGGTGGTCTAGCGATTCTAGGCGCTCAGTCCGGAACCGCGGGACTGCTACGGTCGCAGGTTCGAATCCTGCCTCGGGCATGGATGTGTGTGATGTCCTTAGGTTAGTTAGGTTGAACTAGTTCTAAGTTCTAGGGGACTGATGACCACAGATGTTAAGTCCCATAGTGTTCAGAGCCATTTGAACCAGCCGGCCTCACAGTCAGGTAGAAACGTGAAGGCACCATGGACAGACCAATGAAAGTGCGCTGACATTCACTTCATGGATGGCAAAGCTAATGAAAGTGCCCTTGAGGGTGCACGATTGTATGAAGAAGCTTTTCCTCTCCACATGCAGCCCGACAGGCGTACGTTTGGCCGGTTGCATCAACGACTGAGAGAAACCAAGTGTTTCGGACATCATGTACGAGAAGGTCGACCCAGATCCATAACACCCAATATTGAGAAAATGGTGTTGCTCGTTGTTCACGAACAGCGGAGCACTTCAACAAGGAGGATTGGTACCCAAGAGCGTGTGTTGAGTCATGGCAGTGTGCGGCGGATTTTGCATCGGCAAGTACTCTGTTCATATCATCTCTAGCGAGTGCAGGCCCTCAAAAATACAGACTTTCCTACGAGACATAATTTCTGCCAATGAGTACAACAACAGTGTACCCCGAATCTCTTGTTGTAAACTGTATTCTGTTCACAAAAAACGGTTCAAATGGCTCTGAGCACTATGGAACTTAACATCTGAGGTCATCAGTCCCCTAGAACTTAGAACTACTTAAACCTAACTAACCTAAGGACATCACACACATCCATTCTGTTTACAGGTGACGTTGGTTTTACCCGTGACGGTGTTTTTAACTACCATAACTGTCACATTTGGACCGAAGTCAGTACTAATGAAACATAACCATCACATCAGCTGCGTTATTCGCTGAACGTCTTGGCAGGACTTCTCGGAGACCGCATAACTGCACCACATTTCCTATCACAGAGATTAACCGGACAGCACTATATGCGGTTTCTGTGGACTGTACTTACAGATGTACATAATGGTGTCCCACCGAACCAACGCCCGAATATGTGGTTCATGCATAACGATGCCACAGCGAATTTTCATTTACGGGTGCACCGGTGTCTAGCTCGTACGTGCGGTCAACACTGGATAGGTAGCGGAGGGCCTGTGCCATGGCCTCCAAGCTCTCTGGATTTAAATCCTATGGATTTCTGTGTGTGGAGTCATGTCAAAAGTCTAGACTACGCTACTTAGGTCAACTCTCTCGAGGATCTACGCTTGCAGATAGAAGCAGCCTTCCAGGATTTACAGAACTCCCTTTTGGCTGCCTAAGAGAATTCGCAACTCACTTCAGAGGCGAATTCAATGTTGCATCAGACTCAGTATTTCGAGTACCTACTTTACCGTTTAAAGAAACCATATGTTCCTAGACAATGACGACCCGCAACAGAAAATGTGTTGTATATCGACAGCGGTTGATTTGTGGATCCATGTTTACTGGAGCTTTTTAGTTACTTTTGTCCTGTACTTTCCATGTGTGACTTATTGACCATCACTACTTAAACACCCTGTATTTAACGGGTAGATCAGGATGACGCTCGATTTTGTAACAGATATTCATGATTTTTTTTTCGGTTTAGTATCTGAGAAAAATAGGGGTAAGCTTTTGGGAGAGTCGGGTCGTACACAATACGTACAGAAGCCAAGAGGGATAAGAGTGGACGACCAAGAACGAAATGCTGGGATTAAAAAGGGTGTAAGACAGGGATGTAATCTTTCGCCCCTACTGTCCAATCTGTAGATCGAAGAAGCAATGGCGGAAATAAAAGAAAGGTTCTGGAGTTGGATTAAAGCTCAGGGTGAAAGAATATCAATGATGCTATTCGCTGATGACACTGCTATCCTGACTGCAATGAAGAAGAACTACGTGATCTGCTGAACGGAATGAACAGTCTAATGAGTATAGAGGATAGGTTGAAAGTAAATCGAAGAAATACGACGGTAATGAGAATTAGTAGAACTGAAAACATCGAGAAACTTTAACATTAGGATTGATGGCCACGACATTCATGATTTTTTTTCGGTTTAGTATCTGAGAAAAATAGGGGTAAGCTATAGGGAGAGTCGGGTCGTATACAATACGTACAGAAGCCAAGAGGGATAAGAGTGGACGACCAAGAACGAAATGCTGGGATTAAAAAGAGTGTAAGACAGGGACGTAATCTTTCGCCCCTACTGTCGAATCTGTAGATCGAAGAAGCAGTAGCGGAAATAAATGAAAGGTTCAAATGGCTCTGAGCATTATGGGACTTAACATCTGAGGTCATCAGTCCCCTAGAACTTAGAACTACTTAAACCCAACTAACCTAAGGACATCACAACATCCATGTCCGAGGTAGGATTAGAATCGGCGACCGTAGCGGTCGCGACGTTTCAGACTGAATCGCCTAGAACCGCTCGGCCGCAATGGCCGGCGTGTTCACGAAGTGGATGAAGTTAAGGCATTCTAATAGCAGTGCATCAAAATAACCAATGACGAACGGAGCAAGGAGGACACCAAAAGCACACTAGCACTGGCGAAATGGGCATTCCTGACCAAGAGAAGTCTACTAGTATCAAACACAGGCCTGAACCAGAGGAAGAATTTTTTGAAAATGTACGTTTGGAGTACAGTATTGTACGGTAGTGAAACATGGATTGTTGGAAAGCCGTAGCAGAAGAAATTCGAAGCATTTGAGATGTGGTGCTAGATACAAATGTTGAAAATTAGATGGAGTGATAAGGTAAGGAATGAGGAGGTTCTGCGCAGAACCAGAGAGGAAAGGAATATGTGGAAAACACTGACAAGGAGAAGGGACAGGATGATAGGACATCTGTTAAGACATCAGGGCAAAAGCTGTAGAGGAAGACAAAGATTGGAATACATCGAGTAAATAACCGAGGGCGTAGGTTGTAAGTGCTACTCTGAGATGAAGAGGTTAGCACAGGAGAGGAATTCGTGGCGGGCCGCATCAGACCAGACTGATGACTCAGAAAAAAAGTAACACTGCTGACCATTCCGTTCGTGACGAGACTGTAACACACGAGCATCTTTGTAGGACTGTGCGTTATCTTTGGTCACTGGCGTCTCTTGGATTTCTTATTTACGTACAGTCGAGCTGCTTAGGTATGCACGCCAATAGCGTTTGCTGTGAAGCTGCCGATACTCAGTCCTGCATACGCCAGTCCATTTTGTTTCATTTTATCGACTGCACGAGCCACGTGGGAGCCCATTTTTTGGAAGGCTATTACAAGTGAAGTGACCACGAAATTTTAACATTTTATTAATAATTTTATAGCTTTTACATATTCCTGTGTAATAATTCTGACGGTGAAGGCTTGATAGGAACGTGTCAGTTTTTGTGATTTTAACACTGAGAATAAGAGAAATTCTTGAATGGAACGGGCATTCATAATAGGTACATTGTAGGCCGTTATTAAATAACGAAAGCAGATAAAAGTTTGCCGTAATCTCAAACGTTCCTACCGATTTTCTTTTCGAATATTTCAGTGATGGAAGTGGTGCAAGAGCTCATAGATCTGTATGGTGCTGATTTTTGTAACTATCTGTTTCTGCATACAAAGACTCGGTCCGCATATAATTATTGTGCACACTATTTTCGCGGCTCTAAATGTGTGGCTACTTTAACCATTAAAATATGTGGATATTCCAGCAGAATACAGACTGGGAGACTTTTAGCGCACAGGGAAACACACGGTGTGTTCCTGAGTTAGACATTTCGTTAAATTTGCTCGACTAGTGCAGACGTTCATGGAATCTCTATTTTCCGGCGGCTGGGGAGTGTTTTAGAACACCTTTATTTTTATTTTTTTTGTACTTCGTCAAGTTACATACGTTTGACGCCGTTGACGTTATTTTCGAAGGCTCCTTCCAGTGCCATGTATAGAGAGCATATAGTTCCATGAAAAGAAAGAAAAAGTCAGAACAATATTTCGACAGGTGTAAACATTAAGAATTACATGCGTGCGTCAGAACTTTCATCACATTATGTGTTACACAGTCTAACTCAGAGAAAACAAGACCTAGATATATTTTCTCGATCTGCATATATGTAGTGTGTGGCCTCTTTTAACTGTTCTGTGTAATGTAACACAATCGCACGGTTTGTTTGAGTGTTGCGTGCACTCCCTTGTCTGGCCCGCGTTCTTCCTGTTCTTAACTTATCGTCTTGTAATAGCAGTAGTGGCGTCTCGTTTCCTTCTTGTGTTTATGGCACCACTGAGTTTGCTAGTATTGTTTGTCCGCGAGTGGCAGAAGCAGCGGTTATCGATAGCCATTACTGAGGTACTATGTTTGGTGCGCCAGCTTGTACGAGGTGCGGCTAGAAAAAAACCGGACTGATGCTGGAAAAAACATTTATTTACAATTATTTAGAATTTCATGTTATCTCCTGCAATGTACTCTCCTCCTCGGTCTCTACACCGCTCCATACGAATTTTCCACTGTTCATAGCAATGCTGCAGATCATTTTCGGTAAGTCCATACATTACTTCCGTCGCTTTTTCTTTTACTGCTTCAACAGTCTCAAATCTAGTTCCTTTCAAAGCTGACTTGACTTTAGGGAAAAGAAAAAAGTCACAGGGGGCCAAATCAGGTGAGTAGGGTGGATGATCTAAGATGGGAATGTTGTGTTTTGCCAAAAACGTCTTCACTGACAACGCACTGTGAGCTGGGGCATTGTCTTGGTGAAGGATCCATGACTTTTTTCTCCACAAATCGTTCCGTTTTCTCAGTACTCGCTCACGTAGGGTAGCCAGGACGCTAATGTAGTAATGCTGATTCACTGTTTGTCCCTCTCGTACCCAATCAATGTGCACAATCCCTTTGATGTAAAAAAAAAAATCATCATTGCCTTGAATTTCGATTTTGACATTCGTGCTTTTTTTTGTCGTGGAGAACCAGGAGTTTTCCAATGCATCGATTGGCGTTTAGTTTCGGGATCGTAAGTAAAAAACCACGATTCATCGCACGTAAAAACATTTTGTGAGAAGGTGGGATCACTTTCAATGTTTTCCAGGATGTCAGAACAAATCATTCTTCGGCGTTCCTTCTGTTCAATTGTGAGACACTTTGGAACCATTTTTGAACACACTTTGTTCATGTTGAAACTTTCATGAGAATCTGCCTAACACTTTCCTTGTCAACTCCTGTTAACTCAGACACTGCTCTGATTGTTAAACGGCGATCTTGTCGAACAAGTTTACCGATTTTTTCAATGTTTGCACCAGTTTTTGCTGACAATGGTCTGCCAGTGCGAGTGTCATCACTGGTGTCTTCGCGGCCATCTTTAAATCGTTTAAACCACTCAAACACTTGTGTTCGCGATAAACAATCATCGCCGTACACTTGTTGTAATATTACAAACGTTTCACTTGCAGATTTTCCTAGTTTGAAACAAAATTTGATGTTAACACGCTGTTCTTTCTGTACACTCAACATTTTCCGACGCACAGACAAAACGTCAACTACTTAAAACAGACGCCACGGGCAGACTGAGTGCAGGAGGCAGATGAAACTCGAGCAGTAGGCGGAGCGAGAGTCACGTGACAGGCCACGCGACTTTCAGCCTTATTGCATTCTTTTTATTGTTTCACCAGTACTAGTCCGGTTTTTTTCTAGCCACACCTCGTATTTCTGGGCCGTCGTGTGTGTCAGGCAGTTCGGCTTCGGACGGAGCAGCGAGGAGGTCCACAGTGCGGGGGCAGGCCTGGACTGCTGGTGGCGTGCAGGCACTGTCGGATCAAAGGGCTGTGGCCGACGACCGAACCCAGGACGTTTGAAGCGGAGTGAACGTTATCCAGTACTGAAACCTCCACTGTTGGAGATCTCGCTGTTGTTCGCGTGTTGCAGCTCCCAGGGTCAGTGAGACCAACCGCAACAAGTGGAGTCTGTCAGGTTGGCGGAAGCTATTAGCCGCCTTCTACTGTTTGATATTAGTTTCAATTTGGTGTTATTATTGGTGAAGTGCAACCAGCGGTATCTTACTGCCTAGTGGCTGGTAACGCCCCAGTTACCTGCTCTCGATGACAGCATAATTTGTGGCAGGGTACGTTTCCTTGTCTTGCCTTTTGGTGTTTTAAACACCAGACTCTGCAGATGCAGTGCCGTCTGTCACTTCACCCTCGCCTGAATTATTCCATTGTGTACTGGTTATCTGGCGTTAGGTGGATTTGTAAGAAGGTTGATCGGCGTTCAAACCGTCTCTAGTGTGAGTTGCCAGTTTCACCGTTTACATAGTTGTAGTGACCTTCCTTAGGTCGATCCAGGGAGAACTGCCTGTGGACCACTCCAACTTACTTGGTGAAGTTGTCATAATTGTCTAAAATTTACCCTAATGTTTTATTGTGTAACTGTTTCCCTCATTTGTAATTCAGGCCTTCAGCCGTTAATTGTTTGTAACATTGCTTGTGGCCTTCAGCCGACAAATAATTTTCAAATCTGTCTTAATAAGGCCTTCAACTGTTACTATAGCTTGTTACAGTTCATGATTGTTTAAGAAGAAAATATTTTTGTATTTTTAACGTGTAATGGCCGTCCTCACTTGTAATTCAGCCGTTGAGTATTCTGAAATTGCTTGTGGCCTACAGCCGACGAATAACTTTAATTTTTTTCTTAATCAGACCTTCAGCTGTTGATTGTGTGTAGCATTGCATGTGGTCTTCAGCCGACGAATAATTTGCAATTCTTTCTTAATAAGGCCTTCAGCAGTTACTATAGCTTGTTTAAGAAGAAAATATCTTAGTATTTCTTAGAGGTGTAACTGCCTTCCTCACTTGTAATTCTGGCCTTCAGCTGTTCAGTACTCTGAAGTTGCTTGTGACCGCCAGCTGACAAATAATTAGGAATTCTTTCTTAGTAAGGCCTTCAGTTGTCAGTGTAGTAAATTCCTTTAAAATGATTGTTGAAAATTATTTCCTCAAATAAAATTTATGTCTTTACTGTAGCCAAAGGTAGCTGGTTAAGGCCCCATCCACAATCATTGCCTTACCCTGCTTCCCCTGAATACCAGGTCACACCGTTCCTAGCGTACATGCGATTTCCTCCAACGGATAACAATAATAATAAATTACACAAATCAAAAAATGTTTTGCATCACCGAGAGTTCCGTAACCTGTACAGAAAACTGGAATAGAGATCAACATAAACATCATTTCCGCCCTTTTTATTGCTCATGAAAACCACACATTGCATTTTGTACCACCACACAGCGAGACCTTCAGAGGTGGTGTTCCAGCCTGCTGTACGCAGCGGCACCTCTAATACGCAGTAGCACGTCCCCTTGCAGTGATGTATGCCTGTATTTGTCGTGGCATACCATGCAAAAGTTCATCAGGACACTGTTGGTGCAGATTGTCCCACTCGTCAACGGCGATTCGGCGTAGATCCCTCAGAGTCGCTTTGGGTCATCACGTCCATAAACATCCCTTTTCAATCTATCCCAGGCATATTCGATAGAGTTCATGTCTGGAGAACCTGCTGGCCACTCTAGTCGAGAGATGTCGTTATCCTGAAGGAAGTCATTCACAAGATCGAACCGCAGTATTGACCGTCTAGGCACGGTTGAACTACAGACAACACTAGCCGTGTACCTCCTTCGTGGTGGAATGAATGGAACTGATCAGCTGTCGGACCCCCTCCGTCTAATAGGAACTGCTCATACATGGTTGTTTACATCTATTGGCGGGTTTAGTGACGTCTTTGAACAGTCAGAAGGACTGTGTCTGTGATACAGTTTCCACAGTCAACGTCTATCTTCAAGATTTCTAGGAACAGGGGTGATGCAAAACTTTTTTTCATGTGTTTATTATTATTACTATTATATCACTGGCACCATCCTACGGCCAGACTTACTGCAAGTGACAGTTAACTTCCCTATAACTTGTTCCTAGATTTTCTATATTCCTCCAAACGAGTCCGTTATTGCTTCTTAGCAAATATTACCGACTTTCGTCAATTTCGGCCCCACAATTTACCGAAAAGCTTTCTTTCTTCTGTGTTTTGTCTATCCCTCCTACTTTATGGATAGTAATGCATTCTGCCGCGTAGAGAACTTGACATCTTATTACAGTGGAACAATGCTTGGTCTTCGCGTTTAAGGTTATCGATTTTTTACTGTAGATATCCGTGGTGATTTTATACGCCGTCTCAGCCTTGTGGTCTCTATTGCCATTCACACCTATATTTAATCCTCTGGTTTAAATAATGTCTACAACATCCTTAAATTTTTGAACTTTTTTCTTCCCTCCAGCGTCTCTTTCTATTGAGGCAGTGGCATCGAATATGTTAGTCACGTACTTTGTTTTGGGTGTAAATACTTTTTTTAATCTGCTTTATAAGAATTTTTCAGAAAAAGATATACTTGAATTGTAGTTCAGTCTATGTTTCTGTCAAAAATCACTTGGTCAAACAGTTGATTCTGACTCTTTTTTTCAGCCATAGCTTTATTACCGACAGTTGATTTTGACAACTTTCTTTGGCAATAGTTTAGTTCCAGCTTCTTGTATTGCATTTTTCCATTCCCTGACGATTCTTTTGAGCACACATTTTAAGTGTGCGGGTGAATGTCTTATTTCAAGTGGTGTCGATGTATTATCGAAAATCTTTATTTTGTTTGTTGCCCTGTTCACAAAATTACAAGCTTTTATAAAAATCGATAAAAGTGGTGAAATTTTTCTCTTTTGTTAGTCTGTAACGTCAGATTACTGAGATGTTGAAAATTTGTGTAATATCATGAAAGAATATTTCTCTATATGTTTATGCGCTAAGAAATGTTTTTTAAGTTTTTGGGAGGACGATGATACCGCTGAATTATTTTGTACCTATATTGTCTCCTTTTGTGTGAAGTGGGTTAGTTACCGCACATTTTCGTTATCCAGTATTTCCCGCAGCATTTTTGTATTTTTAAGATTAGACAGCACAGAAAATTTCTTAAAAAAGTTTAGACCAGCTGGGTTTCATGTTTCTGCCAATATGACTTGTTCTCCACCCTTTATGGTTTCATTAAATTTCGGATTATTGTCTGTATTTCTACTCAAACAGGTGTCAGTAAATTAAGTTATGATTGTTTTCTAATTATTGAAATGATAATTATCTCTATTGTTTTTTGACAGTTGTAGTTACTTCATCAGTAGTTACTGATCTGGCATTGTTGTTGACTGCCGTATCTAAATTTTTTTTTGCAATGCACAGACTTCAAGACTGATATTTCGGCAATTTATTCTTAAAAATTCTTCAGAGCTTTGTGGTGTTGGTATTTTAAATAATAGTTCGATAAATTCTAGGTGCTGCTGGCTGAATTTCCTCTTGGCATTTCTCATTGCTTTGCCTTATTTCCTAGTTTTCTCGGAAGTTTTGATAATTTTTTTTGGGTATTGTAAGTCTATTATTTCTTCCATTCTTAGATCGTATTTCTCAGACTTTTTTGTGCCCAATTACTGTGTTTTATGTGCTAAATATTAAATGAATTTAAACGTGCACTGCATATCTAATATTCTTAGCATGTACGACTAATATTTCTTTGAAGAAAGAGTCGGTAAAACTTGAAGTCCAACGCATTATAAATCGCAAGATTACTGAAGGGGTAGGCACATTATATGTAAGGATTCATAATATCGTCAGTGAAACTCTTGATATGATCAAGTTCCGAATGCTATAGCTACTACGTTTGATGAGCTCCGGTAGGCCACTTACTTTCCGAAGATCCAGAAGTATCCAAATTTCGATAAACGTGTTGTAGTTAGCCACTGTAGGTTTTGTGATGAAATAATTTCCTATTTCGCTGTTAATATTGAATGTTATTTTTCATTTATTTTATCAGGAAGTTGAAGCAAAATTGCTGAAGGGAAGATATGAGACAATAGTAAGAAAGTCATCATAGGAAACATGGATTCAACAATATTAAGGGTTCAGTGAGTATTCCACCGTTAGGTTCTGAGGGGAGAGAATGAATGGTAAGAGGACATCATCGTGGCGTCAGCGAGAGGGACAAAACTGTCCTCCGACGTGGCAGAACAAATGGTAGGTGTTGATTTGCAAGACCTAGCGGATCTAGTATTAGCGTCATAATTGGAAAACACTATGGAAGATTTCCGATCCAACAAAGCAGGAGGGGATGGATAAAACTCCTGGACTGTTCTAAACCAAGTAACACCAAAATGATTAATCGAGTTAATGTATAGAAACTATGACACTGGGGACATATGAAAATTTCGGAAGAATACATATTTGCAATCTCGAAGATAATAAGGGCAGATAAATTTGACAATTATAGCACAATCAGCTTGACATATCATCCATCCTAGAGAACAAGGTATACGAATTGGAAAAGAAAATTGAGGACATGCTATGTGAGGATCAATTCGACTTTAGTGTATGTATAGTGTATGAAA
This sequence comes from Schistocerca serialis cubense, assembly GCF_023864345.2. Lineage (NCBI taxonomy): Eukaryota > Metazoa > Arthropoda > Insecta > Orthoptera > Acrididae > Schistocerca > Schistocerca serialis. Next base: position 157,322,954 of record NC_064645.1, read on the forward strand.
CCCAAAACCCAATTAGGAAAGACCATCATGATGTAAAGTAGGGAAAAGTTATCCTGACAGGTACGAAAACTTTGCCGATGGTATAACACCAGAAAGTCTTGATAAACACCAACATTAAGCACTACAGAGTATGTTTTGGTAGAAAGGAAGAAGAACGAAAGGTCATCTTTAGTTATTTGCCAAGCATCTAAGTAATAATTGCAAATTAATACCATGAAAGTTAAGTCCAAAGAAATGTCGGTCAGAGAGAACTTTTATGTGGAAGAGAGTTGTAAACGCAACGAAGAAATTCGGTGCGTCTACAATACTCATTCACGGAAAAAGTAAGTCGCTTGCTGCCTATCGTGCTATCAAGTCATACGAGAGCAGCTCTCTCCATAGATGAGCGAACGCAGCACGACGAGTTTGTTTCACTTTCAAGTGTCGTTGTTGCGTGACGTAGACACACGGATTTTGTGAACTGATATTCAGACTAGAGAGTTGAACCGAGATAGTATGCTCACTGTGTATATCGAGTTGTTGCACTTTGTTAACGGGAGTAGGCAATATTGGACTCAACATTCATATAAGTGAACTTATAGAAACGAATGGACAAAGTTTCAAAAGGCTATAATACACGTTTAGTCTCGAGTAGGAGACATTGACACGAATACATGAAGAAGATACAATTACGCCGAGGGATAAAGCTGTCATAATTGTCACGGTACTTGAAACTAATAGAACTGCCAGTGCTAATTAACCGTGTGTGCGTGTGGCGTGATGTTTATAAAGTACTTAGCGAAAAGGAACAATAAAATTGTTCATCAAAACTGGAAATTCAACGTGTCGCCTCCATCATTCTATGAATATTTGGTAACTGTTCATCAAAAGTTAATGAACAATGACTGTTTAACTTGGAAGTAAATTCGTGGACTGTTAGTTGTGACAAGGAAGGTTTGGATATGCATAATATCACAACCCAAGATAATTAAGACATTGTTAAAGAGTATCTGTGGATCTCGCTTCTTATAGAGAGAACAATTTTACTTAGCAACTAACAAACAACGACCAATACGATCTGCAATTGAAATTTTTCCTTGCTTTTGGTGATGTGGGCGATGCGCATGAGGGAAGATTCATCATTACTGCACTAAAGTGTTAACCGGGCGCATAATAATTAAACTTCAAATCGTAAGAGACAATCAGAGTGCGCAGTTCGCATTAATAAGGAAACTGTGCGGACTCGCTATCAAACTTTAATCATTACGCGAGGAACGATTTCTTAAGAGCTTTTTCAGATCTTGTCTCTCGTTAACCGACGGAGACATCCATCATCGCGCATCGCGTCTCGACTCCACCGACCGAGCTGTATCAGTAACAGCTCCACGGTGTCGACAACACCAGCACGCGGCGGAGAGGGGACGTCACAAAAGGCACCACAGAGATACTTCTGACCCTTCAATGGGTAGTTCAGGCAAATCTTAACAATAATCAAGACATCTACTGAGGATCGGTCAGCATAAAAAAGCGTTGGACAATGTACCGGGTATAAATTAGAAAACTGAATAATGTAGATAGAGAGGGACCTGGGAGGCCAAGTATGACGAAAGTGACGGCTGAGCACGCGATCATCACCAAACGAGGCGCGCAAGAGATCTTTCGCGCGTCTAGCAGTATGGGTGGAGCGCCATCCTGCATAAACATCGTACGTTCCAGCAGGTGTTTATCAGCCAGGCTGGGGATGATGCGATTCTGTAACATATCGGCGTACCTCTCACCCGTCACGGTAGCAATCACTGATGTTTTGCTGTCCAGCGCCATCTGTCGAACATTTTGTGAACTTTGTTTTTTTTGTTTTAAAAAAACCCCATGTCATTCCAAGTATGTGTGTCAATTTTTAACTCTCTATCTACATTATTCCATGGTTTATTAAGTTTTCATATTTATACTGACTTTTTGATCACCCGGTTGATACGTGCTAGATCGAAATTTTCAGAAATATGTGTATACACCGTAAAGAATAACGAGTAGTACAATAAGTATAAAAGTCAGGAGGGAACAATAAGAGTGTACAACATGACAGGAGCGCTAAAAATTCATGAGGGAATTCGTGTAGTACATATAACACCTGAATTCATTGGGAAGATGCAACCAAGTATGGGTGCGTCCTAGACGCTGGTATTTACTTTACCATAAATCACTAGACTGACTGGTGAGAATTCCTATGAACAATGGAAAGTAAGGGCAAAAAAGAAAGATAGAACTTGGCTAGTGGTCAATTGTAAAGTTAGGAAGCCAGAGAGAATGAGAGAAATTAAAAAAGAACGCGCAAATTAAACCGATACCATACGATATAACTCGAATAATTGGAGAAAACGCAGAGGAGGGAATGGACATTTCAAACGTAAACGTGCCCACAGTGAAGCACGTGCGATGGCTCCTGGTTTTGTGATTCATCAAATTCCACTGAAATGTAGCGCCAGTGCAGTGTATAAAATCTTATTCTCCTGGACGACGCACGCGCCCCTCGTTGCTGGAAGGTGCAAGAATTAACAGCGCCACCGTAAAACGTTTAAGGGGTTGTAAAATTTAAATTTAGATTAGAGCTGAAGTGCGGGCAAATACCTCAACACTTTTACGGGGGAATGAAGGTGCTCGCCGCCGTAAGCCGGATGCTCCGGGTCAGATCGCCAGGAAATGGAATCCGCCGGCCAGCGGCTGCGAAGGGCTGTAAAATTTTTCCGAGCATCCGCCGCCTCTCTGCAGGAACGCAGAGCCCTGACAACATTGCTGTGCGTACCGCAGCTGGAACTAGGCACAGCAACCGAGTTAGAAAACTGCTGCGGAAACAAAGGGAATTACACAGCAAACATAAACATAGCCAAAGCCCTGCAGACAAACAAAAATTACGCGAAGGGAAATGTACGAGTAGTGTGAGGAGGGCTAAGCGAGAGGCGTTCAATGAATTCGAAAGTAAAGTTCTCTGTACTGAATTGGCAGAAAATCCTAAGAAATTTTGGTCTTATGTCAAAGGAGTAGGTGGATCAAAACAAAATGTCCAGACACTCTGTGACCAAAATGGTACTGAAACATAGGATGACAGACTAAAGACCGAAATACTAAATGTCTTTTTTCAAAGCTGTTTCACAGAGGAAGACTGCACTGTAGTTCTTTCTCTAGATTGTCGCACAGATGACAAAATGGTAGATATCGAAATAGACGACAGAGGGATAGAGAACAAATCCCTCAAAAGAGGAAACGCCGCTGGACCTGATGGGATACCAGTTCGATTTTACACAGAGTACGCGAAGGAACTTGCCCCCTCTCTTGCAGCGGTGTACCGTAGGTCTCTAGAAGAGCGTAGCGTTCCAAAGGATTGGAAAAGGGCTCAGGTCATCCCCGTTTTCAAGAAGGGACAACGAACAGATGTGCAGAATTATAGACATATATCTCTAACGTCCATCACTTGTAGAATTTTGGAACACGTACTATGTTCGAATATAATGACTTTTCTGCAGACTAGAAATCTACTCTGTAGGAATCAGCATGGGTTTGGAAAAAGACGATCGTGTGAAACCCAGCTCGCGCTATTCGTCCACGAGACTCTGAGGGCCATAGACACGGGTTCTGAGGTAGATGCCGTGTTTCTTAACTTCCGGAAGGCGTTCGATACAGTTCCCCACAGTCGTTTAATGAACAAAGTAAGAGCATATGGACTATCAGAGCAATTGTGTGATTGGATGGAAGAGTTCCTAGATAACAGAACGCCGCATGTCATTCTCAATGGAGAGAAGTCTTCCGAAGTAAGAGTGATTTCAGGTGTGCCGCAGGGGAGTGTCGTAGGACCGTTGCTATTCACAATATACGTAAATGACCTAGTGGATGACATGGGAAGTTCACTGAGGCTTTTTGCGGATGATGCTGTGGTATATCGAGAGGTTATAACAATGGAAAATTGTGCTGAAATGCAGGAGGATCTGCAGCGAATTGACGCATGGTGCAGGGAATGGCAATTGAATCTCAATATAGACAAGTGTAATGTGCTGCGAATACATAGAAAGATCCCTTATCATTTAGCTACAATATAGCAGGTCAGCAACTGGAAGCAGTTAATTCCATAAATTATCTGGAATTACGCGTTAGGAGTGATTTAAAATGGAATGATCATATAAAGTTGATCGTCGGTAAAGAAGATGTCAGACTGAGATTCATTGGAAGAATCCTAAGGAAATGCAATCCGAAAACAAAGGAAGTAGGTTACAGTACGCTTGCTCGCCCTCTGCTTGAATACTGTTCAGCAGTGTGGGATCCGTACCAGATACGGTTGATCGAAGTGATAGAGAAGATCCAACGGAGAGCAGCGCGATTAGTTACAGGATCATTTAGTAATCGCGAAAGCGTTACGGAGATGATAGATAAACTCCAGTGGAAGACTCTGCAAGAGAGACGCTCAGTAGCTCGGTACGGGCTTTTGAAGAAATTTCGAGAACATAACTTCACCGAGGAGTCAAGCGATATATTGCTCCCTCCTACGTATATCTCGCGAAGAGACTATGAGGATAAAATCAGATAGATTAGAGCCCACACAGAGGCATACCGACAATCCTTCTTTCCACGAACAATACGAGACTGGAATAGAAGGGAGAACCGATTGAGGTACTCAAGGTACCCTTCGCCACACACCATCAGATGGCTTGCGGAGTATGGATGTAGATGTAGAAGTCAGTGACTGCATTCAGTGCCAAAGAGAGTGTAGGTCGCTTCCCGAAAGAATTCCCAGAACTCGTTTCTGAAGATTTAGGAAAGGCTAATACTTTTGTTGCACATATTACTGTGAAAGACAACGCACAGATGAATTTTTGTGGGCCAGAAGTGTTCCCTTTGCATTACGGGAAAGAGGTTGCTGAACTTAAAGAATTGCACGATAGCAGAGCTACCGCGCCCATAACAGTTAGTGAACGGGCTAGTCTACTTTTTTTGCTTCCCAAACCTTCCGTTCGCATTCCCCTCTGTATTGGCTTTAAGACTATAGGCAAACCACAAACTGCGATTGATACTTATCCATTGCCTAGCCCGGAGGATCCCATGGACAGATTAGCATTAGTCGGTACTTTTCAAATATTGGTTTGCGTGACGCATATCTTCAAATACCACTAGATGAAGAATGTGAAAACATGTGCGTTGTGAACCCTCCACCACACACCGTCAGGAGGCTTGTGGAGTATGGATATAGATGTAGATGTTCGTGCTGCATGTTGCAAACGCTCTGACACGGCCAGGTGGCGCGGTATTTGCATTTGCATTTTGGAACATGCGGATTCGAATCGTTGTCCTGCCGTCCTGATTTCGGTTTTCCGTAGTTGCACTAATACGTTCTTGGTATCTGCGCTGTGGTTTCCTAAATATGCCGTTTATTTCTTTCCTTCATCCAACTACCCGTAGTAACATCGACGTGAAACGACTTCTTACGTGCAGCATTGGAAGATGTCTGATGATCTCAGATCAGAATGGTTAGCACTACACGTATCAAATGTAAACACTCACAGAAAACCACGACGATAAAATAGAAGAACAAATAAAAAAATAACAAATAATTAGTCTACTGCTTATAAACTGATATCATTCATCAGACAGTAACACATTACTAAAACAGTTACGAGAATGTTGCTGATTACGTGAACAGAAAAGTCATCGAACAAAATATTCCTCTTCACCGGAGAGTTGCACATCCTGGCCAAGTCTTGGAACGTTAGTGAACCCTCATATAAAGTCTAAAAATATCTGAACACGTGTACCATGCCGCAGTAGTGTTTCCTTTGTACACTACTGGCCATTAAAATTGCTACACCACGATGATGACGTGCTACAGACGCGAAATTTAACCGACAGGAAGAAGATGCTTTGATAAGCAAATGATTTGCTTTTCAGAGCATTCACACAAGTGGTGCCGGTGGCGACACCTACAACGTGTTGACACGAGGAAAGTTTGCAACCGATTTCTCAGACACAAACAGCAGTTCACCGGCGTTGCCTGGTGAAACGTTGTTGTGATACCTCGTGTAAAGAGGAGAAATGCGTACCATCACGTTTCTGACTTTCATAAAGTTCGGATTGTAGCCTATCGCGATTGCGGTTTATAGTATCGCGATATTGCTGCTCGCGTTGGTCGAGATCCAATGACTGTTAGCAAAATATGGAATCGGTGGGTTCAGGAGGGTAATAGGAAACCCCGTGTTGGATACCAACGGCCTCGTATCACTAGCAGGCGAGATGACAGGCATCTTATCCGCATGGCTGTAACGGATCGTGTAGCCACGTCTCTATCCTGAGTCAACAGATGGGGACGTTTCAAAGACAACAACCATCTGCACGAACAGTTCGACGACGTTTGCAGCAGCATGGACTATCAGCTCGGAGACCATGGCTGCCGTTACCCTTGATGCTGCATCACAGACAGGACCGCCTGCGATGGTGTACTCAACGACGAACCTGGGTGCACAAATGGCAAAACGTCATTTTTTCGGATGATTCCAGGTTTCGTTTACAGCATCATGATGGTCGCATCCGTGTTTGGTGACATCGCGGTGAACGCACATTGGAAGCGTGTATTCGTTATCGCCATACTGGCGTATCACCCGGCGTGGTGGTATGGGGTGCCATTGGTTACACATCTCGGTAACCTCTTGTTCACATCGACGGCACTTTGAACAGTGGACGTTACATTTCAGATGTGTTACGACCCGTGGCTCTACCGTTCATTCGATCCCTGCGAAACCCTACATTTCAGCAGGATAATGCACGACCGCATGTTACAGCTCCTGTACGGGCCTTTCTGGATACAGAAAATGTTCGACTACTGCCCTGGCCAGCACATTCTCCAAATCTCTCACCAACTGGGAACGTCTGCTCATTGGTGGCCCAGCAACTGGCTCGTCACAATACGCCAGTCACTACTCTTGATGAACTGTGGTATCGTGTTGAAGCTGCATCGGCAGCTGTACCTGTAGACGCCATCCAAGCTGTGTTTCAATGGCCATGCGTATCAAGGCCGTTATTACGGCCAGAGGTGGCTTTTCTAGGTACAGATTTCTCAGCATCTATGCACCCAAACTGCGTGAAAATGTAATCACATGTCAGTTCTAGTATTTGTCCAACGAATACCCGTTCATCATTTGCAATTCTTCTTGCTGTAGCAATTTTAATGGCCAGTAGTGTAGTTATGAGAATGTTGCTGATTACGTGAACAGAAACTCAACGAATAAAGTATTCCTCTTCACCGGAGAGTTACACATGCTGGCCAAGTCTTAGAACTTCAGTGAACGCTCATATAAAGTCTACAAATATCTGAACACGTGTACCATACCGCAGTAGTCTTTCGTTTGTATGAAGACGTAGCATTTTTTTTTTTTTTTTTTTTTTTTTTTTTGGGCAGGGGGGCATCTATCAAGTAACTTTTGCAGCTCGCCATGAAGGTGTTCTCACCCACATTTGCATATTGAGGACGCAACAAAAGTACATCGGCAAGATTCGAGGTCTTTCGAAGGTGCCTTGAAGGAGAAATTTTTTAGGAGAGAGGACCGTGTCACTACGGACGTCGAAATTATAGGAGACCCCCTGCCAGAAGGCCACTAGTTGGGCAGAAAATGACTGCTGTCACAGCAGCACTACAGAGCGTAAAAATTCACGCCTAGCGGCAGACGTTACGCCCTGTAATTTCATAGCCACGTAGAGCAGTTGGAAGACGTCGCTGTAGACGATTTACTATCACCAAATTGTTTCTAGACACCCTATATGACCTTAAATAGCGAAATTTTTGGTTATGCTCTACAATGACTGTTACTGATACCGGATGAAACAAGGTACGGTTACCAGTCAGCGTTTATTTATTTGTACAATACTTTACGAAAGGCAAACATCCATCGTAAGATGGATTTATGGGATTAATGTGGCATGTATGTGTCTATTTGGAGCTTCGGAGCAGCTTTTAGCACTGTCTCCGGTGGTCACAAGCCCCTTTCCTTGTCATGCTACATCGCATACACCAGCATACTTCATGGTGCATGCGAGGTAACAGAAAAGGAAAAGGAGCCTGTGATCAACCGAGACAGTGCCACAGGTTAGTTCCAGCGTCCTAACAGAGCACATTCATGTCTTATTAATCCACGTAAGTCCACATGATGATGGAGGTACTCTTTCCATACCCTCTACAGCCTTTCTAAATTTTTCGAAGTCAATTTCTTATATCACATATAGGAACAACGGCAGAGCAACACAGAAACTGCATATTCTGCTTAAGCTTCTGTTGTACAGTTCCATGCGGGTTTCGTCACCTCTTGTGAACAGCACTGTAGCTCACGTTTTCGATATATTTCAAAGTGTTGCAGTCCATACATTGTATTTCAACAGTGGTCACAACGAACTTGCTCTTGCTGATGTTAGCAATTCTCTCTCTGTCTCTGTCCCTCTCTCTCTCTCTCTCTCTCTCTCTCGCTCTCGCTTCCTCTCTATCTCTGACGCTTTCTCTCAGTCATTCATCTTCATCCTCCACATACAGCGCCGATAACTGGAGTGGCAAGCAAGTCTTGGAAGAGGAGTGGACCATGTTATAATAGTTTTTACAGTTTGCATATACGCAATACTAAATCCGACAGTGCAGTCTCTTGCTATAACCGAGGGTGACTTTGTTAAATGGGAACACATTATAGGAACTGAGATGATGAGAAGTAAAAGATGGTAACATGGAAATACACTGAAGCGCCAAAGAAACTGGTATAGGCATGCGTATTCAAATACAGAAATATGTAAACAGGCAGAAGAAGGCCCTGCAGTCGGCAACGCCTATGTAAGACAAGTGTATAGAATAGTTGTTAGATAGGTTATTGCTGCTACAATGGCAGGTTATCAAGATTTAAGTGAGTTTGAACGTGGTGTTATAGTCGGTGCACGAGCGATGGGACACAGCATCTCCGAGGTAAAGTGAGGATTTTCTCTTATGACCATTTCACGAGTGTACCGTGAATAAACAGGGATCCGGTAAAACATCGAGTCTCCGACATCGCTGGGGCCGGAAAAAGATCCTGCAAGAACGGGAACAACGACGGCTGAAGGGAATCGTTCAACGTGATAGAAGTGCAACCCTTTTGCTAATGGCCACATATTTCAATGCCGGGCCATCAAAGAGTGTCAGCGTGCGAACCATTCAAAGAAACATCTTCGATATGGGATTTCCGAGCCGAAGGTCCACTCGTGTACCCTTGATCACTGCACGACACGAAGCCTTACGCCTCGTCTGGGCACGTCAACACCGACATTCGACTGTTGATTACTGAAAACATGTTGCCTGGTCCGACGGGTCTCGTTTCAGATTATAACGAGTGGGTGGATGTGTACGGGTGAGGAGACAATCTCATGAATCCAGTGACCCTGCATGTCAGCAGTGGACTATTCAAGCTGGTGGAGGCTCTGTAATGGTGGCGCATGCAGTAGGAGAGATGTGGGAACCCTGGTACTACTCTGACAGGTGAGACGTACGTAATCATACCGTCTGATCATATGCATCCATTCATGTCCATTGTGCCTTGCGACGGACTTGGGCAATTCCAGCAAGACAATACGACGTATTACACGTCCAGAATTGCTACAGGTTGGCTCCAGAAACACTCTTCTGAGTTTGAACACTTCCGCTGGCCACCAAACTCTCCCGTCATGAACATTATTCAGCATATGTGGGACGCATTGCAACGTGGTCCTCAGATCTCCACCCCTCTAACTCTTACGGGTTTATGGACAACCCTGCAAGATTCATGGTGTCAATTGCCTCCAGCACTACTTCAGACATTAGCCGAGACCATGAATCGTGTTGTGGCACTTCAGCGTGCTAGAGGGTGTCCTATACGATTTTATGCAGGTGTGCCAGTTTCTTGGCCTTTCAGTGTAGGTCCGGAAATGTGTTCCAAGGATGACACATCCACTTGGAAGTAATGATATAAGATGTTTGAAAGTGCAGGTTTAAGTGATTGAAAAGCTCGTATGCGAAAATACCAGGCAAGTGTGATTGTTCTGCCTGTACCCATGTTTTAGCTCTATGCTCCAGAGAGCAGTTGCCCATGACGGTGGCGACGGCCTCCTGACACAAGCCATATTTCCACAGCGCCTCACAAACTTGGCATGTCTGCACTTACTGAGACTGATCCTGCTTCTCCTGCTGGAAGACGTGTCTTTGGTGACACGTTGGGTGATATGGATATTACATGGCGGCGTTCCAGCTCGCTACCGCATTTCCGTAGGGAGGCATCCCGACAACATCTATCGTAGTAGATGGAACGGAGGAGATGCTCCAGCCACATTGCCTGCCCCGTAGCCGTACCTAACGCTTTGATTTCTATATGCGGGGACACCTGAAATAAGTCGTATATGTAGAGCCCTGACCGGATGTGCAGACACTGCAACAAAGCATTCATGCTGCCTGTAAAATCATTCAGTTGGAGGATGGCCCGTTTGAAGATGTCCATCACTTGCCGTTGCACCGTGCTCTCACACTCATAAATTCCCATAGGGCCACGTTGAAAATTTTGTATAACGTGGCCTCATCACAGCATGTTGTCCACCAAAGTGTACTGTACAGGCATGACAAATTAATTAACACATCATAGCACATATACCATGCATTTCTGGCCATATGTCCTTAAGAACGTTTCAGTTCTTAATTCTTTGAGGGATGGTTTCATGCAATTTGTTCCCAGTTAGCAAAATCACCTGTGTACTGTATACCATACGTAGTTTACTATTCTAGATTTACAACATAAGCTATACTTACCGGCTACTGCCTGCCACCATAGCCGAAAACGTCAAGGAATGTGTGTGTGTGGTAGCACTCGACTCAGAGAGATTCGTGTTCTAGTTCTGATGATGGCAGAAACTTTCGCTTCTGGTATTTTGGTTGGAGGTATGGTACATAAACGTCCGTATCACCAGTGTTTGTGCTGTTGCGCTGAGGTAAAGGCCAAACAACACCGTGTGTCATGATGTAGAGGCATGTCTCTACTGATGGCTGTCTCTCGGTTGGAGTTTTTAAGCTTGGCGAGACTATTGGATCTATTCGAGAGGAATCCGTCTCCGTGTTTCGCGCTTTTCAATCATCCTCAGGAACACAAACGCAACGTTTGCATTAGCAATTAGCTCAGTCATCTCTAAGCCAGAAATATGCTCCCGATACTTCATAACAGGTTGGGCGAAGCATACTGCAGAACCCATCCGCTAGGAGCTTGCCCATGAGTACAACGCGAGGTTCTCACATATGCACCAATCTTTTATTTCCAGAGCATCGAAATGATTTACTACAGTGGACATCGGTAAAACAGTAATGCCACATTCAATCAACAGGTGTTAGAGGTTCCAAGTTCACTCATTCTGAGATCATTGTGTGGTAGAAAAACAATTCACACAACTAACCTTATTGGTTCATCGATCATCTTCTTGTTACAGGAATGAGCAAAATATAAAGAAATCTGTTTGTAAAAAGGTGGGAGACAGCAGCTTTTAGGGTTCCTTCCTTCAGAAGGGTCTTCGTGCTAGTTAGTACGTTCCTGTGAGTCCTCAGTCTCCCGAGTGGTTTGATGCAGTCAGTCACCAATTCCCATCTTTCCTCATCAGCATTGCTCTTAAGTCTCTTTCTAAGGTCGATTCTGCGCAGGAGCTCCTCATCTGCCCACCTAATTGTCAACATTGTTCTGTAGCACCACGTCGCAAAGGCTCCGATTCTCTTCTGTTCATTTCTCTACAGTCCATGATTCTCTGTCATACATCGCTGTGCTTCAAACGTACACCATCAGAAATTCCTTACTCATAGTAAGACCTCTGTTTGATACTAGTATACTCCTCTTAGTCAGGACTGCCCTTTCTGCCATTGCTAGTATACTTCTTTTGCTGCCTAGTTATCAGAATTCTTTAACATCATCTATTTCGTGATCCCCAATTCTGATTTGACATTCTCGCTTTTCTCATTACTGTTAATTCTCATTAATTTCATCTATTTCGATTTACTCTCAATACATGTTCTGTACTCATTACACTGCTCATTCCATTCAACACTTCGTGTAATTCTTTTCCACTTCCACTGAGGATAGCATTGTCATCACTGAATCTGATCATTGATATAATGTCACTTTGATTTTTAATTCCACTCGTGAGGCTTTCTTTTATTTCTGTCACTGTTTCTTCGTTGGATATATTGAACAGCTGATGTGAAGGAGTACATCCCTGACTTACACGCTTTTTAATGTGAGCAGTTCGTTCTTGGTCTTCCAGTCATATTGTTATTTTTCTCCTCAGGATTTCGAACATCTTAAACCATTTTACACTATCAAACACTTTTTCCATATCATTTGAAAGTGTATCAATTTTCTTTAGTCTTGCTTCCGTTGTCAACCGCAACGCTAGAACTGTCTCTGTGGTACCTTTATATTTCCTAAAGCCAAACTGATCGTCACGTAACATATCCTCAGTTATCTTGTCCGTTTTGCTCTATATTATTCTGGTCAGCAGCTCGGATCAGTGAGCTGTCAACCTTATTGTACTATAATTCTGCACTTGTCGGTTTTTACAATCTTGGGAAATGTGTGGACGATGTTCATCCGAAAGTGTGATGGTATACCACCAGTTTCACACATTCTACACACCAACGTGTATAATCATTTTGTTGCTATCTCCCAAAACGATTTTAGAAATTCTGGTGGAATGTTACCTATCCGGCGCATGAAGTGGCCGTGTGGTTTTGGGTGCCATGTCACGGATTGCGCGACCCCTCCCGCCGAAAGTTCGACTCCTCCCTTGGGCATGTAAGTGTGTTGTTCTTAGCATAAGTTACTTTATGTTGGTTTAAGGTGTGTGTCAGTCCAGGGCCCGATGACCTCAGCAGTTTAGTCCCTTAGGAATTCACACACATACTTGTTATCTATCCCTTCCACCTTACTTAGTATTAAATCGTCAAAATCGCTTTTAAATTGAGATTTTAATACTGGGTCCCCAATCTCTTCCCTGCCGACTCCTGTTTCTTCTTCCATTACGTCATCAGACAAATCCTCCACATTACAGAGGTCATGAATGCACTCGTTCCATCTACTCGCTCCCTCCTACGCAATTAACACTGGAATTCCCATTTCACTCTTGAATTTACCGCCTTTGCCTTTAATTTCACCGAAGATTGTTTTCACTTTGTTGTTTACTGAGGCAGTCCTTCCGACAGTTAATTTCTTCACATTTCACATGCAGCCATTTCCTCTTAGGTTCTCTGCAGTTCCTATTTTTTGACCCCTAAGTGTTTTGTACTTCCGTAATTCTGCATTCAACTGAAGATTTTTGAATTTCCATCTTTCGTCGGTGAACTGAAATACTTCTCCTTTTACTCATGATTTTTTCTCAGTTATTTGCGTAGGAGTGTAATAATATCAAGAATCGAAAGGAAAATTAATGATAAAGTAAGAGCTAGAACGAAGGCAAATGATACTTGTGATAGATAGAATTGAAAGAAAATCATTAAAATGGTACTGACATATGATGAGAATTCCAGATCATCGGTGACCAAAGAAGGTTTATGAGTGGAAACCACCCGGCAGACGTAAGCGCGGAAGACCACGACGTTCTTGCACAGACCACATAAATGGAGTAATGGAACATCGCAGCATCGACAAGGAAGATGCCATGGATAAAGAGGTTTGGCAGAGGATAAGACGAATACAACAAGGTGTTGTTATTAATTTATCTTTGTATTATTAATCCTGTAATAATAATAACCTTCCTTTCACCTATGCTTTTCTTTCCATTCCTCTTCAACCGAACTGTCTACTGAGATATTCTTTACCGCGGTGTCTACAAATGTTCAAATGTGTGTGAAATTATATGGGACTTAATTACTAAGGTCATCAGTCCCTAAGCTTACACGCTACTTAACCTACATTATCCTAAGGACAAACACATACCCATGCCCGATGGGGGACTCGAACCTCCGCCGGGACCAGACGCACAGTCCATGACTGGAGCGCCTAAGACCGCTCGGCTAATCCCGCGCGGCGCAGTGTCTACAGCCTCAGAGAACTTCAGACGCGTCTCATCATCACTGCTCTTCATCATTACTAAATTGTCATCTGAGCCTATAACAGCTCCTGTATACTCCCTACAATCCAGTATCTCTACCTGACTGTGACATAATCCAACTGGAATCTTCCTGTATTTACCAAGTATCTCCAAGTACACCTCCTCCTCTTCTGATTCTGGAACAGAAAATACGGTCTTCTATCTGAAATTTGTTGCAGAACTCAACTGATGTCTCTGCTCTCTCAAAACTGCCAAGGCCATATTCTCCCGTAACTCTTTCTTATACTCCTTCCCCTACAAACGCATTCCGTTCCCACTTTGACTATTACATTTCCATCTCCTTTTACGCTCTGAATTGACCGTTCAGTGTCCTCATATACGAGGCCTGTTCAGAAAGTAAGCTCCGATTGATTGCCAAATTGAAACCACAGTGAACATCAGAAATGTTTTACTTGTAACAATTAGCTACACCTTTCAGCTACTTCTCTACGTAGTCGCCGTTCTGACTTAGACTTTTGTCATAGCGTTGTACCAACTTTTCAATAGCCTCATCATAGAAGGCAGCCGCCAGTGCTTTCCGCCAATTCTCCACGCTGGCCTACACCTCGTTGTCTGTGTCAAAATGTTGTCTTCAAAGACAGCGGTTCATGTGACCAGAGATGAAACTCAGGGGGAGACAATTGCGGACTTTATTGTGGGTAATTTAACATTTCCATTTGAAAACGATGCAGGAGCATCTTCATTGCCCCTGCAGAATGCGGCTGAGAATTGTCGTGAAGACGAAACAGCACGACAGTTATGTAATGCTAGCTGCATAGCTTCAGGCGAAATTTCTCACCAGGCCCTCGTACTTGGCGGCAGACACTATTTTCTAGACATCTTTACGCACTCACTGCGAGCTCACAAATGAGAAGAGCGACGTGATGCTAACTGGGGTTATACTAGAGACACTACCCAACACATCTGTGCAAAGCTTTATCGGATTTTCATAGTCGTTTCCATTTCGCGACCGATCGGAGCTTACTTTCTGAACGCCCCTCGTACTTACTCTATCTCTTCATCTTCTGCTTGCGACGTCGACATGTGTACCTGAATTGTTCCTGTAACTTATCCTTTGTCCTACCTTACCATTAACAACGAATCCTACTCCCGTATACCATTCTGCTGTATACCTTATTCTCATGTGACCTGAAATCCTTGTATCCTTTCCATTTCGGTTCACTGACAGCACCATATCTACATTGAGCCTTAGTATTTCCCTTTTCAGATCTTCTAGCTTCCATACCTAGTTCAAATTCTCGATATTCCACGTCCGGTTTCGTAGAACGTTACCCCTTCTTAGGTTATTCAGTCTTTTTCTCGTGGTCATGTAGAAATCGAATACTACACTGACAGTGATCGTATTGTGATGGCATTTTTTTTCATCTTAGTCCTTCTCTTTAAGCAAGTATTTTTAGAGTTAAAGGATTTTCATCTCACACATGTGAAGATCAGCGTATCTAAAAATGTGGTCTCAGAATCAAGCTGCGATTTGAGGTAGTACGAGGCGTGTTTTTTTTTAAGTAAGTACCGTTTTGAAATTAAAAAAAGACCTGCTAAGATATCTCAATAATTTATTTTTACATGAAAGGCTGTACCTTAATCTACTTTTCTACATAATTTCAGTCAATATTGAGGAACTTGTCACAACGTTGTACCAGTTTTTGAATACACTCCTCATAGAAGTCTGCCACCTGACTTGTCAACCACTGCATCAACACTGTTTTGACTTTGTCATCGTCTTGAAGACGCTGACCGCCCAGGTGTATCTTCAAGTGCAGTAACAGATGGTAGTCACTGGGCACAAGATCGTGACTGTACGGAGGATGATCTAGAGTTTCCCATCGAAAAGATGTGATGAGATCTTTGGTCTGATTCGCCACATGCGGATGGGCATTGTCTTGCAGCAAAACGATGCCTTTGCTGAACTTCCATGGACTGTTGCTTTGATGCTGGTGTAACGTAGGCCACCCATGTTTCATCGCCCGTAACAATTTGGCTTAAGAAATCATCACCGTCGTTGTGGTACCGCTCTCGGAAAGTCAATGCACTGTATAAACGTTTGATTTTGTGCACATCCATCAACATTTTTGGTACCCAACGTGCGCACAATTTTCGGTAATTGAAGTGCTCGGTCACAATGCCATATACAACACTACGAGATACATTAGGGAAGTCATCCCGCAAGGAGAAAATCATAAAGCGTCTGTTTTCTCTCACCTTATTGTCCACTTCCTGCACCAAACTTTCATAAACGACCGAAGAAGGATCACTCAGTTGTTCATCATGCACCACTTTCTTACCATTCCAGGACTCATAATGTTTTCTCCGAAAACTGCAAAGATTTCACGATGAATATCGATCGCTTTTAGGCCTTTAGCACTAAGAAATTCTATAACAGCTCGTACGTCACAGTCGGCGGGACTCATCATTATCGGAGGCATCTTAAACACTCAGTACACAACGTAAACAAGGAAGAATCAGACTGTAATGGCGTCAGTGCGTAGATTAAGGTACAGGCTTTCATGTAAAAATAAAATTATTGAGATATCTTAGCACGTCTTTTTTTAAATTTCAAAACGGTACTTACTTAAAAAACACGCCACGTATTAGGATTTCCGCGTGGTGGAGGACCGGTTTGATGCCCAATCCGTCTCATGAAGACGACTGAGAAACAGCGCCTGGGATCCGAATGTTGGGAGAGCCGCGTCTCTACCGACCGACGCAACAAGCTGCAGGCCGATGACCCCGCTGGCGGTCGACCACACAGAGGCCGGTCAGTAGCGCGTATTCTGCGAGGCCTTCAGGCGGGTTTACTAATTTTACAGTGGATGACCTCTCCCATATATTCTCTTTGTGTGCCATCGACGTCACCGACCATCCGTGAACTTAGTTGCACCTTATTAGAAGTACATGACTGTCAATCTGTTTAACTAGACGGCTAAAGCGGTTACCCGATCACCCAGCGACACCTGCAGGTTGCTTGTGTAACCGCTTCCAGAGGCAACAAAAGTTTTGTTTTCAGCATTTCAAGTAATTATTGATCGAATTTAAAAGTTTATATCACTATTATTATGTACTCATTTAAAGGTCCAATCTTGCTTTAAAATTTAGATGTAGTAGGTCATGTATTAAAGATAGAAATGGCGCAATTGTTACCCATATACAGGGTGTTTCAAAAATGACCGGTATATTTGAAACGGCAATAAAAACTAAACGAGCAGCGATAGAAATACACCGTTTGTTGCAATATGCTTGGGACAACAGTACATTTTCAGGCGGACAAACTTTCGAAATTACAGTAGTTAAAATTTTCAACAACAGATGGCCCTGCAAGTGATGTGAAAGATATAGAAGACAACGCAGTCTGTGGGTGCGCCATTCTGAACGTCGTCTTTCTGCTGTAAGCGTGTGCTGTTCACAACGTGCAAGTGTGCTGTAGACAACATGGTTTATTCCTTAGAACAGAGGATTTTTTTGGTGTTGGAATTCCACCGCCTAGAACACAGTGTTGTTGCAACAAGACGAAGTTTTCAACGGAGGTTTAATGTAACCAAAGGACCGAAAAGCGATACAATAAAGGATCTGTTTGAAAAATTTCAACGGACTGGGAACGTGACGGATAAACGTGCTGGAAAGGTAGGGCGACCGCGTACGGCAACCACAGAGGGCAACGCGCAGCTAGTGCAGCAGGTGATCCAACAGCGGCCTCGGGTTTCCGTTCGCCGTGTTGCAGCTGCAGTCCAAATGACGCCAACGTCCATGTATAGTCTCATGCGCCAGAGTTTACACCTCTATCCATACAAAATTCAAACGCAGCAACCCCTCAGCGCCGCTACCATTGCTGCACGAGAAACATTCGCTAACGATATAGTGCACAGGATTGATGACGGCGATATGCATGTGGACAGCATTTGGTTTACTGACGAAGCTTATTTTTACCTGGACGGCTTCGTCAATAAACAGAACTGGCGCATATGGGGAACCGAAAAGCCCCATGTTGCAGTCCCATCGTCCCTGCATCCTCAAAAAGTACTGGTCTGTGCCGCCATTTCTTCCAAAGGAATCATTGGCCCATTTTTCAGATCCGAAACGATTACTGCATCACGCTATCTGGACATTCTTCGTGAATTTGTGGTGGTACAAACTGCCTTAGACGACACTGCGAACACCTCGTGGTTTATGCAAGATGGTGCCCGGCCACATCGCACGGCCGACGTCTTTAATTTCCTGAATGAATATTTCGATGATCGTGTGATTGCTTTGGGTTATCCGAAACATACAGGAGGCGGCGTGGATTGGCCTCCCTATTCGCCAGACATGAACCCCTGTGACTTCTTTCTGTGGGGACACTTGAAAGACCAGGTGTACCGCCAGAATCCAGAAACAATTGAACAGCTGAAGCAGTACATCTCATCTGCATGTGAAGCCATTCCGCCAGACACGTTGTCAAAGGTTTCGGGTAATTTCATTCAGAGACTACGCCATATTATTGCTACGCATGGTGGATATGTGGAAAATATCGTACTATAGAGTTTCCCAGACCGCAGCGCCATCTGTTGTTGAAAATTGTAACTACTGTAATTTCGAAAGTTTGTCTGCCTGAAAATGTACTGTTGTCCCAAGCATATTGCAACAAACGGTGTATTTCTATCGCTGCTCGTTTAGTTTTTATTGCCGTTTCAAATATACCGGTCATTTTTTAAACACCCTGTATATATATACATATATATATAGGGTGGTCCACTGATAGTGACTGGGCCAAATATCGCACCAAATAAGCATCAAACAAAAAACTACAAAGATCGAAACTCCTCTAGCTTGAAGGGGGAAACCAAACAGCGCTATGGTTAACCCGCTAGATGGGGCTGTCATATGTCAAACGGATATCAACTGCGTTTTTTTTTTTTAAATAGGAACCCCCATTATTTATTATATATTCGTCTAGTACGTAAACTAATATGAATGTTTTACACGATAAACGATGACAGCCAAAAGCAGTTGCAGGATAAAAATTTATTAAAATTTCTTGACCAAGGTTTCGGTACATATAAATATACCTTCATCAGAAGTAAAAAATCCTGAACAGGAAGACACTTTCATTAGAAAAGCCATAGCATCGGAAGCGAGAAACAAAAGCTTATGTAACAGTGAAATTACCAAAGTAATACAGGCACAAAATCTTTAGTTACTTACTGAAATTACATCATGTAATGGAGATTAATAAAACAATTGTGCCAAAGGCGTCGTCAATAATTGAGGCATCTTCTCCATTAGTACAACATGACTATGGGCACAGCGCCAAAGCGAACAGTTTAGCACCATTACCTCGCCTATGAACTATCGAGATAAGAGTGTGAAAGCACTAGGGCAGATGGTTTCGCCGAGAGAGGGCACTTGTATGTGCCAGACACTCGCGCATATTAAAATCCATGAATACATACATAAGCGCATCAAAAATTATTAAAAGTTGTGTTAATTCAAACTTTCTGTCACAATAAATAAAACGTATCAGGCCATTTAAAAACATTTATGTAAAATAGAAAATATAGAACCAATTTACCTGTGTCCTAGTGTCAAACAGATAAAACTTGCGCTATGGAACATCTAACGAGAGAGGGCACTAGTGTAATGCGCGAGAATCCCGCGTAACGTAGGCGGTGAAATACATACTAGCGAAAACAACCAAAATGTTATAATAAAACGAAACCATCTGTCGTTGTGAATAAAAACATACTAGTCAATTAACCACACATACACATCGAAAATCACAACCAACAAACATCAAAAATACGTAACAGTTGCTGTTGCAGCCATGTTTAAAATTTTGATGAATGTTTTAGTTGGATCACTTCTTTCGCTGTGTGATAGATGGCGTTGTAACAGTCACAAACGTATCAGTACGTGGTATCACGTAACATTCCCCCAGTGCGGACGGTATTTGCTTCGTTATACATTACCCGTGTTAAAATGGACTTTTTACCAACTGTGGAAAAGGTCGATATCGTGTTGATGTATGGCTATTGTAATCAAAATGCCCAACGGGCGTGTGCTCGGTATCCTTGACGACATCTTCCAAGTGCCCGGACCGTTCGCCGGATAGTTACGTTATTTAAGGAAACAGGAAGTGTTCATCCATATGTGAAACGTCAATCACGACCTGCAACAAATGATGATGCCCAAGTAGGTGTCTTAGCTGCTGTCACGGTTAATCCGCACATCAGTAGCAGACAAATTGTGCGAGAATCGGGAATCTCAAAAACGTCGGTGTTGAGAATGCTACACCAACATCGATTGCACCCGTACCATATTTCTATGCATCAGGAATTGCATGGGGACAACTTTGAACTTCGTATACAGTTCTGCCACTGGGCACAAGAGAAATTACGGGACGATGACAGATTTTTTGCACGCGTTCTATTAAGTGGAACATCAGCGGCCTTGGCGGGTTAATGTATGGTGCGGCATTATGGGAGGAAGGATAATTGGCCCACACTTTATCGATGGCAATCTAAATGGTGCAATGTATGCTGATTTCATGCGTAACGTTCTACCGATGTTACTACAAGATGTTTCACTGCATGACATAATGGCGATGTACTTCCAACATGATGGATGTCCGGCACATAGCTCGAGTGTGGTTGCAGCGGTATTGAATAGCATGTTTCATGATAGGTGAATTGGTCGTCGAAGCACTATACCATGGCCCTCACGTTCACCGGATCAGACGTCCCCGGATTTCTTTCTGTGGGGAAAGTCAAAGGATATTTGCTATCGGTATCCACCGACAACGCCTGACAACATGCGTCAGCGCATTGTAAATGCATGTGCGACGTTTACGGAACGCGAACTACTCGCTGTTCAGACGAATGTCGTTACACGTTTTTCCAAATGTGTTTAGGTTGACGGACATCATTTTGAGCATTTATTGTATTAATGTGGTATTTACAGGTAATCACGCTGTAACATCATGCGTTCTCAGAAATGATAAGGTCACAAACGTACATGTATCACATTGGAAGAACCGAAATAAAATGTTCAAACATACCTACGTTCTGTATTTTAATTTAAAAAACCTGCCTGTTACCAACTGTTCGTCTAAAATTGTGAGCCATATGTTTGTCACTGTTACAGCGATATATATATATATATATATATAGGGCTATTACAAATGATTGAAGCGATTTCATAAATTCACTGTAGCTCCATTCATTGACATATGGTCACGACACACTACAGATACGTAGAAAAACTCATAAAGTTTTGTTCGGATGAAGCTGCACTTCAGATTTATGCCGCCAGCGCGCTCGAGAGCGCAATGAGACAAAATGGCGACAGGAGCCGAGAAAGCGTATGTCGTGCTTGAAATGCACTCACATCAGTCAGTCATAACAGTGCAACGACACTTCAGGACGAAGTTCAACAAAGATCCACCAACTGCTAACTCCATTCGGCGATGGTATGCGCAGTTTAAAGCTTCTGGATACCTCTGTGAGGGGAAATCAACGGGTTGGCCTGCAGTGAGGGAAGAAACGGTTGAACGCGTGCGGGCAAGTTTCACGCGTAGCCCGCGGAAGTCGACGAATAAAACAAGCAGGGAGCTAAACGTACCACAGCCGACGGTTTGGAAAATCTTACGGAAAAGGCTAAAGCAGAAGCCTTACCGTTTACAATTGCTACAAGCCCTGACACCCGATGACAAAGTCAAACGCTTTGAATTTTCGGCGCGGTTGCAACAGCTCATGGAAGAGGATGCGTTCAGTGCGAAACTTGTTTTCACTGATGAAGCAACATTTTTTCTTAATGGTGAAGTGAACAGACACAATGTGCGAATCTGGGCGGTAGAGAATCCTCACGGATTCGTGCAGCAAATTCGCAATTCACCAAAAGTTAACGTGTTTTGTGCAATCTCACGGCTTAAAGTTTACGGCCCCTTTTTCTTCTGCGAAAAAAACGTTACAGGACACGTGTATCTGGACATGCTCGAAAATTGACTCACGCCACAACTGGAGACCGACAGCGCCGACTTCATCTTTCAACAGGACGGTGCTCCGCCGCACTTCCATCATGATGTTCGGCATTTCTTAAACAGGAGATTGGAAAACCAATGGATCGGTCGTGGTGGAGATCATGATCAGCAATTCATGTCATGGCCCCCACGCTCTCCTGACTTAACCCCATGCGATTTCTTTCTGTGGGGTTATATGAAAGATTCAGTGTTTAAACCTTCTCTACCAAGAAACGTGCCAGAACTGCGAGCTCGCATCAACGATGCTTTCGAACTCATTGATGGAGACTTGCTGTGCCGAGTGTGGGAGGAACTTGATTATCGGCTTGATGTCTGCCGAATCACTAAAGGGGCACATACCGAACATTTGTGAATGCCTAAAAAAACTTTTTGAGTTTCTGTATGTGTGTGCAAAGCATTGTGAAAATATCTCAAATAAAAAGTTATTGTAGAGTAGTGAAATCCCTTCAATCATTTGTAATAACCCTGTATATATATAGGGTGAGTCACCTAACATTACCGCTGGATATATTTCGTAAACCACATCAAATACTGACGAATCGATTCCACAGGCCGAACGTGAGGAGAGGGGCTAGTGTAATTGGTTAATACAAACCATAAAAAAATGCACGGAAGTATGTTTTTTAACACAAACCTACATTTTTTTAAATGGAACCCCGTTAGTTTTGTTAGCACATCTGAACATATAAACAAATACGTAATCGGTGCCGTTTGTTGCATTGTAAAATGTTAATTACATCCGGAGATATTGTAACCTAAAGTTGACGCTTGAGTACCACTCCTCCGCCGTTCGGTCGTGTGTGTCGGAGAGCACCGAATTACGTAGGGATCCAAAGGGAACGATGATGGACCTTTGGTACAGAAGAGAGTGGAACAGCACATTACGTCCACATGCTAACACCTTTTTATTGATCTTTTTCACTGACGCACATGTACATTACCATGAGGGGATAGGTACACGTACACACGTGGTTTCCGTTTTCAATTACGGAGTGGAATAGAGTCTGTCCCGACATGTCAGGCCAACAGATGTTCAATGCGCTGGCCATCATTTGCTGCACACAACTGCAATCTCTGGCGTAATGAATGTCGTACACGCCGCAGTACATCTGGTGTAATGTCGCCGCAGGCTGCCACAATACGTTGTTTCATATCCTTTGGGGTTGTAGGTACATCACGGTACACATTCTCCTTTAACGTACGCCACAGAAAGAAGTCCAGAGGTGTAAGATCATGAGGGCTCGCCGACCGTGGTCCGTGTTGGTTTTAACACGCAACTGAACGTCGGAGGTTTCAAGCGTCAACTTCAGGTTACAATATCTCCGGATGTAATTAACATTTTACAATGCAGCAAACGGCACTGATTACGTATTTGTTTATATGTTCAGATGTGCTAACAAAACTAACGTGGCTCTATTTAAAAAAAACGTAGGTTTGTGTTAAAAAACATACTTCCGTGCATTTTTGTATGGTTTGTATTAAACAATTACACTAACCTCTCTCCTCACGTTCGGTCTGTGGAATCGGTTCGTCAGTATTTGATGTGGTTTACGAAATATATCCAGCGGTAACGTTAGGTGACTCACACTATATATATATATATATATATATATATATATATATATATATATAATGCTCACCGGCCATTTGACTGTCTTCTTCCGTGCAGATGCACAAATAGTGCCCGAACTCTTACGGGAATCGAAAAAAAGCCGCGAGTCATGAGGATAATGGCCATGGGCACTACGAGTATAGTGCCGAGCAGTAAGTTGGGAATGTGGGTCTCACGGGAGGCGTGCCAGAGATAACTCCCTGTGTGTCCTCCGTGGCTGAGATGGGTGCCGGCACGGTAGCTCAGCGTGTTCGATCAGAGAGCTAGTTGGCCTCTATAATAAGAAAACTGAGTGGAAGGATCAACAAAACGAACTTGACCGGATGTCACGTGACGTCCGCAAGGACCAAACACAACAAAAAAATGCAAATAATAAAAAAAAGATGGATGGAGCGTCTGTCATGTAAGCAGGAGTTCCCGGGTTCGAGTGCCGGTCGGAACACACATTTTCAACTGTCCCCGTTGACTTATATCAACTCCTGTATGCTGCTAGGGGTATTAATTTCATTGTAATTTTTGAAACTTTCTCTCACTGGCATCTTCCACTATTTTTTTTATTCCGATTTTGGCCGTCTAGGGACCGCGTTAAACAACTATTTTTCAATGTACATTTCTCCTATTGCGCTCCTCCTCTTTTCTCTTCTGCCAATATGTCTTCATCCTCTCTCTGTGCTGCTCCCTTCGGTCTTCTGTCCGCACTGTTCCTCCAGTTCTTCTCTTCTTCACTTCAAATCCTTCAAAATGTTGAATTTTGTCTCTCATTAAGTCTCTGTTGGTTATATCATCTTCTCCTATACCCATCTCCTCTAAGTCTGCTTTGACTTCTTTGAACCAGGTAATTTGGGTTCTGGGGTTCTTGTCAAAAAACATGAATATTTTCTTTGTCAGCCTTTCATCATTCATTCTTTTCAAATGGGCGTAAAAGCTTACTCTTCTCTTCCTCATAGTATCTCCCACTTTCTCAATTTTGTCATAAACTTCTCTATTACTTCTAAGCTTCCAAGTCCCATTCTCAAACCTCGGCCCAAGTACTCTTGTAATGATTTTTCGCTCCTTTTTTGCTATAGCTTCCATTTCCTTGTTAGTGTTCATTGCAAAACATTCAGATGCATACAGACACTCTGGCTTAATCACAGTGTTGTAGTGCCTTATTTTTGCGTTAATTGATACTGACTTCTTGCTGTACACATTCTTTGTTAACTGGAATGCCATTTCCATTCTTCTTGTTCTTGTTTTATTTCCTTCTTTATCTGAAGCATTGGGCTGGATGATTTCCCCTAAATATTTGAAATTAGAAACCTTCTTTATCTGGCCATACTTTGTAATCATATTGTTCGGTGCCTCTTTTACATTGGTTAGGTACTCTGTATTTTCAAAGGAGATTTTCAGTCCTGCTTTTTCTGCTGTTTCATTCAGAATATTGATCTGTTTGACTGCTTCTTCCAAACTTCCTGTCAGAATCGCTAAGTCATCAGCAAAAGCGAGGCAATCTACTTCTAATCCATCCTTTATTCTTCCTAATCTGATTTTTTGTATTCCTTCTTCAGTCGTTTTCTTCCTCCACTCTCTAATAACTTTTTCTAACACACAGTTGAATAGGGTAGGTGACAACCCATCTCCTTGTCTTAATGCTGTTCTGATTTTGAATGGTCTGGATACCTCACCATGGAACTTTACTTTTGCATAGGTATCCGTAAGTGTTTCTTTGACGATTGCGACTGTTTTCTTGTCTGCTCCAAACTCACTAAGGATGTTAACCAAGGTTGTTCTGTCAACGGAGTCGTACGCCTTCTTGAAGTCAACAAACGTGATAAAGGTGTCTTTTCCTCTTAATCGTCTATATTTAATAATTAACTTCAAGTTTAAAATTTGCTCCACACAAGATCTTCCCTTCCTAAAGCATGCTTGGTATTCACCAATTTCTTGATCAAGTTGTTTCTCCAATCTGTTTTGTAGGGCCTTAGATTAGAATTTTATACGTTACCGGAAGTAAAGATATCCCTCTGTAGTTATTTGCATCGGTTTTATCCCCTTTCTTGAAGATGGGGTGGATTAATGCTGTTTTCCATTCTTCCGGTATACGTTCCGTTCTCATAATCTCATTGATTATTCCCAGTAGTTTTTCTTGAGTTGTATTATCCACACTTTTCCACATTTCTGCAATTATCATGTCTTCCCCTGGTGCTTTATTGTTCTTAAGGTTTTTAATGATTTCTCTGATTTCTATGAGGCATGGGGGTTCAGAATTATTGTTTACTGTGTTTGGGGTGTTGGCTGGTAATTTTTCAATAGGTTCCTGACAGTTGAGGAGTTGTTCAAAATATTTTGCTAATATTTCACAATTTTCTTCATTATTCATTGCCAGTTTTCCACTGGTATCTTTAAAACACAGATTTGGTGCTACATATTTTTGTAGTTACTGTCTGAATGTGCTGTAAAAGGATCTGTTATTGTCTTCCACTATATAATTAAAAGAAAACAGTGTTTATGGTTTCATTTTCCTTGTTCATGCTGCAAAGTCACGCTTAACGTTTTAATTCAATACTTCTGTACTACTATATATACAACGCTTGTTAGGCGGTATTTACATATCCCACTGAAAGTTCCTGCAAAATTATGTCACCGTATGACACATGATTTAGGAGGGATTGACTCAGTTCTTTATAGAATTTAGGTTTCAGGAAAAGAAGGCTTTACTTGTACAATAAATCTAACACGTACTTATATGGCCGAGTAGATAACTGTAGTAGGAAACATATGATTTGTTTGGTGTTGCCACTCGCAGTTTGGTCCCCATCGTCCACTTTTTCCAGAGGTGATGAAATGATTGGCCTTCGATATTTCCTTTCAAGTTGCCATAGTGACAACGCGTCTTGAGAGTCAGCTGTGATACAGCTTTTTTTCTTTTTTTTCTCCATTGCATACCGTTTCTATATATGTCTCACTCGTCATAATGAGTAGACTTGGTATTCTTTCCTGGCGTAATGATTCTTTGTAGTATCCATGGTTTTGCGGCCGGATCATGAAGTCAGTATAATTAGATGCTTTGGCTAGTCACCTATCCACCATCTTTAGTGCCGTATTTAGGATTCCGGTACGCAGAGTACGGGCTATTTCCGACGTGGATAGTCTAAAAGAGGAACTTGCATACTTGGTGACTTCAAAGAGATAACGACATTAAGGATGTGTACGTACACCTATAGTGGTAATGTTTTGACTTATCAGTGTACAGGGCGGTTGTTTTTATCCTGGACATCAGTTTCCGGGAGGACTCAGAGGCGGCAGCGCCTCTCTTCGCGATGGAAGACACATGGAACGCCGCACCATTGAGTCACGTTGACTTAGGATCCGGCAGCAAACTTAAGAAGACTACCAAGTTATAATGATAATGTTGAAAATTGCGAATACGTCCTACTGAAAAAATATGTAAATAAGCTTTCAGGCAAATTTTTCATTTCCACCTCCAATGAAGGTACAACAAAAAGTATTTGGCGTAAGTCAAGATCGTTAGATAGTCCGTAAAACTGTTCGTGCGTATTGCTCCAGAATTAAAGAAAAGACCTTTCACGCTGTACACTTGGTGCATCGAATTATTTTAAAGCATTTTATAGACAGTAGCTTAACGCGAAAGGTAGATATGGATGAAGCTTAAGGGTAATGATACAGAGAGATGCTGAACAATAAGACGATGAAGAATTAATGGATATATCTTACGAATAGTAAGTGAAGAGAAGCGTCAGTTGAGATAAATATAAGATGATTTCAGAGGCACTACACTATCGGGGAGTAGCTACACTGGAACGGGAAAAATACGAAAAGAAATTTAAGGAAAGTCGAAGAAAGTTATGCGCATCAGCGATACGAAGGCATCTGATATGGTAAGCATGTGAAGATAATGAAACTGGCAGTGAATATCGAGCGCTAGTTGACAGCATCAGACAAATTTAGTGAGTGACTAACATTAATATACGAACACGGCAGAGATACGCTAGGTACAATGTAAGCCACAAAGTACTATTCGAGTCACCGTGAATGAATAAAATGTTACCTCGTAGTAGTCTGAAGAGCTGCTGCCCACGTCTGACTAGTACAATGAGCAGTAGCGCCGCAAGCTTTGTGCTTGTCTGGCTAACAGAAAAAGTCCTGCCCCCACTGGTCCTCTACTGTCCTCACCGCGCAAGTGTAGGAAACACAAATAAAGGGATATAACATGTTACTTCAAACAACTGTACATTTTCTAACTCGCAGAACTCGACAAAGAGATTCGTGGGTTCTCTGTTTGGGGACCCTCAAAGGTTTTTATTATACCACATTTTAGACACGTGTAAGTTGTTTCTCCGTGTCTATAGCGGCTGTCCAGTTGACGCAACCCCTACCAGATTTTCCACACAGACAGTTTATTTGTGTTCACTGTTGATGTCGTGTTTTAATTGAAAAGATTTTCGAAATCTTTTGGTATTTCCAAACTGGTGGGAGAGAGACGTGTCTTTGAAACCTGTTTGGACATTCTTCATCGTTGGAATTGCGTCCTCGGTTACCATTTAACTTGGTCCTGTATGTGTATTGCACTGGATTCAAAACTATGAGACAGACCACTGAAGCAATGGATAAGTCCTGCTTTCCGTTAAGTCCGGTTGGTCTGTTCGAGGCAAACACACTGGCGTCCAAAATTATAGCAACAAACCAATGTTTCTTCGTTGTGTTCTAATTCATGATATAATGATACACACTTTCAGCAGATGTCCGCAAGACCGTGTTCTGCACGGGAGCTTGCATTCCGGTCGACGGACAACCATCCCAACGTTGACGCCAGGGCAACTATCAAACGGGTTGGTTTTGCCGGGTAGTCCCACACCCACAACCGCTGTGTACACAATCACAGACACAGGGACGCAAGCCGGCCGTTGTGACCGAGCGGTTCTAAGCGCTTCAGTCCGGAACCGCGCTGCTGCTACGGTCGCTGGTTCGAATCCTGCTTCGGGCATCGATGTGTGTGATGTCCTTAGGTTAGTTAGGTTTAAGTAGTTCTAAGTCTAGGGGACTGATGACCTCAGATGTTAAGTCCCATAGTGCTTAGAGCCATTTGAACAGGGACGGAGAAGACACCTACCAGGCTCTCTGCTGCGGAGGGCAGGACAGTCGCAAAGTGATGTAGACCGATGGCTTGATGTGAATCATTCTGTTGCTTCTCGGATGATGCGACAGTTTATAGAGATCGAAACTATATCCTGAAGACCAGGGCAGGGACGGCCACACGTGACATAAGAAAGAGAGGACTATTATGTGGCTGTAAGGCACCACGGTGTTTAAAGAATGCAGCCCAAACTTGGCAAAGATTCAACGACTCCTTTCTATGGGGCCTGCTATTTTGTTTGCCAGCTGACGTGCGAGAGACAGTCTGCTACTACACTGACAATGCTGGAAAAGTGTTTAATGCCTCTAGTAAATCGGCTTATAAACTCAAGGTGATGTTGTTGTTGTGGAGAGTAGTTGCTGCTTTTCCGCTTTAAGGCGAAGATTAAAGGCTTTTGATTGGTCTGGATCGTCAACTCTCTAGCTTCTACTTGCGAATGATTCAAATGGCACTGAGCACTATGGGACTTAACTTCTGAGGTAATCTGTCCCCTAGAACGTAGAACTACTTAAACCTAACTAACCTGAGGACATCACACACATCCATGCCCAAGGGCCGGCCGGAGTGGCCGAGCGGTTTTACGCGCTACAGTCTGGAACCGAGCGACCGCTACGGTAGCAGGTTCGAATCCTGTTTCGGGCATGGATGTGTGTTATATCCTAGGAGGCAGAAGGCCTCACCTAAGTGAGTTCTATAACTTGGCTGAAGGACAAATAAATCTAACACTTAAAAAGCAAATAATTTTAATTTAAAAACGTCTGAAGGCCCCATGACTTAAAACTCAAAGTAAAATAAATTAAAACAACAAAGCCTTATCTTAAATTAGGTTGAAGGCCCCAAACAATCTAATACTTGAGAAGCAAGAAACTTTAACTTCAAAACGGCTCAAGACCCATGACTTAAAACACAACTAACATAATTTTTAGAAGGCAGAAGGCCCAAGGCTTTATCTTTAAAGATTTTAATCAGGCTGTAGGTCCAAACAGTCTAAGACTTGGCAAGTAAGGAAATTTAATTTTAAAGCGGCTGAAGGCCCATGCCTCAAAACACAACTAAAAACAATTGAACTTTGCCGGCCGGTGTGGCCGAACAGTTCTAGGCGCTCCAGTCTGAAGCCGTGCGACCGCTACGGTCACATGTTCGAGTCCTGCCTCGGGCATGGACGTGTGTGATGTCCTTAGGTTAATTAGGTATAAGTAGTTCTAAGTTCTAGGGTACTGTTGACCTCAGCAGTTAAGTCCCATAGTGCTCAGAGCCATTTGAACCATGACCGAGGTAGGATTCGAACATGCGACCGTTGCGGCCCGCGGTTCCAGACTGAAGCGCCTAGAACCGCTCGGCCACACCTCTACTTGCGACTGGAAGTATTTAACCGCCTCGTACGTGGTCAGGAGTTCGCAGTCGTAGACTGTGCTGCGACAGTGACAGTTTACACGAGAAGTACACAATGAACCATCCGAAAACTGATGCAGTGCCGCAAGGATAGCCGTTCGGTTTACGTCCACTGTAAGTACCAAGGATGCATCAAGCACAACGAGTGCTGCGTTCGCCATACTTGGCTTTACGGCCTCGAAAACGGAGCACACCACCTCAGCCCACCGCACTATTGCTCTAACCCTTGGGCCGCTAAGTGCCACATTTAACACCTCCTACAGGTCTGCTGCACAGAATACATGGTGGCGGTAAAAGCTCATCATCCCTAGGAACCGCCGCAATTCCTTAATTATGAATGGCTTCGACATTCTCATTTAATCTCTGTTGGTCTATCACGGCCAGAGGACATCGGCTGGTAAGTACTTTTCAATATCAATAAACTTCACCAACAGCCGTATATTTTAAGGTATTTTATTTTATTGTGAAAGCAACCAGTTTCGGCAATTCATTTTGTCATCTTCAGGCCCCTGCATAATAAAATAGTATACACGTAGTGTACAAGGGTGTACAAAGGAAGTTTACAGAAAATGACGGGTAATCATACTACCGCATAAGCTTAAAAACGAATGTAGCGATCATGCATCCGGTTTATTGGTGTCTTATACACTAATTCTATACTTAAGACAGTGAATCGTTCTACTGCTTCCTTATAATGGGAACTGGTGTTGCCTATTGTCAGCTATCACCTTTTAGCCAGTTGCATTTTTAGACTCAAATTGACACATTCCCCAAGTCACTTGTCAGAATTCGGTACGTCTTGACTACACCTTAAGAGTATGATTAGCACGCGGTTAGTTTATCAGTGTGTCAGTGCCGTCCTTACTTCCCCATGCAGTTTAGGAAGAATGTTATGATGTTCTCAATAGAGACGAGGTTTGATCTTCATAGAGATAGATGATGTTACTCGCTTTATGAGCTTCAACTGCGACAGTATGGTAGCCTTCGCGCACTAATTTACCTTTTATTTTTTCCGTACCCACGTTCCCAATCGCGACACAACTTGCTATGCCTTATTATTTAGATAGTTTGTCATCTATAGATAGATCGTTTTAGGTAGTACTTTATACTCCCAGTGATATAGTATGATGTTGTCGGCTGTGAACTTAGACGACTCGCCTTGACACACACACACACACACACACACACACACACACATACACACACACACAAACACGTACATACGCACACACACACACACACACACACACACACACACACACACACACACACAAAATGCCAATTTCTATTTGTTTAATGACTTCTATAAAATGTTCTAAGGTAATTTTCAAGTACTTATTGTAAAGTTCGTTATTTCATTTATAGCACTAGAATTGAGTAGAATTGTGTAGAAATATGACAAATAGTTTAATATTCTAAAACATTGTGTACAGCTACACACTGATCGACGTCTATGCACCTGTGGGATGGAAAATCGATTATGTCATATCCATGTAAAATAGACGCAAAATTATAATATCATGGTTCGCAACAAATGCAGTCCTAAACTATTGTGATATTCGTTCCCAGTAAAGGACTGTAAAGGTTTATAAATATAATCACGCTCGCTAACTACAGTTAGTGTCGCCCTTATCCGCTTTAGTTATCATCGCTTTTCCCTATATGAGGTTATTATTAATACTTTTGACTACTTCATATTTGTTATTTTCCCAGTTTTAGATGCAGTTTCACAAACGTAAGAGTTTCTACGTCAGGAACCCTTGGCCGCTAGTCTAACATCAGCTGTGATGCACTTCATATTAGCTTTATTAAATACAGCCGGCCGGGGTGGTCGAGCGGTTCTAGGCGCTACAGTCTGGAACCGCCCTACCACTACGGTCGGAGGTTCGAATCCTGCCTCGGGCATTGATGTGTGTGATGTCCTTAGGTTAGTTAGGTTTAAGTAGTTCTAAGTTCTAGGGGACTGATGACCTTAGAAGTTAAGTCCCATAGTGTTCAGAGCCATTTGAACCATTTTTTATTAAACACAGGTGTTAAATTATGTTTCAGCCCCTTTCTCAGTAGTTTCATCTATGTGACTGTACACTGAATATCAGTAAGACTGGAAACCTTAGGATAAAGTACAAGCACATTTCTTGGACACTTATTTAAAACATGATGCTGCTGTTCAATTAGTGTATCAATTCCCTTACGACATTTTTCCGAAATAGTTTTTTTGCAAGAAATCTCATATGTAATTGTGAAGTAACGTAGAAAAAATACTGGAGGAATTCTATTATGTCAGGAAAGATGTAATTTATACATTTCACTATTTAGTGCACTTTTTAAACATGTCTAATCTCTCACTTTATCCATAGCATATTGCATTCTTTTGGATTTAAGGGATAATACAAGAGCCATATTTGATTTTGACTTAGCGTATTTAGGTATAACAAGATTAGCGAAGCATTGTTTGTTAAAATGTATATTTACGTTCAATTTCTATAATTTTCTTCCTGATCACCCTAAATTTCTTGAACTCTCGAAGTATCTGACTACATATGGAAATTCAAATTTTAGAAACCATTCTTTCGATGGAGAGTGAGCAGCGATCGGTGTAAAATATTAAAATTTTTAGTGAAGCAGTCTCGATGGCTACAGATGTTTGATTTGGTTGGCAACTAGTTTCGGTCTATAATTTAGACAGTCTTCAGGATGTAAGCATTGAAATACAATTATAATACATCTTCAGAAGTATTTCGATGCAAAGAGATGGTAACATGGCTAAAAACATTTAAAATAAAAGCTACAATAACAAAACAATATAATGTTGTGCCCGTGACAGCGGTTGGTGACGGTGGACATAAGAACACGTGCATCAATTTCTGAATAAGGTAGCATTACTCGAGAATTTATACTATAACCCCCTCCCATCACATACGGTTTTACATACCTGACAACCAACCACGTACTCGTTACGAGGAGTGTGCTACATTAAGCGGTACAGTTGAAATTCACTATAAAAATTAGGTACAGAAATATTTACAAAAGTTACATATATTATGTTTCGCAACAAATCCTGCCATAATCTATTTACAATAAAGAAACTTAGTGTAATAACATAAACGATTTGATCGGGTTTGTGTGTAGATTACCCTTTATGGGCATTAGTAAGAAATCGTTGATAGTAGTCATAGCAGAGATAATTGTATTAGTTACCACAGCAATAGATTTCCGGTATCGACAGTTACGTTCTAAAGAGGCCCATCTGATGACTTGAAACTCGACCGTCGTGTCTCAGCTTCGCAATTGTAGCAAAGTAACTGACTGCCACCATTCGGCAGCCAGTCGTCATAAGAAACAATTGAAACGTTCACTCTCATGAACTATACACTACTGCCAAAGAACGTGATTATAAAACTTTGACAAGCGCTGGCTTCAAGATCTCTACGTAGTGTTTAGCATTACACAAAACTTTTACCATAATATAATCGTACAATGACTCTATAAGTAAATTTGCTGGATTTTACACCACTCTTACTGGCGGAGCACTGTCGTTTGTCATGTGAACCTAAATACAAAGAGTGGATGCAAAGCTGTCTAACAATCTCACTGCTTGCTTAGTAGATATCATACTTCACGACAGACAGGATTTTCAATAAAAATTTTCTGTATTTGTGACCGCATTATATATATACAACTACGGACGTTTCGGTCCCTGTTGTAAGCGATCTTCTTCAGGGTGTTTTTGTTTACAGTAAACAGAAACACCCTGAAGGAGGCCGCTTACAACAGGGACTGAAACTTCGATAGTTTTATATATATTGACAATGCGGTCACAAATCCAGAAAAACTTTATCAGAGGTGACAATGGCTGCGGAAGCCTACGTTTATAGACAGGTTTTTCCTTTCATGAAGAGATTACTTTACTTCAGATACATTTACTTGTCAGATGTGTCGCTATTTTTCTTTAATAAAAAAGGCGGGAAAACTGTTTTTCTTATTCATCCAGAAGAGGAAAACTAAAAGGGGGAAATGACATTAAGCACCTACACACAGTATGGCAGTAGAGAAACATCGACTTTAAGCTCAACATTCGCTCTAGAAGATGCAGCAAGTTTAATTTCACTTCATTCTTTCACTTGTGAGCCGTGCGTGGCTCGTTTTCCCGCCATCATGTATTTTACACTCTGTTTTTAAAGTACTTCCACCTCACTACGTTAATTTAAATTACTGCTGAGTTGCTGCTTTGCCTGACCATCAGTGGCGTTAGCAGCACGTATCGATATATCCCCTATCGTAGTATCTTTACTCGACTGCTATGACTTCCAGGTCGTTGTCTGTCGTAAGCCAGTCAGGGTCGCGAGTTCGGGCTGCCAGTCAGTTGGAACATGTCTGGGGCGCTGTCCGGACCTGCCACACGGGGAGTTATAATGCGGCACTAGTGCAGTCGGGTTGGAGCAGTGAGGTCTGCGTCGACATGGCTCGCCCAACCATTGCCGCAACGCATCACCTGCGCCGGACCACAAACTTGATGGATCGTCGGACGAGGCGTTTTGGCTCGCCGATCGTTCATGAGCCGACTGTGTGTGTGTGTGTGTGTGTGTGTGTGTGTGTGTGTGTGTGTTTTCGTGCATGCTTACCTACTGTTGGCTATCGTTCAGGTCAATGTGCAAGTGTTTGTCAGGCTGTGTGTGTAGCTGGTGTTATTTCCTTTGACAAGTTATTATAAATATTGTCGGCATACTGCCTCTGAGAGGTCGGTTGTCTCATCGGGTGACGTGTAACTGGATCTCGAAGCGCTTCTGGGCCCCTTCTATTACCATTTTATGGAACTTGGGTCGGTCCTTTCCTGGTGTAGGGATGTTTCTTAGCCAGTGGGCGTGTTTCCTCTGCATAGTTGGGTCCGAGCCAGTATTTGCGCCGTCGTGTGTCTGGAAGTGAGTGGGAGACGCACCGGCAGTGCAGTCGCGACGGAGCAGCAGTCGCGGACGGACCAGTAGGCAGTCGGTCGGTTGCTGCGGACCAAGGAAGATGTCTCCCGCGGTGCAGTCGACTATTTCCTCACCTGTTGTCGCTGTCCAACATGGTATGTAGTTTTGACAGCTTAATAGATATTTCATTGTGGATAATCACGTTCGTACCTTTTGATGTTTGAGTTCTCTTGTACTGACTGGTAGCAAGCGAGTCGCTGTGTCGGTCGCTCAGTCCGTGGTTGTCCCCTGGTTGGGTTCCGACGGATCAAGTGTAATTGGGCTCACTGTCTGTCTCACCTAAGTGAACGAGGGCAGACCGACCTCCCTGGGGTCTTATGAGTGTCGTTAGCCAATGACTTAAAAATTCTTGTTTTTACTCGACTTTATGTATTTTGAATTTTGCAAAATCAACTGTGGGCCTTAAGCCTTTAAAACCCTATTCTTGAAATTACCCTTTAAGCAAAACATTGGGGCCTTCTGCCTTAAAAGAATATAGTAATAAATTTTAAAATTTTCTAATTTAATTGTGGCCCTCAGCCGCTTGTATTGCACCTGGCATATGTTTGTTCTATTTGCTTTTGCCTTGAGGCTTTCCACCTAGCTGTGATATGTTTTTTTATTATTTTATTTGCTGTTTTAACTGCAATTTTATCGTGTTCATTTTTAAGATTTCTTGTTTGGAGGCCTTCAGCCGTGAAAGAGTAGCATTTGGTAAAGTTTCGGCTATGTGCCGCTTTGGTTATAAATGTGTTATTAAATTACAGTAAATTACAATTAGAAAGTGAAACTGACCCCTACCTTATTTGGCCCCTTTCCACAATCCTAATTACCTGTTCTGCCCAGCGGGTTTAGCGGGCGTTTCAACTTGATTTATTTATAGCTGAAAAATTCACCATATTTTCATAAGTTACTCTAAAGACAACATTTCCATCTTTCAACACGAGACATGCAGAAATTTATTTGAAAAAAATATTTGAAAGAAGAAAGTGCGTTCCAGTGCAAGCAAAGTATTCATACACATAAAGGAGCGGCTTGGTGCTAGGTTACGGGGGGACATCGTAGGCAGGCCTCAGTTTCCTTGGCCGCTGCCCCATTTGTCTCCAACTGCCTGGTACCGACTACCATCCTTTAAAAGAAAAACACTAGATTAAATGCAGAAGTTACAGTATTGTATTTATCTTCAGTATATCTTTCGCTTAAAGGAGAAGAAACCGGGCCGAGAAGCAAACATTGGCGAGCGTAAGGATGGTTTCCAGAGGGACATCTCCACCCAATTGAATGAAAAATAAAACAATATAAAAATAAACATAAAAAGTATTAGAGCAGCAGAAAGGGTACGGAATTGTATTACAAGGGTATTGAGGTTGAGTCCTGTAACGTTCCCTGGCAGCACACACATTATTAATAGAATGAAATGACACTTAATTGTAGTATGTACAACTATGAAGCAATTCGTATGTACTGTAATTGTTTAACAAAAAATATTATTTAATTTTGTATAAAGGACATTCGTTATTATTGTAATATTTTCTGTAATAATATTCTCGATGTATTTATGATTGTAATATTTCTATACTCGTAATGTAATTACGAAATATGTTAATATCTGCCATAAAAAAATGTAAAATACAGCCACAGAGGGAAATAATGTTGTAAGATTACAAAGAGACATTAACAATCAGCAATAGTATAAATAGGAATACATAATGTGCATTCTTTGTCGTCTTCCTCGAGAGCTGAGAGAGAGAGGAACCTGTGACGTAGCATTTTATGAATGAGTAGACTTCTTTTGTCTGTATCTATCTTTAGCCGCCATTAGAGGAGAAATTGCAAAGTAATGTAAGTTTAATTACTGTTGTGGTCCAAATACATTATAATTTATCAAAACTGTGTATTACTAATGTAAATTAGCTTGCCCATGTCATCTATAATATTTCTTTAAGGAATTTTCAGCACTTTTAGCGATTATCGTTGGTGTTGCTGGGCTGTGCCGCGACCGAACGATTTGCAGCGGTGGCACATTTAAAAAATTGTTCCGCTAAAAAAATTAACCAAACCCGTAAATCGGGAGCAGATAAAACTAGCAGTGAATTACGAAATATTTTTCTTTTACAGCGATCGTGAGGCTGACGGAATTTATTACTGGTTTTACATTTGTGCATTCATAGGCGGATAATTAACGTTGAAGCTGTTAATCTGTTGGTTCTTTCAATTTCTAAAGCAAATAACTTAAACTTATAGTGAAGTGTGTTTTGTCAATGATAACTAAACGTTCAGGTCGGCTTGGCAATATTTAACCATTTTATGTTAACAGAGACAGTCTTGTGTTCCATAGCTAACGCCGGGAAAGAATTCAGGAACTATTTAAAAAACCACTGCATTTAGAAAATGTGTGCCAAGGCCGAAATACGTAAAAAATTTAATTTATATAATTTTCAACTAAATGTTCTTAATCAGTTAGTATGAATTTATCAGCATGAGAGGGTTGTTAAGGTTCACGTCATTTCAAATGTGCTTAATTCTGTCTAAATGAATTTTTATTACCACACGTAAATAAGGGGTTCTACAACAAAGTTCGTACTGAAAAAGCAAATAACAAAAAAATTAAAGCAACATTTCTCCCCACATTTTCAAATCAATTTTCATCCATTTTCATTTTTAAATAATAAATAAATAAATAAATAGATATTTATTTTTTTTTATTTCATTAAAGACCGTATGCGGGAACTTACTTTTAATTTTCAATTTTTTACTTTACTTACGTTGATATTAACTGAAATATGTTAAATACACTGATCTGCAAAGATCATAACATAGCGATATGCACATATACAGATGGCGGTAGTATAGCGAACTGAAGCTGCAAAAGGGCAGTCTGTTGCTGAAGCTGTCATATATACACAGGTGATTCATCTGGAACGGTTTCCGACGTGATTAAGGCCAAACGACGGGAATGAGGAGTTTGAGCGCGGAATGATAGTTCAAGCTAGAAGCAGGGAATTACCATTTTGGAAATCGTTAGGAAAGTCAAGATGCCGAGAATAAAGTTACAGGCATTACCTCTCACCACAGACCACGCAGTGGGCGATGACCTTCACTTAACGACAGAGAACAGCGGCGTTTGCATAGAGTTGTTGGTGGTAACAGACAAGCAGCACTGCGTGAAATAACCACAGAAATCAATGTGGAACGTACGATGAACGTATCCGTTATGACGTTATGGCTAAATCTGGCGTTGATGTATTATGACAACAGACGACTGACGCGAGTGCATTTGCTAACAGCACGACCCCGCGCCTCTCCTGGGCTCGGGATCATATCGGTTGCAGCCTGGAAGACTGCAAAAGCGTGGCGTGGTCAGATGAGTTCCGATTTCAGTTGGTAAGAGCTGATGGTAGGGTTCGACTGTGGCGCAGACCCCACGACTCCATGCACCCAAGTTGGCAATAAGGCATTGCGCAAGCTGGTGGTGGCTCCTTAATGGTGTGGGGTGTGTTTACATGGAATGGAATGGAATGGATTCTCTGGTCCAACCGATCCGATCATTGACTGGAAATGGTTATGTTAGGCTACATAGAGGCCATTTGCAGCCATTCATGGACTTCATTTTCCCAAACAACGATATAATTTTTATGGATGACAATGCGCCGTGTCACCGGACCACATTTATTCGCGACTGGTTTGAAGAACGTTCTGGACAGTTCGAGCAAAAGATTTAGCCACCCAGGTAACCCGATATGAATCCCATCGAACATTTGTCGGACATAATAGAGAAGTCAGTTCGTGCACAAAGTCCTGCAACGGCATCACTTTTGCAATTATGGACGGCTATAGAGGCAGCATGAAGGTATCCCATGACTTTTGTCACCTCAGTGTAAATTGTATTAATTAATATTTTTCAAACATATCATTCGAAGGAAAAGCAAAGGAAATTTTGTTATTGGAAATAAATTTTGCGTTGGTTAGTATTTTCTTAAATATCATTAAAAGAAGGAACAAAGGAAAATTTGGTAGTGGAAATAAATTTTAAGAAATAACCTATAAAGCATGCACAAAAAGTTCGCTTATAAAATTAAATACTTTTGTTATTCTGCAGTTATTGATTTACACGTGCTATTGTGATATTCATCGTAACAAGAAGGGAAGCAGTAATTTTCTGTGCGTATTGCACCCATTATAAACACAGTATTATTCTAATTACGTGGTCGCATTAAAGTTTCTATAGAAAAACAAACTTGGTTCACGTTTATGAAAGGTTCTCTGTCGTCGTACAGCTTGGCAGCAAACTACACATAACACAACACTTTGCCAAATACTGGCGAAGATAGATGATGTACAATACAATGTGTTTTTACTGGCGATGATAGTTGATGATGTACAATAGAATGCGTTTTTAAGCAGTCTTCTCGAAATGTGATTTCCTTTTGTCTCTCGATGAGATTGTAGCAATTTTGAAACTTTTTGATCAAATGCATAACCTGATGATAAAAATAGACACCCTACGGATGCATCAACGGAGTGCATTTTGCGGGAATAATTTTAATTCTGCACGATGGTAGTCCTTCTTTATCTCGAAAAATCTCATTGTGTTATTGCGGATTTGTGTGGTTTTCCCACGGATCAGTTAAGAGAAGAAATTTGTTCTCCTGCACATAGAGCTTCGTCACACCAGTCAAAAAATTTTTATATAATGCTACATATAGACGAAGTAATGACGACGTCCCTATACGGTTTTTTCTCGTACTCATCCACCGTTTCTTGAATCCTCGGTCCAAAAGAGACAGCACTCTCTCTTGGAATAATTTTCCATGTTGCGCTGTAAATTAAGCAAGGTACAAATTTGAAAAAGAAGTTGCCATTTACGGAGTCGACCCTAGGACCATCGGATTAATCTTCGGATTACCGTTCTATGCTCTTTCCGCTGCTCCAGTGGCGTTCTGGAATCCACGCTAACATAAATGCCTCACACATCCCCAGACTCGCGCCATAAATGCATTTTTTTTTCTGGATTTCCCACTTCTGTCACTGTCATATCTGGACAAGCCCTGGATATATCATCTGGACAAAATCAGTGATGACAACCAAGTGCAGTGGCCTTTTAAGTCACTGTCTCCTCATCACCACTGCAGTTTCATTCGCAGTGCGACACAGGTCTGCTCCACTGGACCATGCCAAGTACGTTGTCTCTCCTTTCTTTACCGCCATAGAATACCGTCAGCAGTGTTCAACTGCAGGTGAAAGACACGAAAACCTCAGCGTTTGGACGCAACATTCGATCGAGTTACTGAAGAGTGCTGCCCAGTCACGAGTTACTCGTACCTGACGGACAATGGCCCGGGCGCCACCAGCTAAGGGTGGCTAACGGGCACTCCCCACAATCAGAGGGAGAACAGCTGTGAAAAAGCACTCGGTCGGGCTGCTGTTGTAGGTCGGGGCCCGCGCGCCTCGTACGCTAAAGGGCGAATATGTATGTTTCCTTTTGCGTGTGTTAATTGTTGATGGTAAGAGAAGGGCTTATTTCAATAGTGGTACAAGTCCATTACCTCCACTTTTCTGTCTATAATGCTTCTGAAATTAATGATCCACACTAACAGAAAGAAAGGTTCATCTCTAGCAAGAAGCCATATGATTGAATATTTCTGGTATCTCAACTGCAGATTTTTCAGCGCTCATTTTACTTTAGGACTCTGTATCTCAAAATGAACAAAAATAGACTTTACCACTATTGAAATAAGCCCTTCAAGTGCTTCTCTACATATGTTGAACAGATCTGAACCATAATACAGTCCCTTAAATATCTGGTCTTCCAGTAAAGTTAACGATTCAAATTCGCTAACATCTGGAGCCTCTGTACTGCTGTTGGTCAGCGTCGCGCGGAACGCAATTAATTTCAAGCGTCGTTTACTTTCTTGATGAAAAATATTTTTCGGGCACAGGCATGCGGCGATTTGTACTGCACTGATGTTTGATAGCCAGTAAATTCTAAAAATAGAAGCAGTGAGTAATCATATTCTGGTCAGAATGTCACGTTATGCGGATGACAGAAGCGTGTAGCACCATCCTTTACTTTTATCAAGCTAGAAGAAGTAGCAGGCTGAGAAGAAAACAATTTCACACATATACTTCCCTATGATGACTATTTCGACGATAATAATATTCTTTTTTTTTAACTTTATGACACTCAGCATTTTAATTGTCTTGTTATTATTAATTGATTCAGTTTCAACTCGTCATTGTAGAAAGATCAAATACTATTCACATATTACAGCATAGCGGTAAACCCTCAGTGCTTTAAAGAATCGAACTCCTACTATAAAACGGTTGCAAACGTTATGTGTTAAATATTTGATGTGAAGTATGTAAGCGAGAAAATGTTAAGAAAATATTCGAAATTAGGGTTAGGTTTGTTAGAACCCGTTAAGCACGCTCCTTACTAAACAGTGGACGAATATCATCTGGGTAATTTGCGCTCCATTTTAAGCAAAAGTTTTTCACGCACCTGAATGTTTACGACGTCTTCTGAACTATGTTTCGTACAATGATATAATTTTGCAGTTACTTTCGGTGATACATGTAGATAGAGTCTGAAAAGTGTGTTGCAAATTAAGTACTAGAAAAGTAATACTTTAAAACGTCGTGCCTGATGGTGAAGATTTATTGCCGCCATTTTTAGCAGTAGCTAGTTTTTCATGTACCGAACTGTTTATCATATTTCCTGAATTATGTGTCTTACGATGATGGAATTTTGCATATACATCAACTGCTGTATGTGGATGCCGTTTGCAAACTGTGTGAGCTGTGTGCGGCTCGCGTTGGTGCCATTGGCAGGTTGGCATCGTGTAATAGGGATAGTGGCGTCTCGTTTTTTTCCAGTGTTTACTGGCGCCACTACACTTCCTAGCGCTGTCTGTCCACGAGTGGCAGCAGCAGCGTTTATCGATATCTAGTACCGTGGAACTATCTTTGGAAGGACGTAAAGCGTTTTCCAGGTCGGGTGGGTCACTCAGTTCGACCGCTACGGTCGCAGGATCGATTCCTGCCTCGGGCATGGATGTGTGTCATGTCCTAGGGGACTGATGACCTCAGCTGTTGAGTCCCATAATGCTCAGAGCCATTTTGAACCGGATCGAGGGGCTGTAGTTGCGAGGGCCACAACCTCGCTCTCCACCGGAGCCAGGATGTTTGAGTTGAGTGAACATTAACCCAGTAGTGAAAAGTCTGCTATTTTTAGATAACACCGTCTGTTCGCGCGTTGCTGCTCGCAGGGTCGTTGAGACGATGAGCAATGAGTGGATTGATTGGAGTTGGCAAAATTAATTAGCCATTCTCCACCTTTTATTATTAATCATTGAATTCCTTGTGTTTATTGATGAAGTTCAACCAGCGGTATTTTGCTGCCTAGTGGCCGCTAACGCCCCAGTGACCTGCTCTGGAGGTTAGCGTATTTTCGCGGCAGTGTACCTTTCCTCACCTTGGCGCTGCTGTCCAGTAAGGCGTGTAGTTCGACAGCCTCCCTGATTGTGCTTCGGATATTTGTTTGTTTTGGACTTCTTTGGTCGCAGTGAGTCCTTCTACTTCTGGATGATCTAAACACTGGATCTAAAAGACGCAGTGCTGTCCGCCGGTTCCAACTTGCCTGGGTTATTCCATCGTTGTGTTGGTTATCAGACATCAGGTAGACGTTGCAAGAGTGCTGGCCGGCGTTTGAACTGTCATTAGTTTGAGTTGCCATCCGGTTAACTGAATACAACTCTTGGCTGCCTGACCCACTGTTTACGGAGTTGTGTGACTTTCCCAGGTCCATCCTTGGATCACTGTCGGAGGAGCACTTCTCTCTTGATTTGGTCAGATTATGATGTTTCTCAATAAGGCCTTCAGCTGTGAATGCAATTTATCTTAAGAATTTTTAATTAGACATTGTCTCTTAATGTGATTGTCCCCTTTTTATAATATTTTAGTAAGGATTTCCTATCTAGGCCTTCAGCAGTCCAATTGTTATTGAGTAATTACTATTGGGGCCTTCTGCCAACAAATAATTTGAATTTCTTGTCAATAATGCCTTCAGCCATGAATACAATTTGTCTTAAGAATTTGTAATTAGTTATTACCTCTTAATATGATTGTCCTTTTCTTAATATTTTAGTAAGGATTTGCTATCTAGGCCTTCAGTCATCAAATTGTTTTTGAATTATTACCATTGGGACCTTCAGCCGACAATTTTGATTTCTTGTCAATAAGGCCTTCAGACGTGAATGCAACTGTTCTTAAGAATTTTCTGTCCAGGCCTTTATCCGCTATATAATTTGAATTTCTGGTCAATAAGGCCTTCAGCCCTGGGTGCAACATGTTTAAGAAATTTTTTATTACAAATTGTGTCTTAATAGTCAAATATGATAATTGTTCTTACTGTCAACCTTGTATGCAATTGGTTCCAAATAAAGTGTACGTGATTTAAACAAACAAACTGAGCAACCAACGGTAACTGAGTAAGGCCCCTTCCACACCGAAATC
Source organism: Schistocerca serialis cubense (assembly GCF_023864345.2). NCBI lineage: Eukaryota > Metazoa > Arthropoda > Insecta > Orthoptera > Acrididae > Schistocerca > Schistocerca serialis. The sequence goes on from NC_064645.1 coordinate 157,366,696, forward strand.
TGTCTTTCCCTAAGTAACCACGTCTCACTGTCTTGCGAACAGAATCGTTAATAAAACAGCAATAAAGAAAAGGATATCTGATAATAAAGTTTTACTGAATGAACAGCGAAAATGTAGTAAGCGATAAACCTTTTTTCTTTCATCATTTTATGCGAGATGTTGGTGAGAAAGAGTCTAGTGAAGGTTTGAAATTATCTGTGAAGTTTCTTGGAAGAAGCGGCTAAGTGCTCCCACACTCGAATACTGGACGAATGAAGTCCGGGCATTTGCGAGCTGTCAGTTACGCTGCCTGAACACAAACACGTAATTTCTAAGTATAGTACTTTTCTCGTTGGGTTAAACATTAAACTTATGACTGTATCTATTGGCGAGTATGCTATGAAAGCATTTTAAATTTTTGAATTCCATCAATAGCTACGCGAAATATGCACACAAATATTTTTTACCTGCGGAAGCCGCTAGTCAACCTGCAACTGATACTGGGATATGGATTCCGCCTTCCGGGATCAAATCACGGAATATTAAAATATTACTGCTGAGAGACTTTAAAGTGCATTTTTAGTTGTGAACTATACATGTTTCATTCCTATGCACACTTCGCCCAGTCCTAGTCCGTTTGCCGTATAGTCGGAGAGTTCTGCAGGAAGGTATGCATGTATACGCACATGGCAATAGCTCCCGTGCCGCTCTGTCCTACACGGCCATACCGGCTGAGTCACTGAATGCAAGTAGCGAACAGCGGCGTCCCTCCTGCCGGCATTCGGCGAAGCATTTCATGAACGCGGAGTTGAGTTACTGCCCATACCGCTGTCCGCCAGGGAATACCACCCCCTGTCTGGGTCACAGTGCAGTGCTCTGTGGGATGTCCCGCTAGCAAATGAAACGGTGACCGTCCTGTGGTTTTGCGGAGCTCAGAATGATTGCATTGCTATTTTCAGAGCGCACACCTACTCCACGAGGTGCGGCTGTTAAATAAAGGGACTAGTGCCGTAAAACATTTTCTTTAAAAAGCATATAAATTTAATCACCGTCAATACACTCTTCTCCTCTACCTCTACAACGTTGCATGAGAAATCTGAATTGACGAAAAAAAAGTTCTACATGTCTTCCTCTCTGCGTCCTTTGACGAAGTGTCCCGATTTTTCTTTCACTGCTTCAGCGGACTGAAATCTTGTTTCTTTTAACTCAGAGTTGCCCTCGAGGAAAAGATTATTCACATGGTGCTAGGTCAGGAGAATAAGAAAGTGGTCTAACATTGGTAGCTGTGCTTAGCTAGACAACTCTTAACAGACAATACTGTATGAGGCCGGCCGCTGTGGCCGTGCGGTTCTGGCGCTGCAGTCCGGAACCGCGCTGCTGCTACGGTCGCAGGTTAGAATCATGCCTCGGGCACGGATGTGTGTGATGTCCTTAGGTTAGTTAGGTTTAAGTAGTTCTAAGTTCTAGGGGACTCATGACCTAAGATGTTAAGTCCCATAGTGCTCAGAACCATTTGAACCATTTACTGTATGAGCTTGTGTTTGTCCTGATGCAGAACCAGTTGTAATGTCTCTTGCAGCGGTCTCTCCGCGATATTTTCAGAAATTTTATAAATTATATAACTCAGTACATATCTCGAAATATCTCCTTATCTTACCGATTCCTAAACTTTAATATACGGTGATTATCAATGCAAAGTAGTTTCAAGCCCTATTATTCCTTGGAGCGTCCATTTACTCCATGGAATAGCTTCTTTGCTATCTATGTTTTCTCTTATGAAAATAATGATTCAGATCTTGCCGATTAGCCGTGAAAGAACAAAGATGTATATGTATGTATTGTTGAGCTAGTCGCCATCTTGATGAGATTCTGTTTGAGAAGGAATTTAATACATGAACTAAACTAAGGTGTGTTCGCGTATTATGTAACAGATTATTATTGACAGTGTCTGCTTACTACGCTGTGCTCCACGGGATCAGTGGGGAACGTCTGATTTACACTGGACGAACCTGCCGGTTTGTACGCTCAAGATATCCAGTTTATTACTTTCAATAAAAGGGCTAACACGGTCTACCAGCAGATCTCTGGTCTTCCCCATGTGATCACCGAAAGTTAATAATTATTACAAATGTTTTCAGGAGATCGACTGACAATTTCGTCGCACCGAGACTTCGAAATTGCTTCACTGCCTTATGGAATTTAAGTTAAGCTCGATTTAATCAGGAGAGAACAGTATTGAACTGTGTGAATGAGATAAGCCTGCTTTGTGAATGAAAATTCCCTTAATATACCCATGCTTTTTACTATCCTGATCAGTGAAGCTAAATCAGGCCGGTGTGAGAGAAGTTTTTAAATTTCAGATCTCACAAAAAATATTAAACCGTGACATGTTCTTCCACAGTGGGCTCGTTTTTTTCCTTACTTTCTCGCGAACGTGAACCTCAAGATAACAATGAAATCACAATTAAATTAATACCATTATCTGCTGACGGGCGTTGATATATATCAAGGGGGACAGTTGAAAATGTGTGCCCCGACTGGGACTCGAACCCGGGATCTCCTGCTTACATGGCAGACGCTCTATCAATCTGAGCCAACGAGGACACAGAGGATAGTGCGAGCGCAGGGACGTATCGCCGGCACGCTCCCCGTGAGACCCACATTCCCTACTTAATGTCCACACACTACATTCGTAGTGTCCCTGCCCATTACAATCATTACTCGCGGTAGACAATCCACCGAGTCCTTAAGATTTCAGGCAAATCGTGTGCATCCGCACGGAAGAACGTCATCATCCGGTTAGCCTTAACGATACGAAGATGGCATCTGTTCTTCTGGACATGTCCGAAAGAACAGATGCCATCTTCATATCGAGATACTAATGTTGATTAACAGGTCCACCTTCAGGATACCAATGAAGATACACAATTCTGTGAATAACGAAACAAAAGAAAATCATTCCCATGGATCTTGATTTGCTTATTCCAGCTCGTTTCGCTGTCTCTGAAGTTGGGCCCTTCAAATGCATGGACTGGCGCTGAGTTTCTGGATGATAAGCGAAAAACAAAGTTTCGTCACATGTTATCACTCTTTCGAAGAAATAAGGGTCATTTTCAGTGGTATTCAAAGTGTCATTAGAAACATTTTCTCGGGCTTCTTTTTGATCGATCGTGAGATTTTGGCACCAGGTTCGCACACACTTTTTCCATATTCAGTTGACCTTACGCTTTCTTTGTCAGTTTTCATTGTTTCAGCAATCGATCGAATATTCAACCAACGGTCAGAGCTAATAAGATTACCAGTTTTTCGACATTTCCAACACTTTTTGATGTTGAAGGGCGTCCTTGGCATGAGTCATCTTCAGCGTCTTCTCAGCCATCTTGTAAGCACTTGAACCACTCAAAATCCAGCGGAAATGATAAACATTCTTCACAATACTTCTTTTAATAAAAAAGTAAGTTTCAGTAGCAGTTATTCCAAGTTTCATGTGAAACTTCAAGTCGATTCGCTGCTCAGTTACAACGTTGATCAGTTTTCCGGAAAATCAAAATAACAACTCTTACACAGGAAAAGGCCAGACACCAGAGATGCTGCATTCGATTAAGAAGGCTTCACGACATAGAGCTATTGGTCGCCCACCTTCGGCTCTTGCGTAGTTACACTGCAACAGCACTGGTTCTGTTATTTTATGGCCATACCACGTATATTACGAAACTGCTAAATAGTTACCCCGTAACACAGTGCTAACTGGACGTTACCTATCTAACTGCTTCCCCAGGCAACAAAAGATTTGCTTTTCAGTATTTTATATGGTTATTGACCGAATTTAAATATCTGAGGTGCTGTCGTTTTCTACTCATTAAGAGGTATTATCTAAAGTTAAAGGTTTAACACAGAGAGCAACGTATTAAAGTTAGAATCTACGTATACTTTTTGAGGTAGCATAACTTGCGGCTTCCAAATTACCGAGACTATGTTATGCAGTGTTTGAGAATGAGAGCACATAGCGACTTCCAACATACTTTATACATAATTTCCAACTAGTTCGAAACATTTTCTCTCTGACACCTCCGTCGAAATATCAAAAGTAGAATAGTTTTAATTTAGTACTTCTTCACTATTAAGTCTATCCACAGCGTGTTTTGCAGTCCATATCCATATAAACTACCAAATGCACCAGCAAAATTGCAACATTGTACGACTCATAGTTCAGCAAGTGCGTGAGAAACTAAATTTTTTAAACGGTGCTGCAATTCATCAACACAGTACACACCTAGTTTCGGTTTCATCTTTTTCATTAGGCTATTGGCGAATAATCGAAAGTAATAAAAGCAAAATCATTACGATTTTGCGTCTTCAGCAAGGTTTCACAAGTTTTACGTCATATATTTAACACTAGTTTTGTGGCGGTGTTCGTAGCGACAAACAATTCGCTGTAGAAACGGCTTACGAAGTCACCGCCACACTTTTAATAGCGGGCCGACCGGTCCGCTGGAACAGTGAACAGAAAGATGAAAACCCAAACACTCTGATTAAATAAAAGTCGGTACTTATCTTTATTACGAAGATACAGAAATACAGTAGTGAACTCCGTGTCTACAGAAATCTGTCTAGTTCGAGTCGGAGCGGCTAGGTCAGCGTCGGCTGACGACAAACAACAACTCTGCTGCGATGAACACACAACTGACTAGCAAGTACACAATTCGGTGGCGAGTATACAACTGAGCGGCGAATACAGAACTGTCCTAGCGCTCGCGACTCCAGCGCTTAAGAAGCCAGAAGCCAGCGGTGGCGCGCGCAGACTTGCGGCGATTTGCTGTCTCGCTGGCGCTGCTTATGCGGACGGCGTCCGGACTTTGATGCTGCCAACCTTTTGGCAGCGGGCTCGGGTGGCATTACTGGCTAGGACATAACAACTAGCAATACCAAAAAGACGGTGTCCTTATGGCCACCTTTTCAAAATATTGTAATCCAGTCGTTACCTTATATTTAAAAATTTTGAAAAAATGTTTATTGCTTTTAATTACGTCTTCTATTAAGCTGGCAAACCAGAATAACTGGATAGGGACTGATGACCTTAGCAGTTAAGTCCCATAAGATTTCACACACACCAGAATAACTCGAAAAATAAGCTTCACACGAAAAAATGCGTAGAGTCCAAAGTTGATTATTTTCGAGGGGACATCTGCTGGTGCTAAAATTAGCCCGCCACCCCAAAGCCCTGGGGACGGGGGGGTGGGGGGGGGGGGTGGGAGGCAACTTTAAAATTTAAAATGGGAACCTCATTTTTTTATTGCAGAATCAGATTCTACATAAAAAACTACGTACATTTAGTATTAAACATTTTGTTTTGATTCATGGTAGTTGGCGCTGTAATTCAAGAAAATCCATGTTCTCATTTGCTGACATCTGTAAAACTCTAATTCCTCTCTCTCAAACCTCACCCTATGGTGAGAGAGGGAGAGTTTTAGTTTTAGCGAATCAAAATTTACGAAGTAAATAAGTATTTTTTATTTATACGTTGCGGATAAATCTCAGAATAGCCCTTAAAGCCAACGTCCTGAATTACTTGTGTTTGATTCGTCTTTACTTTTTGCCCTCTGTAATTATAACGCAAAAGTCTACATTTGAAGTGACAGGAAAGCGTGGAATTCTAATAAATGCCAATGTGTTCAGCGACAAATGACGGTTCTGGACTACACTGCATGATCATTGTCGGCGGGAGTGGCGACGCCCTCTGGAGAGAACGCATTCTTCCACCGTTTTGACGAGGCATAATGGTGTTTTTCCGTGACTCATCGGGTATGACTTCACGAAACCAACGGATATGACTTCAAGTTACGGCTCGTAGTGATTAAGGGAACGGACATCTTGCTTCTCCCAGTATAGCCTATCATGCGACACTACCACCCCGCCATTTTTCAAAAGGACGTTGCTCATCCACACATGCCACAGATGTCTGCGAAGTCTCCTGTTTGCTGCTTACTCCAGTGGACAGAGAGATTCCCAGATCCGCCCTCCCCCCCCCCCCCCCCCCCCCCAGTATAACACGTGTGGGATCTGCCCGAACGTCAGTGCTAACACAGTTCAAGTGTGAACCACAATGAAACGTGTGAGGCAGGCAAACAGAAAAACTACACATAGAAAGTGCTCGCATCCGAAACGTCTCGCAAGCAGTCATCGTAGTTAAGTACATCCAACCGGCGATTCGTGACTTACTATCTCTTATCACGACAGCAGATCGTATTAGAAGAATAGACACTGAAACTCTTTGATAAACAGGCTAAAGACACTGGATATTTTCGAAAAGATATTGGGAAAACAGTGATAAATTTTACAGAAAAATTGTCTACTTCGCACAAATCACATTTATTTGTGACCGTTTTCAGGCCAAAGCTGCACCCAAAGTTGATGTGTGAACACAAATCCACGGAGCAGGAACTGCAGAAGTCTCCAGAGAATGTCAGCTTGTTGAGAAGCAACGATATGGTATATGGTGCGCTTAAATAGAGGAAGCTCCACTTCCATAATCGTTTCCACATGTCATTTGTAACAAATGGAATAAAAATTTATTGAATACATGACGAGAAACTTGAATTACTAAGTTAAAAATACTGTATATTTATAGTACTGGCCGTAACATTATCCACTATTATACTTGTGATGTAAAGATTTGAAACATCATCAGTCAGCTTGGATTCCTACGCTGTTCAGAATAACTACCGTGATTCTATTGTTACGACGTCTAGCATAATATTAGGGTGTGATAGACATTTCCAGACTAGCTGGAAATTGTACAGGGAGAACTTAGGTATCTAGCAAGTGTTATGTAACCAGGATGTCCTGAAAACGGTGAATCCCCCTAATTGATAGATGACGTATGTCTAGGAGCGTTTGGTTTTGTAATAAGGCAGCCAGAAAGATAGTAAGGGGATACTTAGCTCTGAAGTATATTTCAAGCATAGTTTTCTTTTAATTTTCGTTTCGTTTGGTTTTGTGGAATATTTTGTAAATTTTTGCAATATGAAATGACGTAGATGCATCTGCGAATGCTGATTGGAGCAAAGAGGTTTGCGCGAGAAATTGATCATGAAAGGTTAATCTGACTAGATGATCGTTTTGATCAACCAATGAGCGAAGAGTCTTTCCCGCGTAATTGAATGAGTTACATGTTCTGTGAGCGACGGCATTTAGTCAGTCGTGGAGTCGCTGTCGGACAAGGCCATGTTAAAAGTGTCCGAAAAAATTATCAGTAAAGAAAGGTCGGTTAAATCACGCTTGGTTTATATCGCCGTGCTAGCAGATGCAATTACGGACATTTCTGTGAAGTTTTGAGAGGTTTTGGTATGTTAGTTGCAGAAAAAACCGCGTGTGAAACTGTCGGCCTTTGTGTATAATTCTGCGTGGCGTATTCCGTATGCATGTACAGAACATTTTGGCGAGCATCTTCTTTTCGAAGAATCCACTGAAAAGGACCGAATGTGAACTAGTTTTGTAACAGAGTATTGCCTGAGTGAATCTCGTAATATTTCGGGTTGTACGTACCACACTTCTGGCTGTCTTACGTGTGATACTAGCTGCACGAACTAGTAGTAGATGTACTACCAACGTAAATGTGGGCTTGGTGACACCAGAAATTAAAAGGACCGTAATAAAACATCAGTATCTCCAAACAAACATTTTCAATGAAGGGAGGAAGCACCCACTTTGCCTGTTATTAATAGAGATTTACAGGTTTATCTTGTTACTTGAGTTACGCGGACTTCGTAATCGTAAGTACGGGCCGTGAATTTCTTCAACGCTGCTTTTCTCATCGTCTACATAGTACCTACGAATGCAGAGCAACGGGTGGTGAATGGACGCTATACTGAGGCAGATGGACATCAATAATTAAATCACAACGCAGCGCACCAACCCCGCCCTGCCGAATACTGTGCTGTAATGTTTTAATTTTGTATTACGACTTATTGAGTTTTTATTCTACCTGTTACATGTAATTCTATAAGCTTTCCGTAATTTAATGATTCCCTCTTTGTTATCTTCAGGGTTTAATCCGGAAGAGTATTATTTTTTTGTTTACATTACAGATTCATCCTATCTGGTAATTCTGTTAGGCCGAAGAGCTGACTACCGTACCGCTACGAGCACATCATCACCATAGAAGGACAGTAAACTTAAAACGGGGATAAGAAGTGTAAACAGAAGGCTGACAGCCATGTGGATATGCTCGCTACGACGTGCAGTCGACGGCAGCCGCGGCTCCTACTTACGGATGACGATGACCTCCGCTTCCTCGGAGCTGCGGGTGAAGATGGGCGCTATCGTGGACACCTCGCACGTGTAGATGCCGGACGCCTCGAACTTGAGCCCGCGAAGCATCAGCTGCCGCTCGTCGCTCTCGTTACGCTGCAACAAAAACATCATACATGTAACAGTGACTTACTGGACACGCTCGTATAGCGCAATGCGCAGCGTGCTCGTGAGCGAGACAGAAGTATGAGCCAGACCCGGATCGAATCTGCGTAGGGGAATTCGCAACCGTTAACTGATGTTTTGGCCAGCCTCCGGGCGGTACTTACAAGGGAACCTTCCCATCACACTCCCCTCAGATTTAGTAATAAGTTCGCACAGTGGATAGGCCTTGAAAAACTGAACCCAGATAAATCGAGAAAACAGGAAGAAGTTGTGTGGAACTATGAAAAACATAAGCAAAATATACAAACTGTGTAGTCTACGGGAAAGATAGACAAAATCAAGGATATGGTGAGCTCCGTGTTTAGCGTGAGCAGCTGCGGAACGAGAGGTCCTTGGTTCAAGTCTTCCCTCGAGTGAAAAGTTTAATTTTTTTATTTTCAGGCAATTATGAAAGTTCAGACACTCACACATAATCAACTTCGCTCTCCAAAATTCCAGGACAAGTTCAGATCTGCTTGGACATATGTAGGATTTGACGGTCTACACACGGAAAAATTTGAAAACGTTAAAAATATGTTTTGACAGAGCACAGGGAAAACTGTGCGACTGTGAAAGTGTTGCATTCATTTGTTGCAGTTTATGTGACAAACTCTTATGTTTTCATCACTTTTTGGGAGTGATTATCACATCCACAAGGAAACCTAAATCGGGCAAGGTAGAAGAATCATTTTACCCATTCGCCAAGTGTACAAGTTAGGTGGGTCGACAACATTTTCCTGTCATGTGACGCGCATGCCGTCACCAGTGTCGTATAGAATATATAAGACGTATTTTCCTGTGGAGGAATCGGTTGACCTATGACCTTGCGATCAAATGTTTTCGGGTTCCCATTGGAGAGGCACGTCCTTTCGTCCACTAATCGCACGGTTTTGCGGTGCGGTCGCGAAACACAGACACTAAACTTATTACAGTGAACAGAGACGTCAACGAACGAACGGACAGATCATAACTTTGCGAAAATAAAGAAAGTAAACTTTTCACTCCAGGGAAGACTTGAACCAAGGACCACTCGTTCCGCGGCTGCTCACGCTAAACACGGGACCACAGCGCTCCTGAGCTCACCCAGTCCTTGATTTTGCCTATCTTGCGCATGGACTACTCAGTTTGGATATTTTGCTTATTTTTTTCACAGTTCCACACAACTTCTTCCTGTTTTCTCGATTGATCTGTGTTCAGTTTTTCAAGGCCTATCCACTGTGCCAACTTATAACTAAATCTGAGGTGGGTGCGATGGGGAAGTTCCCTTGTTAGGTATTTTCCCACACTAGTTTAGGCAGATACTAGTCTGGTCTCCAATTTCCGCCTCAGAAAATACTGTATACAAACAGCTGAAATGCGATCACAAACACAACAAGGTTTACATAATACACGGACAGGTGGCAAAACAACTACCCTCCCTTGCATAAATAAGTATATGACAACACGAAGGGCATCCGGCCGCAAAGTTAAATAAAACAGATATAAATGTGCCGAATCTTGAGTACACCACGCACTAAACGGCATTACGCTAAGAAGACAAATCAGCAGAAAAAACAAAGCGCTGTGATTTCGACACAAGATCGAGATGAAGCTATTTTAGATTCTGGAACGTTACACAAGTAAAATAATATTCATTGTTTTATGCAGCTCAGTATTCTTTTTGACGACCTGTTTATCATAATATGCATTATTTTCTCTATTACACGTCGATTTGTCATTCTCTAATTGATGATCTTCTCCATTATATTCTGAGGAGAATTTTATTTCTAGATTCATGCAGCCGATAAAGTACTTCTCCGGAAATAGCAGTTCTATTGCTTCAATTTATTGTTTTTATTTTATTTATTTATATTGACTTCTCCGTAGCCGAATCGTTAGCGTAATTGCATTTGAGGCGGTAGGGCCAGGTTCCATTCCCCGTACCTCTTCAAACTTTTCTGAGGATGGGAGTTCTGATATGTGTCCGTTCAGCCTGTGAGCAGCTGTTGAATAAGGAAGCAGCGGCATCGTCGTCATTTATCAACTGGTAACAACGGCTGGAGAGACAGACAACATGCTGACCATACGTCCGACGATAATAGATCTCTCCTCGTACTGCTTTGTATACAATAGTCGGCAAGTCGTGAGTGGTGTTATATCGTTACTTCTGTGTTATTTTATGGTTTTATAGATCAGATTAGCATGATTTCCTAGTTTTTAAATTGTGTACTGGAACGTCCATTGTAACTAAACTGGTCTTGTGCGTGTTTTGTCGTGTGGCAATATGTTGGTAAAGAGCTGTGGCAGATTTCTTGTTGCGTGCTCTTGAGTCCAGTGATAGTGGACGTGATTTTTTTTTTTTTTTTTTTTTTGCAAGTTTGTTCGCCGATCTCCCCAGCGTCTCTCCAACTCAACGTCGACGTAGTGTAGCTGAAACTTTCTACAGTAATTAGAATGACTAGAAATTGTGATATTTACGTTCGAGTCTCACCTAGTTATTTACGAAAGTTGAGCACTCATTTATTTATTTTATTTATTCCTTAAATACAACTTTTAGTACCGAGTTGTAATACGTAATATTCACAGATATAAGTTCCTTCGCCTTTATCAGAGCAAGAACAAAATCGGAGTCCTTAACATTATTTTCATCAACAGAGAGAACAAAAATCAGAAATAATGTAATGATAACCTCTGCTCTTCTTATGCAAGGAGTAACGCCTTTGATCCCTACACACAGCACAGTATCTGATACAGTTATTTCCGTAATAACATGTGACATTGCAGTGTTTGCTTTATCCAGTTGTTTGTAATAAATTTCGGACTCGCATCCCACTCTCATGAACTCATTCACGTAACCAACGTTGGACTTAATGTGGAAACTTGCATCGTCACTGCTCACAGACTAAAACTACGGACGAAAGTGACGTAGCAAATTCAGTGCGAAAACATTGACTATGTGCGAGTAGTGCCTGCGCTCTGAGGCTTTCGTATACAATCTCATTTCTTTATATGGACATTTCATTCAACATAGGAATCAAAAATCTCAACAATTATTGCCTATTATGGACATTGATACTGGCAAGGTACTGGTCCCGCCAATTCCAAGACTTTTAAAAATATTTTAATCTTAAATTTGTAGTCATCTAAACATTCTGCGTGGTGCCTGTTTGTTCTATATCGTGTCTCCCTACCACTTTCGCGCAACGACGCTCTGAGCGTGTTTTTTAGGGAATTGACTAGTTTGAACCTGGGACCTGTTGCTGGTAAGGAGACGCTAGACCTCACATGAAATGTGGCATTCAGAAGAGTTCAGTGAGACTAGCGATGATATTACCAAATACTTAATGATTTCAGCGTCAGCTCCACTGCACTCCCTGTAAAAGAATCTTAACACTAACTAAATTTAATGGAAGGGGTTCAAGGCTTTCCTATTTTTAGTTAGCTGGTAAAATAACGTCGAAAAAGCAGTTAAGTTTACCACTGAAAATTTTATTCTACTCACAAAACGATGTTTATAAATTGCACTATTGATAAAAGGAAATGTTTTAATACAGGATGGTAAAAACCAACTGCATTCAACAAAATGTGAACGAATATTCCCTGAATGGGTTTCCAAGTTCTACAATGGATCGAAGGATGACCTATGCCATATCACATCTATAATCCAGGTTTAAATTAAGTTTCACAAAAACGCAAATTATCAAAATGGTCTACAGTGACCCTCAATTATCTTTAATTACTTATCTAACTTGTCGTAAATTACAGTGGCTAATGTGGCTTCTCAATAACTCTATAACAGAAAAATCATCACGTTTCAGATTTTTACTTCAAGTGGCAAATGTGAACACCATGAGCTTTAATTGACGATCTACACTAGTATTACGTAAAGGGGATGTAACAGATGAAACTTCTGCAGTTCTGAGTGAAGCCTTACGTGCTCAAAAATGCGGCATCGCGTGCGTTCATTACCTTGTCGGTGTTCGTCAGGGGGCGGCGGCCGGCGCAGCTCCATCCAGCTCGCCCTCTCAGAAGCAACTCTCCCTAACTTCTCCTTACTACAATTTACCGAAGTTGGTTTTAAAAAAACTATCTGGCTGTGTTTTCATCTGATCAATCAGGGTCTCAATGTTAACCTTAAGCTCCACCTACAAAATATCTGTCTATCCAATGAGAAACGTTATACTTTTCGTGTTGGGGCAATGTTTTTAAAGTTTGCAACGTAACAGAGACGCGAAAAAGTCTCACGCTAAAACTTGCAACTGGTGTGGTCCTTTTAGCGTTATCGTAAGATCTATACTGTTCTTCTGGAGGGCTCTATCTTTTAACATGGGCTTGGGGGTGGTCCTAACGTAACAGAGACGCGAAAAAGTCTCACGCTAAAAACTTGCAGGTGGTATAGCCTTTTTTGTGTTATCGTAAGATCTATACTGTTCTTCTGGACGGCTCTAGCTTTTAACATTGGCGGGGGGGTGGTCTCGACGTAACAGAGACGCGAAAAAGTCTCACGCTAAAACTTGCGGGTGGTGTGGTCCTAGCAGTTAGCTGGCGACGTGGGTGTCCATCCGTCCCTTATCGTAGGGCCTTACAGCTTAACACGGTTCTGCTCTCGGCTTCGGTTCTCGTTTCTCCCCTCGGAACTGCGTCTGTCTCACGGTGGGAAGGTTTGACATGCATTTAGGCATTCTTGTGTTAGTCTGTGGTATTCCATTTGTTCACTCGTTACTCGTATTACTTTGGTTAATTTAATGTCATGATTTATTCGGAGCTATGTGTCATACTACTGGATTTGCTTATCATGTCAGGGTTTTCATGGAAGGTGTTGGATTTGCCTGACACCTTACTGTCGGATAACAAATGAATCTCTTTTCGTGTGATTCAATTAGAAGTTAACAATTTTCGGACGTTTCCCTTTAGTTGTACTCTGAAGCCTTGCTTCTTGCCAAATTTCATGATTCTACGTCGACGGGAAGTACCCTATAGGTTTTGATGAGTGAGTTTGCGAGTATCGAAATATGTGACACGAGTGTCCGTATCTTTTGATGCACTGACTTAGAAGCTTCAACATTTTTACACCGCCGAGGGACTGTACAACTTAGAATGTGGGAGAAATTTCAACTTTAAACGTCCACCAGGACCTGCAAAAGAGGGTTTTTAACACTCGGACAAACAAACGCGAGAGGAAAGTGATCTTATAAACGTTTTCGTCTTTATCGGTCGAAGTATGGATTCTTAAAAAGACTAAAGTAGTGAGGAGCAGCTGAAATGAGGTTGGCGGTAACTTTAGCATCAGAATTGAGAACTATGATGTAGATGATATTAACCAATTCTACTACCTCTGAAGCAAAACAACACACGGCGGATAACGCAAGGAAGACATGTAGAACAGAGTAGCACAGGTAAAGGGAGCTTTCCTGGCCAAAGAAGCGTTTTGAGAAGGTAAGACCGCTTCAACTATAAATATTTATAGACACTACCGGACATAGAACGCTCCTGTGATGCTATGACTAACAGTATCTGGGATCCATATACACCGAAATAGTGATGAAAGCACAGACCGCACATGATCCTCTACGACAAATGTGTAATTTGAGCAGCTCAAGGTCCTTCGTTTGCGCACAGCGAGTATGCTTAGTACACAATTTGCTGTGAGGCATATGAGGAACCGTTAGGTGCTCATATTCCACGTTATCCCGTTGGTGATCATATACGGCCAGTGCTTTGATCACTATTTCGGTATGGGGGAGATCGTGCTAGCTGACCAGATACTGTTACTGGTATCATGAGAGCGTTCTGTGTTATTTTATGACGTCCTCTACTTGCTTACTCTGAACGCTGGGTTATCCCATTTCTTTCCTCAATCAGAACAAGATTTTATTCCACCTGATGGTGCAGCTAAAATAATGCGAAACCGGTCGTTCCTAGAAGCAAAGGACTAACAGCAGAGGCGGTCTTATCTTTTCAAAATGATATTAAAAGGCTTTGGCAGCCGTGACTTAAAAGTCTGATTTCTGAGACAGTGTGTTTGGAGCGCAGCGTGACTGGAAGTGTGGCTGTGCTGAAAATTAAGTGGACTGATAAGAAATGAGCAGGTTCTTGTTAGAATCGGTGCGAAGAGGAACATACGGAAAAACAGTGAAGAGAAGTAGTAACAGGACAGTAAAACATTACAAATTATAAGTAGTTGGGCTATATATTTGGTACCTCCGTGAACGAGAACACTGGCTGCTTTGGAGAGCTATAAAACTGGTACCAGCCATGTGACCATCCACAGCTACGTAAGTAGTGGTAGGGAAGGTTATATAGCAGTTAGTTACATGGAATCAGCTGGGTATATTGGGTCGATCAGGGGACATGAGGAATAGCAGAAAGGATCTACTGTGTGGCGGCGTGCACATGATCACAACTTGATTGAAATTGCTCTGTTTGTTGGTACATCATCCTGCGTGGTGTACCGTTTGCAGCCAGTGGTCATAAAAAAGATACTAACCAACAGGCAACGCAATCGAAAATGACAATCTGTTTGAAACCTAACAGTAACTGTTGTTGTTACTGAACGCAGCTCTTTCTCCATCAGTTTGAGATGATGAAGATGCTTGGTTAGTGGGGCGCTCAACTGCGTGGTCATCAGCGGCCGTACAAAGTCCCAATTTTTACGCAGTCCAATTTTTTACACCATTCAATCTAGCCACTGTCCCGAATGATGATGATGACGAAGATAACACGGACACCCAGTCCCCGGACAGAGAAAAATCTCCAACCCGGCCGGGAATCGAACCCGGGACCCCGTGATCCAGAGGCAGCAACGCTACCCACTATACCACCAGCTGCGGACCTTCATCAGTTTGCGAGGTAATAACTGAACTCCATCCACCGAAGATTTCGGGACTCGTTGATCGATAAACACAATTTCTTACAACGGCATACGAGATTGTCGGCCACCTATACTTCTTCTACATCTGCATAATGAGTACGCTGTTGTCACTTTCGTCACCCAAGATGAACAGCGAGTGAAATGTGGAAATCAACATCCTCGCAATTCAGCACGATATGGAAAACCTGAAGAGAATTCTTCACCGAACTGAAAGCATTTTCGTTCAGTGTGCTTAATTTCGGACGATAAAGTGTCCTCTTGCAGCGTGTCTGTTCTCCTCCTCCCTCTGTTGTAATTAAACTTTACTATTGACAATTTTGTTACATACACAGAGTAAGGCCTTTAAAACTGTTTTTGAAATATCTGGAAAATTGAAAATCGCATTAAAAAAAAGGGTTGTAATAAAAGTTGTTCGTCTTAATTGGGGACATCAGACATCAAAGTCTGCCCCTCAGCGCCACATTGAGGGGGCGGAAGGGGGTCAGCATTGAAAACGTGCAAAGGAACCCCAATTTTTTATTGAGAATTCGGATGGGAGATCGTAGCGTGATAGGTCGCGGTACAGATTAAAATAGGGTAACAACCGTAGTAAAGTGATAATAATGACTAACTGAAACCCTCAGCTGTCGACAGGTCTTGTTGATATACTTCGATGTGGACAGTTGAAAATGTGTGCACCGACCGGGACTCGAACCCGGCACCTCCTGCTTACGTGGCAGACGCTCTATCCATCTGAGCCACCGAGGACACAGATGAATAGCGCGACTGCAGGGACTCAGATGTATAGAGCGTCTGCCATGTAAGCAGAAGGTCCCGGGTTCGAATCCCGGTCGGGGCATACATTTTCAACTGTCCACATCGAAGTATATCAACAACACCTGTCGGCAGCTGAGGGTTTCAGTTAGTCATCATTTATTCCAGGGAAAAGGTGCACTGTCATCAACAGTATTCTGTTCTTTCGAGAACAGTTACTGTCTTCACATATAAAGTGATAATACCTTAAGAAATACACATCAAATTAGGATCACGGCAGGTTACAAAGGAAGTTACTCTAAAATCTTTTATGAGAAACTAGTTTCATAGAGCAAAACAAATTGACTCTCCAGAACATAGCCGCCCGCGGTGGCCGTGCGGTTCTAGGCGCTTCAGTGCGGAACCGCACGACTGATACGGTCGCACGTTCGAATCCTGCCTTGGGCATGGATGTTTGTGATGTCCTTAGGTTAGTTACATTTAAGTAGTTGTAAGCTCTAGGGGACTGATGACCTCAGATGTTAAGTCCCATAGTGCTCAGAGCCATTTGAACCAAGTCGTCAGTCTGGATTCTCATTGGAGTAGAATCGCCTTCGGTGATGGGTGCTGCTTCGAATTGATTGATGACCAGCGAAAACTTGTCTGGAGATGTCCTGGACGGCAATGCAATACCAACCTGCCTTATGGCCTGACAACCAGTCTGCGGTGCCACTTCTTTTCATAGGAGCACCCCTTTGGTTGGCATCCGAAGCAACTCTACAGCACATCGGAATCCTGACGATATTCTATGCCCCATCTTGTAGCAATTCATGGCAAAGTATCCTCCGTTTAATGAATGTAGATCCATCCTCTGGAGTGTGGAACTACGGCTGGTCAACTTCCAATACCCGTTATTTAGGTTTTATTTCTAGGCCACCAGTTTCGAAGATGACTTAATGTAACGTCAAAACCGGTAGCCTAAAAATAAAACCTAAATAGCGGCTATTGGTAGTGTATTGTTGGATCCTACGTTTGTTTCAGCTAGATAATGACCGCCTGCACACGGTGAGAGTTTCTTCTGCTTCCTCAGCAAACCTTCCTTGGGCAGCAAGGTCGCCTGATCTTCCCCCCCCCCCCCCTCCCCCCTCCTCCAATTCAGAGCGTTTGGAGCATTACAGCAGCGGCCTCAACCAGTTCGAGAATGTGGCGATCTGACGCCCCAGTAGGACAGAATTTGGGAATTTGGCACTATATCCCTAAGGAGCCGAATAACTTCTTACATAAGGGCCAAATGTGGACCACTCCATTATTGACTTGGTCAATATGTGGAGCTCTTTCTCTCGAATAAACATTTAGTTTTACTGAAATTGCAATCATCTGTTTATACACTCCTGGAAATGGAAAAAAGAACACATTGACACCGGTGTGTCAGACCCACCATACTTGCTCCGGACACTGAGAGAGGGCTGTACAAGCAATGATCACATGCACGGCACAGCGGACACACCAGGAACCGCGGTGTTGGCCGTCGAATGGCGCTAGTTGCGCATTATTTGTGCACCGCCGCCGTCAGTGTCAGCCAGTTTGCCGTGGCATACGGAGCTCCATCGCAGTCTTTAACACTGGTAGCATGCCGCGACAGCGTGGACGTGAACCGTATGTGCAGTTGACGGACTTTGAGCGAGGGCGTATATTAGGCTAGCGGGAGGCCGGGTGGACGTACCGCCGAATTGCTCAACACGTGGGGCGTGAGGTCTCCACAGTACATCGATGTTGTCGCCAGAGGTCAGCGGAAGGTGCACGTGCCCGTCGACCTGGGACCGGACCGCAGCGACGCACGGATGCACGCCAAGACCGTAGGATCCTACGCAGTGCCGTAGGGGACCGCACTGCCACTTCCCAGCAAATTAGGGACACTGTAGCTCCTGGGGTATCGGCGAGGATCATTCGCAACCGTCTCCATGAAGCTGGGCTACGGTCCCGCACACCGTTAGGCCGTCTTCCGCTCACGCCCCAACATCGTGCAGCCCGCCTCCAGTGGTGGCGCGACAGGCGTGAATGGAGGGACGAATGGAGACGTGTCGTCTTCAGCGATGAGAGTCGCTTCTGCCTTGGTGCCAATGATGCTCGTATGCGTGTTTGGCGCCGTGCAGGTGAGCGCCACAATCAGGACTGCATACGACCGAGGCACACAGGGCCAACACCCGGCATCATGGTGTGGGGAGCGATCTCCTACACTGGCCATACACCACTGGTGATCGTCGAGGGGACACTGAATAGTGCACGGTACATCCAAACCGCCATCGAACCCATCGTTCTACCATTCCTAGACCGGCAAGGGAACTTGCTGTTCCAACAGGACAATGCACGTCCGCATGTATCCCGTGCCACCCAACGTGCTCTAGAAGGTGTAAGTCAACTACCCTGGCCAGCAAGATCTCCGGATCTGTCCCCCATTGAGCATGTTTGGGACTGGATGAAGCGTCGTCTCACGCGGTCTGCACGTCCAGCACGAACGCTGGTCCAGCTGAGGCGCCAGGTGGAAATGGCATGGCAAGCCGTTCCACAGGACTACATCCAGCATCTCTACGATCGTCTCCATGGGAGAATAGCAGCCTGCATTGCTGCGAAAGGTGGATATACACTGTACTAGTGCCGACATTGTGCATGCTCTGTTGCCTGTGTCTATGTGCCTGTGGTTCTGTCAGTGTGATCATGTGATGTATCAGACCCCAGGAATGTGTCAATAAAGTTTCCCCTTCCTGGGACAATGAATTCACGGTGTTCTTATTTCAATTTCCAGGAGTGTATATGTACGCCACATCCATCGATTTCCATCCAATTTCGATAATTCCTTCGTGACCTGTCGCGTTTATGTTTTGCAGTTTATTATATTCTGGAAAATCAAGGGTTTTTATTCTGCAAAGAAACGATTTATCACTGTACATTTTAGAATAATCGCCTTTCTAAACTACCGCTCACGAAATCTGACAACGGCCGGGAGAGTGATGTGGTTGCCACAAGCCCGTAAGTATCTGCGTCCGTTGACTCCTAAGGGCTGAGGATGATACGACGGCCGGTCGGTACCGTTGGGTGCTCAAGGCCTTCTCGGAAGGTGTTCTTTTTTGCCTCATGACATCCTAATTTTATGTGTATTTCTGAGATATTATTATTTTACTACGGTTTTTACCCATCACGCATCCAAAAAAATATTATATACGAAAATTATTTAAAAACGAAGTTTTTTTCTGTAGATCCGAATCGACAATAATAAAGTTGTGTTTCCTGTTTAAGATAAAGTTGACCGGCAGGGCCCACAGGTTGGTATCACTGGATTTCCCCGCTGGAGATGAACAACTGTGATTCCAACCTCTTTTTAATCAGATTTCTAGTTTTCCAGACGTTCCTAAAAACAGTTTTATGTGCCTCGATCTGTGTGCCTTCCAAAGCACGAAAGTCGATGAGTCGATGACCTGCCTCTGTGAACACGACTTTCCCTGTGTTTCTGTGTGTGTGCGTGTGTGTGTGTGTGTGTGTGTGTGTGTGTGAGAGAGAGAGAGAGAGAGAGAGAGAGAGAGAGAGAGAGAGAGGGAGAGACTGAAGCCTTGTAGAATAAGCTACTCGGCAGCGTATAGCTGTTGAGAGAGCATCAGAAAACAACAGAGTGTATTCCCGCAGGAGCGCGCGTCAAGAAACAACTTATCATCTCAACGGCGCATTTGGTATACGAGGCCAGAGCGAAGCCGATGGCGCGCGCCCACGATAAGCCGCCGAAACGCAGTCCAGGGCCGGCCGTCCAGGGAGTGGGGCGACCGATGCTCGTTGCGGGCTACATGATCATCGCCCGCGGGCCACAAGCGGGCGTAAACAGCGCGCACGATCGCAAGCGGCGCGCAATAACCGACTGTCAAGTGAGGCCCGTAAATCCTCCTCTCCCCCAACCCTCCCCCTTCAGCGGGCTCTTACGCGTAGCACAAGCACTGGTGCACCGTAAACAGCGCCGACTTTATGGCTGTACCACTCTGGCTGTCCGGCGGCGACCGCTGCGAATGCGTGGTCTGGAGAGGGCGTATTTCCGTGCTTATACGCTGTGCGCACAGTGTCTCTGTGTGAGTCCGCCGTGTTGGAACTAACGGGAGATGGAAAAGCGTATCGGTCACTTGAAACCGCCGGACTATTAAATTTACCCTTTACATGCAAAGACCGCAGTTCTGGGAGCGCTTAACTCGATCCGCACTCAGGGACTCATACGGAAACTTATACCGGATTATTATCCACCAAAATTTCAATCGCGTAGAAGCTAGCTTGCGCCGTCGCGGCATGAGATTGTTACACAGCGGAGTCCGAAATGAGGCCGTGTTTATTGACTTCCGAAAAGCCATGTTTGTTGACTTCCCCAAGAACATACTAGTGAGAGCGTTTAAATTTTCATATCAAGGGTGTTTCAGAATTGCACCGACAAACTTAAACGGGATGTAGGAGGTGTCTTGAGGAACAAATGACGATAGGAACTCTGGTCCGGAAACGACATCCAATGACGCGACAGTGCATCGACGTTAAAGGGGCCGGAGCCTGCCGCTGGGCTTCTCCTCCTCCCCCCCCCCCCCCCCCCACCATCTCACCATCCGGGAAAAACAGACAATGTGCGCACTCGAACAGACCGTGGACAAGTCGAGATCACTGGTTTTTCAGTGCTGTCAGCTGATTGTCACGATCGCCAATGTAGCAGGTGCAGCTGGCTACTGTATAGACGGACCTTGTCTGCCATGTATACGATGCTCTGTCGTCGTTGTGACTGACAGTGTCAGATAAAGACTTCTATCTGCAGTGCTTTGTTTTCCGGAGCCCTCTGTACTATAAAAAAATTCTTTATTCAATCTCAGAAACATGATACATGACAACTCACTACCCAACACATTAGTGGGTCATAATTCTACATCTAATATTTACAGTTCCTGCAGCTGATTGTTATTACTACAGGATGTGTATTTCTATTTCCACTATGGGCATTTCGTGTTACTTAACTACTGCTGTTTGCTCTATGTGTGACATTAACTTCTGGGTTAACTACTTGGGTACTATGCTAGTGTCTATTGTCTAATTGCCGCAAGGAGGGCCGCCATGTCACGGATTGTGCGGCCCCTCTTGCCGGAGGTTCGAGTCCTCCCTCGGGTATGAGTGTGTGTGTTGTTCTTAGCATAAGTTGTAAGTCTAGGGACCGATGACATCAGCAGTTTCGACCCTTAGAATTCACACGCACATTCTCCGTTACCTAATTCTATGCTAACGTTCTACACAAAATGATGCTTAAGAAACTAATCCACAGGTTTCCATGTGTGCCATCGTGATATACAGGGTGAGTCACCTAACGTTACCGCTGGATATATTTCGTAAACCACATCAAATACTGACGAACCGATTCCACAGACCGAACGTGAGGAGAGGGGCTAGTGTTATTGGTTAATACAAACCATACAAAAATGCACGGAAGTATGTTTTCTAACACAAACCTACGTTTTTTTTAATGGAACCACGTTAGTTTTCTTAGCACATCGGAACATATAAACAAATACGTAATCAGTGCCGTTTGTTGCATTGTAAAATGTTAATTACATCCGGAGATATTGTAACCTAAAGTTGACGCTTGAAACCTCCGACGTTACGTTGTGTGGTGTTTTAACAAACACGAGCCACGGTCGGCGAGCAGCATCTGCTCGGACATGTTTACGATGACGACCGTGTTTACGAGTGTGGATGTAGTGCACTGTTGTGGTTTGGTCTAGCTGTCGCAGTGTCCGCTACAGCGCTTGCTGCTATTGTTATTCTGCATTCGTCTCCGCACGCAGACCAACTGTACTACACCGTGTTACCAGACGTCTGTGATCGTGTAGTGTTGTAGGAACTGTGACCATGGTGTATTCGTACTCTGAAAAGGCGGAGATGATACTCATCTATGGCGAGTGTCGACGAAATGCAGCTGAAGCCTGCAGGGTGTATGCAGAACGGTACCCGGACAGAGAGCATCCAACGTGCCGCACATTGCAAAACATCTACCGTCAATTGTATGCAACAGGTATGGTCGTAGCACGCAAACGGGTCCGTAACAGGCCCGTCACAGGAGAAGCGGGTGCTGTTGGTGTGTTAGCTGCTGTTGTCATGAAGCCAAATATTGCGAGAGCCGGTGGACTGAGCCAAAGTAGTGTCATGCGCATACTGCATCGTCACCGCTTTCACCCGCTTCATGTGTCGCTACATCAGCAATTACATGGTGATGACTTTAATCATAGAGTGCAATTCTGTCAATGGGCATTAACAGAGAATGCGTTGCAGTTCTACCTGTTTACCGATGAAGCGGGTTTCACAAACCATGGGGCAGTGAATCTACGGAACATGCATTACTGGTCCGTGGACAATCCTCGCTGGCTCAGACAGGTAGAGCGACAGCGACCGTGGACTGTAAATGTATGGTGCGGAATCATTGGCGACCACCTCATTGGTCATCACATCATTGCAGGGGCCCAAACAGCTGCAACATACATCGCGTTTCTACATAATGGTCTGCCAACGTTGCTCGACAATGTCCCACTGGAAACGCGTCGACGTATGTGGTATCAGCATGATGGTGCACCTGCACATTCCGCAATTAACACTAGGCTGACCCTTGACAGGATGTTCGACGGGCGTTTCATAGGACGTGGAGGACGCATAAATTGGCCAGCCCGTTCTCCTGATCTTACACCTCTGGACTTCTTTCTGTGGGGTACGTTAAAGGAGAATGTGTACCGTGATGTGCCTGCAACCCCAGAGGATATGAAACAACTTTAGGTTACAATATCGCCGGATGTAATTGACATTTTACAATGCAACAAACGGCACTGATTGCGTATTTGTTGATATGTTCAGATGTGCTAACAAAATTAACAGGGTTACATTTAAAGAAAACGTAGGTTTGTGTTAAAAAACATACTTCCGTGCATTTTTTATGGTTTGTATTAACCAATTACACTAGCGCCTCTCCTCACGTTCGGTCTGTGGAATCGGTTCGTCGGTATTTGATGTGGTTTACGAAATATATCCAGCGGTAATGTTAGGCGACTCACCCTGTATATAGTATGAAGGCTTTCACGACCGGATGACATATCTTCTGGTAAACCTTCCGGGATGTAAGGTCGTGGTCCATGAAACTCTTCAGCTCCTAACGTTTCGTCCAGAGCTGCGCTGGACATCTTCAGAGGGGTGTTTCTCCTCCGGTGAGTCTTGCCGACTCACCGGAGGAGAAACACCCCTCTGAAGACGTCCAGCGCAGCTCTGGACGAAACGTTAGGAGCTGAAGAGTTTCATGGACCACGACCTTACATCCCGGAAGGTTTACCAGAAGATATCACCCTGTATACCTACACTGGTGGCCGTGCCCACCGTGCTAATGCCAGTGGGCATTCCCCCGACACCAGGTTGGCCCAAGATATTGAATTCACTGCAGTTTACCTACTGTTAATTTATCCTCTCGTAGATCTATATCTAACCTAAAATTCTTAATACTACAGTTATAACTGGTGCGTTGTCCAATCGGTGTTTGATCCACCCTCTCCATATATACGAGATGTGGCGAATCCCAGCTGTAAGGCTGCTAGCTAAGTCCACGTCCGATGTTACGGGACAAGTGCTTTGTGTGTTAGTCAGCCACTGCCTCTAGTCATTGTTGTTCCTTAGAAATGCTTTGAGAACGTTGGTTGATACCTCGTTAGCAAGTTCGTTGAGGATCTCAAATATACTTTGTAGCCTGAGCAGGTGGTACATGTAGTGACTGGGCAACTGTTGTCTAATCGGAGACGCTACATCGTCGAAAAGGGGGCACTCGAACACCACATGGTCTGGAGTGCCTTCTCTGGAGCCACAGTCACACGATGGAGTAGCCCGCTTGCCGAATGGCCATAGATAGGCTGCACACGGTCCATGTCCAGTGAGAAAGTGCAGCAGTCTTCTGGTAGGTTTCAAGTACGTAAGCTGTAGGCTCTCTCTGATGTCTGGTAACAACTCATGAGTTCTGCGCCCAGTTTCTTCTCCATCCCAGTGCTGCTGCAGTAGTTCCTCACCCCCTTCTTCTAACTGCAGATTTATCTCCTACCTGAATGCCGATTATTTGAACTATTTTCTCCCTGTTGTCTTTGTTTAACCGATACGCTGCTGCTTGGTCTCTAATCTTAATGTCAAGAGGACAAAGTCCCATTGACACTAACAGTGCCCCACCCTCCTGCCGGAGTCTTTCTGTATGCTCCTACTGAGCGCAGACGCTTGTTCCACTGCAACCTTCTCACGGCCATGGCAGGCATGAGCCTTGTGAGTGTGTGTGCCCAGACATGTGATCAGTACTGAGGCTAAATACGATATTGCAGTGCTTGTCCGAAGGAACATAGGATAGTATTCAGAATAACATAGGCACTGCATATCGTATTTATCGGCTGACTCCGAGCAAGCTACTTTCAAGTAAAATATCTCCCCTGTACGGGAATAAGCATAATGGATGTACGAGTACAGGTTGCAGACATGTGGTTGATAACATATGGATGTTTGGGTCCAGCCTCGACAGCCAAAAGGTAAGGCGACCGCTCGCGATAAGCGGGAAATGTGGGTTCGAGTCCTGGTCCGGCACAAATTTTCCTTCTCATTCCGTTATACGGTCACAGGTTGTCCACATTCGCAGCTGCTAATATCACAGACGTGCTTGCATACCCATAGTCTGCACGACCTGTGTTCACAATCGAGAGTTAGGTAAAGCTGCTGATAGTGGTGAGAGCACACTGAAATGTTTCGTTCGAGAAATTAGTTTGGTCAATGTTGAGAGAGTTTACTGCTAGTATATGTTCTAAAACAGTTAGATAACAGTAAAGTTTCAAATGCTTTTTTTCTGTCAGGTACCACAATGGTACAAAATGTTCGAATGATTCGGCCCACGCCTGTATTCGTGTTTGTTATTTGCTAATTTCTACTCTTATTTCGTTGTCAGGCAGCAGCTGCAATGAACGGACTGTAATTAATGTAACAGCAGGGCGGCATCAACCATGTGCCTGTTGCAGACACCCACACGTAGTAACATTCGCTAAACGGTCGTTGAGGACACACTGTTGGTAGCCCTTGGCCCTTCTGGGTGGTCAGCTGTTTAATAGTTGCATGACTACTCGCACGTATACATCTGAGCGGCCGTCGTTCATCCCGTATCATCTGTGATCTGTGGTGCTCCGCAGCTGTTTCGGCGCCGGTTTTGGATAGCACCATTTTGTCACGCATGTTGCAAAACGAATACAGTATAAAAAGGTCACACCTGTAAATTTAAATATTAACATATATTTTATACGCGTGATGTTATTGGATAAGGTTGGTTATACTATAGCTATGCAGTAAGCTTTGATACACACTAAACACGAAATAATTTATTGTTATCGTAACTTGTTTGTCAAAAATTTGGAATTGCCCAGAAGAGCGGGTAGGGGGGGGGGGGGGGGGGGGAAAGAGAGGAAAAGAAATGAAACTTCATGGGTTGAGACAGAATCTGATGTTATTTCAGTATGACTTTTCCAAGACTGCAGGCACTGATTTGGTTAGGAAGGGTGTGATAAGGCCGTCGTATCGATAGGCAGGCTGTCCCACGGCTATTGCAGCTGCTCCTTGATATGACATTTACTGACAATGGGACGTACGAGGCGTGTTTTTCATGTGAGTACCGTTTTGAAATTAAAAAAAGACGTGCTAATAAATCTCAATAATTTTGTGATTCTTGGGTACTCAGAGTGGCAGATTCAACGTGCTCTCCGCCCAACCACTACAGCACGACCTGTGGAGATGGATGAAATCACGAGGGAGGAGGTAGGCACTGCGTTTATTCCATATACAGGCGCACTCTCGGGGAAAATCGCCCGCATTTTGAAGTAACACCGGGTCGGAATTGTGTATTGTCCTCCGAATAAGACTCGTGCACTGGTGAGGAGCGCCAAAGATGACCTCGGTTTGGCCGGCGTGTACCAGATTCCGTGTCAATGTGGCAAGTCGTATATTGGTCAGGCGATGCGTACCGTCGAGGATCGATACCGTGAACACCAGAGGCACACTCGACTGATGTATCCGAGCAAGTCGGCGGTCGCTGAAGATTATTTGTCGGAAAATCACGCTATGGAGTATGAACGCACGAGGATTCTGGTACAGACGCCGAGATACTGGAACAGCGTTGATAGAAAGACCATCGAAATTCGCACCAATGACGACCTCATAAACCGTGACTGTGGCTATAATCTTAGCAAGGCTTGGGAAACAGCGATTGGGTTAATCAAGAACAAATCGAGCAAACGTGTAGTTGTAACGACCACGGCGGACAGAGCCATCACACCGGCGTCATCTCAGACGCCGTCGCAATCTGTTCCACCGTGCGACCGTGGCTCGGGGCGCGGACGGCGGAGAGAGCGCGCCGCGGGCGGAGGGTATTTAAATGGTCCGCCGCCGTGACCGAACCCAGTTCCCCATAAGCAGCCATAGCGTACGGATCTCCGTGCCGGCACGTTCACAGGAGCTCAGTCCGTCAGTTCACCTGATGATGGCGACATGTATGATCGCCGAAATATTGTGCCCGTTGGACACTGTAGACCGGCTGTACACCCGTGGATATTTTGATTCTCAATAATTTTATTTTTACATCAAAGCCTGCACCTTAATCTACTTTTATACATAATTTCCGTCAATATTGAGGCACTTGACATAAAGTTGTGCCAGTTTTTGATTGCGGTCCTCATAGAAGTCTGCCGCCTGACTTGTTAACCACTGCATCACCACAGTTTTCACTTCGTCATTGTCTTGAAGACGCTGACCGCCCAGGTGTTTCTTCAAGAGCAGGAACAGATGGTAGTCACTGGGCGCAAGATCAGAGCTATACGGAGGATGATCTAGAGTTTCCCTTCGAAAAGGTGTGATGAGATCTTTGGTCTGATTCGCCACATGCGGACGGGCATTGTCTTGCAGCAAAACGATGCACTTGCTCAACTTCCATGAATGTTGCTTTGATTATAGTATGACGTAGGCCACCCATGTGTCATCGCCCGTAACAATTTGGCTTAAGCAATCATCACCGTCCTTTTGGTACCGCTCAAGTAAAGTCAATGCACTGTCTAAACGTTTGGTTTTGTACACATCCGTCAACATTTTCGGTACCCAACGTGTGCACAATTTTCGGTAATTCAAGTGCTCGGTCACAATGCCATACAAAACACTACGAGACGCATTAGGAAAGTCATCCCGCAAGGAGGAAATCGTAAAGTGTCTGTTTTCTCTCACCTTATTGTCCACTTCCTGCACCAAACTTTCATAAACGACCGAAGAAGGATCACTCAGTTGTTCATCATGCACAATTGTGCGGCCATCTTTAAATGCTCTCACCCACTTTCTTACCATTCCATCAATCATAATGTTTTCTCCGCAAACTGCACAGATTTCACGATGAATATCGATCGCTTTTAGGCCTTTAGCACTAAGATATCTTACAACAGCCCGTACTTCAAAGTCGGCGGGACTCACGATTATAGGAGGCATCTTAAATACTCAGTACACAACGTAAACAGGGAAGAATCAGACTGTAATGGTATCAGTGCGTAGATTGAGGTACAGGCTTTCATGTAAAAGTAAAATAATTGAGATATCTTAGAACATCTTTTTTAAATTTCAAAACGGTACTTACTTAAAAAACATGCCTCGTACTTCACGTCGTATTCTATTGCGGATTGCTCTAGATATCTTTCTGGGCACAGGAGTACCTCTCCACAGTACTGTCTCTCTATAAGGTAACACACGAGAACACAGGACTCCTGTGACTCACCGTAGCTATCACTGTTCCCTCCACCACTAACTTTCTGTCAACTGAAGACACATCTTATGGCTCCCGAAACCATGACAGGAATAACACGGAATTGTCTCTCCAAAACACTGGAAGAAACGAACTTCTCCCCAGGTCGCCGCCATACTCGCCAACGATCGTCATCTACGGTAGTGCAAAACCACACTTCATCGATGAACACAACGCGATCCCATAGACCGGCAGTTAGTGCTTCCCGGTAATGAAACACTCCAAGGTTAGGCGTTTGTATTGTAATGTCAACGGCAGCCTGTCAATGCCTCGGTAATTTTCTCTTCCGACTGCTGTTAGTCTCCGACCATTGATGCGAGTTGCCACAGAACGCTGCAGGGAGTCCATTACTTGCTCTCGGATGGCAGAACAGACGTGAATGGGTTACGATGTCCTTGGTGCACAATACGGCCCTCCTCCCTCGACATTTTCAGACGTGCTCGACCGGAATACTGACGACGAGTATGCCTGTACACATTCCAACACCGATCCGCAGTCACATCCGAATGCCCAGCAAATGCGGGAATTGCATGGTTCGGCAAGCCAGCCAAATCAAGGCCCGCAATTGGGGCCGATCCAAACTCTCAGTTGCTCATGCTCAGTACCCAATGTCTACGTGTCCTTCACATTGGTCACTGAACATCTTATGCTGTGCATACCCATTTTACTGAACAAAATTTAGTAACAACAATAAACATGAACAACACTAAATCAAAAAGGTGACCATTCTTCCTTTTTTGGGGGGCGGGGGTCATCAGTCTTCTGACTGGTTTGATGCGGCCTGCCACTAATTCTTTCCTGGGCAACCTTTTCATCTCAGAGTAGCACTCGCAAACTACGTCCTCAATTATTTGCTGGATGTATTCTAATATCTGTCTTTCGCTACCATTTTTGCACTCTACAGTTCACTCTATTACCATGTAAGTCTTTCCCTCATGTCGTAATTGATGTCCTTTCATCCTGTCCCTTCTGCTTATCAGTGTCTTCCACATATGCGTTTCCTCTCCGATTCTGCGCAGAATCCCCTCATTCCTGACCTTATTAATCCACCTAATTTTCAACATTTGTATGTAGCACCACATCCCAAATGCTTGGATTTTCTTCTGTTCCAGTTTTCCCACAGTCCTTGTTTCTCTACCATACAATGCTCTACTCCAAACGTACGTTCTCAGAAATTTCTTCCTCAAATTAAGGTTATGTTTGCCATTGCTAGTCTGCTTTACATGTCCTCCTTGCTCGGTCAGTCATTGGTTATCTTACCTGACTAGGTAGATGAATTCCGTAATTTCATCTTTTTCGCGACCGTCATTCCTGATTTTAAGTATTTCGCTGTGCTCATTTCTGCTACTTCTCATTACTTTCGTCTTTCTTCTATTTAGTCTCAATTCATATTCTGTACTCATTACGTTGTTCATTCCCTTCAGCAGATCATGTAATTCTTTTTTATCATAGAAATGTCATCAGCGAATCGTATCATTGATATCCTTTCACCTTGAATTTTAATTCCACTCCTGAACCTTTCTTTTATTTCCATCAATACTTCTTCAATGTACAGATTAAACAGTTGGGGGAAAGACTACATCCCTGCCTTACACCCTTTTTAATCCAAGCACTTCGTTCTTGGTCGTCCATTCGTATTATTCCCTCTTGGCTCTTATACATATTGTATATTACCGCTCTCTCCCTATAGCTTTCCATATTTTTTTCAGAAATTCGAACGTCTTGCACCATTTTACATTATCGTACGCTTTTTCAAGGTCGACAAGTCCTATGAACATGTCTTGATTTTTCTTTAGTCTTGCTTCCATTATAAACCACAACGTCAGAATTGCCTCTCTGGTGCCTTTACCTTTTCTGATTTTAAGCTAGCACATGCTCAATTTTCTTTTCCATTCTTCTGTATATCATTCTTGTTAGCAACTTGGATGGATGATCTGTTAAGCTGATTGTGCGATGATTCACGCTCTTGTCAGCTCTTGCAGTCTTCGGAATTGTGTGAATGATATTTTTCCGAAAGTCAGATGGTACGTCGTCAGACTAATACATTCTGCGCACCAACGTGAAAACTCGTTTTATTGCCACGTCCCCCAACGATTTTAGAAATTCTGGGTTAATGTTATCTATCCCTTCTGTATTATTTGATCTTAAGCCTCCAAAACTCTTTTATGTTCTGATTCTAATACTGGATCCCCTATCTCTTCTAAATCGACTACTGTTTCCTCTTCTGTCACATCATACAAATCTTCTCCCTCACAGAGGCATTCAGCAGAGGAAGTCCCGTTGCACTCTTAATGTTACCACCCTTGCGTTTAATGTCACTGAAGGTTGTTTTGACTTTCCTGTATGCTTTGTGCATACTTTGTCCATCCATTGTGTTTTTCACAATGACGAGCTCACCCAGTAAATGCCACGGAAACATTCCGAGGCGACAACGCTCCTACCTCCAGCTTTTGAGCTTGCTTTAAGACCTTCCGCTCCGTAGACACCAATGGAAATCTGTCCAATGGAGAATGAAACATGTTCACCTGAAAAAGCCACCACCTCAGCAGCCGTCGTTCATCCGTATAATCTAGGGCCCGTGACGCACCCCGATTGTCTCGGCGCCGGTTTTGTACAGCTCCATTTTGCCATGCACGATCTATTTCTACCACAGCTGACACTCGAAAAGTTTACAAACTTAGCTCGAAAGCCAATGTTCATACCCTTTAACACGTCAGATTTATCTCTCCATTTCGGCGTTACAACGGCTACATTGTTTCCTCGTCCCAGCGACACGCTTTACGTACTATTCATCGATAGTTCTTTCATACCGTCCGTTGACAGCGATCATAAGCGGTGGTCACATGAATGTGTATAAACCATGTTGAATAGGTGTGCCAGTGTGTTGAGGAGATCCCCGCAAATAGGCCTTAGGACGTCTTTCCTAAGTGGCGGTCAGAAGCGAACGTAGAGTGGGGAAAGTATCCACAAAACGAGGCAGTTATTTGCTCGTATTTTGCACGATTAGAGTACCAGTGCTGCTCTAGAACAGTGCGCCAAACGATTTCGAGAAACCAACTTACCTAATACGAGCCACACAAGAACGCCACGTGTTGAATACCTGTTTTAGCGCAGTCGGTTACGGCTAGAATTCTGTTTGAACTGGTTTCGAGTCTCGTCCTTTCTGCTTACCGTCTTTAACTGGACGCTATTACTACACGTATCATATTTCTTCAGAAGGGAATATTAGTAGTGATGGTTCAAATGGCTCTGAGCACTATGGGACTTAACATCTTAGGTCATCAGTCCCCTAGAACTTAGAACTACTTAAACCTAACTAACGTAAGGACATCACACACATCCATGCCCGGGGCAGGATTCGAACCTGCGACCGCAGCGGTCGCTCGGCTCCAGACTGTAGGGCCTAGAACCGCACGGCCACTCCGGCCCGCAAATTTTTACACATACAAGAAGAAGTATAGAAATAAATTAAATGACAGAGGCTCATAAATGTGTGACAAGTTTCCTAAATCCGTGATAGTGGTATCCTAATTCCGTGAGTGTTATCCTAACTCCGTGACTACTTGCTAACATTCCATTGCCATCCATTACATTGTTGTAATGTTGCAATATTAGCTTGATGAGAAAGGCCTAAATTTCAAAATATACACAAAAATATTACACCTAGATGAAAAAATGAAAAGATGTTCAATAGTGAAAAAAACAGACAAAAATAAGCAATGAAAAGTCCAAATACAAAAAGAGAAACCAGATATCTCACTGTACAAACAAAAATTATTAATCTGCACACACTGAACACATATAGACGTCTTCTTCGTAATCATCCCCTAGAACCTCACATTTGTTGTGATACCACTGAAGACGAAAACAGCACTGTATCCACTCCAACCCAGTTTATTCTGGACGTCATATTCATAGTCCAAATTGCACACCGAACAAGTAGTTTTGTCTTGAGTGTTGGCATTTCTTCCCCTATTCCTGCCCAGAGGTCTTTTAGAAGACAGGCCAGGTTCAGTAGGCCTATAAGCATTGCATGTAGTGGGCGATATGGTATGAACTTGTGCAGACTGTGATTTTCTGCGAGTGCTCCTTACTGGAGAAGGTTCACATACACAATATTCGCTCTTCCTCTGGCTTGACGTTAACATCAGCAATTGGTTTGTCAGAAACCGAAGAGGGTGCCAGGGCTTCTGGTGGAATTCCATCTCTGTTAAAAGGATGTATCCCTGCTTTCTTGAAACGTGATTTAATTATTTGAGGGTAGAATGATTTGTCATAACATGCATTAAAGAGTGCATGGAAATCATATCTGCTTTGAGCCTTTCCAGGATTCCTCCTCATATACGAATCGATTTCAGCTTTCCAGGAACTTTTCTGTGATTTGTAGACACTAATATCAAGGGGTTGCAGTAGATGCGTCGTATGAGATGGAAAGGTCAGTAGAATGATCCCATTTTCTTCAGCCATTTGCAGTGTTTCTGGAGACAAATGTGACCCATGAGAGTCCATCAACAAGAGAACACGTCTGACAGGTTGAAGTGATCTGATGAAACGCTGCATCCATTTTAAAAAAACGTCACTGGTTACCCAACTTTTTGGAGTAACTTCTACAATGGAATCACAGTGGGCATCAACTTTTAATGGTGCAATATTCTGCACTCCTTTAATGATTATTATGATCAGACCAGACTGTCCAGCAGCATTGCCACAGCCAAGGATTGTTGTTGTTGTTCCTCTTTCAGCATAAACTCGTCTGTAGACGTATTTTTTCCCTATGCTTGTCACAATTTTTGACCCTGCTGTGACAAACATCAGCCCTGTTTCATCACAATTCCATATCTGATTGGGTGAATTCATCGAATTGTAATAATTCATAACGTTCTCAAGACAGTCATAAAATCCTTGAATTAATACCGGCTTTGCACAAGATGCACGGTATCTGGATAAGTTTTCAGGTGTTTTCAATGTTAGATTGAATCTACGTTTAAAACCAGCTTACCACTTTTTTCCGGCAGTTTTATTTTCCGAACTGAACCTTACTGTTGCTTTAGGGCTACACTTTTCTCTAATTTGTAGGCAAGTTTCCTTATGTGGATAACAGTTAGTCCAAATCCAATCTCCTGCATTTTAATGATGTAGGATGCAAGCTGCACTTCAACATCTGAAGGAAGAGCAAACGGCCTACCCACTTTCCCAAGTTCAAAGTATTTCAGTTCGTTTGTGCTGCAGTCAAAGTGTTCAGTAGCTTTCATGACGTTTTATTTTAAAGTGGTCCAAAGGAATGAACAAAACTTCGATGCTTTGTAAAGTGACCAGTCTTTCTGTAAAACTTTCCTTACAGCCAGTTCAAGCATTCTTCCATCATATGATTTGATGGAATGCTTTCCACGTTTGATCTCTTTGTTGCGTTTTCCCATTATGACAGCAGAACAAACCTAAAGCAAAAATATATAAACTACTCTATATTCTATTTTATAGGCATTGTATCCCCAGAAAATAAATGTAAAAAAGTGTTTCACTCATTATGACATAATAATGTTGACTTGAAAATATTGCCACCATTATAGCATCAAAATATTTAATGAAAATTATATGTATGCATCGCATCCGTTTCATGAATTGGACTATATTTCATCTATAATTCTGATGGTAGTCCTGTTTCACTAAGAGGTCATCTTGCAGAAAATGCAAAAATAAAACATAAAACGGGAAAAGTGTTCCAGGGCTGTGTAAGCACGATATAATTATATTACTGACATGAAATGATTCCCTGTACGTTTATGTTACGAAGCATTTTTAACGTTTTGTCACTGATATTTACCTGTCAAATCAGTATTTCTTGAGCAGCGGTAACAAGCACAGCAATCTGGAAGGAGGGACAGCATTGGTCGTATATTTTTGTTTATTATCGCAAAATCGATTTTCTGTCACTTAGTGACCATCTTCAGTGCTGTAATATATAACTTAAATTAGTAAGCACTGGTGTCAATAAGCTTACGGCGATCACATAGACTCAATGTGATCGCCGTAAGCTTATTGACACCAGTGCTTACTAATTTAAGTTATATATTACAGCACTGAAGATGGTCACTAAGTGACAGAAAATCGATTTTGCGATAATAAACAAAAATATACGACCAATGCTGTCTCTCCTTCCAAATATACCCATTATCTGGTCGTAGTGCACAGGACACTATGGAGTCGCCAATCAATAAGCACAGAAATTCTCGAGCGTTTGCCCCATGGAGGTAAGAATAGAGGGAGACGCCCTGACTTCACAGCTGTGAAGCTATGTGAAGCCGAGGGTAGCCATCTCAATCCGACCAAAACATTGCTGCTGTAAGCTTGTGTGCACAGCCTTGTCGCTCGCTTTTGGAAGGATTTTGCGCTATTATGGTGACTTGTGTGGTGTTCGGATGTACGAATCGTTCTGATTGTGATGCGATATCGAAGGGAATAACATTTCATGTGTAAGTTATTTCGTTAAATGTGATTTTACAACTTCATTGTGAATGAACGTGTGCTCCATCGGTACTTGTACTATAGCGTGTTTTTCTCCTGTATGATTTTAGATTTCCTAAAAATGAAAGTCGGAAAGCTCAGTGGGAGAATGCCGTGAGGAGGAAGAATTGGCGTGCGTCTAAATGGAGCACTATATGATCTCAGCACTTCCGAGAAGAGGACGTAGACCGAACTTCCCTTTCAACAGTAAGGCTCCGAGAAAATGCTGTACCATCAGTTTTCCCTACACACCCAAAACATTTGCAAAAGGTATGTTAATTCAAAGAATTAAATTCTTAGTTTTCAAGTTCACGTTTCAGTATAATACGTACGTATCGTCGATAATCGAAGTGTTGAGTAACTCACTTTGTCTTCATCATGTCATTAAAAGCTAACACTACATTAACTGGCGTAAAGTATAGGCCTAAACAGGACACTGTGTAGATTTGCCATTCAATGTACCATATTTCAATAAATATTGGTGGTAATGAACAGTGTTTCCCAGTAGTGTAACGTAACTGAAATGTCCCAGTACGTATTAAAAACAAGATGTATTTATGGGGCTTTGGAGGGAGGGTATAGCTAACTTAGTTTTCAGTTTCTATTATTTAGTATGTGATACACGTTTATTACTGAATTAACAAAATTGTATCGTTTACATTGAAGGCTAGCTATTCGTAATATTACATTAAAAACTATTTTTAATCATAAGAATCGCGGAATTTCGCCTTTACGAGATTTTATTTTAAACAAAAACTTTGAAACAACCAATCTGCTGACGTTACATGCGTATATGGTGCAATTAGCGACTGTAATACACGCAGCGCTATAGCACACTGGCAATGTTTTGGTCAGAGTGTCATGGCAGCGAGCCACGCCCCCATGGCTTCAAAACGTAGTACGGCTGGGATACGTAGCGCCATCTCCCCTTATTCTTACCTCCATGGTTTGGTCGATGTTCACTGCACCAACTGTGTTGTAGTTCTGGTCTTTCCCGCAGAGCGCTGGGGTGCATAGAACTAGAAAGCAGACAACCTGCACTATCTGTTGGATGCTTCAGAAAGCCAGGTATATGGATCCTAATGCTATGGCACGTTCCTGAACCAAGTATCACGGTATTAGGGGTATCACGGAATAAGGCATCCTTACCCTACCTACCCGCCAGCTCACCCAGGTGCCCGTGAACCAATGGATTCCACCGTAACGACCGCCGCCGACACGACCTCTGCTCCTACAAATGAGGTGCAACGTATGAACCCAACGAAAGCGTCCCCTTTGGCGTGGGTTGACGACGGCGACGATGATCCGAACCACGCACTGGGGACAGAGTTTTCCTAGGCGGAGAACGTTACGCCAGAGCCGACAGGTGGCGTACTGCACGACTCGCCCCTGCTTCGCCCCTCCTCATCCCCCTCGGACTGAATTCACCGGCAAGGTGGGGCACGACTCCAAACATAACGAACAGTTCCCAAGTGAAAATTACACTTCTGCCAGAGACGATACAGGCATCGGACGTCGACATCGCACTATTGTAGAAGTACTGTTGGCCATACTTCCGTGCGTCGTGGGCGATAACACTTACCCCTCCCCTTATGATCACCTCAGACATAGCGTAGTCACCTGTGCCCGTGAGGGTATCCCAGAAGCTGATGTCATATACCTTCCATCCGCCAGATGCATGGCCATCACTGCCAAAGAGCGCGCTTCTACTCAGAAGAAATTGCTTCTTTATTTCTTGGGCGCTATGGCCATTATTTTCTTGAGGATATTTGGTGTCCAGCGCCCTAAGGATCCAATGCCCCATTACAATACCTGTCAAGCACTGCGCCTAATTCGTGATTTGTTATTCCGCGACACGGACGGAGGGACGACGCACCTCGACATAAATACCAGACGGGTCACTCTGGGAGCCTCCTTGACAAGATTTATGTCTCTCAGGAACTCACACCTGCACTCCATGTCGCAGAACATTTTCCCATGGCCTTTTCAGACCACTCCTTTAATGTTCTCCCCCCGCAACAAGTGTACTGCGAAAGAAAAACACCTCCCACCTCCACCATCCCAAATGTCTTCAACGCGTTACTGAGACATGGGCGACCTTCAAACGACGCTTACCTAAGTACTTAAAACATTTATTTGGTGGCTGTAATGTGCCACACCTGACATTTGAGGTACCTTGATTCAGTACGGCAAGGAAGTAGCTGCGTGGCTTCGGCACACTACCGACTATTTCTGTATCGGCCACCCCTGAAACCTAGAGGGAGTATAGCAGTATTAACGCACAAATCTGACAGTGACACGCCGTACACTACACGGGGCGTGGTCAGGACCAGACGTCAAGATCCGGCGGAACAGTTACACACCACTATGCATCATATAGCCCCGTTGGAGAACAACGACGACAACAACGACTCGCCACCGAGATCTACACCTGTCGCTCTCAGCACGTCACTTGTCAAGCTGAAAACATCAGTGCCTTTGTAGACCACTACTGCAGAATGCACCAGGAGGAGCCTACCAGCAGCACTGGTGATGGTAAACAGGAAGTTGCGTTAGAGCACGTCCCACGTCCAGTCGCTGTCGACAAAGCGGACTAGCTGATGGAGCCGGTTACGTGCGACGAGAAGCACGACGCAATCAGCAGAGATGCTCGGAATAACTCACATGGCGTCGACGGATTGCCGATAGAATTATATCGCTCCTTCCTTGCACTAATGGCGTCGCAGTGGACGACAATATTTCATAAATTGCCAACAACGGACAACGCATTACCGCCAGCCTTTGTCACAAGTATTATTATACAGGGTGATTCAAAAAGAATACCACAACTTTAAAAATGTGTATTTAATGAAAGAAACATAATATAACCTTCTGTTATACATCATTACAAAGAGTATTTAAAAAGGTTTTTTTTCACTCAAAAACAAGTTCAGAGATGTTCAATATGGCCCCCCTCCAGACACTCGAGCAATATCAACCCGATACTCCAACTCGTTCCACACTCTCTGTAGCATATCAGGCGTAACAGTTTAGATAGCTGCTGTTATTTCTCGTTTCAAATCATCAATAGTGGCTGGGAGAGGTGGCCGAAACACCATACTTCGTTCGAAATGCACGCTGAACAACTGTCGTCGATTCACTTCTGCCGTACTCAATAACACAAAAAGCTTTCTGTTGAGCGGTCGCCATCTTAGCATCAACTGACGCTGACGCCTAGTCAACAGCACCTCAAGTGAACAAATGTACAACTAAATGAAACTTTATAGCTCCCTTAATTCGCCGACAGATAGTGCTTAGCTCTGCCTTTTGTCGTTGCAGAGTTTTAAATTCCTAAAGTTGTGGTATTCTTTTTGAATCACCCTGACCGACGCCGGAAGCCCAACTGTGCTTAAGGCAAACTATAAAATTTTTGAACGACTCCTGGCGACGCGTAACCGCAAGATACTCCTTTTGCCTGGAACAGGCAACTTCAGATGACTCCTTTAGCATAAAAAAAGGTCAGAGGGTAATTTTACCATTTAGTAGCGCTGGTAGCTCGGCATTCAGAATCCGCAACGCGATGGTTGCCATTAAATTTGACTGCGTGTTACACACGGTGAAGAATCGTTTACTATTCCCTGTAGTGAGCCGAATGGGTCTTCCACAAGCCCTTTATTGCTAACATCCGCTGCCTGTACAGCAGCTCTGAATTCCTGCTTCAGCTCAGTGGCTGTGTGGCGCGACCATTACCACATGTCCCTCTTTAAGGCATGATTGCCAACTTCCAGCACTACTCTAAGCCATAACCCTGGAGCCTCTCATCAGAAGCCTGACGACCAACCTTTCTGGTCTCACTTTGCGACTGCACACTTTTCGTTGTCGTGTTTCCGCTGACGACTTCCTTCTCCCAAACCGCTCACGGACCAAAACACAGACGGTACTCGATTAGATATCAACATACGGAACTGTAGCGGACAGTGCCATGAACCACGTTAAATCTTCGGAGATGGCCGCAGCCTTTCACAAGACTAGTTAGTATTCCTCCCGTGCGTACAGTACCTACGATACCTCCATTTCATTTTCGCCTCTACCTGCGTCACTCCACTGCCATCAGTTTTCGAGCTACTCTCGAAACTACCTGAGCCATGAGGTTCGATCAGCGATATTCCTGCCGCCGGTATGGGTCATCTTTCCGGTGGTATGCGCAGAGCGCGCGGTGGCGCCACCTGCCGGGCCCATTGGGAGCGAGGGGTAAGCTCTAGCAAATAGCGAGGATTTTACTTTGGGGCGCCTAGCAGTAACGTCGTTTGCCAAGTCCGGCGGACAGTACAGGTGCCGTGCGAGGCAACAGGAAGAGCACATCTAAAAGGCGCTGTTTACCCTGGTGACGGCGCTGTAGGAAATTTCGCCGGCGTGGAAGCAGTCACGTTACTGGGAAGCCGTTGGTGTATTTCGCTTCCTGCATGTCTCCTGGCACCGGGATCTGCTGCGGCTGGCTTCATCAAACATGCAAGAGGGTGAGGGCCTTGCTTGTGCTGTAAACTGTGGCCGGAATCGAGTACAGGGTTCTGTGCTGTTGACTTCATTTTCTTGGCCGGTCGTTGCTACTCCTACTGAGTCTGTTCTCGGTTGTGTTTAATTTCAGCTTGCTTAGTACGCAATGTTCTAGTGAGAGCTTAATGTGATGTGATGATTAACATTTACTAGGGCCTGGGGTGCTGATACATTCTGTTTGTAGGTTGCTATTGTCAATGTTTAACCGTCATTGAAAACAGTTTCGCTGGTCTTTGTCTAAGAGGCGCCTAGTTATTGTACACTCCTGGAAATTCAAATAAGAACACCGTGAATTCATTGTCCCAGGAAGGGGAAACTTTATTGACACATTCCTGGGGTCAGATACATCACATGATCACACTGACAGAACCACAGGCACATAGACACAGGCAACAGAGCATGCACAATGTCGGCACTAGTACAGTGTATATCCAACTTTCGCAGCAATGCAGGCTGCTATTCTCCCATGGAGACGATCGTAGAGATGCTGGATGTAGTCCTGTGGAACGACTTGCCATGCCATTTCCACCTGGCGCCTCAGTTGGACCAGCGTTCGTGCTGGACGTGCAGACCGCGTGAGACGACGCTTCATCCAGTCCCAAACATGCTCAATGGGGGACAGATCCGGAGATCTTGCTGGCCAGGGTAGTTGACGTACACCTTCTAGAGCACGTTGGGTGGCACGAGATACATGCGGACGTGCATTGTCCTGTTGGAACAGCAAGTTCCCTTGCCGGTCTAGGAATGGTAGAACGGTGGGTTCGATGACGGTTTGGATGTACCGTGCACTATTCAGTGTCCCCTCGACGATCACCAGTGGTGTACGGCCAGTGTAGGAGATCGCTCCCCACACCATGATGCCGGGTGTTGGCCCTGTGTGCCTCGGTCGTATGCAGTCCTGATTGTGGCGCTCACCTGCACGGCACCAAACACGCATACGACCATCATTGGCACCAAGGCAGAAGCGACTCTCATTGCTGAAGACGACACGTCTCCATTCGTCCCTCCATTCACGCCTGTCGCGACACCACTGGAGGCGGGCTGCACGATGTTGGGGCGTGAGCGGAAGACGGCCTAACGGTGTGCGGGACCGTAGCCCAGCTTCATGGAGACGGTTGCGAATGGTCCTCGCCGATACCCCAGGAGCAACAGTGTCCCTAATTTGCTGGGAAGTGGCGGTGCGGTCCCCTACGGCACTGCGTAGGATCCTACGGTCTTGGCGTGCATCCGTGCGTCGCTGCGGTCCGGTCCCAGGTCGACGGGCACGTGCACCTTCCGCCGACCACTGGCGACAACATCGATGTACTGTGGAGACCTCACGCCCCACGTGTTGAGCAATTCGGTGGTACGTCCACCCAGCCTCCCGCATGCCTACTATACGCCCTCGCTCAAAGTCCGTCAACTGCACATACGGTTCACGTCCACGCTGTCGCGGCATGCTACCAGTGTTAAAGACTGCGATGGAGCTCCGTATGCCACGGCAAACTGGCTGACACTGACAGCGGCGGTGCACAAATGCTGCGCAGCTAGCGCCATTCGACGGCCAACACCGCGGTTCCTGGTGTGTCCGCTGTGCCGTGCGTGTGATCATTGCTTGTACAGCCCTCTCGCAGTGTCTGGAGCAAGTATGGTGGGTCTGACACACCGGTGTCAATGTGTTCTTTTTTCCATTTCCAGGAGTGTATTTATATCACACGACGGAGTTAACCTGGCCAAACGCTATAGATATACATGGTTAAAATTTTCCCTGGATATATTTTGCCGTGAACTGCAATAATACTACTGTTACGTTTCTATCTGAAGTAATAGTGTGTCTGGGAGACATGTGGCTAATTCTAAGTGAGTAGTTTCATAAATTCTTACGAGTTACTGAGAGGCCAGTTATTATTCTGTATTTAAATAGTTTGAAACTGATTCTATTAATGGAAGTACAAGAATTCCTTCAATGGCAGTATCTGGATATTGTAATCAATTTTGATTTAATCACTAATTTAAGAACTCGATATACCGTTACACTGCCCGCTAGTTACTTGCATTCTGATTTCGTTTTGTCGTTACTTCTGCGGATTTTCTTGGTAGCGGGTGCGGGTTCCTGGGTTGTGTCCTGATTGTGCTGTTGTGTATTTTCCGCCCCCTTTGCCCGCGCTTGCCGGCTGGCAGTGTATCTAGTTCTTTCGAGGCTTAATGTATAATTGGCCTTATGCACACAAGATAATATATTTGTTCTGCTTAGATGATGTTCAATAATAGGTTCATTAATTCTACAGATTATGTGCTGTAATGAATTATTGTGTTTCTAGTTACTTAAGGCAGATGTCAGTATGTTGTAGATACGCACTAGTTCTGGGATTTTTCGTGCCTAATCGTGACTGTTGCTGCTCCCGTTTGGGGGTCCATGCCGAACCTGTATTGGAAGCAGCTGAGTGAGCGTGCGTCCGCTTCTGGGCGTAGTTTGTTGAATCCCATGAAGTTGCTTGGTCACACGAAATTTTATATTTTATGTCCTACATTGTAGGGTGCATGTCATTTAAGTAACGTGGTTGTGTGCCATGGTATCTGATTTGTTGTTGCCTCTACTCTGAATTATTTGATAATACCAATCACTGCAGTAACGAAAGACCACATTTTCTCGTGAAATTTTAGTAAATTGTACTTCAGGTTGATCATAGTTTTTGATTAAATAATTTTTAACTCATTTCACTAAATGTGTAACAGGCCGTAAGTGCCGTGGTTTATGAATACTTATTTTGAAGTAACTTCCTCTCATCTAAATGGTAATTTTAAAGATATGTGGTAATTTTAAAAATGTGTTGAAGGTTTTATTTGTTATTTGTCTTGTTTAACTGTGCCAAATAAATGCTCAGTGCAACTGTCGATGGTGATTGCCTGATGTGTCAGTTGGTCCAGTCCTACCACCCCAGGCGGTCGCGGTGGCCGAGCGGTTCTAGGCGCTTCAGTCCGAAAACGAGCGACTGCTACGGTAGCAGGTTCGAATCCTACCTGGAGCATTGATGTGTGTGATGTCCTTAGGTTAGCTAGGATTGAGTAGTTCTAAGTTCTAGGGGACTGATGACCTCGGATGTTAAGTCCCATAGTGCTCAGAGGCATTTAACCTACCACCCCACAGCCTATAGCGCTGAGCTTGTTGTGTATAAGGTTGAATTCCATGCTGTGCTAACACATCATTACCCATATGGCAGTGAGACAAAATCTTTGCCGCAGATTCTATTCTTTGCAGCGTGTCGAATACCTCAGCCAACACGTGGTCCACATCGCACAAGTATTCCATTGCCACCAACTCTTGGATGCAGCCTCCAGGCCTCGTTCGGATACTTTCTTACGGCTGGTGCGCTCTTTAAGGTCCGTTACGAAACGCTCACATTCCCCCCAGCGAGTGGGGGGCCTTGGCCATGTCAGTATGCGAATAAGAGCGGCGTCTTTGTACATAGCCACCACGCACGACCAGTGGAGTGGAGCTCCTCCCATACGCGCAGGTTGCTGGACAATCTCATGCCTACGACCATGTCCCCGTCGGTACCAATACGCCACAACACGCCCCGTCTGGCGCATATTTCTGATTTCATCGTCGATTTCAGTTACGATCACAGTCCTTACTGAGCACGTGCCATCCACGACCCAAAGATTTCTACACTCCACTCCTTCGTTGCAAATCCCTCTACAACGTCGGACTAAACTATCCATAGAGGCGGTGGCCCATGGTTTGGCGTCATGTTCACCAGCCTTTCCTTCCCTTCAACGTCGAGGCAACAAGATTCCGTGTCGCACGTGAAAAATTCGCCACAAACCAACGTTTTCAAACAATCGGATATTCGGACACTCCACTCTGTACACTTTGCTACCTCGTTGACGCCAATGTCCACCACCTCACCTGTGCAACGCCACTGACGTTTCGGAACTGGGTCGACAGTTCGTGGCCCGCTAGGCTGCGCGTTCCTACAGACTCAATTGATCCATGGACTTTTATCCATCATGAGAACTCACATCCCGCCCTCCCCCTCCCCCCCCCCCCTCCAACAAAAACGATGCTATAATGTGGGACAAAGGATGGACGATGATTTACCTGTACATTGATGGCGATAAAACACGTCTTGACTTCTGGCAGTTCTTACAAACCGCCCACAAAGAAATC
Source organism: Schistocerca serialis cubense (assembly GCF_023864345.2). Taxonomy (NCBI): domain Eukaryota; kingdom Metazoa; phylum Arthropoda; class Insecta; order Orthoptera; family Acrididae; genus Schistocerca; species Schistocerca serialis. The sequence continues at coordinate 157,409,776 of NC_064645.1, forward strand.
AAGCATCGACCGCGCTACTGTCTATTCTTCACCAATTAGCTTCTCGCGATCTTTACGTCACCTCCGTTCAGGTGGATGCTGCCCCACGTGGACCGCACCACCTCTCTCCTCACCCTTCTAACATCTGAGACTCCTGCTGCTACATTTCATTATCGTACCCCACACTGGGGTACGAGGCCATTTCTTTTATGCCCAATACCAGCGCACGCTGTCCGCCTCTCGTAGCTGCGTGGTCAGCGCGACGGATTCTCATACCTAACGGCCCGGGCTCGAATCCCAGCTGGATGTTGTGTTGCCCTTATCATCATAATCTCATCCCCAACGACACGCAAGTGGCCAAAGTGGCATCAACTCGAAAGACTTGCACCAGGCGAACGGTCTACCCGACGGGAGGCCCCAGCAATCCACACGGCATTTACATTTTACCAGAGCACGCTGGTCATTCTCCCAACTCAACTGTCCCCACCTACTTACCTTACGCCTTCCTTTCATGTGCTTCTTCCCAGTCGTGGTGTCGGGGACACTGTGGCCAGGCCCGGCATGTTGACCCCTGCCCATTCTGCCCCCAAACCCCATCTGCCTAGCAGGAGGATGCCTGCATATCCTACGGTGCACTTGGTCCACGGCGTCACACTTCCAAGCTTATTTCCATTTATTTTTTTCCATTGCCCCACACATTATTAACAAAGGCCTTTGCAAGACTGCTTCAATTGTACTGTCTAATGTTGATTCTGTTGGAAGAAGGCTTTTATGTTGTATTTATGCTTGTAGTAATACAGACATTTTGCTTAACCTACTTCCCGTCTCCATCCCAAAGAAAAAAGAAGGAAAAAAGAGTAGCGTCTTTGACAAGTAATCAAAACGACCTTCGTCCCGGGTTCGAACTACACACCCCTTAAATTTTGAACAAAAATCGCCATCAATGCCGGCCAAAGATTTCCAGCATAGTGGCACCCTCATGCCAATGGCCTAATTGATGAGGGAGCAGGAGCGAGCAGAGGTTCAAGGTATTCCCTTGTTCTCGCGGTGAGAAAGGCGGAAGAATCAGCAATGATCTACGGTATCAGGATGCAGAAGACAATGGAAACCACAACATTACACATATAATGTATATCCACACGACATGTGGCCTTTAATAGATATAGTGTCAGGATGATCTCTTAAATGGCAAAGGTTCCGTACTAGCCCCCAATCCGATCAACGGGAGGGAACTGCCAAGACGGAGGTGAATGTGAGAAAAAAGTTGAATAACCAAGAAAAGGACAAAGTTCTACGAGAAGGGCCGTGGCATGTCAGAAGTCTGAACGTGGTAGGGAAGCTAAAAAATTTGAAAAGGGAAATGCAGAGGTTCAATCTAGTTATAATCGGAGCCAGTGAAGTCAAATGGAAAGAAGACGAGGATTTGTGGCCAGCCGAGTATAAAGTAATACCAACAGAAGCAGAAAATGGTGTATCAGGAGTAGAAAGCATTATGAGTAGGAAAGTAGGGTAGAGAGTGAGTTACTGTGAACAGTTCAGTGACAGGGCTATCTTCATCAGAATCGACAGCAAACAAACACCGACAACGATACTGCACGTATACGAATACATACCGACGAGGCAAGCCGAAGATGAAGTGATAAAGTATATGAGGGTATTGAATGGGTAATTCAATACGTAAATGGAGATGAAAATGTAATAGTCATTGCGGTATGGAATTCGGTTGAGGGCGAAGGAGAGGAAGAAAGGATTATGGGAGAATATGGGCTTGGGACAAGGAATGAGAGAAGAGAAAGACCATTTTTGAGTTCTGTGATAAATTTCAGCTAGTAATAGCGAATACTCTGCTCAAGAATCGCAAGAGGAGGAGGTATAACTGGAAAATACCGGGAGATAATGGAAGATTTCAGTTAGATTACGTCTTGGTCAGGCAAAGGTTCCGAAATCAGATTCTGTGTTTCAAGGCGTACGCGGGGCGAGATACAGACAGATCAGAATTTAGTAGTGATGAGGAGTAGGCTGAAGTTTAAGCCACTAGTCAGGAAGAATCAATACGCAAAGAAGTGGGATAGGAAGGTACTAAGGAATGAAGAGATAAGTTTGAAGTTCTCTGAGGTGATTGGTTCTGCAATAAGGTATAGCTCTGTAGGCAGTTCAGTTCAAGAGAAATGGACGTTTCTAAAAATGGCAGTCACAGACTTGGAAAGAAAAACGAAAGTACAGAATAGGTAACTGCGAAGAAAAGGTGGGAAACAAACGAAGTAGTTTAGTTGGTCAACGAAAGATGAAAGTACAAAAATTCAGGAATAAAGGAATACAAGACATTTGGGAATGAAATAAATAGGAAGTGTATAGATGCTAAGGCGAAATAGATACCCCTACATGAAACATTTGAAGAAATCGAAACAAAAATGATTGACGAAAGGACTGATTCAGCATAGACAACAGTCTGAATAACCTTCAGTGATATGAAAAGCAAGGGTGATAACAATAAGAGTGCTTCGGGAACTGCACCGTTAAATACAGAGGTGAGAGCAGACAGGTGGAAAGAATACACTGAAGGCCTCCATGAGAGGCAAGACTAGTGTGATGACACAATGAAAAAAACAGGAGTCGATAAGAAAGAGATAGGGGACCCAGTATTAGAATCATAATTTCTAAAGTCATTGGGGATGTGGCAGCAAACGACTCTTTACGTTGGTGCGTAGAGAATGTAGGAGACCGGGGATATGCAATCAGAGTTTCGGAAAAACTACACTCCTGGAAATTGAAATAAGAACACCGTGAATTCATTGTCCCAGGAAGGGGAAACTTTATTGACACATTCCTGGGGTCAGATACATCACATGATCACACTGACAGAACCTCAGGCACATAGACACAGGCAACAGAGCATGCACAATGTCGGCACTAGTACAGTGTATATCCACCTTTCGCAGCAATGCAGGCTGCTATTCTCCCATGGAGACGATCGTAGAGATGCTGGATGTAGTCCTGTGGAACGGCTTGCCATGCCATTTCCACCTGGCGCCTCAGTTGGACCAGCGTTCGTGCTGGACGTGCAGACCGCGTGAGACGACGCTTCATCCAGTCCCAAACATGCTCAATGGGGGACAGATCCGGAGATCTTGCTGGCCAGGGTAGTTGACTTACACCTTCTAGAGCACGTTGGGTGGCACGGGATACATGCGGACGTGCATTGTCCTGTTGGAACAGCAAGTTCCCTTGCCGGTCTAGGAATGGTAGAACGATGGGTTCGATGACGGTTTGGATGTACCGTGCACTATTCAGTGTCCCCTCGACGATCACCAGTGGTGTACGGCCAGTGTAGGAGATCGCTCCCCACACCATGATGCCGGGTGTTGGCCCTGTGTGCCTTGGTCGTATGCAGTCCTGATTGTGGCGCTCACCTGCACGGCGCCAAACACGCATACGACCATCATTGGCACCAAGGCAGAAGCGACTCTCATCGCTGAAGACGACACGTCTCCATTCGTCCCTCCATTCACGCCTGTCGCGACACCACTGGAGGCGGGCTGCACGATGTTGGGGCGTGAGCGGAAGACGGCCTAACGGTGTGCGGGACCGTAGCCCAGCTTCATGGAGACGGTTGCGAATGGTCCTCGCCGATACCCCAGGAGCAACAGTGTCCCTAATTTGCTGGGAAGTGGCGGTGCGATCCCCTACGGCACTGCGTAGGATCCTACGGTCTTGGCGTGCATCCGTGCGTCGCTGCGGTCCGGTCCCAGGTCGACGGGCACGTGCACCTTCCGCCGACCACTGGCGACAACATCGATGTACTGTGGAGACCTCACGCCCCACGTGTTGAGCAATTCGGCGGTACGTCCACCCGGTCTCCCGCATGCCCACTATACGCCCTCGCTCAAAGTCCGTCAACTGCACATACGGTTCACGTCCACGCTGTCGCGGCATGCTACCAGTGTTAAAGACTGCGATGGAGCTCCGTATGCCACGGCAAACTGGCTGACACTGACGGCGGCGGTGCACAAATGCTGCGCAGCTAGCGCCATTCGACGGCCAACACCGCGGTTCCTGGTGTGTCCGCTGTGCCGTGCGTGTGATCATTGCTTGTACAGCCCTCTCGCAGTGTCCGGAGCAAGTATGGTGGGTCTGACACACCGGTGTCAAGGTGTTCTTTTTTCCATTTCCAGGAGTGTAGATACAATTCCGAAGACTGAAAAAGGCGACAATTGCGAGAATTATCATACTATCAATTTAACTCCTCAAGCATCCAAGGTGATGAAAAGAACAATACATTGAAGAAGGGAAAAGGAAATTGAGAATGTTTCAGATGACCGTCAGTTTGGCTTTATGGAAGGTAAGGACACAATAGAGGCGATTCTGACTTTGAGGCTGATAATGGGATCAAAACTAAATAAAATCAATAAACATTCATAGGATTTGTCGACCTGGAAAAAGCGTTAGACAATGTAAAATGGTTCAAGATGTTCACAATTCTGTGAAAAATAGGGGTAAACTTTAGGGAAGGACGGGTAACATGCAATATGTGCAAGAACCAAGACGGGACAATAAGAGTGGTAGACCAAGTACGAAGTATCCAGATTAAAAAGGGTGTAAAGAGGGATGTAGTCTTTCTCCCCTACAGTTCAATCTATTTATAGTAGAAGCAATTACGAAGATCAAAACTCCAGAAGAGGTACCACAGCCAAACACTCTGCTAACTCCGCAAAGGTTGTCTGATGATACTCGCCTCCGACGAGTGAAATCTGTAATACTAAATCAAAATGTGTGCTATGTGTGGCTTTTTATCTCAATCTCTGTAACTTTGTGAAGCGCCGCACACAAATACAAAGAAATTTTCTCATCCAGTATTTGAGAATGACAACACTCTGCGAAGTCAAACCAATATTAAACATCATTTGAGACCGTTTCTAAACTTCGTCGCGGTTACGTGCTTAACGTCGGGTATTTAGCACATTAACTCATCTTTACATTAATCAAAGGTTTGAAGCTATTTTGTAGAGGCGAGTACGAGGTTTTAAAGAATTAAGGTTAGTGAATACTTACTTCTTGGACGGAAGCACTGTTAGGTTAAGAAGCAGCTATACCCCGTAAGGTAGGAATGAAAAGGGGGTGACTTTCAAGCGGAACTCAGGAAAACTTGTTGCAACTTCAACCAAATACAGTAGGTACATGACTTGTTATTTTTACAAAAACCTACCACTAGATATGAGAAGGGGTGAAGAAGAAATGTTCGAAAACGACTTTTCGATATTTATTTGCTATAGTTGGAATACTTCTAAAAGTATGGAGTGCAATTTTTCTCTTATTTGTGCTGTTCGTTGTGTCAACTAGTTGGCAACAATGAGCACTGCAACGATCCAATAATTTTGCCAATGTGCTCTGATAACCAAGGTGAAGCCACACGGCTGAAGACCACAGATAAGTTTACCACGCTTTCTGGAGTTGTATTGTGTAGTACTCACACGTATGAAATATACGACACATAGGCATACATTCATGTTCTCCTAAGCCGCTTGATCGATAACAACCAAACTTGGTACACATATTACTTACCCCCTCTAAAGAAATACTGTGGGGTAAAAACGATAAACCTCCAATTGGGGCGAGGATGGGGGCGATAAAGGTGGGGTGCCATGGGAGGGGGGGGGACCATGTTGACAAAGAGGGGGGCAGTTCTAGTTGGACAGAGTGAGGGGGGATGAGAAGGTGGATAGAGAGAGGGGAGAAAGTGATAGACAGAAAGGGGGCAGAGGAGGACAGGGACAGTAAGAGAGAAGGGGAGAGGAGACAAACCAATAAAAGTTCTGAATAATTAAATAACCGGACAAAACCGACTATCTTAGCTAGTATTAAATACCGAAGTCGCTGTATCCCTGGCAGATGACATCTGCATTTGCTAACAAAACACGTAAATGAGTACGGCTCGCGTGTTCGTTACCGTCGTTTTTATATTAAGCGCTCAAAATGTTAACCTCCTATAAAGCGAAGACAGGCACACAAAGCTCCATTCTGAATTTCAACTGTATTTATTGTAGCACAGGCCCATGTTATACATCACTTCAAGCCTTTGGGAGCCGTCGGTGTATCCTTGTAGGCCGGACAGAGTGGCCGAGCGGTTCTAGGCGCTACAGTCTGAAACCGCGTGTCCGCTACGGTCGCAGGTTCGAATCCTGCCTCGGGCATGGATGTGTGTGATGTCCTTAGGTTACTTAGGTTCAAGTAGTTCTAAGTTCTAGAGGACTGATGATCTCAGCAGTTAAGTCACATAGTGCTCAGAGCTATTTGAACCATTTTCTTTCCTTGTAGGCCTCATTAATTTTAGCCTCACATAAAGGTAAAGATGCGTTGAGTCTAGTGAGCGTAAAGGTCATTTTGTGTTTTCCAAAGCAGGCAGGAATTTCTACACACGTGATTAGGCGAATACCTCTTCGCCTCCATCTCAGAAACGCCGAGCACTATCAAAACACTAAAAGCAACAGAAGAGTGATGGTACGTCCTAAGAAGTGCACCCAACAATATGAATAAGTCATGTATTCACAAGGAGCACAGAAGTACTGAACGAATGAATAACGTATTTCCCTGAAATTTTGGCAGCCGTAATGTGGGGATTACATAACTTCCTAAATCGTATACTACAAATATATGTCCACGACAAATACTATCCTCATCTTATGCAAAAGATTGAGTGTCTATTTATAGCGAAGTTGATGCCATAGACTCACCATATGCTGACCTTAAAACGTAGTGTGACAACACTGGGTAGAAGAATAATATCTACGTAGTGCCATTTATTGTAGAAGTTAAGACCTATGGTGGAATCATCGAACACACAAGCCTTCAGTTGCAACAGAAATTTGTATTTGAACTAGCTCAGTACCTAATGTTGCCCTGGTATGCACGGAATTCGACTTCTGTTACCACCTTCTCCTTCCTCCTTTCTGTACCCTTCTGCTTCTGCCTCTCATTCCGCCCAACTCCTCCTCCGTTTAATTCTGTCTCCCTCCTCCACACCCAACTCTTTGTCAACACCCGCCTGTCCCCCATCCTTCTGTCTTCCTCCTCTTCTTCCGATTCATGTCCTCCTCCCTTATTCCATCTGCTCCTACCCACTCCCTCTCACAATTTCCTTCCATTTCCTTTGCCTATCTCCTCTTCGCTCCTCTACGTGTCCATCTCCTCCTATTCCCTTTCTCTATCCATTTCTCCCTCGCCGATCGGAGTGGCCGTGCGGTTCTAGGCGCTACAGTCTGGAACCGAGCGACAGCTACGGTCGCAGGTTCGAATTTGCCTCGGACATGGATGTGTGTGATGTCCTTAGGTTGGTTAGTTTTATTTAGTTCTAAGTTCTAGGCGACTGATGACCTCAGAAGTTAAGTCGCATAGTGCTCAGAGCCATTTGAGCCATTTGAACCATTTTAGCCATTTCTCCTTCCCTCTCTCTGTTCATTTCCTCCTCATCCCTATCTATGTCCATCTCCTCTTTCACCCTCTCTGGGTGTCCATCTCCACCTCCTCCACCTTCTCTCTCCAAGTTATCACACCCACTCCAATAGGAGACCACTTTTTCTTACCCCATAGTATTTATCTTCAGATACGTGTATCAAGTTCTTTTGAAGCCTATCCAGGGATGTAGGAGGAAGTTTTCGTCCATGGCTGTGACTGAATACACACTTGTCACACGTATTTCATATGGAACATATTTCACACATATTTGTACATATATTTCAGCTGTATCCCTAGCGAATAAAGATCTGTAGTTTGGTTTTCACGCATCTCAATGTTCATGACGTTATATCTCCTGTAATATGTGTCGTACAAAGATGTATTTTGTACGCAAATCCAGTGGCATTTGTTTACACTGTCCGTGAAATTTGTTGCGAATAGAGTTAGTAGTACAGAAGTAACAAATTAAATCGTTTTGCCTGATGCAGCAGTTTTACTGCATGAACAGCGAAAATATAGTAAGCGATAAACCTTTTTCCTATTATCATATCACGGAGGCTGTCTGTCAGAAAATGTCTCGTAAATGGTTGAAATCAACTGTAAAGTTTATTTCAGGTTACTAAGTCCTCACTTTCTCAAATAATGGGTGAATGTAGTCTGGTTATTTGCGCGTCTGGAGATACGATACTTTTCCACTCGCACCCCAAACCCTTTGAGAGGGAGATGGTTTTTGTCAGACAGTAAGTGATGTGGCTACCAAGCTTGGTTGAAATCGATCCAGCGATTTAGGAGGAGATGTGGAACTTACATACATACATACACACACTTTTATTGCATGTATAACTTACTTTTTGAATGATTTCATGACGCCATCAGCTACCCTTCTATTTATTTGGTGTACGGCTGTACAGGTTCTACCTTATGGCACTTTCAAGTATCCAAGAAGAATAATACGTTGCGTGCGTTAGGATCGCTTACGAATTTAACATAAGAACAAGTCATAATTCAACATACTTTATGGACGATAATTTAATGGTATATTATCATATGTATGTCTTCATTGCTATGACTGCATATAATTCTCAGAAAATAATTTAGAAATTGTTTTTCGCAAATTTAGGAGCACACTAATTTTGAGCAGTATTTGCAAAACTCTTATATCACTGTTTTAACGTACTTACACTAGGAAGATTAGACTTACTTTATAGAAATCTGATAATTATGTTATATTTAATTATCTTTCATCGTTCGAAATTTTATTAAAATGACATGTCAATATTGTTTTATTATTGTGGAAGCACACCATTTCCAATAGTTGTTACAAGGCTGTTACATAAACAGTATAAATTCGATCACAGTACTCCGAAAACAAAGAAAATCAAATGAAGCCTTCCATGACCTGGTTTATGATTTCGTGAACTTACGCATTACAGACATTTTTATTAAGAAGTCTAGCGATAGTCATACATTCTATGGTTCTATTATGCTTCGTCGTAGAACAGGTAAAAACTTGTCTAGGAATAAAAGAATGGCAGCTGCAGGTATCAAGAAATCATTCATAAAGTTCTTGGCAGCTGCAGACCTTATCGCAATAAAGATTACGGATACAGGGTGTTCATTTTAAATGAAGACATTGAAATATCTCGAAAACTGTACATCGGATCAAAAGTAGTTATAATTTCAGTTTGTTTGTCTCGGAGGGGGACATCCAGCGATACCACACTCGACCTCCCAGCACATCCCATGCATGGGTGGCGGGGGTGGCAACTTTGAAATCTTCCAATACTAACCCCTGTTTTTTATTGCAGATTACAATTCTACGGCTAAATCTACATACGTTTTGACTGAAGCATTTTCTTCGTTTCGCCACAGATGGTGCTGTAATCGGAGGAATGGAAATGAGTGTACAATCGTAATTACGACATATGCATCTATATCTACGCGATTACTCTCTCATTCACAATGAAGTGCCTGGCAGACGGTTCAATGAACCCCCTTAAAGCTGTCTCTGTACCGTTCCGCTCTCGAATGACGTGCGGGATAAACGAGCACTTAAATTTTTCTATGCGAGCCCTAATTTCTCTTACTTTATCATGATGATCATTTCTCCCTATGTAGGTAGGTTCAAACAGAATGTTTTTGCAATCGGAGGAGAAAACTGGTGATTGAAATTTCATCAGAAGATCTCGTCGCAACGAAAAAAGGCCTTTGTTTTAATGATTGCCCCTCCAATTAACGTATCATGTATGTGGCGCTATCACCCCTATTTCACGATAATACAAAACGAACTGCCCGTCTTTGAACTTTTTCGATGTTATCCGTCATTCTCACCTGATGCGGATCCCACACAGCACAGCAATACTCCAGGACAGGGCGGACAAGCGTGGTATAAACAGTCTCTTTAGCAGAGCTGTTGTACCTTGTAAGTGTTCTGCCAGTGAATGACAGTCATGACTTGCTCTACCCACAACATTATCTATGTGAGCACTGCAATTTAGGTTACTTTTAATTGTAATCTCTAAGTATTTAATTGAATTTAAAGCCTTCGGATTTGTGTGAATTATCGCGTAATCGAAATTTAGCAGATTTCTTTCAGTACTCATGTGAGTGATTTCACACTTATCCTTATTCAGGGTTAGTTGCCACTTTTCGCACCATACAGATGTCTTATGTATATCATTTTACATTTCATTTTGGTCATCTGATGACTTTACTTGATGGTAAATGACAGTGTCATCTGCAAACAGTCAAAGAGGGCTATTCAGATTGTTTCCTATGTCATTAAACATAGATCAGGAACAATAGAGGGCCTATAACACTTCTTTGGACAACGCCAGATATTATTTCTGTTTCACTCGATGACATTCGTCTGTTACTACGAACTGTGGCCTTTCTAACAGGAAATCGCGAATCCAGTAGCACAACTGAGGCGATATTCCATAGGCACGCAGTTTGGTTAGAAGACGCTTGTGAGGAACGGTTACGAAAGCCTTCTGAAAATCTATGTATGCTACTCAATGGCCCCTGAATATCCAGTCACACGTGGGATCCCACGTCCATGCTGCGATAGTAGGACAGGCCAGTATTTCATAACCAATCATTGGAAACCCGATTCGCAACGTTCTATTCCTCCGACATATCGAACGGGGGGCTACTGACGCGCCACTGTTTCCTTGACTCTAGGCGAACGCTACTCTATATTACCAATTAAAGTAAGTTTCAAACGTAGTACTGTCAACTCCAATACACTTGTTATCCGCTTTTCAAGTGACAATACACACGACAGAAGGATATCTGCGGGAATGTCAGCACAGGCGTCGACCATCTCTTCACGACGTGTTGGCACTTGTTGGTACACCCTATCTTTTAAATATCCCAACAGAAAGAAATCCGGCAACTTCAAATCTTGCGACATAGCGCGCCAATTAATTGGGCCACCTCTGCCGATCCACAGACCAGTGTATACACTGTCTAATACTCCCGTGCTTCAATTGTGTAATGCGTTGGGCAACCGTCATGTTAAACACATACGTTGCCGAACGTCCTGGGCAACGTCCTGGAGTAGTACCGATGGTTCCTATTCCAAAACTATTCGATATTAGCGTCCATTCAACGGGCCGTCTATTAAATACAGACGAATGAGTTTGTTCCCAATTACGTCACACCGTACATTAACCGACCAAGGACGTTGATGGTCACCTTGCCGTAACCGGTGGGAATTATCTGAACTCCAATAATACACGTTATGCCGGTTACGCTACCATGGTTTGTAAAAGCAGACTCATCGCAAAGTAGTTCCTCGGAAAAGGACGTGGAGGTCGTTTGCATTTGTTGCCACGCCCATTCACAAAACACTGCCCGATTATGGAAATACGCGCCATGAAATTCTTGATGCAGTGACACGTGGTACGGATGATACTTACGACGATGCAGCATTGTGGCAATACTACTTACAGACTTACCGGAATCACGATGTAATTGCCGGGCGCCGGCCCCGGCGGCCGAGCGGTTCTAGGTGCTTCAGTCCGGAACCGCACTGCTGTACGGTCGCAGGTTCGAATCCTGCCTCGGGCATGGATGTGTGTGATGTCGTTAGGTTAGTTAGGTTTAAGTAGTTCTAAGTTCTAGGGGACTGATGACCTCAGATGTTAAGTCCCATAGTGCTTAGAGCCATTTGAATCATTTTTGAATTCCCGGGCGCTTAAGCCTAGCTTACACGACGACACTAGGTTGCAGGCAACTGCGCTACCGGCCGGCGCGCTTCTGCGCAACTCATTGGTGAAACTAAACACTTTCGGCGTGTTCCTCCTTTGACGACACTAGTTGCATGAGTTTTGAGATTATGTGTGTTTGAAGAGTGCAGACAAATTGAAATATGAAGTGGGGAACGGAGAATAATATTAGCTTTTTGATGTCTACGCTTTGCATACGTGTTTGTGGGATTTCAGTGATGCTGATTACAAAAATAAGCAACATATTGCTGCCGCTGAGACCGTCATGTGTGATCATAACATAAATGGTTTGACAATGTCTGAGCTGCAGGGCAAAATTTATTTAGTTAGGAGCACATACAAAACTGAATTAAGAGAAATACAAGCAAGTGTAATTCTAGCTATGGCAATGCTCTCTTCTACAAGACTAAAATCCCATCGACCGAGTTGGTCAACTCTTTGTTAAGGAATATTGGTGACAGGAGCGAAGGCTATACTAATTCAAGAAGCTGCTTCCTTTATTCAATATTCATCTATTTCAAACGTCGCTGCAGTGCCCCCCATTCACATATGTTTGAATTTTGAAATACTGCGACTGTACAGATCTATCTTCAAGAGAGTACGATAGTTTGCAAACCATTTTCTCATTAATGCGGCCTGCTTCGAATAATTATTGTTGCTACTGTTAACAATTATTACTGTTAATGTTAATAATTATTGGTGTTAATGAAATAGCGTCATCACCAACTAAAACCGTATCTTACAGTATGCCTATTGTTTTCGATTCTAATACACGCAATATGATGTCTAATTTCAGTTCTGGCGACAGTGCTTCATGCATTACAGTCCCTTTATTCCTTATCTCATAATTATCTCTATTTAGAAGAAACGTGAACAGTTTTGGTGACATTCTAAGATAATTAAGAGGGCTTCTTGGATTTTCCGTTATAAATTATTTCAGCAAGGATGCTGAGCAACCGAGCTGACGTCTTTTCTTCATCCAGTCAAGAATCGAAACACGTTTCTTATATTTTTCTTTTGCAGCGATCCCACACAACAAGCTTTAACTCAATCACAGCTCGTGCGACGTGCAGCTGCCAAAACTTTCATTTCAGACATAACTCAGGGACCCACAAAACTACGAAACTGAAGTGGATACTGGAGTCGACGTGTCTACAGTCATATATGAAACCACTTGAGTGCAACTCACTCCACGCAACAAGTAGTGCAACTAGGCTTTACCCGTGGGTTGTGGCGCACTGCCGCTAGTACAGCTATTTCATTAGCTTCTCCTGCATTACGTTTGCTTCGTTTCCTGTTTCCGGTCTGTATGCTGCCATCAGACATAAAGGCGTTGAGAACCTTGTACAAGAAAGAGCAAGAAAGGCATACAACGCAACAGCAGCCTCATTGTCCCCTACATTCTACGTGAATCAAGATCATTTGTTTTTTCCTCCTGTAGTTGCCACTTGTACGTCGGTTCTCCAAATGACAGGTAGTTTAGCAGGCAATTAACACTGCGAAAGTATTGTAATGTATAGAGCCGCTACACGTTCTACGTCTGCACGATACGTGAGCTCCCGTCGCTCGGTACTACCTGTTGTGATACGTCGTAGTTCGCTACAAGCCCACCGTGGCGCTTCGAGTACTTTCCTGCTCGATAATAAAACGCTGTGAATGGGGTTTCCCATTATAAGTTGTTCAAATGGTTCAAATGGCTCTGAGCACTATGGGACTTAACTTCTGAGGTCATCAGTCCCCTGGAACTTAGAGCTACTTAAACCTAACTAACCTAAGGACATCACACACATCCATGCCCGAGGCAGGATTCGAACCTGCGACCGTAGCGGTCGCCCGGATACAGACTGTAGCGCCTAGAACCGCTCGCACACCCAGGCCGGCCAGAAGTTGTTAAATACTGGCCTGTCCTACCCTCACAGCATGGAGCTGGGATCCCATGTGCCACTCGATATTCAAGGGTCGCTGAGGAGCATGTCGTAAATTACGATTGTCTACTTATTTTTGTTCTTCCGATTACAGCACCATCTGTGGCGAAACGAAGAAAATGCTTCTGACAAAACGTAGTTAGATTCTGCAGTGGAATCGTAATACACAATAAAAAAAAGGGAGTTTAACTTGAAGATGCCAAAGTTGCCCCCCAGCCGGCCACGCATGCTCGGGGTGGTGGTGGTGGTGGTGGTGGGGGGTGGTCGAGATTGGTATTGTTGGACATCCCCCTCCGAGACAAACAAACTGAAATTATTGAAAGTATAACTTTTTTTCGTCCGATATGTAGTTTTCGAGGTGTTTCAATGTCATCAGTTAAAACCCACACTGTAGATTACTAAGGTAACACATGTCAAAGTCGAACACTAACACCTCACTTATCCTGCTCTCGTAGAGATTACTTACGTCTATTTTCGCGAAGAGGACGTGGAACTCGCGGAAGGGCGGCGAGCGGCCGCGTACGAACTGAAACATCTTGCGGCCGTTACGGAGCCACTCCACTTTATGGAGCAGTTCGCGCGGGACGCTGTACTCGCAGCGGAACAGCGCTGAGTGGCCGAACAGCACGTGCCGCGGCGCCGCCAGCCGCACGTCCAGCTCCGCCTCCGCTGTGGGCACAAACAACGGCGCGGGCTCAGCACGGGCTATAAACAACAGCGCTGAGTCGCCGTTCAGGGCGTGCTGCAATAGCCGCCAACCGGATACTCAGCACAGGATCTGCTGGCGACGCAAACAATAGCACTGCATCTGCTGAGGACAAAAACAACAGCACGAGCTCAGGTCAGGCTGAAAACAACAGCATTGACTGGCTGTAATGTACGTATATTGCATCGCCAGTTGACCGCTAACCACCGCCTCCACTGTGAGCAAAAACAATAGTGTGGGCTCAGCATGGGCTCCAAGCAACAGCACTGAGGCGCTGTTGAGGGCGTGCTGCAATAGCCGCCAGCCGAATACTCAGCACCGGATCTACTGGCGACGCAAACAATAGCACTGCATCTGCTGAGGACAAAAACAACAGCACGAGTTCACGTCAGGCTGAAAACAACAGCATTGACTGGCTGTAATGTATATACTATGGCATCGCCAATTGACCGCTATCCACGGCCTCCACTGTGAGCAAAAACAACAGTGTGGGCTCAGCACGGGCTCCAAGCAACAGCACTGAGGCGCTGTTGAGGGCGTGCTGCAATAGCCGCCAGCCGAATACTCAGCACCGGATCTACTGGCGACGCAAACAATAGCACTGCATCTGCTGAGGACAAAAACAACAGCACGAGTTCACGTCAGGCTGAAAACAACAGCATTGACTGGCTGTAATGTATATACTATGGCATCGCCAATTGACCGCTATCCACGGCCTCCACTGTGAGCAAAAACAACAGTGTGGGCTCAGCACGGGCTCCAAGCAACAGCACTGAGGCGCTGTTGAGGGCGTGCTGCAATAGCCGCCAGCCGAATACTCAGCACCGGATCTACTGGCGACGCAAACAATAGCACTGCATCTGCTGAGGACAAAAACAACAGCACGAGTTCACGTCAGGCTGAAAACAACAGCATTGACTGGCTGTAATGTATATAATATGGCATCGCCAATTGACCGCTATCCACGGCCTCCACTGTGAGCAAAAACAACAGTGTGGGCTCAGCACGGGCTCCAAGCAACAGCACTGAGGCGCTGTTGAGGGCGTGCTGCAATAGCCGCCAGCCGAATACTCAGCACCGGATCTACTGGCGACGCAAACAATAGCACTGCATCTGCTGAGGACAAAAACAACAGCACGAGTTCACGTCAGGCTGAAAACAACATCATTGACTGGCTGTAATGTATATACTATGGCATCGCCAATTGACCGCTATCCACGGCCTCCACTGTGAGCAAAAACAACAGTGTGGGCTCAGCACGGGCTCCAAGCAACAGCACTGAGGCGCTGTTGAGGGCGTGCTGCAATAGCCGCCAGCCGAATACTCAGCACCGGATCTACTGGCGACGCAAACAATAGCACTGCATCTGCTGAGGACAAAAACAA
Organism: Schistocerca serialis cubense; assembly: GCF_023864345.2. Taxonomy (NCBI): domain Eukaryota; kingdom Metazoa; phylum Arthropoda; class Insecta; order Orthoptera; family Acrididae; genus Schistocerca; species Schistocerca serialis. Next base: position 157,425,452 of record NC_064645.1, read on the forward strand.
CAGCACGAGTTCACGTCAGGCTGAAAACAACAGCATTGACTGGCTGTAATGTATATACTATGGCATCGCCAATTGACCGCTATCCACGGCCTCCACTGTGAGCAAAAACAACAGTGTGGGCTCAGCACGGGCTCCAAGCAACAGCACTGAGGCGCTGTTGAGGGCGTGCTGCAATAGCCGCCAGCCGAATACTCAGCACCGGATCTACTGGCGACACAAACAATAGCACTGCATCTGCTGAGGACAAAAACAACAGCACGAGTTCACGTCAGGCTGAAAACAACAGCATTGACTGGCTGTAATGTATATACTATGGCATCGCCAATTGACCGCTATCCACGGCCTCCACTGTGAGCAAAAACAACAGTGTGGGCTCAGCACGGGCTCCAAGCAACAGCACTGAGGCGCTGTTGAGGGCGTGCTGCAATAGCTGCCAGCCGAATACTCAGCACCGGATCTACTGGCGACACAAACAATAGCACTGCATCTGCTGAGGACAAAAACAACAGCACGAGTTCATGTCAGGCTGAAAACAACAGCATTGACTGGCTGTAATGTATATACTATGGCATCGCCAATTGACCGCTATCCACGGCCTCCACTGTGAGCAAAAACAACAGTGTGGGCTCAGCACGGGCTCCAAGCAACAGCACTGAGGCCCTGTTGAGGGCGTGCTGCAATAGCCGCCAGCCGAATACTCAGCACCGGATCTACTGGCGACACAAACAATAGCACTGCATCTACTGAGGACAAAAACAACAGCACGAGTTCACGTCAGGCTGAAAACAACAGCATTGACTGGCTGTAATGTATATACTATGGCATCGCCAATTGACCGCTATCCACGGCCTCCACTGTGAGCAAAAACAACAGTGTGGGCTCAGCACGGGCTCCAAGCAACAGCACTGAGGCGCTGTTGAGGGCGTGCTGCAATAGCCGCCAGCCGAATACTCAGCACCGGATCTACTGGCGACACTAACAATAGCACTGCATCTGCTGAGGACAAAAACAACAGCACGAGTTCACGTCAGGCTGAAAACAACAGCATTGACTGGCTGTAATGTATATACTATGGCATCGCCAATTGACCGCTATCCACGGCCTCCACTGTGAGCAAAAACAACAGTGTGGGCTCAGCACGGGCTCCAAGCAACAGCACTGAGGCGCTGTTGAGGGCGTGCTGCAATAGCCGCCAGCCGAATACTCAGCACCGGATCTACTGGCGACACAAACAATAGCACTGCATCTGCTGAGGACAAAAACAACAGCACGAGTTCACGTCAGGCTGAAAACAACAGCATTGACTGGCTGTAATGTATATACTATGGCATCGCCAATTGACCGCTATCCACGGCCTCCACTGTGAGCAAAAACAACAGTGTGGGCTCAGCACGGGGTCCAAGCAACAGCACTGAGGTGCTGTTGAGGGCGTGCTGCAATAGCCGCCAGCCAAATACTCAGCACCGGATCTACTGGCGACACAAACAATAGCACTGCATCTGCTGAGGACAAAAACAACAGCACGAGTTCACATCAGGCTGAAAACAACAGCACTGACTGGCTGTAATGTATATACTATGGCATCGCCAATTGACCGCTATCCACGGCCTCCACTGTGAGCAAAAACAACAGTGTGGGCTCAGCACGGGCTCCAAGCAACAGCACTGAGGCGCTGTTGAGGGCATGCTGCAATAGCCGCCAGCCGAATACTCAGCACCGGATCTACTGGCGACACAAACAATAGCACTGCATCTGCTGAGGACAAAAACAACAGCACGAGTTCACGTCAGGCTGAAAACAACAGCATTGACTGGCTGTAATGTATATACTATGGCATCGCCAATTGACCGCTATCCACGGCCTCCACTGTGAGCAAAAACAACAGTGTGGGCTCAGCACGGGCTCCAAGCAACAGCACTGAGGCGCTGTTGAGGGCGTGCTGCAATAGCCGCCAGCCGAATACTCAGCACCGGATCTACTGGCGACACAAACAATAGCACTGCATCTGCTGAGGACAAAAACAACAGCACGAGTTCACGTCAGGCTGAAAACAACAGCATTGACTGGCTGTAATGTATATACTATGGCATCGCCAATTGACCGCTATCCACGGCCTCCACTGTGAGCAAAAACAACAGTGTGGGCTCAGCACGGGCTCCAAGCAACAGCACTGAGGCGCTGTTGAGGGCGTGCTGCAATAGCCGCCAGCCGAATACTCAGCACCGGATCTACTGGCGACACAAACAATAGCACTGCATCTGCTGAGGACAAAAACAACAGCACGAGTTCACGTCAGGCTGAAAACAACAGCATTGACTGGCTGTAATGTATATACTATGGCATCGCCAATTGACCGCTATCCACGGCCTCCACTGTGAGCAAAAACAACAGTGTGGGCTCAGCACGGGCTCCAAGCAACAGCACTGAGGCGCTGTTGAGGGCGTGCTGCAATAGCCGCCAGCCAAATACTCAGCACCGGATCTACTGGCGACACAAACAATAGCACTGCATCTGCTGAGGACAAAAACAACAGCACGAGTTCACGTCAGGCTGAAAACAACAGCATTGACTGGCTGTAATGTATATACTATGGCATCGCCAATTGACCGCTATCCACGGCCTCCACTGTGAGCAAAAACAACAGTGTGGGCTCAGCACGGGCTCCAAGCAACAGCACTGAGGCGCTGTTGAGGGCATGCTGCAATAGCCGCCAGCCGAATACTCAGCACCGGATCTACTGGCGACGCAAACAATAGCACTGCATCTGCTGAGGACAAAAACAACAGCACGAGTTCACGTCAGGCTGAAAACAACAGCATTGACTGGCTGTAATGTATATACTATGGCATCGCCAATTGACCGCTATCCACGGCCTCCACTGTGAGCAAAAACAACAGTGTGGGCTCAGCACGGGCTCCAAGCAACAGCACTGAGGCGCTGTTGAGGGCGTGCTGCAATAGCCGCCAGCCGAATACTCAGCACCGGATCTACTGGCGACACAAACAATAGCACTGCATCTGCTGAGGATAAAAACAACAGCACGAGTTCACGTCAGGCTGAAAACAACAGCATTGACTGGCTGTTGTAACATCCACGAGATAAATTTTAGCTAGACTGCGACGAGAAGAAATTATGCCCCTAACAGTTATAAACATTATCTTTTCGACATATGTGAAATAAAACGATGATAAATATTAATTATTTTTATAATATTTTATGATGTAATTGGACATATCAATGTGTATCATACAAACACAATGATAATTCTAAATTCCTTTTATGATCTACGTTTGTCTTTTTTGTGTTAGCAGAAGAGCCAACACCGTGTTACGAGTGGAGGCCGAAATGCACGCGTTTTAGCTCAAGCAGGCAGGCGCGTGGAGGGAAGAACTATACTGACGTGAGGTCTGGAACAAAACAAGGAATGAGAATTCAGAAAGCGGACGTAATTAGTCTGATACTTAGCTTTAATTCATTAATGATGAACGTCGCTCTTGACGGTACATGATCCACAATATTATCTCTTCAGAATACATTTTGGAAGATAGTAATTATAGTAACTGAATAGGGTGCCTTGCTAGGTCGTAGCAAATGACGTAGCTGAAGGCTATGTTAAACTGTCGTCTCTCCAAATGAGAGCCTATGTAGACAGTGAACGATCGCTAGCAAAGTCGGCTGTACAACTGGGCGAGAGCTAGGGAGTCTCTCTAGACTAGACCTGCCGTGTGGCGGCGCTCGGTCTGCAATCACTGATAGTGGCGACACGCGGGTCCGACGTATACTAACGGACCGCGGCCTGTTTAAAGGCTACCACCTAGCAAGTGTGGTGTCTGGCGGTGACACCACAGTCTTCCTTTGTTTTTACCTTTTGTTGGTTGGCTTTTGTAGGTTGCGGACGCAAGACGCATATCAAAGTGAGGTCTGTTAAGAAATTGTAATTATTTGTTAATTATTACTTGTGAATAGATTTCATTATTATTATAAATGTTGTGTCTAGACAAGACAGCCTAGACACAATGAGAGGAAGCCGAAAGGCACGCGCTTAAACTCACGCAGGCTGGCGTGAGGTCTGAAACAGGATACGTAATGAATGCTATAAAGAAAAGTACGTAGCTTCTGCAATACTTAACTTTAATCCATAATTGTAGAACATTGCTCTTGATTGTACAGAAGTATAATAGCAATATAACAAAGGATAATGGCGCCTTGCTAGGTCGTAGCAAATGACGTAGCTGAAGGCTATGCTAACTATCGTCTCGGCAAATGAGAGCGTAGTTGTCAGTCATCCATCTCTGGCCAAGTCGGCTGTACAACTGGGGCGAGTGCTAGTACGTCTCTCTAGACCTGCCGTGTGGTGGCGCTCGGTCTGCGATCACTGACAGTGGTGACACGCGGGTCCGACGTATACTACCGGACCGCGGCCGATTTATAGGCTACCACCTAGCAAGTGTGGTGTCTGGCGGTGACACCACAATAAATATGAGTGAATAATTATTTGTAACTTTAATTCCTCTCTCAATAAGCATTATCTGAGTTTCTTAAGAAAGTATCAAAGGTTTCCTTGATGAAAGTTAGTGTAAATAGTGCACCATATAAAAGTGAAGTTTAATAAGCATTAATTCAAATACTTATCCTGTTAAAAGGAGATTTGCCCTAACAATAGAAAGTCTCTGTTAATTGTCTGCCGCCATCTTAACAATTATCTCAGCGGCAAATTCAAATTCCGCAGCTCTGCAGACATAAATACCGAAGGTAATAAAAATGTGTATAAATAAATGTGCACCGGTGGTCCCGAACTCATTTTATTAAAAATAATTCGAATAAGATTCGTTCTTTAAAAACAGTGCTCATAGCACGATCCATATAACAAACTTTTCTTGCTGATGTATGGAGCCAAAATTAATTACGCACGAGTTGCGAACAATATTGTTTCAGGTAACGTACGTCGGTGTTGTGCGCGGCTGATATTCGGTGGTTTTAATGATCATTTTGCTGAAGATAACTGTTTCCATCATAATCAGTAGTTGTATAGAATCTGTTGTATGAACTGTGATTTAGTGACACACAACTTAGACAACACTTTGACACACCGTTAACTTGGAGTTCTTTAGCAACGTGACCAATTCTTTAGCTGGGAGAAAACATTATTTAGTAATTACTGACTGTAATGAAATAAGACTATCATTTTCACTTACAAATTAGTTAAATACCAAACCACTGAATAACACAACGAACGCCACACTGTACACTATGTACTACGGCATCGCCAGTTGATCGCTAACCACCGCCTCCACTGTGGGCGCAAACAACAGCGCGAGCTCACCACAGACCGAAAATAATTGCACCTGCCGCTATGCTGCCAGTCGAATCCTCAGCACCGTCTCTGCTGAGGACACAAACAGCAGCAAAGCCTCAGCATGGGCTAAGAACAACAGCACTAACTGGCCATACAGCAAATACTACTATGGTGCCAGCCGAATGCTCAATACCGCCTTCCTGTTGAGGGCACAAACATAAGCACAAGCTTAGACTGCAAACAACTGCACTGAGTAACCGTTCTGTGACGCTGCCAGGCAACACTTGAGATATAAACAGCAGCAGCATCCCAACATCAGTCGGAAAACATCAGAAATGAAGGTGCAAAGGTATCAGCAGCAGCCGCTCCACAGCAGATTCTGAGCACAGGCTGAGAAATGACAACACTGAGTGGCTGTACAGCACACGACGCATCTCTACCATCTGCTCGCCCAGCACAGCACTGATGTCAGCTCACCAACAACTCCCTTATCTCACAAATAACGATGCACGCTGCCTGTCCCTATAGCTGGGCCCCATCACATTCTTCAGCTGTTTTCGTAGCCTGAGAGGAGGAGAGGAAGCAGACTGATCATCCTACTCGGCTGTCTGTACGGGAGAAATCATGAGCCGTTAAGGTGAAGAACTATGCTAGCACTGAAGTGATGGGGCAGTTTACCACTCGACGGGCGCTGCCGCCTGTAGCCTAGGCCTCGTACGTGACAGCAAGTGGTGCTTCCTTATAATAAATATATGGCATCCCATTACAAACGCTGACCATCCTGACCCAAGAGTGTCGATAAGCACACCACCCCAATGTGGATTATTCAGTCAGCCACAGGGAACCTCCAATTTACGAGCTGCGCCTAGTCATGGTGCCGCTTGGAGCTGCATGGTGCTTCCTAAGTGAGAGCCTGTCTAGAGTCCTTGATTTGAGATCGATGCTTGGGGACCTATTTCATCCGGTCGTCCATGAGTTGCTGGCTGGTTGACGCACTTGAGCATTATGATATTGCCAACCTTTACTACAGATTGCTGGCACTGGATGCCTGGTGTCTGCAGACCAGCTCTGCATGCAGTGGGTCACTGACTTTAGGTAAGGGAGGGGATTAATACTATCAGCTGCAGTGCGACATTACATAGAATCAATGGCGACGAATGAAAATGTATACCAGACCAGGACTCGAACCTGCGATCCCCTGATTACTAGGCTGCGCTATGCGGGACACAGCGCTACCGCAACAGCTCATACTATCTTCGCACTCCTCACTGGCGATTAACATTCCGACCGTGCGCCACATATCCGCAGTGGTGTGCGAATATGTGGTGTCTGTTCTTTCGGACATAGCTGAAAGAATAGACACCATGGATTCATATGATTTGATTGGTCTAGTTGGGCAATGGTTCCACCTTCTTCAGTGCGGATCCACTAATATGACCAACATCCTCTGGGAATCTCAGAGAGTCAATGGACAGGGACCACGGATAGGTGGCACTTGGTGGGAATGTGTATCGGCCATGAGGATTGCAAAGATAGTCCGTCTAACTTGTACGAAACAACAGACGCCACTCATTCACATAAACTACGGAAGTGATACCGGTGCAGAGTTTCTGCGCGGACTGATCTCTCGATCATATCCCAAAAATAATCAATGGGATATCTTTCGGGCGATCTGGGTAACAATGTATTGGCTCGAATTGTACACAATGTTCTTCAATCCAATCGCGAGCAACTGTGTTCTCGTGACATGGCGCATTGTCACCTATAAAAGTTCCATCTTTATTTGGGAACATGAAGTCTCAGAATGGTTGCAAATGGTCTTCAAGGAGCCGAACACACAGAGGACCCAGTCCATCCCATGTAAACACAGACCACACCATTATGGAGCCACCATTGCTTTGAACAGAGCTTAGTTGAGTTTAGTGCATAAGTAACTGGTGATGGGCTATCGAACATGAATGTCTACAGACTGTGTTGTTTTTTGAAATATGGATATGTGTGCTCGCAATATTAACAGCGTCACGAATGTATTTAATAGTAATGGCAACGACATATAAATGTGTCAGCTCATTGTTACAGTCACTGACGTAAATATGGTGTCTTTTACAAAGTTCTACATGACTGTGAATCCCAGGTATAAAAAATTATAGTTCTACGGCTTCGTGGGATCTACGGCACACTCGGACCCTACTATCAGCTCTTGGCAACTGAAACTGGGATTCATCTGACCAGGCTACGGTTTCCCAGCCGATGTGGTTAGCAGTCCGGGAGAGGTGCTGCAGGCGATGTTATGCTATTAGCAGAGGCACAAGCGTCGGTCGTCTGGTACCATAAGGCATTAACGGCAAATGTCGCCACTCTGCTCTAAAGGACACGTTTGACGTACACCTCACATTGATATCTGCAGTTATTTCACGCAGTGCCGCCTGTCTGTTAGCAATGACTACGCAAACGCCTCTGCTCTCGGTCGTTAAGCGTACGCCGTCAGCCACTGCGCTGCCCGTGGTTGGAGGTAATTTGAAATTTGTTATTCTCGGCACACTCTTGAGGCCGTGGATCTCAGAATACTGAATTCCCCAACGATTTACGATTTATCATACACCTAGCACCAACTAACATTTCATGTTCAAAGTCTGTTAGTTCCTGTCGTGCGGCTATAATCACGACGGAAAACTTTCCACATGAATCACCCCAGTACAAATGACTGCTCCGCCAAATCACCACCTTTTATAACTTGTCTAAGCGATACTACTGCCTTATGTATATGCACATATCGCTTTCCCATTTCCTTTGTCACCTCAGTGTAAAGGAAAATTTCATTTTGGGACGATCGTAGGGAACTGCAGGAAAACGCGGACAAAAATTCCACTTTGTGTAAGGAACGTCACCTCGATTTCAATGTGGATAAATGTAAGACAATGTCTCTAATAAATATAAAGATTCATAGAGTATTTGATTACGTGCTGAACATCTTGAGTCTGTCACATCACACAGCGGAGGGTGTTGTGCCCTGGAACGTTTTTCAGACTTACCTCTAGCCAGCAGCAAAATAGACGTTTATATATTTACTTATTCCATTTTTAAATAATAGCAGTCGATTTTTTATGTCGCAGTCTTTTTCTGAAGCTACAAAAATTATTGAAGTAAAATAAGTTTTTTTTTCTAAATGTGAAAATATAATCCAAGGTACGCAATGGCAATGTATGTATGAACAATGCACAGGCAAATATAAAAGATTCATTCTTTTTCAGAAGTCTGTATAGATGTACAAATATGACTGATGCATGAATAGAGTCCTAAATTCAACCAACTTACGTTTTGCACCCTACATATCTTCTATAAATGCCCCTCTTGTCACATAACGCACATCTAACAGGCAGTCAACTTCGTATCATAACTTATGTATAAACATCCTGTCAGGCGTCAAGACAAAAGCACTGATCCGCTCTCTGGGCTGTTCCAAAGTTCCGAGCAGTGGGCGTACTTAAATACGGTCCTTTCTGTACGCCAAAAGTAAAAAAATTCACGAGGCGTTAGCTCAGGAGACCTGGGTGGGGAGATGGACCGGGGGGCAGTAAAAGAACAGTGCCACACGACCTTTATCACTACCACGAAACCAAGGATGCGAATATTTGTCGTTTACATATCGACGAACGTCGATGGCCCAATGAGAGAGTGTTAAGTTCTCGTTGAAATATGAAACTCTCGGAATCGGCAGTCAGTTGTAAAAACAACCAACCACAACTGCGACGTATCAAAGAAGACGTAACCCACCACAGCCTCCTCAGAGTATTAAATGGGCTCATGCAGTTTCTTCTGTGACAATGCACAGGAAACATTAACCTCATGCTACTCTCGTTCATGCGGCACAATTTCACGAGGATTTTCAGTGCCCCACACTCTCACATTGTGGTAATTAATCGTGCCACATAAATGGAAGGTTTCTCTGTCACTAACTATCAGCATGGAGGCGAAATGTTCATCCCCAAGTGATTTCTGTGTTGTGGTGTCAAAATTCAACGCACTGTGAATAATTTCCTCCATAAATCAATACATAATTTATTTTATAAATAAATATTTATCATAAAGCCTAAGAGGTATTTTCCATCATGAAATAATTTTCCTGTTTCAGTTAGTCCATAAGCTGCAGATGGTGCTGTTTGAAATTTAACAGCTGTCGCAAAACGTTTCACACAGTTTGTTGCGGTATTCCAATTTCGTGGCTTGAGTGAACAGTTGAGTTTTTTGGATTGCGTATGAAACTTTCCCTCGGCTTCTCCATATCCACATCCAGCACACTTGGCTGACCCGTACTTTTCTGTTTGCAGTGACAGCCAGAGTCCATAAATTGTTGATACCAAAGCACAGTGCTCTGTTTACATGGAGGTTCTATCCATAATTCTGGCTTGATACGAACTCTATGTTTTCATGTATCCAATCATGCATCAGTCATATTTGTACATGTAGTGGTTTGGAAAATAAAGAACTTCGAAAAGTAATGAATCATTTTAAAGCAAGGGAAATTTGTTAAGAAATGTAATCAGCAAAATTAATTTACAAATATCACATATTCCATTGTAGAACCTGGTGCGCGACCGAGAGAGTGTGATACATGGACCACAAGTTTTGCAACTAGTCTTAAAACATGCATAATTTTATTCATCAAAGATTCTGTGATTTAGGGTTAGCAATATATCCCAAAGAGCTTTGATAAATTATACAACACAGAAGTCTATAGGATTAAATAAATTTATAAATGGCGCAGAAAACCAAATCTCAACCATCACAGCGGCAAAAGCAGTAGAAAATGTCGGAAGCTGCATACGGTGGTCTCTAATGCGCTTTCTTTCATGTGATTCTAAAATCTGTCCTTAGACTGAATCGCCGATCAGGAAGCACCTTGTGTTTCTAGTTACCTTATCCTGAAGGTACAAACAGAAATGTTTGGTATTGCATGTGTTTGTTGGGGGCTGGGAGAGAAGTGAGGCTCACATAGTGTTTAGAACGATATTAAGTGGGACGATTGCGAAAATCAATGGTTGTTTGGAAGAGTTCTGAGAAAGTGCTACGCCTCTCTAAATGGATTCGCGTGCAGGACCTTCCTTCAACCATTTCGAGTTTTCCAATATTTGGAAGTTTTTTTCAATTTTCAAGGGAGCATGGTAACAGATATGGGTCGATACAGAGATGTGCTGCTAGGACTGTAACCGGTTGGTCTAGTCCATATGAAAGTGTAATAGAGAAGCTCAGGAAACTTAAATGTGAATATTTGGAAGAAAGACAACGCAGCTCTCGTGAAATAATGTTTGGTTAGGGTTGGAGAATATTTTAAGAAGACTGTGCAGCCATTATGCTGCCACCAACCCATGACGCCTGCACGGAACGTACATGAATGGAATGGGAAGGAACAGAAAAGGAATAAAAATTCGTAATATTGGTTCAATGTAACCTCCGCCATGCACTGTAGCTCGTGAAGTGTACATAGACTAGCTGAGTAGCCAGTTTCCCCAAGCCGTGTATTTATTCCAATCTTATGTTAGTTCATCTCCTCCTATCTTTCACTGTCCATCTACTCTTTCCTCTCTCTGACCATTACCTCCTCTCCCATCTGTCTGTCCACCTCCTCTGTCCCCTACTCTGTGCTTATCTCCTCCTTCCCCTGTCCATCGGCTCCTCTTCCCTTTCTCTCGCGATCTCCTTTTTCCCTCTCCTCCACCCTTCCCCTCTCCGTCAACACGGCATCATCGCCACCCCAATAAGAAGTTGGTGTTTGTCACACACCTAGTATTTCTTTCCATATGGTAACTAACGTGTATACCAAGCTTGTTTGAAATCGAACCAGGAGCATTTTACCCACGCATTTAATCAGGTGCGCACATGTCACACACATTTCACCTTATTTAACATATTTCACACTTATTTGTATACATATTTCACGTGTACCTTTAGTGAATTTCGCCCTTCAATTTAGTTTTCACGCAGCACCATGTTTATAACGTTATGCCTCCTGAAATAGGAGTCGCACATTGTATGGTTCTGTGAATACTGTCTTCGAAATGTGTTCCGAATAAAGCTGGCAGTAACAAAGGAATAAATGAATATACAATGCCTGATGCGGAAGTTTTTATCGCATCTCAGTCTTTATGACGTCATACCTCCTGAACGGTGTGTCATACAATGATATATTTTTGCAGATAAATACAGTGGTACATGTGGATACTGTATGCAAAATGTGTTGTGAATAGAGTTGGTAGTAAAGAAATATGGCCGGCCGAAGTGGCCGTGCGGTTAAAGGCGCTGCAGTCTGGAACCGCAGGACCGTTACGGTCGCAGGTTCGAATCCTGCCTCGGGCATGGATGTTTGAGATGTCCTTAGGTTAGTTAGGTTTAACTAGTTCTAAGTTCTAGGGAACTAATGACCTCAGCAGTTCAGTCCCATAGTGCTCAGAGCCATTTGAACCATTTGAAAGAAATATTAAAATAAAATATCATGCCTGATGTGGCAGTTTAGGTGCATGAAAAGCGAAAATGTAGTAAGCGAACTTTTTCCTTTCGTTATATTGTGGGGCGTATCAGGGAGAAGAAGTCAAGTAAACCTCTCGAATTATGTGTAAAGATTGTTGCGAGTCACTAAGTTCTCTTATTCTCAAATACTGGCTGAATATGCTCTGGATATTTGCGCTTGGTGAGCTATGCTATTTTTTCACCGGCAAAACTTTGAGAGGTACGAGGTGTGTAGAGGTACTCGTAGATAGTTCCTACCCCTGCGTGGTTCCTGCAGACAATAACTGATCTGTGTACCAAGTATGACTGAAATCATTCCATTGGTTCACGAGAAGACGTGGAAAATACATGTTGTTGTTGTTGTGGTCTTCAGTCCTGAGACTGCTTTGATGCAGCTCTCCATGCTACTCTATCCTGTACAAGCTTCTTCATCTCCCAGTATTTGCTGCAACCTACATCCTTCTGAATCTGCTTAGTGTATTCATCTCTTGGTCTCCCTCTACAATTTTTACGCTCCACGCTGCCCTCCAATGCTAATTTTGTGATCCCTTGATGCCTCAGAACATGTCCTACCAACCGGTCCCTTCTTCTTGTCAAGTTGTGCCACAAACTCCTCTTCTCCCCAACTCTATGAAATACCTCGTCATACATAGATACATACATACATATTTGTAATGTGTATGGATGTTAGTGTATGTCAGAACAAGCTATAGAACGACACTTCCGAAAAGTCACTCAACACTACCACTTCACTATCTTCCACACGATCAACACTACTGCTTGTGTGGATATAATCACAGAAGCGTTTTAACAGTGGTGGAGGGACAACAATGCTCAACAGTCACAGTGATTTGTGACATTCACGAATCAGGTGTATCGAGAGCACAAAGAACATATGCACATCGGCACAGCCTAGGAGCCAGCAACATTCTTTGCCCTACCAGGACACTGTCTACCAACACAGGCTGGGAGCTCAAAACTGTGCACATTTTCTGTAATAGAGTTGCCACGCAGTTGTTGAAACTGGTGATAGAGACCGCCGTCGAATCACGCATGGTTCCGCGGACGTACGCCGAGGAGACTCACGAGTGTAAGCGACTGTGGAAATTTGTTGCAGTCAACATGCTAATCACTGTTTTCACAAACATTCGTTGCTCTGGAACACCAGGTGTGGCACAAATTGAATCTCATTCGGGATGTCCTGAATTGTGGTATATAATGGCGTGTTTACAGAGGTAGAAAAGTGATGTAAGCATCAGTTATTGGTATAAGGTCTATAACTCATCAATTTCTGTAGAATTAAATATCTTTGATCTATAACCAATATTTACAACTTACTTAAAAATATTTTCGCATCATATATAAGATATACGTCAGTCGTCACTATTATTAATTTTCCATTTCGGCTGGTAACATATTCGTGTGTGTGTGTGTTAGATAGAGAGAGAGAGAGAGAGAGAGAAAGAGAGAGAAAGAGAGAGAGAGAGAGAGAGAGAGAGAGAGAGAGAGAGAGACTGAATGTCAGGATGTCACGCTTCTTCATTAGATTATATTTTAAGTGTGCTGATGTGCATGTATGTAGTAGGTAGCATCGATTAGGTCACGTGCCAGAATAAAAACGCTATTACGGCGTATGGAAGCACTTACGAATATGCAATCGAAAGCAACAAAATGACTATAAAATTAATAAACATGGTCATATGTAAACATTAATAACATTTTATACATCAACGATTAAATACACATATAAGAAGCAGCTTATAAATATAAACAGAAATTACCTTTGGGAGGAAGCGTACCTACTTTAATTTTTAAATGTGTTCCATGTTTTCTTATCCAGGCATTCACAGTTCAGTAAACAGGGTATATCACAATTCCCATTACAAGCCACTAACAGCTTAAGAGGACACTTAGAAGATTAAGTTTAGATGAAAAACCCATGTCGGAATACGTACCGTTTTTATATAGCATGTTTGAATGTCGGATCACTTTCAAATTTACCTCTTCGCAGTAAGCACACAGTGGAGACAATTAGTTTTGACCTGTGTGCATTGCAGGGAGCCCGTGGCATGGGCTATATTTCCAGTACTAGTGTTCGGGTGTCTTCGACCTGACAAAAGACGTGTCTTCGCAATCGAGGGTGTGTTAAGTCCGTGGAGCACCACAGTTAACGTTCCTAGTTGCGAGCGTAGCAGTTGCTTGCAACTTAGTTGTAATCGGACGAAGATGGTTTGTGGTGTCACAAATACAACAGACTGACGACGGCGCTGTCTTCTCAGTCTGTGTACATACCGTGAAGCGGAGGATTGAACTTATTTTGTATCCAAACTGTATATTTCCGGACATGAGATGTCAAAACTGTAGTTACTGAGTCCCATCCACAAACCATAGGATGCCTGTAGCAGTTGTGAAACACCCTGTAATTATTACAAATAGTCGTCAACAACGTAAGGAACAGGTAATCTCGAGCGAAGCTCCTAAAATTATATTGTTATTCGCGTATGGGCCCAGTAGGACTACGTGAAGTACAGTCCATCAATGTCACGTTTGATGGTTGGCATTTCTTTGTCCCCCAAATTTGTTCCATCCTTTCAGAATGAAGTCTCTTTCTTTCATCAGACCACGGTGTTCCAGTCTGTTTTCTAATTTCCCTCTGACTAACTTTCCAATCCAATATCTTTGGTCTGAATATTTTCCTATCTGTAAGATCTGCCTGAGTTATACCGGCTGCTTTAAGATCCTGCCTAATCGCAACAATCCATGTCATTGTCTCAGTTTTTGCCTTACGTCTGTTTTCGTAGAATTCTACTATTTATTTTGTCAATCTAGTGGGTACCATTCTTTTAATGTGCCCATAAAATTTAAGTCTTCGTTTTCCCGTGCCACCATGTATGTCTGTGTATTCTTCTATTTCCTTATTATTCCTCAACCTGTAAGTTCCTCCATCAGTAATTTTGGGGCCTAATATTTTCCTAATTATGTTTCTTTCTTTTTTTTTAATTTCTTCAATGTCCCTCTTCCCATTTAAAAGTCCGCCCCGATAGCTGAGTGGTCAGCGCGGCGGTGAGTCACGCCAAAGGGCCCGGGTTCGATCCCCGGCTGGGTCGGAGATTTTCTCCGCTCAGGGACTGGGTGTTGTGTTGTCCTCGTTATCATTTCATTATCATCAATGGAAGGCAACGGGAAACCACCACTGGAATCGCTTCTCTAGACGCTCATGCGTTGTACCTCTCTCATGAAGCTTCCCCCATGACAAACCTGCCGTAATGCAGAACCCAGTTATTTCCTATTTAAAATTCAAGTTTCTGCTCCATAAAGACATTGAGATAGGATTTTATGATATAAATTTATGGTTTTATGATATAAATTTATTTCATAAAATGACATGAGGCTAAGAATTATGTAATTTACGGTGCCTGCTAAGTTATAAGTCATGATTTACTTTAAAGTGAAATTTCTTATTGCGAAAATAAACAGAACTAGTGGACAACCAACTCCGTACTACCGTGCTGAACCACAAGTGATACGTGAAATATTGATTGTTCGCTGAGGGAAGGTGTGTAGTAGTGACTTACGCCTCAGCCGGTTAATGAGATTTCATAGCTACACATAGATAATTAATGATCGTGATGCTATTCGTGGTAAACCATTACACATAAATTTAAGGACTGTTCGAAAGGAGAATCAAACAGCAATATACAGTTTTTTATAGACTGCATATTTCACCCAGTCTCGAGTGCAGATTTTGTTGCGAAAATGTCTCTTATATTTTCTAAGTAAAATGGACCATATACTGCTAAATAAGTTTTAGAAATACGTGAAATTTTCCTTGGAGTATAATTGGTAAATTTTATCATGTGTTCCTATGGATCGAAGGATTCTCCATTTTAGCCATCTCAAACTGCCGAAATCAATGTATCGGAAACAATTATTAAGATGTTGATTCTGAACATTCGTATGTTAATTCGTTGAGTAGTTGTATCAGTTAAGATATTTAGCTTGTCATCTGCTACGCAGTATTACATCAGGAAGGTTAGGGAGGCACCATCTGAATTACAGATGGTTGGAACAAAACAAAAAAAATTGTTCAAATGGCTCTATGGGACTATGGGACTTAGCTTCTGAGGTCATCAATCCCCTAGAACTTAGAACTACTTTAACCTAACTAACCTAACGACATCACACACATCCATGCCCAAGGCAGGATTCGAGCCAGCGACCGTGGTTAAAACATATTAATTGGTTTACGTATTACTTGTCGAAAGCCAACATGTTCAAAGTGATGCCCAAGTACACAACTTGTATCAAGACGTAAGTGTGAAAGTGCATGGTAAAAACATACTGTCGGATCACGGAAATCACAAACATTCGGAAGCAAATAATGTCAAAACATGTTAGTACATGGTAGACGGCTGTACAGGAAAACGCATTTAGTCTGAAAACAACGACATGGCGCCGTTCCTGTGTACATTGTTGTTCGGCACACTACTGTAGACGTTCTTCTCTCTATTGCAGCGTCAATAGAAACCGCAACAATGGTGCACGCGTCGTCGGACTGTGTGGACACTTGTCTTGCAACAAAGAAGTGAACTTCTTGTGGTAGTAGGTGAAGTTGCTGTGTGATCCTATATGTCCAGGTGAACAAAATTTCGTCTCTGACTCCAGTCACACGGGGTCACTGAAGTCCTGCACGGCGTTGAGATGGCCCTCCCGAATTCATCGATTCCATATTCGCAAGACAGTGCCGGGCATGGGAGCAGCAATATCGAGAAGAGGTAAAGTACAGACGCCATAGGTCTCAATCATGTTCTTGTCGAATTCCGACATGTGCTAATCACCGTTTCTCCTTCTTACACGAGGCATAATGCAATCTTGTCACAAGCAATCAACATTCACACGCGATTGCATTGAAATGGTAATGATCTGCGTACACGAGCTGGTACACCTCATACGAATTTGAAGTTCGTTTCATGCTGTCTTGCAATTTTAATGTGTTGCAATTTTAGTGGCAGTAATTTACTGTTATACCACTATTCACACCTACCGAGTGAGGCGGCGTCACACTAATTACGATACTGCGTTCACGATATGAATTTGGAGCTCCCAACTGCTTCCACGCGTTGTCGTTCGGCGTATTCTTAATTACGGTTTTCCAAAACCACTTGAACTGGCAATTGTTTCTCCAATAGGAAGTAGAATCAACAGGGTCACACTACACTAGTGCCATACGACGGGCGATCTAGATCTGCGTTTGATGTTGTTCACTGAAATCCCTTTGCCATAGATACGAATATTTCGAGCAGGGAGGCCAAGACCAATTGTCTAAGTTATCCTTATATTACATCCTATGTATTGTCCGCCCCCGGTAAGTGAATGGTCAGCGTGACGGATTGTCAGCCCTCTGGGCCCGGGTTCGATTCCCGGCTGGCTCGAGGAATTTTCTCCGCCCAGGGACTGGGTGTTGTGCTGTCCCTATCATCCTCGTCGAATGCAGGTCGCCGAAGTGGCGTCAAATTGAAAGACCGGCACCCGGCGATCGGTCTGCCAACGGGGGGCCCTAGCCATACGAATAAATAAATAAATAAAATCCTATGCATTAAACTTTCTACACAAAGAGGTAATACGTTATTCCAGACATAAGACTAATCTCTTCAAAATCAGTGTGATGCTACACGCCAAACAATGTAAATACGGGGGTGGACAAAAATACTGAAACTTCAAAAACACAACACATTGCACTGCCTAATACGGTGTAAAAAACACGCTGGCATTGAAGATAGCTTCTAGAAGTCTCGGAATGGATACATATTGCTCCTATATGCTTTTAAAGAGAATCATAATTCATTTTTCCACCAAATTATTGGCAAGTTCAGGGAACAACGATGGAGGTGGCCGAGCGGTTCTAGGCGCTACAGTCTGGAACTGCGAGACCGATACGGTTGTAGGTTCTAGGGGACTAATGACCTCAGAAGTAAAGTCCCATAGTGCTCAGAGCCATTTGAACCATTTGACGCGAGAAATGTGTACAAGGGGGTCCGTCTTCTTGACGCTCAGCATCACCATTGGGAACAATTTTTTTTCCATGGGATGGACCTGATCGCCCAGAATGATCACATAACCCTTGACAATATTGCCACCTTGCTCAATAGCCATAGCGCCCATGGAATTCCACGAAATATATGCCCAAATCATCACCGAACATACGTTATGTTTCACTCTTTGGACGTAAACTCTACTATAACTTCGAAACAGTGTGAAACAAGGCCCATCCTACCAAAACATTCTTACATTGCTCCTTAGTCCGGGTTTTATGATTTCGGGACCATATTTTCCTATTACGGGCATTTGCATCACTGATGAGTAGTTTGGCAGTTAGAGTCTGCCTTGCTGTTCCCTGCTTATGGAGCTCCTTTCGTGTTGTTTTGGTGCTGACAGCGTTTGCGATTGCGATATTTAGTTGTGTGTGAAATCTTACGGGACTTAACTGGTAAGTTCATCAGTCCCTAAGCTTATACATTACTTAACCTGAATTATCCTAAGGACAAAGACATACACCCATGCCCGAGGGAGGATTCGAACCTCCGCCGGAATCAGCCGCACAGTCCATGACTGCCGCGCCCAAGACCGCTCGGCTAATCCCGCGCGGCGATATTTACTTCTGCAGTGTCTTTTCTAGCTGTCGTTCTCTTGTTTCGGGTCATAGTTCCCTTCAATGACCGTACGACGCGTTGTAATTTAGCGAATGGTATTTTTCCGCCTTGCCTATTAGGGGTATAAACCTGTGATACGGTGTCTCTTGAGACAGCAAATACTTTGGCTTCCTTGGTTACGGTAGCACAATAACCAACAATTTGACCATGTTCGAATTCACTTAGCTCCGACATAATGCACTCACAGGTACACAGAACGCTGTTCTGATCACGAATGACACTTCCAATGTACTCAGGGCATTTCACAGCTGCAGTTCGTGTTCAAATACAACAGTCTTCAGGCTTAGCTATCGTCTCTATTTATGTTCTAGCACTCATTTCTCGCGGTCTTTACATATTTCTGTCCAACCTCTGTTAATAACCTGTATCTTTGGTGACGTTCATCTATAGAAGAGCTAGTGGAACGCTGTGTACTTCGCAGTAGAGTGAACACTTCCCAGTGTAAACTTCACGAGTGAAAAGTCTGCAGTTAAACAGGTCGCGCTGTAATAACAGACGCGCAATTTCGTCTGTGGAGCGACAAGCCTAATGTAATTGAAACTCTCTGTGACAGGTGGCGCCACGTGGCTTCAAAGCAGAAGCTCCGTCTGTGATACAGTTCGTCCTAGTAGTGCAATTGCTAATTAATTTGCAGCGTTCTTCATACTGACGGCCCGTGTTTTCCTAAATGAATGGGCCAGAGAGTCGTATTGCTGTTACGCAAATTACCTACCTGCTGCATATAACTGTTCGTATGACCTCACAGCAGTACTGCCGCATAAATGGTACAGAACTGCTGTCACATTCCCCACTCGAGATAATGAAAAGGTTGCAGAATGTTCTTGCTCATCCTTCTACATTTAACAGAATCCCTCCTTTTCTCTGCGGTAGTGTTTCCCTTCTCACCACTCATTTCTGGCTTCTTTCTTATCAGCCTTCATCCCATTCCAACACGGGATCGGCATGGCCACAATCGGACATTGCATCCTTAATGTTAGAGGGTATCCATACGCCCTTCCTGTCCGACGCCTTCCCTTGATGAATCGTAAGGCAAGACTCTTGGGAACACAGACATTTTTGTGTTGGTAAGTGTCCAAATACCACAGTCTCACCAGGCAAGTCGTCTTTCCAGATAAACCAACGCGAGACCTGTGTTGTTACATTAGTGAATAACTGAGAATGTGTAAAATTTGTACACCAAGCATACACAATGTATCTTCATCACTGGCGTAAACACATACAGTTGAAGTGAAGTTAGGCAGAGAAGTCTCAGTAAACATGCGCTCCAAAGCTGGTATGAGCGGTTCTTCATCTTAGTTACTGTGAAGCAAAAATGGTTCAAATGGCTCTAAGCACTAAGGAACTTAACATCTGAGGACATTAGTCCCCTAGACGTAGAACTACTTAAATCTAACCAACCTAAGGACATGACACACATCCCTGCCCGAGGCAGGATTCGAATTTGCGACTTTAGCAGCAGCGCGGTTCCGCACTAAAGCGCCTAGAACCGCTCGGCCACAAGGGCCGGCACTGTGAAGCACATTGCCTCTACTGAACAAGCACTCACAACTCTCAAGAAATGGATTTTAGGGTTTGTTATGATTCCCGTCGTCAGTTGTTATGATGACAGGTGGCCAATCCTAAATAGAAATATATTTTGCAGGTTTGGCAGTGAAGTCGATAAGGAGCTGGCTGCATAGTCTGTATCTGCAACGACTGAAATAATTAGTAGTCGTTGGTATAAAATAATACATATTGTACTTAACTTGTGTTACAGGCTTCTTCATATACTGCATACATATAATTACAAACATATCTAGAGAGGCATTACTCATGCCATACTAGACTAAGCGCCTTGTTAGAGGTTGCTTCCTATCAGTGTGTTACATTTCTTGTTGACGTCCCGAGCGAGAGTGGACGAGAGCTCGCTCAGATACTTGTCACAATTCGCGGAGTGGGCTAACGCGTTAGTCGCGACTCGCGGGTCGAGCGATATATATTACGGACCGCGGTCGATATCTGAACCCCCTAACGAGTGTAGTATCGAACGTTGATACCACAGGGTTCATGTTTACTAGACTCTTTTTTGTCCATACTAGCTCCTATCAAAATACTGAAAGCAAAGAGCATAAGGAAATGGTCCTAGATCTTAAGCTATTCTATTAAAGCCAATTTTTACTGCGACACTTTTGCTACTAGCATCGTGTACTTTCAACTGTATACTAGGTGCGACAATAAAGTAATGAGACTGATGTGAAAAAATGCGTTGCTTACCGTTCTAGTCAAGTTTAGTGTTGTCTCCTTCAAAGTAGTTCCCTTCTGATTGCACACACTTTTTCCAGCGCTTCTGCCATTGATGGTAACATTTCTGGAACTCATCTTCTGTAATATCCTTCAAGACCCTCGTCACAGCTTTTTGGACATCTTGTGTTGAAAATGTTGCCTCTTGACCGCCGTTTTGAGTCTTGGAAATAAGTCGCACGGAGCGATATCTGGTAAATAAGGTGGCTCAGGTAGTACTGAAATTTGTTTTTAGGTTAAAAACTGCTGTACTGACATAACAGTATGGAAAGGCGCATCATCGTGATGCAGAATCCAATTATCAGGAATGTTGGCATGGACACGAAGAACTCCTTTACGAAGTCTTTCTAAAATTTCTTTGTAGTAATTTTGGTTAACTGTTTGTCCAGGAAGCACCCACTCTTTACAAACAATTCCCTTGGAATCAAAAAATGGTTCAAATGGCTCTGAGCACTATGGGACTTAACATCTGAGGTCATCAGTCCCCTAGAACTTAGAACTACTTAAACCTAACTAACCTAACGACATCACACACATCCATGCCCGAGGCAGGATTCGAACCTGCGACCGTAGCGGTTGCGCGGCGCAGCCGGCTTGGAATCAAAGAAGCACACAAGCATGCATTTCAGTTTTGACTTTAACATGCGAGTTTTTTTGGCGTGTGTGATCCCTTTGAGCACCACTGCGAACTTTGGCGTTTTGTCTCTGGATCGTACTGAAAAAAACAACTTTCATCACCAGTGATAACATGGCTCAACAATTCTGGATTGATTTCCGTTTGCTCTAACATATCGACCGCCACATTTTCCGTGTTTCGCGCGGTTGCGGTGTGAGGTTTTTGGGGACCATTTTTGCACAGATCTTTCTTATACCAAGTCGTTCAGTTATTATTACACGATTATTATTACACGACCCGTTTCTCGATTGATGTTCAGTTCTTCTGCAATCATTTTCATGGATAATCTTCGATCAGATCGTATGAGTTCACCCATCCTGCCGAAGTTGACATTCGTCCACTGCGGCCTTCATCTTCAACATTCGTTATGCCTTCACTAAAAATTTTATGCCAACGAAAAACTTGAGCTCTTGACATAACCTCCCCTGCAAAAGCCTTCTGAAGCTTGCCGTAAGTTGTCGTCGCGTTTTTACCCAATTTAACGCAAAAAGAAATGGCACACCGTTGCGCAATATTATGCGGTTCCATTTCCGTGACAAGAGACAGAAACACGTGTTAGCTTATTACAGCACAACTCATGACTGAGCAGTTGCATCGATGTGCCGCTTGGAATAGAGGCAGCTTGTAGACCAAGGTCAAAGATATTGTGCCTACGCAAGCCTGCAGGGTTGCCACGTCTTGCAGAGCAAATCAGTCTCATTACTTTATTGTCGCACCTTGTACATTTACCCTATGACCTGGACTTTACACAGAAAAAACTGCTGCAGTATAGTGCAGAAGATAACTGAAATAAATACACAATGAGACGAACGGAAATGCCTTTTTATTCAAATACAGCAGTCACACTGAAGTTGTCGTGATTAATGATTGTCACCTGGACGTTCCAAAAGCCGGGGCGTTCTTCTTAGTATGGTGCGTGATCACCACAAACAGTAACACATGCTCTGCAACGTGCTCCCAGCCTCGCCATAATGTTGGCAAAAGATTCTTGTGATCGACGTTCCATTCCTCCACCAGCACTGTCGACAATTGCTAAGACGGTCATTGTTAAAGAGTCCGCGCAGAATACCACTGCCGGTAGGTGCGCAGATGGCAGGGCGTGTGTGTGGAGACCGGTGGTGGTAGGGGTTTTGAGAAGGCACTGTAGGGCAAATTCCGAGTGCTGAAGGAAGCGCCGCCCAAAATTGAAGCCTACACCCGCATATTTTGTAAATATCAAGGTGGACCCCTCCATGTCCACGACTGCACGGTGACCAATCAAACAAAACCTACCGTCACCTATGCTATGGTTAGCATCTAAAAAGGGTTCGTGTTGTGTGATGTCCTTAGGTTAGGTAGGTTTAAGTAGTTCTAAGTTCTAGGGGACTGATGACCTCAGCAGTTAAGTCCCATAGTGCTCAGAGCCATTTGAACCATTTAAAAAGGGTTCCGCCGAAAATTCAGCGATTTACTTTCGCCTGACTTGTTAACCATATGTAACTTTCAGAGAACCAACATCAGTGACGAACTTTGAATAAAAGTTACACATTTCACTTGTTGCCGCGATGAAATTTGTTTCTTTTGACACAGCGGAGTTTACACAGTTTCACCTCACTGCTGTCTTGTACAGAGACAACTAGGAGAGAATTCCGAAAAATGGTTCAAATGGCTCTGAGCACTATGGGACTTAACATCTGAGATCATGAGTCCCCTAGAACTTAGAACTACTTAAACCTAACCAACCTAAGGACATCACACACATCCATGCCCGAGGCAGGATTCGAACCTGCGACCGTAGCAGCCGCGCGGTTCCGGACTGAAGCGCCTAGAACCACTCGGCCGCCGCGGCCGGCGAGAATTCCAAAACACTGATTTATTAATTCAAGAACTGATGAAAAGTGAGGTCACTAGTTTATCCTCGGTACAAAATAAATGTGTAAGGCCTTCATTCGTATTGTTCCAAAACCCATAGCATTTCTCGTTTCACCAGCTATCAATGACCCTCAAAAACTACATTCTTTCACCGAAAAAATCTCTAGTTACTGGAATAAGACGTTAGTTTATGAAGTTTTGCATAATAGCCATGTAGAAAAATACTCTCCTCTTTGCATGCTATCCGCCAAGTCACTGTGGCCGAGCGGTTCTAAGCGCTTCAGTCTGGAACCGCGCGACCGCTACGATCGCAGGTTCTTATCCTGCCTCGGGCATGGATGTGTGTGATGTCCTTAGTTTAGTTTGGTTTAAGTAGTTCTATGTTCTAGGGGACTGATGGCCTCAGATGGTAAGTGCTATAATGCTCAGAACCATTTGAACCATTTCTTGCGTGCTATCATTTGCCAAAATCTCATTTCGATATCTCAAACTGAAATATGGGGAATGTTGTGGATATTTCACTATGGCTTTATCGCTGACGTGGTGCGGGAGCAAATGAGTGTACTACGTGAAATCAGTTTTCTCGAGATCAGTGAAAGATAGAGACCTCCACCTAAGTCTAAAGAAAAATTCAATATTTTAACTAAATTTTTTATGCAGTAACGTGTTATGTAATATGCACCAAACGCAAAATCACAACGACCCCTGTTATTCATTGAAAACTTTTTCCGGCTTCGCGCACTGTCTTACTTCCACGTAAATATCGCAATAATTAGGACCATTAGCGAAATGATGGGCACATCATCATAAACCTGCCATGAAAAGCTACAAGTAAATCAAAAATGAAATTTTTTACCGAATAGTTTCTGTAAACCGTCTGAGAAAGATTGCAGAGTGTGGCCCACGATACTGTCATCGCCGATTGGCCGAAAACTGGCGATGTCGGCTTCCCTTTCCGAACTAACAAATTAACTCACCCAGCGCTTTGGGCGAGAAATGGTCACTTTTTCGGTCACATATCCTCCATAAACACGTGGCATTACCGCCTTCAACTGCTGGTAAACTACTTTATTTATACAACCAGTTTCAGTCGTCTGACAATCATCAGGTTCACAAAAATATTCGTGGCATCATGTTAAGTAAAATGTAAAGCGTTAACGACGATCACAGTTTTAACATGAATGTGTACACTGCCTAGCACAGTTTCTATACAATGACAACGCAATTTATACGACGACGTGACGTCAGTGTTCTATGATTGCTTTTCTCAACTTGCTAATGGTCAGACGACTGAAAGTGATTGTACAGATGAAGTATTTTAATTGCAGCTCAAAGCGGTATATCTTTAAAAAATTTCATATATTTTCAAGGAGATGTAAGTCAGTATGCCCATGCACCATTATGCCTCCCCATACTACAACACCTGGAGAACTAAAGTGATGATGTTCGACAATGTTACCGCGTACATTACTTGTTCCCATTTATCGCCATATGAAGATACTTCTAGTATTGTCGAATACGATCGTTTTGATGGTCCGGGTGTTTTGGTGCTGGGAATCATAATTTTCAATAGATGTACCGACCTCAAACGGTACACTCACTGCTCAGTGCTATCGTGACACTGTACTGCTTCCACGTAAGTGTGGTTTTAGGAGTGAATTCGGCTCTGAATTCACTCTTATAGGTGACAGTGCGCATCGACCAGCGCAAGTGGAAGTGTCCCTAGAATGGGAGGATATTCGGCAAATAGACAGGCCCGCCTGTTCCTCTGATATGCATCCCATGGGGCAGGTGTGGGATGCGATGGGGTGACGTATTTGGGCAGTAAATGTATTCGCAGTTTCAAATACGTGTGTATAACCATCAACTGTATAATGGAATGACGACAATGAAAATTGTACCGGACTGGGACTCGAACCCGGATTTCCTGCTTACTGTGGGCAATCACCTTACCTTTTGACTACCTCAGAACAATTCATAACCAGACCCAAACTTCCATATGTTTTCAACCGTGTCTAGAACCTGTACTCGTACATCTGTTATGTATATGCATGTCTGAAGGAACTGTGTGTGCATCGTAATTCGGAATAATACAGGCACTGCAACATTGTATTTGGCGACCTCCTCTTGCAACCAGCAGCTGTCCACCGCATTGCTGGAGGAATGGAGGGCACTACGACAACAACCTTGTGGCTAACATGATTCATATCGTTTCAGATGAGAATGGTACTCCTCCAAGTAAAACGAATAAGATAATAAAACAGTTACTCAACATTATACTGTGGTCTGTCGACGTAAACCATCTCTAAAGCTGATTATCTCTCTGAAGGACACCTGCGAGCTATCATTCCATCGATGTCGAGCGAGGCCGGCCGATGTGGCCGAGCGTTTCTAGGCGCTTCAGTCTGGAACCGTGCTGCTGCTACGGTTGCAGGTCGAATCCTGCCCCGGGAATTGATGTGTGTGATGTCCTTAGCTTAGTTAGGTTTAAGTAGTTATAAGTTTTAGGGGACTGATGACCTCAGATATTAAGTCCCATAGTGCCGAGCGATTTTAAAATGAAACATTGGCACACTTTGACGAAAATGGAGATAAAGCTGAACCGTTGTAAAGTGGAAAGACTGATGTACGTAGTCCCGATGATGGGAAACTTAGGAGCGATATAAATCACGATCTCTCTGAATGCAGCTCCTTTCATAAATGTTTCCCCGGATTGTTGCTTCATTCTTCAGAGTTATTTTCTGTTCATTTAAATTACAATTGTGGTGAAGAACGCAACGTAATTCCAAGAATTGTGCATTGGAGCTTCGCTTAAACTAAATCTTCTTCGGTAAACCGCTCACACGTCCAAAGCTGGACATTAACAACTACGTTTGTGCTACGTGTATCTCCCAACATCTTGTTATAGCAATACCAATAGCAGACTGGCTTATACTCGGCAGCTGCTGTTGGCACAGTGACCAGCAGCCAGAAAGTCGCTGTTCATTCTAAGTATCTTTGACTAAGTGTGATTTCCCAATGTAGGGAACTGGTCTGAAAGAACGAGTTCTTTTCCAGTACGGGTAAAAATGCTAAGCGTTCCTGTATGATAGGATAGGAGCGGCCATGGTGAATAACTGACATGCAAGACTGAATAGCCAATCATCCTTAATGCAAACTGCGGCAGACTAGAATTCATGGTAGAAGCCAATCGTTTCGTAGTATGCGGACTGAAAGTAAGATCCCTTTAACACGAAGACAGTGGTTTAATAGGTCGTTTAGAAGGTCTTACGACGCTGCTTTTTTGCGAACAATGATCTACACCGATAAGCCAAAACATTATGGCCACTGCGGCTGGTAACGAGAATCTCTGAAACGCGGTAGCTGGTCGTCTACTAGTGAACTGCTATCGTGAGCGCCTATGGAAAGTGCTTGAAGGATGGTGAAGTAACGTATTGGACCACGACGTCTCATCACAAAATGTAGAGTACGGGGTATCCTCCACTATGTAATTTAGGATAGGCAGCGACCTGTGCAAATATGACGACAGAGTACAATGTTGGCGCAGGCACAAGTGTTTCGCAGCACGCCGTTCAAACGCCGTTGCTGAATATGGAGTTCCACATCACAAAACTTTACGTGCTCATGTGTTGATCCAACGACATAATGGATTATAACTGCAGTGTGCACAGCATCACTGAGTTTTCACAGTGGATTGACAGAAACGTCCCGTCTGTCCAGTGAATCGCATTTCTTGTTGCACCAGGTCGATAGTTGGGTCCTTACACGCCGTCATACATGCGAATGTGAGCAGGATACATGAAAGGGACCACAGATGCAGCTCGAGTGGAGGGGGGGGAGGGGGCAAAATTATGCTAAGAGGTACATTGAGTTGGTCTTCGAGGGGATCTGTGGCGGCAATAGAAAGCATACGCCAGCAGTGAACTACGTGAACATTATTGTGGACCACCTACAACGCTTCATGCTTGAAGTCTCCCCCTTCGGCGATGACATCCGTGTCGTAAGGTCACAATCGTGCAATAGCGGTTTGAGGAGAATTATACCGAATTCACATTGATGTATTGGCTAGAAACTGTGCCTAATCTGTACTCACTTGAATACAAAAAATGGTTCAAATGGCTCTGAGCACTATGGGACTTAACATCTTAGGTCATAAGTCCCCTAGAACTTAGAACTGCTTAAACCTAACCAACCTAAGGATCTCACACACACCCATGCCCGAGGCAGGATTCCACGGTTCCGGACTGCAGCGCCTAGAACCGCACGGCCACCACGGCCGGCTCACTTGAATACATATCGGGCGCCAGCTGTGCCGGCCGTTGTGGCCGAGTGGTTCTAGGCGCGTCAGTCCGGAACCGCGCTGCTGCTACTATCCCAGGTTCGAATCCTGCCTCGGTTCAAATGGTTCAAATGGCTCTGAGCACTATGGGACTCAACTGCTGTGGTCATAAGTCCCCTAGAACTTAGAACTACTTAAACCTAACTAACCTAAGGGCAGCACACAACACCCAGCCATCACGAGGCAGAGAAAATCCCTGACCCCGCCGGGAATCGAACCCGGGAACCCGGGCGTGGGAAGCGAGAACGCTACCGCACGACCACGAGATGCGGGCAATCCTGCCTCGGGCATGGATGTGTGTGATGTCCTTAGGTTTAAGTGGTTCTAAGTCTAGGGGACTGATGACCTCAGATGTTAAGTCCCATAGTGCTCACAGCCATTTGAGCCATTTAAACCATTTGAGCGTCATCTGTGTGCCCGGTAACAACCATCCCGCAATTTGCGGGTATTGCTTCACCTGTGTCTACACATATGGTGCCATATACTTCAGCAATCCTGTCAAGGACTTGTAGATTCCACACCAAGCAGACTGTCTGTTGTACTGTGTCTCATAAGTGAAACAACGCGCAACTAAACAGGTGGTCATAATGTTTTGTCTCATCGGTGTAGTTCACATAGCCGACAAAAGAGGTACTTCTAATTAAAACTGAGGTAAGAACGCTGCAACTTGAGTTTTTGCAGCTGTGGAAATCGTTGGCATAGTGTGGCTAGGTATCTCATACAACAGATGTAAATGAGAATGTTCGGATTTGTAATCTGACACTGACTCGCTCATCCACTGAGCATTAGTTTCTTGTATGTAATGACATAACACACTAACGAGCTTTTCTTCGTGCCTTCTCGTATTAGACATCCCCTCGTGGCAGCGTATGATGAAGATTTATGACGCCGTGGTACGATACAGAACATTTGCCACCTGTCACTACACCAGCATGACAGCATTTCGCCATTAACCGAGCGTATTGCCAATTTAGAGGCATGAAAAGCAGACACAGACCATAGCAATCTACCGGAAACAAACGAATTAGACTGTCAAGGCGAAAATAGGTATCATAGACAATGGCTTACATCAGTTTCATTAAATAACACTTGCTTGATCTTCAAACTAGCAAAAATCCGATGTCAACTGCAATACCTGAGTTTTAGAATACAAGCAGAATCTACAGTAAGCAATCGATCTTATTCACAAGCTTCTCTCCAAACCTTTCTTCCAAGTACAGTATTTACGTAGCTCCACTTGTATCTGAAGCAAGGTAGTGCTATATGACTGCCGCGTGGAGTAGCCGCGTGGTCTCAGGTGTCTTGTCACGGTCCGCGAGGCTTCCCCCGTCGGACGTTCGAGTCCTCCATCGGGCGTGAGTGTGTGTGTGTGTTGTCCTTAGCGTAAGTTAGATCAAGTAGTGTGTAAGATTAGGGACCGATGACCTTGGCAGTTTGGTTCCAAAACATCTTACACAAATTTCTTTTATATATATATATATGACTCAGGATCAATACTTTCCTTTTCCAAATTGCGACTGGATGTAAATTCATATACTGTCAACGAAGGGGAACAAGTAATCGTTTCAGATGCGCCGCCGTTTGTTTGCCAAATCCACAGCCCCCTGCATTGGGCAAGTGAATAAAGCTCCATGGGCTTTTAATGATAAACGGTGACCCTTCTACCTCTATAACGGATTCTTTAAATAACCAGACTCCTATGTATAAAACGTTTGATTAGTTAACAAATTACTGGATGTCTTTAGAAATACAAATTTCTTGCAGCGCATTCTGTTCAGCGACGAGGCAACGTATCACACCTGTGGATATGTGAATAGACGTAACTGTAGCATTTGTACGGATGAACAGCTTAATGCATTACAGGAATGGGAAAGTCCAGAAGTATATGCGTGGATGTAAATAACAAGATCTCAAGTTCATAGACTGTTCGTGTTTGCTAACAACCATTTTAACTCGTAACACCAAAATTTACATACTGAAACACTTTCGGAGCCACAGTCGATTCATATGACATTTTGGATGCTGTCGCATACTACGAAACATTTACAGATTTTTCCATAATTCTCCAAGACTACCTGAATAATGCCGCTTTTCTTGGGAGGTGGATTCGCTGTACATGTCCAATTCTCTGGACGCCCCAATGGCCGAGTTGATAAGTAAGGTCTTTTGTGTTTGCGGAGATGTATCAAGTGAAAATCAATATCTTCCACTGTTGAAAAACCACAAATTTCCAGTTGTTAATCAAATAAGGTCGGCTATGTTACGCGTGAGATTTTGATACCACACACTGAAGCGACCGATACCAGGACTAATGAGTTATTCAGTCTTATAGTCGAGTATTTTCTGGAACGCACTGGGCTACTGCAGTTTCATCTAGTCGTGTTTCCACTTGGCTACGAATTTTATAATGACGTCTGAGTTGTATTAATGTAGCTTTCGACTTCTAGTTCATTTTTTTATGATACAGATTAACATTTCTTAACACATTCTAGTTGTAAAAACACCGTATTTTTGACAATTCCTGGAATCTTAAATTATTATTCTTTCACCGCAAAACATTGCATTCAGCAGAATCCACAACACACAGATACCGAACATATGATAGTAATAAAATCGTTAAAGCAAGTAATACACAACTGAAGCATTAAGTAAAGTTGATGTTTTACAATACGACATATTAAGTTAATTACGTGTACAAACTCAACGTACTTTGAATTGCCAGAACACAGATGAATAGCAGAAGGTTTATTTCAGTTCGGAGTATTCTACAAAGTGAGAAATTTTTATAGTATGTAAATTTCGATTCTACATTAATTGATGCATTTGTTCTAATAATGTGATTTAGGAACTTACGATATGTCGTGTGACGTGACGGGAACTACGCAGTTCATTACAGAGGCAGTTGCAAGCGAATCATTATGAGTTGCTCCGTGAACGAATATCAATGTATTTATGCATGTTACGTTAATACCACGACAGTGAATCTATAGTCTTGTTAATACCAATTCAGTAATTGAAGTGCTTCCTATTGTTTCTTCACACTTAATGGATCCAATTAGGAAAGTTCTTTGCAACGCAGGAAGTGATAATCACGCCTACAACAAAAGAGAGTATTTATAATAAGTATCATTCTGCTGCAAACAGTTCTAACCTTCTGAGGTACATTTCAGAGAACAGACAGATTAAAAAGAGAGAACTACTGTTTTTTTCGTAAATTTGAAATTTTTGTACAATGTTTTCGGGCAACACCGGGTTTGTCCTTACAGATGCAGGGTCATAAAACTGAAATGCATTCAATTTTTATTCTGAAACATCCTAATGTACGTTCATGCTGTGTACAGTCCTTGACAAAATCTTTAAGTGGACAATGGTGACATTACAAATACTCTGTACACACCGAAATGAAATCCGACAATGTGGCTAAACTATTCTCTGCGATATCCCTTCTTTCAGTAGGGTTACTACCGCATGATGCGGGAAGTATGGATAGTTGGACTGAGGTACTAGCACGCCTGTAGGTACGATGACAGATTGCGATACGTGTCTGAATTGCTCAGTGAGTGAGACAACTTTCTGCAGAAGGCGAGATCCCAACTCCGAGTACGACCACCACCACCACCACCACACGGTTGAATCTACCAGAATCTACAGCAGATAGCACGGTGTTTTGACACAACGTGCTGTCCGATGAAGAGTGGACGATTCATCCTGAAACGCCTCCTTCGGCTTTGGCTAAGCCATTTCTCCAGCATATCCTATCTTCGAACAGGACTAGAGTCGCATGATGCTGAAACCTTGTGTACACTTCGAAAAGTAATGGAGAGGATTGCGTACGGACGTGTCATGAGTCGTACCTGAATAGCTCAGTCGGCAAGACCTCCACAAAAATCAGTGTCCCAGTTTCGATTGTCTATTCTGCATATAGTTTAAATCTGTCAGTAAGTTTCAGACTAAAACTCTGATGCAGGGAACCAGGACTCGGAGACGAACCCTTACCGCCGGCCGGAGTGGCCGTGCGGTTCTAGGCGCTGCAGCCTGGAACCGAGCGACCGCTACGGTCGCAGGTTCGAATCCTGCCTCGGGC
Organism: Schistocerca serialis cubense; assembly: GCF_023864345.2. NCBI lineage: Eukaryota > Metazoa > Arthropoda > Insecta > Orthoptera > Acrididae > Schistocerca > Schistocerca serialis. The sequence goes on from NC_064645.1 coordinate 157,457,192, forward strand.
ATGGGTGTTTGTGATGTCCTTAGGTTAGTTAGGTTTAATTAGTACTAAGTTCTAGGCGACTGATGACCTCAGACATTAAGTCGCATAGTGCTCAGAGCCATTTGAACCATCGAACCCTTACCTTACACAGACAACCCCCATGTCGAACAAGTTACAGCTTGAAAGTTTCTCAAAAGCGTACACTTTGCTGCAGAATGAAAAACTGAGCAGTAACCCTGTAAACATTACGCTCCCTCTAATTTCTGTATCTGTGTACTACACAGGGTGAAGATAAGATGCGGCACTTGGCGATCGCCATATGATTCCTCATTCCAGTTTAGGAAAGAGTTGTATCTAATAAAACCTAGTCCGACCAGTAGGTTTAATAGCAATACGATTTAAAAAATGTGGGTCTGGCAACGCTGGAACTGCGTGCAGTGTGGCTGAGAATAGGAAGCTTGACCTGTGCTCCGTGCCATAGCTGTCCCTTTAACTCAGTGAGCAGAGGCAATGCCGTGGAGAACGGATACGCAGACTCGTCGATGTTCGACACACGTTCACGCCAAAAAAAACAACATATATATATATATATATACCTCTGGTCGTAATAACGGCCTTGATACGCCTGGGCATTGAGTCAAACAAAGAGTGTGAATGGCCTGTACAGGTACAGCTGCCCATGGAGCTTCAACACGATACCACAGTTCATCAAGACTAGTAACTGGCGTACTGTGACGAGCCAGTTGCTCGGGCACCATTGACTAGACTTTTTCGGTTGGTGAGAGATCTGGAGAATGTGCTGGCCAGGGCAGCAGTCGAACATTTTCTGTATCCAGAAAAACCCGTACAGGACCCGCAACATGCGATCGTGCATTATCCCTCTGAAATGTAGTGTTTCGCAGGGATCGAATGAAGGGTAGAGCCACGGGTCGTAACACATCTGAAATGTAACGTCTACTGTTCAAAGTGCCGTCAAAGCGAACAAGAGGTGACCGAGACGTGTAACCAATGGCACCCCATACCATCACGCCGGGTGATACGCCAATATGGCGATGACAAATACACGCTTCCAATGTGCGTTCGCCGTGATGTCGCCGAACACGGATGTAACCATCATGATGCTGTAAACAGAACCGTGATTCATCCGAAAAAATGACGTTTTGCCATTCGTGCACCCAGGTTCGTCGTTGAGTACACCATAGCAGGCGCAAGGGTAACCGCAGCCATGATCTCCGAGCTTGTAGTCCATGCTGCTGCAAACGTCGTCGAACTGTTCGTGCAGATGGTTGTTGTCTTGCAAACGTCCCCATCTGTTGACCCAGGGATCGAGGCGTGGCTGCACGATCCGTTACAGCCATGCGGATAAGATGCCTGTAATCTCGACTGCTAGTGATACGAGGCTGTTGGGATCCAGCACGGCGTTCCGTATTACTGTCCTGAACCCACCGATTCCATACTCTGCTTACAGCCATGGGATCTCGACCAACGCGAGAACCAATGTCGCGATACGATAAACCGCAATCACAACAGGCTACTCTATCAAAGTCGGAAACGTGATGGTACGCATTTCTCCTCCTTACACGAGTCATCACAACAACGTTTCACCAGGCAACACCGGTCAACTGCTGTTTGTGCATGAGAAATCGGTTGTAAACTTTCCTCATGTCAGCATGTTGTAGGTGTCGCCACCGGCGCCAACCTTGTGTGAATCCTCTGAAAAGCTAATAATTTGCATATCACAGCATCATCTTCATGTCGGTTAAATTTCGCATCTGTAGTACGTCATCTTCCTGGTGTAGCAATTTTAATGGCCAGTAGTGTGTTAACATTGTGTGTTTGTATGTGTATGTGTGTAGTGTGTAGAGAGAGAAGATTCAGTCATCAAACTGTATCCAATTTACGCTTCCACAATGCGGTATCTTCTTTCTGTTACCGTTACCTTTATTTAAACATTGAGACGTAACATGAACTTCTTACAGACGTAAACGATCGTTTTGCGCCGACCGTGATGAAATTAACCTGTATAAGATAATAGTGGGTGCAGTATCATCGTCTGTATCCATTGAGGTACAGAAAACACGATAGGTAGGCTACACTATATTGAACATTATCCTACGGAAAATAATTCCGTTTGACGTCGAGGCTTATCTTCACACAGCCGGTGCATACACGTAAGAGCAAGTTTCGCTTTATAGAAGATGTCCGAAGCGACCACCTTGCTTGTGCAGGCCCTTCGCTACGAGCTGAATCACACTTTGCAGTACCCTATGCAACACATCTGTATCCACCATTGCCGAAGCGACGTGCACTCATTCTATTAGGTCGTGTACATCCATGGGTGGAGTATGTCTTACTTTAAGTGTTCTCACAAATACAAATCTAGTAGATTAAGGTCCAGGGGACGTGTAGGTCAGAACATTTGACCTCCGCGACCAGTCCATTTCCCTCGAAACACTTTATTTAAATAGTTACGCACATTCATTGCAAAGTGTGGCGGCACATCATAATGCTGAAACCATAGCTGCCACTGAACACCAAGTGGAATGTTTTCTAATGTTTTAGGCAAAGTACTGCAACGGGTGTACTCAACTTGTCCGACCGTAGGTAAGGACCCAAAAGCACTCCTCCCATGATTACAACGCTCAGGTTTACGCAAAAGGGTGCCTGAAAGCCACGTTCACGGTTGACGTGTTCAGACCAGTAAAGCGTGTTTTGGTTGGTGAAAATACCTTAAAGATTGCAGCTATATCCATCAGTTGATATCACGTTATTTTTAAAATATTCGTTACCTTCTGCTTACTGCAAAAGCCTTTCACAAAACTGTACTCCTCGAATGCTATCTTTTAGCTACTGGTGCTAACGTGTAATGATATGGATCCTATTCTTCATCGTGCAACACTACAACAACCAGCTTTTCCGACATCAGGAACTGCCTGGGAATATCGTGGGTACCTCGTCGAAGTGACTGGTGAACGGTTTCAAGAATCGCGTCATCTATTTGTGGAGTACGTCTAGTCCTTAGTTGTGGACAAAGGTTACCGATTTCCGAAGGCGTTCCTCCAGGCGACGAAAAACATTCTTATCAGGATGGCGCCTTCGATGGTACCATGCGCTAGCAGCAGCACCAGTTGAGTTATTGGATGCACCCGGTACCAAAAGCATATCGACGTGTTGTTCGTTTGTGAATTCAATCGGGAAGCCGCCCTACATGAGCTTGACAGAATCAGTTATGGTTATGGACTGCGCGGTTAGTAGACACATGCTTGCAGTTAATGGATCCCACTGTCATATGATAGGCTATTGTCATGTGACAATATTATGTTCCTCTTATGAATGATGAGAGCTATGGAACAGATGTCCAAGAGATAAAAAGGGAACCTGCCTGTGATTCGAACTATAACTCCATGGTGGATGTGGGTTTGATGTCCCAGCGGTGTACTGAATGATCTACGGCGTATGGTATGGTAGTGCGGGGTGATACACCTTCCTATGTACATTTCGATGCCCTGCGCGATAATGGAATGTAGTCGAATTAAGTCGGGTGATGCTGAGGGAATTAGATTAGGAAATGAGACACTGAAAGTAGTAAAGGGGTTTTGCTATTTGGGGAGCAAAATAAATGATGATGGTCGAAGTAGAGAGGATATAAAATGTAGACTGTCAATGGCAAGGAAAGCGTTTCTGAAGAAGAGAAATTTGCTAACATCGAGTATAGAGTTAAGTATCAGGAAGTCGTTTCTGAAAGTATTTTTATGGAGTGTAGCCATGTATGGAAGTGAAACATAGACGATAAATAGTATGGACAAGAAGAGAATAGAAGCTTTCGAAATGTGGTGCTACAGAAGAATGCTGAAGATTAGATGGGTAGATCATATAACTAATGAGGACGTATTGAATAGAATTGGGGAGAAGAGGAGTTTGTTGCACAACTTGACAAGAAGAAGGGACCGTTTGGTAGAACATGTTCTGAGGCATCAAGGGATCACAAATTTAGCATTGGAGGGCAGCGTGGAGGGTAAAAATCGTAGAGGGAGACCAAGAGATGAATACACTAAGCAGATTCAGAAGGATGTAGGTTGTAGTAGGTACTGGGAGATGAAGAAGCTTACACAGGATAGAGTAGCATGGAGAACTGCATCAAATCAGTCTCAGGATTGAGGGCCACAACAATAGCGCGTTATGACAGAATTGCCAGATCCCTTTTTTCATGTGTGTTTTCAAAACACTCCTGACCCTGTCATGAATCTGGGCGAGAAATCGCATGCTGACCTCCAAGTGAGGCATTTTCTCTCCACCCTGTACGCTATTACGCAATGTTCTTTGTGCCACAAAACACAGAGCTTTAACCGAGCGTAGATGTGAATGTTGATCTATCTTTGTCATCGGTGTAACAGATATTTCTGCCGATAAGTGACTGAGATGTGACGTTGCGGAAGTGTTCACATGAAGACGGCCTTTGACCTGCAGCAGAGGGTCGCAGAGACGAGGGACACGGAGGATATGAATTTCAAGTGCGGCCGCGGCCTGCTCCCCGTGGCCGCAGTCATTTATTTCACTTATCGGCCGTGACGTCAGACGGCTGCTGGACGCTGGCCAATCACACGCTACAGGTGGTCGATCTGGTGGCTGCCGGCCTCTGTTAATGAACTGCTCACTCTGATTTCTAAATCGGGAACGTCATTATCTGTGCAGGGCCCTGCAGGCCAAGCTGTTAATCAAGGCCTGTCTCCGCGGTGCATTTCTCGTTCGTGCCTATACACTGACCCAAATGTGACAGAGTACCGTATCCACATCGGCTTCGTTCGAGAGCGAGAGGCACGATGAGTGTACAGTGTTCTCAACATTCACATTTTCAGATATTTTGGGAAGAATGGCCCTCATACTCTTATTGTAAATGGATGGAAGAGATAATATTTTCTGGTTTTGTAAAACTGTGAGACCTAAGATCGTCGCTAGTTTATAAAAAAAATCTGATCATTGGAGATGGAGATGAGCAGAGATTGGGAAACGCTCTTTGCCGTACCCTTTCAGTGGAATGATCGAAACATTTGCCGTAACAGATTTAGGGAAATGTGGGAAGAATGAAATGTGGGTGTTCAGGTGCGAATTTGAACCATCTTATTTCTGGATACGAGTCCAGGTTTTGCCACTGTGCCACTTTGCTTCTTTACTATTATTATTGTTATTATTATTATTATTATTTTGCCACTTCGTAACTGTGGAAGAAACTCGGGATATGCAAAGAGGAACTGTCTGCTCCGAATTAGGGTTGGTGTAGCAACTAGAGATGGGGGATCCGCTCCTGAACTGATTCATAGAGTTGAATCTTTCAAAGGAGTGAACAATCAGTAATTCAGGAAAAAAGAACGGTAGCTCCAAACGTTTCCCACAGCAGAGAGAGAGACAGAGAGAGAGAGAGAGAGAGAGAGACGGAGCATATCAGCGGGGCCTCTGCTGGTCAGAGCACACTGCACGCCACACAACACAGCCAACGCCGCTGCTGCTCACATCTGTTACTTTCCCCTCTTTGGGGAAGTGTGAGGGGGAGTTTGTAGCCTTTCGGCTTTTACTCCCCTGTGAACGTGTGTGTGTGATTTTTCTATAACTTTTTGGTGTCTGTGACTTGTGATGTTTGTTGTGAGTGAGTCTGGTACTTGCCTGGGGTAGGCGAAAAGATTGGTGTTATATGGGAAGGAACTGGATTAGGGATTGGGTATTGGGATTTTCTCTTCGACTTAATCGTCGAAGATCGTCATAAGCCAGCGCCGGCCTCTGACCTGCTTCTACCTTGGCTGCCTGCATTGTGCAGTGCCCCATTGGATTTTGTGTTTCACATATGCCGTGCAGTCCCTGGCGCAGTCCTGCCCTCTGGACAGTTGATGCGAGCAACAGGACAGAGAGCCTCCTAGCGGAGAACATAAGAACTACTTGCAACAACCTGCTCGCAAGAGAACGGAATATTTGTCTCGGAGCGTTTGTCTGGTGGCCGTTCACCGCTCCCCCCACCCACAGAACTCGCCTGCTCAACGCTCATCCCACCATTCTCGACTCTAGCCAGAGCGTTGAGCAAAGCAACTCAGGTGTCCCTCTGGTCTCTGCGGTCTTAGCTCACGCAGTAATACAGTTCGGGGCTCGACCTGCTTGACTCAGCGCCTCTGCATCGGAGTTCGTCTCTACTGGATATTGTTCTTCGTAGTAATACCGCTATGTATATTACATTATTATGTTATGTATACATCATTTGTTTTTATTTTAGATTGAAATGAAATGATCGTATGGCATTGTTGGCCGGGAGGCCCCATGCGGGGAAGTTCGGCCGCCGTATTGCAAGTCCTTTTTTTTTTAGTTGACGCCACTTCGGTGACTTGCGAGTCAATGAAGATGAAATGATGATGAACACACAACACCCAGTCATCACGAGGCAGAGAAAATCCCTGACCCCGCCGGGAATCGAACCCGGGACCCCGTGCGCAGGAACCGAGAACGCTACCGCAAGACCACGGGCTGCGGACTATTTTAGATTTATTTGTTTAAACTGATCAGATTAGGTTCCTGACGACTCCTCTTACTATAGGATTTTTATTATGGACTCTCGAATTTACGCTTTAATTACGAGCAAACCGATAAACGTATCGCAAAATGTGATACACCAATATTTTCCTTGTTTTATTCTGCGTAAGGCTGTATGTCTTTAGTCTTACAGTGAAATTTATATTTTTTTTCCTTATTCTGGTACGGATTTTGCGATTTTAGGCGTCTTCGGAAGGAAACGTTCACTTTAAGAATATATGGCATGCGATGTATTTGTACAAGGTTAATGAAATTTTTAATACATTATAGCCAAATATATTGTTAATGTAAATCTCAAGTTACAACATTTTCCGATCACCCAAAATACCACGATAGTGCAAAATAAATCAATAATAAAAAACTGTCATATCTTGGAAATTTCAATAAACAATACAAAATTCTTACTCATTATCTGTGTTACTGCAAAATAGGATCAAATAAGATCAAAATACAGGTATAGTACTGGAATAAACCAAGTTTAAAGGACAATGTGCCTTCCATTTATTTTCTATTGTGAATGAGTGGTGAGTCATGAAAAAGAGCTAGTTCATTTCAGGGAGTGAACAGTTCTGATCCGATCTCTGAAAAGAACAGCTTTGCCCATCTCTAGTAGCAACACCGATAAAAGTGAAGAAAGAATGTGTAGAAGGGGTTTTGAAGCTCATACTAGTGCGTGAGCAGTGCGGTTATTTGATAACGATGAAGGTGGTAGATACATTCATGTATGGTAATAAGTGAACTTGATGAGTGTAAAGTCGCTGAAGATATTGCCCTGCTAGTTGGATAGAATGACGTCTTGTAGACACAAACAGAATGGTTCCATAGTATAGCAATTTGGTTAAGGCACAGCTACATATATACCGAAATCAATTATACAGCACATGAAGCCACTGGGTGATATTATGTAACATAAACTCGTTCTGATGCTGTCCCTCATATATTGCAAAGAAAAAGTTGCGAACACTGCTAAATAACAGTCCCTTACATGAACTAGTAGCGTAGTATACATCACTTCATTTCAGGCAGCCAGAAAGTCAGAATGAGTTTGTGGATTTTCTCGGCTAACTTCACTGTCTCCGGGAAGCAATGTATATCGATAAGTTTCCTAGTCGCCACCTTCTTCACTTCAAAGTTCATCATCACCTTACTGTCAATGACTACTATTATTGGATCGCTTCACTCTAGCCTAGATAACGAGATGAAACCAGATGAGTGAGAAACACTTGCACTCAGACACAATCAATAAATTGTTCGGGGCTACGAGGGTTGGAACTTTAGTAGTGGCAACTATTTATTTACAGATCGCAGAGAATAATACGTGTTTCAAAGTTTTACTGACCTTCAAAGTAGTCACCAGCATTGTGTATAGCCTGTTGCCAGCGATGTGGAAGTCGTAGGATACTCTTAGCAGTGACAGTTGTGTTGATAGTTCGACTGGCGCGGTCTATTGCCCGCCGAATTTGTAGCAGTTCTGAATCGAATGCCGTGAAGTGCTTCCTTCAGTTTAGAAATCGAGTTGAACTCACGAGGGCTTAATTCAGCAGCTTAGAGACAGAAGTGATGATACTTTCTGTAGCACCTGACCATCATTTTGCGGGACAGTGCTGAAGCACGTACAGTACAAGCTGTTACTGATTTGTTTGACTGATGGGGCTGCTAAGTGCTATGCCACCTACTGCACTCCCTTGAATTAAGTCCTCGTGAGTTCAGCTCGATTTCTAAACTGAACGGAACACTTCACGGCATTCGCTTCAGAACTGCAGAGTATCGTGCGACTTCCACATCGCTGACAACGGGTTAGACACAATGCTGGTGACTACTTTGAAGGTCAGCAAAACTTTGAAAGATGACTCTATTTTGTACGAGCTGTAAATAAATAGTTGCCACTACTAAAGTTCCAACCCTCGTATTATGCGGTGGTCGCATGGATTTCGCCTTAAAATCCAGCGTTTCGTCCCCATCCGCGGAGGACTTTTCCAGGGGGATCGTAGCTTCTTTGAATGTTCGATTCACACCTTGGTTCGCTACTGAAACTCCACAGATGGGGACGAAACATTGGGTTTTAAGATAAAATCCATTCGACCACTACATAACAGCCCGGAACATTTTATTAACTGTGACATTTCCGGCCGTGAAAGTAAGGTCGCCGCTCCGGTTTACACATTTGTAGTAGCGTTGTACCAACTTTCCAGTACCCTCGTCATAGAAGCAAGAGGCCTGTGCTTCCTCCAATTCTTTACGCTGGTCTCCAGCTCGTTATCTATGCCAGAACGTTGTTTTCATAGCTAGCTGTTCATATGAATCTCACAGTTCTCTTAACGTCTTCATCACAAGCACAATGATGTCCCTGCAGATCGTCTTTCATTATCGAGAACAGATGGGAGTCCGACGGCGCTAAATCTGGACTGTATGGAAGATGCCGTATGGTCGTGAGATTCAATCTGTGAAGTTCTGCTGTGGTGGTACGTGAACTGTGTGGTTTGGCATCGTCCTGCTGCAGGAAAACATATCCCTTTTCCTTTCGGACACTTGTTAGCCGTCGTTTCAGAGTTTGCAGCGTTGTGATGTAACGCTCTGAATTGATTGTTGGTCCACGATCAAGGAAATCAACATGGATAACACCATCTTCGTCCCAGAACGCTGTGGCAATGATTTTTCCTGCTGGGGAAAGTCTTTGTGTAGATATTCCATAGACTGATGTTTCGTCTCTGGGTCGTAATGGTACCGACATTTCGTCTCCTGTCACAACTGAACGGAGAAAGGGGTATCCTTCACTCTCGTAACGCGAGAGTAGTTCCTGGCAACTTTCAGATCTGTGAGCTTTCATATCAGCAGTCAGCATCCGGGGTACCCATCGTGCACAGATCTTCCAATAGCGAAGCAAAGCAATAATGTGACCCACACGTTCTTGTGAAATTCCGATTGTGCTTGCAATTGCTCTCTGAATGACTCTGTCAACATTTTGATTGTGAAACTTGGTGGTTGCTGTCACTGGACATCCAAGTCTTTGTTTGTCACGCAGGTCAGATGTTCCCACCTCAACATCTTTACACTTATTTTCCCAACGACGCACAGTACTCACATAAACACAATCATTGTAAACTGCTTTCATTCTCTGATGAGTCCCCTTCGGTGTGGTACCTCCTGCTGTCAAGAATTCAATGACCGCACGTTGGTTAAGTTGCATTGACCGGCCGTCTGCGCAGGGTTCCATACTTTACACTGTAACAACACTTCCGTTCAATGCTAAGGCTTCCCGCCAACTGGAGCTCTAGAGAAGAGGTTACGGAACAAGCCAGCACCTATCGAATACCAATGCTGCCCCTTGATGAGTTACGACGGTAGGGGCATTACTTTTCAGTCAACCTTCGTACGAGGTCAAGGAGAGTCAATTACGGACTCTATTGTGGCTGATCTAACACTTCCTATCGTAGACGCTGCTGGAGCATCTTCATTGCACCTTCAGAGTGCGGCCGAGAATCGAGATCCAGAAGGAATCGTATGAAAGTTATGTTACGTGGGCTGCATGACATCAGACGAAATGTCACATCAGGCCCTAGTACTTGGCGGGAAACACTATTGTTCTAAGCATCTTTACGTGCTCACTATGCGCTCAGAACTGAAAAGAGCAAAGCGACGCGATCGACGGGCACGCTAGGGACACTGCCCAACCCATCTGTGCAAAGCTTCATCGGATTTTCACTGCAGTTTCCATTTCGCACCCCATCGGACCTTACTTTCCGAATAGCCCTCGTACAAATGAATCCTGGTCCACACGAAATTGACGAGAGTTGAATGAAAATTAATGACTCCACCTTCGTTAATTGGGTTTGGATGCGAATATTTTAATAAACCAAACGCAGAAGTAATCCTTAGAATGTGATCTTTAATTACCAATATTCACTTTCCCACGTAATCACGAGCCAATTGGATACATTTCTGCTAAAGATGAACAAGTTTTTTGAAGCCGTCACGGAAGAAGTCGACACTCTGTTTCCGCAACCACAGTCTCACAGTTTTCTCACTGTCTTCATCAGAAGCATAATGATGTCCCTGCAGATGGTCTTCATTATCGGGAACAGATGGGAGTCAGACGGTGCTAAATCTGGACTGTATGGAGGATGCCTATTGGTGGTGAGATTCAGTCTCTGAAGTTCTGCTGTTGTGTCACATGAAGTGTGTGGTTTGGCATTGTCATGCTGCAGGAAAAGATTTCCCTTTTCCTTTCAGATCATTGTTAGCCGTCGTTTCAGAGTTCGCAGCAGCGTGATATATCGCTCTGAATTTGTTGAATTTATAGAGCGTTATGATATATTTTTCAATTACAAGCCACGTGCACTGTGAATACACGCCGTGTGTCTTTAAAGCAGTGTTTCCCAATGCCTTCTGCATCCTCATCCCGTTGCTCATTGGTGATTTTTTCCTTCCTTTTGGGTACAGTTTCCCTCCCCTGTGGCAAGACAATGCCCTAAATATCTAACTGCACCTGTTACCATTTTGACAATACCTTAGCAGAACGTAGGTGACGTCTTACACCGCAAGTCTTTGGCCCCCATTTCTGACGACTCTTTTTTTTTTTTTTCGAAATTCAAGCAGAGGCTGGCTTCGACTGCAGGACCCAAGATGTTTCGTTTATTAACCGAAGAAGCTACCCCCAGACCACTCGATTGCAATGCAAAAGTTTAAAATCTTCTTGTCCAAGCATTCCTTTATAAAAGCTACGAACGTCTATGTAACTCCTTAATTATAAAGAATGATCACTGGTTTAGTTTCATTCATCGTAATTTATGAAGAAAAAGACCAAATAACAGAAGGCCGACGGACAAGCATGATAAACAGCTATGGAAGAATCCAGGCTCTCGCCCTTTTATTAAAAAGCCAACAGATCAGATCGCAAATATTTTACAGAAACATGACATTAGACCGGTTTTTAGAGCAAGCAAGAAAACAGTCAAGCGCTCCGACCTGTGAAGGATAACGTCCTCCTCTGTCAGCATATGGCGTACATAAAATTCCATGTATGTGTGGTAAAGTTTATGTTGGAACAACCAAGAGAGACAATATACAGCTAAAGAAACTTTAGAAAATGTGATTCGTTATTCATGGTTTTCCACGAAATTATTGCCAGTATGTGGAATCTTCAGCAACAGTGACGACGTTTCTTTCTTGAGTGGAATTCATATAAAGAAATGTCGCTGTGGCGAACCTGCATTCGATTGACGTTCGTGGTTTCGCAGTTTCTGTGTTTCGAATATGTCTGCGACCGGTAGCATCCAAGGAAATTCTCCAAACGTCCCTGAAGAATAAACGGAAGAACAGATTCTAAGAATTAGGAATTTATATAGGAACGAAATATAAGAATACGAAAATTTAAAAGGAATATAACCACTGAAAATACGATACACACATATATTATATAATAAATGTATGGCACTTATAATTGAAACCCAGTTGTAATTTTAAATTTAATGTAACGTCCTTGTAACCCCTAACTAGATAAGAAACATTGGTGTAGTAGCCTTCTATGTATTTGGGTAGACAAGTGAAAAAATTAAATAAAAAAGCAGTAATCAGGTTTTGGATACGGGACGCAAAACTAAAAGCTCGTAATTCTATTCACTTCGCTGCCAGCTGAGCTGAGCTTTTTGGGTGCTAAAAGACAACTAAATTACATCGAAAATTTTGAATGTCGTTTTCTAAGAAACTATCGAAAATCTACTTATAAAACAAGACCCGCCTTGGCTTATTTTGGCTCCTCTTTCATTAAGCGAAGTTTTTGGGAACTCGTGTTATGGTACCCGTCGTGTTCTCCACGTACGAAGGTTGACTGAAAAGTAATGCCCCTACCGTCGTAACTCTTCAACAGTTGGCAGCATTGGTATTCGATAGGTGCTGGCTTGTTCCGTAACCTCTTCTCTAGAGCTCCAGTTGGCGGGAAGCCTTAGCATTGAACGGAAGTGTTGTTACAGTGTAAAGTATGGAACCCTGCGCAGACGGTCGGTCAATGCAACTTAACCAACATGCAGTCATTGAATTCTTCACAGCAGGAGGTACCACACCGAAGGGGACTCATCAGAGAATGAAAGCAGTTTACAGTGATTGTGTTTGTGTGAGTACTGTGCGTCGTTGGGAACATAAGTGTAAAGATGTTGAGGTGGGAACATCTGACCTGCGTGACAAACAAAGACTTGGATGTCCAGTGACAGCAACCACCAAGTTTCACAATCAAACTGTTGACAGAGTCATTCAGGACGATCATCGTATCACTCAGAGAGCAATTGCAAGCACAATCGGAATTTCACAAGAACGTGTGGGTCACATTATTGCTTTGCTTCGCTATTGGAAGATCTGTGCACGATGGGTACCCCGGATGCTGACTGCTGAAGTGAAAGCTCACAGATTTGAAAGTTGGCAGGAACTACTCTCGCGTTACGAGAGTGAAGGATACGCCTTTCTGCATGCAGTTGTGACAGGAGACGAAATGTCGGTACACCATTACGACCCAGAGACGAAACGTCAGTCTATGGAATATCTACACAAAGACTTTCCCCAGCAGGAAAAATCATTGCCACAGCGTTCTGGGACGAAGATGGTGTTATCCATGTTGATTTCCTTGATCGTGGACCAACAATGAATTCAGAGCGTTACATCACAACGCTGCGAACTCTGAAACGACGGCTAACAATGGTCCGAAAGGAAAAGGGATATGTTTTTCTGCAGTATGACAATGCCAAACCACACAGTTCACGTGCCACCACAGCAGAACTTAACAGATTGAATCTCACGACCATACGGCTTCTTCCATACAGTCCAGAATTAGCGCCTTCGGACTCCCATCTGTTCCCGATAATGAAAGACTATCTGCAGGGACATCATTGTGCTTCTGATGAAGACGTTGAGAGAACTGTGAGACTGTGGTTGCGGGAACAGTGTCGACGTCTTCCATGACGGCTTCAGAAAGCTTGTTCATCGTTGGCAGAAATGTATACAATTGGCAGGTGATTATGTGGGAAAGCGAATATTGGTAATTAAAGATCACATTCTAAGGATTATTTCTGCTTTTGATTATTAAAGTATTCCCATCCAAACCCAATTAACGAAGGTGGAGGCATTAGTTTTCATTCATCCCTCGTATTACTGTCTTTGATTCCACGTGTATTGTGAATCACAGCCAGCAGGTATTATTGGGAAGATGGGTCTGGCTACGAGATCACTGTTGCTCGTTTAGAGCCACCCAGGTGTCACGTTTAAGGTACATTAATATCCTAAATAAAGAATAATCTTCAATCAAGGTATTTCCAGGTTGAAAACAAACCAACTTCGTTCCAGAAACTCACCCACGCGACATGCCCAGCAGTCTGCTGATAGCATCTTCACCATTTACAGCAAATGGCTTGAAACCTGCGCTACTAATGCATCTGGAAAGCGATATCGTATTCAACCCGTACAGGGACTCAACGGCTTTGAACTCCCGCGGAAAGAGTGGAATAATATAAATCATATCCGAACAGGACACGGAGTGTGTGCATACAACCTGCATAAATGTCACAAAGTATTTTCGCGGTTCAAGCTGAGACTGAGCAGCATCGCTTCACTCCATTCGGCGCATGGTCGAGAAGTGTTAACAGAGAGCTTACCTGGATGACCCAAACGATTTTTTCATTTCCACAGCAGCAAGCCTTGACCGCATAAGGAGACTGCACGATAGAATGTAACACCAATTTTTAATGTATTACTTGTATTTATGTCTCTCCATGTATTGTTGTGTATTCTTAATTGTATTTCATGTGTTGTGCTATACGCTAAATAAATACATAAATAGTCTTTGAATGGAAATGTCATATCAGTTCATCTCATTGCGTATTTCATTCATCATCTGTACAATAATGTAGCAGTTCTTTCAATGCGTGGTTCTAGTTTCAACGATCTATGGTTCTCAGCAGTGATACGTCAGCTTCGTTAGATATTGCATACCGTTGTATTTAAATAAACTAATTTTAGATGGCATGGTTATTTCTGTTCTAATTAATTACTGTATGGAATTCAGCCGCCCATTTTTATTAATTACAGATTTGTGGTTTACCAGGGAGAAAGAGTCATGCTGGTAACTTTAATACATTCTACTACCTGGGCACGCAGAACTTCATTACTGTGCACTGCATGCTACACGTAGTGGGCAGGCTGTTTTAACCACGCATTCTCCACTGCAGGTGGAGACCTCATTGTGAAGTTGCCAGAAGTTTGGAGCACCCTTTTCTCAAGAGGAACATCGGTAACTGCCCTCGAGAGCAGACGGGTCGCTGACTTCCTCTGCGGCTGCGAGGAGGCAGTTTTCCTCCGTCTACGTCACAGCTTCCCGGGCAGCAGCAGCGTTATTGGCACACCTGCGTGCGGCGGCCGAGGAGTTGCCGTCTCGTCGCATCTGCCGCCAACCGGAGGGATGTGTCCTGATGAGGGACACCACGAAATGGCCGAAACGTCCCAGCGGAGGCTAGGAATGCAGGTCCCTCCGCACGCAATCTCGGCAGGGATTTGGCGTCTCCACTGGCCGCAGACAGCTGCCTACCTTCATTCCCTCGTGCTGTGCTCCCCACCCTCTTTCCCATCTGCTCCTCATTCGCGCTCGCTTCCATTTCTGTGGTCCGTCCACATCACATGTGTACACACCTCTCTCTCTCTCTCTCTCTCTCTCTCTCTCTCTCTCTCTCTCTCTGTCTCACACACACACACACACACACACACACACATACACATACACACATCCAGAGAGAGATAGAGGGGGGGGGGGGGGAGACGCAGAGGGAGAGAAGGAGAGGGATAATCAAACAACCTTGCGTCTCTGCGTCTAATGTAGAAAATTCTATGGGTAAAATTTACATAGAGTACCTTCCTTTCAGTTTTGACTGTGTGCGATAGATGTAAATGTAAATATTTCTCTGCCTTGTGAAACAACATTACTGGACTGAAATTGTACATTTAGGGCGTCGAATATTTAGCGAATGTTGGTAACGACTAGCTGTTTACAAAGAGATGCCCCGTAGGCTTCTTGCCACTTTAATTCACTCAGCTTGATGCGTCGTCAACGCCGTCTGCCTTTGACTACTCTCAACCAACAAGGCAGTCGCCATGTCGGAATGTGTGTGCCTAAATAAAATCCGAATATTACACAACTTTATTGGTATGTGTTAAAGAAAAATGTAAGTAAAACAATATATATGATTCAAGAAAAAAATTATGGTATGCGTCTAAGAATTTTTACTCTAATCGCTTAATGCATTCAGCAATATGCATGTACGCCATACTGGCACGCATGTATCGGCCGTGTGGATGGCACACTTCTCCCGTGCGCTTGTAACTTCTCCGCTCGCTGAAGTGCGTTTTTGCGCGTTGTACCCGACCGCCCGCTGCTCCAATTCATATTTTTTAAACCAGATGCAGCTGCAGCCGATCTATAAGTGTGATTTTATTGAACATACTTCAAGAATATCAGACACTAGCTGTTGGAACTGTCATGGAAAATAGGAAGGGTGTACCTTTAGCTACAAGGAGGCTGAAGCAATAGGAAAAGAAAATTATTTGATCGAGGGTTCTATTCCAGCGCTAAAATGGAAAAATAAAAGTGGTGTACAACGCCTTTCCATAAAATATTAGACAATTTCCAAAGAGGTTTCTGTACGGTCGAAAGAAGGCTTCAAAAGAACAATAAACACAAACTGTGGTGTCACCACCAGACACCACACTTGCTAGGTGGTAACCTTTAAATCGGCCGCGGTCCGTTAGTATACGTCGGACCCGCGTGTCGCCACTATCAGTGATTGCAAACCGAGCGCCGCTACACGGCAGGTCTAGTGTAGAGAGACTCCCTAGCACTCGCCCGAGTTGTACAGCCGACTTTGCTAGCGATGGTTCACTGTCTACATACGCTCTCATTTGCAGAAACGACAGTTTAGCATAGCCCTCAGCTACGTCATTTGCTACGACCTAGCAAGGCGCCATATTCAGTTACTACGAATGTATTCTGAACATATAATCTTGTGAATCATGTACCGTCAAGAGTGACGTTCATCATTAATGGATTAAAGTTAAGTATCAAACTAATTACGTCCGCTTTCTGAATTCTAATTTCTTGTCATGTTCCAGACCTCACGTCAGTATAGTCCTTCCCTCCTCACGCCAGCCTGCGTGAGCTAAAACGCGTGCATTTCAGCCTCCTCTAGTAACACGGTGTTGGCTCTTCTGCCAACACAACACAAACACTGTCACAGAT
Organism: Schistocerca serialis cubense; assembly: GCF_023864345.2. Classification (NCBI taxonomy): domain Eukaryota; kingdom Metazoa; phylum Arthropoda; class Insecta; order Orthoptera; family Acrididae; genus Schistocerca; species Schistocerca serialis. Next base: position 157,474,008 of record NC_064645.1, read on the forward strand.
TATAATATGGACCAGAGTGGTGTGGACCGCGTCAGTCAGCTGAAGCTACTACCTATTCGCAAGCAAAACAATGAAGTGGCGCGGAAACTTTTCTTTCGCGTTTTCTTAATGTGTGGTGTGAATGGATTTATTCTGTACAATTATCTCAACAAGCAAAAGATATCTCTAGTGGAATGTCTAAAAAAAAGTTAACATGTATTGGTAGCTGCAAGAGGAGACAATCTATCATTGGAATCAATGCCATCCACTAGACTAGGCAGAGATTTTGGTTGTCATTTTCCAGAAAAGCTACCGCCCACTACCAACAAAGTAAACTCCACGAGCTACTGTAAAGTTTGTTCAGGAATCGAAAGAAAGAGACTGGCAACCGGATAAGGAATAAAGAAAAAAGGGTACAAAGACTGCAATGCTGGACTTTGTGTACCACGATGTTTTCATGACTACCATTTGGATGTAAATTATGTATAAATTACCTGTAATCATTTTTGTCATAAAATATTATTTCTACTTGGAGTCGTTGTCAGCAAATGGAAAACTTTTCCAGGGTGTGGGGGGAGGGTGGCGGATTTTTTCCTTGTTTTCCACAAACGCTAATACACCCGTTGTGTTGCGAACATATATAGAAGCAAACATATTTCCTAATCTAGAAAATGTGTAGTTTAAAATGTTACATGAGTGTATCTAACATACTTGACTACTGGGCAATTATTCTTTACATTTGCTAGGAAAATCGCCAGATCACCTAGGCAATCGATGAGGTCAGACATCAGTGTTGGATGTGTAAACCAAATGTTGCCTTTGTCAAGGGATTGGGGTGGAGGGGCGGACGTGGGAGTGTTCTGTATGGCTAACCATTCCAGGCACAAAACCTGCGAGCAAATATGGTAACCACTATTTTATGTTTTTTAGAAATTGAACAGTGCTTGCTTTCTGAGGCAGAGAAAAAAGACTACCAGAACATTTGCTTAGAAGTGTGCATTTATATTTTTTTATATTTTATATGTCATGTTCCGTAGGGAAAAATTGAGGAGCAAGTCTTAATGGTCATGGAACGAGTGAGTACGTGAAATTATAACAGAAGAGTAATAGTAGATAAAATGAAACGAATACGATTCCTTTACAGACGGCAAACCATAAGCTAAAATAAAATAATCAGTAACGGAACACGGGAATTATCTAAATTTCTTAGTTTTTCCACGAGTTCCTCGACCGAATAGGTCTAAGCTATGAGGAAACTTTTCATTTTAGACTCGAAAGTGCGCGGATTACTGCTAAAGCTTTTGAATTATTCTGTCAGCTTATTGAAAATTGGTGCATCTGAATAGTGAACGCCTTTCTGCACAAGAGTCAAGAAGGTGCAGTCCAACTGCAGATCGGATTTGTGCCTAGTATTAACCGAGTGAAAGCTAGTAACTCCTAGGAATAAGCTCATCTTGTTAACAACAAACGACATTAAAGAAAATATGTATTGAGAGGCAGATGTCGGAATTCTATGACTATTGAACACGGGTCGGCACGAGGTTAGCGAACATATTGCTCGCACCGCCCGTTTCTGAGCCGTAACTTTTTTGAATCAGAAGAGTTACCCCAAAAAATAATATCACACGTACCCGCGAATGCAAATAAGTAAAATAGACTACTTCGTGTTGAACTATCACTTATTTCAGATAGTGTTCTAACGAACAAAGTAGCATTTAGTTTTTAACAATATGCTGAACATTGACTTTCCACCACAGTTTACTATCTGAACGCAAAGAATTTTAACTGTTCAAAATGTTCAAATTTGTGTGATTTCTTAAGGGACCAAACTGCTGAGGTCATCGGTCCCTAGACTTACACACTGTTTAAACTAATTTACACTAACTTATGCTAAGAACAACTTACACACACCCATGCCCGAGGAAGGATTCGAACCTCCGACGGGAGGGACCTTGCAATCCGTGACATGGTGCCCTAAACCGCGTGGCCACACCGCACGGCTTGTTAACTGTTCCGGAACCTCTTGAAAAGCTCTTCTATCGAATTATTTTCCCGTATCAACGAATCGAAACTGTGGAGTGAAACAGAAATTTTTGTAGCACGTTTGTTTTCATGCCCGCCCAGCTGGTCGCTATAGCATGGTTCAGGCGCTGAAGTCTCATCAGTGAGCGTTGGTGTATCCGTATCTTCTGAGGTATCACCTGTGGCACAGTGGTTGAGGCTCCAGTGGTACCACCTGAGAAAGACAGCAACCTGCTCCATGTCACGTGGTCACATGTGGTGAAAACGACCTTGGATGCAATGCCGGGCTTGCAGGGGATATTGCCGTATTATATTTCTTCCACCTTCGAGAACCGGTCGCTGCGGCCGAGCTGCTCTAGGCGCTTCAGTCCGGAACCGCGCTGCTGCTATGGTCTCTGGTTCTAATCCTGCCTCGGGCATGGATGAGTGTGATGTCCTTAGGTTAGTTAGGTTTAAGTAGTTCTATGACTAGGGGATTGATGACCCCATATGTTAAGTCCCATAGTGCTTAGAGCCATTTAAACCAAGTTTTCACCTCCGAGAGCCTCTGGCTCTGAGAATTAGTCACCGAGCAACGGGGACAGGGTATATGGCTGGAGGAGCTGGACTTTTCAGTAAAAAATGGTACCTCAAATGAGCAGACGAAACTGCAATCATCTGGCCTCAACTGTAGGTTCTTTTATTTCTCTTTGTATCTAAAACACATGAAATAATAATTCACTTTATTGCATAAATGAATAAAAATATTTCTTTAACTTGATACAGTTCTTTGCCACATGGGCGCTTGATAATTCGTAACTGTCATTGACTATTAAAGCATCACCTGATGCAATAATTAACAAACGGTGATCTTGAAGTACAATCTTCAACATTTGCAAAAGTACCTGAGTAACACTGAGTATTTTCGATAATGTTGACTGCTTCTACTGAGGTCATGAATTAAGTCAGAGCACTTCCATACTCTGCTCTATACTGATATCCGTGCGAGGGCTCTGAGAGAGAGAGATGGAGGGCGTGTCTTTTTTACACTCTCCCATTAGTCTTTGTGGACTGCAGCGAGGCATCGCTGATGTTTGTAATTTAGATGCATGCTGCCGAATGCGGTGTGGGCACCGCGTTTTTTGGACGATACTGCAAAAGTGTCTACATCTATTTTAGGCCGCAATGGGGGCTGTTGTGGTAATGGCAGACAAACCTTCGCTACATCGCCGGGCTTGGTGTGGCGCTGTCAAGCTGACAGCGTTCACTTCTCTAGCGGTGTTTGGGGCTTCAGATTGGTGTTTACATCGTCAAACAGAAGTACTGCAATAGTTAGGACACAATATTTATCGATATTCATTGCAATTTAACTCATCGTATTATTTCTTTTGAAAATCGTAATTCGAGCACGAACACACGGTTGAAATACACTGAAGCGCCAGAGAAACTGGTATAGGCATGCGTATTCAAATACAGAGATATGTAAACAAGCAGAATACGGCGCTGCGGCCGGCAACGTCTATATAAGACAACAAGTATCTGGCACAGTTGTTAGATAGGTTACTGCTGCTATAATGGCAGGTTATCAAGATTTACGTGAGCTTTAACGTGGTGTTATAGTCGATGAACGAGCGGTGGGATACACCGTCTCCGAGGTAGCGACCATTTCACGAGTGTACCGTAAATATCAAGAAACCGGTAAAACATCAAATCTCCGACTTCCATGCGACCGGAAAAAATCCTGCGAGAACGGCACCAACGACGACTGAAGAGAATCGTTCAGTGTGACAGATTTAAATGCTGTGCCATCAACAAGTGTCAGCGTGTGAAGCATTCAACGAAACATCATCGATATCTGCTATCGAAGCCGAAGGCCCGCTCGTGTACCATTGATGTCAGCACGACACAAAGCTTTACGCCTCTCCTGGCCCGTCAGCACCGACATTGGGCTGTTGATAAGTGGAAACATGTTGCCTGGTCAGACGTCTCGTTTCAAATTGTATCGGGCGGATGGACGTGTACGGGTATGGAGACAACCTCATGAATCCGTAGACCTTGCATATCAGCAGGGGAGTGTTGAAGCTTGTCGAGGCTCTGTAATGGTGTGGGGCAGTGCAGTTGGAGTGATATTGGGCCCCTGATACGTCTAGATACTACTCTGACAGGTGACACGTACGTAAGCATCGAATCTGATCACCTGCATCTATTTATGTCCATTGTACATTGACCGCGAGGGATTAGCCGAGCTGTCTAGGGCGCTGCAGTCATGGACTGAGCGGCTGGTCCCGGCGTAGGTTCGAGTCCTCCCTCGGGCATGGGTGTGTGTGTTTGTCGTTAGGATAATTTAGGTTAAGTAGTGTGTAAGCTTAGGGACTGATGACCATAGCAGATAAGTCCCATAAGATTTCACACACATTTTTTTCACTCGTTGTACATTCCGATCGACTTGAGCAATTCCAAAAGGACAATGCTACACTCCACACGTCCATGACTGCTACACAGTGGCTCCAGGAACACTCTTCTGAGTTTAAACACTTCCCTGGCTACCAAACTCCCCAGATACGAACATCATTGAGCACACCTGGGATCTCTTGCAACGTGCTGTTCAGAACAGATTTCCACCCCCTCGTACTCTTACGCATTTATGGACAACCATGCAGGACTCTTAGTGTCAATTCTCTGCAGCACTACTGCAGACATTACTTGAGTCCATGCCACGTCGTGTTGCGGCACTTCTGCGTGCTCGTGGGGGCCGTACACGATATTAGGCAAGTGTACCAGTTTCTTTGGCTCCTCAGTGTATAAGAACTCCATGTCGGTAGGATTACTACCACGCCGAGCGTTACACAAATGTATCAGTGGCTGAGTGGATAGGCTGACCGTTTACGAACGTAAAGGAGGAGGCTTTCAATCTAACTAGAGTCAATTTTTTCCCTCTTTTTATTTTGACCCGTACAGTTTCAATCTAGGGAATTAGAATAAATTAGAAAATGGACACAGAAGTATCTGAATACCCGTGTAAACGTTTTACAAAATGCTGGCTGTAATGGTCCCAGCCAGCTTCAGGCTGCTGGAGGCAAAGTGGTCAAGGGGCGTATCCCGAGGCTTGGGTAGAATGCCTGCACCTCAACTGTCAATGAGCTGCTCTCTCACATAGTTTCATATCTTCTTTTCCATTATTTTTTAAATTTGGTGTTGTGTAAGTTTCCAAAACTAATACCAATAAGGCGAAAGGAAGTAATACAAAGGAAAACAGAAAGGAAGAAATACAGATGAAAAACAGAAAACAAATGAACAATGAGGGCAGCAACTGTAACTGGAACTACCCAGTGCCCTATCTTTGAAAAATAATATTCAGTGTGTTGGCAAAGAGTTCTTCAAATCGGGGCAGTTGCAAGCAGGCCCAGTACGTCGTAGACATAAACTGGCAGAAAGCCAAACGTCATCTTCTTCACCAGCCAAGACAGAATGTACAGCCAAATTACCATATTAGTCTTTGTCCTAGGAAGGAAAGAAGTAGCCGGTCGTGAAACGATGTCAGAGGCACGTGCAACTTCAAAAAAGCGAATGAGGGAAGCTAATTGTTTTCAGAGAGAGGAGCAGTGTGCTAGATGACCACGACAAGCAAACCGATGCTGCAGTGTGTCTAGGGACGCACACCTACGGAGGTTCGAGTCCTCCCTCGAGCGTGGGTGTGTGTGTGTCGTCCTTAGCGTAAGTTAGTTTAAGTAAAATTAAGTAGTGTGTAGGCCTAGGGACCGATGACCTCAGCACTTTGATCCCATAAGACCTTACCATAAATTTCCAAATTTACGCATACCTACTGCATTTATTCGTGTCACTAATACCGACACGCTATAGGCGCTCGTTGGTGAAAATCAAATTGTTGACTACCCTGTACAAGGAGGAGGCCCCAGCCATTGATAGAACCGGGAGGCCACACAGTTTTCCTGAAAATGTGCGGTGATAATTCTTCAACAGAATTGGGGCATGGAATTCCGGGTCAACAAAAACTTTGTCGTGATCACCGGCCGCTGCAACATGTCGTCCCCCAAATAGCTCACGGATAGGCAGAACTCTCGAACGTGTCTCAGCTTAAAATGCAGGCGACCGGCATCAACAGGGGGATCAAGACTCGCTGGACGCTCTGAGGTGAACGGCCGAGACCTAAAGGTATTTACATTTCGAGTATGCTCTAACGAACATATGAGACAAAGGTCTCTTTCTTACTGTCAGAAAGGCCCAATCCGCTGAGAGATCCTGGTTTCATCACAGTCTCGTGATCTTCTGAAGAAGGGCGAGAACAACGTTCATCTGCATCTACATCTACGTCGATACTCTGCAAATCACATTTAAATGCCTGGCAGAGGGTTCATCGAACCACTTTCACAATTCTCTATTATTCCAATTTCGTATAGCACTCGGAAAGAATTAACACCTATATGTTACTTTACGGGTTCTCGTTTCCCTTATTTTATCGTGGTGATCGTTTCTCCCTATGTAGGTGGGTGTCAACAAAATATTTTCACAATCGGAGGAGAAAGTTGGTGACTGGAATTTCGTGGAGCACAGACATACAACTCGCTCAAGAGAGAATAATAAAATTCATGAGTTCTCCGAAAATCGATCGCCCTAGCAGCACAATAAGTAATCAAAGATTGACGGGGCTCCGCTCTACCCAGGGCAGACCACCATTACGGAGTCGTAGAGTAGCTCCCAGCGGTTCGAAGACTACACTCCCACACATTATGTATCATATCACCAAGTGAAGGATCTGTGAGCGATATTTAACATCCAAGGGGAGCGGAACAGTTTCCCTGGTTGCCGATCGAGTTTGAGAATGGTGGCCAAAGCTAGCAGGGATAACGTCGACTGCAAGAACGCGATCGTGCATATAAGCCGATAAATACAATATGTCTACCCTGCCAGTAGAAGTCGCAGTAATATGAGTAAATTTAACGAACCTCAGCTATTTGCACTCCCACACATCCTTCAGGTGTATCGAGCGCATCGTCTCGTTTAAATCTCTACAATGAGGAGTTTTGCTAAACAGGACGCTGAACACACTTGAACTTACCATTCAGCAACAGACCCCGAGGACTCCTACGTAAGAGCAAATAGTCCCGTCTTTATAAGAACGCGAATTGAGTGACCAGAAACAGACGGAGCATTTAAGACAACCAAGGTGACGCAAAAATGTCTACCGCCTATTCCTCTGCCAGATTCAAGAACCTCTGCCTCATCAATGGGGTTGCTTTCTGGAAAGAATAAGGCAATTTCTGTCGACAATTAGGAAGCCACATTAAAAACAGTGCGAAATACAGGAAGAGGGAAACTGTTAAATAAAACCTCTTGTAGGAACACTGCATCTGCACAGGAGTCATGTATAAACTGAAGCTGCGAAGCTAGGCGCAGCTTTAAAACGACTCTGTTAACATTTAGTGTGACGAATGTGTACGCCTGAGTCATCAGTCAGAGGAAAAAAAAACACAGAGAAAACAACAGAGCAGCCTGACTATTCCACCAATCTCCGCATACTTCATCGCGGAGGCCAATAACTAATCCGAAAGCGAGGGGCCAGCACCGGCCTCAACTGAAACTTTACGCTTGGTTGTTTTTCACGCCGCTGCACGTTCCGGCTGTACATGTTGTTTAAGCCGGCTGCGGGGCGTAGCAGCCTCTGCAGTAGGCAGCGTAGGCGGATCTTGTACGACATCCATATCAGTCAGTAACTGCCCAGGGTCCAAGGCCTGTCCTATAGAAGGGGCACGTTGCAAGGGATGCCGAATCCATAATGGAGGGCAATCAGAGTGAATCTCACGGACAGCAAGAGGCAACTCTGGGGTAACAGCTTCCGCTGTGGGAGGCCCAACAAACGGCAAATCATGGTCTCCATCGTCGAGAGCCACCCCTGAAGCAACAGGAATACCTGATACTAACTCCCCGATTTCCACCACGCCAGGGCCAAATGGTACCACACTACTGGTAGGAGTGACAGACGAATATGGCTCAGGGAAAGGTGGGACAGGGGAAGGTGCAACTAATTCATCATCATCTTGACTGAGAATGATAGGGGAGAGGTACATGGAGAAGAAAAGGAAACTGTATGTTGTGTACATTTATTCTGAAAAGGGTTTATGACTGTGTCAGATGGAACAAACTGATGGAAATCCTAAGGAAACATGGAGTTGACTGGAGGGATAGACGGCTAATTAGAAATTTATATTTGAACCAGAGAGCAAGAGTGATGAGTGAAGAAATAGAACCGGGAAGAGGTGTAAGACAAAGTTGTTGTTTATCACCAACACTGCTCAACATTTATCTGGAGGAAATTATTAGGAAAGCTTTGATGGAAGGAGAGGAGCTTGTATAGGGGGTCGGAGAGTGGAGTGTATAAGACTTGCAGACGACATAGTTCTGATGACAGAGGGTGCAAGAGAGATGGGACTAATGTTAGCTGACCTAAACACAAAGTTAGAAGAATATGGAGTGAAGATTAACAAGAAGGAAACGAAAAGCTTGGTAATTGGAGAAAAGGAGAGAAAATGCTGTATGAAAATAGAGGGAGAAGAAATATAGCAAGTGAGTAACTTCGATTACTTGGGAAGTGTAATAATGGATGATATGTATTGCTCAACAGAAATTAGGAAAAGAACTGCAATGGCAAAAGAAGGATTCAAGAGGAAACAAAAATTACTTTGCGGACCACTAACAAAAGATCTGAGGAAAAGACTTGCCAAATGTTACATCTGGAGCGTTGCACTATATGGTGCGACGGCCTGGACATTGAGGATGGGAGATGAAAGAAGATTGGAGAAGACTGGAGGCACTAGAGATTTGGATATGGAGAAGAATGGAAAAAGTGAAATGGGAAGACCGAGTAAGGAATGAAGAAGTATTAAGAAGAATTGGAGAAGAAAGAAACATGCTGAAAGTTATCAGAAAGAGAAAACGGAACTCGGTTAGACATTATTTGAGGAGGGACTGTTTATTGAAGGAAGGAATAGAAGGAATGGTGGAGGGAACAAGGGGTAGAGGAAAAATAAGTTATTAGATGCTGGACAATATATAAGGAGACAAATATTCAGAAATGAAAAGACTGACTATGGAAAGACAAAAGTGGAAGAGGCTTAACACGTGACAAGACCTGCCGTAAGGCAGAATACCACACTACTACTACTACTGACTGCGGCGACGTTTATAATCAATTGCGCGCACCGCCGTCCAAGCAGGGGCAGGAACTGGGTTAGGCTTTGTTTGCAATGGCGAAAAATCAGGCCCAGTGATAGACAGAACTATCGGATAGCCTGCAGAAACGAGGGAAGATGAAGCCCCCAGTTTGGTACTAGAGGGGACAAGGTCAGCAACCGTTAACTTGCGGCGCAGTTAGTATGGAGATGGCTACTTGAGTGGCACAGAAAACAGGGCCCCACCTGTCCGCTGTATGCATCATGAATGTGATAGCCACAAACTTGCAAATGAGGCGGAATATTCTTCTTGATTTGCATTTCCACCGAATGTATGCCGCTATAATATTGTAGCTTGTGTTGACTTGACCTACGTTCATGGTGAATGCCTGTCACGTCACCATATTGCGCCAGACTTCTCTAAGATAAATATCGTTTACCTCTGGAGGAAGATTGAATATTTGAATGCTTCTATATTCAATGTCCGCTTTCGGAATCAGCATCATACTAACCGAACAATCCCTATGCTGGAAGGGAACCTGAGTGCCATGCTTGAATAGAAATTTGTCTACTTGTAAGGGACCTGCGAATTTCACAAGAAACACATAAATCTCAATATCAAAATAGGCGGTATGCACTTGGTCCAAAGTAACTAACCCGTCATGGATTTCTAAAGAACCGGGCCGCACTTCACGTATCGTCAAACGAAAAGCAGACAATGGCTTTCCGTGGAACACTCTTGGACGCCATGGAAACAAACAGGAGAGGACTTGGCCGCTGTCAGACGTACGCCGAACGAAGGACGGCACGAGAGAAAGACGGAGTCACACCCACAAAGGCACAAACACTACTGAAGCAATAAGCTGCGATGGAGAGAATGCGTAAACTACGATCTGCTCACTCGGCGCACAAGGAAGAACTTTTCCACTCCGACAATGAAACAGTTGCGAAACACCCTGCCGTTATAGTAATTCTGTGGACATGGAAATCTTGTATTTCAATCGTGTCTACGTGTTCGAAAATAAATTTTCAAAAGAAATGATACGATGAGTTAAACTGCAGCAACCCTCAACATATACTGTATCGTAAGTATTATATTGCTTCGATTTGACGATGTAAACACCAAGCTGAAGCTCCACCGCCAGACTTGTGAACACTAGCACTTCTGAACTTCGGTATGCGCAATGTTCTGTTCTTGGACTCTAAATTATTCGGGCCGGGAAATCTCACTGTACAGTGTCATGGGGTCAGAGAAGCCGGCGGAGAGAGCAGAGCTGTCCGACTGCAAAGGTCAACGCGGGATGTAGCCGGCTGTGAGGTGACAGCAGCAGTATTCCTCCACACGTCCTGAAAATACAGCAGCTGGGTGCCAGGGTGGCATTGTAGTCGTAAGTTTCCGTCATGATAACTCTAAAGGAGGCACAAGAGTGACGTGTTCAGTTGTGTGTGGGCACAACTGCTTGTGTGCTGGCGTAAGTGTTTGAAAAGGATTTTAACTGTCAGGACACAGAGGTGTCATGTTGTCATGTCTGAAAATGAGCCCGTGGTCATATTTTGGCACTTTATTTTACAGGTCCGTCTTGATCACACATAACTTTACACTTCATTATATACCTGCATGTTTAGTTTGACGTTGATGCTGCATCAGAGTTTTTTATGATCTGAAGACGGCAGTAGCCGAAACCGGTCGTAGTGAAGTGTTAAATTTTGTCTGATCAAAAATAAAAAGTAAAGTGTAGTGTTGCACCTGTTGTTTGATAGAGCGTTGCTACATAAGGGTGCTTCATGTAAAGAGGCATGGCTAGGCTGTGGTGTGCTCTGAGTGTATTGTAAATGTGACTGAATCGAGAGACACGGTAAGGCCGTTGTACCTCTTATAGTGTCATAGAGATAAGCTTTGTAGCTCACCAGATTATTCTTCATTGTATGTTTGCCTCTTTTGTTAAGTTGAGACTGCGTTCTTCATATGTGTTGTCTGTTCAGTGTGTGTTTGAGGTGTTGGTGGTAGCTGGGTGTTGCAGTTTCTAAGAAATTCGAGTATAATGAGTTTACTGGAGACTATAAATCTACTCTGTAGGAATCAGCATGGGTTTCGAAAAAGACTATCGTGTGAAACCCAGCTCGCGCTATTCGTCCACGAGACTCAGAGGGCCATAGACACGGGTTCCCAGGTAGATGCCGTGTTTCTTGACTTCCGCAAGGCGTTCGATACAGTTACCCACCGTCGTTTAATGAACAGAGTAAGAGCATATGGACTATCAGACCAATTGTGTGATTGGATTGAAGAGTTCCTAGATAACAGAACGCAGCATGTCATTCTCAATGGAGAGAAGTCTTCCGAAGTAAGAGTGATTTCAGGTGTGCCGCAGGGGAGTGTCGTAGGACCGTTGCTATTCACAATATACACTCCTGGAAATTGAAATAAGAACACCGTGAATTCATTGTCCCAGGAAGGGGAAACTTTATTGACACATTCCTAGGGTCAGATACACCACATGATCACACTGACAGAACCACAGGCACATAGACACAGGCAACAGAGCATGCACAATGTCGGCACTAGTACAGTGTATATCCACCTTTCGCAGCAATGCAGGCTGCTATTCTCCCATAGAGACGATCGTAGAGATGCTGGATGTAGTCCTGTGGAACGGCTTGCCATGCCATTTCCACCTGGCGCCTCAGTTGGACCAGCGTTCGTGCTGGACGTGCAGACCGCGTGAGACGACGCTTCATCCAGTCCCAAACATGCTCAATGGGGGACAGATCCGGAGATCTTGCTGGCCAGGGTAGTTGACTTACACCTTCTAGAGCACGTTGGGTGGCACGGGATACATGCGGACGTGCATTGTCCTGTTGGAACAGCAAGTTCCCTTGCCGGTCTAGGAATGGTAGAACGATGGGTTCGATGACGGTTTGGATGTACCGTGCACTATTCAGTGTCCCCTCGACGATCACCAGTGGTGTACGGCCAGTGTAGGAGATCGCTCCCCACACCATGATGCCGGGTGTTGGTCCTGTGTGCCTCGGTCGTATGCAGTCCTGATTGTGGCGCTCACCTACACGGCGCCAAACACGCATACGACCATCATTGGCACCAAGGCAGAAGCGACTCTCATCGCTGAAGACGACACGTCTCCATTCGTCCCTCCATTCACGCCTGTCGCGACACCACTGGAGGCGGGCTGCACGATGTTGGGGCGTGAGCGGAAGACGGCCTAACTGTGTGCGGGACCATAGCCCAGCTTCATGGAGACGGTTGCGAATGGTCCTCGCCGATACCCCAGGAGCAACAGTATCCCTAATTTGCTGGGAAGTGGCTGTGCGGTCCCCTACGGCACTGCGTAGGATCCTATGGTCTTGGCGTGCATCCGTGCGTCGCTGCGGTCCGGTCCCAGGTCGACGGGCACGTGCACCTTCCGCCGACCACTGGCGACAACATCGATGTACTATGGAGACCTCACGCCCCACGTGTTGAGCAATTCGGCGGTACGTCCACCCGGCCTCCCGCATGCCCACTATATGCCCTCGCTCAAAGTCCGTCAACTGCACATACGGTTCACGTCCACGCTGTCGCGGCATGCTACCAGTGTTCAAGACTGCGATGGAGCTCCGTATGCCACGGCAAACTGGCTGACACTGACGGCGGCGGTGCACAAATGCTGCGCAGCTAGCGCCATTCGACGGCCAACACCGCGGTTCCTGGTGTGCGTGCGTGTGATCATTGCTTGTACAGCCCCCTCGCAGTGTCCGGAGCAAGTATGGTGGGTCTGACACACCGGTGTCAATGTGTTCTTTTTTCCATTTCCAGGAGTGTACATAAACGACCTTGTGGATAACATCGGAAGTTCACTGAGGCTTTTTGCGGATGATACTGTAGTATATCAAGAGGTTATAACAATGGAAAATTATACTGAAATGCAGGAGGATCTGCAATGAATTGACGCGTGGTGCAGGGAATGGCAATTGAATCTCAATGTAGACAAGTGTAGTGTGCTACGAATACATAGAAAGAAAGATCCTTTATCACTTATCTACAATATAGATGGTCAGCAACTGGAAGCAATTAATTCCTTAAATTATTTGGTAGTAGGCATTAGGAGTGATTTAAAATGGAATGACCATATAAAATTAATTCTCGTTAAAGCAGATGCCAGACTGAGATTCATTGGAAGAATCCTAAGGAAACACAGTCCGAAAACAAAGGAAGTAGGTTAGAGTACACTTGTTCGCCCACTGCTTGACTATTGCTCACCAGTGTGGGATCCGTACCAGATAGGGTTGACAGAAGAGATAGAGAAGATCCAACGGAGAGCAGCGCGCTTCGTTACAGGATCATTTAGTAATCGCGAAAGCGTTGCGGAGATGATAGATTAACTCCAGTGGAAGACTCTGCAAGAGAGACGGTCAGTAGCTCGGTACGGGCTTTTGTTGAAGTTTCGAGAACATACCTTCACCGAGCAGTCCAGTAGTATATTGCTCCCTCCTACGTATATCTCGCGAAGGGACCCTTGAGGATAAAATCAGAGAGATTAGAGCCCACACAGAAGCATATCTTTCTTTCCATGAAAAATACGAGACTGGAATAGAAGGGAGAATCGATAAAGGTACTCAAAGTAGTCTCCGCCACACACCGTCAGGTGACTTGCGGAGTATGGATGTAGATGTAGATGCAGATATTAGCGTTGCTGTGTACTGTTATTTCTGTACCTCTCGTGAAGATAGCTTTTGCCCGCCGTACCCGTATTTTTTATGAATGATATTTGTAGACGTATGTTACGTTAATACTTCTGCAAGTTCTGCTTGCAACTTTTATTATTTTATTACTGTGGCTGGGGTGTTTGTTTTTCTTAGTTACTGTTTCATTTCAAGGTCAGTTATTCAAAGATGAAGCGAAAATGTTTGCATCGTTTATATAGTCTACATATGCGCTTTGGTATAATAAATTGATGAGGACGTAGGTAGCAAGTACTACTCTGAGATGGAGAGGTTGCCACAGGACAGAACTTCGTGGCGAGACGCATAAAACCATTCAGGAGACTCATGACTTAAAAAAAAAGAATAAAAGTAAAAATTAAAATGAAAAATTAAAATAAAATGCAATTCTACATCTACATACATACTCCGCAAGCCACCATACGGTGCTTGGCGGAGGGTACCCTTTACCACAACTAATCGTTTCTTTTCCTGTTCCACTCGCAGGTAGAGCGAGGGAAAAATGACTGTCTCTACGCCTCAGTATGAGCACTAATTTCTCGTATCTTATCTTCGTGGTCCCTAGTTAAATGTATGTTGGCTGCAGTAGGATCGTTCTGCAGTCAGCTTCAAATGCCGGTTCTCTAAATTTTCAAACAGTAATGTTCTTCTAAATGAAACTCTTCTTCCCTCCAGGGATTCCCACTTGAGCTCACGAAGCTCATCCGTAAGACTTGCATACTGATCGAACCTACCGGTAACAAATCTAGCAGCTCGCTTCTGAATTACTTCTATGTCTTCTATCAGTCCGTCCTGCTGAGGATCCCAAACACTCGAGCAGTACTTAGGAATAGGTCGCACTAGCGTCCCATATGCAGTCTCCTCTACAGATGAACCACACTTTCCTAACATTCTCTCAGTCAACTAAGGTCGACCATTCGCCTTCCCTACCACAATCCTCACATGCTCCTTCCATTTCATATTGCTTCGCAACGTTACCCGCAGACATTTAAACGAAGTGACTGTGTCCAACAGAAAACTACTGATGTTGTGTCCAAACACTACGGTTTTATTCCTGCTCATTAACTTGTATTTTTTTTTGCGTTAAGAGCCAATTACCACTCATCACACCAACTCGAAAACTTATCTAGGTCATCCTGTATCAACCTACAGTCACTTATCTTCCTGTACACCGCAGCATTATCAGCGAAAAACCGCAGATTGCTGCCCACCCTGTCTGCCAGATCGTTTATGTATACAGAAAATAGCAACGGTCTTGTCACACTTCCCTGGGGCGCTCCTGATGTGAACCTTGTCTCCAATGAATGCTCGCCGTCGAGGACAACATACTGGACTCTATTACTTAAGAAGCTAACGATTAGACAATCACCAGATAAATATCACAGAAAGAAAAATAAATTGCAGATGTGTTAGAACTAGAGAGGCAGTTGTGAAGTTGTGATTGCAAAAAAAAAAAAAAAAAAAAAAAAACCTGAACGAATGAAGATAAATGAAGCCGCATTCATAGTATTCGTCAGGGTAGATAAAGCATTCGAGAATATAAAATGGTGCAATATGTTCTAGATTAGGAGGAAAATAAAAATAGGAATAAGCTATAGGGAAAGACGGATAGCATACAATATGTACAAGAACCAAGAGGGATCAAAAAGAATGGAAGCTCAAGAACGAAGTGCTCGGATTAAAAAGGCTGTAAGACAAGAATGCAGTCTCTCGGCCCTGGTGTCCAATTATACATCCAAGAAGCAATGACAGGAATAAAAGTTAGTTATTTATTTTTAATTTCTGCTACCAGTCACTTTTATTTGTTTTATGTTTAATCTCACATAAAACAACGCGTTTCGAAGATGTTCTGTTAATCATCAGGCGTTTACACCTACATACGTACAGAGAAATGTTACTTAAACATAAATTGTCTTCAACGAAATTAACGTATAACTTTTTGTCCATTGTTCGTAACTGTAGTGATTGGTGTGGAATTTTTTTTTTTTGGGGGGGGGGGGGGGGGGGGGGAAGGGCAGTGGATGGCCATAAATATCGATGTCAGTGATGTCTTCTGCTAGTTTTTCTTGTTGTTGGCTATGTATGACATCACAGCCTGTATAGGATGCAGATAGTTTTGCATCAGTTGTGGGTGCAAAAATCTTGTGAAAGGCATTTATATGACATTTGGTCACTTACAATTTTATTCGTTCGCCTTATAGCTTCACTTACGTCATTGGTGTAATGGCGGAGCTGTTGAGTAACATTACACTATAGCTCTTCCTATTTTGTCACTGCACAACTTGTTTCAACGTACATGTAAACAATATGCACTTAATACAACACGGCGGACTTGTAACATGTCAATCAGTATCGATTATCGAGATTTTGTATCGATATTCATGGTACTGACAGATTTGTAGTCGTTTATTTACATTAACACAACTTGAACCTATTGAGTTAGAACTGGCTTAAGACTGTTGAAGAAATTTGAGTTTCTCAATTCGGTTATCTCGTTAAGAATGTTACCTCCATGTTTTCTAATATGAATCAAAATTTCCATTCCTCCCATGATACCCACTCCTTTACTTTTTCCTGTTTTGTGTAAAATTTCGAGGTTGTCTTCGATTTTAAAAGGTGATCTGCGTCTTTAATGTGAGTTGCTACTGCTGATTTGTTACATTTATCAAGTCTGTAGCAGTCTAAATGTTCTTTGAATCGAGTACTGAAATTTCTACCTGTTTGGTCTGTATAATATTCATGTATGTCGAAACAATTTGTACACTGAATTACGTCGGAAAACAGTGACAAAATACGAAGTGCAATAGTGTAATGCTACTGAACAGCTCCGCCATTATACCAATGACGTAAGTGAAGCTAAAAGGCGAACGAATAAAATCGTAAATGATCAACCGTCATAGAAGTGCCTTTCACACGATTTCCGCACACACAACTGATGCAAGACTATCTGCATCCTATACAGGCTATGATGTCATACATAACCAACAAGAAGAAAAACAAAAAAAAAAAGCGTTGGGGTCATTTAAGAATTCTCTGCGTGGGATACACTTTGAAGATAATGAAGCGTATATCGCCCTGGGACTGCAGCTAGGAACTGTTACCTGCAGTAAACAGATGGTCTTCCACGACACTGGCATAAGGTGTGGAACGTGATGGGGATTTTGTAGAAAAACAGTAAATGTAAATGAAATGTTGACCTATATTGTCACCAGATTCTAACTCTTAAGCATAAATATGTTTGACAAACGTTGTGGGGTACTATTTATTGACCCCCATACTTGCAATTTGTTAGAATGCATTTTTACCCTTAAGACATTTTCCAGTACGTTTTACTTCTTCTTTTTTGATTCTGTAATGTTTTGGTACAATGTTGTCTAGGAGCAAATCTTACGATCATATGTTAATCGCAACTATGTTGGAAACGTACGACCTCTTAACGTGCAGTTTTAATGTCAGAGCGCGCAGCTAGATTTAGTATGAAGTTAAATGAAAGTGCGAGATGGTTGCACTCCAGTGTTAAAATGTAAAAGAAAGGAGATTTCTAAGCTTGCAGTTCTAACGTCCGATAATAACAATAATGTATGAGCAGTTGCATTCAAGCGTACGACATCACAATAGGGAGAAGTGGAGGAATCTAGATTCTGAGTTCCAGTAGGATAAATAATGAAAGAAGTGGCCGGTGCGAGTAGGAAACCTAATTACGTATGCAAACACTTCATCGATCCCGAGAGTTGAGAATCTCGACGATTTTTGTCTGCTATCGATATTGATACTGGCGACGTATCGATCCCGGGAATGTTAAGTTTGAAGTTGGATAACATACGACAAAAGAAAAACAATTCGTGTGATATAGTTAAAAAGTAACACTTTTTTTATTTTTTTCATTACTTGCACTGTGAAGCCTTACTTGTTGCGAAATTTCATGATTCCATGTTAACAGCAGGTACACTACAGGTTTTAATGAGGGAGTTCGAGAGTATCAAAATATGAAACATCACAAGCCGTGTCTTTTGATTGCATTGAGTAAGAAGCTTAAATTTTTAACACCGCCAAGCGGGAACAGACCTTTGCACGCCATATAAATTTCAACTTGGCAAGTCTGCCCCTTCCTGAGAAAAAAGGTTCTTAACACACAGACGGACAGGGACAGTAGGATAAGAAATTACAAAAAAAAAAAAAAAAAAAAAAAAAAAAAAAAAAATATTTCGTATGATATAATTATAAATAAACAATTTCCGTTTTTTACTTTACTTGTACTATGAAGCCTTTTATCTTGCCGTATGTCATGATTCTAGGCCAATGGGAAGGACCGTATAGGTTTTGGTGAGTGAGTTCACTAGTATCAAAAGATGTGATATAAATGACCGGATATTTTGATTTTATTGATGCAGAAGCTTAAGCTTTTTAATACGCCAACGGAATATACAGCTTAGTATGTGATATAATTTTCCTTTCGATACGTCTACCCGACCTGAGAGAAAGGGGTCTTGACAGACGGATGTATAGTCTGATAACAAACATCGAAAAAAGTTTTCTCGTGTTATGTACATACAATTCACAACTTTCGGAATTTTTTCATCTGGTGATACTGTGAAAGCTGCTTCTTGCAATTCTTCCTGGTTCTAGGACGTGGGAAGTACCGTACTTGTATTCATGAGTGAGTTTTCGACCGTCAAAATATGTGCAAAAATGATCGCATCGTTGATTGCATTGACTTTGAAGCTTATATTCCTTACACCACTAAGCGACCGTAGACCTCAGTATGTGACACAAATTTCATCTAGATACATCTGTCCGTTCCTGCGAAAAAGGGTTTTTAACAGTCGGACAGACAGACAATAAAGTGATCATATAGGGGTTCCGTTTTTACCAACTGAGGCACGGAATCATAAAAACAATATAAAATAAGTACTAAGTAGGAACGTTCAAAGTTTATAAATGTATCTAATCGTCTGTTAAGTCCAGAAGTGTAAAAGAAGACCAATCGATCGCTGTCATTTAATGTTTCTAGAGGGAATAAGAAATTTTTTACAAAGAGGGATTCTCACATTTGTTTGAACGTGCTACATCCTTTCAGATGTATGTAAGACTGCTATATAATTAGTTGAAAACTGCATAAGACATAAGTCGACAGCTGTGCCCTATTTGTAATACTGCTTACACATCTCAGTGTAAATTGGCAGCTGGACTGCATTTTAGGTACAGGCAGTTGAATAAAGCATCCAAATTAATCCTAAACATGTACTTACCAACTTGTCAGAAAAAAACCCTGCGTATTTTTATACTGACTCTGTGATGGCTACCCACCCACGATTCTTTCAAAAGACCTATCTCACTCACATGTCGGGGAAAATACTTCTGTGACATTCTTACGGTAGTGTTGTTCATCCATTCTCTTGTTCTGATGAGTTAGGAGGATGGAGACGGTACGTTCAGTACTCATTATGCATATATGTGACATTTTCGTTCCGCACTTAGAGCTAACAAAATACTGACGCTTATGAGGTAATTTGCGTGTTTCAACAAGTCTAATGAGCACGTACACATTTTTAAAGAGCTAACAGTTATTTAGCTCGACTGCGCACATCGGATTAAGCCGCCCCGGTGTGATATTCGTGGCAGTCACGTAGCACGCTTCATCAGCAGTTCGAGTGTCACAGGGCGACACCTTGGCGTCCCGGCGCTGTTGGCACTCATAAAGTTCCGCCTCAATTTCCAGGTTCTGACTAAGTTAGTTTCCTGCTCCTAACAAACGGCCGTGCGACGTTAATTCCCTCTCGTAACTACTGTTACGAATTCTAATGCCCCCCTCCGAGACCATTTACTTTCAGACTACTGCATTTCAAGTTGCGTTAATGACGCACGTGACCCAGTAAGTTGTGCTACTGCGAATGGGACACTGAGCGCGTTTCCATGTGAATCCATGTTCAAAAACCAGCAGTTGCTTCAAAGGTCCAGACTAATGAGGGATGCTCCACTTTATGAGTGCACAGCCAACGCCATTACCACATCTTTGTGCAACTGAGTACGTTTATTTACAAGCTAGTGCTTATTTCTGAAGATTAGCTTCGTAAGATGGTTCGCAACATAAATAAAAAAAATTCATTTAAATGTATTCTTTTGATCTGAACTGAAAATGAACTTCACCTACCTCTGTAAGCGTAGGCTTACGCGGCCGTAGTAACTGTCAGTAAAAATTTTCAAGCTACGTGACTGCAATGTCATAGTATAAAGCTCTCCGAGGTTTCGACCACTCTTCTCAATGCCCTTCGTCAGGGTGTTTTGCTTATTCAAACAAAGCAGAGGAAGGCCATTTTGAATAGTTGCCAAAATGTAGAAGAATTTTGCGTATTGACAGCGCGTTAACCCGTTTTTGTTTTTCGTCAGGGTCGTGTATCCATTCCTTCACAGCTACATTGGGGATCCTGCGTCCCTTCAGTACTTCTCACCCACTACACTCTGGAGGGCCATCTCGTTTTTTATCCCCATCTGAGAAGTGGATAGCCATCAACGTCTTGTCACGTCGCCACTCTTCGAGACAGTGAGAAACTTATCACAGCTACATGTGGCACCAAGTAAAGGAAACAACGTGAAATATTACTTATTACAATGAATTTATATTTTTACGGATCTACTCGTGTACCAGACTCCTGCCCACACGCATATCCACTTCACAAGAGTTCGGTGGCTTGAAAATTCCTTCAATATCAGTTTTGGTGTGGAGCATGCAACTGGTGCACCGACAGTGTAATTTCCTGTCTCTGTTGATGATTAGAAGGAAAGCAGAGTGAGAAATCCGATCTCGGTGCACAAACTACCCGTCTCTATCATACCGAATGGGCCGTTTGGCTCATCATCTAGGGGTTGTGTCGCCATCAACAGCGTCGCATGCCCTCACCCCGAGAGATTTCGAGAAGTCTGGAAATTAACGCGAGACAGAGACAGAATTTCTGTTGACAAGAAATCTTACGCCACAACCTCATTTCCCATCTCTGATCCTTCTCTAAAGACCCTTGCTTCTAAATCCTAGTGATAAACACGTCTTCCACCAGAAGGATTCGAACTGACTACCTTCAGGTCGCGCAGCCTCGGCTACGTGTGTGTGTGTGTGTGTGTGTGTGTGTGTGTGTGTGTGTGTGCGTGTGTGTGTGTCAGAGACAGAGAGAGGCTAGGAATTAGTGTGAGTGCTGCTGAATCAAAGAGAGTGTGCGTGATAGGTTGAGTAATTATTAATGAGTGTGGGTGCATGTGACTTAGCGGATGTTTAACTTTCTGAATTCACTACTGATACTGATACTGATTTACACCTCGTATTTCGCGACGTCTGTAGCACTCTAAATTTATTTCCTTCTTAGTGACTTACCGATTATTATTTGCAAAACTTACTTTTCTGAACTTATACACACACTTGCACCTCGGAATCGTACCATCACTTCGTCACATATAAGCTGTTACATACCATCATCCTTTTTGTAAATATATGTCCTATCATATCCAAAAATTTCGAAATGACCTGAATTGCATTTCGCCTCATTCCCATGCAGTACACAAAACGTAGGTTTCTTGCAGGTCCTGTAATCTCTTTCCATTACAGTCGTTAGACTATACAGAATGTATGTCACAAGAGATCACAACAAAACACTGTTCTTTAAGGCAATCAGTCCAGATGCAAATCAGTGCAGAGACATTGTACATAGTAGGTAATGTGTCAGTAGAGATGAGACAGTCCTTAATGCTTACCGAGCGGGGTGGCGCAGTGGTTAGACACTGGACTCGCATTCGGGAGGACGACGGTTCAATCCCGCGTCCGGCCATCCTGATTTAGGTTTTCCGTGATTTCCCTACATCGCTCCAGGCAAATGCCGGGATGGATCCTCCGAAAGGGCACGGCCGACTTCCTTCCCCATCCTTCCCTAATCCGATGAGACCGATGACCACGCTGTCTGGTCTCCTTCCCCAAAAACCAACCAACCAACCTTAATGCTTCTCAAATGGCTCAAATGGCTCTGAGCACTATGGGACTTAAGTTCTGAATTCATCAGTCCCCTAGAACTTAGAACTACTTAAACCTAACTAACCTAAGGACAACACACACACCCATGCCCGAGGCAGGATGCGAACCTGCGACCGTAGCGGTCTCGCGGTTCCAGACTGTAGCGCCTAGAACCGCTCGGCCACTTCGGCCGGCCTAATGCTTCTAAATTCAGTTTTATTACAGTAAGTGATATTTCAATATAGCATAAGAAATTTCTTGAAAGTGGGAATTTGTAAGTGGCTTCGAATCGAAGTTGTAACATCTAAAAGCGTCTTTACATCCCGTTGACATGAGACTAACATAATTTCCGTGTCAGAGACCTGCTGATAATTAACCAATTAATAGAGGCTGAATTTTTTTCAACGTGTCTAGTTTGTAATCTAAGCGCATCATACGTTCCTACACAATCATGAATGTTACTTAAATGTACACTTTCACGGCCGGAAATGTCATGTCCATTACAATTATCCCGGCTCTTACGCCGTGGTCGGTTGGTGAATTCTTTGTCAAATCCGAACGTTTCGTCCCCGTCTGCGGGAGACATCTTCAAGTGGGTCTGTAGCTCGATGAAAGGTCCAACACAGTTACATAATCATGAATGTGTCGAATGTGGGCTACAGGGTCTGGTGTATTGAATCTACTTTCTTAGTTGCGACGTATGGCTGCGTACCCACTTACGGCAGGTATTTTAAACACACATGAACAGATCTCCTTAAATTCCAGTAATGCCAAGTGAGGAACTCCAGGTTGCACCTTAGTTCATAATTCGCAATGCAAATGTCACACCCCTTCGCTACCAACCAGCGCAGAGCCGGTCAAGGTTGGGCTGTAGCAGACACGGAAGTCGCGGCAAGCAGAAACTCTGCCGTCAGTGAGCTTCCTCACACTAGAAACTTTATTTTATTTAATGAAACAGTGGCCGTTTAAGTCACGTGGCTATTATTTTATTGCCGGCCGGTGTGGCCTTGCGGTCCTAGTCGCTACAGTCTGGAACCGCGCGGCCGCTGCGGTCGCAGGTTCGAATGCTGCCTCGGGTATGGATGTGTGTGATGTCCTTATGTTAGTTAGGTTTAAGTAGTTCTAAGTTCTAGGGGACTGATGACCTAAGATGTTGAGTCCCATAATGCTCAGAGCCATTTGTACCATTTTTTTAATTATTTTATTTTAACTTTATATGTTCAAAAACTTGGTACTGGACTGGGATTCGAATTCGGGTCTCGTTTTTCGTGGTATTTGACCAACACGGAACGATACAGTTCGATCATTTCATTGTTTTCCCCAAGATGCCAAACTCCTCTAGGTCTCCTCGAAAGGCGCGTTGTGCATTCGAATCCTGGTAAGTACAAAAACATTCGTGATTTCATTTCAAGCCCTAGCACATGCACAGCGACCTACTAGCATATGCACAGCGAACCACTGAATATGGCCGGCCTGAGTGGCCGAGCAGTTCTAAGCGCTACAGTCTGGAACCGCGCGACCGCTACGGTCGCAGGTTCGAATCCTGCCTCGGGCATGGGTGTGTGTGATGTCCTTAGGTTAGTTAGGTTTAAGTAGTTCTAAGTTCTATGTGACTGATGACCTCAGGAGTTAAGTCCCATAGTGCTCAGAGCCTTTTGAACCATTTTTGAACCACTGCCTATGTACAGCGAACTACTGGCATATGCACAGCGAACTACTAGTGATAAACAGTTTTCATTCTTAATGTTTTTTCATGTGTTGCCAACAATAACGAAAGGTGCAGTTATTTCTAGTGGAACATGCACACATCTCACAAATAGCAAGAAAGTAGAAAGAAACCAAATACGGTAGATGCCGGGCTCGATTCCTAATCAAGCAAAAATATTCTATCCTTATTTCAGGTTCCGACATCTTGCTGTTGGTGGAAAAATTCGATATCTAACATTTTTCTTTACTTAGTTAAGAATCTGATTACTTGCTGGGTAAGAGTCTCTCTCACAAAACTTAAAGTCAAGGAACTTTGATTTATACACGCGTGGACTTTGTTATTTTCAATTCTATTAGACGTTTTTCGTGGTTATTTAACAGGGAGGTAAGGGTCTTGGCAGGATTCCAGACAGAACACAAAATTTTGAAGTTCAGATTTGCTAACTGATACCGGTGATAACTCATATATTTCACGTTTCTTTTTGCCTAGTCACCAGTGACGAGCGTTTCTGCGATCGAGTCTCCGTCAGGAACGATTGCTTTGCTTACAAGAGAAACTTCCCTTGCACACCCATCAGATTTATTGGTAAGATGGCCCAGTGAAAAGCCCATCAGAAACTGAACGCAGATCGTGCATGAAAACAGGAAGAAACTGTACTGAACTGTGAAAAAAGAAGGAAAATAGAAACAGTGAACGGAGAAACCTTAAGAAGTGGAACAACGAGCGACGGGGCGGAGTCTTGGCGTCGTGAATCGTATTGGACTGCAAAGTGGATGAGCCTTGTTGAAAACTCCCGCGTGACACATAATTTTTTTTTCACAATATTATGAACTGCCCGACCGGTCATTGAAATGTTTGTTCTCTTTCTGTAGTCTTGGCAGTTGTCATACTATACACTGGCTATAGAATATGAGTCGTGTGGTAAGAATACATTACCGTCCCAAGTGAATGTGGTGAATAATGAGAGCAGGTGAGATACCACATTGTCGACCCACTGATATGAAAACAACAAATAAACGGATGTGAACAATGTTGCAACAAAGGAATTCAAAAGTCAAAACTTCCAAAACGAAACGTAACTTGCAAAACGTTGAAAACATATGTTTTGCCAGAGCACAGAGAAACTGTGTCTTGTGAAACTGTTGCGTTCATTTGTTGCAGCTTATACGACTATTATGTTTTGATCATTTCCTTGGGAGTGATCACATTCACTTTCATACGAACACCTAAATCGAGCAAGGAGGCATATCTCACTCACTCACCAGGCGTACAAATTAGGTACGTCGATAAGAGAGTTCTGTCGTATTGAGGCGTGGCGGCTAATACCGCTCCTGTCTAGAGCCTGAGCATCGGGAGAATGACTTATACGTGCACAGTAACAGATGGTCTGAAGCGGGTTCAGTAAAGTACGTAGTTCTACTTTTCATCTGCTAGAGGACAGTAGCGGACAGGACTAAACAGAAAGAACTATAATGTAGTTAGGGATTTTGACCACCAAAGTCCAGTAATGCACAGAGACATTCAAGAAACATATGAAGATGGGTATCTGTTCTTTCGGACATGTCCGAACAGAACTTCATATAGTTAAGGCTAACCGGCCAATGACCTTCTTCTTCTGTGCTGGATGTACGCGCATTGCCAGAACTCTTACGGAACTCGGTTAGATTGTCTGCCGGGAGTAATGAGTTTAATGGGCAGGAGCACTACGAATATAGTGTGTGGACATTAACTTGGGAAAGTGGGTGTCACGGGAAGCGTGCAAGAGATAAATCCCTGCAGTCGCACTATCCTCTGTGAACTCGGTGGCTCAGATGGATGCTGGCACGGCAGCTCAGCGTGTTCGGTCAGAGGATTAGCTGCCCTCTGTAATAAAAAATAAAGCTGAATAGATCAACAACGAACTTAAACGGATGTCTTACGACGTCCGCCCCGAACAGATGCAACAAACAAAAGCGAACAAAATGAGATTTAAAAAGAAAAAAAATAAAATGGACAGAATATCTGCCATGTAAGCAGGAGATCCCGGGTTCAAGTCCTGATCAGGGCACACATTTTCAAGTGTCCTCGTTGATTATATCAACGCCTGTCGACAGCTTAGGGTCTTGATTTAATTATCATTTCATGCAAGAAACAGGTCAAGAGAATGTTTTTGTCAATTGTTCTGTTTATTTCTTGAAGGCTTTTTTGTTTATTTATGTTTGTACAGTTTTGTATATTCTTTTAGCATTGTGAATGACGCGTGAATGTGGTCTAAAGTAAATATGTAGATCGTTGCTCTACTGATGAACGCTGTACGAAGTAGTGTGAGAACGATTAAGACAGTGTGAATGCAGACGATGGGGAATTTTGTATCATAATATGTTAAGTAAATTTATGGTTAAAGGGAAGGCTAATTCAAGTGCAAATCAAAAAAGTTAATAACGTAAGTAATAAACAAAATATCAAAATATTTATTTCGGGAAAAAGGACAGTTCTAAAGTGGGTTATTTGTTGATTGGTTAGTCATGAAAAGCGCGGACTACCGCCGGAAGATGTTTATATATTGGCCTTAAAGAAAACTGACCAATCCGAACGGTGTATTCTTCGCGCGTCTTTTCTCTTGGTAATGTAGAATGCTGACAGCAATCGGAAGTCGGAGCTGAGCCTTTCAATGGTACGGTCGCGTGTAGTACGAGCTCCGAAGGAAGTTATAATTTGCCGGTTTTAGTTGTGCTACGTGTTTCAAATGTGTTTTAAAGTGAATGCATATTTATTCCGGTGTGTTTTTTAGAAAGTACAAATTTTGTAGGTAATTTTGTGTAAGAGAAAAGACCGTAATTCCGCCTGCCATATTGAGCAGATCGGTGACTAAAAACTTGAGTGCATTAGACACCGATAAACTTAATAGTGTGTGGAGCATTTTCATTTAAGAACAATCCGTGCTTAGTAGCTGTTCAGATTTCAGGAAATACGTTACCATAAACTTGCTAACGTGAACTGAAGGATTTGTCCATGACTGTGTTAACATTAACACGGGCTTGGCAGTGAATGTGCACATTATCAAGGTTCAGAACGAACCGAAGTTTTGCCAGTATTTCCACCTTTCATTCAAAATTAAGAAATTTTCCCAGTTCATTGAATAGTTAGGTTGTATGCAGCCTGGTGCGAGTTGCAGTGCTGTAGCTTTCTGCTCGGCTTTCCTACAGGCGATCTGCTGCAAAAAATGGTTCTAAAATGGGTCTGAGCACTATGGGATTCAACATCTGTGGTCATCAGTCCCCTAGAACTTAGAACTACTTAAACCTAACTAGCCTAAGGACATCACACACATCCATGCCCGAGGCAGGATTCGAGCCTGCGACCGTAGCAGTCGCGCGGTTCCGGACTCAGCGCCTAGAACCGCTAGACCACCGCGGCCGGCGATCTGCTGCAACGAGCTGACATGGAGGTGCAGATAATGGACGAAAGTAACCGCGCCGCCGCAGTATAACACACGTAGTGTCATTAATGCAACGTATGCCACGACAGGCCTTTTAATCAAACGTTTACGGTTCCCAATCGAAAGCCACTTCTTTTCGGCTGCTAATAGAGTAATTGTGCAGAATCAGCTTTAATTACAGGTCCCTTCCTTACTCCTCGCTCTTGCAAACGGACGTTACAGCATAACGCAGACACAAATTTCAATACAGTGAACAGTGTGAGGGGGTGGGGGAGGGGGAGGGGGGATGGGGAGGGGGGGAATTGGCACGTGGGACCTTTCGAACACGGCTCTCCCGCCTAGAAGTCTTACACCGTGACCACTTAATGGCGACGTCCTCTGCTGGTCCAGATTGCTCTGAGTTGCACATCTTATAGTTAGAACGTTCACTGTTTCTATTTTGCTTATTTTCACAGTTCAGTAAACATTCATCGTGTTTTCATGTTTGATCTGTGTTCAGTTTTTGACGGACTGTCCACTGGGACCTCTTACCAATAAATCTGAGGGGAGTGCTGAAAATGGTTCAAATGGCTCTGAGCACTATGGGACTTAACATCAGAGGTTATCAGTCCCCTTAAACTTAGAACTACTTAAACCTAACTAACCTAAGGACATCACACACATCGATGCCGGAAGCAGGATGCGAACCTACGACCTTAGCGGTCGCGCGGTTCCAGACTGAAGCGCCTAGAACCGCTCGGCCACCATGGCCGGATGAGGGGAGTGTGATGGGGAGTTTCCCTTCTTAGTTACAATGCCTGCAGGCGCTTGGTTTCAATCCATTGATATTTTAAGTTCAAACATGTGCACGAATAAGTGTTCAGTTGTGAGTACAGAAAAATGGCTGGTGATAAGTTGTCAATTTTGAGGTTTCCACGGAGCACTTTTGCTGTTAATCGCGTTGCTTTTAACAGGTTAGTTATAATGGTCATGTATGAATTGTATTTGGAAACAAATTTTAAAGTGCAAAGCCAACAGCAACGACAACTACGATTAACAATGAAGTCCTTGAAAGGGTTTGGCAGTTTACATATTTATGTGTCCACATGATGTACAAAGTCATCAGTTTTAAAATATAACTCTGTTTCAGAGAACTGATACAGTAAAGCACACCGAAAATTACAGGACATAAACTAATTAAATTTAGTAAAGAAATATCTGTCGCATTACAAGTTATTTGTTGATTTAATTTGGGTAAGCAACATATCAGAGGGACCCAAGAATTCTGTTGCCCCCACTACATGACACGGATTAGAACGGTAAGCTCGGTATATGGATGGAATGGAAATATGACATGTTATAATACATAACACAGGAAGTGCCATAATTAATGACGTAAACTTATACAGTTGAAAGTATATGAAAATAGAAGCAAAAACGTTTTAATAAGCTTAAGCTCCAAAACGCATACCTTAAGAGCTGTGAGTACTCTTCATCTTCGATATTGTGAAACAGATCTCTTCTACTTCAAGCTCTTTGCTTTCCATATTTTGAGAGGAGGCGGTAACGATCAAAACAAGGGAAAAGTGTCAAGAAAACGTGAGCTGTAATGTGGGTACCTTACTGGCTATGAGGACATGTTCAGTAGAAGATATGTGTTTCACAGTAGTGAAGATGAAAAAGTGCTCCTAGTTCTTAAGTTATTCACTTTAGAGCCTATGTTTACTGGATTTTTTTTTTTTTTATTTTGGTCCACACTGCCAACTCCTAAAATGTAGAAAGCAGGGAGCCTGCAGTAGAAGAAGGTTGTTTCATTGTATCGCAGATGAAGATCTGCTCATAATTCTTAAGGTATGCGTCTTTGAGCCCATGTCCACAGAGCAATATTTGCTTCCAGTAACGTGTACCTTTAACTGTATGCGTTTACGTCGTCAATTTGATACGTCCTGTATATACAGGGTGATTCCGTGGGGGATATTACAGACTTTCAGGGATGGTGGAGGAGGGTAAGTGTATCAATTTATCAAATTGTAAGAGAAATCCTTTCTGATGCGTTTTGGCTGTGCAGTGTATGTATCGGTACTGTTGTGGCTAGGGGAAATGTAGGGGAAGCAACTTTCAGAGGTGGTTGTATGGACCAAATCAAGAAAAGAACTGTCTGGTAATCTAGGGCTCTAAATTGCATGCCTTAAGTGCATTGAGCAGTCCATCTTCGATAGTGTGAGACAAATCTGTTCTAGAGCGAGCTCTTTGGTTTCCATATTTTTGGAAGAGGTAGTGTGGACCAGAATAAGAAAAAAATTCGAGTAAAACAGAGCTCTACAGTGCATAACTTAACCCTAGGACGCCCAAGCCTTTTTTTCTAACTTGGATGCCTAAGTGGGGGTTCGGCGAGCCCACAGGTGTTAAATAAGTTTACTGACGAAAAATTACAACTTTCAAAATGGTTTATGTATTTTAACTAAGGCATCGGTTTATAAATGTTGTTAATTGTTATAAATATTGGATTGAGTGAATAAAAAATTGACATATTACAATACAAAATACAGATATGTTCATGTACAATAGACTACTCTGAGTCCTCAACTTCAAGGCAAGAGACACACTTCACAGTTTTTTCTGAATGTGTCTTACACACATGTTTATGACACCGTCCACAATACTGTTTTGGTTTACTTAGATTGTTGTACTTCTGCTTCTTTGTTTTAGCTTTTCTTACAGAAATATGGCACCGACCTTTTCCTGCAGGAGGCTGAAGTGCTTCTGTTGTCACCTCTTTGCTTTTCTTTTGTAGAATAGTCCCCATTGATTCAACAATTTGGTTAGATGATCCTCTTGCATTGGCACCTCTTTCTTCTACCTGCAATTTCACTAGTTCCATCCCAGCTTGCAGAAGATAAAGTTTCCGTTTGTTGTGTTTCTTTTCATTCCATCTTGGATGTTGCTGGATGAATATGGTGGTTGCATTGATAGCACAAATGTCGATGAGAGAGTAAAATACAGATAGAGGCCATCTCTTTGTTCCCCCCTTGCAGGTGAAAATACGGGCCATTTGATCAATTGTATCAATTCCCCCTTATTGGAATTATAATATGCATTTATCTCGGATTTATTCTTCTCTCCTCCAATAGTGCTTTTATCTTGGTGCATTGTTGACATTAGTAAGTTTTTAATTGGTTTCGTTTTTGCTGTGTAGCACACCAAAGTTACTGGAGCCCTACGTGCTGGGAAGTGCACTAACTCACAGCAAGTTTACAAGATAAATAACAGCTGACTGACATCAACAATCACTTCCTCTGAAAGTAAACCGATTGTTGTGAATATCCAGAATACCAACCTACAAGAAACTTCACTTCCTCTGAAAGTAAACCGATTGTTGCGAATATCCAGAATACCAACCTACAAGAAACTAACTTGGATTGTTGTAGAGATGAGAAATACGAAATCCTACTAAAGGAAATTTTCTATAGCATGGAAGCCTTAGAGGCGGGTTTGTTGGACCCATAGTAAGTTTATTTATTTCTTCTTTCAAAGCAGGAATTTTCTATAAAATATATTGACACTAATGTTTCATAAAATAGCCAACAAACAATAACTCAAACGGAATATGTAGCATGACAGTTACTTGGGCAAAAGCAGGGGACATAAAAAAATTGTGGGTTCAACGAACCCCTCCCTTAGGCGTCCTAGGGTTAAGAGCTACGGGCACTTACTCATCTTCGTTACTGTGGAACACGTCTCTTTTATTGAACAGTTGCCCATAGCTTTTAAGGTACACATTTTACAGCCCATGTTTACTAGGCATTTATATATGGTTTTGGTCCTTACTCCCATCTCTGAAAGTCGCCTACCTTACAGTCTTAGCAACAACACTACCGCTGCCTGAATTCCACTGTCAGAGGTATCAGAACGATTTTCGCTTATGAATGTCTACGCAGTCGTTCCTCGACAAGAGTCTCCTGCCTCAAGCGATACATTTATCCTTCTCCATCTTCCCTGGATGTATGTAATATCATCACGCAATCAATCTGTATAAGTGCTGAGGCTTACGGCGTACACTCACTATCGAGGCACTTGCAAGAAGTGATGTCTAAAATGTTTCTCTTACAGTACAAGTCATTTTATGTGTACTGATGGAGTTATTACATAAGGAGGTTGACAATCTATTGAAGGCATTCTTACATTACTATCATCGGTAAAACTACGGATTTTTCAGAATTTCAAAGTAGATTATAATCCCGTTTCGATACAGGGATAGCAAGACTAGGTAGGATCACACTCAAAGTACAATGACACGGCTTATGGAAAGTTAGGCCTGTGAAACTCAGTACTATTTAAAGCTCGGAGGATCGTGTAATAGGATGATTAAAGGTGGCAGTACGCATTAACCGATTTTCAAATAACGCATGGACCCTATCAGATTGTCCTGCTAACGGTATGACTGACCACAGGAAAATACTGTCCTTGGATTATTTCGGAAAGCGCAGAGCGATTATCATATCTGTTTTGAATACTCAGTAACATTCGTTTTTAAACGCGAATAAATTCAAAATAATTTTCACAAATTGGAGAAAAACATAATATTACCTGAATTCGTATGAATTAGAGATAATTTCTCGATCCTACGTTCTCGTTCGAACACATAGGTAAAATCATTAATAGGGTGAGGCAATGAAAGAGTTTTTGGCCAAGTAGCTGGGAACGTGCAGCTTATCTGTACAGGGCACCGCGTACAATACGACAGCACAATCCAGTGGAGGGCACCGTTTCAAAGTTACCCGTTTTTATCAGGTAGGCACTGCAACAGATATCGAACGTTTCGTCTATGAGCACGCAGAATCGTTCTTGATCAGCACAGTCTTCATTAAAGTGACGCGAATTTGCAGATGAAACTTAAATGGGAAACTTTGAAGATGACATTATTTTTGCGGTGCTCTGAGAGGTCAGTTTAGAGAAACAAGGACTGTGCTACCAAAAATTCTAGTATTTCCATCGCGTATCTCCCACTGAGATTGTAAGACAAACTTAAGGTTGTACTGGAACATAAAGGCAGAAAATCTTCTCAAACTTTATTCATGAATGGAACAGGAAAGAAAGCCGCTGTTGGTGGAACAAAGTAACCATACTGTGTGTTGCGCAATGTGTATATAAAGATAAAGGAAAGGAATTGTGAAGAACACATTATAATGGTCATTTTTGTTGCATATTTCGCTGGGAACTGATGTTTATTGAATATTTATTCTTGCACAGCCGCTCTAACTCCTTCACTTTATTTTCTTTCGTCCGAATGGTATCACGGCTGCCTTTTGACTGTGAATTACTTATTTGTACAAACCGATATTGCGATTCTGGCAGTATGGCCATTATCAAGTGGGAATATTTCATAAAAAGCCATACCTCATACATAGGATAGCGATCACGTTATGGCATGAACAGATCAGATTTATAATGAAATAATATGCTAAAAAAGTATGTATTACTTACATTGCGCTTTAGTGCATGTCACATCTTAAACATCATCTGCCATATAGGCTGTAACGAGTATTAGTACAGATATATCCCCGTTCGTGACTGAGACAGTATACTGAACAACATTACATCAATACTGACATCATTTGCAGACTAATAATCTCAGGTGTTAGTAGTCGTAAATTTTTAGGTTGGATGGTATTTCCAAGTGCATGTGGCAAGAGCAAGGCATTAATGTTTATTTCCCCTGGGCAGCAGGTCGGGTATTCAAATATGGACACGTGAATGCAAAACTATACTTTTTCGATATTTTTTAGAAGCTCGGAATTTAGCATGGACTCTAATGCATAAAGTTGTCAATAGTTTCCGCGACGAAACTCTGTCTCGAAATCTCGCAGAAAATCCAAAGATATTCTGATCGTATGCAAAGTATAGCAGACACAATGAGTACCTTCACTGCGAGATAGCAATGATAATGTAACAGTGCCACTATTAAATATGGTCATCCAAAACTCCTTCATCAAAGATGAAGTAAATATTCCAGAACTCTAATGAAACACTTCTGCCAACGTGAGACATTTAGAAGTCGATATCCTCAGTTAATCAAAACAGCATAAATCACTTAAAAAGCCATGTCGTCAGGTACAGGTTATACACCATATAGATTATTTTCAGGGTGTGCTGATACAACAGCTTCAAGCTTAGCAATCACACACAACCGCCCGCTCGATGATAGGTCCGTACCCACAGATTGGAAAATTATTCAGCTCACACCAATAGTCAAGAAAGGAAATAAGAATCATGTAATGAAGTACAGACGAATACACTGACTTCGGCTTGCAGTCGTATTTTCGAGCACACTCATGTACTGTGTTCGAATATTACCAGTTACTTCGAAGAAAACTTTGATACACAGCACTGATTTAGAAAGTGTCGTATTTGTGAAACGCAGCTAGCTCACTGTTCACACGAAGTAATGACTGCTATCGGCAGGGGATCTCAAACTGATTCCAAATTTCTGTATTTCTAGAAGTCTTTTGACAACGTTCGTTACAAGCGGCTTCTATGCGGCATTCTCTATGGAGTAACGTCTCAGTTAAGTGACTGGATTCGTGTTTTCCTGACAGAAAGGTCACAGTTCGTACTAATTAAAAGAAAGTCGTCGAGTAAACTGCAGTTGAAATGTAGCGTTCATCACGAATGTACCATATAGCCTTCTGCTGTTCGTAGTCTATCTCACAAAAATGGTTCAAATGGCTCTGAGCACTATGGGACTCAACCTCTTAGGTCATACGTCCCCTAGAACTTAGAACTACTTAAACCTAACTAACCTAAGGACGTCACACACACCCATGCCCGAGGCAGGATTCGAACCTGCGACGGTAGTGGTCCCGCGGTTCCGGACTGCAGCGCCAGAACCGCACGGCTACCGCTGCCGGCCTATCTCACAATTTTGGAAACAATCTGATTCAGTGCTCTTACATTGTTAGCAGATGATACTGTCGTTTAAACTCTAGAGAAGTCATCATATATTAAAATCAATTGAAAAATAATTTATACAAGACACGTGCATGTGCGAAAACTGGCAATTGACTCTAAATCATGAAAAGTGTAATTCAGTCACACGAGAACTAAAAGCAATCAGCCAAATTACGGTTAAATGATAAATCACACAAATCTAAAGGCTGTCAATTCAACTAAATACCTAAGGGCTACAATTACAACAGCTTAAATTGGACCTACCACGTAGAAACTAGAAACTGCTGAATGGCTAGCGAACCACAGACTGCGTTTTATTGGCGGAACACGCCGAAGATGCAACAGGGCTACTAAAGAGTGTGCCTACAGTATTCTTGTCCATCCCCCTTTTGGAGTGCTATTGCTAGCTATGAGATCCTTACCACACAGGATTTACGGAGGACATCAAAGAATTTCAGAGAATTCTATAATTGTGTACAATCGCGAGAGTGTCACGGATATGATGAGCGAGTTGCGGTAGATATAATTAAACAAAAGGCGCATTCCGTTTCGACGGAATGTTCTCACGAAATTTCAATTATCATCTTGCACCTCCGCATGCTACAATATTTTTTGACGCCCACCCTCGTAGGGAGAAATGCTCTTCCCAATGAAATAAGAGAAATCAGATCTCGAAAGGAAAGATTAAAGTGTTTGTTATTCGGTGCGCTGTTCGGCATTGGAACGGAGCAGAAATAGTCTGAAGATTGTTCGATAAACCCTTTGCCAAGCACTGAAGTGAGAACTGAAGAGCAGTCATGTAGATTATTTACTTACTACATATAAATAATTTGACTTTGATATCTAAATCAGATTATTTTATGATCTGAAGGTTCAAAAGCGTTGATAGTGAATCCTAAAACGTGTGTGATCAAGACGGACAATAACATGATGATGCACTCATTTATGGACATTATGTCTTTGATTGTTAAGTGGTAGGGATAACTAAGCTGTTTCCTTCTGAAACACGTAAACAAATGTTTCGCCTTCGATTGCGATGTTTTAACCGTTGCCACTGAGTATTTTTTGGTCGAATTTCGTTATCACATGAGCTGCACATCTAGATCTATATCTACACGAATACTCTGCAAGTCACACTCAAGTGCCTGATAGAGGGTTCATCGAACGTCTTTCACAATACTTCGCCATTATTCCAATCTCGTACAGTGCGCGGAGTAAACGAACACCTAGATCTTTCCTTGCGAGATCTTATTTCCCTTATTTTGTTATGTTGATCGTTCTTTCCTCTGCAGGTCGGAGTCAACAAAACATCTTCATATTCGGAGAAGAAACATGGTGACTGAAATTGCACGATAAGATCCCGGCGCTACGAAAAACTCCTTTGTTTTAATGAAGTCAGCCCCAAATCTTGTATCAAATGCACCTTTATCTATAGCTTTTGACTTTGATGCATAAATCAGATTATTTTATAATGTGAAGATGCCAGTGTCCGAAACCGTTCATTGTGAATTGTGTGATGAAGACGGACCTTTTAAAAAGAAAGTACGATAACACTGACTTGACACACTCTCCCCTACTTCGCGACAATACAAAACGCTCTGCCCTTCTATGGATTTCCTCGATGTACTGCGTTAATCCTATCTGGTAAGGATCCCGGACCGCGCAGCAGTACTCCAAAAGAGGACTGACCAGCCTAGTGTAGGCAGCCACTTCAGTAGATCTGTTACATTTTATAAGTATTCCGCCAATAAAATGCCTTCCCCACAACGTTTCCTATGTGTTCCTTCCAATTTAAGTTGTTCGTAATTGTAATTCCTAGGTATTTAGTTGAATTTACAACCATTAGATTTGACAGGTTTATCGTGTAACCGATGTTTAACGGATTCCTTTTAGCACTCACGTGGATGGCCCCACACTTTTCATTATTTAGTGTCAGTTGCCAATTTTCGCAACATAAAATATCTTTCCTAAATCGTTTTGCAATTTGTTTTGATCTTCTGATGATTTTACTGAGCGATAAACGATAGCATCAGCTTCAAACAGTCAGCCCCCGGTAGCTGACTGGTCAGCGCGACAGAATGTCAATTCTAAGGGCCTGCGTTCGACTCCCGGCTGGGTCGGAGATTTTCTCCGCTCAAGGACTGGGTGTTGTGTTGTACTAATCATCATCATTTCGTCCCCATCGACACGCAAGTCGCCGAAGTGGCGTCAAATCGAAAGACCTGCACCAGGCGAACGGTCTACCCGACGGGAGGCCCTAGCCACACGACATATATTATCTGCAAACAACCTGAGACGACGTCTCAGATGATCTCCTAAATCATTTATATAGAAAGGAATACCAGAGGGCCTATAACACTACCTTCGGGAACGCCAGAAATCACTTCTGTTTTACTCGATGACTTTCCGTCAGTTACTACGAACTGTAATCTCTGTAACAAGGAATCACGAATCCATTCACATAACTGAGACGATATCCCATAAGCACGCAATTTCACTACAAGCCCCTTGTGTGGTACAGTGTAAAAAGCCTTTTGGAAATCTATATATACGGAATCATTTTGAAATCCCTTGTCAATAGCACTCAACCCTTCGCATGTGTAAAGAGCTAGTGTGTCTCACAAGAACGATGTTTTCTAAATCCGTATTGACTGTGTGTCAATAAACCGTTCTCTTCGAGGCAATTCATAATGTTCGATCACCAAAATTCTCCTGCATAGCGACTTTAATGATACGAGCCAGTAATTTAGTGGATTAATCCTGCTAGTCGATTGTGTATGATTGTTAACTATGGAGCTATTGTATCAGGATACTCTGAAAGGAACCTAATTGGTATACAGACTGAACCCGAAGACTTCCTTTTATTAAGTGATTTAAGTTACTTCATACTCTGAGGATATCTGATTCTAAGTTACTCCTGTTAGAAGCCGTTCTTGATTCGAATTCTGAAATATTTACTTAGTGTTCCTTGGTGAAGGCTGTGTTTAGTATCTCTGCTTTAGCGGTGCTGTCATCTATAGTATTTCCATGTTATCGTGAAGAGAAGGCATTGACTGTCTTGCCGCTAGCATACTTTACGTAAGACCACAATCTCTTTGAATTTTCTGTCAGGTTTCGAGACAGTGTTTCGTTGTGGAAACTGTTAGAATCATCTCGCATTGAAGTAAGCGGTAAATTTCGAGCTTCTGTAAAAGATCGCCAATCTTGAGATTTTGCGTTTGTTTGAATATGGCTTCCTACTTTGGTTATTTCGGAAACAACGCTCTGACCCATTTTGTGTATCAAGGCGATCAGCTTCCTCGTTTGTTAATTTATTTGATACAAATCTTTCAATTGCTGTCGATACTATTTCTTTGAATTCAAGTCACATCCGGTATACACTGACATTGTCAGTTTGGAAGGAGTGAAAATTGTCGCTTAGAAAGCCGTCAAGAGAATCTTTATCAACTCTCTTGAATAGATGTATTTTCCGTTTATTTTTGGTGGATCTTGAAGCTACTGTATTTAGCCTCGCTACGACTACCTTGTGTTCAGTATTCTCTGTATCCGTTTTAACGCTCGTTATTAGCACAGGATTATTTGTTGCTAAGAGGTCAACAGTGTTTTCACAACCGTTAACTATTCACGTGGGCACATGAACTAACTGCTCGAAATAATTTTCACCGAATGGGCTTAGCACAGTTTGGGATGCTGTTTTTTGCGTACCTTCTGATTTAAACATGTATTTTCGCCAACATATCCAGTGTAAATTAAAGTCATCACCAACTATAATTGTATGAGCCGGGCACGTGTTTGAAATTAGACTGAAGTTTTCTTTGGACCTTTCAGCAATTTAATTATTTCAGCTGGGAGGTCTGTAAAGAGATCCGGTTGCTACGAATGACATCTACCCATGCTAACTCACAGGAATTATCTACTTCAATTTCACTACAAGATAAAATACTTCTAACAGCATCAAACACGACACCGCCAACTGTGTTTCGTCTATCCTTTCGGAACACCGTTAGATTCATCTCAAAAATTTCGACTGAACTTATCTCCGAGTTTAACCAGCTCTCAGTTCCTATGACGATTTGATCAACAGTAGTTTCTATTACCACTTGGAGCTCTGGTACTTTCCAAACACAGTAACGACGATTTACAACTGTTATACCGATGATTCTTAGATCTATTCTTTCTGTGTTCGACCTGTACCCTTTGAACACCTTCTTGTGTTTCCAAGATACTCTCTGACCTGAAAAAAATCTCCTAGTCCTCGCCACTCAGCCCCTGATACCCTTGTAGGCGCTTCCCTTGTGTAATGGACTCCTAAAGTATTCAGCGTAACCCGAAACCCAAGGCGGTTCTAGGCGCTACGGTCTGGAACCGCGCGACCGCTACGGTCGCTGGTTCGAATCCTGCCTCGGGCATGGATGTTTGTGATGTCCTTAGGTTAGTTAGGTTTAAGTAGTTCTAAGTTCTAGGGTTCTGATGACCTCAGAAGTTAAGTCCCATAGTGCTCAGAGTCATTTGAACCATTTGAACCGAAACCCAAACACCCTACCGTCAAATCGAGGAATCAGAAGCCTACACGGTCGCAGAACCGTCTGACCCTCTGATTTAGAACGTCCACCCTGCTCTCTACCAGAGATCCGCGATCATACCTGTCGACTATGCTGCAAATTTTGAACTCCTCTTTCATCTCGAAAGCAAGACTAGCAGCCTTTACCGCTCTGTTAGCCCTCGAAAGCAGAGAGAATCTCTTCCGATCCAAAGTGAGACACACCATTGGTACCAACATGAGCCACCACCTGCAGTTGGCCACACCCTGTGCTCTTCATGGCATTCGGTTGGAACCATTCCACGTCTAGAATGGCTCCACCCTGTATGCACACGGAGTGCACATTGGCTGTCTTCCCTTCCTTGGCGGCCAGGTTCCTAAGACGCTTCCCATTCACGCCCCTCGACTCTTACAACTACAGTCTGGTTTCTGCACAAGCTGTAAACAGCCTTTCACTCCCTCTTTTGTACTCCTGCTACCTTGAAAGTTTCAGAGAGGGTATTCCAGTTATCATTTTAAAATGATTTCTCTACGTCTACGAATGTTATAAACATAGGTATGAATATCCTTAACCTACCTTCTAAGAGAAGTCGTGGGATAAGTATTGGCTCGCGTGATCCTACCTTTCTACGAAATCCAAGCTGATCTCCCCAGAGGTCAGCTTCTACAAGTTTTTCCAGTCTTCTGTGAAGAATTCACTTTAGTATTTTGCAACCACGAGTTATTAAACTGATAGTTCAGTAATGTTCACACCTGTCAGCACTTGCTTCGGTGCGGATTCACAAATACGTCCGACCTCCTGCGGGAATCTCGTATTAGCGAACATGGAGGACACGTACGAGGACTGCAGACAGGTGGTGCCAGATAGGAATGCAGTACTGCTGGGAGAAGAGCCAAGATAGTCATGCCGCGCGGGATTAGCCGAGCGGTCTGAGGCGCTGCGGTCATGGACTGTACGGCTGGTCACGGCGGAGTTTCGAGTCCTCCCTCGGGCATGGATGTTTGTGTTTGTCCATAGTATAATTTAAGAAGTGTGTAAGCTTATGGACTGATGACCTTAGCAGTTAAGTCCATTAAGATTTCACACACATTTGAACAAGATAGTCAACGCACTTGCTATAAACATCGGGTACTGGTAGTGCCGTAGCTAACGTAGCTGCCTAGAAAGCAGGAGATCCCGGGTTCGAATAGCGGTCCGGAACACATCTTCACTCGTCGTCGCTGATGCAGCAAAAATTTCCGAATGCAGCTGGCATCAGTATTTCCTTCCGTTTCAGTTAGTTTCTTCGCCCTTCACCATCAATTTATATACTATTTATTCGGATGATGCGAAAAATTTTGAAGCCGCGAACAAAGGACTAAAAGACCTCACTCATTACTTCGAGAACAAGAAGATCAACCAGCACATTCCGCACCAAGGTTTTACTTGGAAACATACTGCACCACTTGTGACTTGGTGGGAGGTTGGTGGGAGCGTGTGGTGGGAAAATTCGCAACAAATCGCTCCGGGAGGCTCGGAAGCACTTACGGTAAGCCATTTTTTAATTGGAGAATTGTTGACTACATTACCCACCGGCCCTGAACCAAGTACACAGAAAGATGGTGAAAGAGCGGTCAAGCAACGAGGAAAAGTGTAAAAGTCTCCATAAAGAGATGGAAGGAACCGTATCTGGTCGACCTCTGAAACTTCCATGAAATCCAGCGACCTGATAGGAAAACGGGAATGTCGAGTGGAAGATATTGCACCCCTGCAGGAAGATTGAAGGGCGAGGTACTTGGTGGGAGAGAACCCGCGATATTGAAAGACGGCCAGGGAGAGATGGAATAGTAAGGACCTTAAGGAGGGATGTTGCTTAAAAACACACACTATTTCAAAAATGCGCCAAATCCACAGTTTTGGAGACACGGCAATGAACTTTTCTACCACGCTTTACATGAAAGTAACACATTTACATATAAAATCCTTTGATTATATATATACACGCCTGGAAATGGAAAAAAGAACACATTGACACCGGTGTGTCAGACCCACCATACTTGCTCCGGACACTGCGAGAGGGCTGTACAAGCAATGATCACACGCACGGCACAGCGGACACACCAGGAACCGCGGTGTTGGCCGTCGAATGGCGCTAGCTGCGCAGCATTTGTGCACCGCCGCCGTCAGTGTCAGCCAGTTTGCCGTGGCATACGGAGCTCCATCGCAGTCTTTGGTAGCATGCCGCGACAGCGTGGACGTAAACCGTATGTGCAGTTGACGGACTTTGAGCGAGGGCGTATAGTGGGCATGCGGGAGGCCGGGTGGACGTACCGCCGAATTGCTCAACACGTGGGGCGTGAGGTCTCCACGGTACATCGATGTTGTCGCCAGTGGTCGGCGGAAGGTGCACGTGCCCGTCGACCTGGGACCGGACCGCAGCGACGCACGGATGCACGCCAAGACCGTAGGATCCTACGCAGTGCCGTAGGGGACCGCACCGCCACTTCCCAGTAAATTAGGGACACTGTTGCTCCTGGGGTATCGGCGAGGACCATTCGCAACCGTCTCCATGAAGCTGGGCTACGGTCCCGCACACCGTTAGGCCGTTTTCCGCTCACGCCCCAACATCGTGCAGCCCGCCTCCAGTGGTGTCGCGACAGGCGTGAATGGAGGGACGAATGGAGACGTGTCGTCTTCAGCGATGAGAGTCGCTTCTGCCTTGGTGCCAATGATGGTCGTATGCGTGTTTGGCGCCGTGCAGGTGAGCGCCACAATCAGGACTGCATACGACCGAGGCACACAGGGCCAACACCCGGCATCATGGTGTGGGGAGCGATCTCCTACACTGGCCGTACACTACTGGTGATCGTCGAGGGGACACTGAATAGTGCACGGTACATCCAAACCGTCATCGAACCCATCGTTCTACCATTCCTAGACCGGCAAGGGAACGTGCTGTTCCAACAGCACAATGCACGTCCGCATGTATCCCGTGCCACCCAACGTGCTCTAGAAGGTGTAAGTCAACTACCCTGGCCAGCAAGATCTCCGGATCTGTCCCCCATTGAGCATGTTTGGGACTGGATGAAGCGTCGTCTCACGCGGTCTGCACGTCCAGCACGAACGCTGGTCCAACTGAGGCGCCAGGTGGAAATGGCATGGCAAGCCGTTCCACAGGACTACATCCAGCATCTCTACGATCGCCTCCATGGGAGAATAGCAGCCTGCATTGCTGCGAAAGGTGGATATACACTGTACTAGTGCCGACATTGTGCATGCTCTGTCGCCTGTGTCTATGTGCCTGTGGTTCTGTCAGTGTGATCATGTGATGTATCCGACCCCAGGAATGTGTCAATAAAGTTTCCCCTTCCTGGGACAATGAATTCACGGTGTTCTTATTTCAATTTCCAGGAGTGTATATTCAACTTTTTTGAATGAAATTTGAAGTTTTATTTTCAAAAAATAATTTATGTTCCTTTTTCTCAGAAAGTATTCAAGAGATTTCTACAAAAATTTCTCTGTTTCATCTCTTTACATGTTGTAAGCTTCTCTCATGAGGTTTTTGGAATAGGTGAAATAGGAGAATTTTCACAATTTTTTTATTATAATTCCACGAGTACAATTTTGAATTTATGCAAAATTCCAAACACTTCGTCATAAATCTCAGCTTGCAATCAGAATTTCAAAATGTTCTCATGAAGCAACGTTTATTAGGTCTACAGAAATATGTGTACAAAATTTCATAATTCTAGCATTCATAGAATCTGAGGGAAAGGTACATAAACTTTAAAAAACAAACTTTTCAGGAAACCCAATTTAAAGTTCAATCAAACATTTTTCCTTATGTCACTTCTTTAGAAGGCACTACATTTGTACTCTTGGTCGTCTTTCCCTTCATGACTTCTCTTCTGGTTTCTTGTTGTCTGTCTTCCTTCCTTTACCAGATCTTCAACTGAATTTTTAGCTGCAGAGACCCGCTGTAAATCCATTTTTTCTCAGAATGTCTTGAGTAAAATTTCCTATCTTGAAGCTCATTCTTTCTAATACCTTCATCCTCCCGACGTTCCCATCATTAAATACAATCACTGCATCATAAGTTGCAATTCTGACAACTGTAGCAGATGCAAATGTGATTTTAGGGCATCGTTTCCATATGGGTGAATTTAGAGACTCATTTTGGTTTCGGGTTTTGCCCTGAACACACTTTTTTAGAAGTGCAGGACC
The DNA here is from genome assembly GCF_023864345.2 of Schistocerca serialis cubense. Classification (NCBI taxonomy): domain Eukaryota; kingdom Metazoa; phylum Arthropoda; class Insecta; order Orthoptera; family Acrididae; genus Schistocerca; species Schistocerca serialis. The sequence continues at coordinate 157,516,681 of NC_064645.1, forward strand.
GTCCAAAGACGATTTATAAAACCAAAGAGTATGTATCACGGCCTTCCAGATGTATCCCGCACACGTTTGGTTGAAAGTAATACACAGAATCGTTGTTCACTGAGCTGGTATTGAAGTGCTGCTTCAAAACGTGGGCGTGGCAGGGAGGCCGCGTCACACTTTGAATTAATTTTCAGGCACTTCGGATGCGATTTCAGCATTGAAACTTTGGGATCTTATTGTCCATGAGTTGTACTAACAAATAAAAAATAAATCGAAAGTTGACATTTTTTTGTCAATTTCATCATTGTCCCCCCTTTATGCTTCGTACTCCAGGGGAAGAAATATTGGTCGGCCGGTGCAACTTGTCATCTCACTAGATATTGACCAGATGGGGAGCCTGTTGAGGATTAAATAAATTATCTGTCTGTGATTCACCTCTGTAATACTTATATTTTTGAAAAGAGACGAAAATAAAGCAGTAGATACGACATGTGGTCTCCTTTCAGTTAATATATGGTATGTAAAAGACGAATGCTGAAGATTAGATGGGTAGATCACATAACTAATGAGGAGGTATTGAATAGAATTGGAGAGAAGAGGAGTTTGTGGCACAACTTGACTAGAAGAAGGGATCGATTGGTAGGACATGTTCTGAGGCATCAAGGGATCACCAATTTAGTACTGGAGGACAGCGTGGAGGGTGAAAATCGTAGAGGGAGACCAAGAGATGAATATACTAAGCAGATTCAGAAGGATGTAGGCTGCAGGAGATGAAGAAGCTTGCACAGGATAGAGTAGCATGGAGAGCTGTATCAAACCAGTCTCAGGACTGAAGACCACAACAACAACAATGTAAGGGTGTTAGTTTGTTGACTTGGCCAGTGCGTTCTCTAGATTGAAAACGTTTACTCATGCATTGTCGAACGGCTAGCATGCCACCACTTGAGAGACAGTACAGTTGGTGGACTCTGGCAGTGAGTTAAGGCAGCGTGGAATGAAGTGCCCGTATCTCCCACCTAGGTTCAGTTCAACTCGATGATCGGCCAAATAAAAATTAATATCGCTGAGTAACGTGGCAGCTCTGCGTATTTCACACGGTATATACCCTCAGGTTGCCTGCAAATTTAAACATGTGTTCTTCCTGTTCTTGCGCATACACACCATAAGTAAAGCTCCAGTAGCTGCTAACATTCCTGCAATTTTAATGGCCAGCAACGCAATTCTTTTGGGTGGCTGATTAGCCTTTAAAGGCGTAGACTAATGTAGGAATTACATGGATATCTTAAGGGGTAAGTTCTGTAAGCACTAGAGACAAAGTGCCATATTCATTTTTGTTATTTTTTTTCTTAAGGTCATGTTTTGTCATGTCAGAGGAATGCTAACTACCAGGCATTTAATTTTCCTTTTCTAGTTGTACACTTATACCTGTATTGCCGCAACATTCCTTCAGAGAAGAAAATGAAGATTAGGTTAAAACTTCGAAGAAATATCAAATGCTCGGGTTCGACAATGACGGTAAACGAAGCGAGATGTGAACCTCATCAATGGGCATTGACCTCAGTCGATGAAACGTATGAAACGGAACAGGAAAATGTGGGTGGTCGGAGGAATGTGTGAACCCTTGTTACGCCGAATGTAAGTCCAATGGTTTCTTCTCTTCGTTATCTTTTTCATACCATGTTGATATATAGAAGCACAGCACTTGATTAATTAATCGTATAGTCTCCCTGATCTCGCGTATACCCACAATAAGTAAGGCTCCGTTATTTTCTAATCTTCCAGTTGTGCACTCCTAACGGCCAGCGAGGTAACGTTACCAGACAAGATACCGTCAGATGAGTTGGGCACGATGCATCTGTGTCTCGAGCTACATTGAGAGGGTTATTGCCGGTTTTGCATCAGCTTAGATACAGTTAACTGATCGCCTGCAATAAAGCCATTCACTCCCTGTTTCAAAGAATGCCTGTGAAAATATGAAACTGAGAGACTGCACGTGTCACCTCAGTTTTCTAGCTGGCTGCACAGAAGGAGCACGAGTTTTTTAAATTAGTGATCTCAGGGGAGAATCAAACGATCAGCAGAGGAGATGTGTTCCCAGCGTGCGGCCTCAGCCAGCAACAGGTGGCTGCCAGAAGCCACTGTGCAGATTCATGGGATAGTAGTGATGATTTACTCTGCGGTACTTCTGAGGGCGTGCGATCCACGTCTCACAGCACACTCACACTGTCAGAGATCTGAAAGTAACTGGCACTCGCTGTTCCTCCAGTATACCCATATCCCTGATGGGTTAACCATTTCTTTTCTAGTACCATCTTCCCTTTGTTATAACAATCTATTAACTGTCAGGCCTTCTCGTTTTATCCGCGACCTTCTACCTCCCATACTCAGGCAAACAGTACATCCAGCTTCGATCGCTCCTACGCAATACTAAATTGCTTTTTATTAACATTGTTGCAGAAGAAGCTGAGTAGCACCGTCGTGTAGAGGTTCTGATACTAAACTGTTGCATGGAAGGTCGTGAGTTCCAAACTTACCGGGAGTGTATGATTTTAATTTCTATATTCAGTTCGAGTACATTCTAGAAGTATGTCAAGAATCATTGTACTGGAATGTTCTGTAGCTGTATTTATACTGTATATGTTCTGGCCGGAGGCAGTTCGTTCCGCGCTCTTGTATGTGCAAGTGCTGAATAAACCTTCGTTAAGTGAAGTTAGTGTTAGTCATTCACCTAATTACACCTTTTTCTACGTGACATTTTTCTGGTGGAGGTGCTGGGTAATGGAACTTGCGATAGCGCACATTATCGACGACACAGTGGCTCCTATCAGGCCATGACTGAGCCGGCGTTCACGTGACGAGAAACCCGAGTTCGAGCCGTATTAAACATATCGCAATCTGTCGGAGACAGAAGAAGAAGAGGACCTTACGATGACAGCAACTGTGCGCCACCACATGAGACATCCTTCCGGGTTCTCTGGTGACGATGGCCAAGATCCAAACAAGTGCCTGAAGGTATAAGAGCGTATACCCAAATTTAACAAATGGGATGACACCGTCTGTTTGGGTAACGTATTTGACTACTTGGAGGGCACTGCCAAGCGATGGTATGAGAACAACGAGGAGAGATTCACAAGCTGGGAAGTATTGCAGGGGTAACTACGCAAGTATTTCGGCGACACACAAGACAGAAGTGCAAGGCTGAAGATAAATTAAAGTCCAGGGCACAGCGTCCAGGAGAAACTACAGCATCCTACATTCAAGACGTCTTGGAGCGGTGTAAAGTAGTGGATCCCAGAATGAATGAGGAAGATAAGGTTGCATATCTCATGAAGTGTGTTGCAGAGGACATATATCAAGCCCTACCACTGAAGGAGGTTTCGAAAGGAGACGACTTCATAAAATGGTGCCAGTATATCGAGACAACGCATCAAAAAAGAATTACACGCAAGAAGTTTGAACAGCTTCCAAACGTCGTATCGATGTCTGTGATGGAGGAAGCAACTGATTTTACAAGTGTACTACGTCAGATAGTGAGAGATGAAGTTCAGACGGCACTTGGATTGCACGGCGAGCAAAAAAACAGAGACGCTTCAAGAGGTCAAAAGGGAGGAAGTGGAACAGACATTGAACCCAATCTCTCGTCCTCCATTTCCCTTTAAAACGGTGAAAAGGTCGAGACCCAGGCGGAGCTACGTCCCTACAATGTCACATGAGGAACCTGTTTGGGCACCAGGGAAGACTGACGTCTGGAGGACCCAGGATAACCAACCAGTATGTTTCCACTGCGGACGACCGGGACATTTGGTGCGCTATTGTTAAGAAAGGCGGCGGATATTTGATGACACCCACGCCGGAAGGCAGCAGACCATTCTTACCCGACGCCAACTCCGGGACGACGAAGGTTAACAAGATGATGTGGGTAGAGGACGGCGTAGGTCACCATCGCCGCAAGTTATCCCCTGGAGAGACGCTCCCCAACTCGCCGATCAAGGTCTTCATCGCCGTTTAGAAGCTCCAGCCGATCACCTAGCCGCCACAACCTGGAAAACTAACGGGTGAGACCTTCCTTTGAGGTGAGGCTGCCGAAGAGGAAAATCCTCCACTGTCGATTACTACAAAAATGATAGCAAACCACGTCGATATCCTCATGGATGGCCGACCAGCCCTAGCTCTTTTGGACTCTGGAGCATCATAGTCATTTCGGAGACGTACCGTCACGTTTTGCAGAAAAGCGGATTCATCGACAGCAAAACATTTCTTCTGAAGGTGGCTAATGGGAAATATGTAAAACCTACAGGAAGATGTACCATTCGTGTGGGTATAAGTGGCCATACACAGCCCTTAGAATTATTCGTCTTATAAGAGTGTAGTCATTACGTAATTCTCGTATGGGACTTTTTGAAAACTTCTCGGGCAATTATATATTGTGGTCGGTCGAAGATTATGTTTGACGAGATGAGATACTGTGGAAAGGAAGATGCGCATCAGAGTGTGTGGAGACTATGTGTGCTGGATGAAGTGATCTTTCCATGGATCTTGTAGTGGAATGTAAGAGAAGCATACCACTGAAGAATAAATTGGTCATCCCAGCCTCTGTCAAGAGTTCTCTGAATGCTTCAATCCACAGGCGAAGAGCAAATTAGACAAATCGACGTTGAGGCACCGGATTAGCACTGGAGACCATCAACCAATCAGCCAGAGACCATACCGTGTGTCAGCAATGAAACATCGAATAATTCGCGACGAGGTAGAGAAGATGATGAAGAATGGCATCATTCAGCCTTCGCACAGCCCATGGTCGTCACCATTGGTTCTCGTCAGGAAGAAGGATGGGAGTTGGCGCTTTTGTGTTGATTACGGGAAGCTTAATAACTAAAAAGGACGTTTACCCTCTTCCACGAATTGACGATACACTAGATTGTCGAAAGGTGGCTAAGTTTTTCTCAACCATGGACATGTACTCGGGATACTGGCAAATCGAAGTAGATGAGGCTGATCGTGAGAAAACGGCATTCATCACCCCTGAGGGCCTGTGTGAGTTTAAGGTAATGCCGTTTGGTTTGTGTAATGCACCAGCAACTTTTGAACGGATGACGGATAATCTTCTACGTCACCTGAAACGGACGATGTGTCTTTGTTATTTAGATGGTATTATAGTGTTCTCAGAGACTTTTGATAAACATATTAAAAGACTGAGGGCCTTTCCTAAGTGTCTGCAATAATTCGGACTGAAACTTAATCTAAGAAAGTGTCACTTTGGAGCAAAAGAAATCAAAATACTTGGGCACTTCGTGTCAAACGAAAGTGTGCGGCCAGACCCAGGAAAGGTGAGATCTATAAAGGAATTTCCTATTCCTAAAAGTATTAGAGATGTGAGAAGCTTCTTCGGATTATGTTGTTATTACCGTCGTTTTATCAAAGACTTTTGTATCAAAGCCAGGCCACTCTAACGGTTGTTAAAAGCTGATGCTAAATTTATCTGGGGTGATGCAAAGAAGATTCCTTTGATATGCTGCGAAAAGCTCTGACGACTGACCATGTACTTTGTCTGTATGATGGCAGAGCACCTATAGAACTAGACATAGATGCCAGTGGGTATGGGATCGGTGCTGTTCTCGTACAAATTTCGGATGGAAAAGAGAAGGTTATAGCCTATGCTTCTAGGACACATACAAAAGCCGAGAGAAACTACTCAACTACAGAACTACCATAAGAACAAAAAGAAGATGAGCTCATCTGTATTTCAGCGTAACAAAATGCACCCTATCGCACAGGCCAAGAAAGGAGAAACATCATCGTCTGTGTAGTTGTGACCATGTGCGAGCATAGTAGAGAAATGGAATATACCTTACAGTGACATCCTCCGTGTATAGACTACAACCCAAAGAACAGATTTATATCAAATTCACGTTAACACACGCACACTGCCTGATCTGAAAACTATTCAAGAATAGTGGATGTCCACTATCTGTACACTCATTCCCGTATGGCCGTTTTAAGACGATGGTCTACACATTAGTCACTATTTAATAGCTTTTGATTCCGATGAAATTTACACACTACTTATCTTTCTCAATTTGTGTTTGCAAACGCATGCTGCCTTATATGAAACCCATCCATGAACAACGACAGTTCACTGTCTGCGTAGCCATGTCCACGTGGGACATGGAGAACCGTGGCATATAGTTTACTGGCCGTGAGATCATTGCTCATCGTAAGAACGTTCACACAATAATAGTTTTATAGAGTACACACGAAAACCCGCAACTTAATCGGTATGAAATGTCCGAGTTAAATTGAAAGCTAACTGTCTGTGCAAACGTGAACGATACTCCATAGAGCCGCTGGAATGGCCGCGCGGTTTGAGGCGCCTTGTCACATACTGCGTGGCCTCTTCCGCGGGAGTTTCGAGTCCTCCCTCGCGCCTGGGTGTATGTTTTGTTCTTAGCAGAAGTTAATGATAGTTGACCTAGTGTGTAAGACTAGGGACAGATGACCTCAGCAGTTTGGTCACTTAGGAATTCACACTCATTTTAACATTTGATAGTCCATGGATGGCAAAGGCTGGTACATTACTCACAAAGAAATCATCCGTTGATCCTATACAAATTGCTGGAAAAATAAGAACTGAGCACTTGTAATTAAATAACGATAACATCAGCAGTCCTAAAGCTAAACGCTTGGACGTATATTCATGCATACCGAAGATTCAACGATTGCGCAATGGAAATTCCATCAGACTAGGCTCTCCCTACTGAATTTACAAGAAATAAAAAAAATTAATGTGCTTTGCGACACTTCCCTACTATTAACAGACCTGCAAGAAAAGGGATTAATCAGTTACATGTGTAAATAACTCATTCTTGTACCGTAGCCAGCAACCTGAACGAGACGCTGCGATCGTTTGCCTAAAAGAGGAGACACAATACCCATCATGGCGGACACAATGAGACAGCAAGCATTCACCATCTCTTCCATGGCGAGACAAACTGAATCACTTCCCTGACCAACCATGGCACAACACATTTCAGACTGTTATTTATGTCCGTCATACCTATTTTGTCTGCAATCTTTTCCACAAACTTACATAGGTAAAAATTGATACCACACGTGCATTTATGGATGCATCATGCTAATATTCAAGCTCTTGACTCACTCCACGGTGTCTACATGTTAACAGAATGAGGACACATAATGGGAAAAAGGGGGATATGTGCGCTAAACTATAACTAAACCCGTTACCCCTAATCTTCCTCAAGAGGCTACTGATAAAATGGATACTTAAACTTATTAAAAATATAGTAGTATTGACACAATTAAAAGTAGAGTAGTACTTGTATAATGCAAGCTATACCGAAAGCCACAGTATTTTAACGGTACCTATGGTAGTAAGTCAGCATTAATGTAATTTTGCAGCTATTATTTTATACAGATCTCAGATGTTTGGGATAATTAATGTTTTGATTAAATGAAACTCCTCCCTCTCTTATCATGGCCAGATGGTGATTTTTATCCAATGTATACTAAGTCGCGAGATAAAGAACTGAATCGGAAGTCGATACAGACTGATGTATCGACATATACTGGCTGTGCTATATCTTATTAATTCGTTGATTACACTAACTGTGCTGATCCAGGGGGGCGCAGAAAGCTATGCGCAGAAAGCAACGTGTTTTCTCAGTTGTGCGCATGACGTCACGGTGGAAGCAGCTGTGCCAAACAGTACACAGCTCGAATTGTGTGTGATTGTTCTTCTTGTGTTGTTTTGTGTTTGAAGGAGTATTTTGATTGAGTTCTTTCTTCTGAGGTACTCAGTCAACAGCGGAAACATTCGGAATTCGGGAGTGTTAACGGTTTTTGCTGTAATTAATATTTGATTCGGAACTGAAATAGTTAGCGATAGTGGACAGCGGGATCAACATTGTGTTCGCCAGCTGTATAGTTTATGGTTCGTCCTGTGAAATTCTTATTGGAGAGTCTACAAGTGAGTGAGAAAATTAATTTTTACAATGCCAGGCTGTGCTGTTACGGGCTGTTTTTCTTACAACCGGAGCACAAAGGGAACTGACGTAATACATCACAGTTTCCCGCGTAATGAAACATTACAAAAACTATGGTAGTCGAAATGTTGTAGGAAAGACAGTGTAAATGTTGCGCATGCACGAATATGTTCTCGCCATTTCGCAGAAACAGATTACTTAAGGGATTTACAGTCTGAATTGCTTAATTTGCCCCGAAAAAGAATGCTCAAGCCAGATGCAGTTCCTTCGTGCAATTTGCCGTGCAGTAGTGCGACTGTCAATGTGTCACCCGCAACAGAAGACAGAACCAAGCGGTATAAGAAACGAGAACTACATAAGAAATCTATGGAAACTCTGGAAAAGCTGTCACCAAATAAGAAACATCGTAATAAGAGCACATGTACCGATTACAGTTTTTTTTTTCAGACACAGATAAAGTTACTTTGATGAATACTATAGCGGCTTTAGAAAGAAGGAATGCTGTCCTTACAAACAAGTGTGTGCAACTTCGAGCTCTTAAGTAAATTCATTTCAATGCGATTAAATGAATAGTTTCTGATTTATTTGAGCCGAGGTTTCGAATTTGAAGTGTGTGTCAGTGTGGTTGTGATCTGATATTTTACCGATGTGTGAGGCATAAGCTGCGAAAGAATATAACTGATCAGTTTTAACTGTAATATTTTAGCAGCAGAAAAGCAGTTTAGACATCTCAATTCTGGTATAAACAAAATCTTCCGCCAAAAACTTGACGTAAACGCGCATGCCGTGTCGTCTGCTTGTGAGCGCTTGTTTCCACGCTGACGTCACTAGGCCAGCCAATGGCAGAGCAGAGCGCTTACTGCCCAACCTTATTATTTAGTAACCTTGTGCTGATCCCATCTTGCTAAATATACAAAACTAGAACGAGTTTGCCTGTAAAGGTGTACCTAGTGTACCAATGTCTGCAAAACTCGAGGTTGGGTGGGACTAATTCATATTACAGTGAACGACATATATCAACTGCGAGAATCGGGCCTTCCGTGTTACGAACGCATCTCTGTGTCTTATCGAACCAAAGATTTTGTTTTATGAACTCTATGGAGGAAATGGAGAGATCGGACGTCCGAGAGGAGGAGAGAGATTGTAATCTCGTGAGACGCCATTACGGTATATGTAAACGTTCAAAGTGCTTTTGCACACAAATAAAATCCAATAACTATCATCAAGTATTCCAAGTGTGTATATTTCCATACCGAAATTAGTTAATTATCACGGTACAGATATTATGAGCCGTAGATCGCTCGGAGGTGAAGTTCGGAACGATATTGCGAACCTGCATTTTCCACGGTCGAAATTCGTAGAGACATTATCTCGGAATTAACAGACTTTAACTTGCTAAATGGTTGGACCTATCATCCAGACTCATCAAACAACAAAGCACACAGTTGTGCCGATCGATATGCGTAACGAGTAAAGATTTTAGAGATTTCAGGTGGAGCAGATAACGACAAGGAATTTCCGCAAGATCGCCGTTTCGAAATACAGCTCTTGCTCTCCTGTGGTATTTAAAAGGAATTATTTATATTTTCCAGGTTTTCAGGAGAGTAAAGATAAAAGGAAATACGGAATTAAGCTAAACCAACTAAAACCTATAACAAAACCAATAATTAAAATAAAAGCAAACATAAAGAATATTTATTTATAATAATAAATAAATACATAATTTTTTAATTAACTAACCGAAAATAGCATATTAAACTGCATACGCCTAACGTACACTCTTCAACATTAGGAATGTAAGGGTTTATGAATACAGTGTGCACACCATTCCTTCGTCTGAGGATGGTAGGTAGAGACTCGGACTATGGCAAGTGGATTTCATGGCCCCCTGCCTAAGCCGTGCATATTTCAGTCATTTCATAACGTCCCTCTCCTCCAGTATCACGCCAGTAACTAATCCGACATGAAAACTGAAAGAGCCTGTCAGCGTACAATACTAATATGGCCGTTAAAAGGAAACAGCCAATCGCTATCCTTCTTCTCTGTACCTCCCACTTGCCAAATTAAGCATTACCCTACCTAAATTGACTGAATCTCTTAAGAGACTATGTGAAGATATCGGTAATATTGGTGTATGTTATAGTATTTCAGTGTCTAAAATATATCTATTACCTATCAAAATGCACATGACACTGTTGCTGACGAAAATACAAAATTGTATTATTGTACACATCTCTTAATTGTCTGTAGTAATTAACAAAATACGAAAGGATATTGGCATTCGTATTTTAGCCGTACTTGAGGCAATGAACTCTTCGTACAAAGCTCGAACGTTCGTCACCTGACATGTTACGTTTTTCAGTATTGCTTCATGTCACTGAGCATTTTTATAGAGAAGAGGGCGGGGGGGAGAGATACGCTTCTTGTTATTCACTAGAAAAATAAAACAAATCGATGTTTTGAAAGCTAATACTGTTTGTATTACGTTAGAAATTTAACATACAAGTGGTGATGTGTTTAACCATCAATATTATGTTTTTATATAATTAAAGGATGTATGTATAGCCACCTCGGGCAACGTCCTTGCCAGTGGATACACCGGTTCCCGTGAGATCACTGAATTGAAGCGCTGTTGGGCGTGGCCGGCACTTGGATGGCTGACCATCCAGCCGTCATGCGCTGTTGCCATTTTTCGGGGTGCACTCAGCCACGTAATGCCAATTGAGGAGCTAGTCGACCGAATAGTAGCGGCTTCGGTCAAGAATACCGTCGTAACGACCGGGAGAGCGGTGTGCTGACCCCACGCCCCTCCTATCCGCATCCTCCACTCAGGATGACATGTCGGTCGGATGGTTCCGGTAGGCCACTCGTGGCCTGACGACCATGTATAGCCACCTCAGCTGCACAAAATTATTGTGAAATTGACCATGGTTTCGACTACACTAAGGCAGTCTTCAAAAATGGTTCAAATGGCTCTGAGCACTATGGGACTCAACTGCTGAGGTCATTAGTCCCCTAGAACTTAGAACTAGTTAAACCTAACTAATCTAAGGACATCACAAACATCCATGCCCGAGGCAGGATTCGAACCTGCGACCGTAGCGATCTTGCGGTTCCAGACTGCAGCGCCTTTAACGGCACGGCCACTTCGGCCGGCGGCAGTCTTCATCAGAATAAAAAAAAAATACATAGGATTACCTAGAAAATATAATGACATGGCTTGAAATACAATATACTTAATATGATTATTTCGATAAATTGTACAGTGTATACTTACATGTAATCACACCATGGGTGAAAAACGTCTGAGCAGAAGTGATCTTGTCAAATAAAATTGATACAAGTAAAATGTAAAAATGTAAAATTTTTGTCAGCTGGATAAAATATTCCATGGAAATTCAGTGGCAGCAGCGAGGTCGCTTACGGCCAGGAACTGCATCAACACAGCGGCTACCGTCAGACTAAACGGTTAACTGACCAAGGCAGCCACGAGGTGGACACGAAAACAGATTCGCGGCATCTAGCAAGAAGTAATCGAATTACAGACAAGAGCGAATGAGGCATTGCGAAAATTGTTTAAAAATTGCAGGTAACAGACAGGATCCAGTGTATGAAAGTTACAACGTAAAGTAACAGTTTTTTCCTTACAAAAAAAAAAAAAAAATACAGTTCAAGTAATGTACAGAGAAAACATGAAAATGGAAGGGAAAACGAAGTTTAACAGACTACATTAAGGAGAGTATCACCATTCAGACAATTTTTAATTTTTAACTGTTCATAAGAATGAGACCGTCCTTCAGAGATAGGTGTTTCAATATTTCTAGCTCTTCTAAGATGTTAAGCCTAAAGCCTTTTTTCTCCGAGTGGAAGATCTGGACGTCTTTCACATATTTAGGATTACGTCCTGTGATTAACAAATGGTCAGCGAAAGTTGAATTGACAACATTGGTGCCTTTTTTGCCTAGAGGGTGTTCCTTGAATCTTACTGAAATTGATCGGCCTGTTTTCCCTATGTAACGGCCGGACAGTTCCCACAAATAATTTTATATTCAACAGAATTTTATACAGGGGAAAGCGTAGGTTTTAAGTTATGTGTGATGTAACTTTTTATATTTTTATGGCTCTTAAGCAAACATGCTATATTAAAAACTATACTTTATGACAAGATATCTAGTTCCTTGTATCACTTGCACTACATATTATCGTAATACACAATGGAAGTTTTATCATGTTCCCAATACAAGACGCAATCACACATGCCCAAGGAAAAGAACGTGTAACTTCCACCTGATGCCTAAAACTCTAAATACGTATTCTCAAATTAACTGAAACAATTATATCTACATCTATAACTGTGATATAACTGTACAAATACACACGTGCTGTACTCAACTATATTGCTAAGCACGCTGCAGATAGTTTCTGTTAGCCATACAAGAAACTATGCGCAAAAATAAAGCTGATCAGGCATCAGTTTACGGGAGAAGATTACCATCTCTTGATAAGACCTTTAATGCACTTTATCGCTTGAACTACGTATTTACATAGCACAAAAGGGTAACCTCACAGTTCTCCATTATGAAATGTAAATAAACAAAATTATCACAGAAAAAGATGATGTGCGTTACGGATAAATACAATTTTAAACGTGATTATTTTGGATAAATTCTAGTGTCCGATACCACCCGTCGGCTTTGACCAATGACGTCATACGTAAGGCAAAGATGCTGCAATGGACAATCTATGAATGTAACGGATCATACTCTTAAACAAACGAATGTAGCATGCCATAAAATAATACATTTAGTACGATTATTATTTACGCGCGAATATCATTTAAACGAGTTGAAGATGACTGAAATAAATAAGAACACGAGAGCAATTAGGAGTGCATAGTTTGTATTTTCCACATGTACTGCAAAATCGATATAAATAATAAACGCTCGAATTGTTGGAATCGGTAACTAGAAGCAACCTGTGTGGGAGGTCATTTCTAGTTACCGATTCCAATATTACTGTTTGTTACACAAAATCTTATTACATATCAGAAACGTGCCTAAAAAGTGATCTTGTTTGTGAACTACAGAATTCAACTAGACTTTAAAAAAATGAAAATGTTTACATACATTACTGTACGCGCAAAGAAATAAAACGCAAAAATGACCAGACCTTGCAACCGATAACTATGCCACACGAAAGTCACTCCAGCTGCAGTAGCTCCCAATAACACTCAGTAAAATTGATACACCAGGAGTGACAGTAAAAATAAGAGAAGTGTAGCAGAAACATCGAAAAGGAAAACATAAATGTGACTACATAAAATGTAACTTACCGCAAATTAACATCCAAAGCAGTCAAAGATCGAGGCTGACAAGAACGAAATAAGGACATAACAAGAAATAATAATGTTAGGTCAAACTGTAACCAAAGAAGCAAAATCCAGAATAACTAATGAAAAAAATAATAACAAATACAAACTGCCAGGCACGAACGAGGTACCACGCAAATCAATTCTTCCCTACCATCCGCCCTCAACCAGAATCAAAATTTTAAAATAGTAAAAAAAAAATGACACCAAGAGTCAATAACATAAACCCTCCGGAAATGACACAACAGTACCCCTCGGCCCACCATTGTAACCAGAAAATATTAAAACGACAAAAAAACCTCCCTTCAGAGAAACCAACAAAAGTAGCATGGGCACAATACAGTAACATAAAAAGAATCATCCACAACGAACAGCGTCAAAAATCAAGACCTTATAAATCAAGACTAGTTATAAATCACGAGTACTTTCATTAACAAAAGATGCCGCAAACAAATTACTAGATGAAAACAAAACAACCTACAACCTATTTTTAATATACGCACGTAACGAGGAAATCCAGAGAAATCATTTAATGTTCATCGACAGCAATCAGCGACAAAAACAAAAAACATCACAAATTACGTCATTGGTCAAAGCCGACGGGTGGTATCGGACACTAGAATTGACCCAGTATTTTGATTACTGAACCACATTTGCAAGGCACAATTGATCCTAAAATTCGATATTTCCAGGTGTATATTGTCTGAATCACTCTTCACAATACATTTGGCTCATATGTTGGCAACAGTGATATAACTTGCATGTTTATCAACGATTTCATGCTGAGTTTTGCACCGCAGCTTAAAGAAAGCAGGAGTTGTATGTATTATCTATCAAAATACGTAGAACTGTTTCCTAGAAGAATACAAAACACTCATGGAATATGATATGCCTCAGAGCTTAAAGAGAACTTGTCAGTGAGAATACGTTGATGTTTGTACTAAAGTAAGAAGTGTTATTTCCACAGCTAAAACGTCTGCATTACTTGCCAAAACTAATCTTAGTTCATCTAAAACAAATATTAAAGTCATCTAAACATCATACTGACCCCCAAACAAAGGAATCAACTACATCTCCCACTGGACAATTATAACAAATTGGCTCATGTATTACTACGTTCCAGCAAAAGAGTAAAAGATTATCCCTGTGTGTCAATAGACCGTTCTCTTCGAGGTAATTCGTAATTTTCGAACACAATACACGTTCCAAAATCCTGCTGCATACCGACGTTAATGATACAAGCATGTAATTTTTCCTGCATATCGTTTAAAATTTAGTCATCAGGTATTTGAGAGATTTAGTTAATCGTTCAGATTTCAAGACGACGGGCAGCATTCGACCTGTAATGGAATGTAGGGAGGAATCCGGATTCCTTCGCTTGCTCGGTGTACGTTGCGGACAAGAGCCCTCGGAAAAGCCCTCTCGTTGCCTCCGAAGAAACATGTCCGACCTTGGCGGCGGGCGGCCGCTCACCGTGTCCTGGAGCGGGCACAAGCCTCCGCCTGCAGTATTGCCGAGGCGCAGGAAAAACTATTAGGCCGGCGGCTGTTTTACAGAGCGGGCTGCCAATATTGTGGTGGGCACGTTCCGCAAGGGACCAGACAACGCCGCCAGACAATAGCCCGCCCACGCTGAAGAATTTCCGCACGTCTCAAAGGGGCGAGGCGCCGGTCTGCTCTCCGAAATAAAAACACCTCTGCCGCGCTGCTACTTCTGAGGTGCGCCACCTGTAAACTGTCGATTGGCAGCTATCGCGCGCAATTTCGCTTGAAGCTCAGCGGTTTCGAATATTCGTACTGCAGCGATGGTATTTCTATTGGTCACTGAGGATGGTGTACTGAACTACGTAACATCAGTATTTACTTACACTACTGGACATTAAAATTGCTACGCCATGAAGATGACGTGCTACAGACGCGAAATTTAACGCACAGGAAGAAGATGTTGTGATACGCAAATGATTAGCTTTACAGAGCATCCACAGATGGTTGGCGCCGGTGGCGACACCTACAAAGTCCTGACATGAGGAAAGTTTCCAGCCGATTTCTCATACACAAACAGCAGTTGACGGGTGGCGTTACCTGGTGAAAGGTTGTTGTGATGCCTCGTGTAAGGAAGAGAAATGCGTAGCATCACGTTTCCGACTTCGATAAAGGCCGGATTGTAGCCTATGGCGATTGCGGTTTATCATATCGCGACTTTGCTCCTCGCGTTGGTCGAGATCCAATGACTGTTAGCAGAATATGGAATCAGTGGGTTCAGGAGGGTAATACGGAACGCCGTCTTGGATTCCAACGGCCTCGTATCACTAGCAGTCGAGATGACAGGCATCTTATCTGCATGGCTGTAACGGATCGTGCAGCCACGTCTCGATCCCTGAGTCAACACATGGGGACGTTTGCAAGACAACAACCATCTGCACGAACAGTTCGACGACGTTTGCAGCAGCATGGACTATCAGCTGGGAAACCATGGCTGGGGTTACCCTTGACGCTGCAATGGCGTACTCAACGACGAACCTGGGTGCACGAATGGCAAAACGTCATTTATTCGGATGAATCCAGGTTCTGTTTACAGCATCATGATGGTCGCATCCGTGTTTGGCGACATCGCGGTGAACGCACATTGGAAGCGTGTATTCCTCTTCCTCATACAGGCGTATCACCCGGTGTGATGGTATGGGGTCCCATTGGTTACACGTCTCCGTCACCTCTTGTTCGCATTGACGGCACTTTGAACAGTGAACGTTACATTTCAGATGTGTTACGACCCGTGGCTCTTCCCTTCATTCGATCCCTGCGAAACCCTACACTTCAGGAGGACCGCATGTTGCAGGTCCTGTACGGTCCTTTCTGGATACAGAAAATGTTCGACTGCTGCCCTGGCCAGCACATTATCCAGATCTCTCACCACTTGAAAACGTCTGGTCAATGGTGGCCGAGCAACTGGCTCGTCACAATACACCAGACACTACTCTTGATTAACTGTGGTATCGTGTTGAAGCTGCATGGGCAGCTGTACCTGTACACGCCATCCAAGCTCTGTTTGACTCAATGCCCTGGCGTATCAGGGCCGTTATTACGGCCAGAGGTGGTTGTTCTGGGTACTGATTTCTCAGGATCTCTGCACCCAAATTGCGTGAAAATGTAATCACATGTCAGTTCTAGTATAATATATCTGTCCAATGAATACTCCTTTATCATATGCATATCTTCTTGGTGTAGCAATTTTAATGGCCAGTAGTGTATTATAGCTATAATTATAACATTTAGGTTGGTTAGTACCTCCAAGTATATGTTGTAAGTGGAAGCCAGTAATGCTACGGCGTAAAGTCAACCGCCGGCACGCCAGTCGGGGACAAAAGAGAAGAGATGGCTGTGAGAAGAAGTCAGCCAATAGCACGCTGAACAGACATCCCTCCAGGACGACAACGTGACAGCAGCGGCCCCTATGTAAAGAGGACATAAGCAGCGCGACCGACTGCTGACGGGGCCCAGTTCAATAGCAGCTTCACTTTAGCAAGTTCTATAGCCGACCTCGGGGAAGATCAGTTTGGATTCTGTAGAAATGTTGGAACACGTGAGGCAATACTGACCTTACGACTTATCTTAAAAGAAAGATTAAGAAAAGGCAAACCTACGTTTCTACACGCCTGGAAATGGAAAAAAGAACACATTGACACCGGTGTGTCTGACCCACCATACTTGCTCCGGACACTACGAGAGGTCTGTACAAGCAATGATCACACGCACGGCACAGCGGCCACACCAGGAACCGCGGTGTTGGCCGTCGAATGGCGCTAGCTGCGCAGCATTTGTGCACCGCCGCCGTCAGTGTCAGCCAGTTTGCCGTGGCATACGGAGCTCCATCGCAGTCTTTAACACTGGTAGCATGCCGCGACAGCGTGGACGTGAACCGTATGTGCAGTTGACGGACTTTGAGCGAGGGCGTATAGTGGGCATGCGGGAGGCCGGGTGGACGTACCGCCGAATTGCTCAACACGTGGGGCGTGAGGTCTCCACAGTACATCGATGTTGTCGCCAGTGGTCGGCGGAAGGTGCACGTGCCCGTCGACCTGGGACCGGACCGCAGCGACGCACGGATGCACGCCAAGACCGTAGGATCCTACGCAGTGCCGTAGGGGACCGCACCGCCACTTCCCAGCAAATTAGGGACACTGTTGCTCCTGGGGTATCGGCGAGGACCATTCGCAACCGTCTCCATGAAGCTGGGCTACGGTCGCGCACACCGTTAGGCCGTCTTCCGCTCACGCCCCAACATCGTGCAGCCCGCCTCCAGTGGTGTCGCGACAGGCGTGAATGGAGGGACGAATGGAGACGTGTCTTCAGCGATGAGAGTCGCTTCTGCCTTGGTGCCAATGATGGTCGTATGCGTGTTTGGCGCCGTGCAGGTGAGCGCCACAATCAGGACTGCATACGACCGAGGCACACAGGGCCAACACCCGGCATCATGGTGTGGGGAGCGATCTCCTACACTGGCCGTACACCACTGGTGATCGTCGAGGGGACACTGAATAGTGCACGGTACATCCAAACCGTCATCGAACCCATCGTTCTACCATTCCTAGACCGGCAAGGGAACTTGCTGTTCCAACAGGACAATGCACGTCCGCATGTATCCCGTGCCACCCAACGTGCTCTAGAAGGTGTAAGTCAACTACCCGGCCAGCAAGATCTCCGGATCTGTCCCCCATTGAGCGTGTTTGGGACTGGATGAAGCGTCGTCTCACGCGGTCTGCACGTCCAGCACGAACGCTGGTCCAACTGAGGCGCCAGGTGGAAATGGCATGGCAAGCCGTTCCACAGGACTACATCCAGCATCTCTACGATCGTCTCCATGGGAGAATAGCAGCCTGCATTGCTGCGAAAGGTGGATATACACTGTACTAGTGCCGACGTTGTGCATGCTCTGTTGCCTGTGTCTATGTGCCTGTGGTTCTGTCAGTGTGATCATGTGATGTATATGACCCCAGGAATGTGTCAATAAAGTTTCCCCTTCCTGGGACAATGAATTCACGGTGTTCTTATTTCAATTTCCAGGAGTGTAGCAATTGTAGACTTAGAGAAAGCTTTTGACAATGTTAACTGGAATACTCTCTTTCAAATTCTGAAGGTGACAGGGGTAAAATACAGGGAGCGAAAGGCTATTTACAATTTGTACAGAAACTAGATGGCAGTTATAAGAGTCGAGGGGCATGAAAGGGAAGCAGTGGTTGGGAAAGGAGTGAGACAGGGTTGTAGCCTTTCCCCGATGTTATTCAATCTGTATATTGAGCACGCAGTAAAGGAAACAAAGGAAAAATTCGGAGTAGGTATTAAAATTCATGGAGAAGAAATAAAAACTTTGAGGTTCGCCGATGACATTGTAATTCTGTCAGAGACAGCAAAGGACTTGGAAGAGCAGTTGAACGGAATGGACAGTGTCTTGAAAGGAGGATATAAGATGAACATCAACAAAAGCAAAACGAGGATAATGGAATGTAGTCAAATTAAGTCGGGTGATGCTGAGGGAATTAGATTAGGAAATGAGACACTTAAAGTAGTAAAGGAGTTTTGCTATTTAGGGAGTAAAATAACCGATGATGGTCGAAGTAGAGAGGATATAAAATGTAAACTGGCAATGGCAAGGAAAGCGTTTCTGAAGAAGAGAAATTTGTTAACATCGAGTATAGATTTAAGTGTCAGGAAGTCGTTTCTGAAAGTATTTGTATGGAGTGTAGCCATGTATGGAAGTGAAACATGGACGATAACTAGTTTGGACAAGAAGAGAATAGAAGCTTTCGAAATGTGGTGCTACAGAAGAATGCTGAAGATAAGGTGGGTAGATCATGTAACTAATGAGGAGGTATTGAATAGGATTGGTGAGAAGAGAAGTTTGTGGCACAACTTGACTAGAAGAAGGGATCGGTTGGTAGGACATGTTTTGAGGCATCGAGGGATCACAAATTTAGCATTGGAGGGCACCGTGGAGGGTAAAAATCGTAGAAGGAGACCAAGAGATGAATACACTAAGCAGATTCAGAAGGATGTAGGTTGCAGTAGGTACTGGGAGATGAAGAAGCTTGCACAGGGTAGAGTAGCATGGAGAGTTGCATCAAACCAGTCTCTGGACTGAAGACCACAACAACAACATAGCAGCGTCAACGCTAATTACTTCCCTTGTACTCTCTATGTAGCTCAGACTTCGGATTGTCTATACTGAAGAAGATTGATTATTTCGTATGTCTGCCTTTGTTTGCGACACATCCATGTACTTGTCAAATATAAGTATTGTATCTTTTCATATTGTAGTAAAACTCATTAATACGACTTGTTTGATTGTTCGTCTAGCGAATATGCAAGCTTCCTAGACACTTCATATTTTGCAACGAGTTGTAGGGACGAATACCAACGCGACAACCTGTCCATGTTTCGCACTGTAATATCCACGACACTATGTTCCAGCTACAAAATATTAAAATGAACTAAGTGTACAAACTTCAACAAATATTATCAATACTATGTATAAAAAGGCTCTATCGTGTAAAAATGACGATAATTATTTCATTATTTTTGTAATAATTTAATTTCTGTGTGAATTAAAACTACTATCAGAGAACTACACTCATAGACAACGGCAATTAAAATCTTTTTTGTTATCCGTGATAATTGTGGCTCAGTTGTTCTTCCTGCGCTAACCGATCGACTTTTCGGACGTGAGACGTGTGAGGTCAGTAAAGAGAAAACCTTTAACGATATTGTTAATTATTATTTGAAAAATATAGTCGCTGTTGTCTAGACGTGGATTTGTATTTATTTCAATTGTAATCCAATCTAATTAATGTTTTTAAGCGTTAATTTTGAGCTCCGCAATTAGGAGCGCAGCCGTTACCGCTAGTATATTACAGCGCAATTTACTAGTAGCTGGTATAAAAAATATGAGGTAATTTCATTTAAAATTATTAGTGAATAATTTTAAATGGTAAAGAGTAGAAAGCAATAGGTTTAAAGAATTTTATCTAAATATATTAACTTGATATAAAAAGGAGTCGAGAATAACAATAGTGAAATTGACTATCGTCTGTCTGCCGCCATCTTAGCAAAATTATCTCCACGGCAGTTTTGAATCGAGAATTTTAACAAACATAAATGTAGTTAGATATAAATGAATGGAAATAAATGTGCACCGCTGGTCCCGAATCTGCTTTAAAAGACAGAATTCAAGTCAAATTGAATCTTTAAAAATAGTGCTCACAGCACGCTACGTAATATCAATTTCCTATTTGCTGATGCATGAAGCCTAATTATTTCGGACGATTTACGTGAAATATTTTAATAGCAGACATACGTCAGTGTTGTGCGCGGGTAGTATTTTGTGATAAATATTCCTTTTGCTAGAGAAAAGTGCTTCCATCTTAACTAACAGTTGTGTAAAATCTGATAAATGATATGCAATTTAGTCCCACTCACACGACTTTACAGAAAACATTTCTACACAACGTCAGGTGGAGATTTCTTTAGCGGAGTGACAAATATTAGACGTGATAATCATTTTTGAGATCAAACGATTTGTTACGCTGCCAATAGGTAACTGGTGTTATGTTTTTTGATCTACCTGAAACATTATTTTTAAGTAATTAAAGTCACGAAATACTATAAACTGGTTCCGCCACAGCACCCAGAGCCTGGCTGCCACAAGTTTGTTTTGTCGTGGGCTTCCATGTTTTGCTGGCGCCTTAATTCCGCCTTGCCTTTCTTTGCAGGGGTGTGTTTACCTGTTTTAACAGGGTCTTTTATAGTTTTTTTCTACTCAATGTTTTCAGGTTGACGCTGCAGCAATTTTCTTTACTTGTTTACTTATTTTTATTGCTTGCTTTATATGTTTACTGCATTCGCCTTTTCCAAAATGAGCAACCCACCTCTTCCGCTCCCTGCTCAGGCGCCACAGCTGCAAGTGAGAGATGCAACGAAGCTAACACAGATGTTTCAGTTTCAGACGCAGCACATTGCCACCCTCCTCAATATGGTACAGCAGCTACTGGCAAGCGCTGCGCGCCCAACAGAACAACGAGCAATACCTGTAGCTTGGAGTGCTATACCGCCTTTTCGCCAGTTTAATGAAAAAGAAGAGGAATGGCACGTGTGGCTGCAACACTATGAAGCCCACATCATTGTTCGCCAAGTGTCAGGTACTGTGAAACTACATTACTTTTCGACGACGGTAGTAAGTGCAGTTTTTCGCCTCTTTCAGAAATTATTCCCTAACGCCACTCCGAATGAACTTTCCTATGATCAGGTTGTAGATTCTCTAACTATTATGACCAACAAATGAATGTAGTAGCACCTAGGTACCAATTCTTTCGTTTCAAGAAACGGTCAGAACTAACTTATCGCAAGTGGGTAACAGATTTGCAGGTCATGACGAGGAAATGCAAATTCAAATGTACTTGTGGTGCTTTATATTCAGATGGTATGTTGCGTGCCGGCCAATGTGGCCGAGCGGTTCTAGGCGCTTCAGTCTGGAACCGCGCGGCTGATACGGTCACAGGTTCGAATCCTGCCTCGGGCATGGATGTGTGTGATGTCCTTAGGTTAGTTAGGTTTAAGTAGTTCTAAGTTCTAGGGGACTGATGACATCAGAGGTTAAGTCCCATAGTGCTCAGAGCCGTTTTGGTATGTTGCGTGATACGATCGTGTACAATGTAACTGATGCCAGCTTTCGACAACAGATTTTGAAACAATCAGATCCATCATTTCGTCACGTAGTACAAATTCTAGATCAGTACGATTCAGTTGCCGTTGCAGCTGATAAATTTCAGCAGCCACCAATTTGTCGGGTTGCGTTGTACCTTGCTCACGAGTGGTCCAATAGGCAGCAACAACACACATGCGCCGAGATGTGTAAACAGTTCTCTAAACAGGCGACCAGAATTAAGTCATGCCCTCGGTGCTATTCACAGCACAAATGTCGACTGCCCGTCCCTACAGGCACAGTGTTATGCTTGTGACAAGTAAGGTCACGTACAATCCATATGTTTGCAACAGAACAAACATAAGAATTCTGTCCACTCACAAAAGTAGAGTCACAAATCAATGTATTCAAAGCCTGCTGCTGGCATTAGAAAAACTAGAAAACAAACAGTTTCTTCAATGGTACGCCAGTCCAACAAACTTTTTTACATTTGCATCTTAGTGGAGAATGTGTGAAATTTCAGTTAGCCACGGGTTCCTCTGTTACATTGCTGAATCGTAAAGAACTGCTAGGCTCCCAACGCCTGTCTAAAACTGGCACGCACCTGACGGCTTATAATGGACAAGACATTCCCGTTCTCGGAAAATGTACTTTGCCTGCCATGTATCGCACGCATACGCAAACTGTGATTTTCACTATGCTACAACCATGCAACTGTGAGAACATATTTGGCCTTGAATTGTTTGGTTTTCAAATTCAGGACAATGTAATGTCAGTGACTGCATTCAGTTTCAAAGACAGTGTAGTTCGCTTGCTGAAAGAATTCCCAGAACAATTTTCTGAAGGTTTAGGCAAGGCTAGTACTTTTGTTGCACATATTACCGTGAAAGACAATGCTCAGCCGAAATTTTTCCGGGCCAAATCTGTTCCCATTGCATTACGGGACAAAGAGGTTGCTGAACTTAAAGAATTGCTCGATAGCGTAGCTACTGCGCCCATAACAGCTAGTGAACGGGCCAGAACACTGGTTTTGATCCGTCGCGCGGGATTAGCCGAGCGGTCTGCTATGCTGCAGCCATGGACTGTGTGGCTGTTCCCTGTGAAGGTTCTTGTCCTCCCACGGGCATGGGTGTGTAAGTGTTAAGACAAGGTCATGCGTTGGACTCTACTTAAAATCTGAATTTCAATAGGGTTGGCAGAATTAAGTATGAAATATGGGTGCTGTAGGTCGCACATTTATAGTGAGCATGGCTTTCATCTCACTATGGAATGAAACTAAAGGTCACAAGAAAATCCTGTTTATTTGTAATGCGCATTGGCCTGATTCCGAACATTGAATAGATATATTCATCTTTTGGATTTGCAGCTCTTGTGTTTTTCCGCGTTCGCAGTTAAAGTTATTGGATATAGGCTCCGCATTATATGCTAAGCACTGTTTTATCTTGTTAGCCAAACATGTGTCGACATCTCTGTGCCATCATTAGTGAATTTTGTTTATTGAGAAATTGTATAAAGTGTACATATTTTATGGTGTAGCTGATCTAACAAATTGCGGCCTAAAGACAGATTTTGTTCGTTTTGTTTTCTTACCCTTATTTTGTATCATAAGGTTTGCAGGACCTCCAGTTCCGTTGCCGAAGTGCGTACTTTTTGGATGGGTTTGAGCGGCCACGGAACCCAGCAGGTGGCTAGCTTTGTCGTGGGCAAAGTGTCATGCAAGACATCAAAATATGATCCACAGCTGATTGTAACTTTTTTCAGTATCGTCTCAATTGAGGTACGCAACCATTAGAGCCTCCTAGTCCACTGAGATTCCCGGGTACTCACAGTGAGATGGTCTGTCATTTGGTTCTTCGTCATTTAGATTTATCGGGCGACATTGGAAGCGGCTGGATCATCTACTCACTGTGTTATATGACGATACATGTTGCCAGTCGCTTCTACCAGTTATCCATGGATCGCTGCGACGGTGTTCTCCTTCAGACACAAAAAA
The DNA here is from genome assembly GCF_023864345.2 of Schistocerca serialis cubense. Taxonomy (NCBI): domain Eukaryota; kingdom Metazoa; phylum Arthropoda; class Insecta; order Orthoptera; family Acrididae; genus Schistocerca; species Schistocerca serialis. The sequence continues at coordinate 157,540,715 of NC_064645.1, forward strand.
AGACGTTTCTGCACGATACATGAGTAGTGCCATTTTGTTATGTGTCTTTCAGCTGAGTCCTCCAGCGTGGTCGCTAGCGTACAGAGTGGGGTGGAGCAGTGATCAGCACACGGGACTCGCCCCTCGGTAGGACGACGGTTCAAGCCCGCGTCCGGCCATCCTAATTCCCGCGATTTCCCTAAATCGCTACAGGCAAATGCCGGAATGGTTCCTTAGAAAAGGCACGTCCAACTGCCTTCCCTAATCCGATGTGACCGATGGCCCCCAAATCAAACTTCCTGGCAGATTACAACTGTGTACAGGATGGAGACTCGAACTCGGGACCTTTGCCTTTCGCGGGAAGTGCACTGCACATGCACATGTCACAGTCATCCGCGCGATACTTCATCACAGTTTTTGGAGGTTCAAAATGGTTCAAATGGCTCTAAGCACTATGGGGCTTAACATCTGAGATCATCAGTCCCCTAGAACTTAGAACTACTTCAACCTAACTAACCTAAGGACATCACACACTTCCATGCCCGAGTCAGGATTAGAACCTACGACCGTAGCAGCAGCGCGGTTCCGGACTGAAGCAGTTTGCAGGTAGGCAATGATAAACCATCTCCACTAGGACCTTGCCATAAAAGACGGTACACGGATACTTCATCGGCTTCTCAAGATTCACTCACTGAGTATGGCACGATTTACCCTTTGAGACAGCGTTGAACGCATTGGAAAGGGGAAGATACTGTAGTAAAAACATGTCCTGCAAAGATGATTGCGCACGACGGGAAATCGAGTGAACCCTTTATAATAGATGTCTGACACTGAAGTAACTCTTTGTACCACATTATATCCACACAAGGTAAAAGATTATATGTGTAATGCAAAGCAAAACGTGAATATGTCAAATATAATGCCAGATACCAGACGTTGCACCGATGTCAACAATAGTTTATACAAAATAATACTACTGGTTTGTCTTTATTTTGTCGTATCGTACAGAATGTATGACGTCATGTTTTAGTTGTTTATCTCACTGAAGTCATAATTCCGGAATACATACTCTTGAGCTAAGCGCCATGAAGCCAACTAATTCATTTCATTTCGGGAGCGCAGATATTAAATGAAAAGCGGTTAAAATTAATTCTGATGCGCAAAGTTAAAAGCAATTCGTATCAAATTTACCTGCACGTCAGTACAATTACTTTGCATCAACAAGGCGACAGCAATGTGAATCCGCCAACGTCTCGTTATAAGCGCGTCCCGGAAACTAAATTAAAATTTTCATATCATGGATAAATAAAACATACCTTTCTTTGCACGTTTTTTTCACGGAGGTCTGGCAGGGATTAACGTGGACGTGTAATCTAGACACTGCAAATATTGACGCGAAAGAATCTCTTCCAAAGAACGCCACTTCTTCCCATCGAAGTAAATGGTGTTAATTCTAGATACATTTTATTATCTTAACGAATATCAGAAACCTATTGACAACATTTCTCCGTTTCTACGAAAGTGATTCGAAAAGCACAATTTCCGATAGGAAATATTACTTCTTTGCATTACCATAACTAGGCACGTGTTCCCACAACATTCTTCTCTTACATTTTTTTCTCCTAGAACTCAGCAACATTGAGGACCCGTATTCCAGTGGTGGCGTCTCTGAAGACTAATCAAGCCTTCAGGGTCCTGCATTAGACCCTAGCCACTGACACCTTTGAATAAAAATCATTATCAGTTGCATCTGAATACTTCCGGTATAGAGAACCACGCTTTATCAAAAGGCTGGAGCAGCACACAGAGTTTTGGGACACCCTTTTGTCCTTGGGGAAGTTAACTGACCACAAAAACCGGAAGAATTAGCAATGATCAAAGACATAGGAATGCAGACGCAAGGATAACCACTAGATCAAAGGAACGTAATGTGTATCCACAGGACACCTGGATAGTAAGAATTATTCACCCAGTCGCATCTCTGGAAGGGGTCTGCTAACATGGAAGAAATCACGAGAAAAATGTTTAGTAATCAACGTTCTATGTGTCGGAATGTGAAATGTCAGAATTCTGAATTCGGTAGGGAGGTTGAAAATCTGTAAATAGAAATGAAAACGTTCCATCTAGATTCCCTATAACGGGTGTCAATGAAGTGAAATGGAAAGAAGATAAGGATTCCTCATCAGGCAAATATATAGTACAACAGCAGCAGAAAATGGTATAACGAGAGTAGGATCCGTTATTATTGTCTGACATTTTCAGGGAAGGGTAAAGCGACCTTGAGTAATCTCTTAAAATTTAAAAAATCTTTTTCTTTTCAAAAACCTTTTAACTACCTCGTTCGCTTACGTATACAGAAATTAAAGTATGATGACTAGACATTTGGAAAGAAAGATTTTATAAATTTTAAGGTATTTGTTAAGAATGGGAATGCAGGCAGAGATAGAATTACTGTGAACAGTTCAGTGGTAGGGTTATTCTCATTAGAATCTACAGCAAACCAAGCAATAATTGGCTAAGCAATAGATGGGACAGTTACGGTAACACAGGAGCTTGGTAGTGGGAATGAGAGAGCACAAAGGCTTCTGGATGACTTCATCGTAAGAAAGAGATTACAGAATCAGTTTTAGTGGAGACTAGTAGTCCTCTTCATATAAAGTGACACGATGTGCCATCCGTAAGTCATGCTGATGGCACCGCAGAGTGTCTGCCATCCTAAATGTTATATTGGCATGCTCGCTGCAACGAAAATGGGTCACGTTAAATGTTTAATTTCATTCAAGTTCTTTCATTGCCAGTTCCATGCGACTACGTTTGGATGATAGTGTGGCTGGCTCATAATTAACGTATCATCGGGACAGAGGAAGGAATAATACACTATGGGGAAGAACGTCATTTCCCCACCCTGCATCAGAGCGTTTTTTCGAGAGTAACAAAGAGGTGCCTTGCGTGAGGAAGACAGGAGAGTCTAAGGAAGATCTCTCCTCCACCACCTGAAATAACATGTTACTTTGGGAGTCAGAAATAGTGGCCAAACCCCGAACGAAAGACGAGAAAACCATTGGCATGTTTAAATTCTAATGTAAACATCTATCCTATAATTCAAGCCAATTTTGAACTCGAAAAAAAAAAATGCAGAAACGGAAAGGAACAGAAAAACGTGTACCCCAGAACGGCCCATGACTGGAGTGTTTCGAATTGCACCGAACGTCTCCCTCGCTGCCTGCCACCAAGTGCTATTTGAAGGGAGGTGGAGTTAGCAAAGTGTGACGGAGCATCGCGTGGTCGTAAGCCTTATGATGTTTCACCATTTCAGAATCTAATGAGATTGCACACTCTCGCCTTGTTCACTAAAATAACACTCGCGCTTGAGTGATGGCTGTAGACGACAGAGAAAGGGATAGATTCAGATCAGAACAGAGAAGTTACAACACACGTGAGGGACTATAATAGGCCACTTTCAAATTTAACACGTTTTGCTTTCCCCATTTCTAACGACTGCAGAATAATCTAATTTTTGCTGGCCAGCTGGGGGCAGAATATACTAGGTGAGTAGCGAATAGAGAGGACTGACGGACGAAAGAAATAGAGGCAGTGCTGAGACGTCTGACAACCGAGTGTGCGACGTCTCCCTCTGTTCTTAGGAGTACCAATTTTAGGCCATGTTAGACCGCGTTCCCGCCATTTACGCTCCTGACCATTAAAATTGCTACACCACGATGATGACGTGCTACAGACGCGAAATTTTACCGACAGGAAGGAGATGCTGTGATATGCAAATGATTAGCTTTTCAGAGCATTCACACAAGGTTGGCGCCGGTGGCGACACCTACAACGTGCTGACATGAGGCAAGTTTCCAACAGATTTCTCATACACAAACAGCAGTTGACCGGCGTTGCCTGGTGAAACGTTGTTGTGATGCTATGTGTACGGAGCAGAATTGCGTACCATCACGTTTCCCACTTTGATAAATGTCGGATTGTAGCCTATTGCGAATGCGGTTTATCGTATCGTGAGATTGCTGCTCGCATTGATCGAGATTCAAAGACTGTCAGCAGAATATGGAATCGGTGGGTTCAGGAGGGTAATACGGAACGCCGTGCTGGATCCAAACGGCCTCGTATCACTAGCAGTGGAGATGACAGGCATCTTATCGGCATGACTCCAACGGATCCTGCAGCCACGTCTTGATCCCTGAGTCAGCAGATGAGGACGTTTGCAAGACAACAACCATCTGTACGAACAGTTCGACGACGTTTGCAGCAGCATAGACCATCAGCTCGGAGACCATGGCTGCGGTTACCCTTGACGCTGCATGACAGTCTCCTGAGCGCCTGCGATGGTGTTCTCAACGACGAATCCGGGTGCACGAATGACAAATTTTCCGATGAATCCAGGTTCTGTTTACAGCATCATGACGGTCGCAATCCGTGTTTAGCGACATCGCGGTGAACGCACATTGGATGCGTGTATTCGTCATCGTCATACTGGCGATTCTCCCGGCGTGATGGTATGGGGTGCCATTGGTTACACGTCTCAGTCACCTCTTGTTCGCATTGACGGCAATTTGAGTAGTGGACGTTACATTTCAAATGTGTTACGACCCGTGGCGCTACCCTTCATTCGATCCCTGGGAAACCCTACATTTCAGCAGGATAATGCACGACCGCATGTTGCAGGCACTGTACGGGCCTTTCTGGATACAGTCAATGTTCGAATGCTCCCTGGCCAGCACATTCTCCAGATCTATCAACAATTGAAAACGTCTGGTCAATGGTGGCCGAGCAACTGGCTCGTCACATTACGCCAGTCACTACTCTTGATGAACTGTGGTATCGGGTTGAAGCTGCATGGGCGGCTGTACCTGTACACGCCATCCAAGCTCTGTTTTACTCAATGCCCAGGCGCATCAAGGCCATTATTACGGCCAGAGGTGGTTGTTCTAGGTACTGATTTCTCAGGATCTATGCAGCCAAATTGCGTGAAAATGTTGCAGGTCCTGTACGGGCCTTTCAGTATACGGAAAATGTTCGACTGCTCCCTGACCAGCACATTCTCTAGATCTCTCACCAATTGAAAACGTCTGGTCAATGATGGCCGAGCAACTGGCTCGTCACAATACTCCAGTCACTACTCTAGACGAACTGTGGTATCGTGTTGAAGCTGCATGGGCCGCTGTACCTGTACACGCCATCCAAGCTCTGTTTGACTCAATGCCCAGGCGCATCAAGGCCGTTATCACGACCAGAGGTGGTTGTTCTGGGTACTGATTTCTCAGGACCTATGCACCCAAATTACGTGAAAATGTTGCAGGTTCTGTATGGGCCTTTCTTGATGCAGAAAATGTTCGACTGCTCCCTGGCCAGCACATTCTCCAGATCTCTCACCAATTGAAAACGTCTGGTCAATGGTGGCCAATGAATATCCGTTTATCTTCTGCACTTCTTCTTGGTGTAGCAATTTTAATGCCCAGTAGTGTAGATTATGTTGTAACCTCCCCACAAAAATTTTACAAGACAGTAATATTATTTATGAATGCCAATGGACATTGCGCTAAGTGTAACCTCTCCACTGAAATTTTAAAGACAGAAATAATAAATGAATAGGAGCCAAACGTAACCTCCCTAGCAATTAAATTTAATGACAATAAAAGTGAGAATCGCAATCTGACTCAAGTATAAGTTCTTCATAAAAAATTAAAGTCCATTCAGTGATAAGAAAATCTCAGTGATAATAATGATTCAATTAAACCGAAATATCGGTCTTTGGCCCTGTGCAAAAAAATCAAAATTAAATTCTTACCTCAGTGCAACACCTAGTCAAATTTCTGCTCTTGTTGTTGCGCACCGCTTGGAGGAACTGCATTGCAAATAATAATATTCCTTTTTTTTCCTTTTTTTTGTAATCTAATTGAAAACTGAAACTTTTGTTTAGGGGAAGTGGAACGAAATAGTTACTTCAATTAAATGAAAATTTTATGTAAAATTGTTTTTGAAATCAAAGTTATTATTGGAGGCACTTGTTGAAAATTAGTTACAATAATTAAACTTTACATTATCCGATGATTATCTTAATTAACAGTATACCTCATTCAGCATCTTGACCAGTGTTGTCGCCAGACCACATCACGCAATCCCACTGGACTGCTACCACTGACCGACCACTCTGCATGACGACTACTGGCATACCGCACGCCACTGAACAGAGCTACTGCTCGCGACGACTACTGACAGAGTACTGCCCTCAACTAGACAGAGCTACAGACTCGCAACGACTAACCGACAGACTGAGAACCGCTCGCAACACTCGCGCGGTCAAGCGCATACTCTCTGGTCACAGATGCTACAATGCCTCGCCATCGCTGCTATGTTACATACGTGTTTCATAATCCTCCACTGGGGGGGCAAAAATTTGGCAGCGATGGTGAGTCATTTGGACTTGCCAAGCGCGGCAAAATTTTTCTTTAATTAACAAAATTCTACAACTTACAGAATATTTAAATGTTGTGCACACGCACTAAGTACAAAATATATCAGACAAAGACAAAATGTGAGTACAAAACATAGTAGCAAATCAGAAAAAATGTATATACAAATTATTTGACAGATAACAAAGTGCACAAGCACTGAAAAAAATTCTTTAGCATATTCAGAACAAATAAACAGACTGGCAAAAAATATTATGTTGACAAGTGACATGAGTGCACATGCATTGCAGTTGAGAACATATCAGTAATTGATGAAATGTATGTACAATTAGTAACAAATGACATAAGTGCATACACATTAAAGTATTGAATATACAGAATAGTAGAAATCATATTGAAAAATGAGAAAAGTGTACAGGCACTGAAGTTCAGTAGAAAACATATTAACACCTAACAGAAGTGCACATGCACTGTAGTTCAGAAAATAAAAAATGTATATACAATATAAAAGACAAAAGTGCACATATACTGTACTTCAGAACAAATCAAAAAAAATGTCTTTAGCATTTTGGCAATAAATAAACATAATAGCAAAAAATATCATGTCGACCAGTGACATAAGTGTACTCGCACTGGAGTTTAGCGAATCGAAAAAAAATGTATAACCCATGAACATAAATAATGTTAGCAAAAAATGATTTTCACTATGTGACAAGAATTAGGATAGGAAAGGGAAGGATTGCATCATGGTTGTAGCACTTTAGATTGCACACAGCTGTTCTGAAAGTCCATGTCTTTCCACAGAAGTGCAACACCAAGTGACACAACTTGAAGTTCTTTTCCCCTCAGAATTTATCAGTGTAGCCAAGACACTGAACTGTCGTAGTAATATTCCATTTTTTTTTATTTTGGCAGTATATTAGGTACACCAAACAGTGGGACCATAATAACGTCTTCATCGCTCACGGTGGTGGACAGCATGTCTTGTCAACACCACGCTCTTACACGGCACATCAACGTAGAATTAGTGCAAAACCAAATATAGTGCTCCATGATCACTAGGATAACAGGACAAATGGACATCGCAGTAATTCAGGGTAGTTAGCTCATGAGGTGAAGGACATTAAGTCACATAATATTGTCAATTACAGTAGTAGTTTGCGGCATTCATGGCCCAGTTATTGAACATTTCTGTATCATGTATGTAGTATTACAGAAAAATGTTCATTAATTGTTTTACATAGAATCAGTAATCTTCTTTTCCTAGTTACAAAGCATTATTATATAATCGCATTCTTTTCCAGTTACAAAGTATAGCATAGTTAATTAATCATTTGTCATTCCAATATAGTATTAATCATTAACCTTCTCCTAATTACAAAGCATCATGAAACAATCGCTTTCTTTTCCAGTTACAAAGTATGGCATAGTTAATTAATCATGTCATTCCAATATAGTATTAATCATTAACCTTCTAATTACAAAGCATTATGAAACAATCGCATTAATTTCCAGTTATAAAGCATAGCATAATTAATTAATCATTTGTCTTCCAATAGTAATAATCATTAGTTTTTTCCTAATTACAAAGCATTATTAAACAATAGCATAGTTAATTAATTATGTGTCATTCCAATCTAGTAAGAATCATTAGCCTTCTTCTAATTACAAAGCATTATTAAACAGTCACATTCATTTCCAATTACGAAGTATGAACATTGAAAACAAGAGCTAATTAATGGCATAATTAATAACAATTCATTAAGTGACACTAATTATTGGCACTCAGTGGCCATCAGGTATCGAATAGTATAAAGCATTGTTCCTCATTCATTATTATTCAGATCATTATGAAGTCATTATTAAAAATCAGTTAATTATAGTCATAGCATTAATAATCATGGGGATTATAAGTAGTCTCATTACAATAACAGTGGCAATTACTAGCCAGTTACTAAGCACTATTTTATATATATGTGTATTTTTGTTGTCTCATTAAGAAGTCACTACTCAAGTGACATACTATTCAGAGCTAATCAGTATTATTCAGAATTTTCTCAAACTGGTATCACTATTTGGGACTGTTAATACATTTTTTTTTGTTAGCAATGCATTGCGTTGGGATCGATAATTAATTGCTGAGGCATAACACTTTTTGCTTTTGACCTATTGCTGCCAATGAGGATAGGTAACGTCATTCGTCATGAGTCAGCTGTAGCAAGGTTATGTAACAAGGCAGTATATGTGATTACATTTATAAATGGTAAACACAAATGGGTAAATAAAATAAAAAAGCAAGTACTAGAACAGGTATAATAAGTAACAGTTTTAGTAAGTATCATGACAAGCATCTCCTGGAAAAAATACAAAATGGATTATTGACCTGAAAGAAGAAACGCACACTATGCTGAAATGTAGTGAACTTCGAATTAACAAGTAGTGAAATGTGTATAAAATGTGTTCCATAGCTGTCCTTTCCAAAACTTTCCGTCATCCTACTATGCAATATAACACCTGCTGTCAAAACAAACTGCAACAAATACTTAAATAACTACATAGCATAAATATAAAACTCCAATATTATCCTCATCTGTAAAGAAAAAAACTTCATTACCAATCACTTCATTATCCATATTATCATAACTTCACTATTATCATCACCTGTAAATAAAAACTTCATTATTCATAATACCATATCCTTCATCATTATTCATCAGTATTCATTATCATCTGCAAAAAATCATTTCATTACTCATTATACAATTATTCCTTATCTCTAGCATATTTCATCACTAAAACTAAGATGTGTAGTTCAGTCTGACAGCCTGCATCAATCACCTTGTATTCTGAAAGAAAAAATTAGTTAAGACTGCTATTCTACGATGAGTACAGTATATTCTTGTTAATGCTTGTTAATCCTGATCCATTTACTCTTCCTCATAAAGTTATTGCATCTTCTTTCGTTTATTCCGTAGGTGAAATTCCCATTTCTGTTGAATTTATTTCTTACACGCATCATTTCTTTCTGAAATTGATGAACAGAGATTAATGTCTTGCATTTAAATCATATACCCATTAAATAATGACTGGTTTATGGTAACATAATTAACCATACAGCATAACATGACAGAAAACGTAATATGTCAAAGACATTGACAGTGTTCAGAGGCAAAATGTACAGATAATATCACAATGCAGCAGCAAAAATGTAAAACAGTCACGATGTTGAGATGTCATAAGGCAAAAAAAATGTCAAAGTCAACTGGTGTGTGTTATATCTTAACTATTTCACAGTGCATATAAACAAAACTGGAGTACAATCATATACACAAAAAAAGTGGAAAATGTGCACGGTCTGATGTGTAACGACAAGAAAAGCGACCTGCTAACCTTACCTTGCCGGGCACTTGCCAAGAAAAAATGCGATAATCATCAGTAATTAGTTAAGTGAAATAATTGCATTAATAAATGACATCATAGTGTGTTGAATCATAAAGTGTCTTCATTCAATAAACGGTTTAATGTTTGAGATATGGTGGTTGCCTTTCGATTTTTTGGTTCTCAAAGTTTCGACGTGTACAACATTGGGGTGAGGGATGCTGCGAATCCGATATGGACTTGCGTATAGAAGTTCAAATTTACTGCACTTACCTTTTAATTTACTGGATAAATAATGTGTACGTACTAATATTTTCTGTCCAACGTGAAAGTCTCGGCGTCTACAAACCTGTTTTTGCCGTCTTCTCCGGCGCTCTGCGGCACGTTTGATGTTGTTCAGCGCAATGTCAATTATTTCGTGGTGTCTTAGTCGACGACATTTGGGGAAGTTTACTAATTCTTATATTTTGTTTGGTGGTTCAACGTTTTTCAGTATAATAGACGGAGATAACATAGTGGATTCATTTGGAATGGAATTAATTACATCTTGGAATGAGAGTATGTGTGTATCCCAATCAATATGTCTTTTGTGACAGTATATTCGGCACAGTTTACCAATTTCTTTCATTAACCGTTCACAGGGGTTCGAAGAAGCGTGGTACTTGGATATATAAATCGGAGAAATGTTTCTAGCTCGTAACATGCGTGTCCATACGCTACTACGAAATTGAGATCCATTGTCAGAAATTACTTTCATCACATGCCCTACATGAAATAGAAAATGTTTTACAAATGCTTTCGAAACAGTTTTAGCAGTAGCTTTACGTAACGGAGTGAAAGTAACAAATTTTAAAGTGAGCTCAACAGCGACAAAGATGTAGCAAAAACCTCTGTTAGTTCTCGGAATCGGACCAAAAATATCTACTGCGGCCATGTGTCTTAATTTAACAGGTATAATGGGATATAATGGAGGAATATGTGAAGTGGTGTCTGATTTAGCTTTCTGGCAAATTTTACAAGACGCTAAAACTCGTCGTATACGTTTCTCCATGTTAGTAAAATAAGAGTTCTGTTTCAGTATAAGAAAACATTTTCGTGCTCCGTAATGTGCGTAACTTAAATGAGTGTACCAAATTAATTTGTTAACCAGTTCGTCAGGAATGCATAATAACCAATTGTTGCTGTCAGGATGAGAGCGGCGAAACAGAATGTCATTGCGTACAGTGTAGTGGTTCCTAATCGTAACATTTTTCCTATCTTGCCAAAGGTGTTTAATTTCTTTCCACACATTGTCCTTATTTTGCTCTTGCGCTATGTCCTGTAATGACGATGAAATAAAATTTTCAAATGCAACTTGCTGAATGTACATGACACTGAAATTTGTTTTGCAGAAGTTGGTTGCTACGTCTTGCTGATTGTTGCCGAGAGAACGCGATAGTGCGTCTGCTATAACATTTTGTGTGCCGGGAATGTGAACAATCGTAAAATTAAATTCTTGCAAATAAAGTTTCCATCTACTTAACCTGTCGTGAGTAAATTTAGCTGAAAGCAAAAATTGTATCGCTCTGTGGTCTGTGTAAACGGTGGTGTGTCTGCCATAAAGAAAGTGCCTAAATCTCGTAAAAGCCCATACAACACATAATGTTTCCAATTCTGTAACGGAATAATTTCGTTCAGCAGGTGACAGAATGCGACTTGCAAATGCGATGTTTTTGATTACTGTAGAGCCATCTTCTTCAATTTCCTGGAAAATATGTACGCCTAAAGCGGTGTTAGAACTGTCGGTGGCAATGGAAAAATTTCTAGTAAGATCGGGGTGCGATAAAAGTGGAGCATTCAACAAAGCATGCTTCAGGTTCATGAATTCAGAATGTGCTTGCTTATCCCAAGACCAAATAGTGTTTTTACCTGTTAATTGGCATAGTCTAGGCGTGTCTAAAGCGGAATAATGAATAAATTTACGAAAAAAGTTAATTAAGCCCAATAAACTGCGTAGTTGTTTCTTTGTCGTAGGAACAGTAATGTCACGTAGAGCTTGAAGTTTTTCCGGATCAGGTGCAATGCCTTCTGCTGAAATCACGTGTCCAAGAAATTTTATAGAAGTTTTGCCAAAGTGCGATTTACTAAGATTAACTGTGAGTCCTTGAGCATGAAAAGTTTGCAACAGTTGTTCAAGAATCATATTGCGTTCAGACCAGTTAGCTTCTGCGATAAGAATATCGTCTACATACGTCGTAATTCTGTCTTTAAGTTCTGTCGGAAGTATTGTGTTCAAAACGCGAATAAAAGCTGCAGAAGAAATAGTTAAGCCGAACGGTAATTTGCAAAATTGATAACAGTCGCCAAAACAGAGAAAAGCTGTATATTTTCTACAATTCGGATGAAGTTGAATTTGCCAAAATCCCGATTTCAAATCTAGTGTAGAATAAATAGCAGTACCGTGAAATTTCTGTTAAAGTTCCTCTAGTGTCTGTGGTCGATCAGTTTCATTAATAATAATGTCATTAATGTGACGTGAATCAAGTACGAGGCGAAGTGAGCCATCTTTTTTCTTAACAATATGCAACGGGTTTATGTACGGACTAACTGCTGGTTCTATAATTCCTTGATCAAGCATATCCTGCAATTCTTTTTTAACTTGTTCTCTGTGAATATATGGAATGGGATAATGCTTTGCTTTAAATGTATCGTGCTGTTTGACTTGAAATTCATACATAAAACCGGACATAGTACCAGGAACATTGTCAAAAACTGGAGCTTGCTGTAAGAGAATTTCGTGTAATTGCGTTCGTTCGTCGTCTGTAGTTGCACTGCTCTCTTTAACCTTATCAGAAATCAATTGCATTGCGTCGTAGTCAGCTTCGTCTGGAGTATTATAGTTGTGTACGTACGTATCCGTGAACAATGTGGGATTATAGTCTATGTTACGTGTTGCGGAAATGACCTCTGTGCGGTTAATTGTTTGTTCTTCCGCAGATAATGAATGCTGAAATTCTAAACCAAGTTGTACATTTTCATCCCTTAACATTAAATACGAATTTTGAAAATCGATAACTGCGTCGTGTTGTACCAGAAAATTCGTACCTAAAATAATGTCTGTTGTCAATAAAGGAACAACCCAAAAATTAGAGTGGAGAGTATGACCTCCAATACAAAATGATAAATGCGTCTGTAATTTAACGTCTACTCCTTTACTCGGTACTGCTCCTTTCACTTTTGTTTTGCCTAAAGGTAATGTCGGATAAATATTCTCTTTGTTGCACTCGTTGAAAGTTTCTTTATTTATTACAGATATAGGTGAGCCGGAATCAATTACTGCTGAGAATTTCGATGAACCAATTTTAGTTTCGATAACAGGATGTGAAATGGTTTTCTGAATAACTGGTCTTTCCTGCAAGAGAGTGTCTCTGATATCGTCAAAAGTAATTACATTTTCGTGAACAACATTTTGCGTGTCAAAGGTAGTGCTTGTGTTATTAGAAGATGCGTCCTGTGCAGTATTTAGTCAGATTCTATCTGACGTGTTATTGTTATTAGGAGGATTCTGTGGCATTTCGACTATTTCAACTGTCCTATTACTTCTTCCAGACGTGTTACGCTCTGGATGGTACCTACTGTCGGGTTCATTCATGAGAATATGTTCTTGCGTATGATTTTGCTGTTGGTATGACCGACTGTTGTTAGATGTACGCTGAAAATTGTCCTCATTATTTTTACGTCTGTCGTAATAGTCATTCCTATACGGTGCATTACGATGGGAATTGAAATACTGCCTTCTTTGTACGTAGTTGTTTCCTTGCTGCCGTACGTTACTATTTCTTGCATCAGGGACTATACGTGCACGCGGCGGAACATTAAAGCCTGCTTGACCTTGTGCATTCCATTGTTGGTTAGGTATGCTAACCGGCTGATTTTGATGTTGTTGTTGTGAAATACCTCTATTGTTACTAAAGTGTGGTTCCTGTTGCTGAAAATTTTGACGATATTGATAATTAGAATTTTGGCTGTTATTAGAGTTTTGGTAGTTGTCGTTCCTAAAGCGTCTGTTATCTTTCCTATTGAAATTACGTGTCTGATCATAATTGCTATACTTTTGTTGACCTTGGTTATTATACGAAAAGTTTTTGTTTACAAAAGAATAATCAGATTGCTGTACTTCCAAGAGCTGTAAAAGATCTCTGAACGCTGAAATATTTTCTTTTTGCTGACCTGTTAGAAGTGACACTCGTAATGACCGTGGTAATTTGGAAATGCATAATTGTATAAGTGCGGATTCACTGTACGGTTCACTTAGGTACTGGTTTTGTTGTACCATGTGCTCAAAAAATTGCGTCACACTGGGAAAATTGGAGTTCTCGTAATTCGGCAAACTAATCAACTGATCTTTAATTCCGCGCTGTGTCGTCTTCGATCAGTACGCTGATAGAAAAGCATTCTGAAATTCCTCTACTGAGTAGCATTGCCTCGCGATCGGTCTCATACGAGTTGCCGGTTCGCCTTCCAAAAAACTGCAAATAAATTCAAGTTTATGTGTTACAGGCCAAGTCGGTGGAAGAGCAAAGCTAAATTGTTGAATCCAATCCAGTGGGTGAATCTGCGTTCTATCGTTTTTGAAAACCTTAAACTTTCTCACTGACAGAAAATGTTTGTAGTCGAAATTATCATCTCTGTGTAATGGAACAGGTTCAGGATCGTAAGAGAATCTATTGAACTGTGGTTGATCGGAATCTAAGTCCCGTACTCTCTGTAGATTACCCAAATTATACGCACTGCGTGAGTCTGACACATGTTCATAAAGTGACGTCTGTCGTGGTATGTTATTAACTGAAAAGTTTTTCATTTCTGTTACTTCTTGTTGTAAATTTGACAACTTCCTACGTAACGTGTTGTTAGATGAATCGATCTCATTAATTGTCTGCTGTAAATTTTGAAATTCAGGTGTTTGGATAAATGAAACCGGTGCAGTATCGTCTGATTTATTGTCATTAGTATTTTCGATGACATCAATACGACTGGCCAATTCATCACATTTTTCAGACAGCATTTTAACCTGATCATCGGTTTTAGAATCAGACGCATTAATCTGTTTTTGCAACTTACGCGTAGTTTCGCTCAGTTTTTTAACATCAGCTTTGATGACATCGCAATCCTGTGTTAGATCTAATTGTTCGAATCTATCTGTCACTGTTTGAATATTTACTGTGTGTGTATCTGTTTTTGATTTAAGATCAGAAATTTCATCCCTTAATTCCGCGTTCAATTGTTCTATGGTATTAATTTTGTCGGACACTGTAGTAATATTATTGTCTACATACGTTTTTGCTTTCGCGAACATTTTACGTTTGTCCTCTTGTCTTTGTGCAGTGATTGTTTCCATGACTTGTCGTTTTACTTTGTTTTGATCTTGAATAAATTTGCGGAAACGCGTATCACTGTTCTGTATGTGCTGATTAAAGCGCTCGTTAATCTGAGTATTCTGTTGTTCGAATTTCGCGTCTATCTTTGCGTCCATAGTGCGCGAAAGTTCTACCGTCATTGCTTTAAACTCGTCCCGTAATTGTGCAGCTTTTTCAGAGCATTGTTTAGCGACTCCGCTAATTTCGTCTCTGAGTGTTTCTGTTGCGGCTATTTGCATTTCCCTTAATTCTTGCGCAACAGACTTAATTTCTTCGCTATTTTTTCGTGAACAAGCCTCAATTTCCACACGCAACTGTTCCTTAGTGTCATGGCACTGCGCGGCAACGGCTCTAATTTGTTCACTAAGCTGTCTGTTCTGTTCCCTAAGTTGTTTGAGATCTTCGGCATTATTGTCAAGTTTTTCATTTAAGTGTTGTTTGAGTTTTTCATTATCTTGTTTAAAATTTTCGTTCTGTTCACTAAATTGTTGTTTGAAATCTTCACTCTGTTGTTGTAGCAATCTTACCAAAATTTGTTCAAAGCCAAAGTTAGCGTTTATACTCTCTGTGCTGTTTAGTGGTGGATCTGGAACTCTCTCGCTTACTGTAACCATTTGGTTATTCTGAGATTTACAAAAAGGTTTGTCAGTCGGATGTACACTGTCAGACATTATTTCGGAATTAAATAGATCCGTCGTACTTTGAGTATCCTGTTCATTTTCCTTAGACAAATTTGTCTGTGCGTTACTTGGGTTTTCCAAATCTGGTGTGTTAAGCTCGGCAGCGCTCATTACAATAGAGCGTTCTGTGTCATCAATTGTCGTCAAATCAACAGAGGACATAACCGAGTTCGTTTGTTCATCATTAAGACAAAAGTCATCATTGGTGGTTGGAATGCACTGATTGTTAGTGAACGCAGGATTGTCATCATTACACTGCGTGTCATATGTCCTATCGGTAAAGTTGTTTGAGTCGGTAATTTCATTCATAATACCTCGCGATACACTATTCACAGTCTTTCGCGGCATTTTTACAATAGTCAAAAATTTTTCACAAAATAAATAAGCACAATTCAAAAGCAACACAAATACAACAGAGCAACGAATTGCCGTTGACCTGTAGAGAGAAAGTCACAAGATTAGTAAAAGCGTTGCGCCAAATCCTAATTATATCTAAGCAAATAAGAGCAGATATCTGACTGTCGCTCAAAAGACTCTCAACGAAATACGATCCTGGACTGGGTGTCGCCAAGTGTAACCTCCCCACAAAAATTTTACAAGACAGTAATATTATTTATGAATGCCAATGGACATTGCGCTAAGTGTAACCTCTCCACTGAAATTTTAAAGACAGAAATAATAAATGAATAGGAGCCAAACGTAACCTCCCTAGCAATTAAATTTAATGACAATAAAAGTGAGAATCGCAATCTGACTCAAGTATAAGTTCTTCATAAAAAATTAAAGTCCATTCAGTGATAAGAAAATCTCAGTGATAATAATGATTCAATTAAACCGAAATATCGGTCTTTGGCCCTGTGCAAAAAAATCAAAATTAAATTCTTACCTCATTTCAACACCTAGTCAAATTTCTGCTCTTGTTGTTGCGCACCGCTTGGAGGAACTGCATTGCAAATAATAATATTCCTTTTTTTTCCTTTCTTTTTTGTAATCTAATTGAAAACTGAAACTTTTGTTTAGGGGAAGTGGAACGAAAAAGTTACTTCAATTAAATGAAAATTTTATGTAAAATTGCTTTTGAAATCAAAGTTATTATTGGGGGCACTTGTTGAAAATTAGTTACAATAATTAAACTTTACATTATCCGATGATTATCTTAATTAACAGTATACCTCATTCAGCATCTTGACCAGTGTTGTCGCCAGACCACATCACGCAATCCCACTGGACTGCTACCACTGACCGACCGCTCAGCATGACGACTACTGGCATACCGCACGCCACTGAACAGAGCTACTGCTCGCGACAACTACTGACAGAGTACTGCCCTCAACTAGACAGAGCTACAGACTCGCAACGACTAACCGACAGACTGAGAACCGCTCGCAACACTCGCGCGGTCAAGCGCATACTCTCTGGTCACAGATGCTACAATGCCTCGCCATCGCTGCTATGTTACATACGTGTTTCAATGTTTATTTGATTCAGTCAAATCAGTCAATCACTCTTACGTCTCATAATGACCTTGGATGTAACCACGATAACCACTGTGTTCCGTTCCGTGTAAAACCGTAATTTTTCCCTCTCTTGGCGCCTTCTGTTGGAAACATTGGCAGGTATTTAGCAAAGGAGCATGGTCTTTAGCGTGTCTGTAAGATATTCAAAAGACAGTTACTGTCTCTTCTTACAGGTAACGATTCCCTCATTTTCCTCTCGAAACGATTGTACTCGCGATGTCTACAGGGTTACTTTAATAAGTGGACCATGCCTTGTCGTGTAATGTTTTGGTGATCACTCAGTGTATGTGATCTGGACCTGCAATTGCTCATATGTTTTCGACTAGCTTATCATCTATTACGAAACAGAGCAAATTGCCATTCTCTGCAAGCCGTCTTACGCCTCTCCCCCGCACAGTTCGCTTCTGATAAGTTGTCCCACCAAGGTGAGTACTGAGGATGGAACAGTACGCTTTGAAGTTAATGGATTGTAAGACGAACTTAGGAGAAGATATAAATTCAGATAATAGCTTAGTAACGATGGAGAGTAACTGAAGCTTAAAAGAATCGTTCATATGAATCACGTGGAAATAAATGTGTTACTGAAGTACTGATGTACGGTTTAGACGTGTAGCAGTTCTCTACTACTGTTGATGTTGCAATAGTGAACACCACAGTATATAATTTGGTTCAGGTGGAATGGACATCTCTGAAAGGGTATTAATAGGAGATGGACAGAATGATACAGGTAAAAAGGTGGTAGCTGCAAAGCAACATTGGGTAACAGAGGAAGACCTCAACTGATTGACGAAAGAGGAAAGTACAAACAGGTTCAGGGAAAGACTGAAATACAACAATGTAAGTCACTTTGTAATGAAATAAACAGAAAGTGCAGGGAAGCCAAGGCGAAATGGCTGCAGAAACAGTGGACAGAACTTGAAAAAGAAGTTGAAGTCTAAAAGACACACACAAAAGTATAGTCACAAGGCCATTAATGTCATTAATGCAGTAGGCCTATATTCGAACTCTGCAATACGCATTAGCAAAACTAGCAAGCCAGCACTTTCTTCAGTGATACGCCAGTCCAACAAACTTTTCATTCATTTGCTTCTTTGTGGGAAACATGTGAAATTTCAGTTGGAAACGGGTGACTCTGTTATATTGCTGAATCGTCACTCAATGTTAGGCTACCCACGCCTGTCTAAAACTAGTACGCACCTAACACCTTGTAATGGACAAGACATACCAGTTCTCAGAAAATGTACTCTGCCTTCCATGTATCGCTCTCATATACGGACAGTGACTCTCACGGTGTTACCATCACGTGATTATGAGAACATATTTAGTCTTGTCCATTATAATTATCCGGGCTGTTATGCCGTGGTCGGTTGATGAATTTTGTCTCAATTCCCAACGTTTCGTCTCCGACTGCGGGAGACATCTTCAAGGGGGTCCGTAGGTCGATGGAAGGTCCAACACACCCACTGGCTCGCTACTGACTGCCGCTAAATTCCGCGTCCGCGCGCTCCCGCGCCGCGGTGTGACGTCACGTGTTTTGACCGCCGTCGATCGCCGTTGCCATCACCCAGTAGTGGACGGGTGGTACACATCTTCTTTAACACCGGCACCCATATACCGTTTCATTTCACGCCCTCCTGCTTTCGGTTGAAATTATTTGGGTGTTTAGCGATTTCGATTGCCTCCCTGTAGAGCCTTGATTCAATTGATTTGTTTGGCTTCAACATTCAGGAAAATTTGTTGTCAGTGGCTGGCTCTGAACACTATGGGACTTAACAGCTGTGGTCATCAGTCCCCTAGAACTTAGAACTACTTAAACCTAACTAACCTAAGGACATCACACACATCCATGCCCGAGGCAGGATTCGAACCTGCGACCGTAGCAGTTGCGCGGTTTTGTTGATAGTTGCTGAAAGAATTACCAGAACTCTTTTCTGGAGGTTTAGGCAAGACTGACAATTTTGGTGCACACATTACTCTGAAAGACAATGCTCGCCGAAATTTTGCCGGACCAGAACTGTTCCCATTGTATTACGGCACAATGTCGCTCCTCAACTTAAAGAATTACAAGACAGCAGAGCTATTGCGCCCAAAGAAGCTAGGTAGTGTACAAGTCCACTGGTTTTGCACCCCAGACCCACAGGTCGCATTCGCCTCTATTTTGACTGTAAATCTACGGTCAACCCACAAACTGTGATTGATACTTAGCCGTTCCCACGCCCAGAGGATCTCATGGACAGATTACACGCTGGTCGCTACTTTTCAAAAATTGATTTTCGCGACGCATATCTTCAAATACCACTCGATGAAGAATCTCAAAAATAATGTGTAGTGAATACTCATTTGTGCTTGTTTAAATATTTGCGTTTGCCATTTGGCAGTCCTTCCGCCCCCTTCACTTTCCAACGGTATTTGGAGCAGCTGACTGCTGAAGTACCAAACTGTTCAAACTATTTAGACCATATTGTCGTAGCAAGTCATACACCCGAAGATCATACTGCAAATTTGCATGCTTTGTTTTGTGTGTTATCTGTCGCAGGACTAAAGTGTGGACTGAACAAGTGTGATCTTTTTCAACCTGAGTTGCAGCATATTGGTCATGTCATAAACAGACAAGATGTACATTCTCTTCAGTCGTCTTTGTTAGCCATACGAGATTTGCCCGTTCCTTGGAATGTCACAAAATTGCAGACAGTCTTAGGAAAAATGAAGCATTGCACAAATCACAGTTCCACTTCATCCCTTGCGTTGCAAGAATGTTCCCTCTGTTTGGACAGATGAGTGCCGAGAAACTTTTCAGAAACTTAAAGATGCATTGCTCAGTGGTCGATGCTTAGTTCACTTTGATCCTGTCAGAACAATTGTATTGCAAGTTGACGCTACCCCTTACGGACTCGGTGCAGTGCTTTCCACAGAATTGTTGATAAAGACAGATCGATCGCTTTCGCATAAAAAGTGTTGTCCAAACCTCAATGTAACCATTCACAAACTGAGAAAGAGGCTTTGGCTATTACGTAGGGTGTCACCAATTTCCACCGCTATTTGTGTGCAGATAATTCTACGTAGTTACGGATCATAAGCATTTGCAGTCCTTGTTTCATCTGACGAAACCGGTTCCTGTAGGAACAAAAGTTGCAAAGATCGGCTTTATTGTTGAGTTAATACCAGTACGAGATTGTGTGTCGTCCGACAGCTCAAAATGGTAATGTGGACGCTCTTTCAAATGTTCCGATTGGCCCTGATACAGACTTTGGCGCTTCTGCTGCATCTTGTTGTCCCATAGATGCTCAGTATTCTGAACTGCGTCAGTCTTTTCCACTGAACTATAAGAAAACTGCACAGGCCACGGAAACTGATTTAGATCTGAATATTTTACTAACACATATTCGTACATCTTGGCCTCGTTCCTATGTTGTGCACCGATACTTTTCACGCTGGCATAGCCTCGCTATACAGAAAGGGGTGAGTCTTGTTCAAAGTAACAGTGGACAGTCACGTGTGTTGATCCCTCCAGTCCTGCGAAAAGATGTGTTGTAGTTACTTCACCAAGGACACTGGGGGATCGTTCGTACGAAGCAGTTAGCGCGTCGACACTGTAATTGGCAGGGTATGGCCGACCAAATTGAACAGATGACGTCACAGTGTCAAGCTTGTGCGGAAAATCAGTCCGCTCCGCCACAAAAATTCTCTGTTGGCCTACGTCGCAGTCACCATGGCAACGTGTGCACATAGACTTCGCGGGACCGTTTTGGAACACTCGTTGGTTGATTGTGTATGACTCGTATAGCAAGTTTCCTTTTGCTATGTCAATAAACTCGACGTAGCGTAGCACAATGCAGGTGTTGTCCACTTTTTTTTTTTTTTTGCGTCGAAGGTTTACCTGAAGTCATAGTATCGGACAACGGCCCTCAGTTGACGTCAAAAGAATGTGAAACATTCCGTGAACTCCATGGCATACAGCATCTAACTAGTGCACCGTTCCATGCAGTATCCAACGGCGAAGAGGAATGTTTTGTCAGAACCTTCAAGCAGCATATGGCCAAACTTCGCTCATCCACACACCAGGGGTCAAGCATTGCAGCTGTTTCTCGCCTCTTAACGTCCACATCTACGTGACGGACTATCGCCGGCATAACTGCTTCACGGCCGCTGCCATCGGACGCTGCTCCACCTTCCTTAGCATCTGGCGCCTCCTTCGCCACCTCTCGTCCTACCACTAGGGCTGGACCCGCCCACACAGCAACAGCCGACGCCTTCTATGTCTGGTTATTGGCCTCAGGAGGTTGACGTTTTCACAAGAGCGAAAGCCGTATGTCAGGGTACGACCGGAAGCTTGACGTCCCCTGCAGCCACAGCTTCCGGTCTAGCAAAGCGTCCACGCTCCTGCCTCCCCCGCCGTTGTCGCGCTCACTACACGACTACGGTCCGTCGCTTTGGGGGGTGGGGGCGGAGTATTCCGGCGTAACGACAAGCGCCGGCGCGACAGTCAAGAACGGAAGAGCAGAGAGGGCTGTGAGACGACGTCAGCCAATAGTACGCTGACGAATCCCTCTCTAGGACGACACCAGCACAGGGGCGGCCTCTGCACGAAGAGAATATAAGCGCAGCTTCGCCTAGCTGCGGCCGGACTGGAAGACGAGACGTCATACAAACGCTACAGCAGTGACTTATGAACTGTACTGTTTTGCTTGCTATGAAATTGCATATAACGAAGGACATTGATGATTTGCGTGCCGACATTTGCTTGCGACACATCTTTATGAATACGCAAAGGTAAGTATTGTCAATTTAACTTACTGTAATCAACTCCATTAATACGATTTACTTGAATTGTTGTCAATCGATCCGAGAAAACAGCTTCCTAGGCACTCTAGTGGACGGAACGCAATGAATGTTGTTGTTGTCGCCTTCAGTCCTGAGACTGGTTTGATGCAGCTCTCCATGCTACTCTATCCTGTGCAAGCTTTTTCATCTCCCAGTACCTACTGCAACCTACATCCTTCTGAATCTGCTTAGTGTATTCATCTCTTGGTCTCCCTCTACGATTTTTACCCTCCACGCTGCCCTCCAATACTAAATTGGTGATCCCTTGATGCCTCAGAACATGTCCTACCGACCGATCCCTTCTTCTGGTCAAGTTGTGCCACAAACGTCTCTTCTCCCCAATCCTATTCAATACTTCATCATTAGTTATGTGATCTACCCATCTAATCTTCAGCATTCTTCTGTAGCACCACATTTCGAAAGCTTCTATTCTCTTCTTGTCCAAACTATTTATCGTCCATGTTTCACTTCCATACATGGCTACACTCCATACGAATACTTTCAGAAATGACTTCCTGACACTTAAATCAATACTGGATGTTAACAAATTTCTCTTCTTCAGAAACGCTTTCCTTGCCATTGCCAGCCTACATTTTATATCCTCTCTACTTCGACCATCATCAGTTATTTTGCTCCCCAAATAGCAAAACTCCTTTACTACTTTAAGTGCCTCATTTCCTAATCTAATTCCCTCAGCATCACCCGACTTCATTAGACTACATTCCATTATCCTTGTTTTGCTTTTGTTGATGTTCATCTTATATCCTCCTTTCAAGACACTGTCCATTCCATTCAACTGCTCTTCCAAGTCCTTTGCTGTCTCTGACAGAATTACAATGTCATCGGCAAACCTCAAAGTTTTTATTTCTTCTCCATGAATTTTAATACCTACTCCGAATTTTTCTTTTGTTTCCTTTACTGCTTGCTCAATATACAGATTGAACAACATCGGGGAGAGGCTACAACCCTGTCTTACTCCCTTCCCAACCACTGCTTCCCTTTCATGTCCCTCGACTCTTATAACTGCCATCTGGTTTCTGTTAAATTGTAAATAGCCTTTCGCTCCCTGTATTTTACCCCTGCCACCTTTAGAATTTGAAAGAGAGTATTCCAGTCAACATTGTCAAAAGCTTTCTCTAAGTCTACAAATGCTAGAAACGTAGGTTTGCCTTTCCTTAATCTTTCTTCTAAGATAAGTCGTAAGGTCAGTATTGCCTCACGTGTTCCAGTGTTTCTACGGAATCCAAACTGATCTTCCCCGAGGTTGGCTTCTACTAGTTTTTCCATTCGTCTGTAAAGAATTCGTGTTAGTATTTTGCAGCTGTGACTTATTAAGCTGATAGTTCGGTAATTTTCACATCTGTCAACACCTGCTTTCTTTGGGATTGGAATTATTATATTCTTCTTGAAGTCTGAGGGTATTTCGCCTGTTTCATACATCTTGCTCACCAGATGTTAGAGTTTTGTCAGGACTGGCTCTCCCACGGCCGTCAGTAATTCCAATGGAATATTGTCTACTCCGGGGGCCTTGTTTCGACTCAGGTCTTTCAGTGCTCTGTCAAACTCTTCACGCAGTATCATATCTCCCATTTCATCTTCATCTACATCCTCTTCCATTTCCATAATATTGTCCTCAAGTACATCGCCCTTGTATAGATCCTCTGTATACTCCTTCCACCTTTCTGCTTTCCCTTCTTTGCTTAGAACTGGGTTTCCATCTGAGCTCTTGATATTCATACAAGTCGTTCTCTTATCTCCAAAGGTCTCTTTAATTTTCCTGTAGGCGGTATCTATCTTACCCTTAGTGAGATAGGCCTCTACATCCTTACATTTGTCCTCTAGCCATCCCTGCTTAGCCATTTTGCACTTCCTGTCGATCTCATTTTTGAGACGTTTGTATTCCTTTTTGCCTGTTTCATTTACTGCATTTTTATATTTTCTCCTTTCATCAATTAAATTCAATATTTCTTCTGTTACCCAAGAATTTCTACTAGCCCTCGTCTTTTTACCTACTTGATCCTCTGCTGCCTTCACTACTTCATCCCTCAAAGCTACGCAATGAAATCACTGCATTAAAACCACGTAATGCATAACATGTGGACTGTCACTGAAAAAGCATCATGGTGATCTCTCCATTGACAAAAGATTCCGGATTAGTTCTCGATTCGAATCTCTGGAAGGGGGCTGCCTAGGTGGAGGTTACCATTAGAAAAAGATAGAATAAACAATTGATTACATTCTGCCAGTCTGAGCATGGTATCTCAGAGGTTTTAATGTAGAAGGACAGCTAGATACGAGGAATGCAAAGGCTCAGTGTAGAGGTACTATGGGACAGTGCAGTGAAACGGAAAGAAGAATTTATGGTGAGACCAATATTGGGAAATATCAACAGCAGAATAAAATGGTATAGTGGGAATGGGATTTGTTATGAATAGGAAGGTAGGACACAGAGTGTGTTATTGTGAACAGTTCGGTGATAGGGTTGTTCTCATCAGATTCTACAGCAAACTAACGCCAACAACGATTCGTCAGGTATACATGCTAACGTCGCAGGTAGACTATGAATTGACACATTAACAGGAAGCTTATGAGAATACTGCGTGAATAATTCAGTAAGTAAAGGGAGAGGAACGAGTAAACGAAAGGTTTACACGTGATTTCGGGTTAAGCAGTGGGAATGAGAGAGGAGAAAGACAGAGTTCTGTAGTAAATTTCGGGTAGTAATAGCGAATATTCTGTTCAAGAATCACAAGAGGAGGGGATATACTTGCAAAAGACCGAGATACGGGAAGATTCCAGCTGGATTACAATGTGGTCAGGCAGAGATTCCGAAGAAGGTTTTGGACTGTAAGGCGTAACCAGGAGCATATATATATATATATATATATATATATATATATATATATATATAAGACAGTATGAAGAGTATACTGAGGTTCAAGAGAATAGCCTGGAAGAATCAGAGAGGAAGGAAGTGGGATACTAATGTAATGACGAGGCGTGTTTGAAATTCGCTAACAACGTGGATATTGCGATACGGAATATCAGAGTAGGCAGTTCAGCTGAAGAAGAGGGACATATCTTAAAAGACGTTGGACTGTCAGACACTGGTACAAGAAAGGTAACGCCTAAGAAACCTTGGTTAATAAATGAAATACTTCATTTGATCGATACAAGAAGGAAACAGAAATATGTTCAGGGGAAGACAGGAGTACATTAGTTTAAACCACTTAGGAATGAAATACGTTTGACGTTCAGGGCAGCAAATGTGGAGTGATTGCAACAAATATTAGAAAAAATCGAAGAAGGTATGATCGTCCCAGGCAGTGGAAAGATATCTCAATAATTTTATTTTTAGATGTAAGCCTGTACCTTAATCTACTTTTCTACATAATTTCCGTCAATATTGAGGCACTTGTCATAACGTTGCACCAGTTTTTGAATACCCTCCTCATAGAAGTCTGCCACCTGCCTTGTTAACCACTGCATCACCACTGTTTAGACTTTGTCATCGTCTTGAAGACGCTGACCGCCCAGGTGTTTCTTCAAGTGCAGGAACAGATGGTAGTCACTGGGCGCAAGGTCTAGGCTGTACGGAGGATGATCTAGAGTTTCCCATCGAAAAGATGTGATGAGATCTTTGGTCTGATTCGCCACAAGCGGGCTGGCATTGTCTTGCAGCAAAACGATGCCCTTGCTCAACTTGCATGGACTGTTGCTTTGATTCTGGTGTGTCGTAGGCCACATATGTTTCATCTCCCTTAACAATTTAGCTTAAGAAATCCTAGCCGTCGTCGTGGTACCGCTCAAGGAAAGTCTATGTACTGTCTAAACGTTTGGTTTTGTGCACATCCATCAACACTTTCGGTACCCAACAAGCGCACAATTTTCGGTAATTCAAGTGCTCGGTCACAATGCCATACAAAACACTACGAGAAACATTAGGAAGGCATTCCGCAAGGAGGAAATCGAAAAACGTCTGTTTTCTCTCACCATATTGTCCACTTCCTGCACCAGACTTTCATTAACGACCGAAGGACGCCCACTCTGTTGTTCATAAAGCACATTTTTGCGACCTTCTTTACATGCTCTCACCCACTTTCTTACCATTCCATCACTCATATTGCTTTCTCCATGATCTCACGCTGAATATCGATCGCTTTGAGGCCTTTAGCACTAAGAAATCTTATAACAGCCCGTACTTCACAGTCGGCGGGACTCATGACAAACGTAAACAAGGAAGAATCAGACTGTAATGGCGTCAGTGCGTAGATTAAGGTACAGGCTTCCATTTAAAAATAAAATTAATGACACATCTTAGCACGTCCTTTTTTAATTTCCAAAGCGTACTTACTTAAAAAACACGCCTCGTATATGGTATTTCATTTGCCTTTCTTTTCTTGGTTTTCTTCCCAAAGTTCTTCCAACTGTTCCGCAGATAATTTTGTATCTTTAGACTTTTCTCAATATCTTTGTCATAGTTAAAACGAATATGATGTCCTACATAAATGAAATGTGATACGTGCTCTAAAATTTTCTCACTTGTTATTATTTCCGATCTGACTAGATTTTTTCCTTTGAAAGTCATTATCGTTGTCTTATTTAAAGAAATAGTTACGTTATAACATATAGAATTTTGGCTCAATCTTTATACTGCTCTTTGTATATTATCTTTCGTTTCCTGTATAATTATCTGGTCATTAGCATATTACAGATTATTTAACTGAAAGATATCATCCACACAATTCTAGATGCAGCTTGGAGAGATAGGAGTGAAAACTATCACTCAATCAGGTAATACTTGATGAATCAGAGCTATTGACTAGAATAATATACAGAAGAATGCAAAAGATATCTGAGGATTTGTTGAATGACGATCAGTTTTGGTTTAGGAAAGGTAAAGGTACCAGAGAGGCAGTTCTGACTTTACATGTGATAGTGGAAGCAAGACTGAAAAACAAAAACTTTAGAAAAACAAAAACTTTAGATACTCTCATAGAATTTGTCGATATAGAAAGAGCGTTCGACAATGCCAAATGGTGCAAGATGTCCGAAAATCTGAGGGAAATAGGAGTAAGCTACAGGGAAAGACGGGTGACATGTAATCTGTACCAGGTTCAAGAGGAACAATAACACTAGAAGTCCACCAAAGAAGTCTTCGGTTACACTCTCTCACCTGTATTGAAGAAGCAATGACGGTAATAGAAGGAAGTTTCAATAGTTGTATAACATGCGATGATGACGTTGCTATCGTCAGGAAAGGTGAAGAATTAGAGGATTTGTTGGATGAGACGAACAGCCTAATGAGTACAGAATATGGATCTGATGCAAACCAAAACAGACGAAAGTAATGATGTTCAGCAGAAATGAGAATAGAGAGGAACATAACGTCAAAACTGTTGACCACGAAGTAGGCGACGTTTGAGAATTCTGCTACCTTAGAAACAAAAAAAAGTGACAGACGAAGCAAGGAGGACATAAAAGGCGGAATAGCACGGGTAAAACGTTATTTCTGGCAAACTAAATCTGCTAGTATCAAATATATGTTATAATTCGAGGAAATTATTAGAATTTACGGTTGGAGCACATATCGTTTAGTAGTGAATCATGGACTCTGAGAGTTTAGTTTTGTTTATTTACAACATGCTCCATTACACTATTAATTTTGTAATACTATGTGTATGTACACTTAAGAGCCAAAGAAACTGGTACAACTGCCTGATATCGTGTAGGGCCCCCGCGAGTACGCAGAAGTGCAGCAGCACGACTTGGCATGAACTCGACTAATGACTGAAGTATTGCTGGGGGGAACTCACAGCTCATGAAACCTGCAGGGGTGGAGGCCTTATCTGAACAGAACGTTGCAAGGCATCGCAGATACACTCAATAATAATCATTTCTGGGGAATAGGATGGCCAGCGTAAATGTTTAAACTCAGAAGAGTGTACCTGGAGCAACTCTGTTGCAGTTCTGGACTTTTGGGTCGTCGCATTGTCCTGCTGGGAATTCCCCTTGTCCGTCTGAATGCACAACGGACGTGAATCGATGAAGGTGATCAAACAGAATACCGCACAGACAGGCTGGACAGTGATGGGGGAGGCGTGTTTATAGCGATAAAAAGTGAAATAGTATCGAAGGGAATTGACGGAAATCCGAAATGTGAAATAATTTGTGTGAAGGTCGTGGTTAAAGCAGACTCAAACATGGTAACTGGGTGTCTCTATAGGCCCCCTGGCTCAGTAGCTGTTGTGGCGGAACACCTGAAGGGAAATTTGGAAAATATTTCGAGTAGATTTCCCGACCATGTTATAATTTTGGGTGGAGATTTTAATTTACTAGATGTAGACTGGGAGAATCAAACGTTTGCATCGGGTGCCAGTGACAAAGAAGCCAGTGAAATTTTTTTAAGTGCATTATGTGAAAACTACCTTGAGCAGTTAAACAGTGAACCGACACGTGGTGATAACATATTAGACCTTCTAGTGACAAACAGACCCTAACTATTTGAAACAGTTAACGAGAACAGGGAATCAGCGATCATAAAGTGGTTACAACATCTGTGATTTCAGCAGTAAATAGAAATATTAAAAAACGTAGGAAGGCTTTTCCTGTTTAGCAAAAGTGACAAAAAGCAGATTTCAGAGTACTTGACGACTCGACACAAAAGTCTTATCTCAAGTACAGACAGTGTTGAGGATCAGTGGAAAAAGTTGAAAAACATCGTACAATATGCATTAAATGAGTATGTGCCAAGCAAAATCGTAAGAGTTAGGAAACTGCTACGGAAGGAAAGGGAACAAGCATACACATAGCCAAAACCTTGCAGACAAACAAAAATTACACGAAGCGAAATGTAGTGCGAGGAGGGCTATGCTCGAGTCGTTCAGCGAATTCGAAAGTAAAGTTGTATGTACTGACTTGACAGAAAATCTTAAGAAATTTTGGTCTTATGTCAAAGCGGTTGGTGGATCAAAACAAAATGTCCAGACACTCTGTGACCAAAATGGTACTGGAACAGACTACAACAGACTAAAGGCCGAAATACTAAATGTCTTTTTCCAAAGCTTTTTCACAGAGAAAAACTGCACTGTAGTTACTTCTCTAGATTATCGCACAGATGACAAAATGGTAGATATCGAAAAAGATGACAGAGGGATAGAAAAACAATTAAAATCACTCAAAAGAGGAAAGGCCGCTGGACCAGATGGGATACCAGTTCGATTTTACACAGAATACGCGAAGGAACTTGCCCCCCTTCTTGCAGCGGTGTACCACAGGTCTCTAGAAGCGCGTAGCGTTCCAAAATATTGGAAAAGGGCACAGGTCATCCCCGTTTTCAAGAAGGGACGTCGAAGAGATGTGCAGAACTATTGACCTATATCTCTAACGTGGATCAGTTGTAGAATCTTGGAACACGTATTATGTTCGAGTATAATGACTTTTCTGGAGACTAGAAATCTACTCTGTAGGAATCAGCATGGGTTCGAAAAAGACGATCGTGTGAAACCCAGCTCGCGCTATTCGTCGACAAGACTCAGAGGGCCATAGACACGGGTTCCCAGGCAGACGCCGTGTTTCTTGACTTCCGCAAGGCGTTTGATATAGTTCCCTTCCTAGATAACAGAATGCAGCATCTCATTCTCAATGGAGAGAAGTCTTCCGAATTAAGAGTGATTTAAGGTGTGCCGCAGGGGAGTGTCTTAGGACCGTTTCTATTCGCAATATATATAAATGACCTTGTGGATAACATCGGAAGTTCACTGAGGCTTTTTGCGGATGATGCTGTAGTATATCGAGAAGTTGTAAGAATGAAATTGACGCATGGTGCAGGGAATGGCGAGTGAATCTCAATGTAGACAATTGTAATGTGCTGCATATACGTAGAAAGAAAGATCCTTTATCATTTAGCTACTATATAGTAGGTCAGCAACTGGAAGCAGTTAACTCCATAAATTATCTGGGAGTAGGCATTAGGAGTGATTTAAAATGGAATGGCCATATAGAATTAATCGTCGGTAAAGCAGATGCCAGACTGAGATTCACTGGAAGAATCCTAAAGAAATGCAGTCCGAAAACAAAGGAAGTAGGTTACAATACACTTTTTTTGGCCACTGCTTGAAGATCCAACGAAGAGCAGCGCGCTTCGTTACAGGATCATTTAGTAATCGCTGAAGCGTTACGGAGATGACAGATATACTTCAGTGGAAAACTTTACAAGAGAGACGCTCAGTAGCTCGGTACGGGCTTTTGTTGAAGTTTCGAGAACATTTCTTCACCGAAGAGTCAAGCAGTATATTGTTCCCTCCTAATTATATCTCGCGAAGAGACGATGAGGATAAAATCAGAGAGATTAGAGCCCACACAGAGGCATACCGACAATCTTTCTTTCCACGAACAATACGAGACTGGAATAGAAGGGAGAACCAACAGAGGTACGCAAGGTACCCTCTGCACACACACTTAGTTGCTTGCGGAGTATGGATGTAGATGTACACTCCTTGAAATGGAAAAAAGAACACATTGACACCGGTGTGTCAGACCCACCATACTTGCTCCGGACACTGCGAGAGGGCTGTACAAGCAATGATCACACGCACGGCACAGCGGACACACCAGGAACCGCGGTGTTGGCCAACGAATGGCGCTAGCTGCGCAGCATTTGTGCACCGCCGCCGTCAGTGTCAGCCAGTTTGCCGTGGCATACGGAGCTCCATCGCAGTCTTTAACACTGGTAGCATGCCGCGACAGCGTGGACGTGAACCGTATGTGCAGTTGACGGACTTTGAGCGAGGGCGTATAGTGGGCATGTGGGAGGCCGGGTGGACGTACCGCCGAATTGCTCAACACGTGGGGCGTGAGGTCTCCACAGTACATCGATGTTGTCGCCAGTGGTCGGCGGAAGGTGCACGTGCCCGTCGACCTGGGACCGGACCGCAGCGACGCACGGATGCACGCCAAGACCGTAGGATCCTACGCAGTGCCGTAGGGGACCGCACCGCCACTTCCCAGCAAATTAGGGACACTGTTGCTCCTGGGGTATCGGCGAGGACCATTCGCAACCGTCTCCATGAAGCTGGGCTACGGTCCCGCACACCGTTAGGCCGTCTTCCGCTCACGCCCCAACATCGTGCAGCCCGCCTCCAGTGGTGTCGCGACAGGCGTGAATGGAGGGACGAATGGAGACGTGTCGTCTTCAGCGATGAGAGTCTCTTCTGCCTTGGTGCCAATGATGGTCGCATGCGTGTTTGGCGCCGTGCAGGTGAGCGCCACAATCAGGACTGCATACGACCGAGGCACACAGGGCCAACACCCGGCATCATGGTGTGGGGAGCGATCTCCTACACTGGCCGTACACCACTGGTGATCGTCGAGGGGACACTGAATAGTGCACGGTACATCCAAACCGTCATCGAACCCATCGTTCTACCATTCCTAGACCGGCAAGGGAACTTGCTGTTCCAACAGGACAATGCACGTCCGCATGTATCCCGTGCCACCCAACGTGCTCTAGAAGGTGTAAGTCAACTACCCTGGCCAGCAAGATCTCCGGATCTGTCCCCCATTGAGCATGTTTGGGACTGGATGAAGCGTCGTCTCACGCGGTCTGCACGTCCAGCACGAACGCTGGTCCAACTGAGGCGCCAGGTGGAAATGGCATGGCAAGCCGTTCCACAGGACTACATCCAGCATCTCTACGATCGTCTCCATGGGAGAATAGCAGCCTGCATTGCTGCGAAAGGTGGATATACATTGTACTAGTGCCGACATTGTGCATGCTCTGTTGCCTGTGTCTATGTGCCTGTGGTTCTGTCAGTGTGATCATGTGATGTATCTGACCCCAGGAATGTGTCAATAAAGTTTCCCCTTCCTGGGACAATGAATTCACGGTGTTCTTATTTCAATTTCCAGGAGTGTAGATATGTACGTGTCACTTGTCAGAGTCGTATCTAGTGGTATCAGGAGTCCCATAATATTCCAACTGCACACGCCCCACACCATTACAGAGCCCCCACCAGCTTGAGCAGTCCCCTGCTGACATTTAGGGTCCGTGGACTCATGACGTTGTCTTCATAACCGTACACGTCCATCCACTGTATACAATTTGAGACTCATCCGACCAGCCAACATGTTTCCAGCATCAACAGCCCAATGTCAGTGTTGACGGGCCCAGGCGAGGCGTAAAGCTTTGTGTCGTGCAGGCATCAAGGGTAAACTAGTGTCCCTTCGATGATGATGTTTCGTTAAATGATTCGCACGCTGACACTTGTTGATGGCCCAGCATTGAAATGTGCAGCAATTTACGGAAGGGCTGCACTTCTGTCACGTTGAACTATTCTCTTCAGTCTTCCTTGGTCCCGTTTTTACAGTACCTCTCTCCGGCCGCAGCAATGTCGAAGATTTGATGTTTTACCGCGTTCCTGATATTCACGGTACACTCGTGAAGTAGTCGAAGGGGAAAATCCCCACTTCATCGCTACCTCGGAGATCCTGTGTCCCATCGCTCTTGCGCCGACTACAACGCCACACTTAAATCTTGATTGCAGGAAGCAATAACTGATCTAACGACTTCGCGAGACGCTTGCTATGTTATATAGGTGTTGCCGACCGCAGCGCCGTATTCGGCCTGTTTACATATCTCCGTATTTGAATACGCATGCCTATACAAGTTTCTTCGGCGCTTCGTTGTATTTCGTGTGTGTGTGTGTGTGTGTGTGTGTGTGTGTGTGTGTGTGCGTGCGTGTGTGTGCGCGCGCGCGCGCTTGTGTGGAGTTGGGTGTAATGTTTGTGTTGTATAATGATGCTGATGATGATGATGTTGAGGATGAGAGAAGGGAAAAGGTGAAACCCGGTGCAAGAACATAGCTTACTCCTCGCCAATAGCATGAAGGGAGCCGCCAAGCTTAAAGTCGCCATGCGACGCACGGATCACCATCAACAGCGTCACATGCCCTCACTTCTTATCCAATTTCGGTTGAAACAATGTGGAATTTTGCTGTCGGACATCATGGAGTATTCACGATCCACCATCTATAGTTTGATGAGGTGGCGGCGCTGTATGTAGCCTTTAAAATGGCGTTCTAAAGGAGGTGCGTTCGAAACACAGATCTATCATCGAATTTCCTTTGGCAGGAAGTCAAAGCATAGAAGATATTCATAGGAAGTTGCAGCATGGCCACAGAGACCTATCAGTGAACAAAGCCTGGTGAGTCCTAGAGCGATGCATCTGTGATCATCTCAACAAGGTCGCACAAAGCTTTTCGATCGTCCACGTGGGGATCGGCTGCACACGTTGTGACTCCTGCAGTGTTGGGACGTGCAGACACTCTCATTCGAGGTGATCAACGGATCACAATCAGTCACCTCGCTGCACAAGTGGACATCTCCATTGGTAGTGCTGAAACACTTGTCCACCAGTTGGGGTACTCAAAGGTTGAGCGCCTGCTGGTTTCCTCGTCGCCTAATAGAAGACCATAAAGAGCAACGTAGCACCAGTTGTGCGAAATTGCTTGCGCCTTACGAGGCTGATCGTGACATTTTTCTGTCGAATAGCGTCACAGGCGATGAAACATTCATTCATCACTTCGTGCTGGAAACAAAATGGCAATCCGTAGACTGGTGCTACACTACCTCTCCTCGGAAGAAAGCGTTCAAAGCAGTATCCTCAGCCGGTAAAGTAATGGCGAGAGACTTCTGGCACTCTGAAGGGGTTAGTCCATCTGATTCGTAGCCAAAAGAGTGGGGAATACTAAAATGACTAAAGACAATCTCCTTCCCGAGAAGAGAATTACCTTGTAATTCTTCATGTTTTCCCGGCGATCTGTTGACATCCTGGATATTCGGGAATCCAGCCGGATGTTCGCGTCGTCCTCGCACGATATTTCAACAGCGTGCCTCGCTGTCTTCTTCAGGTGCTACCTGACGTTGGTCCTTGGGGCGATCGAGTCCAGTATTTATGCCTGGAAGGAGCTGGGCGTTCCCTAATCGGTCCGCGCCGAGGCGAGTGTTCCGTCTGTGGTCCGCGTCCGCCAGACTCGGCTTCAGTGGACCCCTCCAGTCGCAGATGTTCCGACTGCCGTCCGCGCCCGTTTTGGCCGTCCTCGACGGTTGTGGTCGTCATCTGGGGTGTGTCAGACCCGATCTGAGATGTTGGGTACTCTGTCTCATGACTGTTACTATGATTTCCACTTCTGTTTCGTGCTGGGCGCTCCATAATCGGTCCGCGCCGCGTCGTGTGTTCCGTCTGCGGTCCACGCTCGCCGGACGCGTCTACATTGGCCCTCTCTGGTCGCCGGTGTTCCGACCGCAGTCCGTGCTCGGCCTGGCAGTCTTGAGTTCATGATCTGGGGTGTGTCAAATCTGGTATCTAATGTCCGACACCTGAAAAAGACAGCGAGGCACGCTGTTGAAATATGGTGCGAGATCGACACGAAATCCGGCTGGATTCCCGAATATCCAAGATATCAGAGAATTACCCTACTTACTGAACGCCCCTCGTATGCCGAGTGCCTAACTATCGAACCGTAGCGGACACAGCCAGCAAAAGACGAACGGTTGTGAACTGAAAGATATTATCGATGTAAACGCAATACTTACTTGTTCCAGTTACAGCGCTGGAGTAAAGTAAAGGAGTAATTTTACTTACTTAATCTACAGCGACGTTCTCACCGTGGTTATTACCACGTGTGGCATAAGCAGCCGGCAGTATTCCTTGTTTTCCGTAGCCAGGACAGACTCGGGCAATATATCTGAGAAAATTGGGGTAGTTTCAGATGGAACATATTTCCCTGACGCGCGTAAGTTACGGACATATAAGTACTGGAATACACAGGGTGAACATTAATAAAACCGACAAACTGCAGGGACGTATTCCTGACTGGAAATGGAGAACAGAAGGTTATATGAGTATGTGTTTGGAAATAGACGCTGCGCGTGTAACCACCAAATCGTCCTGGAACACAGTGTAGAGCTACATCCCATACACGACCCAACAGGTGTTCAAAGTGCAATGCACCGGTTCACATGTGTCACCATGGATTGCTGCACTTTTTCGCAAGTTCTGGCCTCTCTCCGGATAGGTCGCAGGCATCGTGAAAGCGCTGCACATCAGGAACCGGTTCAGCATACACAATGCTTCCCAGATATCCCCAGAGATAAAAATCCAGAGGGTCTAAGCAGGCCGTGCTACAGGGATTCCGCGGCCTAACGTCCTAGAAAGATGTTGTTGAGTTTCCGGCGAACTGAACTGCGGAGCTTGGGTGGTGCTCCGTCATACAGAGACCACCATCGGCCAAGTCTCAAGCAGCCCAGACTTAGTATTCCGCAGAAAATTCCGGTACGTTCCTCCATCGAGGTGATGTGGAGTAATAACTGGTACAAGTATTTGGTCACCAAGAATCCCTGCACACGCAGTGATGCTGAACCGATGCTGATGAGACGCCTCAACCCAAGGATGATGATTATACAGATTGATGATGCAGGTTCTGGTAAAGGTTGCTTCGTCGCTGAGGAGGTATCGTAACCGCGGCCCAGGGGTAGCGTCTTTGATTCACAATCAAAACGTCTTCGGTTCCGGATTCGATCCCCACCACTGCCTAAATTTTGATAAATAATCAGCATTGGCGGCCGAAGACTTCCAGCATAAGAAGTCAGCCTCATTCTGCCAACGACCTTGTCCTAGGGGTGGGGAATTGCCCCTAAAGGCGGAAGAATCAGCAATGATCAACGACATGAGGATGCAGAAGGCAATGGAAACCACTGCATTAAAGGCACGTAACGTGTATCCACAGGACATGTGGCCTGTAATTGAAGAAGTGTCATGATGATCTCTCCATTGGCAGAAGATTCCGGAATAGTCCCCCATTCGGATCTCCGGGAGGGGACTGCCAAGGGGGAGGTTACCATGAGAAAAATATTGAATAATCAACGAAAGGATAACGTTCTACGAGTCGGGGCGTGGAATGTCAGAAGCTTGAACTTGGTAGGGAAACTAGAAAATCTGAAAAGGGAAATGCAAAGGCTCAATCTAGATATAGTAGGGGTCAGTGAAGTGAAGTGGAAGGGAGACAAGGATTTCTGGTCAGATGAGTATCGGGTAATATCAACAGCAGCAGAAAATGGTATAACAGGTGTAGGATTCGTTATGAATAGGAAGGTAGGGCAGAAAAAGGGTTTTTAGCAGTCGGACGGATAGACCGACCGACGTGCAGACAGACAACAAAATGGTCCTAAAAGGGTTGCGTCATTAACTACGGAGGTAAGGAACAATAAAAAACAATGAAGATATTTAGTAAATTCAACCACCCAAAGCGTGCGGCGCTACGTATACTGACGGAGGAAGCCCGTTCCAATATGCTGTCACATGACGTATCGGTCACCGATTAACGCGCTGTCGTGTTTCGCGAATAATTTACATATTTCGCGAGGAACCTCCGCGATACCACGTAAACTACGTTACGTAGAAAAGGGCGTTACGAGCAGCCGGGAACTGCTTCCCGGTGTATCTGACATTCCCGCCCGAGCCCTCCTTGCATGCTTAAAGGCAGGGACAGCGCGCTGACATTTCTCCACGCGTGTGTTTATGGAGCGTAATGAAAATTCCAGCGGAAAGCATGCCGCAAAAAGGCGACTCCACCCGCGCTTCCCGGAAAATGCGACGAGCGGCGAGGGAGACAGCCAGTGTGAAAGAGGAGCACGCGCCGACCAGCCCCACACACGCGCTCCATTCCGCTGGGGACGCGAGGCAAGCCGCGGAAGCGCGCCCGTAACAAGTGGCTGGCATTACGCCACGAGCGCCCGCTTCCACGTGAGGATGAACACAGAAACGGCCGCACTTGCGATAAATATTGCTGCCGCGCGCAGTTATCCACAGGTGGGTGTCAACGTTTACGGACCAATTTATTTTTTTGTATACTCTACACCAGTAGCAGAACAAAAAAGTTAGACTATACGTCAGTAGAGGAGCCGGGAAAATTGTTTACAAAGTTCGCATCGATCTGCCACAGGCAGTAATTACAGTCCGAAAAAGTTACAATTGCTGCCTGATAATGAGTACCAGATTGCTACTGGAATGGCCTAAAAAGAAACATTCGTTCCGTAATCTCTACGGCTTCCACAGCTGTCTCTGCATCCAATTTATTTTAGTTTAATTTTGTTTCAATTTTTGTTTAATCTCTTCTAATTTTGTTTTGTTTGCAAGTACTTAGAAAAAAAATTAAACATGGGAGTGCTGCCGAAAGACAATGTTTATCACGATATTTTCAGTATGCTTAGACTATAGATGTAATATTTTCCCGGTTGTTACCGATATCAACGAACTACAGAGGAATCCCTCATATTTTAAATCCAATGAACGGTTTAAAATACTTTCTGATCTCATTTTTATATGCTAATTAGTACTGTGTTTTTTTTTTAAATAATAACTGACAATCTTGACATCTCATCATCTAGAATGTAATTCAGGTCCTGTTTCCACTGTACTCCAGAGGAAATTCTTTTATTTGCAGGTGAATCTTCTGCGGTGTATGATTGTGGTCTATGACACGTTATCAGTCATGAAGTTTCGTACAGATCTACGTTGGATATCGGAGTTGGTGCGCCTGATTCCAGTTTAAGTTATGTCAGATTAATTACCTTAGTTGTAGTTCGATTAATAAATAATCATTTAAATAAAAAACTTTTCAACATAAAATTATTAAGTTGGACAAAAAGGTATGAACTAACTCACACAGATAGTCGTCGTCAAAATCTGTCTGTGTGAATTTTTAATAGCAATGACGATACTTTTAAGATCTGAAGCGGAATACGTGAGGCACATACACCTAATCCACTAACAATTTTATTGTCTGCAAATGATGTGAAATGAGTATTTTTTTCAACGGCATCTCCTCTTTACATACCTTACTATTATCTATTGCACGCACACTACGTTCTTCGATTTAAATTTTATAATTATTGTAATTGCTACTAAAAATTCGCAACCACAACTGACCAACTCTACGGAACGAGGAACCTGTATGGGGCTAGGAAAAATTATTTTATACTTTTTAATCCACTTTAAAAACGTGTTGTACTCGAAAGGCTGTTATTTTATGATTTTTAGTCTTGTGTGCCATGAATTCAGACATTTTGATGAGTTTACAATAGAGACAGGCAAATTTCAGGTTTATTTAAGTTTCTCTTCACCTGAGTGAAGCAGTTTATTGCTTCCTCCGACGTACATCTCACGAGAACACCGTGAAGGCAAAAACCGGAGAGAATCGAGCTCACACGGACATGCACCAACAATTGTTCTTATTGCGAAACATCCGTGGTTGGAACAGGAAAAGGGGACAACAGCGGCGGTACCCACAGTACAGCAGGTAAACGACAGAGAAGAGAGAGAGTTAATGTTGCATTGTCATCCAAAGGTGAGCTATGTTGAAAGTTACAAGTCCATAGCTCACTGGGAAGTTTACAATTAATTTCGGAATTTGTATAGAGCTGACAAACAGCCAAGAAAGCGACCTAATAAAAACGTTTTAAAAAGAAGTAAATTATCACATGGAATGAGTTGCAATTTGCGTTATAAATGATTAGGGATGAATGATAGCTCAGACTGGTTAACGATGAAGAAAATCGACCAAGTTGTTCTGATATTAATGATCCTATATTTTACCTTAAGCAACTGTTGATAACCATGGGAAATACAAAGCTGGATAGTGGGGCAGAGGTTTGATCATTGGTTCAGAAACCGAGTGCACTTAGTGTGGAAGGCACAACTAAACACTTGTTTCTTTCTGTTCAAAGAAAATGTAGCTCTGTTATATTTTCATATATATCAAGTAGTAAATATAAAAACAATTATCTCATTCAATACATTTTTGTTGTTGACGTGGTCTTCAGTCCTAAGAATAATTAAATACATTTCTGCATGCTAATCTATTCTGTGCAAGACTCTTACTCCCGTACAGTTACAGCATGCTACATCCTCATGAACCTACTTTCTGTAGTCATCAACCCTTCGTCTCACTTACCAAACTTTCTCCAATAACTAAACAGACTATTTCTTGAAGACTCAGCATATCCTATCAATGCTTTTATGGCAATCACTTAATACAATATAAGGCAGTTATTTCTCATTGCCGGCCGAAGTGGCCGTGCGGTTAAAGGCGCTGCAGTCTGGAACCGCAAGACCGCTACGGTCGCAGGTTCGAATCCTGCCTCGGGCATGGATGTTTGTGATGTCCTTAGGTTAGTTAGGTTTAACTAGTTCTAAGTTCTAGGTGACTAATGACCTCAGCAGTTGAGTCCCATAGTGCTCAGAGCCATTTGAACCATTTATTTCTCATTTGTTATTAGTTTTCGTGTAACCATTCTGTATACATCGTATTGTAACAGCTCGTTTACGTCCTGTATGCCTGATTGGCTACCGCCGATGCATTTCGGTGTGTGGTGGGCTGAGAAGCGCGTACTTAAACAACGGTTGCAATGCTCTCCTTAGCATTTGACGTTCGTGGAGTTCGTAACGCCTGTTCCGTCCTCCGCCACCGGCCATCATCACTGGTGTAACTTCTTCTTTCACTATTTGTTATATGACATGTATGTTATGTGTTACTACTATCCTTCTAAATCCATTCTATATTCATATTTCAGCATGAGGTCTGGAGATTGTGAGTAACTAAATCCGATAATCACAAAAATAAAGGTTTCTTGCGGTCGAGACTGTTTACGTTGATTTTAAAGTACTAAGAAAAACCTTTGCTATCCACGAGAAATGTTCTCAGAAATGATTTTCATAACAGGTTATATGCAAGCGAACTGTCAAATTTAAGCAGCCGGTTGCTGCTTCTTAGGCCTTCCTCTTGTCAGTTCTCTTTGCTAAGAAGTTCAGTCCCACGCCTGTATTACAGTAGAACTAAATCTGCCCCGAAGAGCTCCCCAGAGCGAGCGTCTCGTTTTGCGCCTGTTTCTAGTGCAGGGCACTCACCCCACCCCCACCTTGTCCGGTGGGCAGTGGCCAAGAGCGGCCGGTGGCCCGGATAATTCACGCCGCCGACCGGCTCCCCGTAATTACGGCGATAGATTGCGGCCGTAAATCAGGTGGCAGCCCCTGCTTCATTGATACACCGGCGCCAGCCGCTGCTCGCCACGACACCTGTTTGGCAGGTGCCGCCGCATACCTGAAACACGTCTGTTTACCGGCGTGCATGATGCAAAGCGAAGCAGCGCAGCATTACCGTCCCAAACACGCGATAAACAGCTTTAATCTTTGTTACCGTAGTATGACTATTTGTAGTTTACTGATAACTACATCATGGTTAAGGGTTTCAACCGGATGATGTTGACATACAATGAGGAAGTGAAAGTCATGAAATACCTCCCAATATCGTTTCGGACCTCTTTTCACCTTTCACCCGGCGTAGCACAGTAACGTTATGTGGCATTGACTCAACAAGTCGTTGAAAGCCCCATGAAGAAATGTTGAGCCATGCTGCCTATATAGCCGTCCATAATTGCGAAAGTGTTGCCGGTGAAGGATTTCGTGTACGGACTGACCTCCCAATTATGTCCCATAAATGTTCGATAGGATTAAAGTCGTTCGATCTGGTTAACCAAGTCATTCGCTCTAATTGTCCAGAGTATTCTTCAAACCAAACTGGAACAACTGCGGCCGTGTGACATGGCGCAATCTACAAATATTCCATCGTTGTTTGCTGCAAATGTACGCCAAATAGTCGAACGTAACTATTTCCAGTCAACTACCGGTTCACTTCATGTAAACTCAGCCCACACCACTACCGCTGGGGGATTCAAGTGGCTCTAATCAGTATGGGACTTAACATCTGAGGTCATCAGTCCCCTAGACTTAGAAGTACTTAATCCTAACTAACCTAAGGACATCACACACATCCATGGCCGAGGCAGGATTCGAACCTGCGACGACAGCAGCAGCAGCACGGTTCGGGACTGAGGCGCCTACAATCGCTCGGCCACAGCGGCCGGCAGCGCTGAGGGGAACTGACCCCATGAATACTGCAGGGCTGTCCATAAATCTGTAGGAGTACTATGGGATGGAGACCTCTTCTGAACAGCACGTCGCAACGCATCCCATATATGCTCAATAATGTTCATGTCTGGAGAGTTTGGTGGCCAGTGGAAGTGTATAGACACAGAAGAGTGTTCCTCGAGCCACTCTCCAGCAGCATTCTCCAGCTGTAATTGCCCAAGTCCGTCGGAATGCACAATGGACTTGAATGGATAAAGGTGTTCAGACAGGATGCTTACGTACGTGTCACCTGTCAGAGTCCTGGTTCAAATGGCTCTGAACACTATGCGACTTAACTTCTGAGGTCATCAGTCACCTAGAACTAGAACTAATTAAACCTGACTAACCTAAGGACATCACACACATCCATGCCCGAGGCAGGATTCGAACCTGCGACCGTAGCGTGTCAGAGTCCTGTCTAGACGTATCGGAGGTCCCTTATCACTCCACACCATTACAGAGCGTCCACCAGCCTGAACAGTCTCCTGCTGACATTCAGGGTCCATGGATTCATGAAGTTTTCTCCATGCCCGTACACGCCCATCCGCTCGATACAATTTGAAACGAGACGCTTCCGACTAGGCGAAATGTTTCCTGTCATCAACAGTCCAATGTCGGTGTTGACAGGCCCAGGCGAGGCGTGAAGCTTTGTGCCGTGCAGTCATCAAGGGTACACGAGTGAGTCTTCGACACCAATAGCCTATATCGGTGATGTTTCGTTGAATGGTTTGCACGCTGACACTTGTTGATCGAGCATTATTGAAATCTGCAGCAATTTGCGGAATGGTTGCACTTCTGTCACGTTGAACGATTGTCTTCAGTCGTCGTTGGTCCAGTTCTTTCCGGCAGCAGTGATGTCGGAGATCTCATGTTTTACAGGATTCCTGATATTCACGGTACACTCATGAAATGGTCGTACGAGGAAATTCCCGCTTCATCGCTGCCTCGGAGATGGTGTGTCCCATCGCTCGTGTGCCGACTATAACACCACATTAAAACTCACTGAAATCTTGATAACCCGACACTGTAGCAGCAGAACCGATCTAACAACTGCGCCAGACACTTGTTGTCTTATATAGGCGTTCCCTACCGCAGCAAAGTATTCTGCCTGTTTACATATCTCTGTATTTGAATACACATGTCTATACCAGTTTCTTTGGCGCTTCAGTGTAAGAGCGCAGTGTGAGTGCGTCAGAGGTCCGGGACCCTGCGCTGTGAGCTTCATAGCGCGGCCGCAGGCGCCAATAGGCTGATGCATCGGCCGTGGTCCACGCCTACGCTGAGACTGCGACAGCAGCGCTCGCAAAATATAGGAGCGCCGACCACTGGCTGTCGTCTAGGTCCGTGCGTTCTGGCGGACTTTTAAACTTGTCGAGCCGCTGTACCAAAGTGAAGATGATGAGTTATATCTTGTTTGGGTTGAAAGGTAGTGGCCGTTTTGTCACCTACTCACCGAATTGATTTCCTGTTGGATTGGGTCAAGCACTGACACTTGTAGGACGCCGGCATTGGTGTTGGGACCCGTCGACACTCCATCGCCAGCTGTCACACAGAAACTACGTCCATCCAACCAGCTACACAGTAGTCCAAACTTGTGGAAGGGCTTCATGACATCCTCCATCAAGCACAGGTCTCGATTTGTTGTGGATGGCCATTTCTGGAATACAAACTAGGCATCTGCTGAAAAGTTTTGGCTTCCAC
Source organism: Schistocerca serialis cubense (assembly GCF_023864345.2). Classification (NCBI taxonomy): domain Eukaryota; kingdom Metazoa; phylum Arthropoda; class Insecta; order Orthoptera; family Acrididae; genus Schistocerca; species Schistocerca serialis. The sequence goes on from NC_064645.1 coordinate 157,583,639, forward strand.
GTGGTCTGGCAATCACCGCAGGAAGAGAAGCTCGGACACCATGGATACTCAAGAGGGTAGGCCTAATGTTCGATAGGTTTGCTGGAACCGACGAATCGGCCATCGGTGAGCGGCGTTAACACCGTTAAAACGGTGGGGGAGGGGGGGACGGTACAATGGAGATGGGCCTGCACACTCTCAAGGTTTTAATGAAAGACCTCCTTTGGTTTAACTTAGATTGGTTGAAAGCCACATCGAAAATCCAAGGCACAAGATCTAAGCAAGGAACTGAGGTACAGGAGTTCTTCTGGAGGTTTCACTTCTTTAGAAAAATTTTTTTATCTTCAATGTAATTAGGCTGAAAGCCTTAGCTTAAATTTTTCCCATAGAACTCGACGGCTTAAGGCGGAGGCAAAGATTTTTAATGTTTAATCTAAATAGGTTGAAAACTCTGCTGAAGGCCGCACATCAACAAAATAATTTAACGGCTTAAGGCCTGGGAACAAGAGCCTTCAATTTGAAAAGGCTGAAGGCCTTATCTTAATATATTTCGTGTAAAACTCAGCTGAAGGCCTCATTCTAAAGAGTAACAATCTTATGACTTAAGGGTAAGACCAGGATTTTGAATTTTTAATTAATAGAGATTAAAACTTGGCTGAAGGCCGCACACCGTGCAGAAGACAATTTTACGGTTTAAGGCCTAACGGGAAGAGCTTCTAAATTTCAACTAAAATAGACTTTATCCTAAAATGGTTCACATAATTCTCAGCTGAAGGCCACATACGGAACCCAAACAATCTCACAGCTTACAGCTCAGACAATTAAATTTCCAATTTTTAATTTAAGCTGGAAAACTCGGCTGAAGGCCACATACCAACTTGAAACCAATTTACGGCTTAAGGCCAAGGCACAAGGAATTTTCAGTTTTAATTCTGAAAGGTTGAAACTCGGCTGAAGGCCATTGACCAAACAAGAAACTTTTTTTTTTTTTTTTTGACAGCTTAAGACCTAGAAAGAAAAGCCTTGCAATTTTAATAAGCTAAAACTCGACTGAAGGCCACACAGAGAACGTAAGACTAAAAAGGAAATCACTATGTAAAACACAAAGAGTGGCGCTCAGAAGGTTCCAAGGATCGGCCTGGGAAGGTAATATTAACGCACCTTTAGGTGAGACAGGCAGCCAGAGAGACAACCTCTTAATCAGAAGGCAACCCAACTGAAAGCCCGCCGATGAACCAACCAACAAGATCAGTTCTGCTCCATCCGACCAGCAAAACGACAACAAGATCTCAGTAGCACAACGTTCTGCATACTGATACCCAATCCAGCCAAGTCAGTATAAACGTCCAAAACTACCAACAACACCTCAGCTGTCGAACTGCACGCCGTGCTGGATAGTATCAACACGATGAGGAAAATAAAATGCCAAAAACTACGTCAACGAAAAGGGCAAGTCACCAGAACGTCAACGGCTACAAGGCAGAAGATACCGCTGGTACACTTCATTAATGGAGGAATGAATTAAATTAAGTTAAACACCCTGCATTTCTAGCCAACTTCGATGCACACACGTTGTTGCTCGTGGGAATCTCCCAGAAAGCTTCAACCAGGACCAAACGAAGACATGTAATAGCACTTGAGGCTTGATAGTAGGTTAAGTGAGCACTCAACTTTAGTGTCCAGGGTCGGTGGGCGACGAACTTCGTAACCCTCGTAAGAAGCGCCTCACAACTCCAACCACATGTGCACGCCGCCAGTGGCTCCGGCCTGACTACTCGCCGCGGAGACTTCCTCCGTGCTCTGCCCCAACCCACCGACTGCCCGACTCACGGAAATGGTCAAAAGATCAAATACACGTTGGCCGATATGATGACCGACCGAGCGACCAACCAACGGTCGTTCCAGCCCCAGTCTTCTTCAGTCGGACAGTGCACGTGTGTCGCCAGCGGTCGGCAAGTACTGGCTGTCAGTACCTCACTGGCGCTCCATGCCCGACGCTCCTTCCTCCCCGACTGCTGTTCCCTGCCCGACTGAGCTCCCAACTGAAGTCCAGATTTTTTTCTTTTAATTGACTTTCGATTCCCCCCGAAGGGAGCGGGCTGGCAGCAGCTTAGTACGCCGCTCTTCAGCCTCCAGAATTTGTTTCAAAATGATGAAGATAATAAATAATAAAAACAGGCAATAAAAATGGAGGCTTAAATGGCAACATGGCGGAAAAATCGTGGAACTTAAAACATAGAGGAAGATGCTAATAAAATACATATGAAGCAGACAGGTAAAATAATAGACAGACAATTAAAAACACGCGGCGACAGTCTCGTTTCTGTTCTCAAGAGAATGAACTCCAGACGCACGACGAAACGGAAATACTGTCGGTCGCTCCAGAGATGGTACGAGAGTGCACTTATCGATAAGCAATGCTGCTGCTACTCACGGGCAGTTAAGGTAGGAAGTGACTCCTGTTAATGGTATAAGAAAACGAGGCGTCAGTACTGTAAGAGAAGATGACAAACAATAATCGGAATGAACACGAGCAGCGCATGGATCAAGTATCGACGTCTTTGTGGGTGCAAAAGAATTGTATTAAAGATCCACTATAACCAAAGCTTATCTTATTTGCTGAAAATTTCATATGAAATTACGTAATATCGTCTCTGCTGAGGGTTGTTTAAGTCGTCTCATGTTTAAATGTATTGCTCTCGAAAGCATTTTTTTTTTCATGGACAATGTTTAAACGTTCACATGTGAGGAGTCTCACTACTGAACTGGGCTTAATGGATAATTCCACAAGAGTTTAAAATTGTTTGAGATTTGAATTTACGCTGTTATAATGTTCAGAAAGTGATTAAGAAAGCTCATGTATAACACGTAAAACTGTCCATCTAAAAAAAAAAAAAAAACAGGATAATGATCCCAGACTGGGAAGGTAATGAGATTAGCAACTTGTATCCTTGGATGACCGAATGTAAATTAGATAGCGATCCCTACATTTTGTACCAAAGACGTGCTTGAATAGACAACTAGTATACTGAAAAATCACTGCCAATTATCTCACGTAAATACACGCGAAAAATTCCCATTTCAGTATCGCAAGACGGTACTTGGCAAGCCGGCACATTCACGGAAGCACGCTGGAGAACTGTGTACGGCGATAGGCGAAAGGCGAGAGAGTGTCTTTATTCATCAAGCCACGTCTATCTAGCAACCATGCTACGTTTGGTTGGTTAGCTGGACTCTGAATTCAAGTTACCTGCTAGAGTTATGTCTTACAACTCCCAACCAAAGATAAAGCTGCTCTGGCATACAGATACATTGGCCGCTGGCTGACTCTGAAAGCAGTTTACTTTCTAGGAACATGCCTTGTAGGTCCCAACCAAAGATAAAGGTACCCTTGCATACAGAAACGTAGACTACTAGCTGACGACGAAACCACAGTACTTGCTAGAGATATGCCTTGCAACTCCCAACCAAAGATAAAGCTGCCCTAACATACAGGAACGTAGACTAGACCACTGAGATCGATGGCATTCACAAACAGCACCCCATTTCATGATCACAATACTGTAGTGAAACTATATGCTAGATGCTCCTGCACAGACTATGATCTAGCCGAAGATGTACTCGAGGTAATAGTCGTCATCTGGTGAACATACCGCTCACCGCCTGCCACCTACTAATGGAGGAACTGACTGTCTGCTGACAAACCCACATCACAGAATGATATTACCGTTTAACTTCAACATAGGAGCCAGCAACAGGGTCTCTTTGGGTCCACGTTCCTGTTCAACACTCAGGCGCCTCCGAGAGATGAAAGCTACCAGGCAGCAGAGAGGGGATCAATCGACCACACCACTACTGACACCAGGTACATCGCAGATGGGTCATCAAGTGTCATTGTAGAATTCGGAGTGGGACCGGGAACACTCCAGCAGCCGGTGTTAGACCATTTCGTTCTGGGAAACGGCCGCCAGTGGGCTTTAACGTAAGTACCTAAGTGAGGGGGATACTTGATTTGACGACTTTAGTAGCATGGTGTATGGAAAATTTAACGAGGAAGAGATAACGGACAACTGAAGGCAGGGTGAAAACTTTTACGGATAATGTATTCAGCACATTCCGTGAAACAGTTACTGGCAGCGAGTTCTGTTAGCGCGTCAGATGGCAGGCCACTGCATTCCGCGGGAAGCCGTGCGAACTCGAACATCATTTTGTCCACGGCAAAACAGCGCAGCAGAATTCATACGCACACACGCGTTTTACTCTAGTGTCACGGAGCGCATCGTAAATAGCTGTGACCACACTTCCCTCTCTGTCTGACGCGCTCAAATTCTGCGGCACTGGGGAGCGCGTTGTGCGCCTGTTGTTAGCCATGTAGAAACCACAACATTAGTTTCATTGCTTGCTTTTCCACTTCTTATTTTTCGGGTAGCGTTGCACATCACGTAGCGAGCAGTATAATTCATCCTAGATGGAGTCACAGCGTCAACGAGATTCTACATACATTTGAGAGTCCCCTTCAAAACCCTTTAGCTCGTCTGGAATTTCATTTGCATGTCCATAGAAATAATGTGTTCATATCTTCAAAGACCTATTTTCTCCTAATTGCTTTCCTTGTTTGCAGCCGTAAATTACTTCGACCTTTTCTTCTGCAAAATTATCACAGGAACCTTTATCGGACGAGATGAAATCTCTGTCCTATCATTCAGATTTCAGCTTTACGTCGTTTCCCTGAGTCAGTAAAAGCGAATGTGGGAATGTTTACCATGAAACGAATACTTTGAACTCCTTACTTGCCCTTACCTAACTCGAGTTTGTGCTTTGTCTCTTTGACCTAACATTCGACGGGATAATACCTATTTAAGATTCATCGTTCTTCACCAGCACAATCTCTCAGACAGCAAAACTTAGTCTTCCTTTTTTAGCATACATATTTACGATCCCAGAGATGTTTGTTTCATGAAGATGCGAAAGAAAGGTTACAGTTCTCCAGGAAAATATCTCTGGATACCAACAAAGTTTTCGTTTCAACAAGTTGTTGTTGTATGGTTATATAGATATTAAACCTACATTTTTGCTATCGGCTCTCATCACATGCGAACTTCTTGAGTTTGAAAGTCATTGGTCAGACTGTCAACTTTGAAACTATTCATTTCTTCCTCGAGTTCAAAGCCGTAAGCATGTTTCAAAGCCCTTCTGTAGCAGGTGGTCAATAACATGAGATCCCGATGGATCGCTCGCTTAAGCTTTATGGTCTGCACAGATCTATTTTTTTTCCTCTAACAGAATTTTTATGTTGTTCACGAATTGCAACATCTTCTAAACATTACATGCTAATTAAGGTCGGAGAAGCCTGGGCTTTTGAGTATGCACTTCTGGCGATAAAGAGATTCTGGTAGCTAGGGTCGGAGGACCTTGTTAATCCTGCGTTTTGAGTTCTTGTGGTGATGTTTCCGTGGAAACTTTCCTCCCCTAACGCATATTTCTTTAGAAGTCAAACACCAGTTTTAATAGATTTAGTGTTATAAATGTTATAATACAATGAAAAATGTTCAAGAATAATGAAACACGCATTTTTTTAATTTCTAACAGCGAAAGCCAAACACCAATTTTCGTAGTTCTAGTTTCAGATCTGCCTTACTGGCGACACACTTCTTTCATCTCCCACTTCACCCTCTTGTGAGTGTAACTTAACTATCCCTTATTTAACGATGCCTACAAATAATATCGACACCCTCTGCAAATTTCCGGTTTCTATCCTTACCGGGTCAGGCTGGGCGATGGCGTACTAGTGAATCAATAGGGCGCTCTATGTTACAACTTTACCGGCAGGTGTGGCCGTGCGGTTCTAAGCGCTTCAGTTTGGAACCGCGTGACCGCTGCGGTCGCAGGTTCGAATCCTGCCTCGAACATGGATGTGTGTGATGTCCTTAGGTTAGTTGGGTTCAAGTAGTTCTAAGTTCTAGGGGACTGATGACCTCAGCAGTTAAGTCCCATAGTGCTCAGAGCCATTTGAACCATTTTGTTACAACTTTACGGGCTGAGTTACCAAAATACTGAAAGAATAAATTTTTATTGCTAACCAAGAAGCCAAATTCAAATTTACCTAGATTTAGCTTTAAAAATGGTTTCATAAAGAAATATTTTCATAAAAATTTAATCCCCTATTTTTGCCCCTAAGGGGTTCAACGTCTAGAAACACGGAAACACGAATATTTTATTTCTAACCGAGAACTGAAATACCAGTTTTCAAAAGGTGTAGCTTTAAAAACGCTTTAGTAGTTCTTTAATAGTAATGTATTTTCAAAGAAAAACTTGCACCCACTGTTTGACTCCCCATAGGATGCTGAAACACGGCATTATTTATTTCTGACCAAGAAACCAAATACCAGTTTTCGTAGTTCTAGCTTCAAAACGGCCTTCATAGCGACAAATTTTCAAAATCCCTTTCATCCCCTATTTCATCCCATTAGGGGTGGAATTTAAAAAATGCCTTGTTAAACGGTCCCTGGAGTATAATATCAATACCCAATCCAAATTTGTTTTGGCCTGGTCAATGATGAGTCTTTCAGTCAGGATAATTTCTTTTATATACAGTGAATACAGTCTTTGAGTAGTCGTTTCGTGGAATATCTGTAAGGATATACTTGGAGACAGTGTGTGAGATCCAATCACAAGCCTGTGCAGGCCGGGTCGTCTTTGCGAGCCCCCTTGAACGGCAGGAGCTATCGGTATTCTATTGTCTCGCTGTGTCCGATACTGTTGCTGGCTATTTGGCAGTGTTTGTGCCGCCAAAGACTCGTGTGGTAGTTTGTTGTGACGTTACAGTCTGATGGCCAAAATGTAAACTTTCACGGCCGGAAATATCATGTCCATTATAATTATCCGGGCTGTTATGCCGTGGGCGGTCGATGAATTTTGTGTCAATTCCCAACGTTTCGTCTCCAACTGCGGGAGACATCCTCAAAGGGGTCCGTAGCTCGATGGAAGGTCAAACACACCCACTGGCTCGCTACTGACTGACGTTGGGAATTGACACAGAATTCATTAACCGATCACGGCATAACAGCCCGGATGATTATAATGGACATTCTTATGGCCACTTTCATGCAATGAGTGCAGCATTTTCAGGTCTTTAAATGTGTCTTGGCTTGTGTTCATACTTCTGTTGTTCAGAGAGGTAGAAAATGTCGATTCGCTTGGTACAGTATTAGTTCTTTACTAGTTCACTGTGCGGTAGGCATACTAAGTACGTCAGCATCATGTTAATTCAAATGTTTTCAGGATTTTCTGCAATATCTGTAACTTACCTCTGTACATTTCTTATATAAGAGGTGTGATCAGAAAATAAGGTTAAAAGGCCTTATTCCTATAGTTTCTTCTGTTATAGATAAGTTAACTAGTGTATGGTAATTATCATACATGTGATTGGCAACTACACAGAGTTTCGGCCGCCCGCCACTCACAGGTAACTGTAGGTAAACACAAACGGCAACTCGTTTGGTAAACTGGTCTCGCAAAAAAATCCTATCAGTCTTTCGATTTCTGTGGGCGAAATATGTAACCGCAACTGAAATGCCCCGGCTACTGCTAAAGGCTTATAGAGGGACTGTTATGCCCCGTCAGCATGTCGCAGAATGATGTCGAAAGTTTGATGCCGGTAGAGAAAACGTCACCGACAAGGATCGGAGTGGCCAGCCCAACGCAGCGTCAACAGATTTGTACACAGCTCCCATGGAGGAGCGACTTTCACTAATTTTCCTCATTAAAAGGAGCGCATAGGAGCTAGAAGATTCGCTTCAGACGAGGAACTTAAACACTTAGCGACAACGGGGCTGAAAACGCAAGGAGAGGAATTTTACCGGGAGGATATATTGCGGATCATCCCACAAAGCGACAGGTGCCTAAGCCGATACGTCGAAAACTAACATAATGTTCCATATTAATATTCGTTGGTTGTATTGGTTATATGAAATGAAATACACATGCTTCAACGCAGACTGTGTGGCCTTAGTTTCTTATCATCCCTTGTATCTTACCCCTGTATACCACGTGCCCCCTCACAAGGAAAAGTGTAATTTTTAGTGTATTGCTTCATTTGAACTGGGTCATGATAATCCTAAATGTAGCTAAAGCAGATATGATTCATTTTTATTTCTGAGTCATTTATATAATCACTGTTAAACAATGCGACCAAATCCTTGCTTCTGTATTCATTTCCATATCTATACTTAATCTGAGCACGAATTGCATTCCTGCCTTGCGCAAGAATATTAATCAGTGCGTAGGCTTGCTGCAGTCAGCAGGATTTTTTCTCATATTACAGGCATGATGTGAATAGGATACTATACAGAGGCATGCATCCTTCCGCCTGCATGGAACACCGAATCAGATTATGAAATTTTCCTAACTATAGGTGATCTGAAAATGATTCAAATAGTAATTTATGCTCTCATTTATTCCGTTGCGCAACGTAATCATCCTCTACTATTGAATACGTTTACAGAATAGTGAATGAATTATTTCTTTGTTCAAAATGTTGTATAAAAATCACACATGTTCCGAGTATTTCACTACAGTCACATAAGTAATTATTGCCATACCACAAATTTCCTTGAGAGGTGGTCTTCTTTCGCCGATGCCCAACTTATCGCTGTTCATTATCTCTACATAAGAGCAATATCACCTCTGACACGAATAGAATGGGTGCACTCTTCTATAACCGTTAGTCCACTGACATTTGCGTTCGAGACCACCATTGTGTGGTTTACTCTGTACGGAAGTTGAACAAAGAGGGTAATAAACCACGCACACATAAACTTATTTGTTCAACTGGGTGGTGTACTCTGTACGGAGGTTGAACAAAGAGGGTAATAAACCACCCACACATGAAACTCATTTGTTCAAATTCGTGTATTTGCGTTTTAGTTTCTTGACTATTCAACCATGTAACAATGCACGTTGAGCCAGTATTTGAACAGAGCATAATGCAACGATTATTGGAGAAAAATTTTATTAATTTTATTATATTCAGTTTTAGCAATTTTCCTAGCTGGATAATAATAGACTAGACGGCATTAACATGTAAACAGAATTGCGAAATGTACTGATTTCACATTAACAATCTTTCAATAAATGAATACAAATATTTTTAATTATGACTGAAAAGTTACAAAAGCTATGGTATTTCAGGGCCATGGTAAGAGGGCGCGCCGAAAAGTAACGCCTCTGAATTTTTTGCGTGAAAACTATTAAAGTATTTTACGTCTTTATCCTTCATGTCTACATATTTACTCCTCAACATACCCTAGCGACAACACATTTGTCCTAAAGAGAGACCGTTTAGTTGATAGCGTCACTACAGAATGTTTGACTTTGTTAACGGAGGCACAGTCTATCCTAAGCTTGCACCGCTTGCCGGATTGTTGCAGATATCGAAGAGCACATGTGTGATCTGGTATTGTCATGATGATGGTGTGTACCAACGTTTCCTGCGGTCAGAAACACTTTTTCTGACTAACCGACATAGTTACGTTACACACCGCCATGATACACCCTACAAATCGGAGCGCTCTAGAGGTAGTGGGTTGCAAGCTGCGCCAGCGAAGCGGGAAAGAGTAATATGCGTGACATGTACGGAAATACCTCAACCGACATTGAGAACAGAACAAAAATTTCGGAGGTATTACTTTTCAGCACACCAGTCTATATATGGTTAAATAATCATTTTTATTGGAAGTATTATGTTTTTCCTGATATTGTCGTACATTTTTAGCTGCAGGCAATCCTGTCCTAGCTTTCTGATTATTGTATAGATGTAAAATAATTCTCCTATCGCATTTTTCTTTAGTTATTGCACACGGTTCTTCGAATAGCGTTCCATTTTCGGATGCTAATTAAATGTCAGCGAATACTATCGTGATATACCTGTCAAATTTCTTGGTTTTCTCAAATACTAGCCAAGTGTATTATCTCAAAAGCAATGATTTCTTCGAAATCAGGACTGGGTACCAAGTAAGTTTTCGTGCATTATCTGTAGCATTTTATACTGGAGCATTGTGTGGATTCTACGTATTTAACGTCTGGTGGCTGAATTTTCTATTACATATACCAATTCAGAGTCGAGTGAAGATCTCCTTTACCGTATAGTATAAGAATGAGAAGCCAAGATTCTGCTTAGTGATGCCTTATCATTCAGTCTCAGTTCGTTACTCGTCTCCCCATTCTATGTTCTACGTATACTATCGGTTTAATTATTCCCCTCAACAGCTCTTTTTTCATATATTTCTACTACCGTGACGACTTGGGTGATGAACTCGGTGTTTTCTTTTACGACTGTCACGACCAAGGAAGGAAGGAGGGAATGACAATTGGGTTTGACGTCCCGTTGACATCGAGATCATGACCCAGATTCAGATACTAACTGCGTCCCCACATACAACTTCAATGCATATAAGAGGAAGCAGTTTCAGTGGCTAGAAGACCGCTTCATATATCGCATCGTCCGGAATGGTTAGTACTAAGGTAGGAATGGAAGGAGAGTGTGTTACGGGTATGTAAGGATGTGGACTTTCGATATACGCCCATATAAAATTATATCGGTCATATCTCTTCAACGGCCATGGCCGACAGTGCTGCGTGATGTTATTAATCACTCCATTTGACCCTTTTGTATCCCGCCTGGATAGGCGGCGAGTGGCTCTGCTCCTGTGAACTGCTTCTGCAAAATAGGCCGAGAGTGAAGGATGCGAGTAGGAGCAGGGGAAGGTGAAGTACTTCGGTACTGCATGTAAAGTTAAATCACCTTTACTGGAGTATAAACAGATACAGACACATTACTTAACTTTTGGTACAGATGAGCACGTAGGTGCGAAGCCGTTCATGCATCGAAGCTAACAGTTACATAAAGTTACAAAGGCGAAGTCTATAATGGCTAGCCCCCCTGCAAGTTGCTAGATAAGTTGCTAGGTCGTCTGCTCTTGATCAAATGGGCTGAAGCTCTTCGAGCTCCACAGCGTCGGTTAGAGGGCGCTGTGGTCGGCGTTGTTCGTCCTCTCTCGTAGTGCCAACCTACGAGAGCGCACCTATGTTATGGCATCGTAGCTATCGATACCACAGACCCATTACTCCTGTATCACAGCCACTCTTACACGAAGCACTGTCTGTCCTGACCTAAAGGAGATGATAGCCTTCCCCTGATTTTCTGGTGTGTCTGTAACATGTGGTTACTGCGATGAGTGTTTGTACAGTGTAATGTATGTTTTATAACGTTACTGATGACTGCGGAACTAAATAAGGGGCTTTCTAGGGTGTGGTGTAGTGTTGTCGTATAACAACAACGGGGCACACGAGCTCACCATAACCTTTCGATGGACGATCGCTGTCGGCAAGGTCGCAAATTTCCTAAAGTAATACTGAAGAGAGTCTAATATCCTGCCACTCCAGCGGTACGTAGCCAGAATCAGAGAGTGGCATCAATATTATTTCTTCCGACGTCAGCTGCCACAGTCCAATGGGTCACGGCAAACACGGCATCGTGGAGATGGTCGTTATGCCTCTGTAGGAAATAAATATTTGGTACGACGGCCGGATTCGGCAGCTCGTGTCCCGCCATTGAAGTCGTCGTGTTACCTCGCTTTTCTGAAGTATTAGTTTGAAATTTCGTCTGATATTGTGCTGCCGTGTATGATAATTCTGGCTTTGTGTAGCTGTGCAGATTCTGGCGCAGGATACTTGCAGTCATGACGTGCTCTCTCCGAGAAATTTTCGGCCATCGATTTATCGCCGATTTCGATTGCCACTCGTTACATGGGTCGCGACTGTGACATGCTTAGTTTAAGTCGGGTTGTGGCACAAAAGAAAGTTTTATAATGTAATCCACAAAATTGAAGCAGGAACTTAACGTCTTTTACCTGGTAAATTCGTGCACCGAAAACATCATGCAGCAGCAGTAGTCGAATCTGCTACCCCTGGATTGGGGTACATTGCGCAAAAGTACGTTGTCGTTCTTTATTCGTCTATTCGAGTATGGACACAGGTCCAGGCGACCACTTTAGTGTTTGAATTGATCTTCAGTTTCCCCCATATTGATATGTGTAGAGAATATTAGATCCGGCGAGTATCAGCAACTGAGGAACACATTGACAGAATAAAAATTCACTTAAGTTCCGATTATATCTTATTCATTGCACGATCAATTTCAAAGTCTAAAGCTTCATCTTGAGCTGACACCAATTACGAAGAAGTGGAATTGCTAGCTTAAAAGAACTATGGAGTTTACATACCAAAACGAACGGGGGCGTTACTCACATAATAATGGAAACATAAAACTGTTGAGGGCCAGTCAGTCATATACCTCTGCAGAAATAATCAAAGCGACACTATGACGGACCCAATAACAGTAAACAGACCACATAGGACAGACATTTAAAGATCCGATATGGTCTGTTTACCGTTGTTGAGCTACCCATGGTGCCTCTTTGATCATCAGCTCAGGGGCAGTTTTCGTACATAGGTTTCCGCCTGTCTTGTCACGCGATACGGGTGGTTTGCAACTGGAAACAGGTGTCCGAAACAAGTCACCATCAAGAAATAAAAAAAAGACACTTCCTAATGCAACTTATGACAGACCTACAACCATTTCTTTCAATACTGCTTGTCATACTAACATAGTGATTTCTTACGTAACAAAGAAGTCAACAGGTACTGTACGTATGAGACCCTGCTCCCATGTAAGAGAGGTCCTGATTGTTCTAATCAGATCAGATGAAGTAAATCCTTGACTTCAGAACTGGAAGCCACCAAGCAGGCGAAGTGCTACCTTGACAGCAAAATTTGGCGCGATGGTCGAAATAAATAGGTTACATAAAAAGCAAAAACATCGGTGTTAATTTGGGGAAGAGATTTCTGAAAGTGTTCATTAGGAGCACATTATTGAATGGTAGTGAAGCGTCGACTGTGGGGAAACCGAAAAATTAGAGAATCCAAACGATATCTAATGCTATTGTACAAAAGAATGACAGAAGTTAGGTGGACAAGAAAACTCCACAGAAAATGCAAGGAAAGGAACATAATACATTAAATTACAGGACCATATCGTTAACGTCGATAGGTAGCAGGATTTTGGAACATATATTGTGTTCGAACATTATGACTTACCTCGAAGAAAACTGTCTATTGACACACAGTCAATATGGGTTTAGAAAACATCGTTCCTGTGAAACACAATTAGCTCTTTATTCACATGAAGTATTGAGTGCTATTGAGAAGGGATTTCAGATCGATTCTGTATTTATGGATATCCGGAAGGCTTTTGACACCGTACCACACAAGCGGACCGTAGTGAAATTGCGTGCTTATGGAATATCGTCTCAGTTATGTGACTGGATTTGTGATTTCCTGTCAGAGTGGTCACAGTACGCAGTAATTGATGGAGAGTCATGGAGTAAACCAGAAGTGATTTCTGGTGTTCCCCAAGGTAGTGTTATAGGCCCTTTGCTGTTCCTCATCTACGTATATAAACGATTTGGGAGACAATTTGAGCAGCCGTCTTCGGTTGTTTGCAGATGACGCTGTCGTTTATGGACTAATAAAGTCATGAGAAGATCAAAACAAATTGAAAAACTATTTAGGAAAGATATCCAAATGGTATGAAAAGTGGCAGTTGACCCTAAATAACGAAAAGTGTGAGGTCATCCACATGAGTGCTAAAAGAAACTCGTTAAACTTCGCTTTACACGAAAAATCAGTCTAATGTAAAAGCCGTAAATTCAACTAAATACCTAGGTATTACAATTACGAACAACTTAAATTGGAAGTAACATATAGAGAATGTTGTGGAGAAGACTAACCAAAGACTGCGTTTTATTGGCAGGACACTTAGAAAATGTAACAGACCTACTAAGGAGACTGCCTACACTACGCTTGTCCGTCCTCTTTTAGAATACTGCTGCTCGGTGTGGGATCCTTACCAGATAAAACTGACGGTGTACATCGAAAAAGTTCAAAGAAAGGCAGCACGTTTTGTATTATCGCGAAATATGGGAGAGAATGTCACAGAAATGATACAGAATTTGGGCTGTAAGTCGTTAAAAGAAAGGCGTTTTTCGTTGCGACGGAATCTTCTTCCGAAATTCCAATCACCAACTTTCTCCTCCAAATGCGAAAATATTTTGTTGACACCGACCTACTTAGGGAAAAACGATCACCACGACAAAATAACGGAAATCAGAGCTCGTATGGAAAGATGTAGGTGTTCATTCTTTCACGAGCTATTCGAGATTGCAATAATAGACAATTGTGAAGGTGGTTCGCTGAACCCTCTGCCAGGCACTTAAATGTGATTTGCAGACTTTCCATGTAGATGTATTTGTAGATGTAGATGTGTTGATGTCTTTGCAAGAAGAAGTGTCAGTGTGACAGGACGCGTGTTAAGACATCAAGGAATAAATCCTACCGTACTAGAGGGAGGTGTGGAAGATAGAAACCGTAGGGGAAGACAGAGATTAGAGTATATACAATAAATAATTGGGGATGCATGGTGCAAGTGTCTCTCTGAGATGAACAGGGTCTGCATTAGTGGAGGTTGTGGAAGGCGATATCTAACCAGTCAAAAGACTGATTACCCCCAAAATACGCGTTGTATATGAAGCAATAGATGTAGGGTGGAGCGTGAGCGGACAGGGGTAAGGCAGTGTTCGCAAGCCCGGTGTCTGCTAGCCTGCTCAGATGGGTAGCAGCAACAAGCTGAGGGCAGCATGCACACCCACAGGGAGCCGTTTGCAGATGGGAGTCGTCGTGACACACCGGTGGTCAGCTAGCTGCGGGCTGCGGGGTGCCGACGCACAAATTGGACCGCGTTCCACAGAGACTGTCCGCGCAGGTACGTTGGCCGCGCTGCCTGCTGTATTATCTGGTTACAGCTACAGCGCCACGGTGGCTGTGAATTATTCGCACTACCGGTGTGCGCTCGCTCGATGGGTGTTGCGACGTAGTTCCGGAATGCCTCACATTCTCCACTGTTCGGAAAGATGAGGATTTCGTAGTTGTTAATAGTTGTCTACTTGTTACTTATTTTCGTACGGCTCCCAACAGTGATGCAATATAAGCCTCCCGGTACTCTAACTAGTCGTCATGGAAATTTCCACAATTATAACTTATTTTCTCATTACACATTCCACTTTCAGGTCCCACGAATGGTACCACACACACACACAATACATACATCTCAAAGGGTCCACAGGTGGAACACAGGAGGAAAATACACCCCTGGAAATTGAAATAAGAACACCGTGAATTCATTGTCCCAGGAAGGGGAAACTTTATTGACACATTCCTGGGGTCAGATACATCAAATGATCACACTGACAGAACCACAGGCACATAGACACAGGCAACAGAGCATGCACAATGTCGGCACTAGTACAGTGTATATCCACCTTTCGCAGCAATGCAGGCTGCTATTCTCCCATGGAGACGATCGTAGAGATGCTGGATGTAGTCCTGTGGAACGGCTTGCCATGCCATTTCCACCTGGCGCCTCAGTTGGACCAGCGTTCGTGCTGGACGTGCAGACCGCGTGAGACGACGCTTCATCCAGTCCCAAACATGCTCAATGGGGGACAGATCCGGAGATCTTGCTGGCCAGGGTAGTTGACTTACACCTTCTAGAGCACGTTGGGTGGCACGGGATACATGCGGACGTGCATTGTCCTGTTGGAACAGCAAGTTCCCTTGCCGGTCTAGGAATGGTAGAACGATGGGTTCGATGACGGTTTGGATGTACCGCGCACTATTCAGTGTCCCCTCGACGATCACCAGTGGTGTACGGCCAGTGTAGGAGATCGCTCCCCACACCATGATGCCGGGTGTTGGCCCTGTGTGCCTCGGTCGTATGCAGTCCTGATTGTGGCGCTCACCTGCACGGCGCCAAACACGCATACGACCATCATTGGCACCAAGGCAGAAGCGACTCTCATCGCTGAAGACGACACGTCTCCATTCGTCTCTCCATTCACGCCTGTCGCGACACCACTGGAGGCGGGCTGCACGATGTTGGGGCGTGAGCGCAAGACGGCGTAACGGTGTGCGGGAGCGTAGCCCAGCTTCATGGAGACGGTTGCGAATGGTCCTCGCCGATACCCCAGGAGCAACAGTGTCCCTAATTTGCTGGGAAGTGGCGGTGCGGTCCCCTACGGCACTGCGTAGGATCCTACGGTCTTGGCGTGCATCCGTGCGTCGCTGCGGTCCGGTCCCAGGTCGACGGGCACGTGCACCTTCCGCCGACCACTGGCGACAACATCGATGTACTGTGGAGACCTCACGCCCCACGTGTTGAGCAATTCGGCGGTACGTCCACCCGGCCTCCCGCATGCCCACTATACGCCCTCGCTCAAAGTCCGTCAACTGCACATACGGTTCACGTCCACGCTGTCGCGGCATGCTACCAGTGTTAAAGACTGCGATGGAGCTCCGTATGCCACGGCAAACTGGCTGACACTGACGGCGGCGGTGCACAAATGCTGCGCAGCTAGCGCCATTCGACGGCCAACACCGCGGTTCCTGGTGTGTCCGCTGTGCCGTGCGTGTGATCATTGCTTGTACAGCCCTCTCGCAGTGTCCGGAGCAAGTATGGTGGGTCTGACACACCGGTGTCAATGTGTTCTGTTTTCCATTTCCAGGAGTGTAGATCTAGGAACCATCGATACAACAGTTTTAAATCCTCCTAGCTGTGTTGGGAAAGTACCACAGTTCTAAGCGCTAATAGAAAGCACTGAAACCTGGCTAAAGCAGGAGACTAGTTCAGGAGAAAGTTTTGCGAAGTACCTAACGGTGTTCAGAAAGAATGGGCTAAAACAGTTGACAGTTGCTTCTCCGTTGCTGTTAGAAGTAGTTCATCTTGTAGCGAAATTGAAGTAGATAGATAGTTCGTGTGAGTCAATATGGGCAGACGTCATTATTGTCAACCGGAATAAAATAATAACCTGATCCTTTTACCGACCTCCCAACTCAGATGATACAATTGCTGAAAGGTTCAAAAGGAATTTGAGTCTGATTTCAAACACATACGTGCCCTCATACAATAACTATTGGTGGTGACTTCAATTTACCCTCGATATATTGGCGAAAATAGATGTTTAAATCCGGATGTTCACATAAAACATCGTCCGAAATTGTCCTTACCACATTCTCTGAAAATTATTTCGAGCAATCAGTTCATGAGCCCACTCGAATAGTAAACGGTTGTTAAAATACACTTGAGCTCTTTGAAAATGGTTCAAATGGCTCTGAGCACTATGGGACTTGACTTCTGAGGTCATCAGCCCTCTAGAACTTAGAACTAGTTAAACCTAACTAACCTAAGGACATCACACACATCCGTGCCCGTGGCAGGATTCGAACCTGCAACAGTAGCGGTTCCGCGGTTCCACACTGTAGCACCTAGAACGGCTCCGCCAACCCGGCAGGCAAGACCTCTTAGAAGCAAATAATCCATATATAATAACGAGCATCTAAATGGATACTGCAACCTGCATCCTTCTGAATCTGCGTAGTGTATTCATTCCTTGGTCTCCCTCTACGATTATTATCCACCACGCTTCCCTACAATCCTAAACTGGTTATCCCTTGCCACCTCAGAACGTATCCTACCAATTGATCCCTTCTTCTAGTCAAGATGTGCCACAAATTCCTCTTATCACCAATTCTGTTATGTACCTCCTCAACAGATACGTGATATACGAATCTAATCTTCAGTATTATTCTGTAGCACCACATTTCGAAAGCTTCTATTGTCTTCTTGTATAAACTATTTACCGTCCATGTTTCACTTCCATACATGGCTACACTCCATACAAAGACTTCCAGAAAGGAATTTCTGACACTTAAAATTATACTCGATGTTAACAAATTTCCCTTCTTCAGGAACAATTTCCTTGCCATTACCAGTCTACATTTTATATCTTCCCTACTTCGACCATCATCAGTTATTTTGCTTCCCAAATAGCAAAATTCATCTACAATTTTAATTGTCTTATTTCCTAATCTAATTCCCTCAGGATCACCTGATTTAATTAGACTACATTCCATTATCCTCGTTTTGCTTTTGTTGATGTTCATCTTATATCCTCCTATCAAGACATTGTACATTCCGTTCAACTGCTCTTCCTGGTCCTTTGCTGTCTCTGACAGAATTACAATGTCATCGGCAAACCTCAAAGTTTTTATTTCTTGCCCTTTGATTTTAGTTCCTACTCCAAATTCTCCTTTTGTTTCCTTTACTGCATCCTCAATATACAGATTGAATATCGTCGGAGATAGGCTACAACCCCGTCTCACTGCCTTCCGAACTACTGCTTCCCTTTCATGCCCTTCGATTCGTGTAACTGCTATCTGGTTTCTGTACAAATTGTGAATCGCCTTTCGCGTCCTGTATTTGACCCCTGCCATCTTCAGAATTTGAAAGAGAGTATTCCAGCCAACACTGTCAAAAGCTTTCTCTGAATCTAGAAATGCTATAAAAGTAGGTTTGTCTTTCCTTAATCTGTCTTCTAAGATACGTCGTAGGGTCAGTATTGCCTCCAGTGTTCCAAACTGATCTGCCCCGAGGTCGGCTTCTACCGGTTTTTCCATTCGTCTATCTGAGGATATTTCGCCTGCCTCACACATCTTGCTCACCAGACGGTAGACTTATATCATAGTTGGCTCTCCCAAGGCTATCAGTAGTTGTAATGGATTATTGTCTAATGCCGGGGCCTTATTTCGACTTAGATCTTTCAGTTCTTTGTCAAATTCTTCATGCAGTATCATATCTCCCATTTTATCTTCATCTACTTCCTCTTCCATTTCCATAGTATAACCCTCAAGTACTTCGCCCTTCTATAGACTCTCTATATACTCCTTCCAACTTTCTGCTATCCCTTCTTTGCTTAGAACCGGTTTTCCACATGAGCTCTTGATATTCATACAGGTATTCTCTTTTCTCCAAAGGTCTCTTTAATTTTCCTGTAGGCTATATCTATCTTACCCATAGAATATATGCTTTTACATCCTTACATTTGTCCTCTAGCCATCCCTGTATAGCCGTTTTGCACCTCCTGTCGATCTCAATTTTGAGACTTTTTATTCCTTTGCACCTGCTTCATTTACTGCATTTTTATATATTCTCCATTCATCAATTAAATTCAATATCTCTTCTGTTACCAAAGGAATTGTACTACTTCTCGTCTTTTTACCTACTTGATCCGATGCTGCCTTCACTATTTCATCTCTCAAAGCTACTCATTCTTCTTCTACTGAAATTCTCCACAATCTCTGGTTCTTTCAGTTTATCCATGTTCCATCACCTAAAAATTCCACGTTTTTGCAGTTTCTTCAGTTTTAATCTGTAGTACATAGCTAATATATTGTGCTCAGAGTCCACATCTGCCTCTGTATATGTCTCATAATTTAAAACCTGGTTCCTAAATCTCTGTAAAACCATGATATATTCTATCTGAAATCTTCCAGTGTCTCGAGGCCTCTTCCATGTATACAACATTCTTTCATGATTCTTAAGCGAAGTTATGCTTTGTGCAAAATTCTACCAGGCGGCTTCCTCTTTCATTGCTTACCTCCATTCCATATTTATCTACAACTTTTCCTTCTCTTCCTTTTCTACTATCGAATTCCAGTCCCCCATGACTATTAAATTTTCGTCTCCCTTCCTTTTTTGAATTATTTCTGTTATCGCATCATAGATTTCTTCAATCTCTTCATCATCAGTGGAGGTCGTTGGCATATAAACTTGTACTACGGATCAGTCGTGGGCTTCGTATCTATCTTGGCTACAATAATGCGTTCACTGTACTGTTCGTAGTAGCTTAGCCACGCTCCTATTTTTTAATCATTATTAAACCTGATCCTGCATTACCGCTATTCGATTTTGTATTTATAGCCCTGTATTCACCTGACCAGAAGTTTTGTTCCTCCTGCCTCTGAACTTCACTAATTCCCACTGTATCTAACTTTAACCTATCCATTTCGCTTTTTAAAATTTCTAACCTACCTGCTCGATTAAGGGATCTGACATTCCACGCTCCGCTCCGTAGAAAGCCCGATTTCTTTCACGTGAAAACGACGTTCTCCTGAGTATTCCTCTCCCGGAGCTCCGATAGGAGGACTATTTTACCTCCGGAATATTTTACCCAAGAGGATATAACCATACAGTAAAGCTGCATGCCCTCGGCGAAAAATTAAGGCTGCAGTTTCACCTTGCTTTCAGCCGTTCGCAGTACCAGCACAGCAAGGCCGTTTTGGTTAGTGTTACAAGGCCAGATCAGTCAATGATCCAGACCGTTGCCCCTGCAACTACTGAAAGGGTTGTTGCCCCTCTTCAGGAACCACACGTTTGTCTGGCCTCTCAACAGATACCCCTCCGTTGTGGTTGCACCTACGGTACGGCTATCTGTATCGCTGAGGCACGCAATCCTCCCAACAACGGCAAGGTCCATGGTTCATGGGGGACGGCGTTCATCGTCTGGTAAATTCATGAGAAGATCAAAATCAATCGCAAAACGATTTCGATAAGATATCTGTATGGTGCGAAAATTGACAATTGACTCTAAGTAGTGAAAAGTGTGAGGTCATCCACATGAGTGCTAAAAGCAATCTGTTAAACTTCGGTTGCACGATAAATCAGTCAAATGTGAAGTCCGTGAGTTCAACTAAATACCAAGGAATTACCATTACGAACAACTTAAATAGGAAAGAACACATAGAAATTGTTGTGAGCATGGCAAACCAAAGACTGCATTTTCTTGGCACTACACTTGGAAGTGTAGTAGTAAAAAGATTGCCTACACTTTGCTTGTCCGTCTTTTTTTGGAGTACTGCTGCGCGGTGTGGCATCCTTATCACGTAGTATTAATGGAATACGTCAAGTTCAAAGAAGGGCAACACGATTTGTATTAACGGGAAATGTGGGAGATACTGTCAAGGACATGATATAGGATCTGAGGTGGCCATCGTTAAATAAAGGCGTTTTTCGTTGCGGCCGGATCTTCGCGTGAAGTTTCAGTTACCATCTTTCTCCTCGGAATGCGAAAATATTTTGTTGACGCTGACAGATCATCATAATCACATAAGAGAAATCAGAGCTCGCACGGAAAGATTTAAGTGCCCGCTTTTTCCGAGCATTGTTCGAGAGTGGAGTAACAGAGACTTATTGTGAAGGTGGTTCGATAAATCCGATGCCACGCACTTGAGTGTGAGTTGCACAGTAGCCGTGTATATGTGGATGTATATATAGTTTTAGTGAATATTGACAACCATCAGCTGTACAATGGAATGACGGCAATGAAAATTTGTGCCAGATCGGAACTCGAACCCGGAATTCCCACTAATCGATCGCGAGCGGTTGCCTCACCATTAGACTATACGAGCATGACCCACAGCCAGATCCAAATGATCGTATGTCGTCAATCATATGGCCACGACCTGCACGCGTACATTCTTTACGTATATTCCCCTAAAGGGGAGGTATTTTAAATCAAAGTAGCTTGACTGACGTTTGATGGATAAATGCGATACTGCACTGCCTATGTGTTCAGAAATACGATGCAATGTTTCTTGCGAGATACGTTCATGTAATCTATTTCGTAAGGGTTGTAGCCAGCGCAATGACTGTCCCTTCGCATAATGAGCCAAAACATTATGACCACCTGCTTAGCATGTTGTTTGTCCGTCTTTGAAACGAAATAATTCACTGATTCTGCATATCAGGGATCTGACAGTTTGTTGGTACGTTTGTGGAGGTATGCGGCATTAGATGTCTTCGCACAGGTCATGTAATTCGCGTAATAACTGGCCGCTAATTTGCGTACGAGGTCATCCGATAATGACCCAGATGGATTCCATATGGTTTACATCAGACAAATTTGGTCAGCGAGACAACAATGTGAGTTCACTATAATGCTTCTCAAACCATTGTAGCACGGTTCTGTCCCCGAGACAGGGACATTTGTACTGCTTAAAGACGACATCGCCGTCGGAGAAGGCATCAAACGTAAAGGAATGCAGGTAGTTCTCAGTTGTCAGCGTGTCTTCGATTATTGCCACAAATTCCACGCAAGCGCCGGAGAGTGTCTCCTATAGCATAATACTGCTCCCACCAGTCTGCATCAGTGGCACGCTGCACGTTTCGAGGCGCCGTTCACATCGCCGACGGCATTTGTGGAGACGGCCATCCACTTAGTATAACAAAAATGTGAATCCCGCGAAATCCCAGACGTTTCCGTTGATGGATGGTCGAACCCCCATGGTTCCGTCCCCACAGCAATCATAACTGACTATGTCGTTCGGTCAGCATGTGAACACTTAGGGATGATCTGCTGAAGAGCTTGATGTTCAACAATGTACGGTGAACGGTGTGCTCCGAAACACTTGTGTGTGTACCAGCATTGTGCTCGTTCGGTAGAGATGCCACAGACTACCATCTATCCTACTTTAGATAGCAGACAAGCCTCCGAAGCCCACGCTCTGTGAAGAGTCGTGAACGTCCAGCCATTTAGCTCCTACTGGTAGTTTTACTGACCTACTACCATGAAACGTCTCTGTGAAGTCGTCTCATAACACGCTTGTCGAATTCGGTACAACTTATTCACTTTACTACCTGATTTTAGCTCAATTCATGAACTCTTCCAGAAAGACTGAACACCCAAATAAGGCCTATTGAATATTATATGTGTGTTTTAATGTGGGATTTCGGTTATGTTTTGTGGGAAACACTGAACTGGTCATCGTCTGCTGGGAGCAGACGATGTTGCTTCTCGTTCGAAGTAGAGCACAGGATGACCAACTTAGGTTTCCAATACCTGAAGAGAGAGGTTTACCCATCTTAGTTGAAGGCTGTTTTTGTGTGTGAGGTTGGTGACGGAGGTCTACCCCTCTGGTAGCTTCCGCTGCACGGGGAGCTAGGTATCTCGAAAGAGAAAGGGGCACTCTTCGGTGAACGCTTGGTGAGTACGGATCGTAGCTCTTAAGAGGGGTTTCAGGTGATAGGAAGCAGGTTGAGTTAGGACTTCGTTATGTTTAACTGTTGAAATAGTTAAGAACTTCAGCTTAACAGAAGCTCGTGAAGCGAGTTATTTTTCCGAATGTACCATAATTATATTGCTTTAAAAAGGCAATTTTTGGGTGTTTGGGTTAAAAGTGTCTAAGTTACTTTGCTCATTTTGAACAATGATGAAGTAGAATTTCAAACGGTAAATCTGATTAGGAAAATCTGGTTAGGATCACTTCAACCGTACATGAGTGTAATACTGTGTCGAAGCGAGTATGATTTTTTATCTTATATTTTTTGTAAGTTGCTTTTGTCTTTTTGTGTCGATTTTGTGCCACGTGTTTGGTAGTCAATGGCCCTTCCGGTCCACCACGGCACCGCAATAGGCTTTATTTTAACAGTTTGTTTGTTAATGAGCTATAATTTCTGCAAGAATATCTGTTCTTTCGTGCGCTTTCTACAAAGCAGCACAACAGTTTGGTTCAGAATGCGCCACGTTCTCTAGTTCGGCCGTTTGCAAGCAGCAGACGCAGTTAGTATGTTGAATAATTATCGGACATCCTCGTGCACTGGTTAAACCTCCGTCCGGAATAGTGCATGCGTAGAATCGTAATGCGAATCCCACTGAGACATTTTTATAGTGTGAATGCAAAGGAGATGGTAGTATCATTGCCTCCCACTCCCGTTTTCTGTGTTTCTTCTTGCTGTAGTCTAATTGTGCTCTGTTACATTCTCTCATAATTCTTACTTAAATATTACTAGTCGGGCATCAGTTATGTGTAGTTAGGATGTGCAACCAAATACTTAGATACAATAAATAATCTTCGTGAAAGATAAATTCTGTGGTGTTGATCTTACCCACTTACTCCGATTTCCAATCCTGAATTAATCAAGTTGCTTCATGCCCGACATGGAGTGCTATTTATCTGGCTACTTAAAGAAATTTGCATACTCGTAGTTAAATTATTAAAGTAATGAAACTAATAATTTTCCAGCTCCGTTTTTTTTTCTAAATGGTTAGGAAGGGCTTGGGCTGGTGGCGACCCTGAATTTCTGAAATTTTCCCATTGTTTGTGTGAGAGAAGCAGCTAGAAATGCGAAATAACGTATATGGCTCGATCAGAAACGTCGTAAAGATAGTAATATGTTACAGCCTCTTTCTGCAGATGGTCACGACAGTAACACGTGAAAATTCGACCAGCTTCGTCGGTTTCGAGATACACTTTCACAGGCTCTACGTTATAAGAAACTGACCTTTGCGAGAGTCGCTTATCTCAATGGATTCTCCATTTGCAGGCCATATCTTTGCTAGGGTGATCCCCCGTCCTTGTCTGCTCCGCTTGTATACTGTTGTTATCGCGTCACGTGCCCGCTACCTCATCAGGTTGGACCCAAGGTCGCGGTGCCAATTGGTCACAATGTTTTGGCTGATCAGTACACATGCACGTCTGAAAGAACATTGCAACACGGATACTGCAGCATCGAATATACAGTTTTATAGGTTCTAATAGTGCTCTGAATACGTCATTGTAAAAGTACGGTAACAACGCTCACGCTACATAGGTAAATGCACGCTTAAGCAGTAACAGAAATAAAAATAGATTATATTTTCTTAACACAGTTTACGGATGTCTCTTAATCTCTTTCACAAAAACTAAAAGAGATTTACGATTCTGTTGCAAATTCAAATATTTACTTGAAAACATTTAATTTACAGTCCTGCATATAATTAAACGTGCTTCAAAAGATCGCATGAATGTCCACCAATATTTTGACTCTTTATCATTTTTACCTCATAGGAGTTCACTGAGACTTGGAAAAAGGAACCGAATTTATGTTATATGAAATGGGCATTCACCGGTAACACTGTCATAGCTTACACATATACTCATTTCATGACAACGCATACTGTGCCAGGTAATAACAGTTCAGAACGATATTGTGGCTAGAGGCTGTACGATACTGTGTCGAGGCAGTTGTCTTTGTTCTCGTCGTTCCTACAGCTTCTTCCTGCAATTGCTCACACATAGCACTCATGATCGGATTTCGATCCATCTGTCCGGTTCGGCACCAGCAAATCTGTTACGAAACCTGACGTGTAAGTCGTCTATACTTTTGACAGGCATGTTACTACCATACGAGCTACTTACTTCAACTGATTCTTGGTTGGTGCCAAAGTCTCTAGCGCGTACCTTCTTTTACTTTGGCAATTCAACATCTTGCATCTATAAAGTGAGTACCCCGCTTTTCCCTGTACACCCTTATATCAGCTATTCTGTCGATTATCTCTATACGTGGGCTAATTGTATTAGTTTAGAAAACGAATCAGCCACAATACATCCGCATGAACGTTTGCATTTCGTTACAAAATTTAATTAAATATTGATTTAGCAAATGAACTGTAAAAACGAAAAAAATATTTACCTACGACTCTAGTATATTCATGACATTGAGTTTTAATATGCAACGCTGTACAGCATGGTTGGCTGGAAAATCCCTAAGGACATGTACAGCCTACTGTTTGGAAAGGTTTTTCCTAACCTTATTGCACAGTGGCATCTTTCCTTCGTAAATCTGCGTGTTTAAGTGTATCTGGTAAGCGTAGGCAATGTGTGTGTGTGTGTGTGTGTAGTGTCGTGTCATGTTGTGTTGGTTGATGATGAGAGAAGGGAGAGGAAGCCGGCATATGGCGTAATACTACCGAATAGCATCGAGGGCGTCGCTGAGCATAGCATCCCAAGCCGACGAACAGGTCACATGCCCTCTCTTCATGAAATACTGCGGAGAGGTTTGGAATTTAATCCATGACTCTGGCACAAAGACGTGATCATGGGTTTTGCACCACCACCACTCCTCCAACCACTTTGCCGCAAAGGCAAGAGGAAAAATAGCCGACCGGGATGTTACTCTTCCTACCACTGGCGACGTTGCTTAACTTCCGTTATCTGGCGAGAATCTGTGCACTTTACGAAGCAGGACCGATCGCATGTCTTGTAATGTTGCAACACCACAATGGTTCAGAGTCAAAACAGGTGGACTTTCCCTCTATTTGGTCTTCAGAGCTTCCGTGGCTTCTTGCGATTTGCGACGGCTGTGATGCGAAACCTCCACTTATCGAGTGCATAGACGCTCATTAATTCGTTCCGAATATCCGAAAATGACTCAGTCGTATTACAACTAACCGCTCAATCCCTGTCCCCTCTCCTCCTCCATCCCAAAGCCCCTCCTCTCCCCCTTTCTCACCTGCACCCATGTTCGACGGGAGCAGGAAACCCACTTTTACACTTCATCACAATTTAACACATAACTTCCGCCCCACTGAGTCCCCTATTTGCGTACTGTACTCAGGACTAGGCTTGCCACTTCTTCTTTTCTCGAACATCTAGGGCTCCTCCGCGAATTTTTTTAATGTCCATGCCTTTCGGCCAGTCAAACACAAGCAGCATGCAGACTATTCCATCGGTCATTTCTTTCTCATGCTACTGAGGCTACAGAATAAAAATGGTGCTTCGTGTCAAAAAGCTTCACAATTTCGACAGGGAAACAACTGCACCGTTGGAAAATCACTGATCCTTAAACCAGGCTGGACAATGGTGCCGCCTGCAAGGTACTGGAAGCCAGCTGTTCTTGCACAGTACCCCAATGAAGTCTTGGCACTTGTGTGAAGCGTACAGACAATTCGAATGTAAAATTCTATGTACCGACTTGACAGAAAATCCTAGGAAATTCTGGTCTTACGTTAAACCAGTAAGTGTATCGAAACAGTATATCCAGACACTCTGGGATGATAATGGCATCGAAACAGAGGATGACACACATAAAGCTGAAATATTAAACACCATGTTTTTTGCTCGCAAATCATGTCATTTCTGGAAACCCAGAATCTACTCTGTAGGAATCAACATGGATTCCGGAAACAGCGATCGTGTGAGACCCAACTCGCTTTATTTGTTCATGAGACCCAGAAAATATTAGATACAGGCTTCCAGGTAGATGCCATTTTCCTTGACTTCCGGAAGACGTTCGATACAGTCCCGCACTGTCGCCTGATAAACAAAGTAAGAGGCTACGGAATATCAGACCAGCTGTGTGGCTGGATTGAAGAGTTTTTAGCAAACAGAACACAGCATGTTGTTCTCAATGGAGAGGCATCTACAGACGTTAAAGTAACCTCTGGCGTGCCACAGGGGAGTGTTATGGGACCATTGCTTTTCACAATATATATAAATGACCTAGTAGATAGTGTCGGAAGTTCCATGCGGCTTTCCGCGGATGATGCTGTAGCATACAGAGAAGTTGCAGCATTATAAAACTGCAGCGAAATGCAGGAAGATCTGCAGTGGATAGGGACTTGGTGCAGGGAGTGGCAACTGACCCTTAACATAGACAAATGTAATGTATTGCGAAAACATAGAAAGAAGGATCCTTTACTGTATGATTATATGATAGCGGAACAAACACTGGTAGCAGTTACTTCTGTAAAATGTCTGGGAGTATGCGTACGGAACGATTTGAAGTGGAACGATCATATGAAATTAATTGTTGGTAAGGCGGGTGCCAGGTTGAGATTCATTAGGAGAGTCCTTAGAAAATGTAGTCCATCAACAATGGAGGTGGCTTACACAACACTCGTTCGACCTATACTTCAGTATTGCTCATCAGTGTGGGATCCGTACCAGGTCAGGTTGACAGAGGAGATAGAGAAGATCCAAAGAAGAGCGGCGCGTTTCGTCACAGGGTTATTTGGTAAGCGTGATAGCGTTACGGAGATGTTTAGCAAACTCAAGTGGCAGACTCTGCAAGAGAGGAGCTCAGCATCGAGGTGTAGCTTGCCGTCCAGGTTTCGAGAGGGTGCGTTTCTGAATGAGGTATCGAATATATTGCTTCCCCCTACTTATACCTCCAGAGGAGATCACGAATGTAAAATTAGAGAGATTCGAGTGCGCACGGAGGCTTTCCGGCAGTCGTTCTTCCCGCGAACCATACGCGACTGTAACAGGAAAGGGAGGTAATGACAGTGGCACGTGAAGTGCCCTCCGCCACACACCGTTGGATGGCTTGCGGAGTATAAATGTAGAGAAGGTTGATGTGTCCCTGCGCGGCTTCTTCTCATGTGCAAATATTTTCATCTCAGAGTAGGTCTTAGACCAGACCTCCTGCATATATTTCAATGTCTGTGATCCTCTGCAGTTGTTACTCTCTGCAGCACCCTAGAGGGGCAGGAAGGTACGAGGGCTATTCGGAAAGTAAGGTCCCATTGGTTGCGAAATTGATACCACACTCAAGCTCAGCAATGTTTTATTTGCAACAGTTTGCTACACCTTCCAGCAACTGCTCTAGATGATCGCCGCTCCGACTTACACGTTTGCCGTAGCGTTGTACCAACTTTTCAATACCCCCGTGGCAGGAGGCAGTCGCCTGTGATTTCCGCCACTTCTCTACGCTAGTCAGCAGTTCATTTTCTGTGCCAAAATATCTGCATAGCCAGTGGTTCATGTGACCAGAGATGAGTATCAGAGGGAGCCAAGTCCTGGCTATTTCGTGATTGATGAAACACCTACCGTCGAAAACTCTGCAGGGGCATTCTTATTGTCCCTGTAGTGTGCGGCCGAAAGTTGCCATGAGGGAGGAAACGCACGACATTTACGTAACATGGGATGCATGAAATCAGGCGATACATGGCCATGGACACCCATACTCAGCGGGAGAGACTATTGTTCAATTCACGTGCTCATTGTGTGCTCAGAACTCAAGAGAGTGACGTGACGCGATCGACAGGCATACTAGAGACATAGCCTAAAACATCTGTGCAAAGCTTCACCGAATTTTCATGTCGTTTCCATTGCGAGACCTACCGGACTTCACCTTCGAAACAGCCCTAGAATTCACAGATATCTTAGTACATGTACTATCAGCCCATACATTCTTCTTGTCAGTGTTCACTTACACGCTGATTCTGCAAATAAAATCTTTTCTTACCATACCAGTATACCATATATATATATGAAATCGTTCCACCAATACCTTGACCGAATGCTACCGAGCTGATACTGCAGTATTTCCATGCCTGTGGGATGTACTGGTTAAAACTTAGAGGGAGCCGTTATTCTAGAGACGTGTATCTCTCCAACTTCTGGAATCATAATATGCTGAGCTATTGGATACGAGAACAAGACTGACTTTGTAATCGGGAGACTAAATGTTCGCCAGTATGTGGCCAGAATCGGAAATCCTGTTATCGTCTCCTTAATGACCTGGGCACCATATATATTGTTCCAACACGTTAATGCAAGACCCATGCCCCCCACCCCCCACAGTTCAAAAACGCATTATCAAATATTTTTTGAATACAACCATTTAAATCGCTATTATTTCACGCCATTTCTCTTTCTGCAGTCATCAGATACCAAGAAGTTTTCAACTTGCAGAGCAGGGTTGGGTGTCGGTATAGAAACCTTTGGTTATGGGGTCGTCAGATACATTGAGAAATGTTCTCATCCTGACCAACAGATCCGGTCCAATTATTTGTCGCGGTTCTAGGCGCTACAGTCTGGAACCGCGCGACCACTTCGGTCGCAGTTTCGAATCCTGCCTCGTGCATGGATGTGTGTGATGTCCTTAGGTTAGTTAGGTTTCAGTAGTTCTAAGTTCTAGGGGACTGATGACCATAGATGTTAAGTCCCATAGTGCCCAGAGCCTTGAGCCAGTCTGCAATAATGTTCACGTAGTTCCCTGTTGTCACGGTATTCTCGAGTTCTACCTTAGGTCCCACAAAGCTCTACTCAGTGCACCCTACAGCATATTCTGCTCTAATCATCCTCCATCGGTGGCGCGGTGCAGGTTTCAAGCAGCCATTCACCTGAATATGGCGAGCAGAGACCCAACCATCGACCTGGTGTAACAAGAAATGCGATTCATTCGAGAGGCAACACTTTTCTATTGATTCAATGCGGAAACTCAGTGATGCTATGCCTACTGCAATCATAAATGATATGATGTTCTTGGGTCAACATAGGAACATTTAGCGGGAGTGGATGTGCAGCTCCATGGTTAATAATGGCGTTTGAGCTGTTTGCTCCGTAATTCTTTTGCATGCACCAGCATTGTACTCTGCCGTCAGATCTGTCACAAATCGCTGCCTCTCCTTGATTACGCAGTTAGTGATACACCAACCCTTATGTTTTGTGATGAGACGTGGAAGTTCAGTACCATACGGTCAACGAGCTATTCCACCATCCTTCAACCACTTTCCAGAGGCGCTCGCGACAGTACTACGGAAGCAGCCGACGATATTTGCCGTTTCATAGATTCTCGTTTCCAGCCGTAGCGCCGCAACAACGTGTCATTTGTTAAAACCACATACATCAATGGATTTCCGCATTTGCGCCCCGTACTTTCGCAATAATGACTGCCCATTAGTCTCTCTTCCTCTTAAATTTCTTTTCCTTTCTGCGTCACGTACCCACAACATCACCAGGAGACATTCAATCACGCGGTGAGTGGTTGTCATAACGTTTTGGCTCATCAGTGTATTTACAGCCCTCTCCTCGTAGAGGATCAGAATTGTAGCGTGTTAAGTCTGTCGCTGTTTGAGTAATCGAGTTTCGAATTCGGAGAGTTTGTCCACACATGGAGCACATTCTTCTTCATCACGACGATGCCAGACAACACACGAGCGCTGCCACATCGGCAACGTTCCACTGCCTTTGATTCACTGACATGGATCATTCTCCACACAGTCCCGACTTGGTCCAATCCGGGTTTTATCTGTTCCCAAAGAAAACGAAAGACGACTTCACATGGACAGTGACGAAGCAAGCAGAGGTGTGGCAGTGGCTCCGTCAACAAAGTCGAAATTTCTACAGTGACGGTATCAACGAACTGGTGTCTTGTTGTTTATTTTAATACAACCCAGGTTTCGGCGTTTTAAGCCATTTTCAAGTATTTCATTTTGTGTCTATAACACATATAGCAGGATACTTAAATAAAATATAAAACAGTCAAATGGCTGTGTGTTCCTTTAAAAAAACATTGTATGACTGTTCTTCAGCAACATCAAGAAATGTGTTCATCACCTGGGTGCCTACGTTGAGAAATACATAAACAAATTATACTTTGAGTCACAGGTCTTCGGACTGATTTGACGCGGCCTGCCACGAATTCTCCCCTTGCGAACCTTTTTATTTCAGAGTAGAACTCTACCTCCTGCATTATTTGTTGCATTTAGTCAAGTATCTGTCTTCGTCTACATTTTTATCCTCTTCAGTTCTGTTTAATACCATGAACGCTATTCAGTTATGTTTTAACTGATGTCCTACAACCCTGTCCCTTGTTCTTGTCGGTGTTTTCCATATGTTCATTTCCTCGCCGATTTTGCGGAGAATCTACATCTACATCTACAAGGATACTCTGCAAATCACATTTAAGTGCCTGGCAGAGGGTTCATCGAACCACCTTCACAATTCTCTATTATTCCAATGTTGTATAGCGCGCGGAAAGAATGAACACCTATATCTCTCCGTACGAGCTCTGATTTCCCTTATTTTATCGTGGTGATCGTTCCTCCCTGTGTAGGTCGGTGTCAACGAAGTATTTTCGTATTCGGAGGAGAAAGTGGGTGATTGGAATTTCGTGAGAGGATTCCGTCTCAATGAAAAACGCCTTCCTTTTAACGATTTCCAGCCCAAATCCTGTATCATTTCTTTGACACTCTGCCCCATATTTCGCTATAATACAAAACGTGATGCCTTTCTTTAAACTTTTTCAATATACTCCGTCATTCCTATCTGGTAAAGATCCAACACCGATCAGCAGTATTCCAAAAGAGGACGGACAAGCGTAGTGTAGGCAGTCTCCTTAGTAGATCTGTTACATTTTCTAAGTGTCCTGCCAATAAAACGCAGCCTTCCCGACAACATTTTCTATGTGTTCCTTCCAATTTAAGTTGTTCGTAATTGTAATGCCTAGGTTTTTAGTTGAATTTACGGCTTTTAGATTAGACTGATTTATCGTGTAACCGAAGTTTAATGAGTTCCTTTTAGCACTCATGTGGATGACTTTTCGTTATTCAGGGACAATTGTCACTTTTCGCACCATTCAGATATTTTTCTAAATCGTTTTGCAGTTTGTTTTGATCTTATGTTGACTTTATTAGTCCATAAACGACAGCGTCATCTGCAAACAACCGAAGACGGCTGCTCAGATTGTCTCTCAAATCGTTTATATAGATAAAGAACAGCAACGGGCCTATAAAACTACCTTGGGGAACGCCAGAAATCATTTCTGTTTTACACGATGACTTTCCTTCAATTACTACGAACTGTGACCTCTCTGACAGGAAATCACAAATCCAGTCACTTAACTGAGACGCTATTCCATAAGTACGCAATTTCAATACGCGCCGCTTGTGTGGTACAGTGTCAAAAGCCTTCCGGAAATCCAGAAATACGGAATCGATCTGAAATCCCTTGTCAATAGCACTCAATACTTCATGTGAATAAAGAGCTAGTTGTGTTTCACAGGAACGGTGTTTTCTAAACCCATGTTGACTGTGTGTCAATAGACAGTTTTCTTCGAGGTAATTCATAATGTTCGATCACAATATATGTTCCAAATTCGTGCAACATATCGAAGTTAGCGATATGAGCTTATAATTTAGCGGATTACTCATACTACCTTTCTTGAATATTGGTGTGACCTGTGCAACTTTCCAGTCTTTGGGTACGGGTCTTTCGCCGAGCGAACGGTTGTATATGATTGTTAAGTATGGAGTTAATGCATCAGCATACTCCGAAAGGAACCTAATTGGTATACAGTCTGGACCAGAAGACTTGCTTTTATTAAGTGATTTAAGTTGCTTCACTACTCCGAGGATATTTACTTCTACGTTACTCATGTTCTCAGCTGTTCTTGATTCGAATTCTGGAATATTTACTTCGTTTTCTTTTGTGAAGGCGTTTTGGTAGACTCTGTTTAGTAACTATGATTTGGCAGCACTGTCTTCGATGGTATTTTCATTGCTATCGAGCAGAGAAGGCATTGATTGTTTCTTGCCACTAACATACTTCACATATGACCAGAATCTCTTTGGATTTTCTGCCAGGTTTCGAGACAACGTTTCATTGGGGAAACTGTTATAGGCATCTCGCATTGAAGTCTGCGCTAAATTTCGAGCTTCTGTAAAAGATCGCCAATCTTCGGGATTTTGCGTCTGTTTAAATTTGGCATGTTTATTTCGTTTTTTCTGCAACAGTGTTCTAACCCGTTTTGTGTACCAAGGAGGATGAGCTCCGTCGTTTGTTAATTTATTTGGTATAAATCTCTCAATTGCTGCCGATATTATTTCTCTGAATTTAAGCCACATCTGGTCTACACTTATGTTATTAATTTGGAATAATGGAGATTGTCTCTCAGGAAGGCGTGAAGTGAATTTTTATCTGCTTTTTTGAACAGGTACATGTTTCGCTAATTTTTCGGGGATTTGGGGATTACAATATTCAATCACGCTACCACAAAACTGTGTCACTAGTCCCTGAATCGGTTTTGATGCTCGTTATTAACTCAGGATTATTTGTTGCTAAGAGGTCAAGTGTGTTTTCATAACCGTTTACTATTCGCGTGGGCTCATGAACTAAATGCTCGAAATAATTTTCAGAGAATGCGTTTAGCACAATTTCGGATGATATTTTATGCGTACCTCCGGAATTAAACATGTATTTCCACCAACTTATTGAGGGCAAATTAAAGTCGCCACCAAAAATTATCGCCGGCCGAAGTGGCCGTGCGGTTAAAGGCGCTGCAGTCTGGAACCGCATGACCGCTACGGTCGCAGGTTCGAATCCTGCCTCGGGCATGGATGTGTGTGGTGTCCTTAGGTTAGTTAGGTTTAACTAGTTCTAAGTTCTAGGGGACTAATGACCTTAGCAGTTGAGTCCCATAGTGCTCAGAGCCATTTGAACCATTTTTTTGAACCAAAAATTATCGTATGAGTTGGGTACGTGTTTGAAGTCAAACTTAAGTTTTCTTTGAACCTTTCAGCAACTGTATCATCTGAATTTGGAGGTCGGTAAAAGGATCCGATTATTATTTTATTCCGGTTGCCAACAATGACCTCTGCCCATACTAACTCACAGGAAGTATCTAATTCAATATCGCGACAAGTTAAACTACTTCTGACAGCAACAAACACGCCACCGCCAATCGTGTTTAGCCTGTCCTTTATGAACACCGTTAAATTTTTCGCAAAAATTTCAGCTGAGCTTAAGTCCAGCTTTAACCAGCTTTCAGTGCCTATAACGATTTGAGCATCAGTGCTTTCTATTAACGCTTGGAGCTCTGGTAGTATCCCAACACAGCTACGACAAATTACAACAGTTATACCAATGGTACCTTTATCTACGTTCTTCCTGTGTTCAGCGTGCACCCTTTGTGACTGAAGCCATTCTTGTGTTTTCCCGAGACCCTCTAACCTAAAAAAAACGCCCAGTCCACGCCACTCAGCTCCTGCTACCCGTGTAGCCGCCTCCTGCGCATAGTGGACACCTGACCTATTCAGCGCAACCCGAAACCCAACCACACTTTGGCGCAAGTCTAGGAATCTACAGCCTACCCGGTCGCAGAACCGTCTGAGCCTCTGATTCAAACCCTCCACTCGGCTCTGTACCAGAGGTCCGCAATCGTTCCTGTCGACTATGCTGCAAATGGTCAGCTCTGCTTTCATCTTGCAAGCAAGACTGGCAGCCTTTACCACTTCTGTTAGCCGCTCGAAACCAGAGAGAATCTCTTTTGATCCAAAGTGACACACATCATTAGTACCGACATGAGCAACCACCTGCAGTTGGCTGCACCCTGTGCTCTTCATGGCGTCTGGGAGGACCCTTTCCACATCTGGAATGACTCCAGCCGGTATGCACACGGAATGCACATTGGATTTCTCACCCTCCTTGTCGGCCAAGTCCATAAGTGGCTCCCAACTGCCAATAATCCCGCCCTATGCGATTGCCCGGATCTTGCAGGCTGAGTGGTTTCCTCTGAAACAGGACAGGCGACAGCATCTGGCTCAGTGACAGTGTCAGCCACAGACAGCACCTGGAACCTGTTTGTCAGACAAACTGGGGAGGCGCTACGTGAGGCCGCCTGGGAAGTCTTTCGTCCCGGGGCGACCTCCAACTCGACCACAGGTGAGGGGCCAGCCTCAGTGCGAGCAGTAACAGGGTTGGTCACCGGTGAGGACCGATCGGAGGACTCTGACGTGCTGGACGTCCGTTGGATCCCCACGGCCGGCCCACAACAGTGGTGCCCATCCACTGCAACCTCAAGCTGTGTAAGCGAAGGCATCACAGCCTGAAGCTGAGAGCGAAGCGTCACCGATCCGGCTCGCATCCGCACACAACAATCACAGTCCCTGTCCATACTGAAGTCCGTGAAAAACTAAACTATGCAGATAAACGGACTATCGACTCGCGCTACAGAAATCTACCGTAGAACCTGACGAAAACGCACGAACTGTGTCTAGTAATACGCAGATATTCAAAAACCTAACTACCGAAGCACTCAGGTGAAACCAAATAATATTCCCCTGATAAGGAACTTGTAATATATCACAAAATCGATTTACTTTCCGACGCAAACGAAAACGCGAAAACTGTGACCATTAGATTTTAAATTTACACGCAGAAACTCAAGAAACTAAACTATTAAAGAACACAGATATAATAAAATTCGCTCCTCGTTAGGAACTCGTAAATGTCACAAAAGCGGTTTACTTACCTGTAGCTGCGTCTGTCGTGGTCGGCTACTGCTGCCTGACTCAGTGCATACCTAATCAGAGCACCTAATTTTGACCATTCTTCTGTAGCACCATGTTTCATATGCTTTGATTGTCTTCTTGCTTCACTGCCATACAGTTGTGTGCTCCAAACGTAAGTTCTCAGAAATTTCTTCATCAAATTAAGGCCTGTGAATGATATTAATAGATTTCTCTCGGCCAGGAATGCACTTTTTCCCAGTGATAATCTACTTTTAATGTTCTCCTTTCTCCGTCTTTTGATTTTTCTGCTGCCTAGGTAGCAAAATTCCTTCACTTTATCTACTTCGTGATCATCAACCCTGATGTTAAGTTTCTCGCTGTTCTCATTTCTACTACGTCTCATTACATTCGTCTTTCTTCGGTTTAATTCTCAATCCGTATTCTGTTCTCATTAGATTGTTCATTCCATTCAGCGTATCATGTATTTCTTCTTCACTTTCACGGAGGACAGCAATTTAATCTGAGAACTTCTTTCTTGGTCTTGCACTCATATAGTGCCTTGCATATATATATATATATATATATATATATATATATATATATATATATATATATATATATATATACTCAGAATAATCGTGTGAAATCAAGTGTGTAAGACCAAGAATGAAGTTCTCAGATTAAATAGAGTGTAAGACAGTGACGTGATCTTTCAGCCCTGCTGTTCAACGTACACACAGCACAAGCAAGGACGGAAATAAAAGAATATATATATATATATATATATATATATATATATATATATATATATTCTGAGGATGAGCTCGAATGTGTAACTCCTTGAGGCAGTAGCAACAAAACGCCTGCTGCTGACCAACTCATATTATTCTTGCTGCTCGCTTTTGTACGATCCGTACATTCTTTCTAGGCAACGAGTTACCCAAGATAATCAGTCCAAAAGACATTACTGTCTTCTAATACCCAAAAATTGTTGGATGATTGATTCGTTTGCATCCAAGATTAGCAGTTATGCGGAGAGAAAATGTTCAAATGTGTGTGAAATCTTATGGGACTTAACTGCTAAGGTCATCAGTCTCTAACCTTACACACTACTTAACCTAAATTATCGTAATGACAAACACACACACACCCATGCCCGAGGGAGGACAAGAACCTCCTCCGGGACCAGCCGCACAGTCAGCGGAGAGCAAAAGTAACTGAAAATGGTTGCATCTCAGTAATATATTTCTTCCAGTTCAGGTTTTCATCAATATGCACACCCAAAAATTTGGATTGTTCTATCTTGTTTACTGACTCCTGCTCCTTTACTACAAGAACCGTTGATACGAATCTGTTTCTTGTCGAGGACTATATGTAATGTGTTTTCTCAAAACTCAGTGTGAGTCCACTCTCACAGAGAGACTCAATAATTCTTTGAAAGATATCAAATGTTTCTTCTGTTGCTTATTGGGTTTGTTATAAGACTAGTGTCATCTCCAAAAAAGTAGCAATTCTGCTTAATAAATGTTAAGAGATTGGTCATTGACGTATACAGTACTGGCCATTAAAAATGCTACACCACGAAGGTGACGTGCTACAGACGCGAAATGTAACCGACCGGAAGAAGATGCTGTGATATGCAAATGATTAGCTTTCCAGAGCATTCACACAAGGTTGGCGCCGGTGGCGACACCTACAACGTGCTGACATGAGGAAAGTTTCCAACCGATTCCTCATACACAAACATCAGTTGACGGGTGGCGTTACCTGGTGAAACGTTGTTGTGATGCCTTGTGTAACGAGGAGAAATGCGTACCATCACGTTTCCGACTTTGATAAAGGTCGGATTGTAGCCTATCGCGATTGCGGTTTATCGTATCGCGACATTGCTGCTCGCGTTGGTCGAGATCCAATGACTGTTAGCAGAATATGGAATCGGTGGGTTCAGGAGAGTAATACGGAGCGCCGTGGTGGATCCCAACGGCTCCGTATCACTAGCAGTCGAGATGACAGGCATCTTATCTGCATGGCTGTAATGATCGTGCAGCCACGTCTCGACTCCTGAGTCAACAGATGGGGACGTTTGCAAGACAACAACCATCTACACGAACATTTCGACGACGTTTGCAGCAGCATGGACTACCAGCTCGGAGACCATGGCTGCGGTTACCACTGACGCTGCATCACAAACAGGAGCGCCTGCGATGGTGTACTCAACGACGAACCTGGGTGCACGAATGGCTAAACGTCATTTTTTCGGATGAATCCAGGTTCTGTTTACAGCATCATGATGGTCGCATCGGGGTTTGGAGACATCGCGGTGAACGCACATTTGGAGCTTGTATTCGCCAATGCCATACTGGCATATCATCCGGCGTGATGGTATGGGGTGCCACTGGTTACACGTCTCGGTCACCTCTTGTTCGCATTGACGGCACTTTGAACAGTGGACGTTACATTTCAGGTGTGTTACGCCCCATGGCTCTACCCTTCATTCGATCCCTGCGAACCCCTACAGGATAATGCACGACCGCGTGTTGCAGGTCTTCTTCGGGCCTTTCTGAATACAGAAAATGCTCGACTGCTGCCCTGGCCAGCACATTCTCCAGCTCTCTCACCAGTTGAAAACGTCTGGTCAATGGTGGCCGAGCAACTGGCTCGTCACAGTAAGCCAGTCACTACTCTTGATGAACTGTGGTATCGTGTTGAAGCTGCATAGGCAGCTGTACCTGTACACCCCATCCAAGCTCTGTTTGACTCAATGCCCAGGTGAATCAAAGCCATTATTACGGTCAGAGGTTGTTGGTCTGGGTACTGATTTCTCAGCATCTACGCACCCAAATTGCGTGAAAATGCAATTGCATGTCAGTTCCAGTATAATATATTTGTCCAATGAATACCCGTTTATCATCTGCATTTCTACTTGGTGTAGGAATTTTAACGGCCAGTAGTGTATAAGGAAAAGAAATAGACCGCAAAGTTTGATAAATATCGGATCTATTTTTCATGATGTAAGATACCAATTTACGTGAGTGGATAACGAATGATGCGAGCCACAGTCAGGCAGCAGCTCGTGGTGCGACGCGGAGCACCGCCAATGTCTCTGCACTTCTTTTTCCAGCCGGCCCCGTCTCGGCAGAGCTCTCCTCCAGCAGGTGCGAGCGCAGTGAAAGCAGTGCTCGGCGCGTAATGGACGCGGCTATCAGCATTCCACAGGCGGCGCCGATGCTATCGCTAACGACACCCACCGCCCCCGAAGCCCAACCCCCGGCCCGACCCGGCCGCGCTCCGACCCGCCGGCATATCGACCTGCAGCCGAAAACTTGGCGCCGGCGAGCGCTTACCTCCTCCCTTCTCCGCCACGCACACCGCCATCCGGAGCCCCGCAGCTAAACAGAATTAGGCGAGCGTAATTTGAGCAACCCCGCGATATCGCCTAAGCTACGGCGGGCGCTGATCGCCGGCCAGATATAAACCAACTACTTTACCTAATGGTATCATCGCCGTGTTGCGCCGCGCAGAGATGGATGAATAGCGCTTCGCTGTTCGCAAACTTCTGCTCTTTACTTTCCGCTGCCGTTACACCAAACTTCGTGATAGTAAACCTGGTATTACTAAGATAAACAACGTTCCTTTCTGTTCTTGACGTAACAATACCGACAAACTTTCGCAACATAAGACGAGTTTGTGCGCGCGGATTTTAACCTCTTCTTTGGTCTTCCGGGTACTTCGTCAGGCCTTCGTGACAGCGCAAATTGAATTACTTGTTTCGCCAAAGGCACGAAATTGTTACTTTAAATTAAAACCAGACGCTTATAGAACAGAAGCAAGTGAAAAGGTAGATTTTCTTGATTTCCGTAAGGAGATCAACACTGTTCCACTGTGTCAACTGCTAACTGTAGGAGGTTCATACAGACTGTCTTCACAATTAGCTGACTGCCTCTAGAGTAGTTGACCAGTAGAACCCCAGTACGTAACACTAGATGCTGAATGTTACACAGAAACTAAATTAACATCGTGAGTGAATTCCTCGAAGAAAACTGTCTATTGACACACAGTCAACATGGGCTTAGCAAACATCGCTGCTGTGACACACAACTAGCTCTTTATTCACATGGAGTGTTGAGTGCTGTTGACTAGGTATTTCAGATCGATTCCGTATTTCTGGATTTCTGGAAGGATTTTGACACTGTACCACACAAACGACTTATAGTGAAATTGCGTGCTTATGGAATATCGTCTCAGTTATGTGACTGGGTTTGTGATTCCCTGACAGAGAGGTCACAGTTCGTAGTAACTGACGGAAAGTCATCGAGTAAAACAGAAGTGATTTCAGGCACTCCCAAAGGTAGTATTATAGGCCCTTTGCTGTTTCTAATCTATATAAACGATTTGGGAGGCAATCTGAGCAGCCGTCTTAAGTTGTTTGCAGATGGCCTGCCGTGGTGGCCGAGCGATTCTAGGCGCTTCAGTCGGGAACCACGCGGTTGCTACAGTTGCAGGTTCGAATCCTGCCTCGGGCATGGGTGTGAGTGATGTCCTTAGGTTAGTTAGGTTTACGTAGTTCTAAGTATAGGGGACTGATGACCTCTCATGTTAAGTCCCATAGTGCTCAGAGCCA
Source organism: Schistocerca serialis cubense (assembly GCF_023864345.2). Taxonomy (NCBI): domain Eukaryota; kingdom Metazoa; phylum Arthropoda; class Insecta; order Orthoptera; family Acrididae; genus Schistocerca; species Schistocerca serialis. Next base: position 157,624,022 of record NC_064645.1, read on the forward strand.
TTTGAACCATTTGTTTGCAGACGACGCTGTCCTTTATCGACTAATAAAGTCATCAGAAGACCAAAAAAAACTGATAAACGATTTAGAAGAGATATCCGAATGATGCGAAAAGTGGCAGTTGACCCTAAATAACGAAAAGTGTGAGGTCATCCACATGAGTGCTAAAAGGAACTCGTTAAACTTCGGTTAGACGATAAATCAGTCTAATCTAAAAGCTGTAAATTCAACTAAATACCTAGGTATTACAAATACGAACAACTTAAATTGCAAGCAATACACAGAAAATGTTATGGGGAAGACTAACCAAAGACTGCGTTTTATTGGCAGGACACTTAGAAAATGTAACAGATCTACTAAGGAGACTGTCCCGTTTGCCCGTCCCATTTTAGAATACTGCTGTGAAGTGTCTATCCTTACCAGATTGGCCTGACGGAGTACATTGATAAAGTTCAAAGGAGGGCAGCGCGTTTTGTATTGTCGCGAAATATGCCACAGAGTGTCATTGAAACGCACAGGATTTGGGCTGGACATCATGAAAAGAAAGGCGTCTTTCGTTGCGACGGAATCTTCTTACGAAATTCCGATCACCAACTTTCTCTTCCGAATGTGAAAATATTTTGTTGACACCGACCTACATAGGAAGAAACGATCACCACGATAACATAAGAGAAATCATAGCTCGTTCGGAATGATATAGGTGTTCGTTCCTTCCGCGCGCTATACGAGTTTGGAATAATAGAGAATTGTGAAGGTGGTTCAATGAACCCTCTGCCAAGCACTTAAATGAGATTTGCAGAGTGTCCATGTAGATGTAGATGTAGATCGTACAAATGACACTATGTAACATCTTAAGCTCTTGTTCAATTTGTCTACAATGTCCCACTGTTTTCGGGCAAAGACCACCATCCAGCATCTGTTGTACGCACGTAGTGGATAGAGGGACACTTCCGATGTAAAAGATATTTGAAAATTGTAGCAATAGGTAGTAATACCTACATACTCTTTTTACCGGCAAGAGTTATACACTCGGGTGGAAACTCGTGGGATACCTGCCAATATTGTGTCGGACCTCCTTGAGAGTTGGCAGTACTCTCTTAGGATTTAAAGGTTGGCTACAGCGCGCATACGCAAGCTCTGGAATCTAAGATATTGTTGTCGTGCTTCGCAGCGCACGGATTAATCAGTAGCAGTTTGGAAGCCAGTGTAGGAGCCCGCCTGCTGTGATGTGCACGTGTGTTGGGAGAGAGGTGAAAGTCGTGAGCTCTATCTTCGTATCTCTTGTTTTCGGCTGAAAATCACGTGCTTGTGCTCTTGTTAACTTTACTATTACAGAGATCGCCCAAACTTTATTATTTTTTTAATTGGTCCTGTGCGCAACAAGTAACTTACTTGGTCTTTCTGCTGCCACTGCTTGCTCTGCTGCATTCCATTATTTAACAAAAACATAAAAAAAACCTATTATTCGTGCTGACTGCAATGCATGTTCTGTATGGCGGCTCCTGCTGTTGCTGCGGCTGCTGCTGCTTACTACAACTACATATAATTCAAGAGAAAGGCTTTGGTCAAATCTAAACTCGATAAATGATAACCCAATCAAGTAATTCTCTTTTTCAAAAACTATATTCTGAAAGCGATTCTTCCTCATTCAATTAACAAAACGCTAGAAGCTCTTTGAACAATCGCTTCGTATGTAAATCTGCCTCCTGTGGCATTAAAGCAATATTACAGATCAATCAAACTCTTCAGACAGACTGAAATACTTCTCAGTTAAATACATAGTGAAACAATTACCTGACAATTACAAAAGAAATCAATGACAAAAATCAATAGTTTAATCAATAGTTTATCTATTAGCCTAACAATGGTTTCCCTTAAGAATTCAACTCTTATCATTATCAAAATTACCATCTGCTGCTACGCGCATAGACAAACCCTTTTCTTTAAAGTAATAAGCGCGCTGCAAATCATAAAAAAATATCAACTCAATACCAAATCCTGTGTCGCTGCTGGCGGACACGGCAGTACGGCAGCTCGGCGACGACCCCTCGCCCAACACACGTGTGAACCACAGCAGGCGGGGTCCTACACTGACTTCCAAACTGCCACTAATTAATCCATGCGCTGCGAAGCGCGACAACAATATCTTAGATTCCAGAGCTTGTGTATGCGCGCTGTAGCCAACCTTTAATTCCTAAGAGAGTATTGCCAACTCTCATCCTTTCTCCAGCCATAACGCAGCAACTAGACGTGGCATGGACTCGACAAGCCGTTGGAAGTCCCCTGCAGAGATATTGAGGCAGGCTGTCTCTATAGTCGTCCGTAACTGCAAAAGGGTTGCCGGTGAAGTATTTTGTACACGAAATCTTCTCTCGATTATGTCCCATAAATGTTTGATGGGATTCATTTCGGACGATCTGGGTGGCCAGATTACTCGCTCGAACTGTCCAGAATGTTCTCCAACCAATCGCGAATATCTGTGGCCCACTGACTTGCTGCACTGTCATCCATAAAAAGATCCGATTTTATTTGGGAACATGAAGTTCATGGAAGGTTCCAAGTGGTCTCCAAGCAGCCGAACATAAACATTCACAGTCAGTGATTGGTTCATTTGGACCAGAGAAACCAGTACATTCCATGTAAATAAAGCCCACACCATTACGGAGTCACCAGTAGCTTGCACAGTGTCTCGTAGACAATTTGGCTTAATGGCTTCGCAGGGTTTGCGCCAGACTCGAACCCTACTGAAATTGGGACTCATCCGACGAGGCCACTGGTTTACAATCTCCTATGGTCCAACGCAGTGGCCTGGCTACTGGGACACACTTCCTAAGCCATGTTTGAGTTACAACTGAGTGACGCCATGCAGTGCATGGCCTACCTAAGCGTGTAACGCTGGCGCATAATTTTTGGTAGTCGGGATATAGTCACGAGCCCAGCAGAGGCGCTGCAGGCGATGTCGCGCTGTCAGAACAGGCATTTGCACCAATCGTCTGTTGCCAAATCCCATTAATGCCAAATATCGATGCACTGTCCTAACGGATACGTTTGTCGCCCGTTAAACATTGATTTCTGCGGTTATTTCACGCAGTTTTGCTACATTGATAACTAAACGCTAAAGCCGCACCTGTCGGTCGTTAAGCGAATGCCGTCGTGCATTATGATGTCGTTGTTGTGGTCTTCAGTCCTGAGACTGGTTTGATGCAGCTCTCCACGCTACTCTATCATGTGCAAGTTTCTTCATCTCCCAGTACCTACTGCAACCTACATCCTTCTGAATCTGCTTAGTGTATTCATGTCTTGGTCTCCCTCTACGATTTTTGCCCTCCACGCTGCCATCCAGTACTAAATTGGTGATCCCTTGATGCCTCAGAACATGTCCTACCAACCGATCCCTTCTTCTAGTCAAGTTGTGCCACAAACTTCTCTTCTCCCCAATCCTATTCAATACCTCCTCATTAGTTATGTGATCTACCCATCTAATCTTCAGCATTCTTCTATAGCACCACATTTCGAAAGCTTCTATTCTCTTCTTGTCCAAACTATTTATCGTCCATGCTTCACTTCCATACATGGCTACACTCCATACAAATACTTTCAGAAACGACTTCCTGCATTTAAATCTATACTCGATGTTAACAAATTTTTCTTCTTCAGAAACGCTTTCCTTGCCATTGCCAGTCTACATTTTATATCCTCTCTACTTCGACCATCATCAGTTATTTTGCTCCCCAAATAGCAAAACTCCTTTACTACTTTAAGTGTCTCATTTCCTAATCTAATTCCCTTAGCATCACCCGATTTAATTCGACTACATTCCATAATCCTCGTTTTGCTTTGATTGATGTTCATCTTATACCCTCCTATCAAGATACTGTCCATTCCGTTCAACTGCTCTTCCAAGTCCTTTGCTGCATTATGATATCCGTGGTAAAAGGTAATACCTGAAGCTTGGTATTCTCTGCAGCACTCTTGCCACTGCGGCTCTCTGGATATGTAATTCCCTAACGATTTACGAAACGGAATGCCCTATGCATCTAGCTCTAAGTGTCATTCCACGTTCCAAGTCTGTTAATTCCCACTGAGTGGCCATAATCACGTTGGTAACCTTCTCACATGAATCACCTGAATACAAATGACAGCTCGGAGAATGAACTGGGCTTTCATACCATCTGCACGCGACATTACCGCCTTCTGTGCATGTACGTATCGCTATACCAGGACTTTCGACACCCCCGCCCAGTGCACACACCAAAAGTACTATTTCTGGAATATAACACTTATAACTAACGTTTAGTCACGCACACGTAAATGCAGAGAATGTCAGTTACAGAAATCTACCCAAGGAATACACAAAATAAAACGGCAAGTGACAATAGGCCTACGGTACTGTGATAGAGATGGAGGTATAGAAAGAGGGAGTTGTCATTACGTCACCAACTTGAAGCCGACGTCCACCATTTTAGTTGACACAAATGTTAGCTCTGGTGGAAATGTATCGATAAAAAATGCCAGCTTGGGTCATTTACGGTAGTAATAATCATTCTGATTTTAGTCTAAAATTTAATCTCACACATTATTATTATGGATGCGGCCGAAACGCGTTAAGGTGTTTAAAAAAAAGCTATACTTGCGATAACACTTACTAAACGAATATCATCACAATAGTAAGTGGACTCGTTCAAGTGATCGTTTCTTTTATATACACGAATTTTGGTTGCGCTATATGCTTTTACTATAGAACATTTTCTTTTCGTCATTTGACTTCAAATTTCGTATCAATCCAACCCGAAAACATCTTTGAGTGGACGCTGTGAGAACGTAAGAGTGAAAACTGACCAAACATAGAAATATGTGTTTTCAGAAATAGAACTTAGAGCGAACGTAAGTTTCTTCAGTCCGCATTAAGCAAAATACCGGAATGCGAAAGCAGCTTTTTCACGTCACATACATCTCTTCTTGTTTATTCTAAACGTGTAACAAAAAGGAAGTTACATTAACGAGGCGAAATGCGTTACATTACTGGATCAAACAGGCATTTATGATCAAAAAGCCGTCTCAAAATGTCTTCCTGACGCAGTGTTATTGGCGAAACCAGTGCAAAAAATGGTTCAAATGGCTCTAAGCACTATGGGACTTAACATCTGAGGTCATCAGTCCCCTAGAACGTAGAACTGCTTAAGCCTAACCAACCTAAGGACATCACACAGATCCATGCCCGAGGCAGGATTCGAACCTGCAACCATAGCGGTCGCGGGGTTCCAGACTGAAGCGCCTAGAACCACTCGGCAACAGCGGCCGGCTGCTGTGCAACGTTTTCTATTTAAAACAACTGTTACGTGTACACGACAGAAATTTAGAATAAGAACCCATCTTACACAACAGTCTGCTAACGTTTTGGGCCATCTAGCATGGCTGTACTGGCTTCGAACCAAAGTACTGTGTTATTCTGCAGCGCCGTAATCCCTCATTATACCTCCACCCTGAAACATCTCTAGTCTTTAAATGCCATAGATTTAGTTCTAATCAGTTCGCTCTTGTGACTAGTATTACCTTTGCAACAAGACACCACGAAGTTTTTCAGTATGTCTTTTGTTTTTCAGTTCGAGTTGTTAAAGCAAAATGGAATTCAGTTCTTTATCATGAAGTGAAAAGAATTGCTATATTTTCCATGAGAAATCGCTTCACCGGATCGAATGGTACACGATCGGTAGTCAGTTGACTCCAAGGCTTTCTTCTGTTTTCCCACTGCCACTATTTCTCATCTATTAGTAGCTCCGCAAACCAGCAGATCAACGGAACAGCTGCCAATAGGCTTCATTATTTCAGACCGAAAACCTCTAAAACGGCAGTGGGCCGGCATCAACGCCGGCTTGTGACCAGGAGGCTACAACACTCACAGGAAAAGCAGCTAAGTCACTCCATCTTTCTTTGCTTTATGTGAAATCAGTTTTCAGTTTGACGTGGCATTTTCGTTTATCGACGACGTGTGTGCAACAGGTAGTGGATACTGGTCCTTGACCGAAAGCGGTCGCACAATAAAGATTAAATTGAACACCAACTTAAGGAGACACCTGGTGTCATTTCTACAATGTATAAAAGCTGAGAAACGCAATCAACACAATATATTTTGAAATTAATAGCACCTCTAATGTTTTCAATATTCATATATAAACGATTTATCGCAAGCGATCATCAGTACTACAACATTGTTCGCGTCGATTCAATTGTGTACAGGAAATTATCACCATTGGACAATCTCAAGAAATTGCAGAGAGAGTTGAACGAAAACTCCAATTTGCGTAATGACCGGCAGTTCTCCTTAAATTTGGATATACGTAAGAGAAAAATATGGTATAGTTGAGACCTGATAATCAAGAGAAGGCAGGATTCGGTTAAGATTGTGGACGGGACCGTAATCAATTACTCTTGGTTGCCTTTTTATAGTTACACAAATTTATTTTTAAAACAGTAATTCCAGACTCAACCAAAAATAAAAATTCCACACGTTATTAATGAAGGAATAAACAACTGTGAAAGTAATAGTGTTTTCAGTGCGTTACAATTAACAAATCACCATAAAATACAGATACAGATAATGTTAAAACAAAGTCACTATGATCACGGCTGAATGCTTTACAAGCCAAGAATGGCAATAAATCAAGAATGTTTAAGAACTCGCATGAATTACAACTTACGGCTTACTGTTAAAATACAAATATCGAATTATTTTTTTCAAAGCAAATGGCCGCAATCATGGCTGAAGGCCTTATACGCCAGGACGACAATTATATGAAAAATTTAGAAACCTGCTGAAAAACAGCAAATACATGCAAGGGTTAATTAAAGGAAACAAGCAACTGCCCACCAAGCGGATGAAATAAGATGACGGTAACCTTCTAACATAACCCTTACACTGGTAGATTTATTTCAGGTCATCGGAACTATTAACTAGACATACATAACCTTTAATGTAGGCATTACAAGGTATGGTAATAAATAATACAATAATTAAACACAAGGACCAGTCACAGACGGTGCTCCAGGAATCGACCTCTGAGAAGGTCCGGCAACAAACACTTTCACGAGCGATGAGATAGGTAGCCAAGAGCTGCACTCAGTTCACAAGATGGTAACTCAGACTAGAGGCAGTCTAACGAATGACTAATGATAATCTTGCTGAAGGTACCTGACGTCCGATAACCCAAATGCAACGATGGAACAATACGCCAAAGCTGGAACCGGCGGTCTGCTGTACGTCCCGAGAATACTGTGTGTATAGCGCCTGGAAGGAGAAAGGAAATACTACCAAATTCCCGTCCGACTCCACAAACCCGAAAATCTGAACTAACAAGTCACAGTAAAGAACACCAGACAAACTAACAGTACCTAAAGGTCCACTCGATCTGCGTGCGAGGCAAAACCGAAATGTATCCAACCAGAATCAGCAACCATACATCATTGCGGAAACAATCGCAAAGCGAGCGAAAATCAGGTACCAAATGAGTGACATCAAATCATTAGGGACACAAACGCACACTGGACTCACTGTGACAACTCTGACGACGGTTGGCAGAATGAGACAAATCCCTTCACTGCTTTATTAATTCACAGTTGAGTAACCACAGCGTCTAATCACTGAGCTAAGTGCTTTTAACACAGTAGGGTCTTCAGGTACTAAGCGGTACGGAGATCCATCAAACTGCACATGATGGCGCGATGATAATCTGTCACAACATCGCATACATACTACCTGGCCCACACGAGTGACCAATTCCACTCTACTAGGATTGAAATGCACTCATCTCAAAGCGTGCTGGATCCGGTTTACGACAAGGTCGTGCACCCTCGTGACCACAGCCCTTCCATGCGGCAGTCCATGCGTGCCACGAGCGGTCCCGGCGTGTCCCTGCACTGTGCGGAGCTGGCTCCTCCTGACTCCCCAACCGAACTGCCACACTCACACGACACGGAAAAACAACGACGTCGCCCCAAAGACAGGGCAACAGTTACTACATATACATACTGCTGCCACTAGTGGACAGGCAAACCCTGCGAAACGAGTGGCGCAAGTCAAGACGAGAAAAAGACAAACAACCGTAACCATGCCAACTAAAGGATACGGTCTGGCCTTCAACAGAAGGCGGAAACCTACAAACAGCACCAATGCAGGCCGCAGCTTGGCTCAATAGTATCTGAATACAAAATTTGTAGTGACCATCCTCAGCACATATCACACTACATGACCTGAGGTTACGGTGATAATAACGAGAAGGAATATGAAATGAAACAGTCACGTTTAAAAGCAGTGTCGGAGAAAGTGAATGGAAGATGTAGGTTTGTTGGAAGGGTTCTGGGAAAGGGCTGTTGATCTGTAAAAGAAAACGCATGCAAGACGACTAGAGACATAGAACAGTAAAGGGTTCTAATGCTTTTGTCCAGTCACTTGTTGATCAGCCCAGTATGGCAGTAGAAGACACCAAAAGTGAAGCCGAAGTTTTAAATTTCGCATTCAATAAATCGTTCACGTAGGAGAATCGTACAAACGTCGGTATGGAGGATATAGTAACAAGCATCTCTGCCGAAGAGAAACAACTGAAAGGGTTGAAAGCGAATAAATCACCAGATCCTGATGGAATCCCAATTCGGTTTCACAAAGAGTAGTGTACAGTATTGGCTTGAATTCATTATGAATCTCTCGCCCAGAGCAAAGCCAAAAGCGCATGTGACGCCTGTTTATAAGAAGGGCAGAAGAACGGACGAGCAAAATTACAGACCAATATCATTAACTTCGATTTGTTGCAGAATCCTTGAACATTTTCTCAGTTCGAAAATAATAAGTTTCGTTTAGAGGGAAGAGCTTTGGTCTACAAACGAGTACGGGTGTAGACAGCATCGCTCGTGCGAACTACGGATGAAGGGCAACAGGCGGATTCCATATTCCTAGATTTCCGTAAAGCATTTGACACGGTGTCACACTGCCGACTGTTAACGGAGATACAAGCATACGGAACGGGTTTCCAGATATGTAAGTGGCTCGAATACTTGTTAAGTAACAGAACCAGGTACGTTGTCTTCATCGGAGATAATGGTATCGTTAGGAGTGCCCCAGGGTCGTGTGACAGGACCGCTGTTAAATAATATATAAATGATCCGGCGAACAGGTTGGGCAGCAATCTGAGGTGGTTTCCTGATGATGCTGTGGTGTATGGTAAGGTGTCGGCGTTGAGTGATTGTAGGAGGATGCAAGATGCATTACAACAAAATTTCTAGCTGGTATGATGAATGACAGCTAGCTCTACATTACAAAAATATTGCAGGTAAGTACGAGAAACAAACCCATAATGTTCGAATACAGCAGTAGTAGCGTCAAGCTTGACACAGTAATGTCGATGTAATATCTGGATGTAACGGTAAAAAGCAGCATGAAGTGGCATCAGCCTGTGAGGAGTATAGTAAGGAAGGCGAATGGTCGATTTCGGTTGATTGGGGGAATTTTAGGAAAACGTGATTCATCGGAGACCGCATGTATACCATTAGTGTGACACACTGTTGAGAATTTTTCGAGTGATTAGGATCCGCACTCAGTAGGATTAAAGCAGGATGTGGAACCAGTTCATAGGCGATCTGCCAGATTTGTTACCGGTAGGTACGAACAACACGCATGTATTACGGAGATACTTCGAGAACCTGAATGAGAATCACTGAGGGAAGGAGACGTTCTTTTCGACGAACAATGTTGAGAAAATTTAGAGAACCAGCGTTTGTGGCTGAATGTAGAAAGATTCTTCTGCAAAGAACCTACATTTCGTGTAAGGAACACGAATATAAGATTACAGAGTTTAGGGCTCGCTCAGGGCTTATAGACAATCATTTTCCCTCGCTCTATTTGCACCAGATAGTGGCTTCCGGAGTTTGTATTTAAACGCAGATACAGTTTTCAAAGTGTAACACATATGCTCGATAACTCAAATGGTAATCCTTGGAAGGAACCTCACATAGTTACCGTAAAACGCAAAAGCCTGCTGTGTAAATTTACAAAATCTACACACGAAAATGACTGTGCGACCAGTATACTGTGGCCAACGTACTACATATTTAGCGAATGGGTAATGATTAGTGCCAACGGAGTCATCGGGAATATTCATGTTGCTAGTACACCGACAATTCGACGTTTGATACCAGCTTTCCGAAACTGGGTTCCTTACTTCTTCTTCGCAACAATCTTCTTGTCTTCGTGAAACTAAATACAGTGTTTACTTCCAAACACGAAGGAAAATCGAGATTCAGCTCCCCCAATGCGACAGTCGTGCTGTCCGTTTCTCGGTCGAAGACAACCTGTAAGTACGTTGCTGTTAACTACAAAGACTTACTGTAGGTAAAATCTTTTGGGTTATCAGGCCGCGTCATATTTCTACTAAAATGATCGACGTTTCGACCCCTCTCCTGGGATCTTCCTCAGGATCATCTGGTGTCCTCTACTGCTAGAACACTGTCAGAGACCTGTGTCGCGTCCTCTTATAAAGGGGAGTCTTCTCTTGTTCGTACTGGAGAAGTGATGGTATTGGTTGAAATTCATATGGCTGCGATTGGTGGGCCATAGTCATAGGCTAATATTCCAACACTGATGCAGAAGAATGCGCGTTGTTGGCTAATCTCCTGTGGATACCATTGGCGGCCAATCGTCATTGGATTGAAAGGCACTATTCCACAATTACACTGGAGAAGGGATATTGGTTGAAATTCCCGCTACTGCTACTGATTGGTTGTCTTCATTTGCTATCCAATGACTCTGGGCCGCCAATGGTATCCACAGGAGATTAGCCAACAACGCCCCTTCTTCTGCATCATAGCGGGCATATTAATTTCAACCAATAGCATCACTTCTCCAGCACGAACGCGAGAAAACTCCCCTTTATAAGAATACACGACACTTGTCCCTAACAGTGTTCTACCAATAGTGGACACCAGAAATTCCTGAGGAAGATCCCAGCAGAGGGGTCGAAACGTTGATCATTTTAGTAGAAATATGACGCGTCCTAATAATCTAGAAGATTTTACCTACAGTGACAAAGGCCACGAAAGCATGTAGAATAACATACATAGACTTACTTCATCCACGTAAAAATGAGGCAGAATGAACAGTTTGAGCACATACCGCCGCAAATTTATGTATGTTGTTACACGACTTGTTTCTAGTATTTTGCACATCATCTTATGTGTGGACAAAATTGTTCGTAAACGGCCGTTACGCATGGTCTCAAACTGATGCTAGCACAAGCTGTATGTCCTCAACAAACTTGAATTAAAGTATTTTGTATGAGTCATTTATCAGAACACCATCTATATTCTGATGTACTATTTAATTATTATTTTAGTCCTCCTGATTTTGAGACACATGGCCCTCACATAATAGTAATGGTGCTCGTAAGTAACAACCATCAACATTTTGTACAGTAGATAACTCATGGTCCCTATAATGTTAGTTGCTTAAGTATTAACTCGCCGCTAGAGCACAACATCCAAGATGCGCTCTCTCATGAGGCAATGGTAGCATAAACTGTGTTTGCCTTCTGGCGATAGAGAAAATCCATAGAAATTGGAGATGAGATTGTTTTCGCCTATTAGAATAATGCACAAAATTGTTATACCGTAAGTAAGAGGTACGGAGGTTTACTATGGGGACAAACACACTTGTAAGATGAATCAAGAATTGGTCTCCCACCATTCAGCAAGCAAGGGTGGAGGGGGTACCTGTCGGAAGATCGCTCTAGTGACCGTAACAACCCACCAAAAATGGTTCAAATGGTTCTGAGCACTATGCGACTTAAATTCTGAGGTCATTAGCCCCCTAGAACTTAGAACTAATTAAACCTAACTAACCTAAGGAAATCACACACATCCATGCCCGAGGCAGGATTCGAACCTGCGACCGTAGCGGTCGCTCGGTTCCAGACTGTAGCGCCTTGAAACGCACGACCACTCCGGCCGGCGACAACCCACCCCCGTAACGGGCGAATGAAATGGCCAATAAAAGGCGGCATTGAGGTATGACGGGTGAGAGACAGCACTTGGTTATGGGCCGTAGAAATATTACTCCTCTCTCCAAATCCGAGAATGTTGTTGTTGTTGTGGTCTTCAGTCCTGAGACTGGTTTGATGCAGCTCTCCATGCTACTCGATCCTGTGCAAGCTTCTTCATCTCCCAGTACCTACTGCAACCTACATCCTTCTGAATCTGCTTAGTGTATTGATCTCTTGGTCTCCCTCTACGATTTTTACCCTCCACGCTGCCCTCCAATGCTAAATTTGTGATCCCTTGATGCCTCAAAACATGTCCTACCAACCGATCCCTTCTTCTAGTCAAGTTGTGCCACAAACTTCTCTTCTCCCCAATCCTATTCAATACCTCCTCATTAGTTACGTGATCTACCCACCTTATCTTCAGCATTCTTCTGTAGCACCACATTTCGAAAGCTTCTATTCTCTTCTTGTCCAAACTATTTATCGTCCATGTTTCACTTCCATACATGGCTACACTCCATGCAAATACTTTCAGAAACGACTTCCTGACACTTAAATCTATACTCGATGTTAACAAATTTCTCTTCTTCAGAAACGATTTCCTTGCCATTGCCAGTCTACATTTTATATCCTCTCTACTTCGACCATCATCAGTTATTTTACTCCCTAAATAGCAAAACTCCTTTACTACTTTAAGTGTCTCATTTCCTAATCTAATCCCCTCAGCATCACCCGATTTACTTTGACTACAATCCATTATCCTCGTTTTGCTTTTGTTGATGTTCATCTTATATCCTCCTTTCAAGACACTGTCCATTCCGTTCAACTGCTCTTCCAAGTCCTTTGCTGTCTCTGACAGAATTACAATGTTGAAACGTCCCCTTTGAACAATTATATATGACTGTGCTTAAACTGACACACAATATTTCGTTAGCGCAACGCAATCTGACTTTCAAAATTCCCTACAAAAGAATGGCCCTGACTAACATTAAACTATACCTTTCACAAATCACTTACCTCACAAAAATCTTCGCTGCTCAAGCTACTGCAATACAGCGAGCGCCACTACTGCCAGCTAAATAAAAGATTCAAACTACTGAAGGCACTAACTACTGATAGGGATAGTTAGCAAATGAAAGATACTAATAGAGAACAAACAATGTATTTACCTTAATATCATCACAAGTCATAATATATATATCAGTTCATGACAAATTGCAAAGTTCCGCCATCTCTCTCCCCACATTCACCACTGCTGGCGGCTCACCTCCAACTGCGCAACGCTACGCGCTGTTCACAGCCAGCTGCCTAACACTACAATGGCGAGTATTACAACAATGCAAAGCAGCCACAGACTGCCCACAGCACAGCCTAGAGGTGGCGTTACTAATAAAAAACCTAAACAGCCTACTTACATAGAGAAAACATAAACAGCCTACTTACAATGTTATCGGCGAACCTCAAAGATTTTACTTCTTCTCCATGAATTTTAATGCCTACTCCGAATTTTTCTTTTGTTTCTTTTACTTCTTGCTCAATATACAGATTGAATAACATCTGGGAGAGGCTACAACCCTGTCTCACTCCTTTCCCAACCACTGCTTCCCTTTCATACCCCTCGACTTTTATAACTGCCATCTGGTTTCTGTACAAATTGTAAATAGCCTTTCGCTCCCTGTATTTTACCCCTGCCACCTTCAGAATTTGAAAGAGAGTATTCCAGTTAACGTTGTCAAAAGCTTTCTCTCAGTCTACAAATGCTAGAAACGTAGGTTTGCCTTTTCTTAATCTTTCTTCTAAGATAAGTCGTAAGGTTAGTATTGCCTCACGTGTTCCAACATTTCTACGGAATCCAAACTGATCTTCCCCGAGGTCCGCTTCTACCAGTTTTTCCATTCGTCTGTAAAGAATTCGCGTTAGTATTTTGCAGCTGTGACTTATTAAACTGATAGTTCGAATCCGAGAATAATACTAGTTTATTCTGCTTTAGTGGAAACTGAGACCAGATAGTCGCTTATCGCTACCGACTGTCTTGCCAAATAAGACAGTTCATCGCACATCAGAGACTTTCACGAGAGCCTCAGGAATGACTGTAAGAGCAGGTTAGCATAGCTCTCCATGTGGACAGTTTACCTTCCTCAGTCTGAAGAGTTGTTTGAATACTGCAGCGCTTTAATGTGAATCGTCGGATAATGCTGAAGGTGGAACGCCGAATCTTCCTCCGACCTCTGAACTGACTTGACCAGGTAATTTTTGGGAAACCTGCTGTTGAATGTGGACCCCAAAACACGTTGCAAGTTGAGGTTTATAGCATTAATAAATTATTACCAGAGTCGAAAGGAACAAATAGTGACAGAAACCATAAACCCAGCTGAGTACTGGCGTATAGCACTTCTGTGTTTGATTTCTTTATCTATTGTTTTACTTCTTTACTTTTGGTATTAATGAGACTAAACACAATTTTTCTGATGAACTGTTTCAAATATTATGAAAATATCCGTGCTGTCTCAGAAACGAAACTTAAGGAAACAAAATAAATATTTAACAAAATTTAACTATTTAATACAATGCTGACCTGTAATAACAAGAAAACTGTTTGCAGCATGTTATAACACCATTTGACACATGCCGTATCAACTTTTCTACAATACCCCATGAACAAAAAGAGAGAGAGCACATTTAATCGAGATGTAGGGACCTGCTGAACTAACACAAGCAACGATCTCATGAAAAACCTCTACTTATGATATTGATTCGAAGTGGAGATAAATAAAATCGATCAGACTTTTATGAGAACGAAACTGTGTTATTGTTATTTCAGGTGCTGAGAGATCTTAGTGCGTATGTAAATGCGTGAAGTTCTCCATACACACTCTGCGTTTCCGTCGCTCGCTTTTGTGCAAAAGCCGTTATCACATACTGATCTGTTTGCTTTTTTGTTGCCAGTTTTCTGTTGTCGATTCAAAATTCGTTCCACTGCAGCTAAAATCAACTTACAGAGTTGCATACTTCTATACACTCCAGCTATTTCTACAAGTCTTTCAACATTACTGATTCCTTGCCGGCGAGCTGAGAAATTTCAGGTTTGGAGTAAAAGTTAAATTAACTACATTGTGCCTTTCTTATTGCAAACAAGTAGCACAGTTCCCTGTAGTCAGTCTCAATGGATGGCAAATTTCGATATGGAGTATTCTCGGGTTATCAGCTGAGTCAAGGTGCCATTCTGCGGCAACGTTTCGACAAGTTTCCTACTCGTCATCTTCAGGCGAAGTGTGAGGTTTGTGTCTAGATTATATCCTTACAGATGCTGGAACGGGTGCTCCTCTGCCTCGTCTGCGACAGGTGCGACAATCGCGTGCCTCTGGAAGGGGTGTCGTGAGTAGGTTGGGAGGGGGGGATTGCGGACGTTGGGGATAGTGGGGGAGCAGGGGGAACTGCCCGGCGTGTTGGAAGCACCTTCGAGATGACAAGTCCTTGGCAGATTTTCGGAGCGACGCCAGATGTCTACATACAGGTACGCAATGCCCGTAGATTGCAGGCCGTTGGTTTGTAAATGTGGAGCTGGTGCTCAGTAGGTCCTATTTCTATTAGATTAGGTCTATGGCCAAAACTGTCAAGCTCCTAAAACTACAGCGGCATCATTTTGACATTGGGAAATGCCGTCGCCATCAGGCAAGATATCAGATATGAAGGGACACAGATGGTCCCAATAACGTTCAGGTAGTCCACCCCTGTCATGGTGCCTTCGATTACCATCACAAGATCAGCGTAACCTCAGGTGACTGTCCTCCATAGGATAATACTGCTCCCAGCGGTCTGCATCCTTGGCGCAGATGTTTTCGAACAGCCGTTCTACATCACACCTGGTTACATATTTCACAAGCCACAATAAGGCACCTTATCGTCGTAGTCCATACACGAAATGTACACCGATCAGCCAAAAAACACTGTGACCAGTGACGGTGGATGTTGGGTGATCGCGTTTCTGGCACGTAACGATGTATCAAAAGTATGTAAGAGGAGCAAACACGGACGGGGGTTCACCCTATCGAAGATGTGGGCCACAAATGGGAAAATCCATTGAGATAAGCAACTCGGACAAAGGGCGGATTATTATTACGCAGAGCCTGTGAACAACTATCTCGAAAACGGTATAGCTGGTCGAATGTTCACGTGCTACTGTCGTGAGCATCTACGGAAAGAGATAGGACAGTGAAATTACCGGTAGGCGCTGAACGGTAGGACGTCCTTGACTCTTCACATTACGTATGATTTCGGAGGCTTGTCTGCTCTGAAAACTAGAATAGATGGTGATCTGTGGCATCCCTGCAGACAGAGTACAATGTTGGTGTAGGCACAAGTGTTTGGGAGCAAACTGTTCATCGTACATTGTTGAACATGGGGCTCCGCAGCAGACCACGACTACATGTTTACTTGTTGACCCAACGACACCGTCACTTACGATTGCAGTGGGATCGACGACCGTAGATCAATGCAAACTTTTCATTTCTTCTGGTAAGTCACATTTTTTCTACACTAGGTCGATGGTCGTCTGCACAAACACCCCGATCGAGGTGAACGGCGGCTCGAAACGTGCAGCGCGCCAAGGACGCAGGCAGGTGGGAGCAGTATTACACTGTGGAAGTCGTTCTCCTGCTCTTGCATTGGACTTGTGGTAGTAATCGAAGACACGCTGACAGCTGCAAAAGACACGCACCGGTTCACACTCGCTGCCTCCCCTGACGCCGATGGCATCGTAGAGCAGTATAACTGTCCGTGTCTCGGAGTCAGAACAGGGCTACAGTAGTATGCGAAGCATTATAGTGAACGGACGTTGACATCTAGACGACCAAATTCGCCTAGCGTAAACCCCATGGGTCGCTATTCAGTGCCGTCACTTTGTACGCAAGTATGTTGTTGTTGTTGTTGTGGTCTTCAGTCCTGAGACTGGTTTGATGCAGCTCTCCATGCTACTCTATCCTGTGCAAGCTTCTTCATCTCCCAGTACCTACTGCAACCTACATCCTTCTGAATCTGTTTAGTGTATTCATCTCTTGGTCTCCCTCTACGATTTTTACCCTCTACGCTGCCCTCCAATACTAAATTGGTGATCCCTTGATGCCTCAGAACATGTCCTACCAACCGATCCCTTCTTCTGGTCAAGTTGTGCCACAAACTTCTCTTCTCCCCAATCCTATTCAATACTTCCTCATTAGTTATGTGATCCACCCATCTAATCTTCAGAATTCTTCTGTAGCACCACATTTCAAAAGCTTCTATTCTCTTCTTGTCCAAACTATTTATCGTCCATGTTTCACTTCCATACATGGCTACACTCCATACAAGCGGCTCGTTATTTACGCGAATCCACAAAGCTACAAACAAACTATCGGATCCCTGATACGCAGAATCAGTGATGTATTTCGTTCCAAATGCGGACAAGCAAGCTATTACGCAGGTGGTTATAATGTTATGACTCATCAATGTGTGTTGGTGGCAGTAGGATCGTTCTTCAATCAGCTTCAAATCCCATTTTTCTAAATTTTCTCAACAGTTTTCGTCGAAAATAACGTCGCCTTCCCTCCAGGGATTCCCCTTTGAGCTCCCACAGCATCTTCGCAACACTTGCATGTTGTTTGAACATACCGATAACAAATCTAGCAACCAGCAAGTGAATATCGTCGACGTCTTCATTTAATCAGACCTTGTGTGGATCACAACCACTCGAGCAATGCTCAAGAAAACGTCGCACTAGCGTCTACATATGGTCTCCTTTACAGATGAACCACACTTTCCTAAAATTCTCGACTTCCCTAAATCAGTTCTCACATGTTCGCTCCATTTCATATCGCTTTGCAACGTTACGCCCAAATAGTTAACGACATGACTGTATCTGGTTGCACACTCCTAATGATGTATCCAAACAAGAGACGTTTTCTTTTCCTACTCACTCGCATTAGCTTTTCAACATTTAGAGGCAGCTGCCATTCATCTCAGAATTTTGTTTAAGTTATTCTGCATCAGCCTGCGGTCACTCATCTTGGACACCTTCTCGTGCACCACAGCATCATCGGGAAACACCCGCAGATTGGTGTTCAGCCTTTCCACCAGATCATTTACTTACATAGAAAATAATACCAGTCCCATCACACTTCCCTGGGGCTCTCCTGAAGATACTCTCGCCTCTGATGAACATTCGCCGTCGAGTTCAACATACTGGGTTCTGTTAGTTGAGAAGTCTTCGTCTCGCGATCTTCGACCTGTTGTATCAAGAAATGTGGTACATGCGACCAAACGACACGTTTCTATTGATCCTTGGTCCTACCTCAACGATTCCGTGCCCACCGCAGTCGTAATTGACGATGTCGATACGTCAAGATGAGAACAAGTATGGATCGTCTACAGCGAGGCCAAATTTTCAGCAATGTGCACCGTGCAGTGTGCACCGAATCATTTATACCTGCATCAGGACTATACTCTCCCCTCAGATCTGTTTCGGACGACCGCCTGTCCTGTTTTACAGAGTGGACAAGCCTACGACCTCTACACTGTATGATGAAGGGTGGACATCCATCACTTTTTCGCCTGCTTGGACTTCCTGTCCTTCAACCACTTTCCACAGATGCTCACAACAGCAGCACGCGAACATTCCAGCATCTCCACCGTACCTGAGATGCTCATTCCCAGGCGCCGACCACAAGAGTATGTCTTTTTCAAAGTCGTTTAGGTCAGTGAATTTTGTCATCTGTACCCCTATCGTGGCTAGAATGACTCCCATTTCGTCTCTGCTCCAGGTACATACTTTCCTTACTAAGCCACGTGCTTACAACGCCATTTGTCTGCATCAATCTCGCGCTAGGCAGCGGTCATAATATTTTGGTTCAGTGGTGTACTCTGTAATTATGCTGAATATCTTACGCTGATGCTAAAGATGGTTTAAACATGTGTAATCCATACACCTTTTTAATTTGTTTCTGCAAATTCCGCCACTCAGTGCCATACAAATCCGATAGTGCATAATAATCTAACAAATTTTAAAATCTGGTGTCTTCAAACATAATATGGATTACAAACTTTCTATAGCCAAAATCTCATAACTACTTCGTTATTTTTGACAACCGGTTCCGACAGACTTTGCTATAATCGTCTGGTCTTCAAAAATTATAGTTATAAATCGTGTTCACTATGAGTTGGATACACGCGCCTAGTTGTCATGTTAGCAGATAAAATGTAGTACATTACGCAAAGGTTTGTCAGAAATAAAACGTTTACAATCAAAACGTACCTTGTGCACATGATCATGTCTGTGTATGTAGCATTCACAAATGGTTGTTAAGTCTTAAAAGTCACAATATATAAAATGTATTCTATAGACATCTCTTTACGCTAGCTTGATATGTTCCTGACAGCAACATGTCAAACTTCTCCAAACTGATGTGCGAAAGGAAAAGGTGAAGCCAATGTAAAACGAAGCTAACATAAAAAGACGTTCTATTATACATTTTAATGTATATTGTGATTTTTAAGGCTTGCATCTATGATATGGCCATGTGCACAAGGTGCTTTTTGATAGTAAACGTTTTATTTCTGACAAACCTTTGCTTAATGTAATGTGTTTTACCCGTTAACGTGACAACTTGCCATCTGGTTCTAACTCACGATAAACACATTTTGTACCATAAGTATGGAAGGTCAGAAGATGTCAGCAAATGTGATACGTTTGGATGGAATTTTCTACAAACTCTGATCGGTTCTAGAATATATAATGTCTTTTGCAATATTTTCCCTCATAGTAGTATCTATAAAACACGTACAGATTTAAAAAAATCCACTATAAACACATTTCTCATTATCAATCCTTTGGTGTGAGTTGCAGGCACAGCTCTACTATGATGCATTTAAAATGATAAAATGATGAAATTTGGCTACTACAGCACAATCAACAGCCGCTTCTCAAGTACAGAAATCAGTCACGGAAACCATGGAGTTCATATGTTACTAGTTATCGCTGCATCAGAATGATTTATTAATCACCACAAATTTCGTGATTACGGACACACATTTAGGTAACCACTGCGGAAAATTTAAAGATATTATTTACAGAGATGTCAACAGTCTGCTACCTGATGATGTAAACATAATGTCATAAATCTGGTAGTTATTAATAAATTATTTTAAAGCTGCTGTTGAAACTTTTCACTGTTGTCGGACAACAATTTACTCGTCTATTATATAAAAATTGTTGATGGAATGAAGGAGTTTATTGAAATGGATTCAATCCGGATCACTTGTAGAACCTAAGGCTACTGACTCGTTTCATGACAAGGTAAGCATGTGAATACTGTTTTGATGCCCGCCACCTGCAGCTCTTCCAATAACTTTTAAGTAAAATACAAACACTGGAATATCTGTATGATAGAGGACTTTTATGACTCTATCATAACAAATTTCCTGTAGTACAGGCGAAACGACAAAAAAAAAAAAAAAAATAGAAATGACAGGTGAGTCAAAATACTTCTGCTAATTAAAATATTATGAGCAGCTATTAAGAACTAACAGCTGATGATATCCCATGGAACGGCCAGAGTACATCTGGCTAGTACAACAGTATGTACATCTACCACTACATCCATAGTCCGCAAGCCACCTGACGGTGTGTGGCGGAGGGTACTCTGAGTACATCTATCGGTTCTCTCTTCTATTCCAGTCTCGTATTGTTCGTGGAAAGAATGACTGTCGGTATGCGTCTGTGTGGGCTCTGATCTCTCTGATTTTATCCTCATGGTCTTTTCGCGAGATATACGTAGGAGGGAGCAATAAACTGCTTGACTCCTCGGTGAAGGTATGTTCTAGAAACTTCAACAAAAGCCCGTACCGAGCTACTGAGCATCTCTCCTGCAAAGTCTTCCACTGGAGTTTATCTATCATCTCCGTAACGCTTTCGCGATTACTAAATGATCCTGTAACGAAGCGCACTGCTCTCCGTTGGATCTTCTCTATCTCTTCTATCAACCCTATCTGGTACGGGCCCCACACCAGTGAGCAGTATTCAAGCAGTGGCCAAACAAGTGTACTCTAGCCTACTTCCTTTGTTTTCGGATTGCATTTTCTTATGATTCTTCCGATGAATCTCAGTCTGGCATCTGCTTTACCGACGATTAATTTTATACGGTCATTCCATTTTAAATCACTCCTAATGCCTACTCCCAGATAATTTATAGTATTAACTGCTTCCAGTTGCTGACCTGCCATATTCTAGCTAAATAACAAACGATCTTTCTTTCTATGTATTTGCAGCACATTACACTTGTCTACATTGAGATTCAATTGCCGTTCCCTGCACCATGCGTCAATTCGTTGCAGATCCTCCTGCATTTCAGTACAATTTTCCATTTTACAGCCTCTCGATATACTACAGCATCATCCGCAAAAAGCCTCAGTGAACTTCCGATGTTATCCACAAGGTCATTTATGAATATTGTGAATAGTAACGGTCCTACTACACTCCCCTGCGGCACACCTGAAATCACTCTTACTTCGGAAGACTTCTCTCCATTGAGAACGACATGCTGTGTTCTATTATCTAGGATCTCTTCAACCCAATCGCACAATTGGTCTGATAGTCCATATGCTCTTACCTTGTTCATTAAACGATTGTGGGGAACTGTATCGAACGCCTTGCGGATGTCAAGAAACACGGCGTCTATCTGAGAACCCGTGTCCATGGCCCTCTGAGTCTCGTGGACGAATAGGGTGAGCTGGGTCTTTTTTGAAACCCATGCTGATTCCTACAGAGTAAATTTCTTGCCTCCAGAAACGTCTGCCCCTCAAATACGGTAATCGTTCACGGACGCGGTTGATAAATGAGGGTTATTTCAGATCGTATCTTGCTACGTAAAATCTTGGGGATGTTCACATACCTGCAAGACGGAGCGGAGAACATATAGGAAACGATTGGCAATATAATAGGCTAATTAGACTGAACATTCATTAACGACAATAACAATAAAGTCGACCAAGAAGGTAGTAACAACGATGACGAAGATGAAGATGCTAATGATAATTTCTGTCTGTCTTCTGTCACACGAAACCTTTTATACAAATCTGCAACATAAAAAAAGTATTCGCTATCGGTGCGTTCCTTATGAATTTCGCAGAAATACGACAAAGAAAAATACTATTTCTGAAGACCACCACGAAATTGAATGTTTAATTTTAGGACTACTACAGGCGGAAAGCTACGCAGAAAATTATTTCAGACACTTTCTGATTTTCCGTGTTATTAGCCTCTGCATGGCTGACTAATAATATACGTACCGTAATCTCGCTTCCAGACTTCAGCTTCAATCAACGACTGGAGCAGACGCCACTGGAAATACGGGGAAACTAATAACCCCAAACGGCGTATTACGACTCTGCTAATTGCGACGGAAAATGTATTCAGGGCTAACTCGGTTTAATCATCGTGTTAGACGTGATATCAACCCTTGCTACGTGGGTAAGTTCCATCCCTGCGGAAATAGCATAGAATTACATGAACTTTGTTCGGTAATAACTAAATTAGGAAACAACTGCGATTTTCGGATTTTCGATTACAGTCAGTATTTTAAATCACTATTTCGAAACTGAATCAGTACGAAATTCGCATTGCTGGATGATAACTCTGTAAATTATAAACGTAAAAAAATATCAAGAGAGACAAAAACCTATTAAAAAGTGAGTACCGAATTCTGTCACTGTTGTTAAACGTGTATATTGAGAATAGCATGAGAGGCATATTAAGGGAAGACAAAATGTTGCAATCAGGGACGAAAAGTATCCAAAGGAAGACTAGCAACTTGCTGAATATGACAGTTTGAAAAAACAGTAAAATCTGATTTGAAATAAAAATTGATTTGAGACGATGAAGTAAGAAGGGGAAAATATAGTGGTGAGCATAAATTTGTAGAACACGCTATTGATGAGGTAGCAGTAAGATATTACACCAAGAGATGCAGATGGTAACGCAGAACAGTGGGTGCGCTGATGGAAGTAGTATATCGAAGACATGTACTGTGGAATAGATCTGGCTCAGAAAGTACAGTAACACGAACCGACTTCGATAGAGCACAGTATGATCAAAGTTCGAAAAAGGTAGCAATATTAGATTATATACCTTCAGGGTTCGGGAGACCTAGTAACTAGAAAGTTATTTGAATTCGAGCCACCTATCAAACGGATGACTTGCATGAGACTTACAGAAAAACACCTGCTGTTGCATCACCAAGCAAGGCATATGCGGATAAATGTGAAAACCAACAGACAACTGGTCAGGAAAGAGACGCTAGTAAACTAGCGTCCGGCATGATGTACAGAAGAACAGAAAGAGAAATTAAAGCACACTACGAAGATCATTTTAGATTCAGGAAGGTAAAATGCAGCTGAGAAGCAATTCTGACTTTGTGCTTGATAAATAAAAGACTGAAGGAAACGCGGGGTTCAATCTAGCAGTCGTGGACCTACAGAAATCGTTCGATGATGTAAGTGGGAATAAGCTGTTCACAACCTTTAGAAGACTGTAGCCAAAGAACAGAGACAACGAATATACAACACCTAGAGAATCGCGATGGTAGTAACGAAAGAGAAAGGTTATGGAAGGGGGTAGCCTGTCATCGCTCTTGTTCAACTTGTAAGTCAAAGACTTAATGAACGAAGCGCAAGAAAATTTCGAAGTGAGAATAAAAAAACAAGGGGAAGAGCAACAAATGCAAAGATTAGCAGACGACATAGTCTTCTGATCGAATGATAAGAAGACTTCGAAAACATGGTAGCTGTTTGTTAAATAACCACTTTTAATTATCAATTTTATTATTACTTTTTCTTCGCGAACTAGTTTTCAGAACGCCAATGCAAAAATTAGAAGCACCGGTATCGACTACAGTCACTCTCTTTGAGATTTTTCCTCTGTGATGCTTGTCGCACGTTTCCGGGCATTTTAGCCAATGACCGCTTAGCCAGTACGACAACACGAGGTATCGTAGCTTTCCAAGCCAACTCACTTGTTCCTGGTGCTTATGGGGTGCGGATGGCTGATGGTGTTAAACGCGGCTGCCTGGTTTGTAGTTTTGCTAAACTTGCACTGAATTTCGGAAGTCGGCACGCGATCCCTTACTGTTGTAAATGGTTTGCGTCTTTGTGAAGTTAGTAAACACAAGGCTGGTGGCAGAACAACTTTTGTCACTTAATCTAAGGAGTTATTCAGTCGGTACACTCACTCTTCCTTTCAGTTTAGCGTATCAAAAATTATTTGTCGTATATGGAAACACTGCTCACGTAAAGTGTCTGTAGTTTGTTTAACGCATGTTGTACTGTGCCAAGAAATCATTACTATTTTCTGCAGTGGATTTTTCAAGAGTATTAAATGAAGTGTTCTTGAAACATAAGCCCTTATTTCGTTTCCTTGGTCATTTATTCGTCACTAAACTGCTTTAATATCACTGGTATCAAGCCGTCATTACCCTTAGCACAATGCAATACACGGCCTTGGCTGAGTAGTTTAATCCAGTCACATACATCGAAATGATATCTAACAACACTGAAACTTTCCTGTCAACAATGTTATGTTCCTGTTGTAAACATTTCGTTTTTCCCTTCTATTGCACGTGCTTTATATCAATGAGATAGGTACTGATGCTGTTGCTAGTTGGAAAGACGCCGCACATGATTCTGCAGTAGTGAATATGTTCAGTGCTTCTTGTTTGTCTATTACAATCCCAGAAACGGGGATAACATCGCCACTGCACAGCAACATATTAAACGTCGACTGCTAACTTTATTCCTGGAATATTACAGATAATTCTTCATTAGAATTTGTGTTTAGTCTATTGATACTATGCTCACTGTTGTTTGTGATATTAACGTAACGTGTACTGTTTTGTCAATTTTCGATTGTCATCTTATAGTCAAATAGCACTTATGAAATCATTACTTGCGTCATAACATTGTAGTTGATAGGGCATGGTTACTTCAAATCAGGGAACGTTAGCTTTTGGTTATACTAGTAAACCACATTTAAAAAAGGGCCGACACCTAGAAACTGTTGAAAGGAATGGTTAACATTTTAAGCACTGGATATTGATAGAAGATAAACAGAGCAAAGATGTTGAAGACGGGTAGTAAAAAGCGAAATGCCGACAACATCAAAACTGTGAACATCAAAGTAGTGGGAGGTACTCTATTTTGCAGGTAAGCAGTGATGTTATAACAGAAAGCCAGAAAAGTCAGGTAAATTTTTCTTCAGTAACAAAGTTCTCTTGATATCAGACATTGATACAGAACACACGTTGAGGTTAGTCAAAGTTTACACCTTGACAACATCATTTATACAAGTGGCACGACGACCATTGGGAAAGAGGAAAAGAAATTGCACACATTTGAAATGTGGTGTTATCGAAGAACTTTGAAATGTAGGTGAACAGATGTATGAAATGAGGTACTAAAAATAGGCGAGAAAAGAATTTCAAACAATTCCTCGATCCTACGTCAGATGTGTGTACATGCTGACATACATAGGTAAAAGTAAAACTGTCATGAACCTGAAGGTTGGTTTGAATACCTCAGCGTTTTACTGGTATGATCCTGTTAGATTGGCAGTCTGTTAAATTTTAGTTACACCATAAATACAGAAAATTATTGGTTATAGATTCAACTAAATACCTAAGGATGCCAATTATGAACAAACTGAGCTGGAATCATCCCAGACCAATGTGGTGAGTATGGCGAACCAAAGACTGGGTTTTATTGGCAGAACATTTGTAATCTGCAACAAACCTATTAAATAGTCTGGCAACACTACGCTTGTCCAACTGGGCGTTGTGGAGCACTTACTAGATGGGAATGACGGAGAACATCGAAAAAAATTCAAAGAGGGGCAACTCGTTTTGTACTATCGCGAAATAGAGACGAGAATATCATGCGTTTTTTAACTGAACTTGTGTGGCATTTATTAAAACAAATGAATGCTTAGTTGAGACGAGAACTTTTTACGAAATCTCATACAATTTCTCCTACAAATACCAAAACATCTTGTTGACTCCCACCTACACACGGAGATCTTCGTGACACAAAGAGTGAAATGAGAGCACACACTGAAAGATTTAAGTCTTCGTTTTTCCTAAGGCTAGTCGAGATTGGAAAGGTAGACGATTAGCCTCGAAGTGGTTCTATAAATCCTCTGCCAAAGACTTCAGTGTGAACTGTAGAGTAACCGAGGAGATGTAGACGCTGTTGCCTTCGTCCGACCTTTGATTCACTTAGCCAATCAGTTACAGCGGGAGCTACAGTTTAACACGGATCTAAACCACGGTGTCACTCGGAATTTTCACATTAACAAACACAGACAGCGGCGCAAAAAGTGACGAGTGATAGAAATCCTACGACCTATTGCGAATCGGAACCGAAACATTTACATCTGTAGCTTGTCACTTTACCACAGAGCCACCGATCCATACAAATGCTGGTATGAATTGATAAAATATATAAATGATTTTGTTTGCCTCGATTTGATTCCAGTCTTGGTAGAGGCACTATGTACGATTCAGCCTCCATTGGCAGCTCTTCGAGGGGGACGAAGAAGGGTTTCCTGAAAACTTGCCGCCAGCTGTGTGTAGACTGATGGCATGGTATACCTTCTCATGTCCTTGGCTCTTCACCTGGACAATGGAAACTACGGTAGCTGGAGAGTGACTGTGGCAGGACGGTGCTAAATTATGACTTACAGAACTGGAAAATGGTGAGTCCAGAGAACCTGGCCACCCTTGGAGGAACTTTGTCACGGGCAGAAGCATGTGACAATCCCTACCAGGGAGAATTTATTTGGCGGATACCAAGCCCTGCTGGCTGGAGAACAAGAGAGAACCAATGAGAGTAAATCATGTTAAGGAATAGCAGAGGGGTGCTCAGTTGGAGCCTCAGAGAAAAGTGTTTGCGAGGGAGTCATGCTGATGTGGAGACTTGGGAAAGAACATTTTGCCAGACAGAGCTGCCCTTTGTTAGGATACGCCCAATACGCCCAATACGCCCCACCACCATCAGCTGCCTTTCCTACACCCTGCTCCTGTCACCGTAGCGGATCTGCCATCGCAATGGTCCGAGTTGGGGATTAGACACGAGCAGTCCAGGCCGCTCTTGTTGTCGCTGACTACCCTCAGAGCCTACAGCCTACACACATCTCCACACTACACCGTGAACTAGTCCCTTAGGTTGGTAATTTTCAGACTTTTCTTAACCCACGTCCTATTGCAGTCAACAACTTGTAATCCAACATAACATTCGTCTCTATCGTTACCGAGCCAAAATACCCTGAGATAATTATGCTGTGTGTATGCAGCCAGTCAGTATTGGTCTTTGTAGACATATGAACGATGTATCAAGCATTTTGTGAATATTTGTAATGTTTCAGCACCTATACTTGCCATCTTTATTTCTTAGCCTGATAATCCATATTTCTACCTCATTTCTATCAGATATTATTCAGGATAGTACGGACGCTGTAGCATGCATTAATTTCCTTGAAGTATCGAGTCTAGCACCCACTGCAATGACTAATTGAACACAATAATAATTAATAGTTGCCGAAAGACAGTCGTTAATGAGCATACTATAAGAATATTTTCTAAATAACGGACACAGATTTTTTGTGTGCTTCAAGAGGTCACAAGTACAGGGTGTTTCAAAATGAATATATGGGTTTAAGGCATTGTAGCATTTATTACGTACGCTTTACAATTACAAATAATACATCAAATAAATGAGCAACTCAAACAGTTTTGTCTGTATACCTGTACGCAAAGGGAAGAGATTGGAAAGACCAAGAGTGACCGTAGATCGTGCTGAACGAATGAGAGACTTTCACGCGTAGCACGAAGAAATCATTTCGGATGGCTAGTCGTGATTTAACATTTCCAGTTATGTTTCTGTGGAGACCTTTAAGGAGACGCTTACAACTACATCCTTATCGTCTACAGTTGTTACAAGCTGTGTAAAGCCTCCAGCGTACGGTTTATATGTCAACTTTGCAAACGAAACGTTGCTGCATGGCAATGAAATTAATCTGGATCATGTTGTCTTCGATGATGACTTGACATTTCACGTAAGTGTAAGAAAAAGTGTTCCAACTGCTCTTTCATTTCATGTATATTTATAACTGTAAGTTGAATGTAATCCTACAAAGTCGTAGAACCCGTACATTAATTTTGAAACGCCCTGTATAACAGAACACGCGGAAGATTTTCTCCAAAATAAGCTACAGGCTAGCGGAACTTCTTCTGTGGCTCTCAGGAATAGTGATCACCTACTGACAAGGGAAGTATTGGCGAAAAACTGTAAGAGCAAACAAAAACTAGGATATGTGTAGTGGGATATAGAGAGAGTTGTATCTTTAAGCTACGGATAATAATATCAGTGCAAGGTAGGAGAAGATGAAGGACACCATCGGAGAAATCGAAATACTATTGATTTAAAAAAATTAGATTGAGAATGAAAGTATTGGTACAGAGTGGACAATGTCGAGGATGGCCACAAGATAATTCACAGATTGATTTCACCAAAAATAGATGGTAAAATCTAACTAAATGGCGGGAGAATCGGCAACGATTAACTGCATGAGGATGTAGAAAACAAGGAAAGCACTGCGATAAAGACTCATAACTTGTAAAACAGGACATTTGGCCAGTAATTCAAAATCTCTCCATAAGCATAAGATCCGGAATAGCCCCATTCGGATCTCTGGGAGAGGACTGCGAAGGGGAAATTGACCATGGGAAAAAGATTGAGTAACTAACTAAAGGATAATGTTCTACGAATCAGAGAGTGGAATATCAGAAGTTTGAACGTGACAGGGAAGCTAGAAGATCTGAAAAGGGAAATTCTAGGGCTCAGTCTCTGTACAGGGGAGGTCAGTAAAGTGAAATGTAAAGAAGACAAGAATTTATGGTCAGACGATTATAGGGTAATATCAGCAGCACAAAATGGTGTAGTGGGAGTAGAGTTCGTTATGAAGAGGAATGTAGGACAGAGAATGGGTTAATGTGATCGGTTCAATGATAGGGTTATTCTCATCCGAAACAACAGAAAACCAATACCAGTAACTGTAGTTCAGATATACAGCCGACGTCGCAGGTAGAAGATGAATGGACAGAGAAAGTAAATGAGAATATTGAACGGATAATTCACTGCGTAAAGAGAGATGGAATTGTAATAGTCATAGTGGTTTGGAATGCAGTTGTACGGGAAGGAGTAAAATAAAGGATTACGGGAGAATATGGCTTGGTGGTAAGAAAAAGAGAGGAGAAAGACTAAATGAGTTCTACAGTAAATATCAGACGGTAATAAAGAATGATAGAGGAAAGAGTTCTGTAACAAATTTCAGCCAAGTAATAGCGAATACTCTGTTAACCAATCACAAGAGGAGAAGTTATACTTGGAAAAGGCCGGGCGATACAGGAACATTTCAGTTATATCACATCAGCGTCAGGCAGAGAATCTGAAATTGGATATAGGATAGTAAGGTGTACCCGTGGGAAAATATAGACTCAGATCACAATTTCGTGATGATGAAGAGCAGGCGAGGCTTAAAAGACCAGTTACAGTGAATGCGTAATGAAGTGAGATACGGAAGTACTAAGGAATGAAGAGATACGCTTGAAGTTGCCTGAGGCTATATATACTGCGATAACGAATAGCTCAGTAAGGAGCTCATATGAAGAGGAATGGATATCTTTAGAAAGGTCAGTCTTGGAACTTGGAGACAAAAACGGTGATAACACGGTAGGTAACTGCGAAGAAACCACAGGTGATAGAACAAATACTTCAGTTCCTCGACGAAAGAAGAAAGTACAAAACGTTCAGGGATATTAAGGAGTACAGAAATACAAGTCACTAATGAATGAAATAAATAGGAAGTGAAGGGATGCTAAGGCAAAATGGATACATGAACAATATGAAGAAATCGAAAAAGAAATGGTTGTCAAGGGCTGATTCAGCATATAGAAAAATCAAAACATCTTTCGGTGAGATTAAAAGCAAGGGCGATAACATTAAGAGTCCAACGGGAAATCCACTGTTAAGTGCAGAGGTGAGAGCGGATAGGCGAAAAGAGTACACTGAGGGTCCCTATGAGAGGGTGAACTTATCTGATAACGTGGTACTAGAAGAAACGATAGTCAGTAGGGAAGAGATAGGGGATCCAGTATCAGAATCAGAATTTAAAGAGTTTTGGAAGACTTAAAATTAAATAAGGAAGAGGGATACATAAGGTGCCATCGGAATTTCTAAGAACCTTGGAGAAAGTGGAAACAAAACGATTATTCATGTTCCTGTGTAGAATGTATGAGACTGGCGATATACCATCAGACATTCGGAAAAACGTCATTCATACAGTTCTCAAGATTGCAAGAAGCGATAAGTGCGAGAATTAATGCACAATCAGCGTGACACGTCATGCAGCCAAGTTGCTGACAAGTTTAATATATAGACGAAAAAGAAAATTGAGGATTTGTTAGACAACGCTCAGTTTGGTCCTAGGAAAGGTAAAGGCACCAGAGAGGCAGTTCTGACGTTGAGGTTAATAATGGAAGCAGGACTAAAGAAAAATTATGACACGTCCATAGACTTTGTCGACCTGTTGAAAATGTTCGACAACGTCAAATGCTGAAAGATTTTCGAAATTCTGAAAAAATAGGGTTAAGTTATAGGGAAAGTCAATAATATGCAGTATGTCCAAAACGGAGAGGGACTGTGAGACTGGGAAACAAAGAACTAATTGCACGGATTAAAAATAGTGTAAGACAGGGATATGGGGTTTTGCCCCTGACTTTAGTCTGTACGTGTAAGAAGCAATGACAAATAAAAGTATGGTTCAAGAGTGTGATTAAAAGTGAAGGTGAAAGGTTAGCAATGTTATCCTATGTGAAAGTGAAGAAGAATTACAGCATCTGTTAAATGGAATGATTAGTGTGATGAGTACAGTATATGGATTGAAACTTCCTGGCAGCTTTAATTGGGCCAGTACCTCGCCTCCTACACTGCGGAGACATGGCTTTTCCACAGCGTGGGGGAGCTTTCCAGAGTGAAATTTTCGTTCTGCAGCGGAGTGTGCGCTGATATGAAACAATATCCTTTTTTCCAGGAGTGCTAGTTCTGTAAGGTTCGCAGGAGAGCTTCTGTGAAGTTTGGAAGGTAGGAGACGAGATAGTGGCGGATTTAAAACTGTGAGGACGGGGCGTGAGTCGTGCTTGGGTAGCTCAGTTGGTAGAGCACTTGCCCGCGAAAGGCAAAGGTCCTGAGTTCGAGTCTCGGTCCGGCACACAGTTTTAACCTGCCAGGAAGTTTCATATCAGCGCAGACTCCGTTGCAGAGTGAAAAATGTCATTCTGGAGTACATGGACTGATGGTAGATCGAAGAAAGACGAAAATAGTGAGAAGCAGCAGAAATGAGAACAGCAAGAAAAATAACATCAGGATTCGTGATCACAAAGTAGATGAATTAAGACATTCTCCTACGTAGGCAGCAAAATGACCAATGACGGACAGAGCAACGAGGATATAAAGAGCAGAATAGGACTAGCAAAGAGAGCATTCTTGACCAAGAGACGTCTATCGGTATCAAACACAGGTCTTAATTTGAGGAAGAAATTTCTGAGAATGTACATTTGGAGCACAGAATTGTATGGCAGTGAGACATGGACTGTGGTAAAACCGAAACGAAAGAGAGCAGAAGCATCTGAGATGTGATGCTAGAGAAGGATGTGGAAAATTAGGTGTGCTGAAAAGGTAAGGAATGAGGAAGTTCTACGCAGAATCGGTGAAGAAAAGAATATATGTTCAGAACTGACAAGAACAAGAGACAGCATGAGAGGACATCTGTTGAGGCGTCAGGAAATAACTTCCATGGTACTGGGGGGAGCTGCAGAGGGCAAAAACTGTAGAGAAAGAGCTCGGGCTACATCCAGCAAATAATTTAGGACGCACGTTGCAAGTACTACTCCGAGATGAAAAGTTTGGCATAGGAGAGGAATTCGCTGTGGTCCCTATCAAAATAGTCAGAAAACTCATGACTCAAAAGAAAAACAAAGCTGGGCAATGATACAAGTAGGTGTAGTTGTTATACTTTATTAAATTGGCGCTAAGTAACTGATTTAGCGGCAGTCGTTACAGGTGTTAAGAAATCTATTCAACAAAGCTTAAGTACCAGTAATAAATTCACTTAACAACAAAACTAGCACATATAGGGACCTATAACGTGACATTATTTTTTCGAATCTGCCTCTTGCACATTGTGTGTTCGCTTTCCGGTCAGCTGTATCCGCCGTATAATTTCAAGATTATTGTACGAAGCACCGAAAACTACTGCGCATGAAAATGGCCTGTAAGGCCGAAATTCCCCAATTTTGCGAGATGTATTGAAATGTATAGCTGTCATAAACTGTCCAGGTGAAACCTTCCGCTTCCCGTAGCCGCACGGACCACACATTCGCGCTGTGTTCAACGTTCTACCGCATGCGTTCCCGGCTGCAATTTTGGGACAAGTGGAATTTTCCCAGGCCACGATTGAAATTTGGGATGCTATTTGGCGGTCCACTTACGGTAGATCTGTTCGTACTAGACGTTTGGTCATGGACATGACGTCCTACAACTGACAGATTTCGGATGGACCTGATATTAAGTAAAAGTGTATACCGACTTCAGTCGTGCAAGACTTCGGTCAATAAAGTATTTTACACCCGTGACAGATTTATTTACCACGAACCCCGAAGCTTCAAAATGTCGTTTGAGGTAGTGTCCTGTGGTACCCAAAGAAGTAATCATGTGTATCCTAAAACCTTCCTCATTCTGTGACTTGTCCAAAGCATTTGATTGTGTGAACCATGACATTATGTTACAGAAATTATAGTTCTATGGTATAAATGGAATAGCATGTGAGTGGTTTAAGTCGTACCTACAGAACAGGAAGCAAAAATTTTCCTTATACGGGTCTAGTGATTTAAATAAGTATGCCACTTCATCTAACGAGGGTGAAATTACATTAGGTGTTCCACAGGGTTTGCTGATGATACAAGCATCATTATTAATCCAGTAAAAGAAACTCCAATTGAAAAAGATACAAATAAGGTCTTTGGAAAAGTCATTAATTGGTTTTCTGCAAATGGGCTTGCTTTAAACTGTTAAAAAACATAGTACATCCAATTTTCTGCTGCAAAAGGTACAGTTCCTTCAATAAATATAACACATCAACAGAAGTCAGTAGACAGGGTAGAGCATACTAAGTTTTTCGGTGTACAGATAGATGAGAATCTTAATTGGAAAATTCATATTTTGGATCTTCTAAAGCGACTAGGTTCAGCAACTTTTGCAATGAGAATAATTGCCAATTTTGAGGATATAGAAATTAGTAAGCTAACATACTTTGCATACTTTCACTCTCTGATGTCATACGGAATAATATTTCAGGGTAACTCAACGTTTAGACAAAAAGTATTCACTGCTCAAAAGAAAGTGGTTAGAATAATTTGTAGGGTTCATAGTCACACATCTTGTTGGCATCTTTTTAAAAGATTAGGAATTCTTACAACAGACTCACAGTACTTTTACTCACTAATAAAATTTGTTCTCAACAACATGGATCAGTTTAAAAACAACAGTGACATTCATGATTATAATACCAGAAAAAAAGACTTACACTATCCTTTACTCAACCTATCTTTGGCACAGAAAGGGGTAAAATAGGCTGCTATAAAAGTTTTCGACAAAGTACCGGATGAAATAAAATGTCTGACTCACGGCAGTAATAGCTTCAAAAATAAACTGAAATCATATCTCCTTGGCAACTCCTTCTATACCATAGATCCATAGATGAATTCTTGAATAGGAATAAATAAATCTATAAATATAGTAAATGCGTTTTGTGCCATTTAAGGGAATGGGGTAAATATGGATAAATAATAGAAATATTAATCGTTATCTCTGTATTGTAATATATATATATATATATATATATATATATATATATATATATATATATATATGTATATGTATATATATAAAATCTTGTTTCATATGTGCATTTCTTGTGTACTTGACACGTTTCACATCATAACGGCTATCGTACCGTGCGATTGATCACTGCAACAAGCAACTAACTAACTAACTCTACCTACTAGTGAAAATTGTATCAGAATCCAATCAGTGGTGTCTAAGATTCGCACGAACATACAGACAGAAACTGCAACATTTCGCTAGAAAACAGGAGGGGAGATAATGCTTTCCGAAACGTCGTTTCACACATTGCGAGTCGGCGAGCATTAATCCCAATGGTTTCTAATTATATCGACACTATGTGAATTACATACGTAAATGTGCATTACAACCGGCAAAACAAATTCTTAAGAGAGTTTAATGACAGACACTGATAACCCAAAATATTGTAACCACTGCCAACGTCGTCGTTGTGTGCCACATGACGGCGTTCTGTGCACGTGACGCTGTAACAAAAGTATGTAAGAGCAGCATACACGGACGTGGATCAGCCTAGCGAAGATATGGGCTGCAAATGGGGAAATCCATTGAGATAAGCGACTTTGACAAAGGGCAGTTTATTATTACGCAGGGCCTGTGAACATCTAGAGACCGGCGAAGCTAGTCGAATATTCACGTGCTACTGTCGTGAGCATCCACGGAAAGAGGTAAAAAGACAGTGAAACTCCCATACGGCGCGAAATTGTTCAACATCCATGACACTTCACAGAACGTGGGTTTCGGATGCTTGTCTTTTGTGTAAAGTAGGAAACATGGTGATCCGTGGTATATCTGCCGAGCGAGCACAATGCTGGTGCACTGGCAAGTGTTTCGTAGCATGCAGTTAATTGTTCGTTCTTGAAGATGGAGCTCCGCAGCAGAGCACCACTACGTTTCCACATGTTGACCCAACGACATCGTCAGTTACGATTTCAGTGGGCACAGAACCATCAGAATTTAACCGTCGATCAATGGAAACGTGTCGGCTCTTCGGGTGAATCACATTTTTGTTTCAGTAAGTCTATGGTCTCTCCACAAACGCCATTACATGGTGAACAGCGGCTGGATACATGCAGCACACCACGGACGCCAGCTGGTGAGATTAGTATTATGCTATGGGAAACATTCTCCTGCGCTTGCATGGGACTTGTGGTAGTAATCGAAGACACAGTGACAGCAGCGAACCATTTGCATGCCCTCATGCTTGATGTCCTCTGGTGCCGACCGCTGTGGCCGAGCGGTTCTAGGCGCTTCAGTCCGGAACCGCGTTGCTGCTACGGTCGCAGGTTCGAGTTCTGCTTCGAGTATGGATGTGTGTGATGTCCTT
The DNA here is from genome assembly GCF_023864345.2 of Schistocerca serialis cubense. Taxonomy (NCBI): domain Eukaryota; kingdom Metazoa; phylum Arthropoda; class Insecta; order Orthoptera; family Acrididae; genus Schistocerca; species Schistocerca serialis. The sequence goes on from NC_064645.1 coordinate 157,659,419, forward strand.
AGGTTAGTTAGGTTTAAGTAGTTCTAAGTGGTGGGAACTGATGAGATGACCTCAGATGTTAAGTCCCATAGTGCTTAGAGCCATTTCAACCATTTGATGTCCTGCCGCGCGGGATCAGCCGAGCGGTCTCAGGTGCTGCCGTCACGGACTGTGGGGCTGATCCCGGCGGAGGTTCGAGTCCTCCCTCGGGCATGGGTGTGTGTGAATCTTCAGGTTTTGGTGGCGCAAAGACTGTTCTATTAAGTTTCTGGTGTGCAGCCGCAAGAAATCGCCTTCTTCTTCTAATATTTCGGCTGTATAACGCTCAGCCATCTTCAGAGTGAGCCGCAAGACTGACGCTCCAGTTTTTTTTTTTTTCTTTATTGTGATTTCATGCCCCTGCCCCATATGGGCAGGGGAGGGCTGTCAGCAGCACAATCCGCCGCTCTTCAGCCGAGTGACATGGTAACTAAAACAAGAATAAATTAATACATACATAAGGAGATAAAAAAGGGGAACATAAAACAGAGTAAGGGGAGAAAATGGAGGTAAAAATACACTGTCATGTAGAAGTTCATTGGGAACAGTTAAAAAAGTCACCAGAAAGTTAAAAAACACAGTTGGCGATTCGTAAAACACAGAGAAGACACTGGATGCGCATGCACAGGTTAAAAGTCGGCCACAGTATAAAAAACACTCCGAAACAACACACTTAAAACCCACTTGGAGCACACACGACGAGGAATAAAACTACCAGGCGGGACCTGCCGAGGGAAAGGTCAGAGAGGATGGAAAAGGAGGGGAGAGCACGGGGCAGCTGGGGAAGCGGCGGGATGAAGAGAGGAGGGGCAACCGTGGGTTCACGAAGAGGCAGGAGACACATGGGGCGGGAGAGGAAAAGGGAAGACAGGGCAGGAGGGAGCGCAGAGACACTGAAAGAAGGCACAAGAGATGGACGGGGAGTAGGAGGGGAAATCCGCTCAGAAGGAGGGAGGGGGAGGAGAGGGAGCCCTGAGGAGGAGGCAGGAAGAGGGGGTTAGAGTTGGTAGGAAGGGTAGATGTCAGGGCGAAGCTCATTATCCGGGAGTGGTAGACGGTGGAAGTTGTGTTGGGAAAGGAGATGGAGGGTGTGGAGATGGAGAGAGGGAGGGACACAACGGTAAGGGCGCGGCAACTGGTTGGGAGTGGAGAGGAAGGGAGACACCAGGGGGTGAGGGGGATCAAGGCGGCGGACAATATATAGTGTGCGGATATGTTCAAGGAAAAGGAGAAGGTGGGGGAAGGGGATGAGGTCATAGAGGATGCACGTGGGGGACGGAAGGCGGATGTGGAAGGCAAGGCGGAGTGCATGGCGCTCGAGGATTTGGAGGGCTTTATAGAACCGGGGAGGGGTGGAAATCCAAGCGATGCTGGCATAACAAAGGATGGGGCGGATCATGGATTTGTAGGTGTGAAGGATGGTGGAAGGATGCAGACCCCACGTCCGGCCGGACAGGAGTTTCAGGAGGCGGAGGCGATTGTGAGCTTTGTTTTGGATGGTAAGGAGATGGGGAGTCCAGGTGAGGTGGCGGTCGAGTGTGAGGCCAAGGTATTTGAGGATAGGAGTGAGGTGTATAAGGACGGCCGTAAATGGTGAGGTAGAAATCATGGAGGCGGAAGGAGCGGGTGGTGCGGCCTATGATGATCGCCTGGGTCTTGGAGGGATTAACATGGAGGAACCACTGGTTGCACCAAGCGGTGAAGTGGTCAAGGTGGGTTTGGAGGGTACGTTGGGACCGTTGAAGGGTAGGATAAAGGGCTAGGAAGGCAGTGTCATCAGCGAACTGGAGAAGATGAACAGGAGGGGGAGGTTTGGGCATATCAGCAGTGTACAGGAGATAGAGGAGAGGGGAAAGGACAGAACCTTGGGGCACGCCGGCAGAGGGGTAGAAAGTACGGGAGTTGGAATTGTGGATAGTCACATAGGAGGGACGATGGGAGAGGAGGGAAGCAACTAGACGGACGAAGTTGATGGGGAGAGCATAGGTCTGGAGTTTGAAAAGGAGCCCGGGATGCCATACACGGTCATAGGCGTTCTGGAGATCAAGGGAAACAAAGATAGCAGAGCGACGGGAGTTAAGTTGGAGGGAAAGAAGATGGGTAAGGTTAAGGAGGTGGTCGTCAGCAGAGAAGGAAGGCCGGAAGCCACATTGGGTAAGAGGAAGGAGGCGGTGCTGGTTAAGGTGGCGGTGGATACGGCGAGAGAGGATGGCCTCAAAGACCTTACTGAACACGGAGGTGAGGCAGATGGGACGATAGGAAGAGGTAGCAGAGGGGGGTTTGTTAGGCTTAGGGAACAGCAGGACACGGGAAGTCTTCCACAGGTCAGGGTAAAATCCAGTGGAGAGGAGGTCATTGTACAGGGTATCAAGGACAGACAGGAAGGATGGGGGGGATTCCTTGAGGTGACGGTAGGTGATGCCATCAGGACCAGGGGCGGTGTTTCGTTTGGAGCGGAGGACGAGTGTGATGTCTTGCATGGTGATGGGAGTGTTGATGTCGGAGGGGGGGTAGCCGATCCAAGTACTGGAAGCTAGGGGCGAGTGGGGGGACAGAGGTGTCAGTGTGGTCAAGGACAGTGGGGAAGAGGGAGTAATCAAAATGGGGATCGTCAGGAATGGAGAAGACCTCGGACAGGTGGGAAGCAAAATGGTTAGCCTTACTGAGGTTGTCAGGAAAGGGTCGATCGTCATGGAGGATGGGGTAATGCGGGGTGGGATGGCTACCAGTAAGGCGGTGGAAGGCTGACCAGTACTTGGAGGAGTTGACAGGGAGGGTGGAGTTGAGGCGTGTGCATGTCTGACGCCAGTCCCGGCGTTTCTTTGCTGTAAGGAGGTTCCGGATATGTCGCTGTAATTGGCGGTGGCGAGTGAGAGTATCCCGGTCACGAGTGCGGAGGAAGGGACGCTCCAGTGCTCGCTTCGTTTCTTTATACTGTTGTACCGCGCGACTGCGCATGCGGCCACAGATGCAAATGCGCCAGAGACGTTGGTCGGCGGCAGAGACGTCGTCACAGAGCAGCTCACAATGATATATCGATATGACAACAAAGATCAACTTCGGAGTCATAGATACAACTCGCGCATTATGCACGTCTCTGCCGCCGACCAACGTTTCTGGCGCATTTGCATCTGTGGCCGCATGCACAGTCGCGCGGTACAACAGCATAAAGGGAAGAAGTGAGCACTGGAGCGGCAGTATTGCGGCTCACTCTGAAGATGGCTGAACGTTATACAGCCGAAATATTGGAAGAAGAAGGAGATTTCTTGCGGCTGCACACCCGAAACTTAATGGAACATGGGTGGGTGGTTGTGTTTGTCCTTAGGATAATTTAGGTTATGTAGTGTGTAAGCCTAGGGACTAATGACCTTAGCAATTAAGTCCCATAAGATTTCACACACATCTGAACATTTGATGTCCTCTCCGACGGAAAAGTTATCTTCCAGCAGTATACTTGTCTGTATCTTGGAGCCAAAATCGTGCTACATTGTTTCGAAGAGCGTTATAGTGAACTCACGTTGATGTATCGGCGATCAAATTCGCCTTATGTGGATACTGCGGAAAAAAACTGGTAACACCACAATTCTGTGGATGATTGTATATTTTCTTCGTGTTTTGCGAAGTTTGCTTCATTAGTCGTGCTGAATATTATTCTCGTAAATATGCTGTCAAGTTACAAATTCTATTTGTTATTTAAGAAAGAGAATACGCATGGAATGTTAACATTTTGTAAGTGGACTCGCTGGGCCATTCAGGGAAAAGCTGTTGCGGAGTAAATGCATTATCGCTGGGCGTGCGAGCGCGCCAAAAAAGTGGCAGTTGGGAGTCGCGAGGAGACGATTAGTGCTGGCCCCTGTGGCCGTGCGGTTCTAGGCGCTCCAGTCCGGAACCGCGTTGCTGCTACGGTCACAGGTTCGAATCCTGCCTCGGGCATGGATGTGTGTGATATCCTTAGGTTACTTAGGTTTAAGTAGTTCTAAGTGTAGGGGACTGATGACCTCAGATGTTAAGTCCCATAGTGCTTAGAAACGTTTGAACGATTTTTTTTTTTTTAGACGATTAGTGTCGTTGGTTGTGTGTATTCGCCGCTGTGGCTATGCAAAAGTGCGGAGACAAAAAGTCTTTTTCCGAAGTGCGGAGCGGTGAAAAGTGAATTCGCTATTTTGTCGGATGTTCAATATGGGAAGGCTATGGCATTTATTGGTAACAGCACAAATGCAGCAGGAGTAATTGACGTAACATCAAGAGAACTGTGGCCCTTGTTATTGGCTGTGGAAAGGCAAAAACAGCAACCTGTGCCCTATTTTACCGCTGAATGAAGCCACTAGACTAATCAACGTCATCATGAAGTGAAGTAAGATCTAGACATTTTATAATTAGAAGTGTAATAGACTGACAAGCGTAGTTGGAATTTTAATGCTTGAATAACATTGTTTTCGTGCATATTGTCACGTAAATAATTTTCCTGAGTCATTATACAAGTAGTATCTCTCCTATCCCTTCGTATGAAACCGAGATAATCAGAAAATGAACTGAAAATAAAGCGAACATTAATTTATTAGCTTATCAAAACATAATTTTCTTTTCCATTCTTCTGTATGTTAGTCTCGTGAACAGCTTGGATGCATGGGATGTTAACCTGATTGTGCGGTAGTTTCCACACCTTTCTCCGTTTGCTGTCATCGGAATTGTTTAGTTTTTTTCCCCAGAAGTCTGATGGTACTTCGCCAGTCTCGTAGATACTACATAAAAACTTGATTATCCGTTAGGTTACCAAGTATCTCATCCATACTACATAACGTAACGATGAAAAATATTGTTTATGTCGCTTAGATTCATCTGTTATCAAAGAATAACAGCTGCGGTACTTTTTTTAAATATGAACGTAGAAATACAGTTCTCTGAAAGCGTTAATTCTTTCATGTGAGACCCGTTCATTAGTGTTTCACTAAACTTTGATGTTTTATGCCCGGAAGCTACAACTACTCTACAGAACATCTTTCCATGTGTTGAGAACCAGCGAAAACTAAGTAATAAGCTTGTGAAATTACGCAAGTCACAGAAAAGCAGGCTCAGACTAAGGCGAGAAAAAGTTGTAGAAATTTGTGCAGTGCCCGCTGCAACAGCTGTGCTCTGATAGCGCACTTGGTATAGCGGCAGGAGAAGGCACCAGAACGTCTTGCATGCTGTCTGCAACCTCAGAAGTACGGCACACCGATACGAATTTCAAATAGTGCCCTGCCACCAAACACAGGAGCGGTCTTTTCAGGAGGAGTTCCTTTGTGCTCCCAATAGAATTCTAAAGCAGGCAGCCAAACGATAAGATACGTTCCCTTGGCGTTTTCCACAGAGAAGACAGCCGTTGCGGCCACTTTGCAGGGCAAAAATATGCTGAACCACCGCAGCAGTAAAGCGCTCGCTAAAAATTCTGCAGATCTGCATTGCAAGAACAGTGGGAGGGTTGGAACACATCTGGAATAATATCCGAAACCTGTCGGTCTGTAGACGTCCATTTTCCCACTCACCAACTGTTTCTCATCTAATAGCGTTACAATAGTTTTATGCGAACTAGGTTTCAGTGGTGCAGAGGAAAAGCGAGAGGACAGTAAAATGCTGCTCTCCTAGTCCGTAGGAGTGCGGTTCAAACACCGATAAATCGATCAACTTGAGCACCTTTAGGTTGTTTGGATTATGTTTTAAAAGCATCTGTCGAAATCTGACAAGGGGATAACATCATTAACCTTGATAATGGATGCCCGCTAAGTAAAACTGGGACTCCAGTTATGTCAGATATGTAGAAACAAAGGCATCTGAATGGGCTGGTTATGAGTTTAACTATATATCATTTCTCGACAGTGTTCATCACTGGAGGCGCTGCAACTCTCCTTGCCCCGTGAGGGAGCAGCAACGAATAAGCGCTTGCTCATTTTACCTTGGCGCATGCGCTTTCGAACATTCACTGCGTATAAAACTGTCGTCGTTCACGGTTTGAATCCACGCCGAACTGAAGATCCCACGCATCTCTGATCACGTCACATATGCAACGCAGAAACTCCTTCATAGGATCGATGAACTCAGGCCCACTGCCTGACAACTGGAATATACTAGCTCTATCGCACCACAACGGTGGCACCAAGTTCGAGTCCCTCGTGCAGTCATCCTGCCTCACCCCCCTCCCCTGTAACTGCGTCCAACAAAAACCAACAGCTTTAGTAGTGCCACGGGCTGCGAGCCGTCCCACCTGCTTACGTGTGAACAAAGCTTGAATACATCCCTGTATCCAGACATCCCAGAAGTCCAACCTTAATGCAAGGTAGGACTTTGGTCTCGTGCCCCCCCCCCCCCCCCTCATACACACACACACACACACACACACACACACACACATACACACACACACACACACCGACAGACAAAAGAAAAACGGTTGAATCGGTTATCGGGGAGAGCGGCTTAGGTTTTCTCACCTGATGATGGTGAGCAGGTGGATGGGAGGAAGCTATATTGTGTGCAGATGACAGTTTGGAGTAGCGAGAAGAATTTAGCCTGGCGGTTCTGCTTCAAATTTCTCGAGTCTGATGTAAATGGCTGTTTACTATTCTATGTAGACGGGCCTTTGAATCCCTTGTTATAAATATTCAACTTCCTGTCCTTGGTATAGATGTTACCGTCTCCGAAACATTTGCGGCCTTACAGTACTCATGTGTATGATTGCAGACAACTCTTCGTTCATTATGTAAGTAAAAGAAATCTTTGAGAAGCGTCATTTAAAATAAAACTATTTAACTAAACTGTGACACATCAAAAACATAAGGTGTCAGTATATTATAGAGACTAACGTACGATTGTTTGGACCACAAGGTTTCATCTAACTGTCGTCGTTATCTGACAAAAACTGCGAAACACGCAGAAGGGGACGAGGAAACGAAATACACTTTCACTGATTGAGACAATATGTATTGAAATTTCGGTATTAAAATATCGAGTCAAATTTACAAAGAACTTGACAGAATGTTCCCACCTATGTATATAAGATTACAGCCCCTTTTGGCTTGGATTAATTCACTGATCTGTTGCGAAGTACGTCATCAAGCCGTTGCATCCTACCCTGAGGTAAACGAGCCAAAACTGTTGAAACTGATCGTTGATCCTGAATATGCCACCGGGACGGAGTTGACGTCCGACCTAGTCTCACACGTGTTTTGTCGGGGACAGATCTGGAGATTTTGCTGCCCGCGGGGGTACCTCAACATAATGTAGGCAGTTCATAGAGACTCGTTCCATATGTGTATGAGCACTTAAGTTGAAAACTGGAACAGGGATACTGTTGCATGAGAGGTAAACTGTGAGGACCAAGGATGTCCGTGACGTGCCGTTGTGCCGTCATATTTGCCTCAATCACTACAAGCCCTGAAGTCATGTCCAATGGCTCCCCATACCACGGCACCAGGTGTAACACCGTTGTGCTTCTCCAAAATAATATATCAATGGAACCTCTCGCCAGGTAGCCACCACAGTCGACGACGATGGTCATACGAGGTAGTGCGATCTACGATTTCCCGTTGAACACAATGCGGCACCATTCATAAACAATCCACGCTTCCCAATCACGGCACTGCTCCGCCGTTTCTACGGTGGTGTCAACAGCCACCTACACATGCAATTCTCTAGTACAGCTGCTGATAGTTTCCAAACAACAATACTGCTAGAGACATAGACCCAAAATACAGATCCTTTCTGTGTGTGCCATTTGGTAATAATGCTGTCTTACTCAAGTACGCTGCAATTCCGTGTCCTTCAAATTGACAATCAAAATCTGACGCTGTTCAAGCACTTTTACACCTTACTGGGCCTGGTTACAACACTAAAGAAGAACAACGCTGATGCAGCGCAATGGCGGTTCTACCTGTCACAAAGAGCTATAATCATTTACATACCCACTGTTGAGATGTGAGTGTACGAAGTTATGCTGACATCCGAACAAGTATAGTGGGTGCTTCACCATTTTTGTCTGACAGTGTATTTACACATCTGCTTCTCTGAAAAAGCGTCCTGTGGACGTTTCGACACAATACTTTCTTCAACCATATTGTCTTCTTCCATGTTGCTCAAGCAAGTTTTGCGTCTCCAAAATGAGTTTGAGTAGTGTATGTTGTGAACTTCTTGCCAAGTTAATAGTATGTGCCATACAGGGAACCAAAATCTTTCATCTCTCGGGCAACTCTGATACCAAATGAACTATCCTGTGACGGCCTAAAATCCGTCTGAAAGCTTCACTTTTGTGTTGTTTACCACTCTCCCATCAGGTTGACATTTCGGTCTCTTGGACTCCTGAAAAGGGCAAAAACATTTCTCTCACTATCCACCGATATTGTTAAAGAATAGTGCTATATTCACTCGTTTCTGAACATCAATCACTGCGCACACTACATCACTACACCTCTCTGTCGGTTGATATCTAAATGTTTGTTATCGACTTTGTGTAGCACATCTTCTTATTTGCATGCCAAAAAATTGTCAGAATCCTCCTTTTGAATTAGAATTATTCTGTTTCCGTATCTGTTGCTCTTTTTCCACTGCTACAAGTATAAATTTTGATTTTATTATTAATTGCTGTTATTTTCCTTTAGGTATGTTGTTTATATTATTACTTTGTTTCATCTGTAATTTATTTTCATGATTTCTTCAACACTCGCTGTATTATACTCTTCCATTTGTTGATGAGAGTCGCACGACAAACGAAGAGCACATGTCATTAGCAAAATTAAAATTTCTCCCATATTCCACTTCCATTAATATGTAATTCCTTTCTCCATTTCTCAGTTTAAGGGGGGATGTAACGGAAAATGTTAACGTTTACTTAAAAAATCATTACATCCTTATTTATTAATGTACAAATCCTAAATTTTGCATGTGTAAAGCAAAAGAGCTGTGTTTTAACGGGAAAATATATAAAAATATGCAGGTTTCATATTTTGTCAGAAATTAGAATTTTTCATTTTTATTGTCTTTTTTATAAAAAGTCATAACTGAAATTCTAACCATGCAATTAATCTGAAAATTTCATTGTAGGGTCCTGAGAAGGTTGTTAGACTACTGAACTACAGTTATTAATTTATGGTACAAATTGTATCTTTAACAGAGTTTTTAATTTTGCCCATCCTAAATTAAATTTTTTCTATATATACAATCATCTGAAAATCAGAATTTAATTGCAGGATCTCGTATGTTTTAGTTCCAGGGAGACAGCAAAACGTTGCGAACAGTTCCTAGAAATTTCATAGCATTAGCGCATATGCTTTTTGAGAAGAGGCTTCTAATAAAGTAAAAATGTAAAACAGAGAAAATGAGGTTCAAAGATTTTCATCTCATACTTCTACATGCAATACGCTTACCTCACTTTCAAAATCCTCCATACTGTTACTCCTCATCCTACAGGTTTCTCTTCTTGCCTCTTCGAATCTGCCTGGCCTGTATTTGCAAATAAGACACTGATCTGTTAGCTTTCTTGACCCTGCTCTTGTCGATGGTGTAAAATGCCTTTGTTGTAAACACACCACGATCTATACCAACTCTCTTCAGCATTTCAATTCTGCCATTATTTCCGTAATTGTAACATAAAACTGCATCATAGACACCTATTTTGAGTACTTGAAGTCCGCAGAATGTCCTTTTTGAGCATCTAATGCAAATTAAATTACTGAGGCTTTCATTTGCACTTTATGTGTTTCTGTAACTTCCTCAGTAAACCAGGATTTGCTAGAAACCTGAATGTGGGCTTAACTGCATTCGTAACAGGTTCTGGTAATGAGTGTTTATGTGAATGTGTCTCATTTCTGTTGTTGAACTTACACCAATTGTCTTTCGGACACAGATAATGCATTGGTGTTTGGTCAGTGGATCGTTTATGGAAAAAAATTGCCCACACAGCACGCCTCATTGCCTATAAATCATGTGTGTTTTTCCTAATGACTCATCCATAAAATAACTAAAGAGAATCAATTTCTTTCTGAATAAGCCTGCCTTTTCCTCTTAGTGGTTTTCCATCCTCAGGTACTTCACCTTTCTTCTCTTACAGCAAGTGCCGAAGCCTACCACCAAGCCTCTGTTTGTTGTGGCCAACACATTCCAACTTTTCTATTGTTGTATTGTACGGATTTTTATCTGTTACAGTCTTGAACGAATTCGAGTCCCCATGAACGAGGTATTTAGTATATTTAATACCATACTGGTCCTCTGTAGAACATCCTCACAACTGCAGCAGCTTCCATGGCCCCACTTGAGCCACTTTAATTTTTAGAAAATGTTACTGCATGCTCTTCTTGCCACAGTTTCTCACTGTTTTCAGTATTGGACATTTCCCTTGTTGCACACTGGTGACAGTATTAAGACATAATTTCTATATCTAAAACTTTACCTGTGTCAATACCAATAACAGATCAACTCCATATAGAGTTGTGTGACCCCTTTTCATCCAGGTCAGTAACATTTGTAGGAGATTCACTGTCGTGAATATGTATCTCAGGATTTATTTCTTTTTGGTTTATTTCCATCAATTCCTACACTTCTTTCTTCATAGAATCCTTGGAAGTATCGCATACAGCATCGATATTTCTTTATTTATTCTTTCAAACCTTGCACAAGGTGGAGGCAATGTTCGAAAACCACACAATAAATTACCTTCTTCCTTGTCCTGTCCAAGGCATCTCAGAGTGAATGGTAACTTAAAATTGCTTTCAAAGGTACCAGTGTCGGTTTTTTTGGAGGAGGAAAATGAAAATTCACAGCAACACGGGTCAACACGAATTACAAATTAATTTAAAATCACAGGCTACTGTCCGTCTTCTTTCTTCAACAACAATCATGCATTCCGTATTTTTACAGCTAACACACGAACATGAAAACTTCATAGCCTGGCAGAGAAGCTCTAAATCAATAAGTCTGAATCAATTGTAATCCATATCAACATCATTCATGCATCTGTACAATTATCCTGTTCCAAGTTTCGATGCTGAGGCTGAGAGCTTATGTTCTTCATTTCGTGCTGGTTCCTCTTTCTTGTTGGTAAACCGATTTCAATGTTTCTTAAACACAGTTTTCCCACCACCCATTATGCACACATATTGACTTCCACGTAAAAGTTTGCGAATTCAACTTTCCACATACTAATATACACTACTGGCCATTAAAGTTGCTACACCTAGGAGAAATGCAGATGATAAACAGGTATTCGCTGGACAAATATATTACACTAGACCTGACATGTGATTACATTTTCACGCAATTTGGGTGCAGAGATCCTGAGAAATCAATACCCAGAACAACCACCTGTGGCCGACATAATGGCCGTCATACGCCTGGGCTTTCAGTGAAACAGAGCTTGGATGGCGAGTACAGGTACAGCTGCCCATGCAGCTTCAACACGATACCACAGTTCATCAAGAGTAGTGACTGGCGTATTGTGACGACCCAGTTGCTCGGCCGCCATTGACCAGACGTTTTCAATTGGTGAGAGATCTGGAGAATGTGCTGGTCAGGGCAGCAGTCGAGTATTTTCTGTATCCAGAAAGACCCGTACAGGACCTGCATCATGCGCTCGTGCATTATCCTGCTGAAATGTAGGGCTTCGCAGGGATCGAATAAAGGGTAGAGCCACGGGTCGTAGTACATCTGAAATGTAACGTCCACTATTCAAAGTGCCGTCAATGCGAACAAGAGGTGACAGGGACGTGTAAGCAATGGCACCCCATACCATCACGCTGGGTGATAAGCCAGTATGGCGAAGATGAATACACGCTTCCGATGTGCGTTCACCGCGATGTCGCCAATCACGGCTGCGACCATCATGATGCTGTAAACAGAACTTGGATTCATCCGAAAAAATGACGTTTTGCCATTCGTGCACCCAGGTTCGTCGTTGAGTGCACCATCACAGGCGCTCCTGTCTGTGATGCAGCGTCAAGGGTAACCGCAGTCACCGTCTCCGAGCTGATAGTCCATGCTGCTGCAAACTTCTTCGGACTGTTCGTGCAGATGGTTGGTACCTCGCAAACGTCCCCATCTGTTGACTCAGGGATGGAGACGTGGCTGCACAATCCGTTACAGCCATGCGGATGAGATGCCTATCATCTCGACTGCTAGTGATACGAGGGCGTTGGGATCCAGCACGGCGTTCCGTATTACCCTCCTGAACCCAGCGATTCCATATTCTGCTGACAGTCATTGGATCTCGACCAACGCGAGCAGCAGTGCCTCGATGCGATCAACCGCTATCGCGATAGGCTACAATCCGACCTTTATCAATGTCGGAAACGTGATGGTACGCATTTCTCCTCCTTACACGAGGCATCACAACAACGTTTCACCAGGCAGCGCTGGTCAACTGCTGTTTGTGTATGAGAAATCGGTTGGAAACTTTCCTCATATCAGCGCGTTGTAGGTATCGGCACCGGCGCCAACCTTGTGTGAATGCCCTGAAAAGCTAATCATTTGCATATCACAATATCCTCTTCCTGTCGGTTAAATTTCGCGTCTGTAGCACCTCATCTTCGTGGTGTAGGAATTTTAATGGCCAGTAGTGTATGTTAGCATTGTAAAATCGTAAATAAATCACATGCAAGGAAGTTTTTAGGCAAAGATATAGATGTCAGCCAGCAATATAGATGCCAGCCAAAGATAGCGAAAGAAAATAGGCTTCACATTGACAAAAACTCAGCTGAAGCAAGGAGTTTCCCCATTTATCGGAAAAGGTGAGAGTTGCTGCCAGTGCAGAGTTAGTTTAAGAATTTAAAGGCGTTTCTAAAGCTGCTATCACGTTGAAACTCACACACAACATAGATTAAACTGTGTAGATCAAGAAAATCACTTTTTTAAAAACTCGATTTTTTGCACCAAAATCGATTACATCCCCCCTTAAGCGTCTGTTTTCCTCTAAGAATGCTAAAAACAGTTTTCGTACAGTAAAGTATAAGTGGGCTGCCGCTTGACACAGGCACGTCGTTTAATTATTTAAGCGTAAAGTTACAACGTGATATGAAATGCAATCAGCTTACAAGATCGGTTGTATGGAAGGCTCTATAAAGGAAACCGCCTGTAGAATGCTTGTGCAACCCATTCTTGAGTGCTGCTCCAGTGTTTGGAACCCTCACCACGTCAAATTAAAGGAAGATATCGAAGCAATTTACAGACATGTTGCGAGATATGTTAACGATAGTTTCGATCATCACGTGAGAATTTCGAAGAAGATCCGTTAATTCAAATACGTCTCCTCGAAGGGAAGACTTTTTCACTGCAAGACACTATTTAGTTACGTTAGAGAACCGTCATTTGAGACTCACTGCAGAACAATACTATTGCCACATATGTACATCTCGCGTAAGGACCGCTAAGAAAAATCAGGCCTTATGCAAAAGCGTATATAGTCGTGTCTTTCCCTTGCTTCATTTGTGAGTGGACTAGAGAAATTGAAGAAATAGCGGTGGTAAAAGGTGCCTTCTGCCGTGCACCTAATGGTGGCTCGCGAAATATGTTTGTAGATGTAGATGCGGGTGTAGAAGTAGAAACTTCTTTATTTAAGTGAATGTGGCTGTACTTGAATGACTAAGTTCCACGATATGCTAGCGCAACGCAATCCGACGTCTAAAAAAAAAAAAAAAAAAAAAAAAAAAAAAAAAAAACGGGCTTCAAATAATTGATTCAAAAGAATGGCCCTGACTGAAAAGAAATCTTAATAATAACAAGTACCTTTCATTAAGCGCTTACCTCACAAAAATCTTCATTACGTGAACTACTGCAATACAGCGAGCGTCAATACTGCCAGCTAAATAAAAGATTCTAACTACTGAAGCCACTAACTACTAATAGTCATGTGTTTAGCAAAGGAAAGGTTTTGTTGCAAACCAAAAATGTATTTTTTACCTTAACAATATGACATCCAGTTCAAACACGAATATAAATCGTCATTGACGTCTAGTACAAAGGTATATAATCATGAATAATATTCAGTTTCATAGTTGAATATGTACAGATCGTTAGCCTGCGCTAACACTTCAGACCTCTATCCTCCATCAATTCTAACTTCTCATATCTAACATCCATCACTGCCGACTGTTCACCTCCAACTCCCCAACAGTACTTCCATCACTGCTGGCGACTAACTTCCAACTGCTCAAAAGTACTGTCGATTAACGTCCAACAATGAGTCCAACCAATCACAGAGTCTCTTACAAAGAAAGCGCAGTCAGAGATCTAATGCAAAGCGCTACACAGCGCTGTCAACACAGAAGCAGCCCACTTACAAAGTGTTCCGGTGAGGTCGATCATGGCATCCCAAATCAGGCAAGTACCACACCAGTATGCTTCGTTGCTGACTTACTTAGCATCAGCACTATAACCCGGCCCGGCCACTATGACAATGGTATCTTCCTTCAAAAAATCTTTACATACCGATCCTTGTTGTTCATAGTTTTAAAAAGTTCTTGCCCTGATAGCCTGGGCGTAGATGATCCTGCAGTAGTTGGCCTACACCTCTAACATACGAATTACCTAACAATTAATCTTTGTGTATAAACACTTTTCTACCTTCTTATTTCTCACATTCATTCTGAAATTTCGTTGTGGCCCTTCTACAACTACATGTGCATGAAGGTCATCTGTTTTTAACTTGGGCAACAGTTAAACCGGTTTTCCATATTGTCAGTACGGTCTCATAAAGTCCACCATTTGTTCCCTCCATTTTCTACCAACGTTTTCCCTTCTCCCTAATGAGCCTCTTTATCTTCGCTAGATTTGTATGAATAGCTGCAACATTTTCCACCTGTCACAGTACTTTTCGATCTCTACTGCATATCCTGCAAAACCGCTATAGAGCCCACTTTATTTCCGCATTGCCCATAATCTCCCCAACGGAAATAACTACAGCAGCCATCACACCAGATCACGGAGCAAACAGTCTTATAGCAAGTCAAGCACTCATGGTAAACTACAGAAATAAAACTGGAAAAAATTAATAGCGTGCTGGATAAAGCAAAAGAACTATTACACAAACATTTTACCTAAAATGTTTAACTAGCACTATTCTCCGTGAATGTGTGGTAGATACTAAACTGCTTAACACTACCCAGTTATCTTGAACCTAAATAATCGAAAATGACTGTCCCTTTCCCACATTTACTTAATTTTCGTTTTTTAGTCAGAATAGATGGGTGAAACCTTTTATATATTCCTTTTGAATACGCTCTAATACTCCTTTATTCTATATACAATGATGACCCACAAAATTATGACCACCTGCTTAATAGCTTGTCTGTCCTTGGAACGAAATGCATCACTGGTTCTGCATACCAGGGATCCGACAGTTGGGGGGTTGGTTTTGGGGAAGGAGACCAGACAGCGTGGTCATCAGTCTCATCGGATTAGGGAAGGATGGGGAAGGAGGTCGGCCGTGCCTATTCAAAGGAACCATCCCGGCATTTGCCTGGAGCGATTTAGGGAAATCACGGAAAACCTAAATCAGGATGGCCGGACGCGGGATTGAACCGTCGTCCTCCCGAATCCGAGTCCAGTGTCTAACCACTGCGCCACCTCGCTCGGTCCGACTGTTTGATGGTAGGTTTGTGGAGGTATGTGGCATTAGATGTCTACGCACGAGTCATGTTATTCTCGTAAACAACGGGCAGCTGATTTGCGTACGAGGTGATGGCGACCGATAGTGAGCCAGATGATGGGTCAAATGGTTCAAATGGCTCTGAGCACTATGGGACTTAACATCTAAGGTCATCAGTTCCCTAGAACTTAGAACTACTTAAACTTAACTAACCTAAAGACATCACACACATACATGCCCGAGGCAGGATTCGAACCTGCGACCGTAGCAGTTGCGCGGTTCCGGACTGAAGCGCCTAGAACCGCTTGACCACAACGGCTGGCTGAGCCAGATGTGGTTCGCAGCTGACAGAGTGTCTTCGATTACTGCCACAAGTCCCAAGCAAGCGCAGGAGAATGTCTCCCGTTGCATAATACTGCTCCCACCTGTCTGCGTGCGTTGCGCGCTGCACGTTTCGATCCACCACTCACCTCGTTGACGGCTTTTGTGGAGACGGCCAGCGACCTAGTGTAGAAAAACAATGTAATTCTTCAGGAGAGCCGACACGTTTCCTTTGATCGAAGTTCGAATCCCGATGGTCCCGTCCCCACTACAATTGTAAATGACGATGTCATTGGGTCGACGTGTGAACACGCACCGCGATGTTCACCATTATACAATGAACGGTGTGCTCCGAAACACTTGTCCGTGCACCAGCATTGTACTCTTTCGGAGAGGTGCCACAGATCATAATCTATCCTACTTTACAGTAAATTTCCTATTAGGGTTTAAGGCAGTCAATGTTCCCTTTTTTCAAAGGTTCCAATTCAAGCTGTGTGAGCACTCTGTCACACTTTTGTATGGGCTAGACTGGGCCACTATCAAGCCAGCAATATGGCCCCGAACTCGTTCTATGTCTGATGTTCCCTGTCTTGATCTGAACAATTTCCTTAGACTGTTGCACCAGCATCTTGCATCCGATCTCCTTTACAGATGTCCTGCACATTAAACCGCTGGACAAACCTGACTAGTATTCCCTGCTACTTATTTTATGTGTACGCCTCTTTTTAGTCCTGTTTCTGAGCCGGCCGATGTGGCAGAGCGGTTCTAGGTGCTTCAGTCTGGAACCGCGCTACTGCTACGGTCACAGGTTCGAATCCTGCCTCGGGAATGGATGTGTGTGATGTCCATAGGTTAGTTAGTTTTAAGTAGTTCTAAGTTCTAGGGGACTGATGGCCTCAGATGTTCCATAGTGCTCTGAGCCATTTGAACATATTTCTGATTATTTAAACAATGTGACGGTCTCCTAAAGTTTACCATTGGTCTTATATCTGGTTCTCGCTCATTTTATGAGCATTATCTTGCATGTTTTCACAGTTGTGACCGTAAGTCCCTTGAAAGCATAGTTTCCACCGTACGCATTGAGTTGACTAATCCAGTGACACCAGTCGACACGTCACGGTCAGTCCAGTGGCTAATGTGATCCAAATATTTGCATACAAAAATCTAGAATTTCGGCATAAACCATTTTAGAGTCTTGCCTCACCACACATCTGATCGCGCATCGATATTCCCGAAATAATTGGCTGGTGTGAGTGAATGCAGGTCCATCTCAACCAGTTTCCGAGTGAATATTGCGCATTGCGAAGAGACCTGCATTCAATGGATGTTGGATCTCGGAAGCTTGCAACAGACCAATACTGACAGGATTACATAAAGCTGCACGCTTTCGGCGGAACAGGCAACACATACTCATCGCAGTAGCTGGAGACGAGCACTGTGATCGTACGAGACCGATTTTGCCTCTTTTCAAAGGGCTGAAGGAGACGCATTGACGACCGATGAGGCGTTCAATCCATAGTATGTGGAGGTTGTGGACCAGGTCACTGGTTTCATTATATGTGGTTTTTTTTTTGTAGAAGAACGATGAGTGGCTTTTTGTTTCATTGTCTAGTCGATTCTGCGGTCCTCACTGACGGGCGTTAAATTTTCACGGTCTGTAACTGATACAGTTATTTGAGTAGGCATATTATTTTGTTGAATACATATGAGATTAATAATTGTAGCGCGTATTTTTGTGAGTAGCTAGTACCTATCCAGTATATGATTCAGTACGTAATAATTAAATGTTGCCCTGGCCATTTCTGTGTAGGCTAGTTGTTGTAGCCACGTCATTAATGACAAAAATTATATAAGTTCTTCCAACGGTCATATAATACTAAAAGTATAAAAAGAATAATTTTAATAATCTAAAAACGGCGTCCTGCAATATTTTTCAACTGATATTAGGCCAGAGGTACAGTTTTTATTAATAACAGTATCAATAAATGCTTACCCTGCCATTGCACATAGGCGGCTATCCTGGAACACCCAGCCCCTCAGAAAAAATAATTAAGAATTGTTTAGATGTATTACTGCGTAGTAGTTAAAAAGGATTTTAATCCATCGTGAATAGGACGGATGTCTTCACGTTGGGATATGTATGCTATTGTTGGCGATAGCAGCCAAAGAAAAATCAGCCGTGGCTTTAACAGACATAAAACAGAAAAGATTCATTATTTCTATTTTTCAAAGCTATTTCATACAATAAGAATAACGGCACAGTTATCGTTCTATGAATTATTCACTCAGTCATTTATTATCATTTAAAATTACGCGATAACCGTGAACTCGGGGCCGCAACAACAAAATTTCAGAGGCTGTCAGGGATATTTTCTGATTGTTCTGATGCAACGACCAGTAGGATGCTGTTTGTCATTACAGACAAATAGCATTTCTTTAGATTTCTTAAGCCATTTTAGTGTATGAAAAAATCTACACAGTAGTTGAAAGAATTAGGGCAAGGTATGGTGAATTTGTTTGCGCAGCTGTGCGGCCCCAGGGCCGATAGAAAGACGCGGCCGGGCGGACAGCCACGGCCGCTCCAAGCGAGCCGCCTACGTTAGCAAAGGAGCGGATATGGGGCAAATCCCGAATCCCGAATTTCGATGGCTGTTACTCGCAATTCATTGAGCAAGAGATGCTCCAGTAAATGGCAGAGTGTCAGACAATCTTTAAGTTGGCTAAGTTACAGCTCTCTGAGATTCGTCAATAACTTACATCAAATATGAATGCAAATCTGAATACATCTGCGATCTTAGAAAAGTGAGGCGCAGCCAATGACATAATGGTATTTCAATATTTTTAAAACTACAGTAGTTAACATCTCACAGCGAATATACACTACAGGCCATTAATATTGCTACACCAAGAAGAAATGCAGATGATAAACGGGTATTCAGTGGACAAATACATCATACTAGAACTGATATGTGATTACATTTTCACGCAATTTGGGTGCATAGATCCTGAGAAATCAGTACCCAGAACAACCATCTCTGGCCGTAATAAAGGCCTTCATACGCCTGGGCATTGAGTCAAACAGAGCTTGGATGGCGTGTACAGGTACAGCAAACAGCCCATGCAGCTTCAACACGATACCACAGTTCATCAAGAGTAGTGACTGGCGTATTGTGACGACCCAGTTGCTCGGCCACCATTGACCACACGTTTTGAATTGGTGAGAGATCTGGGGAATGTGGTGGCCAGGGCAGCAGTCGAACATTTTCTGTATCCAGAAAGGCCCGTACAGGACTGCAACATGCGGTCGTGCATTATCCTGCTGAAATGTAGGATTTCACAAGGATCGAATGAAGGGTAGAGCCACGGGTCGTAACACATCTGAAATGTAAGGTCCACTGTTCAAGGTGCCATCAATGCGAACAAGAGGTGACCTTGACGTGTAACCAATAGCACCCCATACCATCACGCCGGGTGATACACAAGTATGGTGATGACGAATACTCGCTTAAAATGTGCGTTCATCGCGATGTCGCCAAACACGGATGCGACCATCATGATGCTGTAAACAGAATCTGGATTCATCCGAAAAAATGACGTTTTGCAATTCGTGCACCCAGGTTCGTCGTTGAGTACACCATCGCAGGCGCACCTGTCTGTGATGCAGCGTCAAGAGTGACGGCAGCCACGGTCTCCGAGCTGATAGTCCATGCTGCTGCAAACGTCGTCGAACTGATGGTGCAGATGGTTGTTGTCTTGCAAACGTCCCCATCTGTTGACTCAGGGATCGAGACTTGCCTGCACGATCCGATAGAGCCATGCGGATAAGATGCCTGTCATCTCGACTAGTGATACGAGGCCGTTGGGATCCAGCACGGCGTTCCGTATTACCCTCCCGAACCCACCGATTCCATATTCAGCTAACAGTCGTTGAATCTCGACCAACGCGAGCAGCAATATCGCGATACGATATACCGCAATCGCGATAGGCTACAATCCAACCTTTATCAAAGTTGGAAACCTGATGGTACGCATTGCTCCTCCTTACACGAGGCATCACAACAACATTTCACCAGGCAACGCCGGTCAACTGTTGTTTGTGTCTGAGAAATCGGTTGGAAATTTTCCTCATGTCAGCACCTTGTAGGTGTCACCACTGGAGCCAACATTGTGTGAATGCACTGAAAAGCTAATCATTTGCATAACACAGCATCTTCTTCCTGTCGATTAAATTTCGTGTCTGTAGCACGTCATCTTCGTGCTATAGCAATTTTAATGTCCAGTAGTGTATTTAATGCAAATCTGAATACATTTGTGATCTTAGAAAAGATAGGCGCAGCCAATGACTCAACAGTATTTAGATATCCTTTAAATTACAGTAGTTAATATCTCACAGTGAACCTCTGGATTAACAACTTTTAATCGCTTTATGCGATTTCACTAACGGTATTCCAGACGATAGCGTTGCACTATAGCTATCATCCCTGAAAGCTGCGTATTTGTATCTATTTTATTTATTGACTTAGGACATCTTTTTCAATATTCGTATGTTCGTCAGAACATCGTATTCTCAACATTTAACAGCAAATGAATGCAGCATGACTATCTCATATTTTGTTATACTTGAGTTTTTATTGAATGAATAGTTTACTAGTGTGTCAGTAACTTTAATTAAATGTAGAATGCTGTTAAAAAATTGTGCTAATCTGAAAGTGGTTAGTCACATGTGTTAGCGGACACCAACTTTGTAAAAGAATGCCAAAAAACACTTCCGACAAGCAAGTCTAAATAACTGTTTAAACTATATTTAGCGACATTTTGTTGTCATTTAACGTGAGCGCACTTGCGCAAGAAAGCTCCTTTATTTGTTTATGAACTAACTATAACTTTTAATTGTTGTAAATGGTCTGAATGTAACCGAATGCTTATAGCATTTATTTTATTGAAAAAGTGGCTCTGGGCACTATGGGACTTAACATCTGAGGTCATCAGTCCCCTAGAACTCAGAACTACTTAAACCTAACTAACCTAAGGACATCAGACACATCCATACCCGAGGCAGGATTCTAACCTGCGACCGGAGCGGTAGAGCCGTTCCAGACTCAAGCGCCTAGAACCACTCGGCCACAGAGGTCGGCTTTCTTTTATTTAAATACTGTTGTAATATGTTAGTTTAGTGCGGGGCAGTGGTCAAGCGAGTCAAATCTTGTCTGCATATCTTGAGAACGATGTATTGCCTTGAGCCAATGAGAGTGGGAAGGTGGCGAAACAGTGGTGGAGTTAAGGGGAGACTGGGACCTCCCGAGGGAAGCACACAAAGGAGTGGTTCTGGACATTTCGTGACGAGTTCTGCAAGAAGGAAGACCTGTCTAGGAGCAACGTGCTCTATTCAATCGTATAAGTGATTGTTTCTAGGCGGTGAACGTCCGCTATCGTACTTCTGAAGGAATTTTAGAATTCGGAAGGTCTGAATGTGACCCAGAGTAGGGTAACTTGCTACGTTTGCAATACGGAACTGCGCATAGACGGAGTGCGAGTTACTGCTTTTTGTTTTCCGTGTGTTAACTCGTGAATCATCGCGTTTAACTCGAACAAATTTTACCAGGTGAATCGTCTACTGTGATCACGAAATGGACTTATATTTAGCGAGTCTTTGATTATTGAGTTTGTGGATATTGCTATCATTCTCTTAACGCTCTCAACGTAAATTTATTGCATTTGATAAGCGTGTTTTCTGTCTGTATTTTAAATGAAAATCGTGTGCCCATTTCCTTTTTATTTGAGATGTCCTTTCTTGAATAAATAATATCCAACGTAAGTCTCCGCAGTCTACATCAGTTACAGAACAAAATCCTTGTTATTAAATTACTCATTTATCCTTTATCTTATATTTATGTGTACTTTAGTAAGTCGCAGTTGTAGCCAATTTCACTGAAGGATCACAGCTGCTGTTTATTATTTGCAGCGAATTAAGACGCAACTGGTTTGCTCGTAAGGGATGCTGTTTGGAGGCGCAACTACTCAAGCAACCGTTAGGTCCCGTCCTAACGTCGACGCCATGCCATGTATGTTTTGCTTCGCAACAAACTTGTTCCATTGATTCAAGATATTTTCTGTTGACAACACTGTCTATTTTAAAGTTTACGCTCAAGCTTCCATTCAGTAGAGCTCAGTTCTCTCTCGAGTTTGCTTCTCCGGCGATGTTCGTTGTGCCTTGTCGTACACATATATTTCCTGGCGGAGAACTGTTAGTATGAAGCCCATTTACAGACTGATTAAATGCAATGGAAAAGCAGCACAAATGAGCCGTTCTGTAGCCACGGGAGGCCGTCACACTAACTTAGTATCTGTACCTAGGCCCTCACGAGAAATACACTCCTGGAAATTGAAATAAGAACACCGTGAATTCATTTTCCCAGGAAGGGGAAACTTTATTGACACATTCCTGGGGTCAGATACATCACATGATCACACTGACAGAACCACAGGCACATAGACACAGGCAACAGAGCATGCACAATGTCGGCACTAGCACAGTGTATATCCACCTTTCGCAGCAATGCAGGCTGCTATTCTCCCATGGAGACGATCGTAGAGATGCTGGATGTAGTCCTGTGGAACGGCTTGCCATGCCATTTCCACCTGGCGCCTCAGTTGGCCCAGCGTTCGTGCTGGACGTGCAGACCGCGTGAGACGACGCTTCATCCAGTCCCAAACATGCTCAATGGGGGACAGATCCGGAGATCTTGCTGGCCAGGGTTGTTGACTTACACCTTCTAGAGCACGTTGGGTGGCACGGGATACATGCGGACGTGCATTGTCCTGTTGGAACAGCAAGTTCCCTTGCCGGTCTAGGAATGGTAGAACGATGGGTTCGATGACGGTTTGGATGTACCGTGCACTATTCATTGTCCCCTCGACGATCACCAGTGGTGTACGGCCAGTGTAGGAGATCGCTCCCCACACCATGATGCCGGGTGTTGGCCCTGTGTGCCTCGGTCGTATGCAGTCCTGATTGTGGCGCTCACCTGCACGGCGCCAAACACGCATACGACCATCATTGGCACCAAGGCAGAAGCGACTCTCATCGCTGAAGACGACACGTCTCCATTCGTCCCTCCATTCACGCCTGTCGCGACACCACAGGAGGCGGGCTGCACGATGTTGGGGCGTGAGCGGAAGACGGCCTAACGGTGTGCGGGACCATAGCCCAGCTTCATGGAGACGGTTGCGAATGGTCCTCGCCGATACCCCAGGAGCAACAGTGTCCCTAATTTGCTGGGAAGTGGCGGTACGGTCCCCTACGGCACTGCGTAGGATCCTACGGTCTTGGCGTGCATCCGTGCGTCGCTGCGGTCCGGTCCCAGGTCGACGGGCACGTGCACCTTCCGCCGACCACTGGCGACAACATCGATGTACTGTGGAGACCTCACGCCCCACGTGTTGAGCAATTCGGCGGTACGTCCACCCGGCCTCCCGCATGCCCACTATACGCCCTCGCTCAAAGTCCGTCAACTGCACATACGGTTCACGTCCACGCTGTCGCGGCATGCTACCAGTGTTAAAGATTGCGATGGAGCTCCGTATGCCACGGCAAACTGGCTGACACTGACGGCGGCGGTGCACAAATGCTGCGCAGCTAGCGCCATTCGACGGCCAACACCGCGGTTCCTGGTGTGTCCGCTGTGCCGTGCGTGTGATCATTGCTTGTACAGCCCTCTCGCAGTGTCCGGAGCAAGTATGGTGGGTCTGACACACCGGTGTCAATGTGTTCTTTTTTCCATTTCCAGGAGTATATATATATATATATATATATATATATATATATATATATATTGCTTTTGTTTGTTGCTTATTCCAGACTTTTCCGCCGCCGTAAATGTATTTTCCCTGAAAAAACGTAACTGAGGTAACACAAAATAAATCATAATTGTACTATCACTCTGCAACGAGCCACCGGATACCAAGGGTCCTTTAGGCCCAAATGTTCAAATATATCGATTAACAGATTCCGAAATTCTGTACCTGGAGCTCGAGCTTACCCTTCATACTTAAGAAGAAGATATGTGTTTTAATATTTCAATGAATTTGGTCTATTACTACATAGTTTCTAGCCCGACGGTTACTTGCTAATATTTGGGAACGGTGCTTACATAAAAAACTGTACTACTGCTTTATTTTAGCCACTCTTAATCACGAAAGGATAGTTTGTTTCTCCAATCTACCTTCACTGTGATTGGACCAAAAGTTGGAAACACCACAAGGAATTCATGGTTGAACATAAATGCAGATGCTGACTGAGCCATGCCGGTTTTGCGGCTGTCGATATTTGTTCAGAGATGCTAACCTTTCGGCGCTTGTGAGTTGGTAGCGAGGCGGCGCGGCAGGGAGCGGATCGACAGGCGAGCGCGAGTGAATTAAGTTGAGAGGTGGAGAGAAGACAGTGCGATTGCCCAAGGAGGGGAGGTACCTCGGACGGTGAAGAGGTGTTTTGAAAAGGCATTATACAGCCGTCAGTCGTAACGGCTGTGTCTTGAGATGGTCTGCGCAGCCAAGCAGTTGGTTGCCTTCAACCGATGACATTTTACTGGAAGAGTGTAGTGGCGACCTACTTTTCTGATGCTCTTGGACGATTATTTCGCTGACCTGATAAGGTACAGTCGTTCGATTTCTTTCACTGGCCATGCACTTTATGCCTTCCTTAGTGCAAGTATACCTCACCTGAGGCAAACTATTAGCAAGTGCTCTGTTACGAAAATCTGTTAGTAATCCACGTTGTGGTCGGACACTACGCAGTTTGTTGCACCATTCTGAAAGAACTGTTGTTGCTTGGTGTCTAGTAGCGTCGGCATTCTGCCTTACAATCCAAGCGTGGGCCCTGTCGTGTGTAACGTTCTAAAACTGAGCGTTTAGTTTGATCCAGATAATATTGTGGATCTTGAACTGTATGATGTACCCAAGTACGCCTAACTCCATGACACACTGTTGCGGAGGTTTGAATATCGGCATCCGAGCAGTGAAATCGGACGCACCTACTCTACTTCGCGCCCTCGGTCGGGGCGATAAATCTGGTCTGAGTGCCACAACCAGGTGTGACCCGTGTTGGCTGCTCCGCAGGACTTTCAAGACCGCACTTTGCCGATGCCGTGAGCTGGGAACTATTTGTAAGGAAAGTGTCTAATGTATATTATTGCCTGCCTAGTTGAGAGTCCGTACTTAAGCCTACTGTTTCTTATGAACGAATATATATGGGCAAGGCCTTAAAACTGTAAGTGAACTAACGACAGCCATTTGGGCGTGTAGTGTTTTCTATTTTCTTTAAAAAGTATCACCTTTCTCATTTGAGCCGGTCGCTGTGGCCGAGCGGTTCTAGGCGCTTCAGTCCCAAACCGTGCGACTTCTACGGTGGTAGGTTCGAATCCTGCCTCGGGCATGGATGTGTGTGCAGCTTTAAGTAGTTCTAAGTTCTAGGGCACTGATGACCTCAGATGTTAAGTCCCATAGTGCTCAGAGCCATCTGAACCATTTTTCTCATTTAAAAAGTTGTTATACATTTGTTAGTAACTAAAACCAACTGATAGCCTTTATGTATGAATGTTCTTTGACTGGGAGTTTATTATTATAAATGGTATTTCTTCATCATTTGTTAATGAAAAATACAGTTATTCACAGTTCATGTGTAGGGTTAATTTTTCTTTTAAATGGGTATATTTGGGCAAGGTTTTAGGACTGAAAGTGAACTTACTGTAACCCTTTAGGCGTTCATTGTATTCTATTTCTTTTAATATTAAAAGGTATTCTCTTTCTCATCTGAAAGATGGTTATACTTGTTTTGCTATCGAAAGCTAACTGATGAGTTTCATGTGCAAAAGTTCTCACTTGAAGTGTGGCAATTGTTATCTGTTGATTGACTTTAATGAATATTGTGAACAATAAAAGGTGAGTGCTCACCTCGCTCTAAGGTCCAGTCCTTCCGCTTAGTCCTTTGGGTGTTTTATGGTTCAAATGGCTCTGAGCACTATGAGACTTAACATCTGAGGTCATCAGTCCCCTAGAACTTAGAACTACTTAAAGCTAACTAACCTAAGGACATCACACACATCTATGCCCGAGGCAGGATTCGAACCTGCGACCATAGCGGTCGCGCGGTTCCAGACTGAATCGCCTAGAACCTCTCGTCCACACCGGTCGGCCCTTTGGGCGTTTTATGATACTTTGCAACAGCGTTTGGGGCACATATCGTTGCCTTAAAGCACTCAGTCACGAACATTGAACAAAACGTAGAGATCCTACTTAGAGCTCGTAAGGGATGGTTTCCTAACATTTTGGAAGAAGTTGAATTATACACCCACAAAAAGAAAGATCCGGATTTAATCCTCAACGAGCAAAGTATTTATGACGACTTACTGAGATGATCACCGTTGCGTGTAGAAGTCCAAGCCAAAGGATAAGACATGGTGCACGGTGAATAAGCTGTAAGTTGCGTGCAGCGCCTAAAGTAGTTGACGGAGCCCTCCTGCACGGCCATTTTACCCACGGCGATGGACATCAGATGGCAGAACGGCTCGCAGCACAACACCGAAATAGCGGGAACCACCGAAGCAGACCATGGGGGAAAACAAATCTACAACAGCGATTTGGATTTAGAAATCGCCCTTTGTTTTCGATTGTACGAAAGTGATAATTTTATTGTGTATTTTAATTTTGACAAGTACAGATTTTAACCTTGACAACTACAGAGTTAACTAAGTGTTGTTAGAGATGAAAATAAATTAGAAAAATCTACTTAATACATTCTGTGCATGTGTAGTGTAACAAATGTACCAAACGCCACCTGTCGGTAATAGTTTTATAATTAGTATAAAAGACGTCCATTCTGCCAACCAATTTAAAGTGACGCAGCATGTGAAGGTTGCTGTGTGTGGACGGATTACTCTTGTAACCGAAATTGCAGGTACGTTCTGGTACATCTGATGTTGATCAGATAGGATGAAAAAGGTTTGCATTTGTGAAACAGTAAAGTAGTGTCATTGTCGTTTCAGATCTGAAGATGGTCCTAGATGAACCGAAACTGGTGATGTGAATAAACATTTTTTTGCAATCAAGACGGATAATGAGTAACATTGGTTTTATGGTACGCCGAGGTAATACCGGTTTCACTAAGCTAACCTGCAAGTTCAACTGTTGTATTTGAGGACGAACGATACCTTTGAAATGTCCTTTGTGCGCTGAAACTATCAATTGAGATCAGAACGGTGTACCGAGTAGTTGTGAGTGCATTACGTAGAAGATAAGTGAATTCCAGCGTGGCAAAATTGTTGGTGATCGTTTGATGGGTGCTTCGGTAACCAAGGAAGCGAAAGTGTTTCAAGAGGCACCATATCGAAGATTTATACCGCTCATAGGGAAAGAGGAGAAGCGTCATCTGCTAAATTACAAAAACAAGTGTGTTCAATGATCGCGACAGACTCTCATTGAAGGTGATTGTGACGAAGAATGAGAAAGCGACATCTGCCAACGTGACTGCAGATCTCATTGTTACACTCGCGAACACTGTCCACACCAAACAAATACGAAGAGAGCTCCACGAGCAGAGAATTGCAGGAGAAAATGCGCTAATGGCTGATGTAAATGCGCGTAACAGGAATACGTGGTGCCGAAGGCTTACGATCTGGAGTACGGAGCAATGTAATAATGGCATTGGCTCGCATGAGCCATGTTTCCCATTGTTTGCAACAGCTGGTTGAGATAACGTCCCAAGAATACGACACGGTGGCAGTTCGGCGATGATTTGAGCTGCCATATTGTGGTACTCTGTGGGTTCCATGTTTGCTATGCAAGATTACATTACTGCCAAGGGTTATGTAACCATTTCGGCTGATCAAGTTCATCCCTTCTAGATTTTCATGGTTACTCTGCAATTAACAATTAAGCGCCTAGCACGGCGTTCATCGAAACACCTTCAGGCTAATTCTCTGCCGTTACAGTCTCCAACAGGGCGACGGAGAAACGAACACTTAAATTTTTCGGCACGAGCTCTGATTTCTCTGTTGTCTGTACGATGCTCTTTTCTCCCCATGCCAACAATATATTTTCACACACCGAAGGGAAAGTTGGTGATTGAAATTTCATGAGAAACTCGTTAAGTTATTCGTAACTATAATCCCTCAGTATTTAATTGTGCTTACGGCCTTTAGATTTGTGTCATTTTTCGTGTAACCGAAATTTAGCGGATACCTTTTAGTACTCATGTGGAAATGGGTATGACTTCACATTTCTCATTATTTAGTTCTATTGCTAATTTTCGCACCATACAGATATCTCGTATAAATCATTCTACGATTTGTTTTGATCATCTAATGACTCCATAGGACGGTACATGCGGCATCATCTGCATACACTCTAAGAGGGATGCTCATGATGTCTCCTAAATCACTTATGTAAATCAGAAACAGCAGAAGGTCTGTAATACTTCCCTGGGAAACGCCAGATATTACTTCTGCTCTGCCGGATGACTGGCCGCCAGTTACTATGAATTGTGACCTTATTTCCAGAAAATCAAGAACCCAGTCGCACAATTTAGACGATACTGTATAGGCACACAATTCGATTATACGTTGTTTGTTAGAAGCAGTGTGAAAAATTCTGGAAATCTTAAAATATGAAATTAATTAGATATCTCTTGTCGATAGCGTTCTTTACTTCTTTACAATGAAGATCTACATTTTTTGCATCCGTGTTGGCTAAGTTTTTCATAAATTGTTTTCTTCGAGGACTTCGTAATATTCGAACACAGTACACCTTCTAAATTTCTTTTGCAAATCGACGTTAGTAATATTTCCAGGAAATCAGCAGATTATTCGTATTTCCTTTCTTGAGTGTTGGTGTGACTTGTGAAAGTTTCCAGTCTTTAAGCCCGGATCGTTTGACGAGCGAAAGGTTGTATACGAGTTCTAAGTATGGAGCTATCGTATCAGCTACTCTGAAAAGAACCTGCCTGGTACATCATCTGGACTGGAGGATTACTTATTAAGTGTTTTATCGAAACAACTTTGCCATCAAATTGATCGTCCACGTGTTGCCAAAGTTGCTTCTGCCACGCCACAAAAGTCTCCCTGGAAAGCCGTTACACATACAGTCGCGGTCTCCGCCCATACGATTTCCATAGATTCGAAGCCCTGACGAAAGGCATTAGTAGCCGTTGATTTGCTTCGGATGAAAATGTGCACGCTTGGATACAGTCTTGCTTCCACTGGCAATCGCAAACATTTTTGCACGTAGGTATTGACCACCTTGTCTCACAGTCGAATAAATTAGCTAAGAGTTATGCCGATTAGTTTTGAAATAATGAACAGTTTAATTATCTATCTGTCTCCTTTTCACCTGACTTCCCCTTATAAGGTATTTCATACCCCTCTAATTGGTTTGCATGCGTAGTGTGTATGCTGGAACAGTGTTGCAAAAATGACGCTGATTTCATCATGTAACAATTCCTTCTTCGTGGATTAATAGCTGCAGCAATAGGTTGTATGTGGGTACGGGCAACAACACACCTAATCTTGAGAGAAAGTTTGTCGGACAACTTGAAGTTGACGGGATTTTTTGTTTAGCTAGAAGTTTCATTACGTTCGGGAAATTTCTCCTAAGCACTTTCAAGCGCTAAGCAATGTTAGCGGGGAAGTCCAACGCAGAGCAAAAATTTTCTGCTATTAGCTTTTGGCCGGCCGTGGTGGCCGAGCGGTTCTAGGCGCTACAGTCTGGAACCGCGCGACCGCTACGGTTTCAGGTTCGAATTCTGCCTCGGGCATGGATGTGTGTGATGTCCTTAGGTTAGTTAGGTTTAAGTAGTTCTAAGTTCTAGGGGACTGATGACCTCAGAAGTTAAGTCCCATAGTGCTCAGACCCATTTGAACCATTTTATTAGCCTTTGTGCTTTCCAGAAGATTCCCAATTCCAATCACCACACAAGGAATGAGATTCTGACATTAATAGTCACCTATCCTGAGGAGAGCTTGTTGCCATGACATCCATTCCAAGAATACAAGAAAGCTGAGTAACTGCAGAAGAAACGGCTGTGGAGTGTTAGATTACATATGCCCTCGATTTTCTAGGAAATATAAATTCCCGAAATATTACGAACAGCTTCACTTGGCTTTTAAGTGTGCTACAGTGCAGACGTCCAACACGTGATACAGATAATAGAAAAGAATTGCCGCGACATTGTACTCTGTAGATCCACGTTAAATCTGAGGTATAACATATTAATCTCCATCTTTGAAGTATGGTGATACAGAAGGCTAAGTAAATGTACAAACATCACGAGCATTTGGAAAAGAAGTGTTACCGAATCTTGTGTTTTAACGGGAAAATATAGGAGAGTCTGTCAAAAATTAAGGGTGAAAAACCAAATAAACTGAGAATACTTAGAAAAATATTTTTAAAAATAATTTTATTTTATTTTTATAAATAATTACTATGTTCCAAATAACTACGTTATCTTGGAACAAATATTTTCATATCGTCTGCATAGGATTCCGTAAGATATGTTAGCCATTATGTCGTGAGGAACGTAAGAGGAATGATGAAAAATCTCCCATGTGGATTTTCTAACAATCCCTGTAGAGTGTGGAGCCGTGCGAGTTTTTGTGAAGTTTTCAGTGCAGGAGAACCGTTCTTTGTTTCCACATTCAAAGAGGCATGGCACAGATTAGCAAATATTTCTCTATGAATTTACGATGTATGGTCGTTCTATGTTCCATGAAACAAATCAAAACTGTGCTCTCTCGGTCCTAGAACCATGCTGTCTTGATTATCTTTCAAGGATGGTTGCATATGTACTGCCGTCACGTGTCAGAGTTGCGGTCAAAGTGGTCGAGAGATTTACCAGTAGGTACCACTGTGGGACTTCGGTGAGAATCTTTGGTTGTTTTCGTTACCCACCGTACACACAGCTTCCAGGATCTTAGTTTCGAACAACATTGTCGTATAAGCTCTTGGAAATTTTATAGAAAAGTTGTTCATCGCAAAACGATTAATCCTTGACACCCCTACAGTCCATGAGATCGTTAGTCCGGGTACTAACCTGGACAATTCACTAATCGTTCTGAACCTTTAGCAATCTTATTTACATTCCTTCCTTGCCTTCATATATTGCGTTGTGCCTCTGTTTCCCACTATTGACGATGAATTTCCTCTTTTACTTATAAATATGATCAAATTTTTCATCTGCAGTGATTCAACACTTCCACACTCTTCAGTTTAGTGCATTACTTTGCGAAGGCAGGCAACACTGAACTGGCGGCAACTGGTGGCTACACGGTCAGCAGCCGCAGTTACCGCCACTAGACATGCGCGAATCAGTTTACGTTACAAACATTTTTTCTTTACATGGATATAACTCATTCTTAATGATAAGAATTTGCGGTGATCTAACTCAAGTTAAATAAAACACTTATCAACGCGAACACAGTTTATATTTCGATCAATGGTACGTGGTCAACAGTAAGCAGC
Organism: Schistocerca serialis cubense; assembly: GCF_023864345.2. Classification (NCBI taxonomy): domain Eukaryota; kingdom Metazoa; phylum Arthropoda; class Insecta; order Orthoptera; family Acrididae; genus Schistocerca; species Schistocerca serialis. The sequence continues at coordinate 157,690,869 of NC_064645.1, forward strand.
AGCACTCCGTCTTCAGGCCACAAGTATCTTATCGGGACCATCCGACCGCCGTATCATCCGCAGCTGAGGATGCGGATAGGAGGGGCGTGAGGTCAGCACACCGCTCTCCCGGTCGTTACGATGGTTTTCTGTGACCGCAGCCGCTATTATTCGGTCGAGTAGCTCCTCAATTAGCATCACGAGGCTGAGCGCGCCCCGAAAAATGGAAGCAGCTCACGGCGGCCCGGACGGTCACCCATCTCAGTGCCGGCCACGCCCGAAAGTGCTTAACTTCGGTGATCTGACGGGAACCGATGTATCCACTGCGGCAAGGCCGTTTCCCCACGTGGTTTTCGCTGGAATCTAATCTGCATTGTTACAAAGTAACAGTTATGGCAAATACACTGAGATGACAAGTGATGGGATACCTCCTAATATCGTGTCAGAGCTCCTTCTCCCACACGTAGTGCAGCAACTCGATGTGTCATGGACTCAACAAGTACTTGGAAGTCCTCTGCAGAAATGATGAGCGATGCTGCCTCTAAAGCCCTCCATAATTCCGAAAGTGTTACCAATACAGAATTTTGTTTTCGAACTCACCTCTCGATTATGTCCCACAAATGTTCGATTGGATTCATGTCGGGCAATCTGGGCGGCCAAATCTTTCGCTCCAACTGTCCAGGCTGTTCTTCAAAGCAATCCCGAACAATTGCGGCCCAGTGACATGACATCATTGTTTCGGAACATGAAGTCCATGAATGGTGCAAATGGTCTCCAAGTAGGCAAACATAACCAAGATCGGTTCAGCTGGACCAGAGGGCTCCAGTTCATTCCACCTAAACACAGCCCACACCATTATGGAGCCACCATCAGCTACCGCAGTGGCCTGTTGACAAAATGGGTAAACGGCTTCGTGGGGTCTGCACCACACTCGAACCCTACCATCCGTCATATCAACTGAAATCGGGATATCGACCGGTCAACGGTTCCCAGTTGTCTAGGGTCCAACAAATACCATCACGAATCCAGGAGAGGCGCTCAAGCGATGTCGTGCTGTTAATAAAGGCACTCGCGTTGGTCGTCTGCTGCCACAGACCACTAATGCCAGACTTCGCCGTATTGACATAACTTATACGTTCATCACACGTCCCATATCGATTCGTGCGGTTATTTTATGCATTGTTGCTATTCTTTTAAAGCTGACAACTCTGTGCAAACGTCGCGGTTGTCACTCGTTACGTGAAGGTTGGCGGCCACTGCTTTATCGGTGATGATAAGTAATGCTTGAAATCTGGTGTCCTCGGCACACTCTTGACGTTGTGTATCTCGGAATACTGAAGTCTACATCTACATCCATAATCCGCAAGCCACCTGACGGTATGTGGCGAAGGTTAACTTGACCGGTTCTCCCTTCTATCCCAGTCTCGTATTGTTCGTGGAAAGAAAGATCGTCGGTATGGCTCTGTGTGGGTTCTAATCTCTCTGATTTTATCCTCATGGTCTCTTCGCGAGATATACGTAGGAGGGAGCAATGCACTGCTTGACTCCTCGGTGAAGGTACGTTCTCGAAACTTCAACAAAAGCCCGTACCGAGCTACTGAGCGTCTCTCTTGCAGAGTCTTCCACTGGAGTTTATCTATCATCTCCGTAACGCTTTCGCGATTACTAAATGATCCTGTAACGAAGCGCGCTGCTCTCCGTTGGATCTCCTCTATCTCTTCTATCAATCCTATCTGGTACGGGCCCCACACCAGTGAGCAGTATTCAAGCACTGGCCGAGCAAGCGTACTGTAATCTACTTGCTTTGTTTTCGGACTGCATTTCCTAAGCATTCTTCCAATGAATCTCAGTCTGGCATCTGCTTTACCGACGATTAATTTTATATGGTCATTGCATTTTACATCACTCCTAATGCCTACGCCCAGATAATTTATGGAATTAACTGCTTCCAATTGCTCTAATTGTTCTAAGTTCTGGGGGACTGATTACCGTAGAAGTTAAGTCCCATAGTGCTCAGAGCCATTTTTTTGAAATCATCAAGTCATCCTGATTAGCAGAATGTTGGAAACAGATTACAACACCATTCAGTAATTAAACAAGTGAGAGCAACTATTAAAAACAACTGCGTTCAAAAAAACTGCGCACTGCTTTTCTACTTGTCTTATTGAGAGATTTCTCACTATATTTACGGGAATTTTCTATAATCCCCCAAAGGCATTAACCATATACCATGAATTTCTTGTGCAATGTTCATGCCTTTTTTAGTTATTTTTCCTCCTAAATTTCTTACTTTCTGGAAATTTGTAAACTAAGATTTTTGTTTGAAACGATAGACGTCGTTTTCCTCATACAATGCGATTCCTTGTTTAAACGTCCAATATTCTGGACAATCATTTGATTTGTTGTCGCACACAAGTTAGTTCACTATTTTTCACCCGAGGGTTTAGTGTTCAGTTTGGAACTTTGCCTTTTCTCATCCACCGACAGTGACGAACTTTCCGACTTTTCTGTAGCACAATAATTATTGGTAACTATCAGCTTTTTAGATGCAGGAGGACAAGTAAAGTAGTTTCTTATTTCGCTACTCATCTTACCTTAACCTCTAATATAACTTGCAACTAAAGGCTGGGCAATCACGCCTACAAATAGCAAGAATTTTCGGCTGACTCAGAGAACGACAAAGTAAACTCAATGACTGGCTGTTAAAGACTCAATTGTGAAGAACAGTTGCCTGCTCCTTCGAAACAGTTAAATGTGTCGCTTTTCCCACCACAGGTTGCACTGGCATCGCTCGTATTGCGGTTAGCAACATGGAAAATGAAATAATTCCGATTAATTTCCGTGGAATAAATTTCTGGCAAAGTTCTAAGTTCTCCTACGTCCTAAAGCAGTTACTCTGCAGTCAGTTTCGTGCTACACGACCCCCAGCGTTCCCCCACACAAACAGCACTGATTGCAACGATGATCCGGGATCTCCAGGTCTACTCCTGAAAAATTTCGGGTGGATTACCTGCAGCACCAATACCATGATTTGTTCAAATAGCTCTGAGCACTACGGGACTTGACATGAGAGGTCCTCAGTCCCCTAGAACTTCGAGCTACTTAAACCTAAGGACATCACACACATCCATGTCCGAGGCAGGATTCGAACCTGCGACCGTAGCAGTCGCGCGGTTCCTGACTGAAGCGCTTAGTATCGCTCGGCCACAGCGACCGGCTACCACGGTTGAGTTTGGCTTAATGAAAGGAACTGTTGTGGGCTTGGGGCGAACATTTTGATGAAAATATAGCTGCTGATGAAAAAGAGTGATAAAGGTGTCCTGGTAGGATGGGTGCGTGGGTTCTAGGACAGCAGACACACACTGAAAGTAACACAGAATACGCAGTAGTAAAATACATGACTCAACTTTGGTAACGCTGGTTACAGAAATAGTTGAATGCAGTTTTAGCCTGTCTGTACTGCGCTGACTACAGTTCCATGAAGACAAACTACGTAACGTTCGCTGAACTAAAGTCGGAAGAAAACTCATCTTCTGTCTTGATGTACTGGTCGAAGATCAGTTATAAACAAATAGTACTCATTTAAATCTCTAGGCAGTCAGTCTCTGTCCACACCCGATAATTCCAATCACTGTTGTGTTTCTACTAAACGCTAATCACTCTCCACCCGTCGGCCACTGTTTCTATTTCACTCGGCGACATGAAGACTTGAAGACACGATGAACGTTCTGCAGGAACTCCCCAGCCAGATTCGGACTGACTTACGACTTGTAACTGACAACTTCTGCTCGTGCACTGGTACTTAAGCACGAGTCCCTCTTCCTGGCGTTACTACCGCTCCAGGCAGCGTGATTCTCGCGGGCAGAGTGATTGATTTGCGTGCAGAGATGTTCCTGCTGCGGGCTGACGTCCATGGTGCCTTTGATACCAACTGTTGCAAACTCTTCTTGGGTGGTTTCTCAGTACACTATACGAACCTTTCAAGGAGACGAATATCATACATTCTGCCTTATTCAGTAGTATAGAAAACGAAACGCCATCTTCTTTATTCTTTTCACAATCTTAGTTGCAAACTGTTTATTTCTTTTTAATTACATAATTTTACAACAAGAATCTTTCGACGTATCTGCCATTATCAAACTTCCTCTTGACATTATATTTGTATAACATATTCTGCTAAGTCTATACGAGCACTATGAGATTTTATCTTATATTTAGGTATATTTCGTATTAAATTTTGACATGATAGATCGTTCCAACGTCAATGTGACAGCATTACGTGGTTTTATCTTATGTTATACTTACACCTATGCCGAATCAAGCTTGTCGTGAACTTATCCAATCAACAAGAAGTAAACAATTTCGTAAAATGAAGAACAAACCGCCTTCAGTCACAAGTTGCGTTTATTTACTGCACTATGCATTTCGAGCCCTGGAGGCTCATCTTCAGGTGGTTTTTAGTGATTTACATCAGGTTTTTTAGTTGTTTGCCTGTTGATATTGCATTTTTGTGTTACAACATGGTTTATTGTAGATATAAGTTTAACAGCGTGAATAATATGAAACTAAGTTACAGTTTAACATTATATGATGTCTGCCTCTGTTGTGCAGTTGGTATACACAATACACATCTTTAATTTTGCAGTACATACTGGGATATATACATAGTCACACACTTTTTGTCATTTTTACGAAAGTAAAACGGTCGCGGACGAAACACTGAAAAACAATGAATAAATTTAAGTAAACAATTTGCATCTAATTCTGTTAAAAATATAATGAAAACGTCATATTACGACCTTATGCAAGCTGCAGGGCCAGGAGAGAAGAAGAATGAAACACATTTAAAAATCCAGAAGTAAATTGTAGTGTGACAGTTGTTTCGGTATTAAGCATTGAGTAATTTGCCTGTGCTTCACTTTAGTGAGATACACTCCTTACAGGCCAAAACCAGGAAATCCAAGTGTGGCGCAATGCAATCACACGAGCACGTATACACATTTGTAACCTGACCAATAAATATTCTGCAATTACCAGCACCTTTCCAAATGCATGTTCAATAACGTACGTGACAACAACTACAGGAGATGTACCCTCTACCGAAAAAGCGTTCAGATGTATCAAATAAATTAGAGTATAAATATCAAAAACAGCTCCCAGTAACTAGGAACAGGCACGCCATAATTGAAGAAATTAGCGGCGCTAGGCACAGCTTAACATTCTTGTTAAGACTGGTGAATAACGCACCTTGAATATGAATGTCTAATTTTAATTTCGCATTAGGCACACAACAATCGGTGTCTATCAGAATAAGCGACCTAGGCATACTGTCTTAGGGAAACGCCGCGACCGTCTTATAAACATTTTATATCGTACTACTACTATGTGTTGCTTCCAAATAATGCGATAACGATGGCAAACTCCAGAACGTTAATGAGTCAGAAGTATCAAAACACAAAAGAAAATCAAAATTTTTTCCAATGCTATAAATGTTTTAGGGTCTGACATTATCGAAACAGGCATTTATTTGTCTTATTTGAGATATATAAATAGAAACGACGCTTTCACACTGCTCAAAGTGTAAATCAATAACTCTCATTTTCGGACAACGGAAATGACTTAGATTAAATTGGATCAGTGTTATTAGTTGCTTAAAGAACTACTTAACACTCATATTAAACAATTATGTACAGAAAAATGATTTCCAGTCTACAGACTAGATCTGTACCTTACGCTGAATAGCAACACTGTGTATATGGCAACAGTAAGCTCACCTACAAACAACGACCAAAAACTTTAGATTTTAAATCCAATGCAGGGAAGGATCTTGCAATTATTTAAAGATAACTGATGTAGACCACGTTCTCAATATATAAAATTTATTGACAGCGACAACAACGCGGAAGCCTACGCTTCATAACCAACGCAATTTCTTAAAAGTCATACAGTGTAACTGTGTCACGTTGTTGATTCACACCGGCTGTACTTACTGGAGACATGTTACAGCAAATTCAGTTTCAGTTTACCCACATTGCAGTTTCCTAGGCTATCTTGAAACCCCGTGCTTGGCACTTTTCATTGGCGGGTTATGTACCAAAGAAGGGCATTACCGTGAAAAATGCAGTTGATGACTTCTAGCCGCATGCAACAAGAACTTCGCGACATTAAACTAAAATGCTAAATATGATCCGATATCATCACATAAAGCGCTCACATTTACCAGTGAACATCTTAGTCCTCTATCTCTAGCCTCTGTGAAATGTGGGACTTCCAGTTCCATATGGATCAGACTGACGGAAGAACATAAATCAAGAGAGATGATGACTTTTTGGATCGAGTTCGCCCGTATTACACAAACGACATAGTAACTAAGGGACTTTGATTACACAACAGGTGCTGAACGTAAATCAGAAAAAGGACTGTTAGTACAATAATCACAACTGTGGCCTGACAGTCATCTGATCCCAAACTGGACCACTGCGTTATTTATTTGAATGCTTCCACTCGTCTTAAACGGGTTAAGATGTATTCATTTGGTTCACTTTTGAACTGGATGTCATGTGTCAGCTCAAGTGTATACACTCCTGGAAATGGAAAAAAGAACACATTGACACCGGTGAGTCAGACCCACCATACTTGCTCCGGACACTGCGAGAGGGCTGTACAAGCAATGATCACACGCACGGCACAGCGGACACACCAGGAACCGCGGTGTTGGCCGTCGAATGGCGCTAGCTGAGCAACATTTGTGCACCGCCGCCGTCAGTGTCAGCCAGTTTGCCGTGGCACACGGAGCTCCATCGCAGTCTTTAACACTGGTAGCATGCCGCGACAGCGTGGACGTGAACCGTATGTGCAGTTGACGGACTTTGAGCGAGGGCGTATAGTGGGCATGCGGGAGGCCGGGTGGACGTACCGCCGAATTGCTCAACACGTGGGGCGTGAGGTCTCCACAGTACATCGATGTTGTCGCCAGTGGTCGGCGGAAGGTGCACGTGCCCGTCGACCTGGGACCGGACCGCAGCGACGCACGGATGCACGCCAAGACCGTAGGATCCTACGCAGTGCCGTAGGGGACCGCACCGCCACTTCCCATCAAATTAGGGACACTGTTGCTCCTGGGGTATCGGCGAGGACCATTCGCAACCGTCTCCATGAAGCTGGGCTACGGTCCCGCACACCGTTAGGCCGTCTTCCGCTCACGCCCCAACATCGTGCAGCCCGCCTCCAGTGGTGTCGAGACAGGCGTGAATGGAGGGACGAATGGAGACGTGTCGTCTTCAGCGATGAGAGTCGCTTCTGCCTTGGTGCCAATGATGGTCGTATGCGTGTTTGGCGCCGTGCAGGTGAGCGCCACAATCAGGACTGCATACGACCGAGGCACACAGGGCCAACACCCGGCATCATGGTGTGGGGAGCGATCTCCTACACTGGCCGTACACCACTGGTGATCGTCGAGGGGACACTGAATAGTTCACGGTACATCCAAACCGTCATCGAACCCATCGTTCTACCATTCCTAGACCGTCAAGGGAACTTGCTGTTCCAACAGGACAATGCACGTCCGCATGTATCCCGTGCCACCCAACGTGCTCTAGAAGGTGTAAGTCAACTACCCTGGCCAGCAAGATCTCCGGATCTGTCCCCCATTGAGCATGTTTGGGACTGGATGAAGCGTCGTCTCACGCGGTCTGCACGTCCACCACGAACGCTGGTCCAACTGAGGCGCCAGGTGGAAATGGCATGGCAAGCCGTTCCACAGGACTACATCCAGCATCTCTACGATCGTCTCCATGGGAGAATAGCAGCCTGCATTGCTGCGAAAGGTGGATATACACTGTACTAGTGCCGACATTGTGCATGCTCTGTTGCCTGTGTCTATGTGCCTGTGGTTCTGTCAGTGTGATCATGTGATGTATCTGACCCCAGGAATGTGTCAATAAAGTTTCCCCTTCCTGGGACAATGAATTCACGGTGTTCTTATTTCAATTTCCAGGAGTGTATTATTAGTAAATATCCACTAAACGCCGATTCTTCAAATTTCTCGTTATTTTATGAATGAATTAACATTTTAAACATTTGATTTTAAAAACACAAGCGACAAAAAGTTTGGAAAACATTCAAAATTATGTTTAAAGTTTCCTGGATTTCGCTAAGTGGTCTTATTGTGAAACGCTAGACGAGCATATTTTGGTTAATTTGCGCTCCAAATAAAAGCAGGTTTTGGTGATGCATCTTTATGTCCATGATCTCATATCTCCCGAACAGTGTTTCTTACAATGACAGAATTTCGCAGGTGTATTCAGTGGTATATGAGGATACTGCCTGCAAAACGTGTTGCGAATAGATTTAATAATAAAGAAGTAATCAATTAAAACTTCACGCATTCTGCTAACTTTCACTCCATGAAAACGAAAAAGTAGTAATCGATACACTTCGTTCCTTTCATTATTTTGTGGTGAGTGTGAAGTAGAAAAACTTTCGTAAAGATTTGAAATTAAGAATGTAAAATTCATTGGATGTCGCTTATTGCTCTTATTGTAAAACACTGGGTGAATGTACTCTCAGTGTTTGCACTCGGTGAATTGCGCTCCCGAAAGACATAAACACACCTACAACTGTTATACTTGTCTTACTCTGTTGAATCTTTAACATAAAATGATAGCTCTAAACGACTAGATTATGACAACATTTTCAATTCGTTCAGTATGAGTACTAAATACTGACAAACGAGGTTTTGTTGCCGCTGGAAGCCGGTAGATAGCCAACCCGATACTGGGTTCTATGAAACATTATAAGCGTTCAGTGATGTATGTTTTTCACTCGTCGACAGAATCACCGACGTATGTTATCGACAGACATCGAGTTGAATATATCGCTCATACTTTGCTGCGAAGATGTAAAAATGATGTTAGTATGAAGAGTGATAAGCTCGACGTTCCTTTGGGGAGCACGGCCGCATGACGATGAAAGCTGGGCGCTGTTTACAAGTGGCACTCGGTGTTTGGAGGCAGTAGAGGTGTTGTTAAGGAGACGAAGAAACCTAGTGGCAGGTCGTCAGGAACGGTAAGCAGCGTGATCATTTCTTAAGACATACCAACTACTGAAGTAAAACAGTCAAAGGAGAAAAACTGTTGAATAAATTAGTGGGATAATTGTAAACAGGACTAAAATAACAATTGTTATATATATATATATATATATATATATATATATAGTGTTAACTATAAAATGTAGGAGTGAAAAGTGGATTTACCTATCTGTTGATATTGTATGTATTTTATGTATGCAGTGAAAAGTAATTCGATTATATATATACGAGTATATATATATATATATATATATATATATATATATATATAATTTATTTTTTTGCCTTACGAAGTCATGGTGGATGAAAAGTCTCTCGTGTTGCCAATTTGCTGTGGCCAAGAACGGAAGTACAGGGGCAAATACCGGTAGTCACTATGCTTTAATTAAATTCTGTTTCAAATTTGTGTACCATTCTAATAATTGATGCATTTGAATGTGTTATATCTCTTTTCCCGTGAATGTAAGTATAATGTCATCTGTCCGGCAGGCTGTCAAGTTAAAAGCACTGGTGGCGGCAATAACTCTTCAGATCTGAGACTCGTACAAGGCGAGTAGTCGAAGTGTTGCAAGGAATCAATAGGTGGCAGCATGCTGTCATGAATGCTAGGGAAACAGCGTTTTTGCAAGTTAAATTACGATGTTATTTTGTGCAGAAATCAAACGACATGCTGTAAAATATTGTACCTAACGTAATAAATGACATGAATGTTGAATATGAGAAATTAATATTAGTGTTAACTATAAAATGTAGGAGTGAAAAGTGGATTTTCCTATCTGTTGATATTGTATGTATTCGATGCAGTGAAGAATAATTCGATTATGCGAAACCGAACTAGGGACATGAATAGCGGCAGAGATCGATTTTTCAATTTTATGCGGATTGGTGATATGTTACTTTACAACGCCGTATTCGCAGTTAGGATTTACTATGTTCTTAAATAATATAAGCTGCGTGGCATTTATTTGACGTAGACCAGAAGACATTCAAGTGGCTGAAAACTCCCAGCAATAAAGTAGGTTTCGAATGAAATGATTAATTTTGGATTTTTAGTATATAATACAACTTGTGGTTATCTGGGTAATGGAAGAGCGTCTCTGTAGTTGCTTTTTGTGTTATTGTTAAGTACACAGTACTATCAAAAGTAATAAATAATACAATTTTGCGTATTTGCAGTGAACTGAAAATGAATAAAACAGCCGCTGTTCTTTCATAGAGGCAATTTATGCAAAACTGACAACCTCAGTTACTGGACACGCGTGAAAGATTAAACTTTTATTAAAAAGATGATCTTCGATTACAGTTTACAGAGACGCTTGCCGAGTACAAGTAGCGGCTATTAATCCATATATTTATTATTAATGGTACTTACCTCTTTTCGTTATTTCGAAAGCCAATTTTTAATTTCACGATCACTTGTCAAAGACTTGCACATGTTAAACAGAAACAAATGAACTGATGCAGCTTGGCTGTGATCTGCAACAAAGGCTTGTTACATGTAGAGGAAGGTATGTTTATCGCGGCGGTCTGTCAGAGAGTAATACCTGTTGCCTGACATGGATTCAGTTTGATGTCTAACTGAAAACTGGAAGTGCAATTAACCTTTTTATTTTAATAAATCGTCATTTTCAGCTGCGAAACGTAATTAGTACTTTCTTTTCCTCTCAGTTTAACAGGATGATGGCGACCACTTTGAATTTACTCCAGGTACGTCGACGTGAAGATAACGATATATCAGTCAGCGATTTAGCATTATACGCTGTCGGCAAGCTCAAGAGGGGACTAGCAATTTTTTGGAGGAAACGAAAAGAAAAAAAAAGGGAAACAACGAGGGCTGCAAATGGCTGGGAAGAACAGTAGGTGCTACAAGACATTGCCTTAAGAAGAAGAGGATGATTATGATGGTGATAAAATTGATGACGATACACCTACATTAATTTAACACTTTTCTTGCTTACTTTTATAATTATCAGTACTGTGTGACTTATATGTCTCGACTTTCCGGTGATTGTGAAGCAACCATTTTGCTGTCACTCTGATATTAGGAATCTCCTCGCTACCTGTCTTCTAAAAGTTATCGTTTTGTCAGTCACGACAGGTCTTGTAAAATTGACTCTCAGTATTCTAGAAGCACCCACTATGCTGATGATTGAACTTCTCGAGAGTACCAATATCGTTTTCGACACCTGCGAAGAACGTGGAAGTAATCATGAAACTTCGAGTGTTAATTTATACCTGACTGGGGCAGGACGTTGGCAGTCTTCTACGAAACTGTGTGAATAAAATTACGTAGTCTGAGTAGAATCGAATGGTTACGCGTGCACTCCGAATCCCCTGTACTATGGTTTGCACAGGCCCTGAGACTTATTCCTTAATACTAGTGGATCTCCACTGTTAACAGTCAGTGTGTCATAACAGAGCAGATAAAAGTTGCTAGACGCGGATCCTGTCTTGCTAATTCTGCTGTACAAGCGTTATATTCTAAACTGTGATCTTAAGAAACGCAGGTGAGACTCCACTTATCATAAAAAGAAATGTGAAATCTTTCTTTCTGTAAGTTCTGTTCAAAGTCCATAAATGGACAGAGCGAGAACGTCTTTGCCACTACTGATTCCTGTTATTATCTGAGATTTTTACAATAATCTAGCTAGGTGGAGTCTATGTTGTAAAAGCAAACTTTGTATATTGCACTAGGAATTGTTTGCAAACATCGACCTCCAAAGTCTTTCCGGTGCAGTAGCTTTTCGTTTACCCATTTCAGAATATTCTTTTTCAACACTGCACAGCACAGCAGTAACTATTAGCGAATAATAACTACTGCTTGAGAAATATTACAAGGTAGCTTCGAAAATTTTGCTTTTTGGAGAATTTTAGAACTAAAAACGATTCCTCATTCGACTTAGGTAGCATAGTTTAACTTAATACCAATACTTCATATCAACCAAAAGCTATGTTTTACTAGAAACGTTACAAGAAAATTCAAGAAGGGAGATACATCGTAAGCAAATGCAAAATAGATTTGAGCCCAACCAATAAAAGATTATACGATACTTTATACAAACTTACGAACACACCAGTCAGTCATTTGGATTTTAGACTGGGAGCAACTTCAAATTGTCTCTCCCAAAACTGCTTTACAGCTGTTCCACATTCTAAGTGGTTTCCGACAAATTTTGTGAGGTCATAGATAAAGCATAGACGTCGAATTTTCCGCAAACAGAATAACAATCAATTATTTTGTACGGCTTATGGTAATACCATCCTGATATAGTAACGCTGTCGTCATAACGTGACGTATGGTAGTGCCCTCTACCCGCTCTATAAATGGGAGAGTCTTAGTAACAGTAGCCGCTTTACCTGCAATTTTATACATCGACTACTTCAACTCATCCCGGAGGTTTCAACAGAAGAAGGGGTCACTGACAGTTCTACGCCACCTATATGCTTTCGGTTAGTTTGTCTACATTACATTCGTGATATGCAGCAGATATTTCTTTTTCCTCTCCACTTCCCAAACTTATAAATAATAGTCTCTTATAAATTCAAGTATTGCTCCATCGTCACCCCCCCACCCCCCCCAGTAAAACATAATTAAGCTTATAAACAACAACTGCACTAATGGTTTACCATGCAGTTCTCCTTATGATGTAACGGAAATTCCGAACTAGAAAGTTGCCTCACTTCTTTCCCAGCTCGGGCTTCCCTTGCTCTAGCACGCCCTCTTGTGGTCTTTTCCACCCAAACCGTGACAAAAATGGAAAATTGAGAAAAAAAATAATTACCGCATCAGTCATAGCAGGGCGCTGATTCGTTAAAGTTTATTTGGATTCAGTTTTTGTTTGCCTGCTTTGTGGTCGCTAGCCGAAGTAACCTATGAGACAGAGTAATGTTAGAACGATGTATGTTCTCTGTTAGGAACATCACCATATAACACAAAAACTGTTACCGAACTTTCAAAAAGCAAACAGTGTATATGACATGTCCGAAAGAACAGATACCACCTGACCGTCTTCTTCTGTGCGGATGCACAACCAGTGCCCGAACTCTCGCGGGAATCGGCAAAAAGCCGCGAGTAATGAGCATAATTGGCAGGGGCACTATGAATATAGTGCCGGTCAATAAGTTGGGAATGTGGGTCTCACGGAGGCGAGCCAGAGATAAGTCCCTGCAGTCGCTCTACCCTATATGTCCTCGGTGGCTCAGATGGATGCCGGCACGGTAGCTACCCTCTGTAACAAAAAACTGAGTGAACAGGTCAACGAAGAACCTAAACTGGTGTCATCAGATATCCGCCCCGAACAAATTCAACGAACAATATAGAACAAAATGAGAGCACAAAAAAAAAAGATGGATAGAGCGTCTGCCATGTAAGCAGGAGATCCTGGGTTCGAGTCCTGTTCGGGCACACATTTTCAAGTATCCCCGTTGACTTATATCAACGCCTGTATGCAGCTAGGGGTATTAATTTCATTGTAAGCAAACAGTGTACCTGAGTTCTGACAACGTCTTGTGACCGGAAATAAAATGGGTACCAATCACTCCTAAGATGAAAAAAATTGCGGAACCTGATCAGTAACCTCATACAGATTCCTTATTTAAATTATTATTAGTTGTTTCCATCTTTAACGCACTGAAATTTTTCATCAAGTGCGTTTAAAACAGAACAAGAATAAAACGGGAAAATTAACAACCTGATGGCCCCGAAGGAACGAGACATATTAAACGCAGAATATACCGTGCAGGTATCCATTTCCTCAGCACATTTTTTCGGCAATGGACAAACATTTCCCCAGCGTTAGTAATGGCCATTGCTACATTAAAATTCTACCTCGACTACTACCGAAGCATTTACATATGCATTATGTCATACCGTCTTCAAATTGCCAATTTGGGGAAATGCAGAGCGCCAGGCACCAATACGTCGGCGGCTGTAAACCCAAAACGGAATCAGACCCGTTAATTACGGGAGCACATCTTGCGGCTGTACTATAATTGATCAGAATTGTCTTGATAGCCTTTTGCATCTCAGGTAACAACACGATTATTTTTATAGCTGCTTCAGTACTATTCCATAGTCATTTATAATGTAAAATCAATTGCAATATTATCCGTAGATCCCTCTGACCCGTTCAACCCGTCATCTGTGACGATGACTAAAAATCCCCCTCTACCAAATTGTTAAGTAGCAAATTTATTATTGTACGTGGCTTCAAGACAAAAGAGTCGTTCTCTGTGCACTTCAAAATGTAATACATAACAAAAAAGTAAATACTCGAAGGGAAATTACCGTAACGAAAGCGCACCGGTCCTGAAAGAGTCGAATTCAGCTCAACATCCTTGTCCGCCACTAACGTGTGTGATAAATCATTTAACAAAATGTCGTGAAAGACAGCGCAGAGTTTTCGGCAGGGGCTGTTATCGGAACCAGGCAGTGCCTCATTGACATTCTGGTCCAGCTAATCTAATTTTGTCCCGAGATGGGAAGAGAGAACGTGGTTCCTCAAATTCTGCGGAGTGCCGTAGATTGACTTGCTTAGTAATACGAGAAGATCGACACGCCGAGAAAAATACCTCCACACCACAGAGCAGATCCTGAATATTTTCTCTAAAACAGTTAAGCCTGACTCCAACATGACGGTCTCAGACGAGGTTTTACATCGATTCTGAAGATGTCAATCACAACTGATGGCTAATCACTATTACTGCTCTTGGGAAAGGAACCTATGGCAGCCCATCTACTATAATGGCCACTTAGCAATACTTTGTGTTGAGATTTCCACCTCTAATTCTGGTCTGTTACTCGTATTATTTACAGGCTGAGGCGGAGGTAGAGAGATGGAATGCAGACATTAGGGACGTCATAATTAATGAAAGAGTGTCTGCCTTTTTACAAGAACACACTTTTTGTTTAATTCTCAAATATGTTTCATCTCAGCTTTGGTGTCTTCAGGGGTTTTATTGTTTTTCAAATATATACGTACCACTTTTATGTGGGTTTAGAAATAAATTAACCTCAAATTATGTTGTTGTTTATATTATATAGTATGTTGCCATTTTATACATTATATGTGCCCTGTGCCTTGCGTAAGGAAAGTAAAATTTTAGTACGTACCTAATTTAAGCAACAACACAACTTGCTGTCCACAAAATGGCTCTAAAATCGTTCAACTGGCTCTGAGCACTATGGGACTTAACATTTGAGGTCATCAGCCCCTAGAACTTAGAACTACTTAAACCTAACTAACCTAAGAACATTACACACACACACATGCCCGCGGCAGGATTCGAACCTGCGACATTAGCGGTCGCGTGGTTCCAGACCGAAGCACCTAGAAACGCTCGGCCACATCGGACGGCAGGCTCTAAATTAATCAAAACAAAAGAAATTTTGATTGTCGAACAAGTCGGGCCGTCTCTAATTCACGTTTTCCGGCAAGCATCGGCAACACAGCCTAGAATTCCATTATGATAATCAAGTATATCTTCAACTATGAGTAACTATCTCAGCACCAGTACAAAATTTAAATTTTGACTCACTTAATGCACGCACGGTGATAAATAAGAGTTATTTTTTATATGGATTTGTTACTGACTCTTGTGCAGAGTGTTGCGTCCTTTTTCAGTGTATCGCGAGGTATCCTGTTCTATTACGTGTACGACATAAAATACGTAAATATGGTGATAGGAATGAACGTACATTAGCCTGTTTAACACTGAGCTGTTGGTTAAGAATGGCGTACTAGCCGAAAGTGCTGTTGCACATTACTAAACAGATTGACAGCCGACGCGGAAAATATCATTTCCTTAATTTTAAGTCTCACTTCGGAAAATAGATTTACATTAATCAATTTTCTTCGTCACGTTCAGCTTATACGTTGCTTTTATTACAAACTACGACGATCCGACCACTGAGACATCGCAGATCGATGAAACATTCTCGCAGCGAGCGATATATTTTCCGGGTTTCTATGGTTCCTCTTACCTATAATTTAGCAGGGAGCGCAGTGCTTGACACAATAGAAAACAGCGGACTTCAGTCCCCGTCCAATCATTCCGACTTCTGTTGTTTACGAAAATAAACGAAAATGGCTCAAATGGCTCTAAGCACAATGGGACATCTGAAGTCATCAGTCCCCTAGACTTAGAACTACTTAAACCTAACTAACCTAAGGATATCACACACATCCAAGCCCGAGGCAGGATTCGAACCTGCGACTGTAGCAGCAGCGCGGTTCCGGACTGAAGCGCCTAGAACCGCTCGGCCACAACGACTGGCTCGAAAATCAAGTAAGACGAATGTCGTGGTTTTTCACTTGCTTCTGGGACTCAAATGAGAATTCCTGGAGGGAAGGTGACGTTCTTTTCGAGAAACACTGCTGAGAAAATTTACAGAACCGGCATTTGAAGACGATTGCAGAATGATTCTACTGCCGCCAACATTCGTTTCGCGTAAGGACCCAGAAGATAACATACGAGAAGTATGGGCTCGTACAGTGAAACACAGGCAGCCTCTTTCCCTTGGTCTATTTGCGAGTGATATGGGAGAGGAAATGACTAGCAGTGGTAAGGGTACATTACGCCACGCGCCGTAGTTGGCATGCATAGTACGTATGTAGATGTGGATGTAGATGAAGGCATACACGTGCAACCTTCGAAATCATTATGTATGCTAAGTGTCATTGCAAAAGTTATAAATTTCGGATACCTATGAGAAAAGTAACAGTTGTGCCACAGCAAGAAAAATACCCAATTAGAGCCAAAATAATTGAAGATCAAGCAGTAGAACAAGTTTCATGTTTCACTCATCTAGGTTATGAATTATCTTTCAACGATGATGAGAAAATAAGCTTTATCGAGTTCAGTATATATGTAGCAAAATTTGGCTAACACTGAAGAGAACGTCAGACAAGAGACTCAAATATAAGGCCATGACGTTGCCAACGATACATGAGCGCGACACATGCATGAATAAAACAAAATAGAAACAAAATACAGTCATTTGAAATGCGGTTCATCCAATCATTCAAAGGATATTCCGTACAATACAAAAAATCCAATGAACAGATAAAGCAGAAATTAAATATATTTTCGTTGAATGAAATAATTTCCCAAAAAAGAAAAGTATGGGTTGGTTGGTTTGTGGGTTTGAAGGGACCAGACTGCTACGGTCATCGGTCCCTAAAAGTATGGACAACTACATTTGGCGAATGGAGGACAATACAAATCAGAAGCTTGCCCTCAGATATCACCCTTCCAGAAGAAGAAAGGTTTGGCCGACGCATGAAGAGATGACAATAAAACGGAGGTCAGAAAAGGGTAATAGCCTAATCCTGGAAGAAGAAGTAAATTAGTAAGTAAGTACGAAGTCACAGAGAGTTCTTTCTCGAAATCCTTGTCCAGATCAATGTCCGAAATTCTGAAGCCTAATCTTCATTCCTAATTCATTTCGGTTAACTTCACTATCTTCGACAGCACTCAGTATCCTTAATGTGCAGTGGACAGAAACGTAAATCTGGAGGTTGATTCATCAAATCGGTCCTTCTAGTGACGTGTACCACTGTCAGACTATGCCCCGGTTTCTTTCCTGTCTCTAAAAATTGTACGTTAGTCTTAAAGGATGCGTTACTCTCAAAACTCATTCTCTTCCTATTGTCAATCTGGGACCACATTGTGTTCCAAGCTTCTACATCTCATACAGAGGACGAGGGAGGAACTCGGAATACCGAAGACATTTCTTCCTGGTCATCTTTTGCGAACAGAGTAGGAATGACGGAAAACAATTTTACTTCGTGTAACCTTTACAACACATCACACTAGGGATTTCGGAGTACAGATGGATATATAGTGCTATGGTTCATCAAGCACTCTCTTCAATGCCTTAGCACATGCTCAAAAATCTATAGTTTTTCTGGTAACGGCTTTCCTCAGACCAATTCTCCCGTGTTCATTCTTGAATCTCTTTACAGCTACACTCTATATGCTAGGAGAAAGAGACCCTACTTCAGCATCTATATTATATAATGAGCACGCCTGACTTACCTTAGATCATTTTCGGGCACTAAGAACAAGTTCAATAAAATTTTCTATCTCAAAGATGGATTCTTTCGCTCGCTTCTATTTGATCACACTGAGACACTTTGGTTAAAACTACTGGGTGGAGAAGTCATTCTCAAGGGATAAAACTGCTTACTTACGTTTCGCTTGAACCAACTTAACTGAAGTTTGGCATTTAGTGTTTGAACGAGAAGATACATATAATGTTGGGAAACTACTGTTGAATCTGAGAGTAGGTTATACGGCTGTGACGATACTAAATATGTAACTAGACCTTAGGACTAATATAATAATCATTCACCACGATATAACATAAAAGCTCATCAACAAGGTTGCTTTAAACATCACTGTGTCAACTGGAGATGTAATGGCATGCTCTCCTCCGATTTTTGACCTCCCATACCCAGGCGGAAATTTAACGTGGACACCGAACCAATTACATCTAGGCATTTTTTCACATCAACAATGTCAGAGTCGAAAGTAGTGATAAGCGACAGATAAAAATCTTATAACTGACCGCGTACCTGTACCTCGTATACATACATAAGAATGTACATACAGGCGAATCGGTGGTTTCATATCGAATGGGTTTGCCGTTGACACTTGAATACCCACTATTAAAATGTTCCATTGTCTCTTTCCTGCATAAAACTTCTGCGGTCGAGTAGTCTGCGGAAACAGGATGCTTTGGTCTCACAGCGTTCCTTACTTACAGAACTCGGATATGCCTCAACTCAAGAATTATGTTACAATATGGCTCAAATGGCTCTAAGCATTGTGGGACTTAACATCTGAGGTCATTAGTTCCCTAGACTTAGAACTAGTAAAATCTAATCAACGTAAGGACATCACACGCATCTATGCCCGAGGCAGGATTCGAACCTGCGACCATAGAAGCAGAGCGGTTCCGGAGTGAAGCGCCTAGAACCGCTTCGCCACAGCCACCGGCAGTTATACTATGTTATCAAACTTATGCTACTGAAAACCACGAAGGAAGAATTGGAGAAATTCGAGAGCATAAGGACTCCTCGCGCACTATACGCAAATTGAACACGAAGAACGAGAAAAAATATGATATCGTTTACATTCAGCCACTGAAAACACTGTGAATTGCAGAGTACAGATGACTAGGTAATACATGCATGTAAATTAACTATTGGCTGATGCTTTAGTAAGTGACTCGTCAATCTACACTTCCTTCCAGTAATAGTTTTCAACAGACTTACTTCCTTCTTCGTTCTTGCTCGAATCTTTCCACTGTAAAACTAGGAAGAATATCAGTTCCTGTCACAATAATGCAATTTAGCTACCTTCAGTCTTGGGTCGCTTTCACGTACTGCGAATAAATTTAGGAAGAATTTTCTACCTCTAGGTGAAGATGCTCGTGTTAACGAACTCTACCTCCCGTTTCTTGTTTAAATATAATTAATTAATTACATTAACTTAATAAGTCATATTTAATGAGGAAGGGGAAACAAATTTCATTCTTTTTCCATTAATAACTGAAATAAATCTGTTATTTTTCGATCGAAAATAGGAATTGATATAACCAGCAACATCTATTGCATTCTACTTTTCACTAAGCGTTTCGAAGCATTATACTTCCGTTATCATGAGGGTTTATGTCAGTTAATTAGACACGTATGCATTGTGTGTACGAATTTTGGGTAACCTGGAGTACTATCTGTAGAGGAGGAATAAAGAAATCTACTTTAGCTCAAGGCTAAAACTTCTGTGAAGGTTTCTATTACATAGGTTAACAGTTTTGTATGTTATTGTTCCCATACTCAATCAAAACGTCCACATGACTCTGAGCTTCGTAATAAAATATTTTTAATTTGATTTGCTTCCAAACAGTGCCGAAACTACCCAAACGATAAACATGCACAATATATGCGGTTAGTTACACCAGTTAATAAATTTCAACTGATGTTGATAACGGTAACACTCAATTTGCATTTAAAGATCTTTTCGGAGCTCCGTACTTCAGTTGGTTGAAACGGAACCATTATAGGATGACTCTGTTGTCCGTTCGTCCGTTTTCCTGTCTGTCTGTCTGTCCGTTCTTCTCTTAGAAACCCTTTTTCTTAGGAACTGGTAGAAGCATCAAGTCGAAATTTATGTCACATGTCCATTGGCGATCTAACGAATAAACTCCTAAATCAATGCAATCAAAAGATACAACCATTCATATAGCTTAATTTTATGCTAGCAAACTCATTCACCAAATCGACAGTATTCTTCCCATTTTCCTAGAATCATGAAATTCAGCAAGGAACGATATTTCATTGTAGGCCTACAAGCAAAGAAAATTATCCGAAATGCGTTAGTGTCTAATTATATCATACGAAAAAAAAATTTTTTTTGTTATTTATTATCCCAAATATCGGCTCTCTCCGTCCCTCTGTTAACATGTCTTCTTATCAAGAAGGGGTGGACGTATCAAGTTGAAATTTATATCGCAGGCTCCTGTCTCTGGTCCGTTTGTGGTGTAAAAATTTGAAGCCTCTAAGTCAATGAAACCAAAAGGTACGGCTATTTATGTCACATATTTTGATACTCGAAATCTCACCCATTACAAGCTACAGGTTACTTTCCGTTGACCGATATCTTGCCATCACTGTCGACAACGGGCCAAAAGTGTCGAGTTTCTCGACTTCCGGGATGAATGAAGTATATCTATACATAATTAAGTCTCAATTTTAATTTTAATAATGAACAGCCTCAGTTACACCGTTTACCTAGAATTTACCTAGGTTTCAGTCGGGATAACCCAACCTTCTTCCGAATAACAGTATCTATCGTTTGGCCATAGTGGACATCGTCAAGCTAAAATGATAGATACTGTTATTCTGAAGAATGCTGCATTATATACCTAGAATTTACCTAGGTTTCAGTAGGGAGAACCCAACCTTCTTCAGAATAACAGTATCTATCATTTGTCCATAGTGGACATCGACAAGCTAAAACGATAGATACTGTTATTCTGAAGAAGGTTGGGTTATCCCGACTGAAACCTAGGTAAATTCTAGGTAAACGGTGCAACTGAGGCTTTCATTATTAAAATTAAAATTAATATTTATGCAGTTGCTGACAGGGCCGCGAAATGTTGAAGATATTTATAATTAAGTTTGAACGGAATCCTCAGAGCGTGAGTCGTACACGCACCTGGCCAGTTCTTTTGTGAAAAAGAATGACATTTCTGTCGATAGGAGACCACAGTGATGGTTCTCAGAATAATTTGCTTTTCCACCACAAACACATTAATTTTTAGAAAAACTACTGTATTCTGCGATACCGGCCAACTTCCGATAATAAAATACAGGCCGTGGTTCAGTCCCACCACTGTGGAGTTTTCTTCTGGCGTAGAAGTTCATTAAATTTTACGTTTGTACTATCTCTTTATATTCGATGAATTATTCTGATACAATTCTACCCTTGAATGACGTTTACTAATTTTCTATCTTCATACTCGCTGAATCCATGCGCAAAGTAGTTTCATACAATAGCTATGCCATGAGCGCATAGTTATTCTTTGTAGTACTCTCTCTGGTGGTTGTTAGAAAAAAGCTTCCGAGATTGTCTTCGTGCCGATTAGCCTGAGCATTGTTTGAAGAATTGTAATCTGAATATAGAGATTTATGACAAAAGATAACTGATGCGAAATTGTATGATTAAAAGGGATATATATATATATATATATATATATATATATATATATATATATATATATATATATATTGCTCCTTCATACAAAAGGTGTGTAACAATTTACATTATTTGACATTTGAGAATTAATGATATTCATCGATATATTGCGTAGTTGTTAATCAGAAGGGAACTTCTGAAAGACTGGATACGAACCTGCATTTAATAATCCAAGAGCTCCTTTACTTCTTCGGAAGGTTAAACTTCATCAAAGCCAAATATCCGCTTGATCTGAGGCTTCCCGACTGATTATACAACGCTCCCAAAAATGTGTACAGATTAGCAAACTGCCGCAAAGCACGAGCCTGAAGAGATGAAGAATCATCGCCTGATTTCATTCTAACAAGTAAAATTTCTGAATCATTTTGAGTGACTGAGTTATAACTGTGTTTCCTATTATGAATGATTGATTGCTCGAACAATTGAGAACTACATAACTACATAATTACATAGATAGGAGGAAAAATTACACGTTCTAGCGATATTAAGCAGAGCAGGGAATTTCAGAGAACTGAGTTTAGTACATCAGCTTTGTGTCGGTAATGTATTGTTGGATCTGAGAGTAATTGGACTGAGGCAAACCATCGATTTCGATAGCGCACATACAGTACATGCGAATGCACACACTGTCGCGACGTCGGTTTGGCGTCAGGCAGGCTTCTCCACGGCACTCGTACACTCACCTACTATCCGGCCACGGAGGACCGCCAGAACGACAACCAGCGCAGCCGCCAGAAGGACCGGTCTCGGCCGAGGTCCCATGCCCGCCAGGAGATTGTCACTCGCAGGGTTCTCGCCGAAGGACTAGAGTGTCAGGCGCGATCGCGAGCCGGCGCTGCTGCGACAGACCGCCCACGCATCGTCGTCCCGCGGAGCGCGGTGCGGTTGCCACTGGCCGGCGGCTGTGTCCGCGTCGGCGGCGGGGGCGGCTCGGGGGGGCGGCGTCGGTGTGGGGTGGACCGGTGTGCGCGCCCGCGCGGTCCGCAACTGCCACCTCCGCCGCTCGGCGTCCGGGCCGCGGCGCGCGCCACTGTGCGCCCACTGCTGCCAACTGCTCCCTGCTCGAACGACACCTGCACGGTACAGCGCGCTTCGCCGTTCGTCACCCACATTCATAGCACGACGATCTGTGCGCCCACTGCTGACAACCTTCCCGGGCTCGAAGAACTCCATGAGAACTGCACAACCATGCGCTGCGCCATTCGATATCCCTTTCCACATCACAATTGTTCTACGTAGTAAAGAATGCTTTCACGCCACTGCCACGAAGATTGTCACGTCCGACCCAATATTCGGGACGGTAGGTTTTTTGTGCCACGGCCTTGCCGCAGTGGACGCACCGGTTCCCGTCAGATCACCGAAGTTAATCGCTGTCGGGCATGGCCGGCACTTGGATGGGTGGCCATCCATTTTTCGGGGTGCACTCAGCCTCGTGATGCCAACTGAGGAGCTACTCGACCGAATAGTAGCGGCTCCGGTCAAAGAAAACCATTATATCGACAGGGAGAGCGGTGTGCTGACCACACGCCCCTCCCATCCGCATCCTCATTGAGGATGACACGGCGGTCGGATGGTCCCGATGGGCCACTTGCGGCCTGAAGACGGTGTGCTTTTAGGTTTATTGTGAGACACAAAACGACCTGCTGCATTTTTTGCACTTCAAAGCATGTAGCTAACTTCTGTGACTTTAAGGGGGATAGGACGTCAAATGGGCCGACTTGGACCAGGAGAGGCACCGCAGGACTTTTTAATTTCCACTGTCTGTACTTTTACAAGTAAATTCATAAAACTTTGTCAGCATGACCAGGAAGGATTCAGGACTCACACTCGTAGCAGCGGAAGTTCAAAAACATAGCAAAATAATTTTTTTTACATGTGAAATGTCATCATTTTTTCACTTACTATTGGCTGCATTTGTTGTTACAGGTGCACTTTTCTTCATAAGTAAGAGAGACTGTTCGATAAATTTTGCACAGCGTACAAACCATACTTACAGGAGTCTGGAACTCTAGAATCTATTTAATTTATGAAAAAATGAATGAGCTGCTAGGTTTTAAACTTTATGTTTAGAAAAAAAAATCAAATTTTGCAGTTAATTATCTCAATTTTTACCACAGTTTTTAAAAGATTTGGAAAATTCTAGAGTTTCATTCACGTGTAAGTATGTTTTGTACGCTGTGCAAAATTCGTCAAAGAATCTCTCTTACTTGTGAAGAAAAATGTACCTATAGCAACAAATGCAGCCAACAGTAAGTGAAAAAATGATGAAACTTCATATCTAAAAAAAATTAATTTTCATATGTTTTTGCACTTTTACTGCTATGAGTGTGAATTCTGAATCCTTCCTGGTCATGCTGATCAAGTTTTATGAATTTATTTGTAAAAGTATAGACAGTAGAAAATAAAATGTCCTGTGGTGCCTCTCCTGCTCCAAGTCGGTCCGTTTGACGTCCTACCCCCCTTAATGGTTTCAGGAAAAAAATGGTTCAAACGGCTCTAAGCACTATGGGACTTAACATCTGAGGTCACCAGTCCCCAGGCTTCAGGAATCAAGTCGAAATAAAAAAGAGAACGACACATATGCAGCAGCTCCTGGGAAACAGTGATTCATCGGGAGGCAGGGAGGAGAATTATAGGAAAGGTCAAGAGGCCGATTCCCTATTCCTCGATTTTCCTAAGGCATTTGACACGGTGCCACACTGCCGACTGTTAATGAAGGCATAAGCATACTGAGTAGGTTCACAGAGATGTGAGTGGCTTGAAGACTTCTTAAATAACAGAACCCGTTATGGTGTCCTCCATGGAGAGTGTTCATCAGGAGTGCCACAGTGAAATGTGATAGGGCCGCTGTTATTTTCTACTTACATAAAATATCTGGCGGATTGCTGTGGTGTGTGGCCGTTGAGTGACGGTAACGCGTGCAAGATGACGTAGACAAAATTGGTAGCTGGTGTCAAGAATGGCAGCTAGCTCTAAACGTAGGAAAATATCAGTTAATGCAGATGAGTAGGATGAACAAACAATTACTTGAATACAGCATTAGTAGTCTCCTGCCTGACACAGTCACTTCGATCAGATACACTACTGGCCATTAAAATTACTACACCACGAAGATGACGTGCTACGGACGCGAAATTTAACCGACAGGATGAAGATGCTATGATATGCAAATGATTAGCTTTTCAGACCATTCACACAAGGTTGGCGCCGGTGGCGTACCTACAAAGTTCTGACATGAGGAACGTTTCCAACCGATTTCTCATATACAAACAGCAGTTGACCGACGTTGCCTGGTGAAACGTTGTTGTGATGCCTCGTGTAAGGTGGAGAAGTGCTTACCATCACGTTTCCGACTTTGATAAAGATCGGATTGTAGCCTATCGCGATTACGGTTTATCGTATCGCGACATTGCTGCTCGCGTTGTTCGAGATCCAATGACTGTTTGCAGAATATGGAATCGGTGGGTTCAGGAGGGTAATACGGAACGCCGTGCTGGATCCCAACGGCCTCGTATCACTAGCAGTCGAGATGACAGGCATCTTATCCGCATGGCTGTAACGGATCGTACAGCCACGTCTCGATCTATTGAAGCAACAGATAGGGACGTTTGCAGGAAAACAACCATCTGCAAGAACAGTTCGACGACGTTTGCAGCAGCATGGACTATCAGCTCGCAGACCATGGCTGAGGTTATCCTTGACGCTGCATCACAGACAGGAGCGCCTGCAATGGTGTACTCAACGACGAACCTGTGTGCACGAATGGCAAAACGTCAGTTTTTCGGATGAATCCAGGCTCTGTTTACAGCATGCGTGTTTGGCGATATCGCGGTGAACGCACATTGGAAGCATGTACTCGTCATCACCATACCGGCGTGATGGTATGGGGTGCCATTGGTTACACGTCTCGTCACCTCTTGTTCGCATCGACGGCACTATGAACAGTGGACGTTACATTTCAGATGAGTTACGACCCGTGCCCTTCATTCGATCCCTGCGAAACCCCTACATTTCAGCAGGATAATGCACGAACGCATGTTGCAGGTGCTGTACGGGCCTTTCTGGATACAGAAAATGTTCGACAGCTCCCCTGACCAGCACATTGTCCAGATCTCTCACCAATTGAAAACGTCTGGTCAATGGTGGACGGGCAACTGGCTGGTCACAATACGACAGTCACCACTCTTGATGAACTGTGGTATCGTGTTGAAGCTGCATGGGCAGCTGTACCTGTACATGCCATACAAGCTCTGTTTGACTCAATGCCCAGGCGTATCAAGGCCGTTATTACGGCCAAAGATGGTTGTTCTGGGTACTGATTTCTCAGGATCTATGGACCCCAAATTTGGTGAAAATGTAATCACATGTCAGTTCTAGTATAATATATTTGTCCAATGAATACCCGTTTATCATCTGCATTTCTTCTTGGTGTAGCAGTTTTAATGGCCAGTAGTGTATCTACTCGTAACGTTGCAAAGCAGTGCGAAATGGAATGAACACGCAAGGATTTTAGTAGCGAATGGTCGACTTAGATTTATAGGAAGGATTTCTGGAATGCGTAGTTTCTCTGTAAAGGAGACCATGTGTAGGACACTAGTGCGATCCTTTGCTAAGCGATGTTCGATTGTTTAGGTTCCGCACCAGGTCGGATTACAGGCAGACGTCAAAGAAATTAAGAGACGGGATGCTAGAATTGTTACCGGTACGTTGGAACAACCCGCAAGTGTTACGGAGATGCTTCGGGCCCTCAATTGGGGATCACTGGAGGGATCCGGCAGTGGACGCAGATGTAGATGGGGAAGGGAAGAAGATTAGAGTGTAACATCCCGTCGACATCAAGGTCGTTATGGATGGAACACAAACTCGGTTTGTTTGAAGGACGGGGTCGGAAATCGATTGTACCCTTTCAGTGGAACCATCCCGGCGATTGCCTGAGATCTCATTTTAAGCTTCTTGAAAGCAGAAGTTGGTTTCTTACAAATGATTACAAAGATACGCAAAAGAGCGGTGTGTGTATAGCCTTAGTTGTTGTACGTACTTTTCATGGCACTGAACTAGATTTCGGAGTTAGAACCGATCAGGAATTTGTATTTTCAACAAGTGACCATTTTCGAATAAGTGATAAGTTGGTCCAAATGTGGATTGTAAGAGGGTATTTTCGAAAGTGCAACATTCACATACGTATGTATGCTGTTCTCAGTAGAGAGACGTCTACAGACGTTAAAGTAACCTCTGGCGTGCCACAGGGGAGTGTTATGGGACCATTGCTTTTCATAATATATATAAATGACCTAGTAGATAGTGTCGGAAGTTCCATGCCGCTTTTCGCGGATGATTCTGTAGTATACAGAGAACTTGCAGCAATAGAAAATTGCAGCGAAATGCAGGAAGATCTGCAGCGGATAGCCACTTGGTGCAGGGAGTGGCAACTGACCCTTAACATAGACAAATGTAATGTATTGCGAATACATAGAAAGAACGATCCTCAATTGTATGATTATATGATAGCGGAACAGACACTGGTAGCAGTTACTTCTGTAAAATATCTGGTAGTATACGTACGGAACGATTTGAAGTGGAATGGTAATACAAAATTAATTGTTGGTAAGGCGGGTGCCAGGTTGAGATTTATTGGGAGAGTCCTTGGAAAATGTAGTCCATCAACAAAGTAGGTGGCTTACAAAACACCCAGTCGACCTATACTTGAGAATTGCTCATCAGTGTTGGATCCGTACCAGGTCGGGTTGACAGAGGAGATAGAGAAGATACAAAGAAGAGTGGCGCGTTTCGTCACAGGGTTATTTAGTCAGCGTGATACCGTTACAGAGATGTTTAGCAAACTCAAGTGGCAGACTCTGCAAGAGAGGTGCTCTGCATCGGTGTCTAGCTTGCTGTCCAGGTTTCGAGAGGGTGCGTTTGTGGATGAGGTATCGAATATATTGCTGTCCCCTACTTATACCTACCGAGGAGATCACGAATGTAAAATTAGAGAGATTCGAGTGCGCACGGAGGCTTTCCGGCAGTCTTTCTTCGCGCGACCCATACGCGACTGGAACAGGAATGAGAGTTAATGACAGTGGCACGTAACCTGCGCCACACATCGTTGGGTGGCTTGCGGAGTATAACTGTAGATGTAGATGTATACTCTGCAAGGCACTCCACTGTATACCCGTTTGCGGTACAAGACAAAAAGTGACGCGCTGTAACATACGAGTTGTTATTTACTAAAATTTTCACTTTTTCGTCGTCTGTAGCTGACTGTTCAACGTGTCTGACCTCCATGACTCAGACAGACGCAGGTATGTATTTCTTGGTAGAGCTGGAACGAAGTTTTCTCGGTGCAGTGGTGCCAGCTAAGGAACTACTTGAATGACAATTGTCGGAAAGAACTCGGGGCACGTGTGCTCACCTCCCTCATGCCTCTCAGTACCTCACACAGTGATTCCACTGGTAGAGACAGAATGACACGGCAACCGACTAACATCCCATAGCCGTCTGCGGTTCATCACGTGACCTGCATGAAATTAATATCAGTAAAATTCCCATATTCTCCTCCACTAGTGACTAATACGACTTCCGTCGTAGAAAATCTTTGCTTCTCTCTATCTGGGACTGCCAAAAGACGAAATGCTACGCAGTTGACGGCTAATGAAAATCAACGAGGTTATATATACAAAGCATTTGCCAAAAGTGATTTCGTGAGCGGATGACTTCATCTTGTGAGTAGCTGAGAGGTTTTCGAGGAGCAGTTGCAAGCTTTCTTTATCATGGGACTGTGAAGTTGCAAGGTTTACTGCAGCGTATTATTGTTTGCATGTCCGCAAATCACGAAGTCTCGGTAGGAAGAGCCGCGCATTGCGCAATAGCATCCTTCATGGTACAATGTATTGCGTAATAAATTGGGCGAGTGTCAATATATTTAAAGTTCTGCAGTCTCCGTCGATATATTGCAAACCGTCAATACTGCTCTCAGACGGTTCAAAAATGCCTCTGAGCACTATGGGACTTAACTGCTGAGGTCATTAGTCCCCTAGAACTTAGAACTACTTAAACCTAACTAACCTAAGGACATCACACACATCCATGCCCGATGCAGGATTCGCACCTGCGACCGTAGCGGTTGCGCGGTTCCAGACTGTAGCGCCTAGAACCGCTCGGCCACTCCGGGCGGTTTTTTGTGTATCATCAACATCGACAAGTGCAATGAATATGGATGATGCGATACTCTATGGTATTCTGCGGTTTGAATTCACTCTATTTTTTTAGCAGTTGCTCTGATTTGTTTTTGTAAATGATACTGACAATATTATACACACGTATAATGCATTGTAAAACTTCTCCCGGATAATTATTTTGTTCAAATTGCACAAGAATTCCACCTGACGTGGTGTAATAATGTTGACTGTAAGCTGTGTTCATCACTAAAATTACATATCGTACATCAGAGCTTTTATAATTTTTGTCTTCGATGGATTTAATTATTATTAGCAAATTGATCATGAAAAGGAACCACAGAATACCACCCGCACACAACACTGACCTATGCTACCAGAAATATTTTTCTCCGTGATTCGTGAGTAGTTTAATTTTGACGTCATACATCAGCAATGAAATCTTGTTCAACAATAAATACCACCAGCACTGTTCTTAGAAAATGCAGTCTGATTCGATTAATTTTTTTGTTTTATAAATAGAGTTCAGTACCACCGGTTCACATTTATTTCTTACACATCGGAATATTGAAAGTATGCAGTTTCAAGTAATTAAATTTGCCGCTGTAATAAAATTTAAGATGGCGGCCAACAAAAGATAGAGGATTTCTTTTTTAATAAAGATTTTCCTTTTCCCAATAAATTATTGAAATTGATGCTACCAATAAGAAAAATGATTAAATTGTTTTTCAATTTAGTTTATCACAAACCCATGCTATTTTCAACTAGAAGTACAGATGAAGTTGCTATAAAATCGCTTCTTGCAGCTATGATAAAACAATTAATACAAAATTATAATTAAAACAGGAAGTGAATTTTCAATAATTAATCATAAATAGTTTTAACGCATTTGGTTCTATTTGTTTTTATCATCAAATGAACATAAATGTACAATAATTTTACATTAAATGTTTTTCATTTAACAGACCTTAAATCGATTCGCGTCTTGCGATGTACATCAGAAGAAGACGACAAAAGGGTACAAAAGAAAAGAAAAGAATGACATAGATTAACTAAGAATGTGAGACAAATATTGTCTCTGTTTTACATAATTGTGATCTTTTTAAGAAATAATTACATAATTGATGAATATTATCCACACGTTCATATTCCACTCGTACTAAAATATATATATATATATCGTGGATGTTATCCGTCGTGGAAAATCTTCGCTTCTCTCTATCTGGGACTGCCAAAAGACGAAATGCTACGCAGTTGACGGCTAATGAAAATCAACGAGGTTATATATACAAAGCATTTGCCAAAAGTGATTTCGTGATCGGCTGACTCTATCTTGTGAGTAGTTGAGATGTTTTCGAGGAGCAATTGCAAGGTTTCTTTATCATGGGACTGTGAAGTTACAAGGTTTACTGCACCGTATTATTGTTTGCGTGTCCGCAAATCACGAAGTCTCGGTAGGACGAGCCGTGTATTGTGCAATAGCACCCTCTATGGTACAATGTATTGCGTAATAAATTGGGAGAGAGTTAGTATTTTTAAGGTTCTGCAGTCTCCATCGATCTATTGAAAACCGTCAATACTGCTCTCAGACGGTCTGTATGATTGCGCAATACTCAATATTCTGCACTTAATAATGGGCGTCTCAGGGCCCATTTAAAGAGTGCTGTGTGTGGTAGCGGAACCGCGGGAACGTGGATCCAGGGTCGCAGAAGACAATTTAGTTCGCATTGTTGATGCCAAGTGGTGATTATCCCAATAATCGGCTAAGAATTGTACCGAAGCGACATTAAAAATGATAACTGTTAAAACTTCCCAAAAAATCGCTACGACTCGATTGCAGAGGCCCTGTAATTCTGTAACCCTTGATCATTACGACGTTCAGAAGCATTGATTGAAGGCATTAAAAGGCTCTGCAGAAGTACTTCAACAAAGTTTTATGAGAATAGTTCCAGCGACTTTATCGAAAGTTGTCGCCAGAAGGATCCGATCTGGTTTAAGAAACAAAATCCATCTACTATTTCAACGATGATTTGTGTCGGCTGAATCTTGTGGACCTGAGATTTGAATGCCTTGGCTAATGTGAACTTGTCTGTCGTCAACATTTCACCGGTACACGAGAAAAGAGAAGAGCAGGAGGTGCTGGTGCTAGCAGAAGTGTCAAACAGTCTTCTACACCTTTTTCTTTTTCTGGGCTAACTGCAAATAGTCGACTAAAGATGTCTCGTTCCGTTTTTAGTACTGACAATTTACATTTATTCACCTGACACTGGAGGTGCGCTCTGATGTGAAATTAAAAATTCTGTTTTGTGATATCGGTTTCTCATATCATCGGACAACACAATTGTATTCTCAAATAAATTTTAACCTTTGTTGACTTCCAAATGGATTATCAGTAAGCATAAAATGGGTAACATCGGATGATGCTACTTTACCGATTGTTGTTGTGGTCTTCAGTCGTGTATTCATCTCTTTGTCTCCCTCTGCGATTTTTACCCTCCGTGCTGCCCTCTAATACTAAATTGGTGATCCCTTGATGCCTCAGAATGTTCACTACCAACCGATCCCTTCTTCTAGTCAATTTGTGCCACAGATTTCTCTTTTCTTCAATTCTATTCAATACCTCCTCATTAGTTATGTGATCTACCCATCTAATCTTCAGCATTCTTCTGTAGCACCACATTTCGAAAGCTTCTATCCTCTTCTTGTCCAAACTATTTATCATCCATGTTCCACTTCGATACATGGCTACACTCCATACAAATACTTTCAGACTTTCAGACACTTAAATCTATACTCGATGTTAACAAATTTCTCTTCTTCAGAAATTCTTTCCTTGCCATTGCCAGTCTACATTTTATATCCTCTCTACTTCGACCATCATTAGCTATTTTGCTCCCCAAATAGCAATACTCATTAACTACTTTAAGCGTCTCATTTCCTAATTTAATTCTCGTAGCATCACCCCATTTAATTCGAATACATTCCATTACTGTCGTTTTGCTTTTGTTGATGTTCATCTTATATCCTCCTTTCAAGACACTGTCCATTGCATTCAGCTGCTCTTCCAGGTCCTTTTGCTGTCTCTGACACAATTACAATGTCATCAGCGAACTTCAAAGTTTATAGAAATGCTAAATAAAACATTTTTGATCGAAACTGTCATCAGATGGATTGATGGTACTTTAATCGTTCTAATGATACTGTGTGAAATTCCTAAACACAGGATGGTGCAGACAAGGAAAGCATGGAAGGACGAAAAGAGCTAGAAGCGTAATTTGTCATTTGAATGGTTACCTTTTTTTAACCACCACATAACAGCATGAATAAATAAATGCCGTAATCAAAAATAATTATGAGCGGTTTTAACAAATGATTTTACCTTAACAAGCCACAAAACACATCAACAAAATAAATTTAAAAATGAAACGTCTTTCATTATAAAAGAGAAGCTGCTCAAAGGGCAACAGCAAAGATATCTTTAAGACAGCTTAAGAAAATTCTTCAGAGGATCTTCGGAAAACTAATTAATTTTTAACTGAACATCCCCTTAACACGCAAGAGGGCAAACACAGTGCTAAAATCAGTATAAACTGTACTGGAAATTTTATCAAGTACCAAAACAGCAAAATAGATTAAGGTTATCCACACGGGAGGCTAGTAAAATTTCAGTTTATGCTCAGACTAGTAGTTATAGTTAAATTATTTGGTAATATTCGTCTAACATTACAATCAAGACAAGGCTTAGGCATGATTAGAAAAAACTTAGCGTTGCAGTCATGGACTGTGCGACTGGTCCCGGCGGAGGTTCGAGTCATCCCTCGGGCTGTGTGTGTTTGTCCTTAGGATAATTTAGGTTGAGTAGTGTGTAAGCTTAGGGACTGATGACCTTAGCAGTTAAGTTCCTTAAGATTTCACACACATTTGAACAACAAAAAACTTAGCTACCCCAAATTCATAACATGGGCTTTACAAGCACATTGCAAAGGAAACGTACAACTTTGAGCAAGACTTTAAATATGGTTCCATAGACCACAACATTAAGTAATATAGCCACT
This sequence comes from Schistocerca serialis cubense, assembly GCF_023864345.2. NCBI lineage: Eukaryota > Metazoa > Arthropoda > Insecta > Orthoptera > Acrididae > Schistocerca > Schistocerca serialis. The sequence goes on from NC_064645.1 coordinate 157,723,928, forward strand.
ACTTAACTCAAAATTTGCTAGCAGGCAGTGCGAACCAGTGCGCTAAGGCAATTACGGACACGCCTCAGAGGCGGCCGGTAAACACCAAGGTAGTGCGTCAACAGCAACAATCCCCCGCGGCCACCAGCTGTTGAAAACCCAGCCGCGTAGCTCAGAAGACTAAGTAGGACTGTTAACAAACGCCACTTAGGTAAACCTTAGGCCAAACGAACAAGTTAAGCAAATATTAATGGTCATGTACTCGAGAAATGGTCAGGATAAGGCCTCTTAATGTGCCAACGAATTTCAAAATTGTGTCTTTAATCAAATTTACATAAATCAAGAAAGCATATTAGTGGTGAAGGTAATGTCCCTTAAACCACCTAGCTGGATAACATTTGAAACAGGAAAACTTAGTAAATGCACATAAAATATGATATCACAGTTGTTGTTGTTGTGGTCTTCAGTCCTGAGACTGGTTTGATGCAGCTCTCCATGCTACTCTTTCCTGTGCAATCTTCTTCCTCTCTGAGTAACTACTGCAACCTACATCCTTCCGAATCTGCTTAGTGTATTTCTCTCTTGGTTACCCTCCACGATTTTTACCCTCCACGCTGCCCTCCAGTACTAAATTGGTGATCCCTTGATGCCTCAGAACATATCTTACCAACCGACCCTTCTTCTTGTCAAATTGTGCCACAAAATCCTCTTCTCCCCAATTCTATTCAATACCTCCTCATTAGTTATGTGATCTACCCATCTAATCTTAAGCATTCTTCTGTAGCACCACATTTCGAAAGCTTCTATTCCCTTCTTGTCCAAACTATTTATCGTCCACGTTTCACTTCCATACATGGCTACACTCCATACAAATATTTTCAGAAACTATTTTCTGACACTTAAATCTATACTCGATGTTAACAAATTTCTCTTTTTCAGAAACACTTACCTTGCCATTGCCAGTCTACATATTTATATCATCTCTAATTCGACCATCATCAGGTATTTTGGTCCCCAAATAGCAAAACTCCTTTACTACTTTAAATGTCTCATTTCCTAATCTAATTCCTTCAGCATCGCCCGAGTTACCTCGACTACATTCCATTATTCTTGTTTTGCTTTTGTTGATGTTCATCTTATAGCCTCCTTTCAAGGCACTGTCCATTCTGTTCAACTGGTCTTCCAAGTCCTTTGCTGTCTCTGACAGAATTACAATGTCATCAGCAAACTTCAAAGTTTTTATTTCTTCTTCATGGATTTTAATACCTGCTCCGAATTTTTCTTTTGTTTCCTTCACTGCTTGCTCAATATACAGATTGAATAACATCGGGGAGAGGCAACAACCCTGTCTCAATCCCTTCCCAACCACTCCTTCCCTTTCATGTCCCTCGACTCTTATAACTGCCACCTGGTTTCTGTACAAATTATAAATAGCCTTTCGCTCCCTGTATTTTATCCGTGCCAACATTAGAATTTGAAAGAGAGTATTCCAGTCAACATTGTCAAAAGCGATATCACAGTAATTTAGCAAAATATTACATGAACCAAACAGTTATGTAAGGCAAATGACATGCGTATCTCTACAAGGCAGTGTAATAATAAGATCTTACAACCAATGCCTCCTTCTGTGGTATTTATACATGGAAATCTTCAACACAATTTTAACACATATATTAAACACAGGAAATTTCTGTTAAAGCAAGCAAAATACAAAGTAAAATTCTAAATACAAAATCCTTAGAGACACTTAAGGTAACAATTAAATCTACAAAATTTTTGCCACAGCTTATTCCGAAAACACTTTCCCGAAGTACTACAGCAGAAGAAACCCAACGGCCATATCAATGGGAAAATCTAACATTAATGTTAACCACTGAAATTAATCTTTCAGCCGGCCGGGTTGTCGAGCGGTTCTAGGCGCTACAGTCTGGAACCGTGCGACCGCTACGGTCACAGGTTCGAATCCTGCGTCGGGCATGGATGTGTGTGATGTCCTCAGGTTAGTTAGGTTTAAGTAGTTCTAAGTTCTAGGGGACTGATGACCTCAGAAGTTAAGTCCCATAGTGCTCAGAGCCATTTTTTTTAATGTTTCAAATTGTGTATAGCCAGCACAAACAAACTACAGTGAAGTTCTCAGTGGCACACAGAAATCCCCTAAACAGGCACAGTTACATATACAATAAAATGTTCGACTTATCATAAATATATATAATCTGAAGCAACAGAGCCTTAGCTCAGGTAATCACGCTCAAACAAATATTTCAATAAGACACTAAGTGCAGGCAGTAGAGGTGGACGTACCGTAGTGTGAGAAATACTAACCATAAACGCACGATGTGGCAGATATTTGACAATCCTGGAAATATCCGAGGCGGCTCCCAGCACCTAGTCCTGCACAGCATGAAATATCAAAGGCGTCCAAATAAGCGGGCGCGGAGAGAAGGGCGTCGTACTCAACTCAGTGTTGAAACTCCGACTTCACCAGTTACACCAGGTCTTCATTTATACAGAGCTAGTGTCCGACTGATTCACTATGTCCGGAACTCGGCCTGTGATGGCCTCTAATTCTCTGTCAATCGCTGCCTGGCTCATACAGTCCAATCAACTCTTCTCAAGTCCTAATTTATGACTCGCACTGACAGAGATAATCAGCAACGAGCTACAATCGATTCACGCTGCCAGTGAATAATGCCAGAAATCAAGGCACACGAAATCGACTGCAAGCCCACACAGCTCACTGCAAATACTTGCTTTATCTTTTTTTTTAACACCGCTTTTTTGCAGGGAATATGCTGTTCAGTCTTGTTGTGACAAACCAAGATTCTTGACAGCAGTCAACTGTTTCGTTGCCCTACTATGGTTTACAGCCACCTTGTCCCCTCTGCGGTAAGATTACTAGTCGAGGGCAGATCTGAGATTTGAGTTCGCTTCTATAAAATGAAATGATCGTGTGGCATTGATGTCCTAGAGGTTCCACACGGGGAAGTTCGGCCGCCGGGTCGCATGTCTCATTTCAGGTGACGCCACATTGGGCGATTCCGCGTAGGTGATGATGAAATGATGAGGACAACATTAAACCCAGTCCACGAGCGAAGAAAACCAGCAACCCGGCCGGGAATCGAACTCGGGCCCGATGAATGGTAGGCAAACACGTTGCCAGCTACGCAGGCGAGCCACGCATCTCCACCTCTACAATACCCAATCATTTCGCCATGTGTTTATAGAGCCACGTCTTTTGACACTGCTACTGCAGCGGCTACAAGACAACTGTGGGAGTTTTGCGACTCATTATCTTGGACTCAGATTAAACATAGAAATGGGCATGTCCAGTCTCTTTCATAAGGCGACTGTTCACACGCACCTCCTATTCTGTATTTTCTCTGTAGTATAGGTTCATGAGTCCAGTGTGTCTCTGCCGCTCCACGCTCTTTTATTCAGTCATTGAAATATACACTACTGGTCATTAAAACTGCTACACCAAGAAGAAATGCAGGTGATAAACGGGTATTCATTGGAGAAATATATTATACTAGAACTCACATGTGATTGCATTTACACGCAATTTGGGTGCATAGATCCTGAGAAATCAGTACCCAGAACAACCATCTCTGGCCGTATAAGGGCCTTCATACGCCTGGGCATTGAGTCACACAGAGCTTGGATGGCGTGTACAGGTACAGCAGCCCATGCAGCTTCAACACGATACCACAGTTCATCAAGAGTAGTGACTAGCGTGTTGTGACGAGCCAGTTGCTCGGCCACCGTTGACCAGACGTTTTCAATTGGTGAGAGATCTGGAGAATGTGCTGACCAGGGCAGCAGTCGAACATTTTCTGTATCCGGAAAGGCCTGTACAGGACCTGCAACATGCGGTCATGCATTATCCTGCTGAAATGTAGGGTTTCGAAGGTTCGAATGAAGGGTAGAGCCACGGGTCGGAACACATCTGAAATGTAACGTCCACTGTTCAAAGTGCCGTCAGTTTTAACAAGAGGTGGCGGAGACGTGTAACCAATGACACCCCATACCATGACGCCGGATGATACGCCAATATGGCGATGACGAATACACGCTTCCAATGTGCGTTCACCGCGATGTCGCCAGACACATGCGGCTATGATGATGCTGTAAACAGAACCTGGATTCATCCTAAAAAATGACGTTTTGCCATTCGTGCACTCAGGTTCGTTGTCGAGTACACCATCGCAGGCGCTCCTGTCTGTGATGCAGCGTCAAGGGTAACCGCAGCCATGGTCTCCGAGTTGATAGTCCATGCTGCTGCAAACGTCGTCAAATTGTTCGTATAGATGGTTGTTGTCTTGCAAACGTCCCTATCTCTTGACTTAGAGATCGAGACGTGCCTGCACGATCAGTTACAGCCATGCGGATAAGATGCCTGTCATCTCGACTGCTAGTGATTCGAAGCCGTTGGGACACAGCACGGCGTTCCGTATTACACTCCTGAACCAACCGATTCCATATTCTGCTAACAGTCATTGGATCTTGACCAACGCGAGTAGCAATGTCGCGATGCGATAAACCGCAATCGATATAGGCTACAATCCGACCTTTATCAAAGTCGGAAACGTGACGGTACGCATTTCATCTCCTTACCCCAGGCATCACAACAACGTTTCACCAGGCAACGCCGGTCAGCTGTTGTTTGTGTATGAGAAATCGGTTGGAAACTTTCCTCATGTCAGCACGTTGTCGGTGTCGCCACCGGTGCCAACCTTGTGTGAATGCTCTGAGAAGCGAATCATTTGCATATCTACGTGGTGTAGCAATTTTAATGGCCAGTAGTGTAAAACAGCGACATACCAAAGAGAAGCCCACTTTTGCTACGGCACCTTCGTATTAGCTACAAAATTATCTGCATTTTATATATGATTGTAGAAGCAAACTCGACGAGGGTAATTTACTCCCACATGCTTACTTCTTTGCACTTGGAAATCTTTGATTAGTGCCTGGATGAAGGTAGGCAACCTTACTTTGGTATTTTCTTTACATCTTTTGCTCTTGGCTTAGAATCATTTTTTTCCGAAACTGCATAAGTATAAATATCGAACAACTTTTAGTCACCCAATTTTTAATTAATAATAGCTGTGCACGTAAATTGAGACGTGTCACTACCTACCGATAAATCATTGCACTTCTTTGAGGCAAAGATTCGGGAGCGAAGAATGGGTCGGCGAGAGGGCGCGCGTGTTCTGGAAAAGTTCGATTTGACAGTCTGGTGCGAGGGAGGTGCAGGGAGCTGAAAGACGGTTATGGACAGAAGCGGTGTGGTGTTAACAAGTGGCATCCTGACTTCCAAGGCTCCTGGGTCCGATAGAAGACGTTGAGGTCATACAATTCCGCGGGCTGTGGAAAATGTGACGCTGGTTTGGATGTCCTGTTGGAACCGAGTTGGGCGGTATGAAGTATCTGGTCAGTCTGCAGTAGGACTGACTTTGTAGATGTGACCTTTTGGAATTACGTCCATTGACCTACCTGTAAGTGCTCCCGGGTCACCGGTACATGTGCCCCTTCTAAGGTATTCCATGTATGATGGATCATAATAACCGTGCCTACCTGAACTTTGACCTGCGGGTGCCAGTCGTATTAACGTTGCTGTTTATTTTCTGTGTAAGACATTAGTGCTGTGGATATTGATTTTGCAATTATATTTGTGCACCTTCTTGCTGCAGTGGTACCACCGATTCCCGTTAGATCGTTGAAGTGCTGTCGGGCTGGGCTAGCGCTTGGATGGGTGACCATCTAGTCTGCTGAGCGCTGTTGGGGAGCGGGGTTCACTCAGTCCTCGGAGCCAAACTGAGGAGCTATTTGATTGCGAAGTAGCGGATCTGGTGTCGTAAACTGACTTACAGCTGGGAGAGCTGTGTGATGACCACATGCCCCTCAATATCCGCACCCAGTGATGCCTGTGGGCTGCGGATGACACGGCGGCCGGTCGGTACTGTTGAGCCTCCAGGGCCTGTTCTGTATTTGTGAATCTTAAACAGTGAAACCGAGCGGACCTATCTCCTTAAGGCCTTTCTGTCGTGTAACTTCCTTCCTTTTCACGGGAGGATTATAGTGAAAACTAGCCGCTAGAATAGTATCGCATTGGTTCTGGTGTGTGCTTGTTTAGTTTTAAAACACCGCGAGCGAGCATACTTAAATTTTCTGGCACTTTCTGCTACTTTTGTGTGCATTCTTCTCCCGTGTTAAATTTTGTCATTAGTCTAACATTACCTCTTTCTGGAGCTCCTTGCGAGTCGTTTACTATTCCTGGAGACAGAGAGGCAGATACCATCTTAACAACACTAATTATTCTTTGGGGTTTTAGCTAGGCCACCTGAAGATTTGTTTAATCGATGTGTCCTAAGCTGAACTGACAACCAATATTGAGGTCAGAGCCTTGAATTGGTGCTTAATTGTTATGTGTGTTCCTAAGAGGGTACTTTGTGTGTTATACATATGTGCAGCGCGGGTTATAGAGATGTGCAGCTGCCGTGCTTAGTCCTAAGGTCAATGCGGCAGGTCGGTTCGCCAGTTGCGTCCAGACGCCTTAGTATATTCCCACGTGGACGACTAAGGCGGTTAGCACTGATTCTGATGTTGCTTTATTTATGATACCGCTGTTATTCTGTAACTGCTCTCGTTGATAAAATTTTATTTCGAGTTTGTTACAGCTCTTGGATCACTTGCCGGCTGGGGTGACCGAGCGGTTCAAGGAGCTACAGTCTGGAACCGCGCGACCGCTACGGTCGCAGGTTCGAATCCTGCCTCGGGCATGGATGTGTGTGATGTCCTTAGGTTAGTTAGGTTTAAGTAGTTCTAAGTTCTAGGGGACTGATGACCTCAGAAATTAAGTCCCATAGTGCTCAGAGCCATTTTTTGGATCACTTGATTTTCGTCTTATCGTTCAAAATGGTTCAAATGGGTCAGAACACTATGGGACTTAACATCCGAGGTCATCAGTCCCCTAGAACTTAAGACTGCTTAAACCTAAGTAACCTAAGAACATCACACACATCCATTCCCGAGGCAGGATTCGAACCTGCGACTGTAGCAGTCACGCGGTTCCAGACTGAAGCGCCTAGAGCCGCTGGGTCACATCGGCCGGCTTTACCCTTATGGGTTTCTGATTAGAGGTAAGTATCATTCTTGTAATAAAAGATAAGTATCATTGTTGTAAGTTAAGTATCACTCTTGTACAGTCGTTGGTTTGCGATTAGCACTTCAGGATAATCGCTCAATTGTTATTTCAGAGCTCTAACGAAGCCTAAGAGCTGTTGTTCTGTACTAATCGAAATATTGTTATCGCTACTAAGTCTGTTTTAAATATTCTCAAAAGATAGCATTTCAGTTTTGATATGTAGTTTTAAATCAGTTGTCTTATGTATTTTACGAATGGTGCTTAATCTTCATTTGGGGTCCAATCTTCTTAATCCTTTGGAAATCAATAAAATGCAGAAAGCGTACCAGATATGGGGTGGCAACTGTAGTACGTCTTGTTTATTTAGACACTGTACTGCACAAATTAAACATTTTGTTACTAAACTACTTGAGGGAAGGTCGAAGTAAGTCGAGATCTTAGCCTATTCGCTTAACGTCAAATATTTAACGCATTAATTCATTTGTGCAATAGTCATACGTTTGAAGCTGTTTTATGTGTGGGAATTCTATACTGGGTCTACTGCTATAGCCCGAAAACATATCTGTCCTTTTGCAGCGAACACAACACGAAATTGGCTATTTATACTAAGCACATACTTTTATTCCAGCTGCTTGCGTGTCATTTGCTACTTTCGGTGCTATTTCATTGACATGTAACGTGACCCACTATGGTGGACACTTTATAATTTTAGACAACTCTCGCACGCTGCACAAGTATAGTACCTGTAAAACAAATGATACAATATAAGTAAACAACTTGTCTAGTTCCACCTACAGTGACCAGACGGATTATAATTATCGGCCTGCTTGCGTGAGAACACACGTGTGTGGTTCACTACCAGTAAAAAACAAGTAGGAAGAAGATTCTTAGATCGCTCGATTGACTCCTTTCACACAAAGCAAACAAAACAGATGACGTGATCGTCTTTTGACTGAGGGGAGTTCGTTGGCTGTATGGCAGATGCGAACGTGTATCACGAAATAGCGATGCTCGCTGAGCATTCAGATGCTGTAATAGCATACATCGAATGTGGTCGTATAAGGCAGAAAATGCTAGCCTATACTGTACCGGTGCCTCATTTCTGTTTACGATGATCGTACACTCATTCTCATAAATTAAGGATAATGGCAGAATGTGGTGTCACACAACGTGGCACTACACAAAACTGGCGATAATAGCATAGGCACATAGGGAACACACATGACACAGATCTGTAAGTCCACGGTATTGGTGACAAATGGAGAAAACCGTCACGAAACACATGTGCTACAAAACGCCACTGTTTCCTGCGCATGTACCCCAACATCAATATGGGATAAGATCACCACGCACACGTACACAGGCCGCACAATGCGTTGGCATACTCTGGATCAGGTGGTCGAGCAGCTGCTGGGGTATAGCCGCCCATTCATGCACCAGTGCCTGTCGGAGCTCCTGAAGTGTCTTAGGGGTTTGAAGGCGTCGACCGAGAGCATCCCAGACGTGCTCGATGAGATTTAGGTCTGGAGAACAGGCAGACCTTTCCATTCGCCTGATGTCTTCAAGGTACTCCTCCACGATGGTAGCTCGGTGGCGCTGTGCGTTATCATCTATCAGAAGGAAGATGGGACCCACTGCACCCTTGGAAAGGCGGACATACTAGTGAAAAATGACATCCCGATACACCTGACCTGTTACAGTTCTACTGTCAAAGATATGCAGGGGTGTACGTGCACGAATCATAATCCCACCCCACACCATCAAACCAAGACCTCTACACAGGTCCCTTTCAAGGACATTAAGAGGTTGGTATCTGGTTCCTGGTTCACACCAGGTGAAAACCCGGCGAGAATCACTGTTCAGACTATACCTGGACTCGTCTGTGAACATATCCTGGGACCACTGTTCCAATGACCATGTACTGTGTTCTTGACATCAGGCTTTACGGGCTCTTCTATGACCAGGGGCCAGTGGAATGTACCTTGGAGGTCTCCAGGCGAATACACCATGTGGCTGCTGTAAGGTCCCGAGCAAGGCTACCTGCAGTACTCCGTGGCCGTCTGCGGGCACCGATGGTAAGTTATTGGTCTTCTTGTGGTGTTGTACACTGTGGAGGTCCCGTACTGTAGCGCCTGGAAACGTTTCCTATCTGCTGGAATCGTTGCCATAATCTTGAGATCACACTTTGTGGCACACGGAGAGCTTGTGCTACGACATGCTCGGATTGACGAGCCTCCAGTCGCCCTAGTATTCTTCCCCTCTTAACGTCATCAATATGTGTTCCTTGAGCCATTTTCAACACACTGTCACCATTAGCACGTCTGAAAACGTCTTTACACTTACTCGCTGCACCGTACTCTGACATGCACCAACACACCTCTGCGTATGTGGACTGCTGCCAGCGCCACCGTGCGACGACCGCTGGTCAAATGCACCGCATGGTCATACCCGAGGTGATTTAAATCCGCAAACCGCCCACCAGAGCGTTGTTTCACCGTGTATCAGCATTATCCTTAATTTATGAACATGAGTGTAATTTAGTGCGACCTGTAAATCGAAATTTATGTCCATCTCTGACATAGCTGACGGCGGTATACAGTGCTGTATATGCAGAGGTGCGTCAGAATTTGCTGGGGATGCATGCCCCTTTCCAGTACATTTACTAATCGAATAACATATTCCGTGAGTGGCCGTCACAAGGGAACCTTATAACTGAACAGTGAAAGAATAGCTATGAATGCATACCCAAATCATTCAGGCTTCCTGTTATATGAGATTTGTGGTCGTGTCAGGATGTACTCCTCGATGAGATAGGTTGCATCATTGTCGAGTACTGTGATTGTGAGCCGGCCGGTGTGCCAAGCGGTTCTAGGCGCGTCAGTCTGGAATCGCGCGACCGCTACGGTCGCAGGTTCGAATCCTGCCTCGGGCATGGATGTGTGTGATGTTCTTAGGTTAGTTATGTTTAAGTAGTTCTAAGTTCTAGGCGACTGATGACCTAAGATGTTAAGTCCCATAGTGCTCAGAGCCATTTTTGTGATTGTGAAATAAAAGAGTTTCAGCTTCCTTTCGTGGATAATACAAAGTCGTACTCCCACCCTTGACCTTTGTATAGCGTTGTTGAGACCGGCGTTCCCCATCTCTAGCTATCACTCTGATTCAGCGAAAGCTTTTAGAAACTCGACAGCGTCACACGAAACTGTTCGGTTTGGTGCGATCAGGAAATTTACACAGCAATTCGTTACTGCGGTCTGGTTCCTACAACAAGTGGATTAGATATAAAACTTACGCAACACTGAGATCCTGTATAGATTCGAGGTGGAACAGTGAAGTTAAATTTGAAAATACGAGTATTTTTCAATAAGGAGGAGGAGGAGGATATTAGTGTTTAACGTCCCGTCGACAACGAGGTCATTAGAGACGGAGCGCAAGCTCGGATGAGGGAAGGATGGGGAAGGAAATCGGCCGTGCCCTTTCAAAGGAACCATCCCGGCATTTGCCTGAAGCGATTTAGGGAAATCACGGAAAAACTAAATCAGGATGGCCGGAGACGGGATGGAACCGTCGTCCTCCCGAATGCGAGTCCAGCGTGCTAACCACTGCGCCACCTCGCTCGGTAGTCAATAAAGAACGATTGTATTATTATATGGAGACAATTTCTCGCCCTGTGATTTAATCTTCTGATGCTGTATGATTAACAAACTTGCTATATTAATTTCATTGTTGCGTTCCTGAGTCCCGTCATTGAGGGGTGAGTAAGATCGAGCATGTTCAGAATCACTTCCCCCAACGATGGAGGTTACGAGTGATGAACTATACATGGCTTTGAATTTCTGCTTTAGTCTCACCAAATCTTCAGCTGAGGCCTATGCAATATTTCAGGAGGCCTATGGGAAGTCTGTTCTTCCCTACAGCACACCCCGTGGACTGTTTAAATTGTTTAAAGACAGGAGAAAATCAATTTCAAAGGAAGGTTGATCTGGCGGTCCATGTAATACTCTTCGGGAAGAAACCACGGACACCATTGATGTCATAGTGAGAAAATATCTACTAATGACGTTAAGAACACTTCCTGAAATACCGAAAACTTCATTGGGTGCCACGCAGAAGTTGGAGACAGATAATTTGCACGAGAGGCATGTTTTTTCATGGTGGATTTCAAGACCGCTGATTCCGGAACGAAAGGGCATTCTCATGCAGATCCACATTTAGTTGAAGTTGATGGTAGATGAAGATCTGGAGTTTCTTTAAAGGTAGCCACTGCTTATGAAATTTGGCTACATCAGTTTGATGCAGAGAGCAAAGCTCAGTTTGCAAATTTCCTCCACTACCAACCCCCAGAAGAGTAAAAGTGGTTGCTTCTGCTTGGAAAGTTATGATCGTCTCATTTTTTAATATTACTAACTTATTATGACTGCACACACATCAGTAAGTGAACGATAGTATAGCGATGCTCTGAAAACTTAGCAAGCCATCAGCACAGAAGGCCACATATCCGTTAAACAGGCTGGATGCACCACCACGTTAATGCACGGCCGCATATTGCAAACGTATTGTGATTGTGATGAATATGTGCAGGCAAACAAATGATTAAAATTTCAGAAAAATAGGATGGTTTACTCAAGTGATGAGCTTCACAAATTCATAAGTCAATAGCGCGTTTGTCCACCTCTGGCCCTTATGCAAGCAGTTATTCGTTTCGGCGTTGATTGGTATTGTTGTTGGAGGACACTGCCCATAATGCTCCAGATGTCCTCAACCGTGCAGAGAACCGACGACGTTGCTGGTCAAGTTAGGATATGGAAAACTCGAAGACAAGCAGCAGAAAGTCTCGACATGCGCGTGCGGGAGATTCCTCGCCGAAACGTAAACCCAGCATGGCTTTCCATGAACAGCAACAAAATGGGGCGTATTATATCATCAACGTACCTATGTGCTGTGGGGTACCAACCAGACCGTCAAGGGACAGGAGTGATAGATTCGGGGGGGGGGGGGGGGGGGGTGACATTTTATTTCATAACAGGACACCCTTGTTTGTCATCCGCTGCAGTCTTACAGCTCAGCGGAATGTCGATTATACCTACGAACCATTTTGTTGCCCTTCATGGCAAACAATCTTGGGCTTACATTTCAGGAAGATAATGCTCGCTCGCACATGGCATTAGTTTCTAGTGCTTGTCTTCGCGCTAGCCAAACCCTACCTCGGCCAACAAGGTCGTCGGATCTCTCCATAATTGTGAAAGTCTGGAGCATTATGGGACTATGACGGACTAATGCTTCAGTTGCACAGAATGCCGCACGATATCCCTAAGGAGGACTTCTAATGACTCTACAGTCAACACCAAACCGAACAACCGCTTGCTTATGGGCGCGCTTTGATAGGGGCATCGTGTATCTGGCGAGAGTACAGCAACAGCTGCTTGGTAGTGGACGTCTGGGCCGTGTGTAAGTAGGCTGTTTACGTGTTTGTATGTTGGCAGCGCTATGTAGCTCTTTGCATTAATAACTCTGACAGCGCTGTGCGCACTCTGTGAAAGACTCTCTGTGGCTAGTCGGACTCGCAGTTGGAGGTGAATCGCCAGCAGTGATGGAAGTTGGAGGTGAACACCCAGCAGTGGTGGAAGTTAGAGGTTAATAATTAGCAGTTTTGGAGGTTTGCACTATTAGCGCGAGCGGACGATCTGGAGGTGTCCGACTTGGTGATTGAATATTATTAATGATTGTATAATTTTTGGAACTGGATGTCACGAAGGATTTTTTTGCACTGGATGTCACATTATTAAGGTAAAAATATATTTTGCAAAAACAGACATAATGTCTTATGGGATAACAGCAATCAGTGATTTTATGTTACTTTAAATCCGTCTTGATTGCAAATTTTTTTTTATTATTCATATGACCGGTTTCGGTTCATTCAGAACCATCTTCAGATCTGTAAAAATAATTATACTAATTTACTATTTCACGAAAGCAAATCTTTTTCATCCTATCTTATCAACATCAAATGTACCAGAACGTACCTGATATTTAAGTTACAGGAGTAACCCGTCCAATTCAGCAACTTTCACATGCTACGTCACATAAAATTGGTTGGCAGAGTGCACGTCATTTATATTAATTATGACACTATTACCGACAGGTGGCGTCTGGTACATTTGTTACATTCCATTTGCACATACTGTATTCAGTAGATCTTTTTTATATTAAAAATATTTAATTAAAATATGTAGATGTCAAAGCTAAAATCTGTTCTTGACAGGATTAAAAAACAGTAAAATTATCATTTTTATACGATCTAACAGGCATAGGGCGATTTATATATCTATGGTGCTGGTGTGAACTTGTTTTCTTCTACGGTCTGCTTCCGTGGTTCCCGCCACTTTGGTGTTGTGCCGCGGTCCGCTCAGTCGTCTGCTGTCCATCGCCGCGGGCAAGAGGGCCGCACAGGAGGGCCCCGTCAACGACGCCAGGCGTTGCACGCGTCTTCCGGCTTCTCCACCGCGCACCATCTCTCATCCCTCGGCCTGGATCTCCATACGCAACAGTTGTCATCTTAGTAGGTCGTCATAAATGCTAAAATAGGCGTTATGATTGAATTCGCTTTGTTCTTTGAGGATTAAATCCGGATCTTTATTTTTATGGGTGTATATTTCGATCTCTTCTAAAATGTTAAGGAACCGTCCCTTGTGAGCTCTATGCAGGATGTCTAAGTTGTTTTCAATATTCGTGACTGAGTGCTTTGTCGCAGCCATATGCGCCCCAAAAGCTGTTTTGTTTTGAGAGTAGGTGTGCTCCCTGAATCTGGTTTCCAAGTTCCTACCAGTCTGCCCTATATATTGTTTACAGCAGTCATTACATTTGATTTTATATACACCTGAATCCTGAAATTTATTCCTACTATTACATATTCTATGCCGGAGCTTCAATTTTAACGTGTTATTTGTTCGGAACCCTATTTTAACGTCGGATTTACGAAAGCATCTTTCAATTTTGTCTGCAATTCCTCCATTGTAAGTGAGAGCTACATATTTTTTCTTGTTGTTCCTCTTAACTGCTACTTGCCTTCCTTCTGTTTGTTCCATTTGCCTCTTCTTTATCTTCCTATAAATATTCATCACCTGCTTACACGAGAATTAACTCTAAACAGACATCAGAAGAAGCTTTTTAACCTAGGTGTAGATTTTAATACTGATAACGAAACGGCGTATAAAAAGTTGCATACTTTTTGTGAGAGGGTCGTGAACTTAACTGAGATAGAATTAACAAAAGATGAGCAGAATCTATTAAATAAAGGCCTGCAATATAACCTAAATACCGCAATTAACTCAAATACAATAAAAAAGACTGTCGCAGAAGTGAAAATTGCATGTGATATCGCAAATATGAATAGATACGAACAGACAAACACGGCAATTAAAGTAAAGAAGTCTATTATAGATGAAATGCACTCTGCTCACATGAACAGAAACGAACTACTAACTCTTAAGGGCTTGAATAAGAAGTTAGAATCACGTAAGGCTATCGTCACAAAGGCAGGTAAGGGCGGCACTATGGTTTTAATACACGATACAGACTATATAGAGAAAACTGAAAAGTTCTTTATGGAAAACGGAATAGTAGAAGTCAAGAAAGATCCAACCAAGAAATTTCAAACAGAAATAAGGAACCAAATAGATAACAGTGTGTGTCTATACACAGAGGAGGAAAAGTTTAAACTGAAAGTAATGAATCCGCGAATCCCCGAATTACGATCACAAATAAAGCTCCATAAAGTTGAAAAATCGATTCGCCCAATCGTTAATAACACCAGCAGCCCAAGTTATAAATTAAATAAAGAGCTAAATAACAGATTGAGGGCGGCATATACATATCGTCGGACTTTCAACATTAGCAACAGCTACGAATTTGCCGAGCAAATTAAAGACGTACTTATACCTCAGAATGCGTCACTAGCTTCATTGGATATCACCAATCTGTGCACAAACATTCCCGTAAAAGAAACGATTGAGATCATTAAGAACAATCTCCTCACTCATGGTAAATTGGCACTGGGGGAAGTGATTGAACTAGTGGAAATGTTGGGACATGTCTTGTCGTTCAATTACTTTACTTTCAATGGTAAAATTTATCAACAGAAAGACGGGCTGGCAATGGGGAACAGTTTAGCTGGGACGCTGGCTGACATTTTGGTAAATCACTTAGAAAACAAATTCTTTGATGAAAATCCCAATATCGCTGAGAAAATTGTATATTACAGGAGATATGTGGACGACTCCATTTTATTATACAAAGGAGATAAAAATGATATCGAAAACTTAGCACAAAAAATGAGCTCTCAACACCCGAAAATTAGATTCACCATGGAATTTGAAGAAAACAACCGTATAGATTACTTAGATTTAACACTAATAAAGAAAAATGGAAAGCATGAATTTAGCATATTCAGAAAACCTACGTGTACAGATCTAGTTATCAACGAGCGCTCTTGTCACCCACCGCGATACAAATGGGCATATTTTACTTCGATGGTATACAGGCTACTAAGATTGCCACTAAGGCAACACGAAGTAGAAAAGGAGTTAAGTATTTTAAAACAAGTGGCCGTAGCGAACGGATATACGTGTAAGCAGGTGATGAATATTTATAGGAAGATAAAGAAGAGGCAAATGGAACAAACAGAAGGAAGGCAAGTAGCAGTTAAGAGGAACAACAAGAAAAAATATGTAGCTCTCACTTACAATGGAGGAATTGCAGACAAAATTGAAAGATGCTTTCGTAAATCCGACGTTAAAATAGGGTTCCGAACAAATAACACGTTAAAATTGAAGCTCCGGCATAGAATATGTAATAGTAGGAATAAATTTCAGGATTCAGGTGTATATAAAATCAAATGTAATGACTGCTGTAAACAATATATAGGGCAGACTGGTAGGAACTTGGAAACCAGATTCAGGGAGCACACCTACTCTCAAAACAAAACAGCTTTTGGGGCGCATATGGCTGCGACAAAGCACTCAGTCACGAATATTGAAAACAACTTAGACATCCTGCATAGAGCTCACAAGGGACGGTTCCTTAACATTTTAGAAGAGATCGAAATATACACCCATAAAAATAAAGATCCGGATTTAATCCTCAAAGAACAAAGCGAATTCAATCATAACGCCTATTTTAGCATTTATGACGACCTACTAAGATGACAACTGTTGCGTATGGAGATCCAGGCCGAGGGATGAGAGATGGTGCGCGGTGGAGAAGCCGGAAGACGCGTGCAACGCCTGGCGTCGTTGACGGGGCCCTCCTGTGCGGCCCTCTTGCCCGCGGCGATGGACAGCAGACGACTGAGCGGACCGCGGCACAACACCAAAGTGGCGGGAACCACGGAAGCAGACCGTAGAAGAAAACAAGTTCACACCAGCACCATAGATATATAAATCGCCCTATGCCTGTTAGATCGTATAAAAATGATAATTTTACTGTTTTTTAATCCTGTCAAGAACAGATTTTAGCTTTGACATCTACATATTTTAATTAAATATTTTTAATATAAAAAAGATCTACTGAATACAGTATGTGCAAATGGAATGTAACAAATGTACCAGACGCCACCTGTCGGTAATAGTGTCATAATTAATATAAATGACGTGCACTCTGCCAACCAATTTTATGTGACGTAGCATGTGAAAGTTGCTGAATTGGACGGGTTACTCCTGTAACTTAAATATCAGGTACGTTCCGGTACATTTGATGTTGATAAGATAGGATGAAAAAGATTTGCTTTCGTGAAATAGTAAATTAGTATAATTATTTTTACAGATCTGAAGATGGTTCTGAATGAACCGAAACCGGTCATATGAATAATAAAAAAAAATTTGCAATCAAGACGGATTTAAAGTAACATAAAAATATATTGTTTGCTTTGGAACAAAATCTTCCCTTTGTTAACCACATGCCTATCAGTAGTTAAAGCCTTCAGTAGCTAGAATCTTTTATTCAGCTGGCAGTATTAGTGCTTGCGGCATTTTGCTCGTTAGTTGCACAATTACGTCACGACTATAAAGTCCACATTCTTGGAACACATACTGACGATGAGGTTTTTCTGCAACGTTTTGGTTTATTTCAAAAGACATTTTTATTTAAAGAACTTCCTGAGAGGTCACAGACGACATAGTATTAGGTTTGTTCGACAGCTACATGGTTATACTATGACACTACTTAGCAGTGACACAATCTTCATTATTGCTTTTGCGCTCTATCAGTTTTACGTCTGCACAGTTTTTCTACGTTATTTTGAAAAGTAAAACATGTTTTGGTATTGCCACAAGACAGGTATTTTTCGTAACAGAACAATATGCTACAGTGCAGTACTTTCAAGGTCATGGTAATGTACATAATAACGGCATTTATATGCGTAGCTCTTTACTTTTGTACATCACAAGGTAAGTACATTGACTTCTGGAGAACATTACTTATGAACGGCGATGACTACGACGCTTGGTACATTTTACCGTTAAGCCAATGACAGAAATTATCTTACAGCCAGAAGTACAGTTTAGCGCTACAAGACATGCGTTTGAGTGATAAGCTTTTGTACTCGGAACATTTTTAGGAATACTTTTTGAACTGCTGTGATACAGGGAAGGTCTTCGGCGTTACATTTCATTCCGCAGTCTTAATCTAAACGTCTGAGGGTATAATTACATTATCCCTCAAGGGAGTGCGCCTAATTTGTGTACCATGCGTGTGGCAAGCGCAACATGCCCTAGCTAATATGGTGTCTGCTTATACAATTTTACACATCGGTACCATATTTCTCTAACACAGTATTACACAGCTGTCTGGTCATTTTAATGACAGGAATGAACATTTACGACGTCAGTTCAAAAATGGTTCAAATGGCTCTGAGCACTATGGGACCTAACATCTGAGGTCATCAGTCCCCTAGAACTTAGAACTACTTAAACCTAACTAACCTAAGGACATCACACACGTCCATGCCCGAGGCAGGATTCGAACCTGCGACGGTGCGGTCGCGCGGCTCCAGACTGAAGTGCCTAGAACCGCTCGGCCACACATGGCCGGAACTACGTCAGTGACACATGTCTTCATAATTACACAGTTCGATTACTTCACACTTATGAAATTGTACTTAGTCTTTATTTTGATAACTGTTCATGTATTTTTAGAACCATTGTGATACAGCTCTAAGTGATGTATTTTGCATGAGATAATGATTTTTGAGGTCCATTTGAGGTAGATGACACTACTGAAACGAACAGAGAATTTTTATTAGATGTTTTGAGATTATTGGAGGAAACTACGACGATTTTGATTGGACTGGATTGGATTGTTTGGAGGAGGAGACCAGACAGCGAGGTCATCCGTCTCATTGGATTAGGGAAGAATGGGGAAGGAAGTCGGCCGTGCCCTTTCAAAGGAACCATCCCGGCATTTGCCTGGAGCGATTTAGGGAAATCACGGAAAACCTAAATCAGGATGGCCGGACGATTTTGACATTTGATTGATGTGTTATGATGATTTTATTACGACAACGATGCTTATTATGATGCTGAGATATGTTTATGATCAGTAAGGCGACGCTATATATGAAATGTGATTATGCTGCGTGTTTATTATGATGAAGTATTGAAGCAGTATCGACGTTTATGTATATGAATAATGAGTAGGGGTTAGGGACTCTGGTTTGTGGAAAAGAATGTTGGAAACCAATAATAGTACTTTAAGAGTTATGAAATGTGAGTATATTTGTGAATGTGAATACCACAATGCTGACGGAAACTTTTGAAAACTGTTATTCATGAGATTTCTTTTCTATACACTTCCAACGTAAATTTTCAACCTGTGAAACTTTTTATTTGCATGAAACTGTCACTGTAGCTGGAACTGTTGTAAATATTTCGGTAAAGAGTAAATGTGACCTTGACGTAACACTGCGCTGAGCTGCGTGCTAGCCACTTTGAAATATACCTATTGTTGTGTGGACTTTCAACTTCCCTCGTGCAGCTTTAGTCACTTTGAAGCTCGGCGCAATCCCGCAAGCGCTCGCATAGCTGCAGAAAAGAGAGGCTGTTGACCTCGCTATTGACATTTCTTTGCTGAATGCACCACAAACACGACACATTATTACTTGGAAACCCGTAAGTACACTTTGGAGCTCATACGTTGTGCTACTTACTGATATGCTTACAAAGTGATGAGAAATAACTTTACGTCTACACACCTGCTTATGACAAGTGTCTTACTACAAGAGTTGAGAGAATTTTTAATGACTTATGAAATGCCATATGACTGGTGAATGATGTTTTTATGCCTTTCTTTGCACACATTTGCTTATTTTATTTGATATGTAGTTTCTAGCTCTGCTGCAGTATTGGTTTTGTAAACTAGAATTTAATACATATGCTAATGTAAACACTTTCTGTCTACAGATCCATTATATAGTAATTGTGTGATCCTCATTCCTAAGTAAAGGACAGCACTTGGAAAGAAAAAAATAATAATACGGAGAAGTGAGTAGTAACTGGAACTGCATACATAATTTTCTTTTCAAGGACTTGGTAATTTTTTGGTAGAATAAGTTGTTGTGGTGCACCACTCTAGTGTTAAGACTAGACATAGACATTAAGATGTGAATAGACATTTCTGCATTGCTATCTTTACTGTAATATATTTTCTGCTTGTGCTTTGTCATATTTAGGTAAAAGTTATTGCATTTGCTGCTGCTATTTCTCAGGCATTGTCCTACTGAATTTTACTTTGTATTACTATGCTAAGACAGTTCTACCAATGACTTATTTTTCTTGTTGCTACATATTGCCCTATATTAGTTTTAATGTTGCATTTTCTTTGCTAATTTAGATATACTGCTGCTTGCTTTGCCAATTTGCATTTTGTTTGCCGTTCTTGTTTGTGTTAATGTTTCTACTGTTGCATTGCCTCATCCTCTGGTTTATATATCTGAGCTCAGTAGATTTAAGTTACTTTAAGAGGGGGTATACTATACAAGAAAATGAGTTGTGAGGAGTTAGGAAGAAATGCATTGAGAAGCTATAAGGAAAAGGTTTGGCCAAAGAGTATTGTATAAAGAGGAATAATTATTTTGAAAGAGGAAATGAACAGATGTTAGTAGGGAATAATGACAACATTTTTAGCTAGGATTTTCTTGGAAACAAATGATGAGGTACGAAATACACGAAAGTATAAATACAGATAGATAGAACTTTTTTTGGGAACAATGTTAAACTAAGGGAGATCTCCAAGAATAAAATGAAAATTTCGTTGGAAATGAACTACCACAAATACTGCAGTACCAAATGTTACACTGGAAAGAGGACATGTCCTTTCCTTTTGTGTTATTCCGCTATGTGTGTACCCTTGTGTGACTGTGTTCTTCCTGTCTCTGTGTGTTTACCTGATAAGATAAATTTGGTAGAATTTTTCTTCTTCTAATACTAAGCTGCATTCACTATGGTGACGAATACTGTTATCCTCAAATCTAAAATGGTTTTGTAACATATTCTTTACTCTGTGAAGATGTTTGGACATTATTTATTCTGTTATGTTTTCTTTAATGCTCATGTTTCAAAGGATATTTTCAATTCTCATTTATTTACTTATGTCATAATTCCTGTCATTGATATATTATCACCATGAATTTCAGTTCCAGCGTTGAACATTTCATTTATTTCCATTTTGATTCTTAGATGTATAGATTGAACAGTAGGAGCGAAAGGTTACACTATTTTCAATCCAAATACTTCGTTCCTGGACTTCCAAAATTATTAGTCCCTCTTGGCTCTAGTACCTGTTGTATATTATCCACCTCTTCCTATAGCATACCTCTACTTTCCTCAGAATTCCGAACATTTTGCGCCATTGACATTATCGAACTCTTTTTCGGGATTGACAAATCCTCTGAACCTGTCTTGATCTTTCTTTAGTCTTGGTTCCATTATCAGCCACAATTTCAGAACTGCCTCTCTAGTGTCTTTACCTTTCCTAAAGCCACACTGACCGTCATCAAAAACATCCTCAATTCTCTTGTCCAATGTTTTGTATTATTCTCGTTAGCAACTTATACGCATGAGCTGTTAAGCTGATTGCAAGATCGTTCTCGCACGTGTCAGCTCTTGTCTTGCACTACTCGGAATTGTGTAGATGATTCTCTTCCGAAAGGCAGATGGTGCATCGCCAGACTCGTACATTCTACGCAGAAACATGAGTAGTCATTTTGTTGCCACTCCCCTCTTTATTTTAGAAATTCTGATAGAATGTTATCTATCCCTTTTGCCTTACATGATCTTAAGTCTTCGAAAGGTCCTTTAAATTCTGATTCTAATACTGGACCCCTATTCCTTCCCTGTTAACTCTTGTTTCTTCTTATATCACAGCAGACAAGTCTCCTCCACAACAGAGGCCTTCAGTGTACTCATTCCACCTATCCACTCTCTCTTTTGCATTTAACAGTGAAATTCCCATTGCACAGTTGATTTCTTTCTTCTTTTTACCGAAGGTTGTTTTGCTTTTCTGTATACTGATTCAGCCCCTCCGACTATGATTTCTTTTTCGATTTCTGCACATTTTTCACGCTGCCTTTACGCCTTAGCTGCCCTGCACTTCCTATTTATTTGATTCCTAAGCGAACTGTATTCCTGTATTCCTGAATTTCTTGAACTTTCTTCTACTTCCTCCTTCAATCGATTAACTGAAGTATTTCCTCTGTTACCCATGGTTTCTTTGCAGTTACCTTCTTTGTATCTATGTTTTTCTACCCCAACTTCCGTGATTGCCTTTCTTAGAGATGTCCATTCCTCTTCAACTGAACTGCCTTTGAACTATTCCCCTTCGCAATATGTATAGCCTTAAAGCATTTCAAACATATCCCTTCAGTCCTTAGTATTTCCGTACCCTACTTGTTTGCGTATTGATTCTTCCTGACTAGTCTCTTAAACTTCAGCCTACTTTTCATCACCACTAAATTGTGATCTAAGTCTTCCGGCTCCTTAGCTGGGTGCTAACGGGCTTGCCTCCCATGCAAGTGGACCCGCTTTCGATTCCCTGTCGGGTTGGAGATTTTTTTTCCCCTCGTGAACTGGGTGTTGTTGCCTTCCTGATCATTTCTTCCTTATCACCGGCGCATGCAAGTCGCCTAATGTGGCGCCGACTCGGCGACCGAGCTTTCCCACATGGGACCTTCCGGCCAACAATGCCATACGCTCATTTCATTTCCATTTGTGATCTAAGTCAACATGTGCTGCTGGGAATGCCATACAATCTGGTATCTGATTTCTTAATGTCTGCCTGACATAGCTGAATGACTGTCATGGTATTAGAGGGAGCTGCAGAGGTTAAAGACTACAGAGGAACACAGATGTACCTGAAATCTTCCTGTATACGTGGACATAAACGAGAGGTCAGCTCGTGCTTAAAATCCTGCACCGGCAACAGTTTCGCAATTATGGACGGCTACAGAGGTAGCGTGGCCTTGCAGTGGACTTCCAGCGACTTGTTGAGTCCAAGCAAAGTCGAATTGTTGCACTGTACCAGGGAAAAGGATGTCCAACACGATATTAGGAGGCAGCCCATGAATTTTGTTCTCAGTGTAATCTGTGAACATGCAACCAGCACACCAAGTAATATAGTGTAACATGAAGGCGAAGAAGTGTTAAAATCGTGATCGCAAAGTGTTTTTAGATACGTATCAGATAAATAAAAATAGAGTGACGAGAGGAAAACAAAAAAATTCCCAACTTTTAGTTTCTTTAAATTTGGTTCAGAACAAATACTGCAGAGGTGACTCAAAACACTTTTATCATTTGCTGGCGAAACTGAGCTACAGAGAACGAAACGAGATGATAGCTCCTCTGTTTCTGAGAGCATTACATTGCCGTGAGCCGGTTACTGAGTTCATTGTGACCAAGGTGCTCGGTGGACCTCCAGGAAACATTGATGTGTGGAGCCCCGTAAGGCGACCCAGGAAATTTAAGATGGATTCAGTCTGAATGAATCACTACCTGCAGAACTCTCAAAAATATTGTCACAGCTCGCTTTATATGAAACATTCTATTGAGTTTTTAACCGTATCTGTTTGCACGTCATGTTAGCTCTTAACCACTATCGACTATGCGTCCAAGGTCTTCACTACTGGTGCATAATTATTCTTTTATGTCAACGTTAAAATTAGATAAAATTCAAAAATGGCTGTACCATAACAAATGAGAGACACTTGGCACAGACTTTTTTATTGATCCATGTAAGACGATGTTATGCTTCTTATACAACAAAAACATGTTATTCACAGCGTTGGTTCTCATGATTGTGTCTATAACATAATATTTACAGCCAACAAACCCAAAAGGCTTGCCACCGCACTTGTAAAAAAACCACAGAGACGACTGCAAGACGATAATGTGCGCCTGGCCGTATTAGCAAATCGAAAGCAGTCTCCGGGGGTTATTAGATGACTTATTATCCCTCATATCATACAGATATTACACACTAAAGTGTACACCTGCAATAGTCTCTGATGGAACTGATTTGAAATCGGAGTTCCTTTTGAAACACCTGGAATCGACGAACTACTCCTATGCTGTGCTACAGTCACAGAGAAAAATGTTACCTTTGTGCAATTAATTTCTATGTGGAGATTTGTCAAATCACACCTTTATCAGAGTCACAACATAATTTCAGTCGTTGCGTTGACGCAACATATTACACGAATGAAAACTCACAGGTTGGCATGTAATCTCTATTGTCACTTACAGTGATGTTCGTTTCTTTCACGTCAATGGTCCTTCATACTTGACAGCCATTTGTTGCCATGTTTGCTGCTGACAGCTGCATTCTGGATACATGTTACACGTGTAGTGTCCTGACAGATACGATAACTTTGAGCTGAATTGTGAGCCCTCGATAGCAGCATTTACTGTCTGACAGCTCTACTCATTAGCTTTTCGTTTTATATTGTAATTAATTATACGCATTCTTTCTCTGTGATTTTAAGCTAACGAGCAGGTAGCCAGAGGTCTGTTTGTCGTCGTTAGCACCCATTTAAGTTTTATTTATTTCCTTAAGTTGTGATTTGACCGTTTGGTTGATGAGAAAACCTAGGAATGATGCCAAGCATAAAAAAAAAGACACAAATTATGAATTTACGTCTCTGGAGGCTTTTGGCTATAAGAGGATATTACTCACGCCCTGATCAAGTGCAGGAATACTGATGCACATTTTGATATTTTTTTTCTGCATAGGCTGAACGCAGCATGTGCTTGCGTCCGGCGGTAAGGACCAGCGGTTCTCAAACCTTTTTTGCCTAAATATTATGCAGAGCCCGAAAATAAGAAAAACTTGGTCTTATGTATATTCGTAGTTATAATCAGTTAACGAAAATCATACAGAATGTGTGCCTTATACACTACTAACTTCTCAAACAGTACACAAAATAACAATAATACAATGCACGAAATAATACAGTGCAAATTCCATTATTAATTGATAAAATATTGTCCAATTAGTGGAAGGTATGAACTTTTTTTTAAATTTTTGACCAATTCTTTAATGACAGGCTCTATAGCTTGTAGCTACATGTTCAGAGAACACGGTTCCACACAGGTACGTTGTTGGGAACAGGAGAAGATCAGTCAGAGCTGATGTGGTAAGGTATGGATGTTCATCACAGTCCCCACACCAGAAAACTTCAAGTGACATTGTTTTAAACAGTGATTCCATGCTTGAATCTCATATTGTTTCTAAAACTTATTCATAAGTTTCGTTCGACATACACTATGTGATCGAAAGCATCCGGACACAACCAAACACATACGTTTTTCATATTGGGTGCATTTTGCTGCCACCTTCTGCCAGGTACTCCATATCAGCGACCTCAGTAGTCATTAGACATCGCGAGAGAGCAGAATGGGGGGGCTGCGAGGAACTCACGGACTTCGAGCATGGTCAGGTGTTTGGGTGTCACTAGTGTCATGCGTCTGTACGCGAGATTTTAACACTCCTAAATTGCCCTAGGTCCACTGGTTCTGATATGATAGTGAAGTGGAAACGTGAAGGGAAACGTACAGCACAAAACCGTACAGGCCAATCTCGTCTGTTGACTGACAGCGACCGCCGACAGTTGCACAGGGTCGTAATGTGTAATAGGCAGACAGCTATCCGGACCATCACACAGGAATTCCAAACTGCAGCAGGATTCACTGCAAGTACTATGACATTAGGCGGGATTTCATGGTTGAGCGGCTGCTTATATGCTACACATCAAGTCGGTAAATTCCAAACGTCGCCTCGCTTGGTGTACGGAGCGTAAACATTGAACGATTGAACAGTGGAAAAACGTTGTGCAGATTGACGAATCACGGTACACAATGTGGCGATCCGACGGCAGGGTGTGGGTATGGCGAATGCCCGGTGAACGTCATCTGCCAACTTGTGTAGTGCCAACAGTAAAATTCGAAGGTGGTTGTGTTATGGCTCAAATGGTTCAAATGGCTCTGAGCACTATGGGACTTAACATCTATGGTCATCAGTCCCCTAGAACTTAGAACTACTTAAACCTAACTAACCTAAGGACATCACACAACACCCAGTCATCGCGAGGCAGAGAAAATCCCTGACCACGCCGGGAATCGAACCCGGGAACCGGGGCGCGTGAAGCGAGAACGCTACCGCACGACCACGAGCTGCGGACGCGGTGGTGTTCTGGTGTGCTCATCTTTTTCATGGAGCGGGCTTGCACCCCTTGTTGTTATGCGTGGCACTATCACAGCACAGGTCTACACTGATGTTTTAAGCACCTTCTTGCTTCCCACTGTTGAAGAGCAATTCGGGGACTGCGATTGCATCTTTCAACACGATCGAGTACCTGATCATAACGCACGTCTTGTGGCGGAGTGGTTACATGACAATAACATCCATGTAATGGACTGGCCTGCACACAGTCCTGACCTGACTCCTATAGAACACTTCTGGGATGTCTTGGAATGCTGGCTTTTCGCCAGGCCTCACCGACCGACATCGATACCTGGCCGCAGTGCAGCACTCCGCCAAAAATGGGCGTCCATTCCCCAAGAAACCTTCCAACACTTGATTGAACGTATGCCTGCGAGGTTGGATGTTGTAATCAAGGCTAAGGGTGGACCAACACCATATTGAATTCCAGCATTACCGATGGAGGCCGCCACGAACTTGTAAGTCATTTTTAGCCAAATAATTTTTCCAAATATATTTGCCAAGAGAGCTATTCTGAACAGCGAAGTCACATCGCTCAAACAGTCTTTTAATTTAAAAGAAATGTCTGTCATAAAATTTTTAATTCAACTCTTAGTTCAAACAGTCTTGCCCGAGATAACCGTTTAACTTTGGCGTATTTTATTTTTGCTTGCACAGTGTTCTCATAGTTTTGCAAAAGACTGGCGCTAAAGAGATCTTGATTTAATGCAACAGTTTATTTTTACTGATTCGTCAAGTACCAACTTGAAATTTGACAGTATTTTCGCTATCGCGAGTGCCTGTCAGGGCAGGATACAAAGGCTGGAAATGTATTTCGACACTTTAATTTTTAGTAGTAATACCGCTCGCTCTGTTTTACCACTCATTGCCTTGGCCCCATCTGTACAAATATTTGAATAGTCGTTCCACTGCAGATGGTTTACTTACAAACATAGTCCATCATGTTAAAAATTTCATTTCCGATAGCGTTAGTTGGTAGCGATGCACACATAAGCATGTCTTCTACTAGTAAATATTTGTATGGATATTGTACAATTATCGGCATTGAACGTATACCCGCGAAAGTGGAAGCTGTCATCAAGACTAAGGGTGGGCCAACACGATACTGCATACCAGCATTACGGATGGAGGGCGCCACTAACTTGTAAGTTATTTTCAGCCAGCTCTAAACACGTTGGGAATAAGGGCATGCTATGCTTGCATTGTGTGGACGATTCCACTTGGCGCGCATAACGCAGTCGCGCGGGGTAGCCTCGCGGTCCGTGCGGCTTCCCCCGGCGGAGGTTCGAGCCCTCCCTCGGGCATGGGTGTCTGTGTTGTCCATAGCGAGTTTGACAGAGCACTCAAAGACCTGAGTCGAAACAAGGCCCCCGGAGTAGACAACATTCCACTAGAACTACTGACAACCTTGGGAGAGCCAGTCCTGACAAAACTCTACCGTCTGGTGAGCAAGATGTATGAGACAGGCGAAATACCCTCAGACTTCAAGAAGAATATAATAATCCCAATCCCAAAGAAAGCAGATGTTCACAGATGTGAAAATTACCGAACTATCAGTTTAATAAGTCACGGCTGCAAAATACTAACGCGAATTCTTTACAGACGAATGGGAAAATTGATAGAAGCCGACCTCGGGGAAGATCAGTTTGGATTCCGTAGAAATGTTGGAACACGTGAGGCAATACTGACCCTACGACTTATCTTAGAAGAAAGATTAAGAAAGGCAAACCTACGTTTCTAGCATTTGTAGACTTAGAGAAAGCTTTTGACAATGTTGATTGGAATACTCTCTTTCAAATTCTGAAGGTGGCAGGGGTAAAATACAGAGAGCGAAAGGCTATTTACAATTTGTACAGAAAGCAGATGGCAGTTATAAGAGTCGAGGGGTATGAAAGGGAAGCAGTGGTTGGGAAGGGTGTAGACAGAGTTGTAGCCTATCCCCGATGTTATTCAATCTGTATATTGAGCAAGCAATAAAGGAAACAAAAGAGAAGTTCGGAGTAGGTATTAAAATCCACGGAGAAGAAATAAAAACTTTGAGGTTCGCCGATGACATTGTAACTCTGTCAGAGACAGCAAAGGACTTGGAAGAGCAGTTGAGCGGAATGTACAGTGTCCTGAAAGGAGGATATAAGATGAACATCAACAAAAGCAAAACGAGGATAATGGAATGTATTCGAATTAAGTCGGGTGATGCTGAAGGAATTAGATTAGAAAATGACACACTTAAAGTAGTAAAGGAGTTTTGCTATTTGGGGAGCAAAATAACTGATGATGATCGAAGTAGAGAGGATATAAAATGTAGACTGGCAATGGCAAGGAAAGCGTTTCTGAAGAAGAGAAATTTGTTAACATCGAGTATTGATTTAAGTGTCAGGAAGTCGTTTCTGAAAGTATTTGTATGGAGTGTAGCCATGTATGGAAGTGAAACGTGGACGATAAATAGCATAGACAAGAAGATAATAGAAGCTTACGAAATGTGGTGCTTCAGAAGAATGCAGAAGATTAGATGCGTAGATCACATAAATAATGAGGAGATATTGAACAGAATTGGGGAGGAGTTTGTGGCACAGCTTGACAAGAAGAAGGGATCGGTTGGTAGGACATGTTCTGAGACATCGAGGGATCACCAATTTAGTATTGGAGGGCAGCGTGGAGGGTAAAAATCGTAGAGGGAGACCAAGAGATGAATACACTATGCAGGTTCAGAAGGATGTAGGCTGCAGTAGGTACTGGGAGATGAAGAAGCTTGCACAGGATAGAGTAGCATGGAGAGCTGCATCAAATCAGCCTCAGGACTGAAGACCACAACAACAACAACAAGTAGTGTGTAGGCTTAGAGACCGATGACCTCTTCAGTTTGGTCCCATAAGACGTTATCACAAATTTCCAAACCTTTTGCATAACGCATTTTGAACCTGACCTGTAAGGAAACGTGCTAGTACTCACTAAGGGTTTAGGCTTCAGAAGAATTGCTGCCATAAATATTCCAAAATTATTCCATTGAGGTAGGAAGGGGACCTCTATCTTAGAGTAGACAACTATTCGCCGTAATTGTGTTTATTGGAATCACCTTTGCACATGCTGGATCATTACAATGCACAAGAACAATCTCAGGTATTTCCTATTCAATGAAGTGTATCCTGGTATTAAATTTCTTAGAAACATAAAATATGAAAAATCAACAATTTCACAGAATTCAGGATAGTTAATTATTTTAACTGAGTGAAAGACTATCTGGTGGGAGACTATCCTAATGTCGAGCTGAACAATGTTACCTGCTCTAACAAATTTTATTCTTTCTCCACCTATGTTAACCAAACGTAGCCATCGAGCGCATGAAGGAAAAATTTATTTTTTTATTTGTTTATGCATTTATTTTACCTGGCAAGATTAGGGCCTTCAGGCCCTCTCTTAAACCTAACCAGGTATACTCAGATTGAACGTATTTTAGTTTGTACAGATCATTATGGACATACCACGTGTTATACAGTATTAATGTTAAATAAAAAAATAGAGATTATAACAGTAGTACAAGGATAATTATAACAATCAAAAAATAATTATAACAATCAATAATAATAATTATTATAATAGTAATGACTATGTATATGAAAGTAAACATATTTTTCTTTTATGAATCTCAGTCCTATTGCTAGTTGGGAATTTTCTCGTTATGTTCTTCCTGCTTGTGAGTTATTCACATCATGCTGAGACATAAGACAATAGAATGGGGTGAAAGAGATATAGTAGAGGTAGCTAGGTTAGAGGAAGAGAAATAGAATGGTAAAATTCGAAGCTATGATGGAGAGGAGAAAGAAAGAGATGAGAGGGGCACAACAATGGTGTCTATACCGTCCCTAATACGTAAGTTTTGAGTTCCCTCTTGAATGTTGAGTGGTTCTGGATAAGACGCAGATCACAGGGGAGCGCGTTCCGTAGTCGTATGGCTGAGATGGAGAATGACACGAAGAAAGATATTGTGTTATGTAAAGGTACAGCGAAGATGCTATATGTATCTGATCTGGTATTGCGGTTGTGGAATGATGATAGGTGTTTAATGTGAGAAGATAAGTATTAGGGCCACCAGTGAATAAGAAATCGATGAAGTAAGCACATCGTGTGGAGATCGCGTACCTTATGTGGGCGTTTCCAACCTAACTAGGAGTATGAAGGACTGATATGATCATACAACCGTATATTGCACACGTATCTAACGCAAGCATTCATCACTAGCTCGAGGCATCTCGAATTTTCACTATTTGTGCCGTGTTGAACTACATCACAGTAGTAAAGATTAGGCAAGACTAGTATTTGGACTAATTTTTGTTTAACATGGGTTGGAAATATTTTTCTAAATTTTTGGATTGCTGTGACTGTTTGTTCTTCCCTGTTTAGGTATTCATCCAAGATTATTCCAAGGTCTTTTACGGTTTTTTGTTATGGTAGTTGGGTACGCCAATTTCAGGAAATACTACAAGGAGGACAGGCCTTCCTGCTTTGAGCTTCATATCACTGGATTAAAAACTGGCTTGTGACACGACATTTACATTTAACGGCATGCTGCGTTCTTTACCTTGTGTTGCACAGAGTCGTCACCTTGGCTGCTGCCATGTTACGTCGGATCTGCAAGTCTGTCAAAATTCTATAATGCGCGTGGCCGTTTCTATATCAGCACACTTGTTCTCCGTTGTCCTGAAGCGAAAACGTTAACTTCACCCGAGTCTGCTTTTGATGGCTGAGCACACGCGCAAGGCTGGCGCGCCCTGTGTTACCCTGCCCTCGCTGTTTTTGCATTTTGGAGCCGGGCGAACGAAGTGTTCACACCAATATATCTCCTTTCACTCTCGTCACGTCAGAGAGGGATGTCCTCCGAGCACACTCAGTGACGTCTCAAGGGAAAGTGCGTCACGTTGGGCGGTTTCGCGTCTCCACAACCTACCTTCCCTCTGCAGTGGGGTTGGACACTGGGTGGGACAGCCAATTGCAGTCGCTCCTTCATTTCTAGCAGCCGTGGCTACTCAATCAGCAAATGGCTTAATAAGTACAGTGCCGTATAACTGGCTGGCTTTCAAGTGAACAGCCGTCTTATTAACACTCCATCATCCGCAAGAGTGGTAAGTTACTTCCGCACGCGCATCTCGCCTAATATACTGTTCTTCCCCCAGTTCTCTGCCGTGCCCGTCGCCTGCACTTCACCCTGACTAGGATGCAGCTCTGCAGGCCATTGTGTCACAGCGAGGCTAACTAATACTGGCATCCCTTCCACTGACGCTTCCACCCTGTTCCTACCTAACTTAAACATGCAAATTTACGTAAAGGAGTTATTCCTGCCACTCTCGATGCTACGTCGTGTATTAAATCTCAAACAAGTGAAATATACACACAGAAACTCACCCCATGTTGCAAAAGCAATGTCTTGCAAACACTATAAACGACACGCAAAACTGAGGCACCTCATATGTAAGGTGTCCAAATTCCCGACGCCTTGTACAACACCAGTCGCTTTATTAATTTGCTAAACGAATTTGTTGTGTTGAAAGCGACCAACTGGTTCTTGTTTGATATAATCTGTGAGATTGTTAATTCGATTCGAAATAGTGTTTTTCGATAGTGGCACTGCAGAAAGGTATATTGCAGATTTTCCTTCCAGCATACATTGTGTTACGTTTGCCACACACGGTTTTACTAAATTCTCAATGATACTGCGCGCTTCGACCGTTTGTGCAGTCTGATAGTTCGCCAATGTCTTCTTTGTTCACAGTTTGGTTCACATATTTCATAGTTTCTTGGCTTCTTATTAACTGTTATTTCTTACGTATAAAAATTCTTCATTCTTGTCTTCTCAGTCGAAGTTTACACTTTCTGAGTGTTGACGCATCTTATCAGTTACCATGGAACCATTCGGAAGTAGCTTGCTGCTTAACATACTGGGAGATGAGCCATTAGCATTAACAAATCTGAGACTGATACCAGATTCGTCATACTTTCTTTTCTTACAGTTTTATTGAGTCTTTAGATACGTTGCTCCATGAAACTATGGAGCTTGAAGTCGTTACGTCGCCATCTTGAATCTCATTGTCTTGAACGGAATTATTTGAGTTTGATGCCACATCTTCTGGCCAAATCCCATTTGAACGTTCGATGCAAGGTTTTGTTGCAATATTTTTAAACCAACGCTCCATTCTGTCTTTTATCAGTTTAATTTTGCAATATGACAAACATTGAATAATATCGTCACAAGATACTGAATTTTGCAACTGTACACGTAGTTAATAACAAGCACGTCATGGACCAGTGCGCGGATTCTCTGTGGCGAACCGGACTGCGTGTTGCAATTGGAAACTTGAATGGGAACTGTACTCTGTGATGGCTGGTACAGGTTTATACAGCCCCCCGGCGATGAAGCACAGGTAGCGAAGCGACGAAATCCATCGAGGCTGTCCGAGATGTTTGTGGATGAGAGAGAGATGGAGAAAGCGTAATGGAATGTTAGAGAAGTGTGCAGAATAGACAGTGCGCAACAAGAGAGAGAGAGAGGGAGAGAGAGAGAGAGAGAGAGAGAGAGAGAGAGAGAGAGAGAGGGAGAGAGACGTCAGCACGGCAGCTGTGGGCTTATGTAGTGACGAATACTGAGACGTCACATACTTACTCATACAACATTGTAGTTTATGACTGTAGTATTAGTGTAGATTTAGTATCCTGCCTGTCGCCTCACTTTCCACTATTACTGACTGAGAGAACTTTTATGAAACCAACATTGATATGATACCTATAACATCTACATCACTCCGCAATCCACCATACGGCGCGTGGCGGAGGGTACCTCGTACCACAACTAGCAACTTCTCTCCCTGTTCCAGTCCCAAACAGAATGACTGCCTATATGCCTCTATACGAGCCCTAATCTCTCTTATCTTATCTTTGTGGTCTTTACGCGAAATATAGGTTGGCGGCAGTAAAACTGTACTGCAGTCAGCCTCAAATGCTGGTTCTCTAAATTTTCTCAGAAGCGATTCACGAAAAGAACGCCTACTTTCCTCCAGAGACTCCCACCCGAGTTCCTGAAGCATTTCCATAACACTCGCGTGATGATCAAACCTACCAGTAACAAATCTAGCAGCCCGCCCCTGAACTGCTTCTATGTTCTCCCTCAATCCCACCTGATAGGGATCCCAAGCGCTCGAGCAGTACTCAAGAACAGGTCGTATTAGTGTTTTATAAGCGGTCTCCTTTACATAGGAACCATATCTTCCCAAAATTCTACCACTGAACCGAAGACGACTATCCACCTTCCCCACAACTGCCATTACATTCTTTTTCTCTGCTGATACAGGAATGAGTTTATTTGTATTGAAGGGCATCCACTGCCAAACTTTTTCATGTTGAATAAGAACCGCTACAACTGTTGTAAATCCTTTATTAGAGGCACAACCGGATTCGTGATTTAAATTACATCACCAGTTGCAAATATCGAAGCGGTCGAGCCACTTTTAGAGTCTGTTCCAACTCTTTCTTTATAATTTGGTAAATTATGCAAGAAGTGATAGTCATGGATTAAGACACGGCAATGAAACTGCAGCCTCACCTGAAACCGCGCCGGGACAGAACACCGCCACTGCCATAAAAAAGCATTGCTTACTCCACCATCGCTTACTCAAGGAAGAAGACCTCCTAATTCGATTACGATTGCATACCAAAGACGATGAACTTGCTGGTATCATAAAGACAGACTTTCATTGAGTTGCAAAAGATGATATTAAACCTGTACAACTCGTAAGTGAACATAATTTATTGATTGGCGACTCCATAGTGTCCTGTGCACTACGACCAGATAATGGGTATACTTGAAAGGAGATACAGCATTGGTCGTATATTTTTGTTTATTATCGCAAAATCGATTTTCGGTCACTTAGTGACCATCTTCAGTGCTGTAATATATAACTTAAATTAGTAAGCGCTGGTGTCAATAAGCTTACGGCGATCACATAGACTCAATTTGAACATAATTTGTCACACTACTGTTTTTCTATTTGTGACAGACCTGAAGAAGGCAGTGGCCGAAACCTATACAACTTTTATACACCGAGTTCCAAAAATCATCAAATACCTCATAATAGGGTGTCGGCCTCCTTTTGCCCTGCGTAGTGCAGTAACTCGATGTGACATGGATTCAGAGAGTCCCTGGAAGTCCCCTGCGAAGCCATGCTGCCTCTAAAGCCATCCACAGTTGCGAAAGTGTTGACTGTGCAGGGTTTTGTTCAAGAATTGCTCTCTCGCTCATGTCCTATAAATGTTCGATTGGATTCATGTCGGGCACTCCAACAGTCCAGAATGTTCTTCAAACCAATTGCGAACAGTTTTACCCCGATGACATGGAACATTGTCATCCTTAAAAAATTTGTCTTGTTTGGGAACTTGAAGTCCATGAATGGCTCCACGTGGTCTCCAAGTACTCAAACATAACCATTTCCTGTTAACGATCGGTGTAGTTGGATCAGAGCACTCAGTCCATTGCATGTAAACACAGCCCTCAGCGTTATGGAACCACCACCAGCTGTGTGGGACTTAACTTCTGAGGTCATCGATCCCCTAGAGCTTAGCACTACTTAAATCTAACTTACCTAAGGACACCACACAAATCCATGCCTGAGGCAGGATTCGAAACTACGACCGCAGCGGTCGCACGGTTCCAGACTGTAGCGCCTAGAACCGCTCGTCCACTCCGGCCGGCGGTACATCTGTCTTCCTTTGTAGTTTTTAACCTCTGCAGCTCCCTCTAATACCATGGCAGTCAATCAGTGATGTCAGGTAGATATTACGAAATCAGATACCAGATTGTAAGGCTTACCCAGCAGCACATGTTGACTTAGATCTTAAATGGACATGAAATGAGCGTATGTCATTGTTAGCCTGAAGGCCCCATGTAGGAAAGCTCGGCCGCAGAGTCGACGCCACATTGGGCGACTTGTGTGCCGGTGATAAGGATGAAACGATGAGGAGCACAACACAACACCCAGGATAGAAAATCTCCAACCAGACCGGGAATCGAACGCGGCTCCGCTTGCATCGGAGGCAAGCCCGTTACCACCCAGCTAAGGAAGCGGACGACTTAGGTCACAGTTTAGTAGTGATGAAAAGTAGGCTGAAGTTTAAGAGACTAGTGAGGAAGAATCAATACGCAAACAAGTGGGATACGGAAGTACTAAGGACTGAAGCCATTCGCTTGAAGTGCTTTAAGGCTATATATATTGCGAAAGGGAATAGTTCAGAGGCAGTTCCGTTGAAGAGGAATGGACATCACTCAGAACGGGAATCACAGAAGTTGGGAAGGAAAACTTAGATACAAAGAAGGTAACTGCAAAGAAACCATGGGTAACAGAAGAAATACTTCAGTTAATCGATGAAAGGAGGAAGAAGAAGAATGTTCAAGAAATTCAGGAATACAGGAGTACAGTTGGCTCCAGAGTGTAGCGCCTACAACCGCTCGGCCACTCCGGCCGGCAGTTCTTGATAATCTTGGTCCATGACATCGCGGGACGGGCTCTGTGTCACACTTGAACCCTACCAGCAGCACTTACCAAATAAAATCGTGAGTCATTGGAGCGGCCATGATTTTCAGTCATCTAGGATCCAGCAGACATAGTGACAAGTCCAGGAAAGGCGCTGCAGACGATGCGGTGCTGTTAGCAGGGGCTCTCGCGTCAGTCGTCTGCCGTCATAGTCCATTGACACCAGGTTTCACTGCTTTGTCCTAACGTATACATCTGTCGGGCAACCCAAATTCATTTCAGCGGTTATAGTACGAATATTGCTTGTATGTTACGATGCGATGTCCGTGGTGAGAAATAATGCCTGAAATTTGATATTCTCGGAAATCGGATGCGTCTAGCTATAACTACCAATCCGCGTAAAAGTTGGAAATTTGCGGTAAGTTCTTATGGGACCAAACTGCTAAGGTCATCGGTCCCTAGGCTTACACTCTTGTAAGTAGGCTGTTTAGAGTTTTATGTTGGTAACGCCACGTAGTGCTCTGTACGAAAATCGCTGACTGCGCTGTGTAAAGTCTGTGGCTGGTTGGACTCATTGTTGGAATATTCGCTTGTGTAGTGTTGGGCAGTTGGATGTGAACAGCGCATATCGTTGGGCAGTTGGAGGTGAGCTGCCAGCAGTGGTGGATGTGGGGAGAGAGATGGCAGAGTTTTGAGCGGACGATCTGGACGTGTGTCCGTCATAAAAAGGGAATCTGTTTAATTGAATGTCACAGAATTATATATATATATATATATATATATATATATATATATATATATATATTATGACTACACACTACTGAAACTGAAAACACACACACTCATGCCCGAGGGAGGACTCGAACCTCTGGCGGGAGGGGACGCGCAATCCGTGACATGGCGCCTCAAACCGCGCAGCGAAGTATCGGTACATTCTATTTCTCTCCCTATTCCTCATGCCTACGTATTTACAACCCTTTTTCATTTGAGGGCTCCGAATTATAGCTTGTAACACGGTGGTGTATAATGTCGCAAAGAGGTCAGATCCAGCCCACTTCCAGGAAGTTCCTATCGGAGTAACGCCGTTATGCTGCCTACTGGACTTGACACAACACTTGTTAACCGTAGAGCGGTGAAGAGACTTCCTTCTCCTGTGAATTGTGCACACAGATCTACGCTATCAGAACTATGTCAGCAAGTGCCTGCGAACTTGTGTTTTCTAGCGACTGTAGTGAAGCCACAGTACGGCCGTACTGACCATGTATCAATTTGCCATTCAGTAATCGTGGCTCATTTAGTGCTTTCTGAACTCCAAGTCCACGTGTACAGATTCATAGCTACAGTCGTGCCTGTTTTGCAATGAATAAAGTAATACTTCTTCAGAGCGTTCTAATTAACTGTTTTATTCCCTCAGTGTCGAAAAAGTCAGTCACGACACACAATCCACAATTTATGCCTAGGAAACAATGCTTTTTAAGAGCAATAATAGTTTCAAGAACAGAAATGTTGGAACTAGGTAAATCACTCAGAGTATGCACTATATTTCTTACATCACCGAGCTTTCAATGGCTCTTATGTTGGTGGTGGTTAGTGTTTAACGTCCCGTCGACAACGAGGTCATTAGAGACGGAGCGCAAGCTCGGGTTAGGGAAGGATTGGGAAGGAAATCGGTCGTGCCCTTTCAAAGGAACCATCCCGGAATTTGCCTGAAACGATTTAGGGAAATCACGGAAAACCTAAATCAGGATGGCCGGAGACGAGATTGAACCGTCGTCCTCCCGAATGCGAGTCCAGTGTGCTAACCACTGCGCCACCTCGCTCGGTAAATGGCTCTTATGATCACCATTAACACTATGGTGGTATACTGTGCTCACTAAATTAAATTTGACAGCAGACAGATGTGTACGTACACATAACATCGAACACTGCACCATACTAGCAAGATAAAGGTACCGACCCACATAATTTGGGAATCAACAGATACTTTTTAAACATTTGCGAATAATCGGTGAAATGGAGCACCTAAGCAGATCGAATAGTCAGTGAAAACAAACGGGGCGTTACGCTACGAAAGTACAAATCAGCCTCGATCTATGAACATTAGTCCACTCCACTTAACAACCGAACGTCAACTAAGAGCGCTTGCTCACAACTAAGAGCGCTTGCTCAGAAGAGTTAACAAAGTTAAAAGACAATTCTAAAGCAGTCGCTTTTAATCAGTAAAATCACGGAGCTAGTTCGCAGCAAGAAAGGAGATTTGGTGCTATTAAAAGAAAGTATCAGGCACTAGAGAAATATTTAAATAACTGCTCAAGCTAGGGGCTCTCACTTAGGTTAACAAAAGAAAATACCTCCGTTTTGAAAGAAACAGAATCTGAAGTCCGTAGGAAATAATCGACCGTTAGATAAACATTCTGTTGTCGCAGAACAATGAGCGACGTTAGCGCGTGTTTAGCAAGAATATGATACGCTAGCTAGTACGTCACCACATTCACGTCCAAAACTTATCATACATAGCATCGCGACCCACAGGTTTCTATGACAAGATTAGTTCACAGAAATAGAACAATGCCCCAACGCACCGAATAAAGTAGTTGACAGAAAACCAAATCAAATAACAAGCACCAGTTCGTGCACAAGGAAACTACATGGTATTACTCAAAGCTTGAAACGGTTACTAACAAGACAAAACTCTCCATCGCACCTCCCCCAGCAATTAGTCGTAAAAAGGCCCGTTGGACAGCCCACCAAAAACTGAACACGGATCAAGCATGAAAATAAAAAGAAGGTGTACTAAACTGTGAAAAAAGAAGCAAAATAGAAACAGTGAATGGTCCAAGCTGAAGATGTGTAACACTATAGAATGTGTCAGCATCTGCATCAGGTTGGACTGCGAGACCGAGGATCCGTGTTCAAATCTCCCTCCTCCTCTCCATGTTTTTTTTCTTTTCACAATTTCCGTCAGGTCATTCAATTGTGTGTTCTCCTTCCGTAGTTTTGTCAACTGCCAAACTATTCACTGGTTACATAAAATGAATCACGCGATAAGACAATACGCTGAAGCGCCAAACAAACTGGTAAAGGCATGCGTATTCAACTACAGATGGCCGGCCGCTGTGGCCGAACGGTAGTAGGCGCTTCAGTCTGGAAACATGCCACCGCTGCGGTCGCAGGTTCGAATCCTACCTCGGGCATGGATGTGTGTGGTGTCCTTAGGTAAGTTAGGTTTAAGTAGTTCTAAGTTCTAGGGGACTGATGACCTCAGATGTTAAGTACCATAGTGCTCAGAGCCATTTGAAGCAAGTATAGAGATACGTAAAGAGGCAGAATACGGCGCTGTGGTGGGCAACGCCTTTATAAGACCACAAGTGTCTGGCGCAGTTGTTAGAAAGGTTACTTCTGCTAGAATGGTAGATTTAAGTGAGTGTGACGTGTTGTTATAGTCGGTACATGAGCGATGCACACAGCATCTCTGAGGTAGCGATAAAGTGTTTTTTTTTCCGTACGACCATTTCACGCGTGTACCGTGAATATCAGGCATTCGGTAAAACATCAAATCTCCGACATCGTTGCGGGCGGAAAATATCCTGCAAGAACGGAAGCAACGATGACTGACAAGAATCGATAAATGTTACAGAAGTCTAACCCCTCCGCAAATTGATGCAGATTTCAGTGCTGGGCCATCAGAAAGTGTCAGCGTGCGAAACATCTACGAAACATCATCGATATGGGCTGTAGGAGCCGAAGGCTCTCTCCTATACCCTTGGTGACTGCACGACACAAGGCTTTACGCCTCGCATGCGCCAGTCAACACGACATTGCACTGTTTATGACTTACGCCATGTTGCTTGCTCGGACGAGTCTCGTTTCAAATTGTATCGAACGGATGGACGTGTTCGGATATGGAGACAATCTTATGTATACATGGACCCTGCATGTCAGCAGCGGACTTCTCGAGCTGCTGGAGACTCTGTAATGGTGTGGGGCGCGTGCAGTTGGGTTGATATTGGACGCCTGATACGTCTAGATACGACTCTGACAGGTGACATGTGCGTAAGAATGCTGTCTAATCACCTGCAACCAGTCATGTCCATTGTGCACGCCGACGGACTTGGGCATTTCCAGCGGGACAGTGCAGCACCCACACGTCCAGAATTGCTACAGAGTGACTCCAGGAACACTCTTCTGAATGTAAGCATTTCCGATCGCCGCCAGACTCCCTAGACATGAACATTACAGAGCATATCTTGGAATGCCTTGGAATGTACTGTTCAGAAGAGATCTCTACCCCGTTGTATTCCCACGGATTTATGCACATCCCTGTAAGATACATGGTGACAGTTCCCTCCAGCACTACATCATACATTAGTCGACTCGATGCCATGCCGTGCTGTGGCACCTCGTGGCCGTATAACCATGACGCCACGCCTATAAAAATATGATCGATGTTGCACACCTTGAGCTTGGATCGTTCACTGATCCTATTTTGCTTCCTTTTTTACAATTCAGTGCACCTTCCTGTTTCCATGTTTGACGTATTGAGGCGTCGCGCCTTATATCGCACCTGTCTAGAGAATGTGTATCCGGAGAATGACTCATGCGTGCACAGTGACAGATGGTCCGAAGCGGATGCAGTCCAGTACGTAAGTCTAATTTTGATCTGCTAGCGGACAGTAGCGAACAGGGCTAAACAGAAAGAGCTGTAATGTAGTTAAGAATTTTGACCTCCGGAGTCCAGTGGTGCACAGAGACATTTATGATACAGGTCAAGATAATGTTTTTGTGAATTGTTCTGTTTAGTTCTTGAAGTCTTTTTTTGTTTATTTATGTTTGTACAATTTTGTATATGCTTTTAGTAGTGTGAATGATGCGTGAATGTGGTCTAAAGTAAATATGTAGATCATTGTTCTATTGATGAACACGGTAAGAACTACTGTGAGAATGTTTTAAGAGAGTGTGAACGCAGACGGCAGGGAATTTTGCATCATAATATGATAAGTAACGAAAGCTAAATCGAGTGCAAATGAAAGTAATTAATAACGTAATGTATTAACAAACTATCGGAAAGTTAAATGTTTATTTTGGGAAAAAGCACAGGTCGAAAGTGTGTTATTCGTTGATTGGTTAGTCATGTAAAGTGCGGACTAACGCGGGAGAATAATGTTTTTCTATTGGCCTTAAAGAAAACTGACCAATCAGAACGGAGTGTTCTTCGCGGGTCTTTCCTCTTGGAGATATAGACTGCTTACAGCAGTCTAAGGAGTCGAAGCCCAGCCTTTCAATGGTACGGTCGTGTGTAGTATGAGCTCCAAAGAAAGTTATAGCTAGCCCGTTTTTAGCTGTGCTACATGTTTCAAAAGTGTTGTAAAGTGAAGGCATATTTATTCCGCTGTTTTTCTTTTTAGAAAGTACGGATTTTTAAAGTAATTTCTGTATGAGAAAAGACAGTAATTCCACGTGGCATATTGAGCAGATAGGTGACTAAAAAACTGAGTGCGTTAGGCACCTATAAATTTAATAGGATGGCCAGCATTTTCATTTAAGAACAATCCGTGCTTAGTAGCTGTTCAGATTTCGGGAAAAACGTTACCATAAACTTGCTAACGTGATTGAAAGGGTTTTTGCATGACTGTGTTAAGATTAATACGGGCTTGACAGCGAACGTGTACATCTCAAGTTTCAGAATATACCGAAGTTTTGCCATTATTTCCACCTTTCATTCAAAATTAAGACATTTTCCCGATTCTTCGAATAGTTACGTTGTATGTAGCCTGGTTCGAGTTGCAGTACGGTAGGTTTCTGCTCGGATTTCCTACTGGCGATCTGCTGCAAAGAGTTCACAGGTAGGTGCAGGTAATGGACGAACGAAACCGCGCCGCCGCAGTGTGTTCAGTTTCTGAGGGGCTATCCACTGAGCCAAGTTACCACTAAATGTGAGAGAGGTGCGATACGGAGTTTCCCTTGTAAGCAGCTCTGCTATGGCACTCCCCGGCCACTTGCGCCCAAACGGCCCTCGCTAGCCCTGGTGCAAAACGAACAGGACAAACCATGACTACTTCCCGGAAAAATAGCTCTGGAAGGAAGTGTACACGGCACATGATTCCGCCTAGAGCACCGTCTACGATAACCACCTCTCTCGTCCATGTCCTCACTTCAGCTGCCTGCCGACACACACCACCTAAAATCTTTCCTCTTGAGCGGCGCGCGCTCATTCCATGTCCCGTCCGGCACTTCACTCGTTCCGCTAACCTGACGACGGAGCGGAGTCGATACACAGGTAATACTGACAGTAATAAGGCGGTGCAAGTGGAGGTGAGGTTGTGGCTCTGTCAATGGAATGAAAGATTCTACGGTGACGGTATCAACAAACCGGCCTCTCGTTGGGAGAAATGTGTTCGACGCCAGGATGACTTGTTGAGAAATAAATATATTCCAGACATTGTGCCAGAGTGGTGGCGATCTTTAGTATAATAGACCTTGGTTTTTCTTATTTCTCTGAAGAACAAGATGATTATTATGGAAATAAATACACTACTGGCCATTAAAACTGCTACACCAAGAAGATATGCAGATGATAAACGGGTATTCATTGGACAAATATATAATACTAGAACTGACATGTGATTACATTTTCACGCAATTTGGGTGCATAGATCCTGAGAAATCAGTACCCAGAACAACCATCTTTGGCCGTAATAACGGCCTTGATACGCCTGGGCATTGAGTCAAACGGAGCTTGTATGGCATGTACAGGTACAGCTGCCCATGCAGCTTCAACACGATACCACAGTTCATCAGGAGTAGTGACTGGCGTATTGTGACCAGCCAGTTGCTCGGCCACCATTGACTAGACGTTTTCAGTCGGTGAGAGATCTGGAGAA
The DNA here is from genome assembly GCF_023864345.2 of Schistocerca serialis cubense. Classification (NCBI taxonomy): domain Eukaryota; kingdom Metazoa; phylum Arthropoda; class Insecta; order Orthoptera; family Acrididae; genus Schistocerca; species Schistocerca serialis. Next base: position 157,766,203 of record NC_064645.1, read on the forward strand.
TGTGCTGGCCAGGGCAGCGGTCGAACATTTTCTGTATCCAGAAAGGCCCGTACAGGGCCTGCAACATGTTGTCGTGCATTATCGGGCTGAAATGTAGGGTCTCGCAGGGATCGAATGAAGGGTCGTAACACATCTGAAGTATAGCGTCCACTGTTCAAAGTGCCGTCAATGCGAACAAGAGGTGACCGAGACACGTAACCAATGGCACCCCATACCATCACTCCGGGTGATACACCAGTATGGCGATTACGAATACACGCTTCCAATGTGCGTTCACCGCGATGTCGCCAAACGCGGATGCGACCATCATGATGCTGTAAACAGAACCTGGATTCATCCGAAAAAATGACGTTTTGCCATTCGTGCACCCAGGTTCGTCATTGAGTACACCATCGCAGGCGCTCACGTTTGTGATGCAGCGGCAAGAGTAACCGCAGCAATGGCCTCCAAGTTGATAGTCCATGCTGCTGCAAACGTCGTCGAACTGTTAGCGCAGATGGTTGTTGTCTGCAAACGTCCCCATCTGTTGGCTCAGGGATCTAGACGTGGCTGCACGATCCGTTACAGCCATGCGGATAAGATGCGTGTCATCTCGACTGCTAGTGATACGAAGCCGTTGGGATCCAGCACGGCGTTCCGTATTACCTCCTGAACTCACTGATTCCATATTCTGCTAACATTCATTCGATCTCGAATCTCGATGACGCGATGTCGCGATGCGATAAAACACAATCGCGATAGGCTACAATCCGACCTTTATCAAAGTGATGGTACGCATTTCTCCTCCTTAGACGAGGCATCACAGCAACGTTTCTCCAGGCACCGCCGGTCAACTGCTGTTTGTGTATGAGAAATCGGTTGGAAATTTTCCTCATGTCAGCACGCTGTAGGTCTCGCCACCGGCGCCAACCTTATGTGAATGCTCTGAAAAGCTAATCATTTGCTTTTCACAGCACCTTCTTCCTGTCGGTTAAGTTTCGCGTCTGTAGCACATCATCTTCGTGGTGTAGCAATTTTAATGGCCAGTAGTGTATAACAATTTCCATTACCTCTGTTTAAAGAACACAACAGAAAAAGGTTCTTTTTATGTAGACGCAACTGTCTAAGAACAAGATTTTATTTCAATTTTTTCTTTAACTTTAGGATGCAGTTGTTTATTTAATTCAAAACTAATTACAATTTGATGAAGAACCAAGTAGTTATTTTTACTGTAATTTTTCTACTACACATCCACAAATAACAGAAGTGAATGAAGTGTCTTAGAAAAGAGGCAAATTTTGTTTAATGCCGATAGAGCCCGGCCAACAAACGCAAAAATGGGATTCTTTGGACGAGCTAGATTCGGTGAATGGAGGCCAAAGAAATAAAAATGTTGGTTAAACACTTGCCCGCGAAAAAGGGATGGCGGTTATCGCTGAAACATCGGATTTAATGTTAGACTGCTTTTTTCCGATGTAATTTTATCTCGAGTGTTAAAATCACTCAAAATCATCTGCTTCTGGAACAATCGATTTTCGGTTTTATATTTTTACTATTTCCTCTAATAAACACAAAAATCGAACAAAGGTTGAAAAAATTTGACTTCCTCTGTTTCAAGGTACACGGAATTAAAATATTAATAGTCAAATAAAAGAAAACTTCGTCCGTCCACCGTTCGCTGCTGTTGAATACTACCAAAAAGTCACCAGCAATCTATTGATTCTAATTTTTCTGAAACTCAGCTCAAAAATCGTTTTGTAAGCGAGTAGTCAGTGCTGAAGTGTGAAAAATAAGATCGAAGAACTCTATTTTTTATGATAATTTATGCGTTTTGAAAAGCTACAGTCAGTTAAACACATATTATGTAGACACAGACAAAATATAAGCTACTTTGTGTTTTTATTCTAAACTATAAATGAACTATTAAGTTCTATGAAACTTCCTGGCAGATTAAAACTGTGTATCCGACCGAGACTCGAACTCGGGACCTTTGCCCTTCGCGGGCAAGTGCTCTACCATCTTTTTTTTTTTTTTTAATAAAACCTTTATTAAAAAAAACAATGTTACACATTGCAAATACATACTAAGTTATACATACATGAAGTTATTTAAACAAAGCGGTTTGAGCATTTCAATTGCGCTGACATTAAGGAAAGACAACAGAAGATTGTTTTACTGACTAAATCACCAGAAAGAATTAAATTAAACATAAATACTTGAGAATGGCGGAAAGGAGATATATAATAAAGTTGACTAGCCTTCCAACTACACTTTCTGGACATTAATTGAATCTAAGTATTTCAAGTGATCAGATCTATATAATCAGTCTTTCACTGCAAAAATGAACAGGGCAATGTGCCAGCCATTGAATATTACATTTATCGGATAGAATCTTATGGTTTTAACCAATCGATAAGGAAATTTCTATAAAAAACTGTCTGTTTCCAAATTTCTAGTATAAGCCAATAATGCACCTTTCATGTTTTGTGTTTGGCACTATTAGACACACAATCTCAATGTCACATAAGTTCTGTACATTAGCTTATAAATTTCAAAAAACTACTCTCTGAAGTAGAGAAAGCACACACAATAAATATACTGTAAAATCTTAAATAGTATCCTTAAGGTAACTATAATACATCACTGTCAACACAGTCTTCTTTTTTATATTAACCAATGCCCATTCTTTCAAATACAATTTTTAGCATATTACCGAACTTTTTCTTGTGATTCGAATAGCTTCTAATTTTGTGGAACTCACACAGCATGTGTACCTTGAACTCTATGATGCTATCGGATCCTAATTTGTTAAGGACGTAGTTAACAAAATTTCCCAGCAACCAGTACACAGCGTTATTTTTTGCTTCTGGGAAATAGCGTGCTTCAGGCCTGTTTATCAATGACACCGATATATACTCAGGGGATGTTCTTGTAATCAGAGCTATTTGCTCCCGGATCCACTTCCAACTATTCATGTGACCACTGCAAGTATATCTATGAATTACTGTGTCAACTAGATGGCATTGTTGACATAAATTTGTTTCACAGAGTCCGATTGCGTGCAGTCTTTCATTGGTGCTAACTATGTTGTTAACTGTCTTGTACCATGACGTTTTTATATTAGACGTGAGCACATTAGAACTAATGTTCTTCCAAATCTCAGTCCACTCAATGTTTGGAAACTGTCGTTCTATTTTGTTTCTTCCTTCGCTTTTCTTTCGTTCCCGCATTATGGCTCTCGATGTTAAGTGTCGGGACTGCCTGAGTTCGACACTGACATAACTAAACTCAACATAGAAAATCCTCACGTGCTGTAAGCGACTGTTGATATTCTGCACGTCAATCGGGGGAAGCAGGCTTGGAGGTTTAATGATCTCGAAAAGTTGGCTGGTTATGCTTTCTCGCGAGTCTCTTATTAAATTAACTTGCCTTTTGATAAAAAGAGCAGAGGCTTTATCCGTTATGTCAGTTAATCCTAGTCCACCATTTTTAGGATCTAAAGTGGCTACTTTAGCAGGTACTCTGAACACTTCACCTCTCCACAAAAATTTTGTGATTTTGGACATTATTCTTCTCGCTATCATTCTCGGTATTGGAAAGGCAAAATATAAGCTACTTTGTGTTTTTATTCTAAACTATAAATGAAGTATTAAGTTCTATGAAACTTCCTGGCAGATTAAAACTGTGTATCCGACCGAGACTCGAACTCGGGACCTTTGCCCTTCGCGGGCAAGTGCTCTACCATCTGAGCTACCGAAGCACGACTCACGGCCGTTACTCACAGCTGTACTTCTGCCAGTATCTCGTCTCGTACCTTCCAAACTATCAGCTCACACTAGGCTGCAGAGTGAAAATCTCATTCTATTAAGTTCTATGTTAGCTTCTTATAAGTTGCCGCGATTACGTTGTGGTTCCTCTCGTTTTTGATGTTTTAAATCAATTGGGACATTGTGATTCACCTATACCGCATTTCGTAAAATACTTCCAGACTAGAGATGGTGCTATTCCTTAATAGAACTGAGCCAACAACAACGAGATACTGTCATATAGACAAGATGGAGCAACTCTTGCACACTACATGTACTTGTGTATCATCCAACAGGTAACGCTACGTGGTAAAAGGTACATTACTCCTAAGAAATGCGGTACCACTTCCTATTCCATGTGCTCATTGCTTGTTTCTGTCGACATTGTTATTAAAATAGCACCAATAGTTTTTCCCATTTTCTATAATAACGCAATACCATAAATCAATGGAAATCCTAACAATAAATGCTACACGTTACTTAACACGAGTTTGTTTAAAAGCAAAAAATTTTAGCACTGCTGGTATGGTTAATAGATGTTTCGGATTTTACCCGGTAATTAGCAACAAAAAACAAAACGCACCTGTTACATCCGAGGCCAAACAAATACAGAAAAATACATGTTACTTAGAACAAAAATACCGGTATTGGTTTTAGCCGGTCGTTTTGTCCCATCCCTACCGCGAAAGGCAAAGGTCATGGATTTGTGTCCCGGCCCGGGAGACACTTTTAATCTTTCAGGACTTTTCATATCAGCGTGCAAACCACTGCAGACTAACAATTCATTCTACACCGTTGATGTTTTCTTTTCTTTTTATTCATCGCTATGAGTCTCTTTTATATGCTGTCTGTTGTTCACAAACACTATAGTCTCTCCATAATTAGTTTACGATTGACAGCGAGGATGAAAGCTGAAAAATTAAGGTGGGAAGGTGGGGGGGGGGGGGGATGCAGGAGGCCCGGGCCACATTTCCGCAGAGCGGAAAATCTTTACCCTACACCAAACACTTCAGTTGCAGCGAGCTTGCTGTCCTGTGTGATGGTTGCGGTTTGTGACTGTGGTGTGAGTACTGTAAGACCTTCGGTACACACACCATCAGATTATTTGACTGGTCGCTCTAACGAAGTAGGCGAGTGTCAGCAATATGTCTCGTGGTCTTATCGTGGTGTGTTTATCTTCTGCCGTTAGGTCAGACGATAGAAATGTCACTTGCACGCTTAGAGTAGCAGATTGACGGTGACCAACTTTAAACAGAACTTGATTCATTTTCACACACATTTATTAAAATAATAAAAAGCATAGATATACATAACTTGATTGTGGATGCTGTTTACAATTGACAATCTGAAGTTCCTTTGGTCTTGGTACGCTAATCTTATTCTCACATATCTCCGATACTTGACAAAGTGTCTATTCATTTATCTTCAGGGCTATGTACAGGAATATGATAATCTTATTAGGCGCAGACTGAAACTTGACTATAGACTAATGCAGACTAATGCAGACTGACTAATCAGAGGTCTGTACACTCGTTAAAATCACTGCAAGAGTGTGATCCGCGAAGAGAAAAGGTTCTACGTTAGCAGCAATCTCAGTGGCTGCGTTACGTATTAATACGAGGATCGGCGGAAGCAGAATTTGGTCCGTCTCTAAGACAGCGCCATCTCGTAGTGCGGAGACAGACGAGTGCTGCGCCTGCGCTGTTGTGCTTAGCGGGTCGCGCTCTATTGGGAAAGTTGTGTACGCGCTGACTACGCGGAACTATGTACACAACAGTGACTTTCAGTGCGTTCATTTTCACGATTGTAGGAGTTATGCTTTCATTCGTTGTTACTGTTATTCATTGTTTCCATTATTCATTGTGTCTTACTGAACGACGTCAGAGGTAAGTTCGTCGAAAATTTAAAGTGGAAAAATTTGACCTCGTTCTCTTGACCAGGAGCCTATTTTAAAGCGCCTTCAGTAGCATATATATCGACGATGTAGTGCAGCTTCACGACACGATCAAATCAAATGGTTCAAATGGCTCTAAGCACTATTGGGACTTAACGTCTGTGGTCATCAGTCCCCTAGAACTTAGAAGTACTTAAACCTAAGGACATCACAGACATCCATGGCCGAGGCATGATTCGAACCTGCGACCGTAGCGGTCGCGCGGTTCCAGAATGCAGCGCCTAGAACTGCTCGGCCACCCCGGCCGGGCAATTAAGTTTTTATCACGCAGAATTTATATTACTGTTCACAATATACCTGCTGCACTAAAGAGGTCTTGTTATTTGTATCGCTCTTTTCTTTCTAAACAGCAGAGATTGACCTATTTAAGATACGCATTACCATCGCGACAAACACGCTCAAGGGCTTAATCTTGTTTTTTGTTGTGTCAGAGTTAAGTAGGGCGATCAGAAAAATTAATACCAGTTTCATTACAAACCTATAGCGATCTGTTCAGCGTGTCGGGCCTGTAAGGGACGCCCGATTGGTAATATACGCGCGAGGGGACCATTGTGCATCATATTTAACTCCAATTATCTCGCATTATAGACCTCCGAAAGAATTCCAGTTTCGATCACATGAAAATATGACGTATTCATAAGATTTCATTAGCATAAAGTAGTCACCTAACTTCAATAACAATGAAGTTTCTCGCAAGTCGAAAATTCGGTAACGTCGTGAGTTTTCATAAACTGTCCTTTATATCGTCTTAATAATTTGTTATCGCAGATAAAACCAAAGTCAAAACGCATTGTAACTTCCAGAACACATTGATTCAATTTCTGTATTTATAAAGTTGAATAGTTTGCGAGTAGAATGAAATAAAAGATTACGCGTCTGTTCTGTGCGGGACGTGGCAACACTGTTCCACGTCTCCACGTGCTCCTGCCGAAATGTCAATCCCAAATTAATTTTGGACGTGCAATAGTGGTATGTATTGCAAATGTACGTATACCAGTGTACCGTGCTGCAGGTGCAGATGTAGCGCGCACTGGCCGCAGCCAGTGCTGTGCGGTGTGTCGGGCGGTGTGGAGTGGAGGGGCTCGCTGCTCTCGCGGGCTGGTCTCCCCAAGGGCGCCGAGCGACCACTTGTGAGAGCCTGGGGCCTGTTGCGCCCGCACGAGCTGCCAACTGCGCCATCCGCCGGGAATAGCCGACAACGAACCGCGCACGCGGCAAACGCAACCGCAAGACAAAGCCGACCCGCACCTGCTGACATTTGCGCGTTGGTGGCACCGCGTTTCTCCCCCTAGGGTGTCCGTCGTTGTGACCTCTCCACATGCTGGCCCCAGTTCTCCTCGTGCTATATGCGAGTGATAGGCCTATGCGTGACCTAAAAAGTGACTTCTGTTATATCTGTTACTGCTACCTTCCGATAACTGCTACTTTAGTTGCTATTTGTCACAGTTTAAAATCGCAGTTACGAATTCACAGTTAGTATCCCTCCGCACTCTGCCAACGTTAAAATGCGATTTCTGCAACTAATCACCGAGATGTTACTCCGTGATTAGTCACAAGTAGCAGCAAACAGGCACGGGCATCTGTATTTCTTAACTGGTTCAAAATGGTTCTCCTTGCTCCGTCCGTCATTGGTTACATTACTGCCTACGTAGCAGAATTCCTTAACTTCTTTGACTTCGTGACCATCAATCCTGATGTTAAGTTTCTCGTTGTTCTCATTTCTACTACTTTTCATTACCTTCGTCTTTCTCCGATTTACTCTCAAACCATACTGTGTACTCATTAGACTGTTCATTCCGTTCAGCAGATCATTTAATTCTTCTTCACTTTCACTCAGGATAGCAATGTCATCAGCGAATCGTATCATTGATATCCTTTCACCTTGTATTTTAATTCCACTCCTGAACCTTTCTTTAATTTCCATCATTGCTTCCTCGATTTACAGATTGAAGAGTAGGGGCGAAAGGCTACAGCCTTGACTTACACCCTTCTTATGGTTCAAATGGCTCTGAGCACTATGGAACTTAACATCTGAGGTCATCAGTCCCCTAGAACTTAAAACTACTTAAACCTAACTAACCTAAGGACATCGCACACATCCATGCCCGAGGCAGGATTCGAAACTGCGACCGTAGAGGTCACGCTGTTCCAGACTGAAGCGCCTAGAACCGGTTTTTGTAATGTCATTTTGTTCGTTTTAGTTCGTTGCATCTGCTCGGGGCGGAGGAAGCAAGACATCCAGCTTCAGTTCGTCGTTGATCCATTAACTCAGCTTTTTTTTATCAGAGAGGGCAGCTAACCCTCTGACCGAACACGCTGAGCTCTACCATGCCGGCGCTCGGCCACAGCGGCCGGCGTCCTTAACTGGTATTTCTGGCCATATAACTGTATCACTGCAACTGAAATGATATGTTCACGCCAGTGAAGTGTGCAAATGTGTAACTGAAGTCATTATAACACTTGAAAGGGATGAAAAAGGAAGTTTTTAGTGTGTGAATGAATAATGAAAATTACATTCTCCCCTGAGTGCAACTATCCCTTGTCCTTAAATTTCATGCCAGGTACTTACTGATAAAGAGTCAGTTATCTGTTCTACGGTTGAAGGTATGCAAATCAAAAGAATGGGAGGTACAGATTTTCCAGTTACAAAATAACATCGGGCACGGTTTAAGTGTAATGGGAAGATACCTACACAAGTTTATTATATACTTTCGTCCACCCAGATAGCTGAGTGGTGCCGACACGGTAGTTCAGCGTGTTCGGTCGGAGGGTTAGTTGCCCGCTGTAGTAAAAAAAATAAAAAATAAAAAAATAAAAACTGTGTGACTGGATCAATAAGGAACTTCAACGGGCGTCAGGGGACGTCCGTCCCGAACAATTACAACGAACTATAATGAACAAAATGATATTAAAAAGAAAAAAAGTGGTCAACGGGACGGATTGCCGTCCTACGGGACCGGGTGTTCGATTCCCGGCTGGGTCGGGGATATTCTCCGCTCAGGGATTGGGTGTTGTGTTGTCTTCATTATCATTTCGTCCCCCCCCCCCCCCCCCGCAGGTCACCCAATGTGGCGTCGAATGCAATAAGACTTGCACCAAGGCGGCCGGACCTGCCCCGTAAGGGGCCTCCCGGCCAATGACGCCAAACACTCATTTCAATTTTTTATATACTTTCGTGTTGAAGTACCCTTAAGTTACCTAGTGAACACGCCCTTGAATTTCTCGTAGTCTATTTACTATAGATGTGTATAATACCTATTGAAGTACTTGTTGGAGCCTTGTCATTGCCCATTACCCAACATATAGGTATTTGTTTTGACAACTAAATATCTCGAACACGGCGCATCGCACGGTAAAAATATTCTAAGTGAAAAGTTAATATTAGCAGAGGGGACATCTGTCAGTGCTTCTGCTGGCCACTCCTAACAACCCGTTTTGCTTGGGCGGAACCAATGTCGTATTTTTATATGGGAACTCCCCACTGTACTGCATTTTCCGACTCTACGCCAAAAAATACGTACGGTTCTCAAACCATTGTTCCTTATTTGTGGTATATGGGGCTGTAACAACAAATATCAAGAGCGAATGTGGTTTTTTTTTTATTGAAGAACCGACGCATTTGTTTCTACATTTCATTTATTATGTAAATGTAAACCTTTTTGCTCTAACGGTTGATATTTAAGTTCTAAATTTACTTTAAAGATATAAATTTCATTGTACAGTACAATATGGTCAGCCATTTCATCGTCTTGTTAGAAGCTACGTTTAACGTGATCCTGGAACAACGATGTGGATGCAATAGTTTTTTGTTCTGTCCAGGATGCTTGATATCGGTGAGTCCCCTTGCCTGTCACCAGCGGGGTGCTTCATTTCCACTTGATTGTAACAGAAAACCATTGCACCCACGTCGTTGTTTCTGGTTCAAGTAAACGTAGTTTCCAACAAGATATTGCAAACACTAATCAAATCGTACTGAACAGTCAAATTTGCAACAGTAAAGTAAATTTAGAACATAAATATCAACCGTTAGAATACAAAGGTTTTCTTTAACATCGTAAAGGCGATGTAGAGCTAGATTCGTCAGTTCTTAAATGCAAAATGAGGTACCCATGATGTTTGTCTACTACTGCACCATATTCCTCGATTATAAAACCATGGTTTAAGTAAACGTTAAATATTTTTTGGCGTAGAGTCGAATATGTAATAAAAATGGGCGTTCCCATTTCAAATACAAAGTTGGCGCACCCACGAAGGAGGGGTGGTTTAACCTATAACATTTTCATCATACGATACATTGTTTTCGATATATTTAGCTGTCTCAAGTTAAAACAAACACTATGCTATTATCTGAATTTACCTTACAGCTTCAATTTTAATGATGAGAAGTTCGTTGTTTGTGTTTAAATGTGGTGCGAACCCGAACATTAAACTTCTGTAGTAGAGACTAATCTGTTACCACAACCTCTGCTTGGTATTCACCGACTCTCAATCCAATTACCACCTTTCAATGTAACCTAGACCTCACGATGGGCTACTGATCGGTCTGTCACCACAACCAAGATTTTATGGGGGGGGGGGGGGGGGGAGTTGTTCAATATCATATTCTAGCCATGTGTGTGTGTGTGTGTGTGTGTGTGTGTGTGTGTGTGTGCTGCCAAGTAAATTTTTCCTCACAGATAATTAGTTTCGGTTGATTTCTTTGGTTAACAAATCACACTTGACACTGAATCCTAAATGCTACTTTTAATTGGCTGTTGGGACGTCTAGTTGTGACTTAAATCGCAGCCAGTTATTTTGAAGTTATCACTGCGATTTCTAACACATTTCTTGCCCACCCATAGATGGATCATCAGCATTAGGTGTCGCCATGATAATGGATATAAGCTATACTTCAAGGTTAACAGAATTTCTAAAACTATGTCTTTCTTCAGATATGAAACAGATAATCAGCTATTTCAATTAGTTATGTGAATTTAAGTCCACCTATTTCGCAAACAAATGTTCCTTTTTATGCCCAACAGTGATTCAGTACTACTTTCCTTGCAAACCGCGACTGTGTCACACTTTCTTTAACGCCAGTCAGCTTCAGTTAACAGGATCTGAAGAGGGTCATTGTGGATAAAGATCGATAGTCTAAGGACAACTTTTTTGTGATAATCGACTGGAATTAGAGAGAGAAATGTGTCAGTGCAGCAATACCATTATCAGTGAGTACTTTCATTGGTGTCAAGAAGGTGTAAATATATTTTAATTAACTATTGTTGAAAACTAAAATTAGGCCTGTAAATAATTACATCTGTTGTGTTTTTTAGCTCTAATTTTCAGTTTCGGTAAGTGTTACTTAAGATATGTTTACACTTTACTGAAATGAGGATTAGGTCTTAGTAACAGTGGAATGTTTGGGATTAATGAGCGGAATAGAATTCTCACAATTCAATCACAGAACACTTCTTATTTTCAAGATTCGAAACCAAATTGTAGTATTTCAGTATATAAAATTTCTTATTAACTGCAGACAATGCAATATGCATGTAGATATATGATAAGTGATCAATATGCACAACTGCTATTATGCCAAGTACAGACACCGCTCTAAAACAACATGGGCTAGTCATATCGGTAAAATTTGCTTCAAAGTAAGCACAGACATTCGAAAAGGCGACGGAAGTCATGAGAAATGCACATATACAGATGGCGGTGTTATCGCGTACACAAGGGATAATAGGGCAGTGCTTTGGCGGAACTGTCATTTGTACTCAGGGTACTCATGTTGTAACACATATTTTTGACTTATTTGGTATTTGTATCGATATTTCTATGGCAATTTGTAGTATTGGCTATGTATAATATATCTGTCATGGAAATTCTTTAACTATGTATACATGTTTCAGTTATGTGAATTTTTGAATGATGTTTAAATTATGCTTGTGAATTTAAATAATTACTGAAATCATTGTTATGTAATGTACTATAAATAACTTGGTCCATGATTAGGTAACATAGGGCGAAATGTAAAATATGTGGGGAAGCTCCGCAGCTACGGAAGTAGCATGGTGGATTGGAAAAGATGTGGTTGGCGCGCAAGTGGCAACTCGTCCTTTGTGCCGAGTTGGGAGTCTGGACTGAGCAGTGCTGTGGTTAACACCTGGCTAGCAGCAGCGGATGATAGTGGTTGTGCATCGAGGTTTGAGGCAACAAGAGTTTAAGGCCAGTATTTATGGGCCTAAGATGCTGCATTTGGTGACACCATTATCATGGCTTGGTGTTTGGCCCTATAAAAATATTATTTCGACTCCAAGAAGATCAGTACTATGGCAAGGATAACAATACTGCCATGACTGCATCGCCGCCAGGTTAATAGCCACTGAAAATTGCGCCACCAGTACCACCAGCCTTCCAATAAATTGTTTTATATTTTACACTATGTAAATGGACCACGTATTCGTGAAAATTGCTTGATTTTAATAATAAGCGTAGTGTTACTAAAAACTCTATCTTACACCCGTGATTATCACAAATCTGGACAGGATTCCTATCCTAGTGAATTTAATTCAGACTGTCCAGATTTATTATAAGGAAGTGGATGAACTCAAATTTAACGATGTGTTGTGTTTTGCGCAGCCAATTATAATTTTGAGTAGGTCAAAAGACTGCTTATGAAAGCATATGTTAATTAAACAGTTATAATTTGTTGTGTTTTACTTAACTAATAATTAATGATAAGAGTACATACCTTTTCTCATACATACTGGGGTAGTTTTGTTAATGAGCATGTTTCTTCAGTCGATGAAAGTTTAAGGGTCCTCGGGTGCCAGTCTAGTTACTTAAGGAAGCAATGCAAAGGCTCCTTCAGAGCCAGTGTAGTTAGATTTGCATTTTGTTTAGTTGTTTCAAAACGAATTTAAGAAAGAACTGTTTACTGTGTTATTTATTCAAATGCAGGTTGGTTAATGCACAGGCATAGAGACCCTGTATTGGGCAATGAAGTTATAGATTATGATCATTAGTGGACCCCCTGATTTAAATTCAGAATCGTTTCAAGCTTGTCCCTGTTCAGTACTGCTACTAGTTTCACGTCTATCGGTATTTGGTTTATAAACTGTTTGCACTTAGTTCATTTAAGGTACGTGTTGTCGAGAGGCATATGTTGCTGTTTACTATCTTCTTGGCCTTCTGCTTATCTCACTTACTACTTAGCAACACATTTATCTGCAAAGTTAGGTTACTGTGTTGTAGTGTGAACAGATAAAAGGAAAGAGTTTAGTATGTGTGTCAAGGAAGGTTAGGTTAGCCTTAGCAGTGCCTTCGCTTTATCATTTTCCTTGAGACAAGAATGCCTAATTAGGCTGGCGCCCTGTTTTAATATGCAATGTTACAACTTTCTTTTGTGCTGGGAGAACGTCTGTGTACTATTGTTTATACTATGCCGCAGTGTTTCGGCAACGATTCCCAATTTGATTCTGTTTCCATTAGCTTATCTCACGGTCACATATCAAAAATTCCTCACAGACGTATAACGTTATCATCGATTGCCCTTTTAAGGTGTTCGGTGGTACCGTTACAATGTGAATAGGTTTCCGACGTGATTGCGGCCTCCCGGCGGAAATCAATAGACTTTGAACGCGGAACGCAGTTGGAGCTAAACGCAAAGGGCATTCCATTTCGGAAATCGTTAGGGAATTTAATATTCCGAGATCGACAGTGTCAAGAGTATGAGTAGAACACCAAATTTCAAGCATTATGTCTCACCACGAACAACGCAGTGGGTGACGGTCTTCACTTAACGACCAGAGCAACGACGTTTGCGTAGAGTTCTTAAAGCTAATAGATAAGCACCACTGCGTGAAATAACCGCAGAAATCAGTGTAAGATGTACGAAGAACCGACGAACGTATCGGTCAGGACAGTGAAGCGATGTGTAGCGCTAATGGTCTGTGGCAAGAGACAATCGACGCGATTGCGTTTGCAAACAGAACGACAGCACGTTGAGGGCATCTCCTGGGTTCGTGACCACATCGGTTGGACCCTAGACGACTGGATAACAGTGCGCTGGTCAGATGAGTCCCGATTACGTTTAGTAAAAGCTGACGGTAGGGATAAAGTGTGGCGCAGACTCCCATGAAGAAATGGACCCAAGTTCTCCACATGGCTGGTCATGGCTCCATAGTGGAGATGGCTATGCTTGCATGGAATGGACTGGATCCTCTGATCCAGCTGAACCGTTAATTGGCTGAAAATGATTCACTCCTGTTACTTCTAGAATATTTGCAGCCACACACGGACTTCATGTTCCCAAACAATGATGTCATGTCGCCTGGTCACAATTGTTCGCGATTTGTTTGAAGAAAATTCTGAACAGTTCGAGCGAATTATTTGGCCACCCAGATCACCCAACATGAATCGCATCGAGCATTTATGAGTCATAATCGGGAGGTCGGTTCATGGACAGCATCATGCCCTGGCAACACGTTCGCAGTTACAGGAGGCTATACAATATCTCTACAAAGGGGGACTCCCAACGACCTGTTGAGCCCATGTCACCTCGAGACGGGGAAAAAGAGTTCCGACGCGATATCAGGAGGTACCGCATGACTTTTGTCACGTCAGTGTATTTTTTACTGTAAATTGTAATGACTCTTAAACTGTCAATGCACACTGCACCGAAACATGAAAGGATGCATACACATGCAACTTAGTGAAGCTGAAGAAAAGCACTATCAGCTGTATTATGAACTAGCGCCCAAGACATTCCTAAAGACATAACTGTAAGTAAATAGATCTACTGGCTGTATTTCTACAGAGTGATATTCGATGTGTACGGGAAACCAAACGCTGTACAAATCTTGCTGAAAGGGATTAGAAAGTTACTTATAATTTTTCATGCCAACCAATAATTATGGAGGTACACAATTAGATTTTCACTATGCTGCGGAGTGTTCGCTATTATCTAACTTCCTGCGGGATTAAAACTGTGTGCCAGACCGAGACGTGAATTCTGGACCTTTGCCTTTCGCGGTTTCCATCTGAGCTACCCGCCCACAGTTTTAATCCGCCAGGAAATTTCATATCAACGCACACTCCTCTTCAGACTGAAAATCTCATTCCGGAAACATCCCCCGGGCTGTGGCTAAGTCATGTCTCAGCAGTATCCTTTCTTCTAGGAGTGCTAGTTCTGCAAGTTTCGCAGAAGGGCTTCTGTGAAGTTTGGAAGGTGGGAAACGAGGTACTGGCAGAACTGAAGCTATGCGGACGGGTCGAGAGTAGTGCTCGGGTAGCTCAGATGGTAGAGCACTTGCGCGCGAAAGGCAAAGGTCCCGAATTCGAGTGTCGGCCCGGCAAACACTGTAAATCAGCCAGGAAGTTTAATCATGGATATATTTCATTTCTTTGTACCTCAAAAACAGGAAGTTAGATGAGCTCAGAAATAACTAGACCTAATGCGTACATTAAACGATCAGATTATAAAGCTTTCATAGAGCTACTTCATCCAAGCAAAGCACGTTGGTTATAAACTGCACAAACAGTGAACCAGACAAGAGCAAAGCGTGACTTACGAAACACCATACTTCCTCCGCACTTGGTTGGCAGAGCTACGTGGCGAATGGCGTCGAGTACACTGACAGGTAAAAACACTGTAACCGCCTGCTTCACAGCGCGTTGGTACAGTTTTGGAACGTAATACAGCAGCAGTGCTGTGTCGCATATTTTCGAGAATTCCTTGGCAGATTTCCAGACGTATGTGGCAGTAAATGTCTAAATATGCGTCACGCAGTTCGCGAGAAACTACGAGCCAGTGGTTTCTGGGTGGGGAGCAGGTGCCCAACAGTATCCCTGATGTGTTCCATTGCGCTCAGATCAGGCTAACTTGGTGAAAAACACTTCAACGTGAGACCACTATCATGCTCCTCATACTGCTGTAGCACTAGTGTGGACGTAACACAGAGAGTTATACTGCTGGAAGATGCTACCTATCTCAGGGGAAACACTAAGCGTGAGGGGTTGCATATAGTCCGAAATACCGATCACATGGTGTCCGGCTGTCATGGTACCTTTGTTTGCTACCATAGGTCCCATCGATGACCAGGTAAACTTCCCTTCATAATACTGCCCGTACCGACCTGTGACAGGGAGCATATGTCGAGTAGCCATTCTCCAAGATGACGGCGTATCCTAAAACGACTGTCGATCTGGTGTGAAACGAAACGCGATTCGTCTGTCCAGGAGACATATTTACATTGATCTACGGCCCAATTCTGATGATCTTGTCACCAGTGCAGTCGTTATTGACAATGACTTTGGGCAGTATGGCAGCATGTGGGGTTGTTCAACACGTACGCCGAGCACTTTGTGCTGTTATCATCACTGTTCCTTATCGTCAGATCTGCCACATAATAATAATGTCGTGTGACTAGGGCCTCCCGTCGGGCAGACCGTTCTCCGGGTGCAAGTCTTTCTATTTGACGCCTCTTCGGAGACTTGCGCGTCGATGGGGATGAAATGATGATGATTAGGACAACTCAACACCCAGTCCCCGAGCGGAGAAAATCTCCAACCCAGCCGGGAATCGATTCTTTGAAATAATTAAATTATTAATTAAATACAACAGTCTACCTACAATTAAACATGTATTTACTGCACACTATATTTAATATTAAAACTTAAAACGAAAACTCCTGTGATACATTTTTATCTGTGACACACAAACAACTTTTTGGCACTTAGCAGGTTTTTGGGTTACACTCTTCAATTACTGTACTGCATTCAGTAGGAATTGACTTGTTATTTATTGAAACTTCCTTTGTGTGCCGGACCGAGACTCGAACTCGGGACCTTTGCCTTTCGCGGGCAAGTGCTCTATCATCTGAGCTACCCAAGCGCGACACACGCCCTGTCCTCACAGTACTTCTGCCACTACGTCGTCTCCTACCTTCCAAACTTAACAGAAGCTCTCCTGCGAAACTTGCAAAACTAACACTCCTGAAAGAAAGGATATTACGGAGACATGGCTTAGCCACAGCCTATGGGATGTTTCTCACTCTGAAGCGGAGTGTGAGCTGATATGAAACTTCCTGGCAGATTAAAACTGTGTGCCGGACCGAGACTCGAACTCGGGACCTTTGCCTTTCGCGGGCAAGTACTCTAGCAACTGAGCTACCCAAGCACGACTCACGCCCTGTTATTTATTATTCGTTAAGGGCAATATGAAGAGGATAATCTGTGCTCGGAAGATGCACTTACCAATAGGAGAAAGTGCCCTGTTATCGGGTATCGTTTCTAAACTTATAATTACCAATAAATTAACAGTGTCAAATTATAGAAAATGTGCTATACTATTACTAGGGACTATTTAAATACTACACTTGCAATAAACCTTCCAAATATTTTCTCATTCTGTAACAGCTAAATAAAGAATTAAAATGTATAAATTTCCTAATTCTGGATTTTACTGACTGGTTTGATGCGGCCCGCCACGAATTCCTTTCCTGTGCAAACCTCTTAATCTCAGAGTAGCACTTGCAACCTACGTCCTCAATTATTTGCTTGACGTATTCCAATCTCTGCCTTCCTCTACAGTTTTTGCCCTCTACAGCTCCCTCTAGTACCATGGAAGTCATTCCCTCATGTCTTAGCACATGTCCTATCATCCTGTCCCTTCTCCTTATCAGTGTTTTCCACATATTCCTTTCCTCTCCGATTCTGCGTAGAACCTCCTCATTCCTTACCTTATCAGTCCACCTAATTTTCAACATTCGTCTATAGCACCACATCTCAAATGCTTCGATTCTCTTCTGTTCCGGTTTTCCCACAGTCCATGTTTCACTACCATACAATGCTGTACTCCACGCGTACATCCTCAGAAATTTCTTCCTCAAATTAAGGCCGGTATTTGATATTAGTAGACTTCTCTTGGCCAGAAATGCCTTTTTTGCCATAGCGCGTCTGCTTTTGATGTCCTCCTTGCTCCGTCCGTCATTGGTTATATTACTGCCTACGTAGCAGAATTCCTCAACTTCTTTAACTTCGTGACCATCAATCCTGATGTTAAGTTTCTCGCTGTTCTCATTTCTACTACTTCTCATTACCTTCGTCTTTCTCCGATTTACTCTCAAACCATACTGTGTAATCATTAGACTGTTCATTCCGTTCAGCAGATCATTTAATTCTTCTTCACTTTCACTCAGGATAGCAATGTCATCAGCGAATCGTATCATTGATATCCTTTCACCTCGTATTCTAATTCCACTCCTGAACCTTTCTTTAATTTCCGTCATTGCTTCCTCGATGTAGAGATTGAAGAGAAGGGCGAAAGTCTACAGCCTTGTCTTACACCCTTCTTATGGTTCAAATGGCTCTGAGCACTATGGGACTTAACAGCTGTGGTCATCAGTCCCCTAGAACTTAGAACTACTGAAACCTAACTAACCTAAGGACATCTCACACATCCATGCCCGAGGCAGTATTCGAACCTGCGACAGCAGCAGTCGCGCGGTTCCGAACTGCGCGCCTAGAACCGCGAGACCACCGCGGCCGGTACACCCTTCTTAATACGAGCACTTCGTTCTTGATCGTCTACTCTTATTATTCCCTCTTGGTTGTTGTACATATTGTATATGACCCGTCTCTCCCTATAGCTTACCCCTACTTTTTTCAGAATCTCGAACAGCTTGCAACATTTTATATCGTCGAACGCTTTTTCCAGGTCGACAAATCCTATGACAGTGTCTTGAATTTCCTTTAGCCTTGCTTCCATTATTAGCCGTAACGTCAGAACTGCCTCTCTCGTCCCTTTACTTTTCCTAAAGCCGAACTGATCGTCACCTAGCGGATTCTCAATTTTCTTTTCCATTCTTCGGTATATTATTCTTGTAAGCAGCTTCGATGCATGAGCTGTTAAGCTGATGGTGCGATAATTCTCGCACTTGTCAGCTCTTGTCGTCTTCGGAATTGTGTGGATGATGCTTTTCCGAAAGTCATATGGTATATCGCCAGATTCATATATTCTACACACCAACGTGAATAGTCGTTTTGTTGCCACTTCCCCCAATGATTTTAGAAATTCTGATGGAATGTTATCTATCCCTTCTGCCTTATTTGACCGTAAGTCCTCCAAAGCTCTTTTAAATTCCGATTCTAATACTGGATCCTCTATCTCTTCTAAATCGACTCCTGTTTCTTCTTCTATCACATCAGACAAATCTTCACCCTCATAGAGGCTTTCAATGTATTCTTTCCACCTATCTGCTCTCTCTCCTCTGCATTTAACAGTGGAATTCCCGTTGCACTCTTAATGTTACCACCGTTGCTTTTAATGTCACCAAAGGTTGTTTTGACTTTCCTGTATGCTGCGTCTGTCCTTCCGACAGTCATATCTTTTTCGATGTCTTCACATTTTTCCTGCAGCCATTTAGTCTTCGCTTCCCTGCACTTCCTATTTATTTCATTCCTCAGCGACTTGTATTTCTTTATTCGTGATTTTCCCGGAACATGCTTGTACATCCTCCTCTCATCAATCAACTGAAGTATTTCTTCTGTTACCCATGGTTTCTTCGCAGCTACCTTCTTTGTACCTATGTTTTCCTTCCCAACTTCTGTGATGGCCCTTTTTAGAGATGTCCATTCCTCTTCAACTGCACTGCCTACTGCGCTATTCCTTATTGCTGTATTGTTGTTGTTGTGGTCTTCAGTCCTGAGACTGGTTTGATGCAGCTCTCCATGCTACTCTATCCTGTGCAAGCTTCTTCATCTCCCAGTACCTACTGCAACCTACATCCTTGTGAATCTGCTTAGCGTATTCATCTCTTGGTCTCCCTCTACGATTTTTACCCTCCATGCTGCCCTCCAATGCTAAATGTGTGATCCCTTGATGCCTCAGAACATGTCCTACCAACCGATCCCTTCTTGTGGTCAAGTTGTGCCACAAACTTCTCTTCTCCCCAATCCTATTCAATACTTCCTCATTAGTTATGTGATCTACCCATCTAATCTTCAGCATTCTTCTGTAGCACCACATTTCGAAAGCTTCTATTCTCTTCTTGTCCAAACTATTTATCGTCCATGTTTCACTTCCATACATGGCTACACTCCATACAAATACTTTCAGAAACGATTTCCTTACACATAAATCTATACTCGATGTTAACAAATTTATCTTCTTCAGAAACGATTTCCTTGCCATTGCCATTATACATTTTATATCCTCTCTACTTCGACCATCATCAGTTATTTTACTCCGCAAATAGCAAAACTCCTTTACTACTTTAAGTGTCTCATTTCCTAATATAATTCCCTCAGCATCACCCGATTTAATTTTACTACATTCCATTATCCTCGTTTTGCTTTTGTTGATGTCCTGAGATGTTAAGTCCCATAGTGCTCAGAGCTATTTTGAACCGGGAAAATGCTCTGTCTCTGTGCTTTTCGATACAGAGGCCACATGTAAAAAATTTCGAAGTATCATCGCCAACACCTGCACAGAGCTCCTAACACCAGAAAAAGCAACCGATGCACTTAATGTAGGTCTCTTTACAGGTATCAGTTGACCATAGTTATACACAATAAATGGACTTTTCATCAGATGATGAGCCTTTGAACGTGGTTTCAACAACTTTTGAACCAGAGTCTTCCTCGTCATGATCCTGCTGTTTGGTGACTCCATGCTTCGTTCTTACGCTGAACCTCTTTTTGGTAGCCCCAGGTGTTAAAGGTATATCAGATGCTTCAAATGAAGTAGGTATTGTTCCACGTCCTGTTTTCCCTGTGGTACTTGCTTTCTTTTTCAAGTTTAGCTAAGGACTACTCCAAAGCCTTTTTAAAGGGAGATGACGCAAACACTTCTGCTTTACCTGCTCTTGGTGTTGGGTTCAATGGTGGAAGTACAGGAGGTGGGCTGATTTCATAAGTGCTAACATATGTTTCTTTCATTCCATTGACTACGGTTTCCATGACGAAACCTGGTGTCACAACTAAAGATCCCACATTTTTTTAAAACTATCTTTGTCTCTGAAACACTGGGAAAGTGGCATCAGGAATAAAAATCAGAACATCGGTTTGTATAAACTGGCACCAAATTCAGAGTGCCCGAAATAGTGCAGCCTGTAAGTACTCACTATTAAGGATCATCCCTTACTTCTTTCTAGACACAACCTACCCCCTTACGTAAACTGTGGACGACACTTTTATCAGTTAGATGGGAAAGAGCATACTTCAGAAACGAAATACTATGAAAGTACGTCTCAATTTGCCCGAGGACTACCAACTGAACTCTGTAGAAACAATTCATCTTGACCATAATGCGAAAATAGCTGCGGAAAAAGAAACGGTAACACCACCACCAAACTCACAATGCCTTATCAGAATTACTTCGCTGCTGGTTGTTGGTGCGAGCTAAAGAGTGCAGCACCAAGCAAGGGATGTATTGAGCTACCAGTCATTAACCCTGCGGAGGACGCGCCTGCGGCATATAGCCGCAAGATTTAGTTTTCTGTCAGTAACATAGATAGCGTTACAGTTGCGTCCACGTCCAGATACGCATTTGTTGTTCTCAACGAGTGTCACCACTTACTACATTTTCGCTATTCATGCTTTCAGCAGTTTGGTCGCTATTGTTGTTCGAGTGCTGCGTTTGAGGTGCGTTTGCCGCCACGCGCCTTGTGATGTACGTGCTTTCTATACTTGTGTTCTTCTTTCGGCTGAAGGCAATCTTTCTATTATATTACTATATATAATGAATATTCGAATCGAATCCGAGTTCCCATATGCAATTTTCATTACTTTTTACAGTCTTGGATATTGATTTGCAACAATATATTACTTTTACAAAACATGTGTTTCATTAGGTCTCATAAAAGCGTGGAAATGGAGTAAAAGAAGGCATTTGACAGGCACCACCTAACTGTACGCCCTGAAGACTATGAGAAAATACTGCGAGAATTGTCAGAAGAAGAATTACAATAATTGTGAGATTCATGTAAATCTGAGTCGGAAGAGGAAGTTATTGAAGAAGGAAACCACAGCAGTAACTCCTAACAATCAGCAGAGGAAACAGATGACCACCCGGTTGAAGAGAGAGCCCGCATCTCGTGGTCGTGCGGTAGCGTTCTCGCTTCCCACGCTCGGGTTCCCGGGTTCGATTCCCGGCGGGGTCAGGGATTTTCTCTGCCTCGTGATGGCTGGGTGTTGTGTGATGTCCTTAGGCTAGTTAGGTTTAAGTAGTTCTAAGTTCTAGGGGACTGATGACCATAGATGTTAATTCCCATAGTGCTCAGAGCCATTTGAACCATTTGAAGAGAGAAGACAACAAACACAGGATTACCGATTTTACGTAGGAAAAGATAAACTATTTGGATAAGAAAACCGCTTCCTTCTTATCCTAAAACCAAGGCCAAAATCAACCTAAAAGTTTTGCCAGGTCAAAAGGCAAGTGCTGAAATTACGGAAAAAAAATTTTATGCATTTTACCTATTTGTTACTGATGGAATGATTATTTTTCCTTAGGTTAAAAATGTAAAACTAATTACGGTGCAAAAGCCGAAACGGGCCCACTCGTGGAAGTATGAAAGCCGCGTCCACCGAAGGGTTAAGCAAATAGATAACTTTTTTCTGTGTACCAATTTATGTAGTATAGCGTGCAGCATTACATAATTCCTCGTATTTTACAGTGAAGTGTTGCAGTTATATCAGTATCTCTAGTTGTATATTGTTTGTGCCATACCCAAAGAGTGGAATGGCTACTGTTCACATTTATTCGTTGCCGTCTGAAAGTTACAGTCCATGATACCAAGCACTGATCTTCAGGCAATGTGTTAACCTTAATGGGAGGAAGCACATCATGTGAATACACTGCCATTTTCGTCCTCGCTGCTCCGTATTCAGAAAGTTTATGCCTGTCGTTCCTGCGATCGATTTACACTTAGGTGACCTAAATGACAGGACAGCGATATGCACATGTACAGGTGGTGGTAATACCGCGGACATGAGGTATGAAAGGGCAGTCCATTGCCGGAGCTGCCATTTGTACTCAGATGATGTGAAAAGTTGCCCAACGAGTTTATGGCCGCACGATAGGAATTAAAAAAAAAAAAAGGTTCAAATGGCTCTGCGCACTATGGGACTCAAATTCTGAGGTCATCAGTCCCCTAGAACTTAGAACTACTTAAACCTAACTAACCTAAGGACATCACACACATCCATACCCGAGGCAGTATTCGAACCTGCGACCGTAGCGGTCGCGCAGTTCCAGGCTGTAGCGCGTAGAACCGCTCGGCCACTCCGGCCGCCGACAGGAATTAACAGACATTGAAAGCGGAATGGTACTTCGAGCTAGACGCATGGGACATCCCATTTCGTAAATCTTTAAGCAGTTCAGTATGTCAAGATGCATACTGTCAAGACTGAACCGAGAATACTAAATTTTAGCCATTACCTCTCAGCACGGACAACGCAATGACCGACGTCCTTGACATAACGACCAAGAACAGAAGCGTTTTGTCGTGTCCTGAATAGGTGGGAGAGGGAGAAAAGGGGTTACTGGTCAGTCTGCGCTCTCAAGCGGTACAGAGCAGAAGGCAGAAGGACAATTCACAGTGAAGGCATTTGATTGTTTTCTTCTATCTGAGCGAACACGTACGGGTATTTACTAGAAGCGCAGGTGGTGAGACTCAATAGGGAACTCTTGGACAAACAGGGTTTTGAAATAGTTGTTTATTCCAGACAGGACTAACTAAAACACTGGAGGCTAGTTTCAGGGTTAGTAAAAGCATGAGTAACGCTGTTACAACAGAAGCCAGTGCAGAAGTCCCAGGAGTGAATGCTAATCGCAGTAGCAAACACTAGCAGCATCGTAAAGCAGCAACTTCGTTGCAAAACAAAACATAATGAATGTGACACTGTTCGCTGAGGCACTCCAAGTGAGAGAGCAGTCTTACGTGGAGCTGGACCGAGGCTGGAGTCGACGGAAGCGGATTCGGCGCCCAGATCGTCTGACTGAGAACTCCGCCAAAATGCGGAATCTAGGGTTCTTAAAGAGTCGCGTGCGGGCACTGTTTTTCCCACTTAAAGCCACCCAGCCAATCCCGCAGGTCCTTTGCAGGCGCCTGTCAATCACGGTTTAGTTAGTTTCCCTCTACTGCTCCTAAGGCGGGAATGTTAACGCACTTACTGTAAGTCCGTACTTGGTATCAACAATGTTCAGCTGAAAGCTAAACGTAACTGCTCTGCCAAATAAGGCTTGCAACATTATTGTTATACGTCATTTAGCCCCGCCCCTCGGGCTCCCCGGAGTAGGGACTGCTAGGTCAACAGTTTTTTGGCGTTTTTGCTCTCTTTCTAACCCTTGTGAGCATGCTGACGTTGCTGTTCTCAGGGCTGATATCAAACTGGCTTTATACACTAATACGTGCCTGCTGGTTACAAAGTTCTACGGTGGCAGCCTACCACAGTGTCTCGACGACATATGAAGTTACATGTTAATTCCTTGAAGAGTAACTAGCGCCCTGGGACCGCGTCTGGGGGCGTCTGCATTTTCGCAAGGCTCTCCCCTTACGGTTTACTTCATGTAACAATATCTCTCCTAGTTTCGTCCGCCCTCAGCATCGTCTCTGCTTCCGCGCCTTGGAGCGCCTATCCTCCATTGTCACAGCTTCAAGGTAACACTAGAGTAGCAAGGAATAATCAATATATTCCAGTTTGCTTAGAGTTGTCATTCCTAACAGACAATCAACACTGCGTGGAATAACCGCAGAAATCAATGTGAAACGTAACACGAACGTATCAGTTAGAAAAGTGCGGCTAAATGTGGCGTTATTGGCCAATGGCAGCAGTCGACTGCCGCGAGTTCCTGTTCTAACAGGACGACATCGCCCTTTGCGCCTCTCCTTGGCTCGTGACCACATCGGTGGAACCCTAGGTGACTGGAAAACAGTGATCTGGTCTGATGACTCTAGATTGCGGTTGGTAATAGCTGATAGGAGTCCGATTGTGGCACAGAAGCCATGAAATCAGTTTTCAACAAGCCACTGTGCAAGCTGATGATGGCTCCATAATGGTGTGAGCTGTGTTTACATGGAAGGGGCTGGGTCCTCTGGCCTGGCCCAGCTTAATCGATCATTGACTGCAAATGGTTATGTTCAGCTACTTGGAGACCATTTACAGCTGTTTATGCACTTCATTTTCACAAACAACGATATCATGTCTCGGGTCGCAGTTGTTGGCGATTGGTTTGAAGAACATTCTGAAAAATGATTTGGCCACGCAGATCGCTGGACATGAAACCCGTAGGTCATTTATGGGACATAATCAAGAGGTCAGTACGTGCACAACATCCTGCATCGGCAATACTTTCGCCATTATGGACGGCTATAGAGGCAGCATGGTTCAAAAATTCTAAAGGGGACATCGAACGGCTTGTTTACTCCATGCTACGTCGAACTGTTACGCTACGCCGGGCAAACGGAGGTCCGACACGATATTAGGAGATATCATATGACTATCACCAGGTCGGTGTATGACCCTCATTCCTTTTAGATCGTATTGCAACATTTTCCCTGACAGTCTTTCATCTCTCACTCTATTCACATGTCATTACTCCATCCTCTGCAGTCGGTTGTTCCCTGGTTAACAGCATGTACACTCAATTCATATCCAAACTCTTTATTCTTTGCTAAATCTTTTCCTGTGAAGTCTTTCACTCTCCCCAAAACCTCATATCTGCTGCTCGTATTTTTTCTATCATCTTCCTTGTACTTTCTGTAACTCTCTCTTCCATGTGATAGTAATGATGTCACCACAGTTTCACAAAATTCTAAATATATATCTTCGAGTTTTGGAGTTTTGTGTTCAGTTTATTGCTCCACGTATAGCTTGAAATTTGGGCAGCTTTTCATTTACTTTATTATCATAATTATAAGTCGTGCCACAGACCAGGTATTTAAAATATAATACCAGTTGAATTATTTCGTTGGTAATTGCCATTTTGACTGTATAGGACGAACGGCCATAACTTCCGTCTTTGTAATTTTAAGACTGTAGTCTATATAAATCTGGTTTAGCAGCTATATTCATAATCGCGGACTGCTTTCACTTTATTTTGTTATTGTTTTCTTATCAGAAAATTGTAATGCTCTTAGGTTAGTGTGTTTATCTGATTTAATTCTTAGATAATTATGTGGTTTTTGCAGACATTGTCAGTAAATATGTTAGAAAGAATGGATCAAAGAGATCAGTCTTGTCTCATCCACTGGCTGATTTTTGTCTCAGTTGCCCTATTTTCTCCGATATTTACTAATACCTTTGTATCACGCTATAGTTTTTGATTACCCCTACAGGGAGTTCTGAGGAACGACTTGTGACTAAATATTTCCCGCAAGATACTCATTTTTCGATCAACTCGATCTAAAGCTTTTTATGTTTCTATAAATCCACAGTGAATTCCAGGAATAAGTTCTCTTAGGTTTCTTTATAGTGGTTTTATTACAGAAACAGTGTCACTGCAATGAAACGACTCAGAGAAATGAAAAGGATTTAATTTTGAAACTCATCCATTGCTTTCACAAATTTTCAAAAAGCTTTCGATCTATTGTAACGCTACCAAATGTTAATGTTAGATGAAAAACCATCCGCTACGCGACGCAGACAGCAGCAGCAGTTGCGCCGTCGGACAGCGCTCTTAAAGCCTCTATTAAGGCTTCTTTCAAACCTTGTTTGTGGCGCTGCAGCGTTGATTCTGTAACTGCTGGCCAGCGAATGCCCTAGTCGGCAGAGTTGCTGATGCCTCGCGGATGTACGCGCGCGAGCTCCTTTGTGTTTCATTCCTTGGTCAGGCCTAACGAACTGGCTGACTTTCTTCTCACAAACATGGAATAAAACAATCGTGCGCACAATACCTTTGTATTCGATACCTATACAGCCTTTCTTTTGAAACTCACATGTATTGAAACGCTTTAACCGAGACGCCTTCCCTTCCGTTGCTGTCATGTGTGGTTTCTGTCGTTGTGATTCGTACCTGCTGAGGTGTTTGCTTACCTCATGTGAGCATCCATTGTTGGAAATAGGCTTGATCTCTTCTGCGAACACTGAGTGCTTGCCTGAACGTGTGTGGAAGAATGGCAGCCTGTTGATCCCGAAGAGCCGAAGCCAGTGAAGGTGATAATGTTCGAGGCTAGGGTCGGGAGCGAAGACGAGGTGCTCATCCCAAAGGTATTACACTGGCTTCAGGTTGGAACTCCTAGTACATCACTTGGTTTCAGGAATATTGTATGCTACAAACCGTTTTCCTTCCCATTTCCTTTCACTTGCACATCACCAACATCGACTTGGCGGCTCTAGAAGGGATTTTGTGCCCCTCGTGCATTTGACACGCAAGTGGCGTTAATGGCAAGTACCATTTTCTAAGACCCGGAGCTGTCCTGACCCAACTTTACCGTTGTTGCTACTTTTCTAGTTACAACACAATCATCCCCACCTCCTACACTGGAGAAGCAGCTTCCCTTGACATCTCGTCGTCAATTCCACACTACATAGGGATGTCCGGATAATTTACCGTTAGGGAATAAACATCTGGAGTAGTAAATAGTGTGCTATCTACGGTGTTTTATCTATACATTAATTCTTGTTAAATTTCCACTTTCATCTGCTCCTGCATTGTATCTTTTTTAACACGAACTAGTCATTTTCTTACCAACCTCATCTGGTTTATGCACATGTTGCAGATTACTCATCTATCTCTGTACTCAGTCCCGAATATTCTCAGGATTGTGACGAATATATTCAACTTTATATTGATGTGGAACAGACAGAGAAAATATTGAATAATACGTCTGGAGCACAACTTTGCAAGGAAGTGAAGGTGGACCATCGGTAAACTGGAGCACGAGAAAGTAGAACCATTTGAAATGTAATACTATCTAACAAGGATAAGAGTCCAGGGTTGGGATCGACTTTTAGAAACCACCTACACGGTGGTGGAAGCAAGGATCCCAGGTAGCACAGCTGACAGCCATTCGTCCTGGTGCGTTCTCGTGTGCGAGTGAGGCACGAAAAACAAATCAGGAATTTCATGTGATTCTCTGGAGTGGCGCCATGGTGCAGTGGATAGCTTGTGTTCCTCACGTGCAGAAGGTTGTGGGTTTGAATCTTATCGGGAGTTGTGAAATTTTATATTTTTTAATCTATACGAAAAGTTTTTTGATCATTTTTTATTCAATTAATTGCTTTAGAGATAATTTCTTTCATAATTTCTCTCAATTGCCACGTCCCTTGAATCAACGTATTAACGATTTTACTTTCTCTTTTTTTGTCTACCAGTCATTCGTTTTTAATTTGGAATTTATGTCCATGAATTGTAATTATTTCTACATATTAACTACGCTTTAATTTCTTCCCGTTTATTATCTTATTGTATTTATTATTTCTGTTCCTCATTTCATTTGGATTTCCTTTTATTTATGATACCTTCTTCCATCTGCGCTATTTTGTCCACAGTGCAACAAATGTTTAAATGTTAGTATGACGTTTACTATCCAAAAAGTGTATGTCTTTTAACGAAAGCCCGCATCTCGTGGTCGTGCGGTAGCGTTCTCGCTTCCCACGCCCGGGTTCCCGGGTTCGATTCCCGGCGGGGTCAGGGATTTTCTCTGCCTCGTGATGGCTGGGTGTTGTGTGCTGTCCTTAGGTTAGTTAGCTTTAAGTAGTTCTAAGTTCTAGGGGACTGATGACCATAGATGTTAAGTCCCATAGTGCTCAGAGCCATTTGAACCATTTTTTAACGAAAATATGTTTTTGCCTTCATTCCACTGCCAATATAAATAGATAATCCTCTTTGTGTTTTGCCATTTCCAAACTATACCTTGATCGATAAAAATAATTAAAATCATATGCAGAAAGATTCTAAATGTAAAAATAATGAATGGAAGACAAAACGAAAGGAAATGAAATGGTTGATACAAAGATTACTATCACATGACAATCGATTGGAAATTACAAAAAGTAACGTTTAAACCAATATTAAAGTCATTTCGATAAAGATTTGGTAACAAAGAACTCAACAACGTCTGACGTGAGTCGAACCCAGAACCTGCTGCAGATGAGGGACATACCTTAACCACTACGCCACAACGCCACTCTGTGGACAGCTGACATTTTTAAGGCTGTAGAGAATCACGCGGAATTCAGAAAATTTCTTTGTCGGTTACTCGCAAACTAGGGGCAACCGCGGTGAATGGTTGTACCATGTGATACGTGAGACCGTTATCTACATCACTGTACAAGGGTAGTCCCACACGTGGGAATCTCTGCGTGTAAGAGTGATAAAAAT
This sequence comes from Schistocerca serialis cubense, assembly GCF_023864345.2. Taxonomy (NCBI): domain Eukaryota; kingdom Metazoa; phylum Arthropoda; class Insecta; order Orthoptera; family Acrididae; genus Schistocerca; species Schistocerca serialis. The sequence continues at coordinate 157,795,250 of NC_064645.1, forward strand.
AAAGTGGGTAGATAAAGTATGACGTGAAGAAGTACCACATGAAGTACTACATGAAAATATTGACACAAAATTGGACTAGATGAAAGACAGCACAAATCAGTAGAAAGATTGATTACTTTAGGAACGACGACATGTTTACGGTGAGAAACTACGGGAGAAGGGGCTGTTTACATCCTTCGAGGACTCTTGTACCAAGCAACGCTCCTCGTATCTCGTACACGCAGAATATCCGTGCAGCTGCAAAAAAAATTAGCTTGAGGGAAGCGTCTGTTGGATATTATGGAGAAGCAGCAGCGACCGTGCATCGCGACTACGTCCACAAGCAAGGCTGGAACAATATTCTCTCTTCTCAGCCACCTCAGCCCTCCCCTCCCCCCCCCCCCTCCATCTATCCGCCTCGTGCGAGCGCATAGGCCGCCGGCGCGCCATTCCTCTCAACGCCCCACTCTCTCTTCCCTCTTCCCTCCTCTCTATCCTACATATTTTTTGCTTCAGCCCGGCTACATATTTTCCACCCCGATGCACTGATAAGGGAAACAGCCATCTATCTCCATAGCGGTGAAGCACCCCACTGTTTTCCCAGCCTCGGGGTACACTTTGCTTCAGTTTTCTCCTCGAATTTTGCTACCATCTCCTTTTCTTTTGAATACTTCTTTGCTTTGTCTACTCACCCCTCTACACCCCCAGTTTTTCCCTCCTCCTCTCCTCCTCCTCCTACAGCACCACTCGCACTATACGCTACCGGTGCCGAGAAATTCATGCGACCTTTACGGCCTCTGTTGTGGATACCTAATTGTAACGGCCGTTTTAATGGAAATGTCTGGCGGCCAAGAATAAATGCCGCGTCTCTGGCTGAACGCTTTTATTTTTTTGTTTGTTTCCCGCCGGCGTCGAGCCCACACGTTTCGCTCACTCCCTCCACGTCACGTCCACCCCTGCCTACCCCGTCCCGACACCCCTACTCACCCCCGTTCCACTTCGCCTGTAATCGATTCTGCGATTTTCGTCTGCCCAGCCATTTGTTATTTGTCAGCGGCGCGCAAGCAACAGTTCCAGGCGCAAGCTGTTTATCTGATTATCCTGCCCTCTGTTTCTCCGCGAACGCCATTTAGAGAAACAAATATCCTCTCAGTAAACAAAGTCGACGTAATTTTAAATTTCTATTCATATGTGTCGCCCGCACATGCACATAAACAGCTCCATCTATTAATTGTGTGGTTTTATTAGAATTATTTTTACAGAAATCTGTTACACTACTTCCTTCTCATGAGAGGACACTACGCATAAATCAGTTTGTGCTCAATTACGTATATTGTTCGCACTTACCTAATGAATATTCTTTTCCCCATTTCTAATTAATTCCATTCAAATTTATATAAGACAAAAACAGACACAGTACAGGTGTTTATAAAGCAACATCAAACCTAAGATATTGTCGTTTCAATATGTGGACGTAAAACGTACCGTATTTTAATACTTTATTGTACGCGGTAGATTATGCAGTGTTATGACTAAAACGTCATTAGAGTTACTTGCTATTTGAAGCCCCGCATGCACGCTGAAAGCTAGATATGTAATACGTATGACAGGTGTTATAATACACAAGGATTAATGCTCTGACAAGGCAGTACAATTGCAGTAAGTGCAAACGACAACACCGATTATTATCAATATTTCCAAAGCGAAAGAACAGTATCAAACGAAGCACCATTTATTGCGTCGGGCACAACTTTCTATTTTTTTATAATCACGGAAATACTGAATGATTGCAGGGAAATTAAATGCAATAAGCTGATCGTCTGATATTGTCTTTCTTAACAAAAGAATTAACAGGAGGCAGTACTCGACAGAAGGATTCATTGACGGCACTAAAACTGGACAAGGAGTTGGATCAATTATAGCAACTTTCATCAACGAAAGCCGACCTACCTGATGAAATATAAACTGAGGACTGAATGATCAAACAGACAGACAAGTGCTTTACCATTTTAAAAGCCCTGGAAGGGCTAAACACATAAAATGACTTACAAAGAACGGCAGTAATATAGATCGAAAGTGAAACAGCGTCACATTTTCAGTGGAATCCAAATCGTCGCAACAGCTTAATGAAAGGAACAAGAAGGAATGTTAGAATGTTGCAAAATAAGAACTGTTTTTAAGAATTTCCATGGATTAAAGGTCACACAGGCATACACGGAAATTAACTTGCAGACCAGATGACTTTAGAGGCATATAGATAACAAGAAGAATTTAACTATATCAAACGTCTCTAAACCTTCGTGAAACAAATGCCACGAAAGGCAGCTGTGGGGTAATGGGAGAAAGAATGGCATTTGACGACAACAAAAAACCATTATGAAGAAATATTCTCCAACGGTGCTGCAAAAACTGACGATGAGAATACCGATCTCTCCTAATTTCAAAGCGATGTAAATGAGACACGGAGAACTGAAAGCTTGCTACTGTTGACTCTGCTTTACCAACGACACAACGTGTCCATCCAGCTGAGCTAACCAAACTGTAGATTCTGTGTTACTGGAATGTAGCAACTTGAGCAGGCAGAGGAACATACTACACAAAAGTGTAACAATAAATTTCGGACATTATACAAATATCAAGAATGAACTAGTGTAAATCTTTTTAAAACTTTTATAACAAAATGTATAAATTTCAGTAACCAGTTGCGAATCAAACTCTACACTAATTTTAAGGCAGAAATCATTGTTAGATAAACTCTGCAGTGCTTAAAATACCTTTTTTGTGTCTACAACAGGAGTTGTAATCAACCAGACCTATGCAGGTAGTATTACTCTGTTGCTAGAATAGGTTAGTAAATAACAATAACAATGTGTGTAATAAGTTTGTAAATATGCAGTGTGCCATTGTCATTAGTACTTTGTTAAAACCTTATGCTGACTTGGCAATATTTGCTACGACAATTATATTGACCATCTTATCGATGTATCTACAATGTTATTACACCTACTTATAATCTATTTAATCAATGTTTTTAACTGTCCCTAAAATTTCACAATACTGATGACCTTCTTCTTCTTTTACATGTGCCTTTATAATGATCAGTTCATGGTCAGAATGGTCATTGACGGATTGACATGGCTGGTTTAAGGGGTGGTCGGATGCCCTTCCTGTCGACACCCCATTATCCTAGGGCATTTGATAAATGTTTGCAAATCGTGTAAATGAGCTGAAACTTGAGTAGTACCCCAGTATTCACCTATTTGGATGTGGGAAACCACCTAAAATCCACACGTAAGCTGTCTGGCACACACCCTCGTCGTTAATCCGCAATGCGGCTGTTCAACACTTACTGCTATCCGAGCGACTTTTATATTGAAGATCTATTATATTTTTATAAAAACATCTTTCAGCAACGTAAATGAAAATCGTGGACTCTTTAAAAAGTCCGTAGCAACCGTGGTATCAGTTGAAATAAAATCCTTTTGATGTTAACCTTAAGTTAACCCAGCAACCGGGATTGAGGTTGCTGAGCTAGGCAAACATGTGAGGAGTCTCTTTTACAACACTACTCACTCCTCCAACCGTAGAATTTTGTTGAGTGAACTTTTTTTTTCTTAGTGGAGACCGGGACTAGTCGCTATCGATTTCTGTTTTTGTTTTTCTATTGCTTTGTGCTATATTTTGGGAGATTCTTGTTAACGCGGCGGATAGCTTAACCTTTTGGCTGTAAAACCGTGCTGGACCCATTAATTAAATACGTGTATGGATAGCCTCAAAAATACTTTTCCTGAAAGCTTGCACATTTTCCAGCTAACCTCAGTTGCAGGGCTAAGTGGCATACCGCTGGTGGCGAGTCGACAAAAGCTAGTACGCATTGGGGTACTCAGACAGAACATACCAATTTTCGAAAGAAAATATGTTATTGTATCAAAACTTGAGGAAACTTACTTTTGAATGAATTAATTGTTCAAAAGCTAAAATTCCTTCTGAAGAGATAGAATCTGAACAAAACTTAATTCCACTTGCATTTATAAACAGTATGAAATTAAATGTGTCAACAAACTATGAATTCAGAATGTAAATTACTTTAGCTTCTTATTATAGCTACCTGTAGTTATTCAAATAGAATTAGATTATAAATACCTGACACCGTCAGCTGGAGAACGATAATTTCATTTAATGTAAAGAACGCTTCTGGTATGAATTTTTTATTGCCTTGATCACGTGTATGTAAACATGATTACCAGTTTCAATAGAACTAAGATGCTTTCTTCAGTTCTGCAAGGTTACAAAAAATTACAAAAATATTTTCAGACTGTAGTAGCAGCAATAGTAAAATTATGATTTCATTCAAGTCCATTGTGACGTAAACACGGAGTATAGGTTGCGAAGTCATACTGTGCAATACAAAACAAATTTATTGTCTTACCGTCGAAACTGACTGTGAAATTGAAATAAAATAAAACTACCGTCAGGAAAGTTGTCATGGTAAATATACAAATTCCAAAATATGCGTAATACATTACCTCTTGATAAAAAGAGAGTGTAGAACATAAAAAAACCTGTGTTTTCATAGCAAGACAGAGTCTTAGAAGTGTGTCACCTCAAGGAGAACGCCACGCATCTGGGTTTGCTGCCGGCTACATACTGCCGCATACCAGTACAACAAAGAGGAGAACCACCAGGTGGTAATAATAGATGTTATCTAGGTTGCTTCAAAATCATACATGTGACACGTATGAGAAAATGCAAAGTGAATAATTTACAATGGAAAATAGCACAATGTCAGTCATGTAAAAACAAAATACATTAGGTAAAAATATTACGTTAAAATATTTCGTGAATTTTTGAGACCGAAAAAATTATTTCCAATAAAATAGTTAACATTAAACATTTGTTACAGGCCAAATGAACGACAATCGTTTATTTAATAAAAATGTGGCTGAATGCCTACCTTGACAAATTGTAGTATCCAGTATTATACTTCTTGTCTCTCATTAGACATCATATTAAAATTTCTAATTATAGTGCCATTTTACATAACTGTTTTCTTTTATGTATACACCGATACACAATACATGGCATAAAAGTAATAGCATCTTGGCATATGACAGTAATGGATATCGGAAAGAAGATGCCATAATCCGATGTCTAGGTCACAAATTTAGGGTGGAATCTTATATTTTTCACAGCGAATGCGCACATGGACATGTTGTTATACAGTGAGAAAAGTATGAGATCTTGAACAATAACGAAGGACAAAATTTCAGCTGGTCTAAATTTTCTTTATTCATAGAGTGGTAACAAGAGAACAGCGTGATTATCAAGCTATGATATTATAATGATTTACAGAACGATACTATGACACTTGCTGGCTTTATAAGGCAATACGCAGATTAAGTATACAGGGAACTATAAGTAAAAGAAATGGCAGGTACAGAAGTATTAATGTACAGTGCATGTTTACACTTCCAGCGGTACGACAAAACGAAAAAATTATTTTCAGATTTTAGTAAAAGGTAACGGAATTGCCCAGCCTAGAGTATAGTCTTTTGTGGATTTAGCTATAGCCAGGGACTTATGATGATGGGCCTTCTAATTACAGTATAAAACAACATTGTATGGTACCTGACATGTTAGTGAGAAGAGTAATGTATTAACAAGATAATAGAAGATAATAATATCAAAAGAAATACTTCCTGTAATTCGGCTAGCTATTATGAAAATTAAATTTGACCAATGAAATGCTCCATATTTTAGAGGTATGTTATGGAACTATTCGATGCAGTGCTCTAGGTCTAGGTGAGACCAATAAAACGACATTCACTGCAGTGATAAAATATACCTTTTGACAAATTTGGTCATGTTACCCTGCTATCTTGGTTTCCATAAGCGCTTAGAAATCGTTAGAGGATATGAACACATATGAACACGCGTATATCTTATCCTCTCACACCCATCCTGAGAATAGCGCTAGCAAATTTTTTTGTCAGCTAATATTCTGGCATAAACTAACCGAAATGGGTGGAAATACGACACAATAATAACATATAAACAATAGTGAATACAAATGTAGTGCTATACACGGAACGAAGTCTATGTAGGTGGGTTGTTTGAAGACAAAACTTACGTTAATGGGTGGTAGATATTGTTGCAGAAGAAGCTGAGTAGCACCGTGGTGCAGTGGTTATGATACTAAACAGTATCGTGAATTCAAAACTCACCTGGACTGTACAATTTTAATTTCTATATTCAGTTCGAGTACATTCTGGAAGTATCCCGAAATGTCAAGAATCATACTACTGGAATATTATGTAGCTGTATATCTACTGTATGTGTTCTGGCCGGAGGCAGTTCGCTCCGCGCTCCTGTATGTGCAACTGCTAAATAAACCTTTGTTAAGTGAAGTTAGTGTCCGTCATTCATCTAATTACGCCTTCTTCTACGTGACATTATTCTGGTGGAGGCGCCGGGTATTGGAACTTGTGATAACGCTCATTATCGACGACACAGTGGCTCCCGTCAGGCCACGACAGAGCCGCCGCTTACGTGGCTGAAGATTAATTAAAATACAGGGCACAGCGTCCAGGAGAAACTACAGCTTCCTACATTCAAGACGTCTTGGAGCTGTGTAAAATAGTGGACCCTAGAATGAAGGAGGAAGATAAGGTTCCAGATCCCATGGGGTGTTTCTGAGGACATGTATCAAGCCCTACTCCTGAAGGAGGTTTCGACAGCAAACGACATCATAAAATGGTGGCCGTATATTGAGACAATGCATCGAAAAAGAATTACACGCAAGAAGTTTTAACGGCTTCCAAACGTCGTATCGATGTCTGTGATGGAGCAAGCAACTGATTTCACAAGTGCTCTTCGTCAGATAGTCAGACAGGGAGTTCAGATGTGCACCTGGATTGCACGGAGAGCTAAAAAACGAGACGCTTCAAGAGGTAATAAGGCAGGAAGTGGAACAGACATTTAAACCAATCTCTCGTCCTTCATTTCCCTTTAAAACTATGAAAAAGTCGAGACCCAGGCGGAGTTACGTTCCTACAATGCCGCATGAGGAACGTGTTTGGCCACCAGGATAACCAACCAGTACGTTTCCACTGCGGACGACCGGGACATGTGGTGCGCTATTGTCGAGAAAGGTGGCGCATATTAGATGACGTCCGCTCCAGAAGACGGCAGACCGATCTTAGCCGACGCCAACTCCGGGATGACGAAGATGAACAAGAAGATATTGGTGCAGCAAGCTAGCCGCTGTAGAGAACGCTCCCCAACACGCCAATCCAGGTCTCTATCGTCGTTTAGAAGCTCCAGCCGATCAACTAGCCGCAGCAACCTGGAAAACTAAAGGGAGCGACCTTCCTTGGAGGTGAGGCCGCCGAAGAGAAAAATCCTCCGCCGTCGATCACTACAAAAATGGTAGGAAACTACACCGATATCCTCATGGTTGGCAGACCAGCCCAAGCTCTTATGGACTCTGGAGCGTCATATTCAGTCATTTCGGAGAAGTACCGTCGCCAGTTGCAGAAAACCGTATTCGTCGACAGCAAAACATCTATGCTGAAGGTGGCTAATGGAAAATATGTAAAACCTACAGAAAGATGTACCATTCGTGTGGGTATAAGTGGCCATACACAGCCCTCAGAATTCATCGTCTTACAAGAGTGAAGCCATGACGTGATTCTCGGATGGGAATTTTTGAAAGCTTCTCAGGCAGTTATAGACTGTGGTCGCTCGAAGATTATGCTAGTCGAGATAAGATACTATGGACAGGAAGATGCGCATCCGAATGTATGGAGACTATGTGTGCTGGATGAATTGATAACTCCTGCAGTCAGCGCTAGAAAGGGGCCAATGCTAGGCTTCTCTTTATGTCCTCATTGCTCCCTCCACCTGCGGTTATTTTGCTGCCTAGGTATTAGAATTCCTTAACTTTGTCTGCTTCGTGTACGCTAATTTTGATTTTAAGTTTCTTGCTGTTCTCATTGCTGCTACTTCTTATTGCCTGCTTCTTCCCTGCTCTCAATCCATATTCTGTAGTCACTGGACTATTCATTATATGCAACACATCTTGTAATTCTTCTTCACTTTCACTGAGAAAGGGAATGTTATCAGCGAATCTTATCATTGACATTCTTTCAGCTTGAATTTCCATCCCACTCTTGTACCTTTCTCATAATTTTATCATTGCTTCTTCGATGCATAAATTGAAGAGCTGAGGCGAAAGACTTTATCCCTGACTTATATTTTAATCAGAACACTTCGTTCCTGGTCTCCCACTTTCACTTTTCCCACACATTTCTTGTCCATATTGTGTATTACCTGTCTTTCTCCTATAGCTTACCCCTATTTTTCTCATAATTTCAAACATCTTGCACCATTTTCCATGTTCAAAAATAATATGAATGTGCTTTGATTTTCCTTCAGTCTTGCTTCCACTATCAAACGCAACGTCAGAACAGCGTGTTTGGTGCCTTTACGTTCCTAAAGCCAAACTGATTGTCCTCTAACACAACCTCAATTTCTCTTCCATTGTTCTGGATATTATTCTTGTCAGTAACTTGGGTGCATGAGCTGTTAAGTTGATTGTACGATAATTCTCGTACTTGTCTGGTCTTGCAGTCTTCCGAATAATGTGAATGATGTTGTTCCGAAAATAAAATGTTATGCTACGAACCAACGTGAATAGCCGTTTTTTCGCCGTTTCCCATATGATTTTAGAAATTCTGATGGAATGTTTCAGTCCCGTCTGACTTATGTGGCCTGAAATCATCCAAAGCTCTGTTAAATTCTCTTTCTAATAATGGACCCCTTTTTCTTCCCTGTAGACTTCTGTTGCTTCTTGTACCACGTCATCAGACAAGAACCGCCCTCGTGGTGACCTTCAGTGTACTCTTTCCTCACATCCAGTCACTCCTCTGCATTTTACAGTGGAATTCAAATTTCACTCTTTCTTTTACTGCCCTTCCTTTTATTTTCACAGATGGTTGTTTTGATTTTTCTCTAAGCTGAGTCAGTCTTCTGACAATTCGGATTCTTCGCGTACTTCATGTAGCCATCTCGCATTAGCTTCTCTCCACTTCCTGTCTATTTCATTGCTAGGCGATTTGCATCCGTGTGTTCCTCAATTTCCCTGAACACTTCTGTACTTCCTGCGTTTGTCGATCAGCTGAAGTATTTCTTCTGTTGCCGGCCGGAGTGACCGAGCGGTTCTAGGCGCTACAGTCTGGAACCGCGCGGGCATGGATGTGTGTGATGTCCTTAGGTTGGTTCTGATGACCTCAGATGTTAAGTCCCATAGTGCTCAGAGCATTTGAACCATTCTCCATATATATGGCATTTAAGTCTTCTACTGTGGCAACAGTAAAAGCTTACGTGACAGCATCATAAGTACACTAACCTTATGGGCTAGTGTTGCCATTTATGGCCTAGTACGTCGAGGTCCTTGGTTTGATTCCCAGGAATCACCTAAAACTTTTCTCCAGAGGAAAGGTCTGGAAGAAGGTCAACTACGCCTTCTGAGCCAAACTTGATAATTATTAGGTTTAGATGGTACGGCGGCAGTACCAAGCGAATCGTTTTACTACAAAATTTTGTCAACGGAGTAAAGAGGAGAAGGTTGATGCTTCTTAATTTATGCCAAAAGTTCGGCTGGTTGGTTGGTTGGTTGGTTGATTTGATGGAGGGAATCAAACAGCGAGGTCCCATCGGATTAGGCAAGGATCTGGAAGGATGTCGGCCGTGCCCTTTCAAAGGAACCATCCCGGAATTTGCCTGAAGCGGATTATGGAATCCACGGAAAACCTAAATCAGGAAGGGCGGCCACGAGATTTAACCGTTGTCTTCCCGAATGCGAGTCCAGTGTGCTAACCACTGCGTCAACTCGCTCGGGAAAAGTTCGGCTTTCCTAGTTTCTTCGTACTACTAATTTCTGTTCCGTATATTTCTACATAAGTGTGCGAAGTTTTACTGTTAGAATCACAGAGGAAAAGTGCATACTGAATGGAACTCGGCAATCGCAATAATGAAATATCGTGTGGCTAGGGCCTCCCGTCGGGTGCAAATCTTTTGAGTTGACGCCACTTCGGCAACTTGCGTGTCGATGGGGATGTGCTGAAGATGTTAGGACAACCCAGCCGGGAATCAAACCCGGGCCCCTTGGCACGACAGTCCAGCGCGCTGACCACTTTTTTTCGTTTTTTTTTTTTTTTCGATATTGTTCGTTGCGTTTGGTCTGGGCGGACGTCACAAGACATCCGTTCAAGTTGATCGTTGATTCCTTGACTCAGTTTTTTTATTACAGAGAGCATGCAGCCCTCTGAACGAACACGCTGAGCTACCGAGCAGGCCACTTAGTTATCGGGATCCACATTGGAGTACTGAAACGTTAGCTGGAACTCTTGTCTGACACTGCTTTCAACACTGTGTCACTATGAAACGTTTATTCGCCATGTAATGTATATGGAAACCTTTAGCAAACGCGTAGACAGTAGTGCTAAGGGACCAGACCACAAAATCGTAACACTTCACACAAATAAAAAGACAAGTTTTCTTAAGAAATTCTCCAAGTTGCTATTATGAGTTTCCACATCAAATATGAGAACGTCAATTTAATGAAAAAAAATCACCAATACTTCTAAATACAGACGACTTGTAGTTTAAAGTGGTCACCAAAAATCTCGAAAAGTTGTTAATCGACTTACTTCACGCACAGACGGACATAAGCTACATACTTTTATATATATTTATGTACATACATAAATTGGAAATGTTGTTAGCAAAAATCTCGAAAAATTCTTCACCGATTTACTTCAAATTTTCTCACATCCCTCTAATAAACGTTCAAGCGAAATATCCCAAATATATATATATTTAATAAAAGTGATATATAAATATATTCAAATTTCAGAAAAAGAAACTGTTGTTGTCAAAATCTCGAAAAGTTCTTGACCGATTTACTATAGATTTTTAAACAATATTCTGCTAAATATACGGCTGAAAATAGGCGACACGGGTTTTAAATATAAAATGAATATCAAAAATCAAAATACACGTAACGTATAAATAGGGAACATGGTTAGAAAAAATACCTCGAAATGTTGTAGATCTCGAAATGTTGTTGTTTGATTTACTTCAAATTATTGCCCAATATTCCCTATACACATTTTTTTAAAGCATTGTACATATTTAATATTAAAACTGACTGCAAGAAAAAAATGTGTGGTTTAGTTTTCTTTTTCGAAGTCAGTTTATCTACGATATTAAGACTTTGAAGCAGGCACGTCAATAAAAGCGACAAACTTCAGGTACGAAATGGAAGAAAAAAGGTCTTATTAACTAACATGTGTCCGAAAATTCATCGCTGCCATGGTAGATGGGGCTTACGAATGAAAGTTACTCTGACCACGTGCGTGTGTTCCCTGTGTGTTGGAGGCTGTGTGACTGACGGGGCGTACTGTAAACAGCAGAATGATCCGGCGGACTGCGCATACACCTGAGTTGGAGGACGGAGCGCTCCAGGACATTGAGACGAACCTAGTACAAGCTCAAGGCCAGTAGTCCGCTAACATGGTGTAAGTTAATGAATGATTATGTGTATCCTGCATGAAAGCCGCGTATATTGCATCCCATGTAGGCCATCTGTTGTGACTGGATGCGACACACCTCTGTGTTCCGGGATGATTTGTTGCCGTTGCACGCACACCGTCTATTCCCGGACACGTGTTCATAGGACCTTTTTTCCTTCTTTTACAGTCAGGAAGCCGTTCCTGCAGTTCGTCGGTTTTATTAGTGTTCTGTGTACAGTCTGTCTTTCTATGTATAATTTCAAACAGGAATTATGCCTCGCAGTCAATACCAACAGAAAATAGAGATCTGTATTTATGGCTTCTCAGCTTATGATCAGAATACTGCTATAGAATCTGAAACATCTGAAAATTTGCAATACGCCCTGTTCGCAAATTAAAACCATGGAAAATAGTCCCAATCAAGATTTCCTTTGCAACACCAATAAACAAGACTTAAAATCAAAGAAAGGGGGAAGAGGAGTTGGACAGGGAGGTCGGAGGATTTGAATATAAAGGAGGGGTGGGAGCAGAGGGATAGAGAGGGGAAAGGGGAACTACAGAGAGGGGAAGGCGGAGGCAACGTAGAGAGAAACCCGGTAGAAGCAGGAGGTGGACAAAGCAAAGACGTATAACGAGACGAACAGACAGCCGAGGGAAATGGATATTAGGAAGTGCATCCAAATCCCATGAACATTTAGCAATTGCAAAGTATTGCCGGGTTCGCAAGTAGATCATATTCTTGAAGACATTATGAGTGATTAAGAAGAGAACAAACTACTTACTACTTGATCTGACAATTTATACGAGCTACATGATGAAGAAATCGTTTCTAGCGATGATGGTGCAGACAGAAATCACATTCCGTTCGTAAAAAGAGGAAAAGTTTCATATCTAGCTAGTGGAAACGAGATTTAAGGCAACGACTGAATGACTGAAGGCAAGAAGTGTGGAACCGTAAGTGGAAAGGTAGATTGTATCCTATATTCTGCCCTGATTGGTGGTAAAGAACGCAGATGTTATCAAATCTTTGTACGAGGGGCGTTCAGTAAGTAATGCAATAGTTTTCTTTCTTGGCCACTTAAGATTTTTTTTTAAATGTGGGATTTGCTGTGGGACGTGTTGGAATATTCCTGCTTCAGCCCCTATGACTTACTTCATTCCTTTGGCCCCTATGGGGGCATAGGGCATCCAGGAGAACTCGACATCCGTCTCTGTCTTTGGCCATTTGCCTCAATTCTGCCCAGGTCTTGCCAACTCATTTTGCTTCCCCTTCCACTGTCTTCTTCCATGTGCCCCTTGATCTACCTCTCTTCCTTGTTCCCTGGGGATTCCACTCCAATGCTTATTTCTCGATGGCTCCATCTGGTTTTCTCAAGGTGTGCGCCAACCTGCCCCACTTTCTCTCTCGTATCTGGTCTTCTACAGGTATCTGGTTTGTTATTCGCCAGAGCTCCTCATTACATATTTGTTTTTCTGGCCACCGGATATTCATGATGCGTCGAACACATCTATTTATGAAGCTTTGTAACTGGGATGTTATCTTTTTATCCATTTTCCAGCTTTCACTGGCGTACAGAAAGACAGCCTTCACATTTGCATCAAAAATACGAAGGCAGCCCCTATAGTTTCATCAAATTCCGATTGGTGGCGGCGCTAAATGTAGCCTTGAAACTGTGGTGCATTCGCCGGCCGGTGTAGCCGAGCGGTTCAAAGCGCTTCAGTCCGGAACCGCGCGACTGCTACGGTAGCAGGTTCGGGTCCTGCCTGTGGCATGGATATGTGTGATGTCCTTAGGTTAGTTAGGTTTAAGTAGTTCTAAGTTCTAGCGATCTGATGTCCTCAGATGTTAAGTCCCATAGTGCTCAGAGCCATTTGAGGTGCGTTCCAAGCAGATAGCTGTCGTTGAGTTTCTTTTGGAGCGAAAGCAGAGCATCGCAGATAGTCATAGACGCTTGTACAATGTCTACAGAGACTTGGCAGGAAACGAAAGCGTGGTGATTAGTTGGGTGAGGCATCTCTCATCATAGCAACAAGGTAGCGCAAACCTTTCCAGTCTCCCGTTTTCCGATCAGCCTCCCAGAACTGTGATTACTGCAGAGTTGGGACGTTTGGACACTCTCATTTGAGGTGATTAACAGATCACTATCAAACAACTCGCTGCACCTCTGGACGTCTCTGTTGGTAGTGCTGACACGGTTGCCCAAACCCTATGGATACTCAGAGGTGTGTGCCCGTCGCCACCTAACAGAAGATCGTAAAGACCAACGAAGGACCATGTGTGCCGAACTGCTAGCCCCTTATGAGGCTGATAGTGACTTTTTCTTATCTGACATCTTCACAGGTAACGAACTATGGGTTCGTCACTTCGAATCCGAAACAAAACTGAATAGAAAGCATAAAGGCAAACCCTCAGCTAGTAAAGTCATGGCGAAGTTCTTGTGGGACTCTGAAGGGTTTTATTGTGATAGATGTCCTCCATAATGGTGTAACGATCATCTCTGAAGTGCACGCTAATGGCCATTAAAATTGCTACACCAAGAAGAAATGCAGATGATAAACGGGTATTCATTGGACAAATATATTATACTAGAATTGACATGTGATTACATTTTCACGCAATTTGGGTGCATAGATCCTGAGAAAACAGGACCCAGAACAACCACTTCTGTCCGTAATAACGGCCTTGATACGCCTCGGCATTGAGTCAAACACAGCTTGGACGGCACAGCTGCCCATGCAGCTTCAACACGATACCACAGTTCATACAGAGTAGTGACGCGTATTGTGACCAGCCAGTTGCTCGGCCACCATTGACCTAACGTTTTCACTTGGTGAGAGATCTGGAGAATGTGCTGGCCAGGTCAGCAGTCGAAGATTTTCTGTATCCAGAAAGGCCCGTACTGGACCTACAACATTCGGTCGTGCATTATCCTACTAAAATGTAGGGTTTCGCAGGGATCGAATGTAGGGTAGAGACACGGGTAACGTCAACTGTTCAAGCCGGCCGCGGTGGCCGAGCGTTTCAGTCTGGAACCGTGCGACTGCTACGGTCACAGGTTCGAATCCTGCCTCGGGCATGGATGTGTGTGATGTCCACAGGTTAGTTAGGTTTAAGTAGTTCTAAGTTCTAGGGGACTGATGACCTCAGATGTTAAGTCCCACAGTGCTGAGAGCCATTTGAACCATTTGAAGCAACTGTTCAAAGTGCCGTCAATGCGATCAAGAGATGCCCAAGATGCGTAACCAATGGCACCCGATACCATCACGCTGGATGATACGCCAGTATGGCGATGACGAATACACGCTTAAAATCTGCGTTCACTGCGATGTCGCCAAACACGGATGCGACCATCATGATGCTGTAAACAGAACCTGGACTCATGGGAAAAAGTGACGTTTTGCCATTCGTGCACCCAGGTTCGCCGTTGAGTACACCATCGCAGGCGCTCCTGTCTGTGGTGCAGCGTCAAGGGTAACCGCAGCCATGGTCTCCGAGCTGATAGTCCATGCTGCTGCAAACGTCGTCAAACAGATGGTTGTTGTCATGCAAACTTCCCCATCTGTTGAGTAGGGATCGAGACGTGGCCGCACGATCCGTTACAGCCATGCGGATAAGATGCCTGTCATCTCGACTGCTGGTGATACGAGGCCGTTGGGATCCAGCACGATGTTCCATATTACCCTCCTGAACCCACCGATTCCGTATTCTGCTAACAGTCATTGGATCTCGACCAACGCGAGCAGCAATGTCGCGATACGATAAACCGCAATCGCGATAGGCTACAATCCGACCTTTATCAAAGTCGGAAACGTGAGGATACACATTTCTCCTCTTTACACGAGGCATCACAACAACGTTTTACCAGGCAGCGCCGGTTGAAACGTCCCCTTAGAAAAAGTTTTACAGGACTGTGCTTAACCTGACACACAATATTTTTTAGCGCAACGCAATCTGACTTTCAATAATCCCTACAAAAGAATGGGCCCTGACTAACATTAAACTATACCTTTCACAAATCACTTACCTCACAAAAATCTTCGCTACTCAAGCTACTGCAATAAAGCGAGCGCCACTACTGCCAGCTAAATAAAAGATTCAAACTATGGAAGGCACTAACTACTGATAGGGATAGTTAGCAAATGAAAGATATTAATAGAGAACAAACAATGTATTTACCTTGATATCATCATATATAAATATAGCAGTTCATGACAAATTTCAAAACTCCGCCATCTCTCTCCCCACCTCCACCACTGCTGGCGGCTCACCTCCAACTGAGCAACGCTACGCGCTGTTCACAGCCAGCTGCCTAACACTACCATGGCGAGTATTACAACAATGCAAAGCAGCCACAGACTGCACACAGCACAGCCAGTGATTTTCATACAGAGTTGGCGTTACCAATAAAAAAACCTAAACAGCCTACTTACACGGTCAACTGCTGTTTGTGTAAGAGAAATCGGTTGGAAACTTTCCTCATGTCAGCACGTTGCAAGTGTCGCCACCGGTGCCAACCTTGTGTGAATACTCTGAAAAGCTAATCATTTGCATATCACAGCATCTTCTTCCTGTCGGTTAAATTTCGTGTCTGCAGCCCGTCATCTTCGTGGTGTAGGAGTTTTAATGGCCAGTAGTGTATTTTGCTATCTTTAGGAAACCGAAGAAACGACTTCAGTCTGTTCGTTTCCACATAAACGATAATGAACTCTCCTTCTCCATGACAACGCAACGTCTCACAAGTCTGCGCATCCAAGAGGAGCTCACAAAATTTCACTGCGCTGTTCTTCCTCATCCCGAGCGGTCTAAGGCGCTGCAGTCATGGACTGTGCGGCTGGTCCCGGCGGAGTTTCCAGTCCTCCCTCGGGCATGGGTGTGTGTGTGTTTGTCCTTAGGATAATTTTAGGGTAAGTAGTGTGTAAGCGTAGGGACTGTTGACCTTAGCAGATGAGTCCCATAAGATTTCACACACATTTGAACATTTTTTTCTTCCTCATCCACGCTACAGCTTGGCTCTCTTACCTTCAGACTTCCATGTGTTTGTCAGGATGCACTCGGCGGGATGAGTTAGGTAATGATGAGAAGGTTATTGATACAGCAAAACGTTGGACCCGACATTGAGCAGTAGAGTGGAACCATGGAGGCATACAGACCCTGCTAGTAAGGTGGCGTAAAGCTGTCGCACTGAACGGAGATTATGTTGAAAAGTAGTATTTTGTAGCCAAAAGACCGGGCAATAATGTGGTGTATTGGATTCCTGACTAAAATCAACCTGCTTTCAGAAAAAAAATGTGTTGCACTACTTATTGAACGCCCTTCGTAGTTGCTTCTGATTACTGGGAAGACAGCTGCTAATAAACAGTAATGCTAGTATAGGAGATGCGTGAGTTTGCTGAGCCCATCTACTTCGGCGCCGAGATTGTTCAAAGTTTGTCGGCGTAAGAGTGCCAATACAGGAGTGTCGGAAGCGAGATGGGCTCCCGCGCTTGTAGCAGGCTCGTCGTAACAAGGCGCCTTGTTTGCCAGGTCGGCATCGATCTCTGATCGAGAGCTACTCACACCGGCGACGAAGGCAGAGGCTCCAGGCGGCGGAGGGGCGTTTTCCGTGCGTGGAGGTTGTGTGCGGCTTCCCGCAGACGTTTAGCACGTCCCTCGTTACCGCCAGCTCCGCCCGGAGAGGGGCGTGGAGAAGCAGGACAGGCAGGTAGGCAAGAAGTGGGCCGGAGGGAACAGCGGAAAGTGGTTTGCTTCTGCGACGAGATGACACGCCTGGATGAGTCCCGGAGAGTCAACAAGAACGCCGCCGCAGGTCAGCCTGGTGCAAAGGCTCTCTCTCTCTCTCTCTCTCTCTCTCTCTCTCTCCCTATCTCTCTATCTATGTGTCTACCCTCTTTGTCTCTGGTCCTGTTTCGCAATAACTGACAGGGGCGTGGCTTCTTAGAGGTTTGCACTCCTCTCAGACGTGAAATTAATGTAACAAGACGCATTGCTACGCCAGCTGAACTATAGCACGTCGTGCGGCGGGGCGGTTCCTCCCGTCCCTTTACATCGAACCTGCACCTACCTGTGAACATTGTCTCAGCATATCATCAGTAGGGAAGCCGAGTGAAACCTACTGTACTTCGACGTGAACCAGGCTGCAATTAAAGTCACTGATCTACGTTTTGGGAGGAAGTTTTCACACGAAATCAAAGGTTGGAAATTTTGTCCTTAATTAATATACAGGGTGTTACAAAAAGGTACGGCCAATCTTTCAGGAACATTCCTCACACACAAATAAAGAAAAGATGTTATGTGGACATGTGTCTGGAAACGCTTAATTTCCATGTTAGAGCTCATTTTAGTTTCGTCAGTATGTACTGTACTTCCTCGATTCACCGCCAGTTGGCCCAATTGAAGGAAGGTAATGTTGACTTCGGTGCTCGTGTTGACATGCAACTCATAGCTCTACAGTACTAGCATCAAGCACATCAGTAAGTAGCATCAACAGGTTAGTGTTCATCACGAACGTGGTTTTGCAGTCAGTGCAATGTTTACAAATGCGGAGTTGGCAGATGCCCATTTGATGTATGGATTAGCACGGGGCAATAGCCGTAGCGCGGTACGTTTGTATCGAGACAGATTTACAGTACGAAGGTGTCCCGACAGGAAGACGTTCGAAGCAGTTGATCGGCGTCTTAGGGAGCACGGAACATTCCAGCCTATGACTCGTGACTGGGGAAGACCTAGAACGACGAGGACACCTGCAATGGACGAGGCAATTCTTCGTGCAGTTGATGATAACCCTAATGCCAGCGTCAGAGAAGTTGCTGCTGTAGAAGGTAACGTTGACCACGTCACTGTATGGAGAGTGCTACGGGAGAACCAGTTGTTTCTGTACCATGTACAGCGTGTACAGGCACTATCAGCAGCTGATTGGCCTCCACGGGTACACTTCTGCGAATGGTTCATCCAACAATGTGTCAATCCTCATTTCAGTGGAAATGTTCTCTTTACGGATGACGCTTCATTCCAACGTGATCAAATTGTAAATTTTCACAATCAACATGTGTGGACTGACGAGAATCCGCACTCAATTGTGCAATCACGTCATCAACACAGATTTTCTGTGAACGTTTAGGCAGGCATTGTTGGTGATGTCTTGATTGGGCCTCATGTTCTTCCACCTACGCTCAATGGAGCACGTTATCATGATTTCATACGGGATACCTGTGCTGCTAGTTCATGCACGATGGAGCTCCTGCACATTTAAGTCAAAGTGTTCGTACGCTTCTCAACAACAGATTCGGTGACCGGTGGATTGGTAGAGGCGGACTAATTCCATGGCCTCCACGCTCTCCTGACCTCAACCCTCTTGACTTTCATTTATGGGGGCATTTGAAAGCTCTTGTCTACGCAACCCCGGTACCAAATGCAGAGACTCTTCGTGCTCGTATCGTGGACGGCTGTGATACAATACGCCATTCTCCAGGTTTGCATCAGCGCATCAGGCATTCCATGCGACAGATGGTGGATGCATGTATCCTCGCTAACGGAGGACATTTTGAACATTTCTTGTAACAAAGTGTTTGAAGTGACGCTGGTACGTTCTGTTGCTGCGTGTTTCCATTCCATGATTAATGTGATTTGAAGAGAAGTAATAAAATGAGTTCTAACATGGAAAGTAAGCGTTTCCGAACACATGTCCACATAACATATTTTCTTTCTTTGTGTGTGAGGAATGTTTCCTGAAAGTTTGGCCGTACCTTTTTGTAACACCCTGAATTCTGAAAGTTAGGTGAGCAAGTATCACTGCCAAGCCCGTGCTAGTCTTAACACTGTCACTCACAATCCGTTTCCCTCACGTAAGCAAGTTTGTCGTGTAGCATTTCCCTAAAACGTAATAGGTACAAAATTACGGACTGTTTTTGATTGAGAATGCTCGCCAAATATTAAGTCTGTCGGTACCTAATGCAGTCACAGTTTTTAGCCACCGACCTGCTCAATACGCCACGCGAAATTTATGTCTTTTTTCATCACAAAATTCACTTAAAAATTCCTAAATTTCTACACACCCATCGGAATAATT
The DNA here is from genome assembly GCF_023864345.2 of Schistocerca serialis cubense. NCBI lineage: Eukaryota > Metazoa > Arthropoda > Insecta > Orthoptera > Acrididae > Schistocerca > Schistocerca serialis. The sequence continues at coordinate 157,814,871 of NC_064645.1, forward strand.
ATACCGTCACTTTACAACACTTTTGATGTTTGAAACACTGCTAGATCCGGCAACTTATTATTTCCATCAGAACTACTACTACACACGTCCGAACTGTTTCATGGCTAGGCTCCGACTACTCTCTAGAATACTCTACCAGCAGGGAAAGGCGCGCGAATAATATTGCTTTACCATTGGTCAGCTTACTCAACAGCCAATAGCAAAACAACATTCTCCCGCGTCAGTCCGCGCTTTTCATCAATAACCAAACGCAAAATAGTAAACCTAATGACTGTACTTTTTACCGACGTAATTATCTAATATGCTGAATTTTTCTTTATGCATAAAGTTATTTACTGTTGTTATTTACACCTGAATTAACTTTCCATTTACCATAAACTTACTTTACAAATCTATTCTACAAAAATCCCCTTTGTCCACATTTATAAAATTTTTCATACCCAAAAAGACATAATAACAAATTATGAAAATACTAGAACAGTTTATGAAAAACATTCTACTACTTTAGTGCACTCTAGTGGGCACAATACTGTCCTCTATCGGCTGATACATAATCTACGTGCGCGTCCAGTCTCGCGTCACCATCTGTCACTATCCAGCTCTGCGACACATCTCCCACTTAACTGCCTCCAAGGCAGGATCGGTATACGGCGCTACGCCTCAGTCGGACTTTTTCAAAATTTGTGCCGGTCTGAGATTCGATCCTGGGTGTTCTGCTTGCGAGGCGGATACTCTAACTACTGCCCCATTCAGACACAGCGCTCATCGCAACATTCTTTCTGACATATCCAGAAGAATTGAAAAATAGATCCCTTTATCCAATTTTGTGAAGTTTGAGAAATGAGTGAGTAGTCTGTTGCCGGCTGACCACTGACAGTGGACGTAGAAACTGTAATTATCTTTCAGATAGTCCTCTGGTCACCTTTGGCGGAAGCAAAGAAAGGAAGTATTCCAGAGCACTAGAGGGCCTGGAGTGTGGCTGACCAATATGGTAAAAGAATCCTCCGCCACACGTTAACACACACACACACACACACACACACACACACACACACACACACACACACACTTTTGAGGAATCGTGGGATGGTCTGGTGAACGGCCATGTTCTGACACTCTGTCGGGGGTTCCTGAGGTTGAAGCACCTATTTTCAGTGCGCTCCGTAAAACTAAGGAATATGGGCATGGTATGCGTGTGGAATAATTAAGATTAGCTAGAAATAATGATTTCCCTTTTCAGAATATCGACGAGAACAAAACTTTTTGATGGGAGATTCATGTAAAGGTAGGCAGGTAAGACTCATGGGGAACTTAAGGATTCTTTGGTACTGACCAACGGTCACAATGAAACCATGTGTGGTAATTTTACGCTGATATACTTGCGTGTAGTAACTTTTAGCTGAGATACTTGCGTGTGATAATTTTAAGCTGAGATACTTGCGTGCGTAAATTTATGCTGAGCATATTTAAGAACTGCGTGTGCAGCATTTTAATCAGGAACAAGCACATCCACATGGTGAGTACTGACTTTGTCTCAGTCTGACCAAGAGACAAACTTTCAGTTGAGGATCCGTGTGCGAGATATTTAAGTAATCATGATACCAAAATTACCGTTATTAATTACGTTCGTGTGAAGCAAGTTAGAAATATTGATACTCTGAGAGAGAGAAAGGTGAGTTAGCCATCTGCCCAGCAACACAATGAGGGTTACATTGCAGTGGGAGTTGGGCAGGAATTCTCTACAGTATGTGGTATGTCCTAGGAAGGGTTATGTGCCAAATTTAATCTGAAGGTCTGTGTCTTGTTAATCTGGGTTGAAATTTTGTAGTGGGGAAGATCTGATACATAGTGGCTAAAGTCAGTTTATCTGTTCTATTTTATTTGTTTTATGTGTGTAATTTGAATTTGGCTACTTAATTACAAGTAGTGCACGAAAAAGCAAGAATATTCTTTGAATAGCCTGACCGGTAGTCAACTCTCTAGGTTATTAATGAATGAGATTATGAGAGTGAGAGAGAGAGAGAGATGTAGTGGATATCCGTACCAGTCCAGAAAGCGCATACAGTAATAAGAAAAAACATTGATAGACCACAGACTATTGAAATGTGTACGTAATATCGTGCCCACTGGACAGAGAATTTCTTGTTTCCTTTTACGTTCAAATGTATTGGAGGAAATTTTGTGTCATTTCGTGGTAGAATCTCAGAAAATAAAAGAGGAGATATGACACAATGGTGATCATGATCATTCACTAGAGAGCAGCTATTTTGTTCAGACATTTTTGCCATAAGCTCCCTAATACTAGAATAGCCAAGCTCTGATTTACATGAATGCAAAAGAATGGGAATGTGGTCCTGCCAAGTTGGAGTCAGTCCATCGGAAATGTTTACAGACAGTACCATATTTAAATTCTATTAGTCAGATGCGTTTAATTCCGTTGCGTAGAGATAATTAAAAAGAAAAGATTACAACAAAACAGTTGGGTGATAGGTCTTTGCTATCAATGTACAGCAGCAGTAGCTACGATAAGTCGTATCAACATTTCCGATGCACAGATATTAAAAGCACTCCGTTGGCAGGCCACACCTCTAGTAGATCTGACCACTAGCTGCAACAGGTGGGAGAGCTGAGACCGGAAAAGATGACGGTAGTAACGCCTCATTATGTACGTGTATCAGTGCGTCTGGATGGCGCAGTGGTTAGAGCAGCCGCCTAGCGAACAGGAGACCCAGGATCGAATCCCAAGCCGGTACAAATTGTCAACCTCCCACTTGATTTAAATCAATGCCGACACATAGCCAATGTATGCAATTCGTTTTTGACGTAATTCATAGTGGCTGCTCGTACACAGGATGGTCCATAGATTGTGACCGAGCCAAATATCTCACGATATAAGCGTCAAACGTAAAAAAAACTGCAAAGAACGAAACTTGTCTAGCTTGAATGGGGAAACCAGATGACGCTATGGTTGGCGCGTGAAATGGCGCTGCCATACGTCAAACGTAGATCAACTGCGCTTTTTTTTTTAAACAGGAACTCCCATTTTTTATTGCATATTCGTGTAGTAAGTAAAGAAATATCAATGTTTTAGTTGGACCACTTTTTTCGCTTTGTGTTAGATGGCGCTGTAGTAGTCACAAACATATGGCTCACAATTTTAGACGAACAGCTGGTAACAGGTGCGTTTTTTAAATTAAAATACAGAACGTAGGTACGTTTGAACGTTTTATTTTGGTTGCTCCATTGTGATGCATGTACCTTTGTGAACTTATCAGTTCCGAGAACGCATGCTGTAAATACCACATTAATGCAATAAATGCTCAAAATGATGTCCGTCAACCTCAATGCATTTGGCAATAAGTGTAACGACGTTCCTCTCAACAGCGAGTAGTTCGCCTTCCGTAATGTTCGCACATGCACTGACAGTGCGTTGACGCATATTGTCTGGCGTTGTCGGTGGATTACGACAGCAAATATCCTTCAACTTTCCCCATAGAAAGAAATCCGGGGACGTCAGATCCGGTGAACGTGCGGGCTATTATATGGTGCTTCGACGACCAATCCACCTGTCATGAAATACACTATTCAATACCGCTTCAACCGCACGCGAGCTGTGTGCCCGACATCCATCACGTTGGAAGTACATCGCTATTCTGTCATGCAGTGAAACGTAGTAACATTGGTAGAACATTACGTAGGAAATCAGCACAGATTGCACCATTTAGATTGCCATCGATAAAATAGGGGCCTATTATCCTTCCTCCCATAATGCCGCACCATACATTAACCCGCCAAGGTCGCTGATGTTTCACTTGTCTCAGCCATCGTGGACTTTCCGTTGCCCAATAGTGCGTATTATGCCGGTTTACGTTACCGCTGTTGGTGAATGACGCTTCGTCACAAAATAGAACGCGTGCAAAAACTCTGTCATCGTCCCGTATTTTCTCTTGTGCCCAGTGGCAGAACTGTACACAACGTTCAAGGTCGTCGCCATGCAATTCCTGGTGCATAGAAATATGGTACGGGTGCAATCTATGTTGATGTAGCATTCTCGACACCGACGTTTTGGAGATTCCCGATTCTCAACACCGATTCTCGCGCAGTTTTTCTGCTACTGATGTGCGGATTAGCCGTGACAACAGCTAAAACACCTACTTGGGCATCATCATTTGTTGCATCTCGTGGTTGACGTTTCACAAGTGGCTGAACACTTCCTGTTTCCTTAAATAATGTAACTATCCGGTGAACGGTCCGGATACTTGGATGATGTCGTCAGGATACCGAGCAGCATACATAGCACACGCCCTTTGTGCAATTTGATAACAATAGCTATAGATCAACACGATATCGACCTTTTCCGCAATTGGTAAACGGTCCATTTTGGTTCAAATGGCTCTGAGTACTATGGGACTCAACTGCTGAGGTCATTAGTCTCCTAGAACTTAGAACTAGTTAAACCTAACTAACCTAAGGACATCACACACATCCATGCCCGAGGCAGGATTCGAACCTGCGACCGTAGCGGTCTCGCGGTTCCAGACTGCAGCGCCAGAACCGCGCGGCCACTTCGGCCGGCAAACCGTCCATTTTAACACGGGTAATGTATCACGAAGCAAAAACCGTCCGCACTGGCGGAATGTTACGTGATACCACGTTCTTATACGTTTGTGACTATTACAGTGCCATCTATCAAAAAGTGAAAAAAGTGGTCCAACTGCAACATTCATATTTCTTTACGTACTACACGAATATGTAATAAAAATGGGGGTTCCTATTTTAAAAAACGTAGTTGATATCCGTTTGACCTATGGCAGCGCCATCTAGCGGGCCAAATATAGCGCCATCTGGTTTTCCCGTTCAAGCTAGACGAGTTTCGTTCTTTGTAGTTTTTTTCGTTTGATGCTTATTTCGTGAGATGTTTGGCCCGCTCACTGTCAATGCACTACCCTGTATAGAGGCAAGGATGGCCAATGATCCCTTCAGTGTGAACGCAGTCTAGGCTCAAACTCGTACGAGAATCGGCGAAATGCCGTAAGTAATGAGTATAATGGGGCAGGGGAACTGCATTCTTAGTGTGTGAATAGGTTGGGTCTGACAGGAGGCGTGCTAGGGTAATCCATGCAATTGCCATGACCACTGAGTCCGGATGCTGCAGTAGTCAGTGCATCTGCCTAGTAAGCAGGTGCCCCGGTTTGAATCCCATCCGGCACAAATTTGAACCTTTCCCATTGATTTAAAACAATGCCCACTCGCAGCCAATGTCTGTAATTTCTTTGTGCCTACGATAATAGTTTTCCGCCAAGTGTGAAGTGCGTGCGGTCATTCAGTTTCTTCGTGCCGAAGGATTCTGCCTGATTTCATTTCCTCCACATAACATAGGACAGCAAAATGCGGCTATGTTTTTGGGACTTTCAAGCAGGACATGAAGATGTTCACGATACAGACGGTCATGGAAACAAGCGAGTATTAACCGATGATCTCCTCCAGCGTTTTGGATGCGACGTGTTTGGTCACCCTCCATACAGCCCCGTCTAGTCTCCCTCTGATTTTCATCTCTTTTCTGAGATGAACCTCTGTCTATGAGGATAGCATGTTGGTACAGACAACGAGCTGCAGACCAGCACAGAGAATCGGCGGAATTTACAGGCGGCTGCCTTCTTTGATGAGGGAACTGGAAAGTTGGTACCACGCTGCGACAGATGTCTAAGTCAGAACAGCTACTGTGTAGAGAAGAAGCTGGAAAGTGTAGCTGAATGCTGTAAATAAAACATTTTTTTTATTTTCACTGTGGTTTCCATTTTGCAAAGGATCAGACATCCAAAAATAAGAGAAGCGGCTTTCGTACTATCTCCGAGCCAGCAGGGGTCGCTGCAATTTGTTGACGAGTCCGATGGAAGAACGCAACAGGCAGAACTATCGATATTGACGTACAACAGTAACAATGAGGGGCTGCTGGTTACCACAAGAACTCTTGCAATTCGTGTTGTGCACACACACAGGAAACTTTCCTCTTACCGCGTCGCCACTCTGGCAGCGAACTTCTCGTTCATACTGGATGAGAAAACATCAGCTCATTCTGGCGCCACAGTGGAATTCGTTGCGTACTAACAATACCAAAATGTCTGTACCAAAATTTCGTCCCATACGCACTTTCGATAACAAACTGAGTCAAAGGAATGCAGTTTGGTAACAGTGTCATCACATGTACGATAAGGATATTCATTACGTATTGTTCAGCTGTATTACACCTTTACTGTAGTGGGTAGAATTTGGCATTAGAATACTTGCGTTCAAGATAACAGTCATGTGGCTATGTTTACTATTTTACTGCCTGATTTTGATCAATACAGCAATGCTGTAGAAAACAGCGTTTCTTAAACGGTACATATCTTACAGCAATGATTTTTTAAATGAGGAAACTAACAATTATTAGTCAGATACGTCAGAGATGCTCTGTTAAAATTAGTTACATGTCATGCGGCAGAAATGGTTACAAAACCTATATATGTAATTTAAGAGAAATACGGATCTCAACCGCAGTTGGGCACTGAATTAAATCCAATGGCGACAAGTATGCCGGACCGCGGCTAGATCATGGATTTCCAACTTTACAAGTGGTCGCCAGAACGGCCTCGGCTATCTGGAAACGCTCCCTTTCAAACCCAAACTCATCACTTGTCGCACACTACACGGATAGCGTCCACTGTCCATTACGCTCGCTCATTTCTCTCAGCTGTACTTGATTCTCACAAGACGTGGGACGTAGTGTGCATCCGTACTGAAGTTGTCATTATCGTCAAGGCACGTTTATGTTGTGATACGTGTTGTCTGTTCTGTCCACCATGTTTAGAATTTGGTTTGGAAGGGAAGTATGTCCGGATAGCCTATGAGATCTGTTTTTCTCTTAAATTATTTATACACTGAGGTATGGGATAGCGATATGCACATATCCAGACGGGTGTAACCTCGCGTACATCAGACGCAAAAGGGCCATGCGTTGGTAGAGCTATCATTTGTACTCAGGTCATTTATGTGAAATGGTTTCCGACGTGATTATTGTTAAGTCCTGCCTAGTCGTCAACTGTGGGGAATCTAGGAAACCTGCTTTCTCAGATCGCTATACAAAAAATTCAAACAAATCTTATTAATGAGTTTTATTACGAAAATTAAATGACAGGACTTACCTTTGAGAATTATATAGATGTGTCGCAAGCCAAGGGCGACATCCGAAATAAACAAACTTCTTCAGTGCAGATGTTCTAATACAAGCGACGTAATGAGCTTTCACGCTTCTATGCACGTTTCTAGTCTTGAAGCTTCTCTTCAACTGGGCCGCGACCAGTCGGGCGTGGCGCTTATGTTCTCTTCGAATAGAGGCTGCTGCTGTCACGTTGTCGTCCTGGAGACGGGTCAGTCAGTGTGCAATTGGCTGACGTCTTCTCACAGCCCTCTCTACTCTCTCGTTCCCGAGTGGCCGCTACTATTCGGTCGGTCAATTGGCATCAGGTGACTGAGCGCACCCCTAACAATGGCAACAATGTTTATCGAAAGCTGGTTCATGCTTAGGACATTTGTATTTGTAATACATCAGAGATGTAGGGAAGTCTCTCAACGGAAGTGGCTTGGCGCGATGTAGAAGGTGCTATTGGTGGGCGAACTGAGCGGCTCCTAGGTGTGAACGGTACGCAGTATGTGGATAGCCGTAGCACGGTACACTTTGACGGTGCTAAGAGAGGTAATTGGAAGCTGCTTTACAAAGAATTTGTCTCAGATGTGGATCTGGTTGTTATTTGGTATCCTCGGCAGAAGAATAGATTTGTAGAGCATTCGAACATCAAGAGCCGTGAGTACAGTCGGCCGCCATGTTGCTTGCTACCAGTCTTCGCCACTGCTTCACTAACTTCATACATTCAGTAATGTATATGGGCATGAACCAGTTAATTTGTGTGTGGTGTTAATAATAAGCACAAAAACAAATTTTTGTCCAGAACTATATTTTCTATCCTGATCACAAGCCTACGCAGGGTCCCCATCTAAGTTCTACTAAAACCGAGTATCCTGATTTAAATGAACAATTCTTGCATTCAAGTGTTTAAAAGTGATTTTTTGTCTAATGTAAAAGGAGTAGTAAAAGTTAATGTTAAAACCACAGAAGTGAAGTTACATAGGATTTTGCCGAAGTATCCTTAATTTATTACAAAGTATAGTTTTGTAGGAATACAGTGCAAGATTGTGTAAATATTATTCTCTAGAGTACCTGCTTCACAGGTGATAAAAAGGCAAATAAGTTAAGCTCATTTTCAAATATAGTGTGGTTTTGATTTCTGTCATGAATGGTTCCTTAATTTTGAAGTTAATTAAGCCCAGTTTTGTGTTTTATTGCCTTACAAAGTAAACTATGAACTACTCCAAGTGAAGTGAATGATTAGCTTTTTGAATTAGTTTTTTCTACTGTAATAATGAGAGAGTGTTGACTAGTGAAACTATACTAGTTTTTGGATCTCCATCGTAGACTCCACTTATTAGGAAAAAACAGAACTATTCCTGTTGCCTAGGAAAACTGCTATATGTAGAGGAGCTTAAACAGTTTATTGATGATATTATTCATCTTTATTTGATTTTCTTCGTGTCAGTTACGTTAACAGCCCCTCATGTCCAAATTTAGTTCTGCACTTCATGCAGAAGCATTTCAGTAGCTGATTAAGTAGTGATCTTGAGTCATTAACATGAGCTTGCTGCAAATTTGCTTCCTATAATTCTCTGGTGTGTGCGTTATTGGTAACTGCTACTACACACAGTTCAGAGCGCACTGTGTCAGTTTGTATCCTGTGTGCTATTCAAAGGTAAACTCAACGAAAGTAACTTCAATAACCAATACCCTATTTCCTTAAACTTATATCTCCAAATTAATGTGCCTAATTGGGCTGGCGACCGTTCATTTTTTTCATTCCTTTATGTTTTTACCACTTTCATTAACTCCCAAAGTTAAAGCCCGTTTAGATTTTTTTTATAATTTCGCCAAATTAAAAATTATAGACCGATACCTTTGACCATACGCGCAGTCAATTTTCGAAATCCTCTCAGAGGGTGACATTCGCTTGTTTCACGGCAAGTTAGTGTTACAAGACGAGGGGCAATTTTTTTCCCTCCTTGGGGGACGGGGTTTAACGGAAGAAAAAGCAAACAGCGCTGACAGTGCGCAGGAAAGCATAGATGGGTTGTAGTGGATGAAAGACAACAGAGGCTAAATGCGTCTTTATAGACAGAATTGTTCTGTATGCAAATTAATTAGCTCCACGTGATTCATATGAGACGTGCTGTAATTGGTGTGTAACCATTAAGAAGCCATATACTTGTACACATGATTATGTGCAGTCGGACTGGCTTTCTTTGACACCCAATTTCTACCAAAAGCGAAATGTGTTACTGTTAGGCAGTGAGAAATATTGTTGTGGCGTTAAGACTACGCGAGTTTTGCTGCATGCCGTTTAATCATGGATTTCCGCAGTAGCTTCGACTTTCCGAAAAAAAAAAGCCTGTGCCGATGCTGATATCAGCAGTCTTACATGTGAATTTCAACAATAGCCACAAGTTAAATAACGGTGTTCATTTACTATGTTTCGGCATTACGAGCGATCTATGGTGGGCAACGGCCGTAGCGCTCAAGGTGCAAATGGGCATCTGGTCTAACTACAGGTGTAGTGCAGCTTTCATTTCGTCGAGGCACTGGGAGGAGGAGGATGGCGAGCGAATCGTTCTCCCCCTTCCCCTCCCCCCCCCCCCCCCCCACAAACGATTCCCTTGACTCCTTCCCCAAACCCGTCTGAGAAAGATCCCTGGTACTAAACCTGACAACACGCTGCTTGGATCTGGGACCTTCTTGGAGATACTGGAACGAGAGGAAACCCCCGCTGCTTCTCCGTGGTGAACACGAGTCTCTAGGGCAGGAGCCTAGCGCTCAACCTGTAGGACCATCACAGCGATCGACAATAAGGATTATTACTACACTACCGCCCATTAAAATTGCTACACCAAGAAGAGATGCAGATGATAAACGGGTATTCATTGGACAAATATATTATACTAGAACTGACATGTGATTACGTTTTCAAGCAATTTGGGTGCATAGATCCTGATAAATCAGTATCCGGAACAACCACCTCTGGCCGTAATAACGGCCTTGATATGCCTGGGCATTACGTCAAACAGAGCTTGGATGGCGTGTACAGGTACAGTTGCCCATGCAGCTTGAAACACGTATGTATTCAGTAGCAGCGATGGCGAGGCATGACAGAATCTCTGACCAGAGAGTTATTTATCGTTGCTAGTCTACGCTTGACCGCGCGTGAGTGCAGTAGTTGTACGTAGCGAGTCGCGACACCATGTAGTTCAGTTGCGAGTTGGCAGTTGCGAGTCGGAGTTGTGTGTGAGGAGTCGGCGGGCGTCGACATGGGTCTCTGGTCAAGGTTCGGGACGAGGTATATTTTTAAATAAGGTAATGAAGCAGCGTTGCGCACATCTTATAATGTAATGTATATTAACTGTAATTAATTTGTTCAAGAATTGCCCCAATAATAATTTTGTTCTCAAAGCAATCTTTTTAAGAAAATAATCATTACAATTGAAACAATATTTCGATTGCTTTTCCTCCCAGATTTAATTTATCAGGTTGATTATTGCACAGGGCTTAACGTTAGCGCAGCTGGCCTTATAAAATTTATCAGGTTGATCATAACATTAGTTTTGTGGGGACTTAATATTTTTGCACATTGTTATTATCATTGAGTTTTATTACTGTGGGAAGCTAACATTTGGCTCTATTTGCATTTTTATTCAATTCATATCATTTGAAAATAATTACGGGGAGGTTACACTTGGCACAATGAGTATTCACGTTTAAATATTTTCTTTTCAAAATTCTCCGGGGAAGTTACACCTGGCGACATCCGGTCCAGGATCGTATTTCGTTGAGAATCTTCTGTGAAGTAGTTAGATATTTGCTCTTATTTGCTTAAATATAATTAGCATTTGGCGCAACGCTTTTACTAATTTTATGACTTGCTTTCCTCATATCATCGGCAATTCGTTCCTCTGTTGTATTTGTGTTTGTTGCTTTTTGCATTGTGCTTATTTCATTTGTGAATAATTGTGACTATTGTAAAAATGGCGCGAAAGACTGTGAATAGTGTATCGCGAAGTATTATGAATGAAATTACCGACTTAAACAACTTCACCGATAGTACTTGTGACACGCAGTGTAATGATGACAATCCTGCGTTCACTGACAATCAGTGCATTCCAACCACTAATGATGATTTTTATCTTGCTGATGAACAAACGAACTCAATTGTCTCCCCTGTTAATTTGACGACAATTGATGACGCGGGAAGCTCTATTGTAATGAGCACTGCCCAGCTTAACACATCCGGTTTGGAAAATACAAGTAATGTACAGACAATTTTTTTCTAATGAAAATGGACAGTGTACTGAAAGTACGACGGATTCATTTAATTCCCGAAATAGTGACTGACAGTATACATTTGACTGGCAAACCTTTTTGTAAATCTCAGAATAACCAAATGGTTACAGAAAGCGAGACAATTCCAGATCCACCATTAAACAGCACAGAGAATAGAGCCGGTAATATTGACTTGGAACAAATTATGGCAAGATTGCTACAACAACAATTTAGAGAACAGAACAAAAAATTTAATAAAATTAATGAAAAATTAGACAACAATTCCAGACAATTAAATGAAAAATTAGACAACAATTCCAGACAGCTTAGCGAGCAGATTACAGCCGTTGCCGCGCAGTGTCATGACACTAAGGAACAGTTACACGAGGAAATTGAGGCTTGTTCAAGAAAAAGTAGCGAAGAAATTAGATCTGTTGCTCAACAATTAAGGGATATGCAAGCAGCTACAACAGAAACACTTAGAGAGGAAATTAGCGCAGTCGGCAAACAATGCTCTGAAAAAGCTACACAATTATGCGACGGGTTTAAACTAATGACAGCAGAACTTTCGCGCACAATGGACGCAAAGATAGACGCGAAATTCGACCAACAAAACACTCAGATTGACGAACGTTTTAATCACCACATACAAAACAGTGATACGCGTTTCCGCAAATTTACTCAGGATCAAAATAAAGTAAAACGTCAAGTAATGGAAACAATCACAGCACAGAAACAAGAAGACAAACGTAAATTGTTTGCGAAGGCAAAAACATACGTAGACAATAATATTGCTACAGTGTCCGACGAAATTAATAACATCAAACAGTTGAACGCCGAATTATGTGATGAAATTTCTGATCTTAAATCAAAAACAGATACATACACAGCAGATATTCAGACAGTGACAGACAGATTTGAACAATTAGAACTAACACAGGATTGCGATGTCATCAAAGCTGACGTTAAAAAATTGAACGAAACTACACGTAAATTACAAAAACAGATTAATACTTCTGACAGTAAAAACGATGATCACGTAAAAATACTGACTGAAAAATATGATGAATTGGCCAGTCGTATTAATGTTATTGAAAGTAATAATGACAACAAATCAGACGATACTGCACCGATTTCGTTTAACCAAACACCTGAATTCCAAAATTTACAGCAGACAATTATTGAGATCGATTCATCTAATAACACCTTACGTAGAAAATTGTCATGTTTACAGCAAGAGGTAACAGAGATAAAAAATGTTTCTGGGTTTAACACATCACAGCAGACGTCATTTGGCGAACATTTGTCAGACTCACGCAGCGCGTATAATTTGAGAAATCTACAGAGAGTACGGGACTTAGATTCAGAACAGACACAGACAAATAGATTCTCTTACAATACAGAACATGTTCCGTCATACAGAGACGATAATTTCGATTACAAACATTTTCTATCAGTAACAAAATTTAAAGTGTTTAAAAATGACAGAACACAGATTCACCCACTGGATTGGATACAACAGTTTAGCTTTGCTTTTCCACCGACTTGGCCCGTAACGCACAAACTTGAATTTATTTGCAGTTTTTTGGAAGGCGAACCGGAAACTCGTATGAGACCGATCGCGAGGCAATGCTACTCCGTAGAAGAGTTTCAGAATGCTTTTCTATCAGCGTATTAGTCGAAGACGACACAGCGCGGAATACAAAATCAATTAATTAGTTTTCCAAATTATGAGAACTCAAATTTTCCCAGTGTCACGCAATTTTTTGAGCACATGGTCCAACAAAACCAGTACCTAAGTGAACCGTATAGTGAATCTGCACTCATTCAACTATGCATTTCTAAATTACCACGGTCATTAAGAGTGTCACTTTTAACAGGTCAGCAAAAAGAAAATATTTCGGCATTCAGGGATCTGTTGCAGCTTTTAGAAGTGCAGCAATCAGACTATTCCTCTGTAAACAAAAATTTTTCATATCACAACCAAGGCCAGCAAACTTACAGTAATCACGATCAACCACGTAATTTCAATAGTAAAAGTAACAGACGCTTTAGGAATGACAACCACAAAAACTTTAATAACAGACAAAATTCTAATTATCAACATCGTCAAAATTTTCAGCAACAGGAACCACATTTTAGTAACAATAGAGGTTTTTCACAAAAACAGCAACAAAAACAGCCGGTTAGCATACCTAACCAACAATGTAATACACAAGGTCAACCTAACTTTAATGTTTCGCCGCGTGCACGTATAGTCCCTGATACAACAAATAGTAACGCACGCCGGCAAGGAAATAATTACGTACAGAAAACACAGTATTTCAATTCCTATCGCAATGCACCGTATAGGAATGACTATCACGACAGACGTAAAAATAATGAGCACAATTTTCAGCGTACATATAATAACAGTCGGTCTTACCAACAGCAAAATCATCCGCAAGAACATATTCTCATAAATGAATCCGACAGTAGGTATCATCCAGAGCGTAATACGTCTGGAAGAAATAATAGAACAGTTCAAATAGTAGAAATGCCACAACATCCTCCATAAAATAATAACACGTCAGATAGATTCTGACTAGATACTGTACAGGTCGCATCTTCCAGTAACACAAGCACTACTTTAGACACGCAGAAAGTTGTTCACGAAAATGTTATTACTTTTGACGACATCAGAGACACTCTCTTGCAGGAAAGACCAGTTATTCAGAAAACCATTTCACATCCTGTCATCGAAATTAAAATTGGTTCATCGAAATTTTCAGCAGTAATCGATTCTGGATCACCTATGTCAGTTATAAATGAAGAAACTTTCAACGAGTGTAACAAAGAGAATTCGTATCCTACATTACCATTAGGCAAAACGAAAGTAAAAGGAGCAGTATCGAGTAAAGGTGTAGACGTTAAATTACAGACGAATTTATCATTTTGTATTGCAGGTCATACTTTTCACTCAAATTTTTGGATTGTTCCTTTATTGACGACAGACATTATTTTAGGTACTAATTTTCTGGTACAACACGACGCAGTTATTGATTTTCAAAATTCCTATTTAATGTTGAAGGATGAAAATGTGCAATTGGCTTTAGAATTTCAGCATTCTTTATCGGCAGAAGAAGAAACAATTAATTGTACAGAGGTCATTTCCGTATCACGTAACATAGACTGTAATTCCACATTGTTCACTGATACGTACGCACATAACTATAACACTCCAGACGAAGCTGACTACGACGTAATACCGACGATTTGTGATAAAGTTAAACAAAGCAGTGCAAATACAGACGACGAACGCACGCAACTACGCAAAATTCTTTTACAGCAAGCTCCAGTTTTCGACAACATTCCTGGTACTATGTCCGGTCTTATGTATGAATTTCAAGTTAAACAGCACGATACATTTAAAGCTAAACATTATCACATTCCATATATCCACAGAGAACAAGTTAAGAAAGAATTGCAGGATATGCTTGACCAAGGAATTATAGAACCGGCAATTAGTCCGTACATAAACCCGCTACATATTGTTAAGAAAAAAGATGGCTCTCTTCGCCTCGTACTTGATTCACGTCACATCAATGACATTATTATTAATGAAACAGATCAACCACAGACACTAGAAGAACTACTACAGAAATTTCACGGTACAGCTATTTATTCCACACTAGATTTGAAATCGGGATTTTGGCAAATTCAACTTCATCCGAATTGCAGAAAGTATACAGCTTTTCTCTGTTTTGGTGACTGTTATCAGTTTTGCAAATTACCATTCGGCTTAACTATTTCTTCTGCAGCTTTTATTCGCGGTTTGAACACAATACTTCCGACAGAACTTAAAGACAGAATTACGACGTACGTAGATGACATTCTTATCGCTGAAGCTAACTGGTCTGAACACAATGTGATTTTAGAACGACTGTTGCAAACTTTTCATGCACAAGGACTCACAGTTAACCTCAGTAAATCGCACTTTGGCAAAACTTCTATAAAATTTCTTGGACATGTAATTTCAGCAGAAGGCATTGCGCCTGATCCGGAAAAACTTCCAGCTTTACGTGACATTACTGTTCCCACGACGAAGAAACAACTACGCAGTTTTTTGGGCTTAATTAACTTTTTTCGTAAATTTATTCATCATTCTGCTTTAGACACACCTAGATTATGCCAATTAACAGGTAAAAACACTATTTGGTCCTGGGATAAGCAAGCACATTCTGAATTCATGAACCTGAAACATGCTTTGTTGAATGCACCACTTTTATCGCACCCAGATCTTACTAGAAATTTTTCCATTGCCACCGACAGTTCCAACACCGATTTAGGGGTACATATTTTTCAGGAAATTGAAGAAGATGGCTCAACAGTAATTAAAAACATCGCATTTGCAAGTCGCATACTGTCGCCTGCTGAACGAAATTACTCCGTTACGGAATTGGAAACATTATGTGTTGTATGGGCTTTTACGAGATTTCAGCACTTTCTTTATGGCAGACACACCACCGTCTACACAGACCACAGAGCGATACAATTCTTACTTTCAGCTAAATTCACACACGACAGATTAAGTAGATGGAAGCTTTATTTACAGGAATTTAATTTTACAATATTTCACATTCCCGGCACACAAAATGTTATAGCAGACGCACTATCTCGTTCTCTCAGCAACAATCAGTAAGACATCGCAACCAACTTCTGCAAAGCAAATTTCAGCGTCATGTACTTTCAGCAAGTTGCATTTGAAAATTTTATTTCGTCGTCATTACAGGACATAGTAAAAGAGCAAAATAAAGACAACGTGTGGAAAGAAATTAAACACCTCTGGCAAGATAAGAATAATGTTACCATTAGAAACCACTACACTGTACGCAATGACATTCTGTTTCGCCGCTCTCATCCAGACAGCAACAATTGGTTATTATGCATTCCTGACAAACTGGTTAACAAATTAATCTGGTACACTCATTTAAGTTACGCACATTACGGAGCCAGAAAATGTTTTCTAATACTGAGACAGAACTGTTATTTTGCCAACATGGGGAAACGTATACGACGAGTTTTAGCGTCATGTAAAATTTGCCAGAAAGCTAAGTCAGACACAACTTCACATATTCCTCCATTACATCCAATTGTACCTGTTAAATTAAGACATATTGCCGCTGTAGACATTTTTGGTCCGATTCCCAGAACTAATAGAGGTTTTTGCTACATCTCTGTCGCTGTTGAACTCACTTCAAAATTTGTTACCTTCACTCCGTTACGCAAAGCTACTGCTAAAACCGTTTCGAAAGCATTTGTAAAGCATTTTCTATTTCATGTAGGGCATGTGATGAAAGTAATTTCTGACAATGGATCACAATTTCGTTCTGCTATATGGACACGCATGTTACGAGCTAGAAACATTTCTCCGATCTACATATCCAGGTACCATGCTTCTTCGAACCCTTGTGAATGATTAATGAAAGAAATTGGTAAACTGTGTAGAATATACTACCACAAAAGACATATTGATTGGGACACACACATATTCTCATTCCAAGATGTAATTAATTCCATTCCAAATGAATCCACTATGCTATCTCCGTCTGTTATACTGAAAAATGCTGAACCACCTAACAAAATTAAAGAATTAGTAACATTTCCTACATCTTGTCGATTACGACACCACGAAATAATTGACATTGCGCTGAACAAGATCAAACGTGCCGCAGAGCGCCAGAGAAGACAGCAAAAACAAGTTTGTATACGCCGTGACTTTCACATTGGACAGAAGATATTAGTACGTACACACTATTTATCCAGCAGAATAAAAGGTAAGTGCAGTAAATTTGAACTTCTATACGCAGGTCCATATCGGATTCGCAGCATTCCTCACCTCAATGTAGTACACGTCGAAACTCTGAGAACCAGAAAAAGTAAAGGCAATCACCATGTCTCCAACATTAAACCCTTTATTGAATGAACATACTTTATGATTTATCACACTGTAATGCCATTTACTAATTTTATGACCACTTATGCAATTATATTTATGTGACTACTTATTGATGATTATCGTATTTTTTTCTTTACAGATGAGGATATTGTTGAAGTTATGTATTTATGCTATATAGATATTTAAGTATTTGTTGCAGTTCGTTTTGACGGCAGGTGTTATATTGCATAGCATAATGACGGAAGGTTTTGGAAAGGACAGCTATGGAACACATTATTATACACATTTCACTACCTGTTAATTCGAAGTTCACTACTTTTCAGCATAAATTGCATTTCTTCTTTCAGCTTAATAATCCACTTTTTGTATATTTTCGCAGGAGAAATTATTTATGAAATTAATGTGCTATAAGCAGTTGTTCATTAAATCTATGTCATCTATGAATGTGATTACATATACTCTACTTATTTCATAAACTTGCCACAGCTGACTTATGACGAATGACGTTACACATTTTCATTTACACCAACAACCCAGAAGCAAATTTTTCTCTCTTGCTTTCCCCTATAATTACCCAACGCAATGCACTGCTAACAAAAAAAATGTATTACCGGTCCCAAATAATGATACCAGTTTAAGAGAGTTCTGAGTAATGCTGATCAGATGTGAATGTCACCTGAAAAATGAATACTACTAATTACTGTATTTAAATGACTAATAATGTTTTGTAACTGGAAAATGAATGCTACTAATTAATAATGCTTTGTAACTGAGAAATGATGACTGTATTGGGATGACCAATGATAGAGTATCAACATTATTATTGACAACCTCCTGTTTTAAGTAATGACTTCTGATAATTTGTAATTAGAGAATAGGTGCAAATATTCTATGTAAAACAATTAATGAACATTTTTCTGTAATAGTACATACATAGTACAGAAATGTTCAATAACGGGGCTATGAATGCCGTAAACGACTAATGTAATTCCTAATGAAGACTAGTATGTGACTTAATGTCCTTCACCTTCTGACCTCACTACCCTGAATTACTGCAATATCCATTTTTCCTGTACATACTCCTGATCATGGAGCACTATATTTGGTTTTTTGCACTAATTCTACGTTGGTGTGCCTTGTAAGAGCGTGGTGTTGACACGACATGCTGTCCACCACCCACACTGGACTCGCATTCGGAAGGACGACGGTTCAATCCCGCGTCCGGCCATCCTGATTTAGGTTTTCCGTGATTTCCCTAAATCGCTCCAGGCAAATGCCGGGATGGTTCCTTTGAAAGGGCACGGCCGACTTCCTTCCCCATCCTTCCCTAATCCTATGAGACCGATAACCTCGCTGTTTGGTCTCTTTCCCCCAAA
Source organism: Schistocerca serialis cubense (assembly GCF_023864345.2). Lineage (NCBI taxonomy): Eukaryota > Metazoa > Arthropoda > Insecta > Orthoptera > Acrididae > Schistocerca > Schistocerca serialis. The sequence goes on from NC_064645.1 coordinate 157,833,643, forward strand.
CAACCAACCAACCTGTCCACCACCGTGAGCGATGGAGACGTTATTATGGTCCCACTGTTTGGTGTACCTAATGTACTGCCAAAATAAAAACATGGAATATTACTACGACATTTCAGTGTCTTGGCTACGCTGATAAATACTTCCGGGAGAAGAACTTCAAATTGTCTCACTTGGTGTTGTACTTCTGTGGAAAGATATGGACTTTCAGTGCAGCTGCGTGCAACCTAAAGTGCTACAACCATTATGCAATCCTTCCCTTTCCTATCCTAATTCTTGTAACATAGTGAAAATCATTTTTTTGCTAACATCATTTATATTCATGGCCTATACATTTTTTTCAATTTGCTGAAATGCTGCACATATGCACTTATGTCACTTATCAACATGATTTTTTGCCATTATGTTTATTTGTTGTGAAAATACTAAAGAGTTTTTCAGTGCGTGTGCACTTATGTCATTTGTTTTGTACTCATTGTATATATATTTTGTACTCGGTGCATGTGCACCACATTTACTTCATGATCTACATCTGTATATTCTGTGATTGTAAAGTTAATTAGTTAAGAAAAAAAATTTGTTGCTCATGGCAAGTCCAAATGACTCACCACCGCTGCCAAATTTTTGCCCTCCCAGTGGAGGGTTATGAAACACGTATGTATTCAGTAGCAGCGATTGGCGAGGCATGACAGACTCTCTGACCAGAGAGTTATTTATCGTTGCTAGTCTGCGTTTGACCGCGCGTGAGTGCAGTAGTTGTACGTAGCTAGTCGCGAGAGCATGTAGTTCAGTTGCGAGTTGGCAGTTGCGAGTCCGAGTTGTGTGTGAGGAGTCGGCGGGCGTCGACATGGGTCTCTGGTCAAGGTTCGGGACGAGGTATATTTTTAAATAAGGTAATGAAGTAGCATTGCGCACATCTGATAATGTAATGTATATTAACTGTAATTAATTTCTTCAAGAATTGCCCCAATAATAATTTTGTTCTCAAAGCAATCTTTTTAAGAAAATAATCATTACAATTGAAACAATATTTCGTTTGCTTTCCCTCCCAGATTTAATTTATCAGGTTGATTATTGCACAGGGCTTAAGGTTAGCGCAGATGGCCTTATGAAATTTATCAGGTTGATCATAACGTTAATTTTGTGGGGACTTAATATTTTTGCACATTGTTATTATCATTGAGTTTTATTACTGTGGGGAGCTAACATTTGGCTCTATTTGCATTTTTATTCAATTCATATCATTTAAAAATAATTACGGGGAGGTTACAGTTGGCACGATGAGTATTCACATTTAAACATTTTCTTTTCAAAATTCTCCGGGGAAGTTACAAGCTTCAACACGATACCACAGTTCATCAGGAGTAGTGACTGGCGTATTGTGACGATCCGTTTGCTCGGCCCCCATTGACCGGACGTTTTCAGTTGGTGAGAGATTTGGAGAAAGTGTCGGCCAGGGCAACAGTCGAACATTTCCTGTATCCAGAAAGGCCCGTACAGGACCTGCACTATGCGGTCGTGCATTATCCTGCTGAAATGTACGGTTTCGCAGGGATCGAATGAAGGGCAGAGCCACGGGTCGTAACACATCTGAAATGTAACGTCCACTGTTCAAAGTGCCGTCAATGCGAACAAGAGGTGACCGAGACGTGCAACCAATGGCTTCCAATGTGCGTTCACCGCGATGTCGCCAAACATGGATGCGACCATCATTATGCTGTACACAGAACCTGGATTCATCCGAAAAAATGACTTTTTGTCATTCGTGCACCCAGGTGCATCGTTAAGTACACCATCGCCGGCGCTCCTGTCAGTGATGCAGCATCAAGGGTAACCGCAGCCATGGTCACCGGGCTGATAGTCCATTCTCCTGTAAACGTCGTCGAACTGTTCGTGCAGATGGTTGTTGTCTTTCAAACGTCCCCATCTGTTGACTCAGGGATCGAGACGTGGCCGCACGATCCGTTACAGCCATGCGGATAAGATGCCTGTCATTTGACTGCTAGTGATACGAGGCCGTTGGGATCCAACACGGCGTTCCGTATTACCCTCTTGAACCCACCGATTCCATATTCTGCTAACAGTCATTGGATCTCGACCAACGCGAACAGCAATGTCGCGATACGATAAACCGCAATCGCGATAGGTTACAATCCGACCTTTATCAAAGTCGGAAACGTGATGGTACGCATTTCTCCTCCTTACACGAGGCATCACAACAATGTTTCACCAGGCAACGCCGGTCAACTGCTGTTTGTGTGTGAGAAATCAGTTGGAAGCTTTCCTCATGTCAGCACGTTTTAGGTGTCGCCACCGGTGCCAAACTTGTGTGAATGCTCTGAAAAGCTAATCATTTGCATATCACAGCACTTCGTGGTGTAACAATTTCAATGGCCAATAGTGTACTTTAGTCATTATTATTATTGTAGTTGGGATCGGAATGGCGCTGTATTGACTTGAATGCTCAATGCCGCAGACAGAATAAATGCATTGTTCACATTTGCAACTGCTGCGATTTTCGCAGTGTTATACGCTCAACCTGCTTCTGTCCTGCCGGAAGCTGAATTATATCTCTGTCATTCATGTTTCGTTGGGATTCATATCTACATCTACATCCATACTCCGCAAGCCATCTGACGGTGTGTGGCGGAGGGTACCTTGAGTACCTCTATCGGTTCTCCCTTCTATTCCAGTCTCGTATTGTTCGTGGAAAGAAGGATTGTCGGTATGCCTCTGTGTGGGCTCTAATCTCTCTGATTTTATCCTCATGGTCTCTTCGCGAGATATAAGTAGGAGGGAGCAATATACTGCTTGACTCTTCGGTGAAGGTATGTTCTCGAAACTTTGACAAAAGCCCGTACCGAGCTACTGAGCGTCTCTCCTGCAGAGTCTTCCACTGGAGTTTATCTATCATCTCCGTAACGATTTCGCGATTACTAAATGATCCTGTAACGAAGCGCGCTGCTCTCAGTTGGATCTTCTCTATATCTTCTATCAACCATATCTGGTACGGATCCCACACTGCTGAGCAGTATTCAAGCAGTGGGCGAACAAGCGTACTGTAACCTACTTCCTTTGTTTTCGGATTGCATTTCCTTAGGATTCTTCCAATGAATCTCAGTCTGGCATCTGCTTTACCGACGATCAACATTATATGATCATTCCATTTTAAATCACTCCTAATGCGTACTCCCAGATAATTTATGGTATTAACTGCTTCCAGTTGCTGACCTGGTATTTTGTAGCCAAATGATAGAGGTTCTATCTTTCTGTGTATTCGCAGCACATTACACTTGTCTACATTGAGATTCAATTGCCATTCCCTGCACCATGCGTCAATTCGCTGCAGATCCTCCTGCATTTCAGTACAATTTTCCATTGTTACAACCTCTCGATACACCACAGCATCATCCACAAAAAGCCTCAGTGAGCTTCCGATGTCATCCACAAGGTCATTTATGTATATTGTGAATAGCAACGGTCCTATGACTCTCCCCTGCGGCACACCTGAAATCACTCTTACTTCGGAAGACTTCTCTCCATTGAGAATGACATGCTGCGTCCTGTTATCTAGGAACTGCTCAATCCAATCACACAATTGGTCTGATAGTCCATATGCTCTTACTTTGTTCATTAAACGACTGTGGGGAACTGTATCGAACGCCTTGCGGAAGTCAAGAAACACGGCATCTACCTGTGAACCCGTGTCTATGGCCCTCTGAGTCTCATGGACGAATAGCGCGAGCTGGGTTTCACATGACCGTCTTTTTCGAAACCCATGCTGATTCCTACAGAGTAGATTTCTTGTCTCCAGAAAAGTCATTATACTCGAACACAATACGTGTTCCAAAATTCTACAACCGATCGACGTTAGAGATATAGGTCTATAGTTCTGCACATCTGCTCGACGTCCCTTCTTGAAAACGGGGATGACCTGTGCCTTTTTCCGATCCTTTGGAACGCTACGCTCTTCTAGAGACCTACGGTACACCGCTGCAAGAAGGGGGCCAAGTTCCTTCGCGTACTCTGTGTAAAATTGAACTGGTATCCCATCAATTCCAGAGGCCTTTCCTCTTTTGAGCGATTTTAATTGTTTCTCTATCCCTCTGTCGTCTATTTCGATATCTACCATTTTGTCATCTGTGCGACAATCTAGAGAAGGAACTACAGTGCAATCTTCCTCTGTGAAACAACTTTGGAAAAAGACATTTAGTATTTCGGCCTTTAGTCTGTCATCCTCTGTTTCAGTACCATTTTGGTCACAGAGTGTCTGGACATTTTGTGTTGACCCACCTACCGCTTTGACATAAGACCAAAATTTCTTAAGATTTTCTGCCAAGTCAGTACATAGAACTTTACTTTCGAAGTCATTGAACGCCTCTCGCATAGCCCTCCTCACACTACATTTCGCTTCGCGTAATTTTTGTTTGTCTGCAAGGCTTTGGCTATGTTTATGTTTGATGTGATGTTCCCTTTGCTTCCGCAGCAGTTTTCTAACTCGGTTGTTGTACCACGGTGGTTCTTTTCCATCTCTTACGACCTTGCTTGGCACATACTCATCTAACGCATTATGTACGACGGTTTTGAACTTTGTCCACTGATCCTCAACACTATCTGTACGTGGGACAAAACTTTTGTGTTGAGCCAACAGGTACTCTGAAATCTGCTTTTTGTCACTTTTTCTAAACAGAAAAATCTTCCTACCCTTTTTAATATTCCGATTCATAGAAGTCTCTTACGTTATTAACGAGCGTGTCTACGAAATAACTACAGGAAGCACATGGGTATTTAAGCAGGTGCTCTTTCCACGCTCTATGAGGAACTGGACTGGGATGAATCCCTAATAGTCTGTACCCTGCTAAGTAGTCTCTACCACACACTTTACAGATCTTTGCAGAGTATGTAGATGTAACAGGCTGTTTCAGAAAATTTTATGAATAAAGCCGTCTAGATCGCTAAATAAAATGGCATTTTTACGAAGTTTCCGCATCTGCTATCATCAGATATCTGTAGCAAGATGAAAGGAGCAAAAAGAGTGACAGACGTTTGTCACTCAAATTCAAGCTCTAATAATTTAAAAAGTTGAAAATATTTAAAATGTTCACCCACCAAAATGCTTCATCGGAGCGTCAATTAACAACTGGTTTATAAGATATACAAAGATATAAGGATCAGCCAACTAGTGGAGCTAGTGTGTTCCCGGACATCCCAACCATGGGAGTTTTCCCTTCACGATCTGACGCCCGCTTGTACGGGTGGAGCAAATTAAAGTGGTACGAAGAACAGAGCTCCAGGATACAAAGAAATACAGCAGAGGAAAGAAAATGCAAACTATAGCAGATACCAAAAGTAACCACCTTTCATTTCTTGGCACTTTTGGGCTGTGGTCAGCAAGTTCCTAAAGGCGGACCGAAGCTAGACTGCTGGAATCGCTGCAACCTCAACCAAAATGTTCTGCTGGAGTTCTTGAAGATTATGGGGGTTGTTGCGATACACCTTAGACTTGAGGGCTCACCAGACAAAGTAATCACACACTGACAGGAGACGTGGGTGGCCAGCTAGAGCCGCGACCCGACTGACCTCCGTTAACAGCTGTGTCAGGCTTGAAGACTGTGCCAATGTGCACCAAGATCCGACCGGCTGTATGGGCAGTTGCTCAATCCTGTAACGTGGTGTGCGCGTCACGGGGTGTGGTTACATGCATACATCCACGTCCAATCGTATTCAGTCGTCCGGGCCAGTTTTATTTGATCCACCCTGTATACCACATACGTCTTAGTTAAAGTTCGGTTATCAAAGTTTTTCTTAACAATATTTCAAATCAAACAGTGCAAAATTTCCTAGATTTAGAAGTGTACCATGACAAAAATTATGATGAATTAACTAACATTTGATAAAACAAGAGCTGTGTCGCTAATATTCAACACTACATGCTGTCTAACAACAACACTTAACACGACTTCCCCGTGTTATGAAATACTATACAGTTTCATAAAATCCATTTCACTAACTACGATGAAATGTTCAAACTTAAAAGAAGAGAAGATGATTTCTCTTTAATGTTGCGTCGACAGGGCTGTCATTAGAGTCTGAGTATAAGCTCGGATTACGAGAAGATACGGAAGGAAATCAACAGTTCACTTTCGAAAGGAACTGTCCCAACATTTGCCAGCAGCGATTTGGAGAAATCACTGAAAACCTAATCTAGAGGCCGAACGTCGATCTGAACCGTCGTCTTCACAAACGTGAGACGAGTGTGCATCATCTCACGCGTTAGTTGCAACTTACAGAACGTATAGGGAACATGACAGTAATATGTTGTACCAAAAAACAGACATGATCGGCCTGAATGTTCTTAGCTTTCTTTTCGAATCATCAGTCTTGTGACCTATCTCTAGCGGCTCGCCACGAATTCCTCACCTGTGCAAACATCTTTATCTCAGAGAACACTTGCAACTTTCGTCGTCAATTATTTGCCAGATGTAGTCAAATCTCTGTCTTCCTCTACAGTTTTTGCCCTTTGCAGCTCCCTCTAGCATCATGGAAGCCATTCAGATGCATCTTAACAGATGTCCAATCATCCTGTCGCTTCTCCTTGCCAGTGTTTTCCACATATTCCATTCCTCTCTGTTTCTGCGCAGAATCTCCTCACTCCTTACCTTATCACTCACCCCACTTTTCAATATTTCGACTGTAGCACCACATCTCAAATGCTTCGATTGTCTTCTTTTACGGTTTTTCTACAGTCCTTGTTTCACTCCCATACAGTACTTTGCTCCAAACGTATATCCTCAGAAATTTATTCTTCAAATTGAGGACCATGTTTGATACTAGGAGACTTCTCCTTGCCAGGAAGCCGTTTTTGTCAGTGCTTCTGATGTCCTCCTTGCTCCGTCTGTCATGAGTTATACTGCTGTCCAGGTAGCAGAATTCCTTAACTTCATGTACTTCGTGACCATCAATCCTGATGTTAAGTTTATCGACGTTGCCATTTCTGCTACTTCTCATCACTCTCGTCTTTCTTCGATTTACTCTTAATCCAGTTCTGTACTCATTAGATTGTGTAATTCTTCTCTACTTTCACTGAGCATAGCACTGTCATCGGCAAATCTTATCATTGATATCCTTTCATCCTGAATTTTAATTCCACTCTTCACACTCTATTTTGTTTCCATCATTGCTTCTTCGATGTATAGACACAGAAGGTGCAAAAGACTACATCCCTGTCTTACACTCTTTTTTTAACTAGAGCATTTCTTTCTTGGTTCTCCACTCATATCATTCCCTTTGGGCTCTTGAACATTTTGTACATTACACCCTATATCGTAAAACTATTTTCCTCAAAATTTCGAACTACATGCACTATTTGACATAGTCGACAAATCGTGTGAACGTGTTTGATTTTTCGTCAGTCTCACTTCCATTATCAACCGCAATGTCAGAATTGCCTCTCTGCTGACTTTACCTATACTAAAGCCAAACTGATCATCATCTAACACATCCTCAATTTTCTTTTGAATTCTTCTTTGTATTGTTGTTTTGTAGGGCGGGCAACCAAAGCTAAACTTCTACATTTTTCAAAGAAATGTATGAATGATTTTTATTAAATCTGATACCGGTTTTGCACCACTTATCGGTGCATCCTCAGGAAATCTGTACAAAAAAATAATATAATAAGAGCTCATATAAACTATTCGATCCCCCAATTCTGACCGGCGGGGTCAGGGGTTTTCCCTGCCTCGTGATGACTGGGTGTTGTGCGCTGTTCTTGGGTTAGTTAGATTTAAGTAGGTCTAAGTTCTAGGAGACTGATGACCGTAGATTTTAAGTCCCAAAGTGCTCAGAGCCATTTTTGAACCCCAATTCTGAGGTGTAAATTAAACTTTTAAATAGCCAGTTTTTTGAATGAAACAAGAAAGTACTTTTATACGCTATTTATAACATAGTAACGTTGAAAATTGCCCCGCAGCCACTCCCCACCATTTACGCCCAATATAACGTCATCCGGTGAATGCGGTAGTTAAAATTTAAAAATCTTTCTAAAATTATTTTTAAATGATGGAAGCGGCGATGATCTAGAAAATAAAATTAAAATACGATGCTGATAAAACTCCGCGAAACACGAACAACGAAGATCGGAACATTAGCATGAACGAACAGCGGGGGTTGGCCCATGTAAACATATCAGAACATACCGTGGAAGTTGAGAGGAGCCGCGCGGCAGCGGACACGGCCTGACTGACAGGCCGAAACCCGGAAAGCGCTCACGCAGTGGCGCCAGGATCAAAAATGGCTCTGAGCACTATGGGAATTAACAGCTATGGTCATCAGTCCCCTAGAACTTAGAGCTACTTAAACCTAACTAACCTAAGCACAGCACAAACCACCCAGTCATCACGAGGCAGAGAAAATCATTGACCCCGCTGGGAATCGAACTCGGGACCCTGGGCGCGGGAAGCGATAACGCTATCGCACGACCACGAGCTGCGGACGGCGCCAGGATCGCCAGAGGCCGGATGACGTGTACAAGGTGTGAAGAGTGGAGGGTGCTGAACATCTGATAAACAATTCCTTATGTATATATTTTTTTTAAAAGTCTAATACCATACTAAGTGGCCAATATAAAAAAAGGTCAATTAGTTAAAAAAATGGTTCAAATGGCCCTGAGAACTATGTGACTTAACTTCTGAGGTCAGCAGTTCCCTAGAACTTAGAACTACTTAAACCTAACTAACTTAAGGACATCACACACATCCATGCCCGAGGCAGGATTCGAACCTGCAACCGTAGCAGTCGCGCGGTTCTAGACTGTAGCGCCTCGATCTGCTCGGCCACCCCGGCCGGCTAATTAGTTAAAACCATAAGAATAATAAATGTGGTGGTTCTGAATGCGTAAGGCCTGGGTTATGCATAAAAATATATTGGACAGGACCTACTGACAAGTAAGCTATAGGGGCAAGGCTACCTGCTTAAGTAATCCAAATTTTTTTAAAAGACCCTTGTGCCTCAGATCGGTGGGCATTATGTGAGAAGCGAGGGGATTTCTTCAGAACTCTGAAGATTTCAACCACTTCCAAAACATTAAGGGTGTTGCCCTCACTGCCGGCCGAAGTGGCCGAGCGGTTCTAGGCGCTACAATCTGGAACCGCGCGACGGTTACGCTGGCAGGTTCGAATCCTGCCTCGGGCATAGATGTGTGTGATGTCCTTAGGTTAGGTAGGTTTCATTAGTTCTAAGTTCTAGGCGACTGATGACCTCAGAAGTTAAGTCGCATAGTGCTCAAAGCCATTTGAACCATTTTTGTGAGGATGGTATTTTTCCGAAAGTTAGATGTTATACCGCCAGACTCATACATTCTACACACCAACATGAATAGTAGTTTTGTTGCCACGATCTTAGTCATTCTGTTGGAATATTACCTGTCCCTTCTTTCTTATTTTATTCTCAGTCTTACAAAGCACTTTTAAATTCTGATTCCAGAACTGGATCCCATATCTCTTCTAAAACTTCTTCTTTTCCTTCTTCTCTCACATCAGACAAGTCATCCACCTGCTAGAGGTCTTAGATGTACTGTTTCCACCTAACCGCTCTCTCCTACGCATTTAGCAGTGAAATTCCCATTGGACTCGTACCGTTCAATAATCATTTCTTTTTTAATTTTGTCACATTTTTCATGCAGTGATTTCGCCTTAGCTTCCCTACACTTCCTATTCATTTCATTTCTCAGCGACTTGTATTTCTGTGTTCCTGAACTTCCCTGAACATTTTTATACTTTCTTCTTTCATCGATCAATTGCAGTTTTCTTTGTGTTACCCACGATTTCTTCGCAGCTACCTTCTTTTTACCTATACTTTCCTTTCCAACTTCTGTGATCGCTGATTTAGAGACGTCCATTCCTCTTCAGCTGAGCACCCTACTGAGCTATTCCTTATCGCCGTACCTATAGCTTTAGAGCACTTCAAGAATATCTCTTCATTCTTGAGTACTTCGGTATCCCCCTTATTTGCGCACTTATTCTTCCTGACTAGTCTCTTAAACTTCAGTCTACTCTTCATCACTGCTAAATTGTGATCTAGTGTATATCTGCACCAGAATCTAATATCTGATTTCGGAATCTCTGTCTGACCATGATGTAATCCAACTGGAATCCTTCCACAATATCCTGATGTTTTCCAAGTATACCTCCTCCTCTTGTGATTCTTGAATAGAGTATTCGTTATTGAGCCGTGGCTGGCTCGCGTCGTGCCTTGATTTTTATAATTGGTTGCGGTCCAATGGTGTCTTATTTCTTCTTCGGTTACCGCCATAAAGTTGCTGTGTTGTCTCTGTGAGTGGCAGCAGCAGCGTGTACCGATACTAGTACTTTTGCACTATCTTTGGTGTGGCGGATATATTTTCCGGGTGTGCTGTGCGTGGCAGTCGGTCGGTTGGCGCAGTGCTTCGAGGAAGTCTCCGTGGCGCACAGTCAGGCCAGAGCCGCTGGCGGCGTGCATGCACGGTTGGAGTTGTGAGGTGCTTGTTGCGAGAGTTAAGAAGTTCGTCGCCCACCGATTCTGGACACTAAAGTTGAGTGCTCACTTAACCTAGTATCGAGCCTCAGCTGCTATCAAATCTCTTTTCTTCTGATCCTGGTTGTCGCTTTCTGGGAGATTCCCATGAGTAACAACGTGTGTGTATTGAAGTCAGGTAGAATTGCAGCCTTCTTCCTGTGACGTGTTTAACTTAATTCATTCCGTAATTAATGAAGTGTACCAGCGGTATCTTCTAACTTGTGACCGTTGACGTTCCGGTGACCTGCCCTGGTCGTTGACGTAGTTTTCGGCAGTGTATTTTCCTCGTCGTGTTGATGCTGTCCAGCACGGCGTGTAGTTCGACAGCTTAGGTGTTGGTAGTTTTGGGCGTTTATTCTGACTTGGCTGGATTGGGCACCAGTACACAGAACATTGTGCTATTGTCATCTTGTTGTCGTTTTACTGGTCGGGTGGAGCAGAACTTATCTCGTTGGTTGATTCGTCGACTGGCTTTTCGGTTGGATCGCCTTCCGATTAAGAGGTTGTCGGTCTGGCTGCCTGTCTCACCCAAACGTGCATTAGTGTTACCTTCCCAGGCCGACCCTTAGAACGTTCGGAGTGCCGCTCCTTGTGATGTACATAGTGATTTCCTTTTAGTCTTAAGTACTCTGTGTGGCCTTCAGCCAAGTTTTAGCTGATTAAAACTGCAAGGCTTCTCTCCTTAGTCCTTAAGCCGTAAAAATATTTGTTTCTTGTTTGGTGCGTGGCCTTCAGCTGAGTTTCAGCCTTTAAAAATTGAAATTGAAAATTCCTTGTGCTTGGGCATTAAGCCGTGTATTTGTTTTATGTTAGTATGTGGCCTTCAGCTGTGTTTTCAGCCTTTTCAAATCAAAAGTTGAAAAATTTTGTCTAGGCCATAAGCCGTAAGAAATATTTTCTAGTTTTTATGTGGCCTTCAGCAGAGTTTTCCAGCTTAAATTGAAAATTGGAAATTTCTTTGTCTGGGCTTTAAGCAGTGAGATTGTTTGGGTTTCGTGTGTGGCCTTCAGATGAGTTTTGTGTGAAGCATTTAGAATAAAGCCTTTAGCCTATTTTAGTTGAAATTTAGAAGCTCTTTCCTTTAGGCCTTAAGACGTAAAATTGTTTTCTGTATGGTGTGTGGCCTTCAGCCGAGTTTTAATCTCTCTTAAATTAAAAATTCGAAATCCTTGTCTTGCTCTTACGTCATACGATTATTGTTCTTTAGTATGAGGTCTTCAGCCGAGTCTTACACGAAATATTTTAAGATAAGGCCTTCACCCTTTTCAAATTCTTTCTAAGCCTTAAGCTGTTAAATTGTTTTGTTGATATGCGGCCTTCAGCCGAGTTTTAAGCCTGTTTAGATTAAACACTGAAAATCTTTGTCTCGGCCTTAATCCGTAACACTGTTCTTGATTAATGTGAGGCCTTCAGTAGAGTTCTATGGGAAAAATTTAAGCTAAGGCTTTCAGCCTATTTATATTGAAGATAAAAAAATTTTTCTAAAGAAATGAAACCTCCAGAAGAACTCGTGTACCCCAATTCATTGCTTAGGCTGGTGCCTTGGATTTTTTGTGTGGCCTTCAGCTGATCTAAATGAAATCAAAGAAGGTCTTTCGTTAAAACCTTGAGAGTTTTTGATTCTTGCTTGTGTGCCTGTCCGTTTCAAGAAATAAAGTTTATATGTTGAGTGCAACTGACAGTAAATAATTTTGCCCCCTTTCCTCTAATATAACCTCATCCGCTCTGTCCTGCTAGCCCAGGGATTTCTGTTATTGGCATCAGAAATTTATTACATAACTCAATTATTCTTTCTCCTCTCTCATTCATAACTCCAGCTGCGCAATTCGAAATGGTCTTCCAGAAAAATGAAATCAAGACCAAAAACACCCCTCTAAAGATGCACATGGAGAACTAGTACATTGTCACAGCAATCATGGCTGGTGACTGTACCGTGTTAAAAATTTGGAAGTCAGTACTGAAATGCAAGATTATACCCCACCATATCCTAAAGCCTGGAACACGGAAACGATCGTGTTCGGCAATTCCCTTGGTGCATTACGTACCATCATATGGCGAGAAGGGGAACACATACGGTAATGCACCCGGGAACATTCTCGAACATGATCTTTTTCATGATCGAGGTCTTATTGTTGCATGGACGTAATGATCTCCAGTCCTTTGGACATGGTACACTCACTGCTGAACGTTGTTGTGACACAGTGCCCTTTCTGCATGTGCGTCTTTTCAGAGGTGCTTTCGGCCCCAGCTTCATTTCTATCGATGAGAATGTGCGACCGCATCGAAAAGCGCGCATGGAGGTGAACGCGCACATGCACCAACAACAATCTAGGGTTTTCGACTGCACTAGTAGAGGTATGGAAAATCCTATCACAACAACTGATTACCCACACTGTGTTTAGTTTGAGAGCACGTTACAGAGCACACATTGCTCTTCGTTGTGATGACACACCCTATTAATAACCTTGTTCGGGCTTCCAATGTTCAGGTTATCGTGAGACATTGGCGTCGGATGTTGTCAAATCAAATGGTTCAAATGGCTCTGAGCACTTTGGGACTTAACTTCTGTGGTCATCAGTCCCCTAGAACTTAGAACTACTTAAACCTAACTAACCTAAGGACATCGCACACATCCATGCCCGAAGCAGGATTCGAACCTGCGACCGTAGCGGTCGCGCGATTCCAGACTGTAGCGCCTAGAACCGCTCGGCCACTCCGGCCGGCTCGGATGTTGTCTTTCAGCATCCCTAGAGATGTCGGTCGATCACAATACGCTTGTGACTTCAGGTAACCCCAAAGCCAATAATCGCACGGACTGAGGTCTGGGGACCTGGGAGGCCAAGCATGACGAAAGTGGCAGCTGAGCACACGATCATCACCAAACGACGCGTGCAAGAGATCTTTCACGGGTCTAGCAATATGGGGTGGAGCGCCATCCTGCATAAACATCGTACGTTCCAGCAGGTGTTTATCAGCCAGGCTGGGGATGATGCGATTCTGTAACATATCGTCGTACCCCTCAGCCTTCACGGTAGCAGTTACAAAACCAGAATCACGCATTCCCTGGAAGAAAAAAGGCCCGATAACGGTAGATGTAGTAAATCCAACCCATACCGTGACTTTCTCGTCGTGTAGTGGAGTTTACACGACAGTTCTAGGATTTTCGGTAGCCCAAATTCTGCAGTTGTGGGCGTTGACAGACCCTCGGAGCGTGAAATGAGCTTCGTTGGTCCACAACACGTTATTCAACCAATCGTCATCTTCTGCCATCTTTTGAAACGCCCACATCGCAAATGCCCTCCGCTTCACTAAATCGCCAGATAAAAGTTCATGATGCCGATGTATTTTGTACGGATAGCATCGGAGGGTACGCCTAAGTGACAACCAAACAGTAGTGTATGGAATGCCGATGCGACGTACGACTGCACGAGCGCTGACTTCCCCGTGCATAGACGAACCCGCTACAGTCTCCAATTCTTCCTGCCTGTCTCAGCAGCGTTACGCCTTGTGCTCGGTCGGCCACTACGGGGTCTATCGCCTAAACAACCCTTGGCTTCGAACTTCGAAATCATTCTCGAAAACAGCTGCATTTGTCAACGGACCTTTACCCGTTCGAGTCCCCTTCCTATGGCGATAGGATTGTAACGCTGAACTAGCTCATTCCCCATTCTGATAATACAGCTTCACTGAAAGCGCCTTTTCAGGTAACGTCAACATGCTGCGACTCCTGGCGCATCTGTTTCTCTCACTTTTTTTTTCTTCTTTATTGTATTTCAATTCCCCATCGGGGCGGGCTAGCAGCAGCATATGCGCTGCTCTTCAGCCGAAAGACATAGAAACAAACAATAGAAGACATTTAAAAATTACAAAGGAGAGAATATGGTGAACATAGATATAAAAAAAGGGGGAACATCATGGAAGGCAATATACAAAAAACGGGGTGACTGTAAAATGGAGATAAAAAACTGTTTAAAAGTAGCACACACAAAAAGCCACACACTGCGACAATTAAAAGAACACAAGGCACAGTATGACTGGAGCATAAAAGGTATCGACGGATGGCGTAGCACAAAACAAACACTGACGGCGAACCTCAAGGCAGTACACAATTAAAATCACACCTCTTGATGCACAGGAGAAACGGCACTAAACACAACACTGATGTGGCACACTGACGATGATCAAAACAGGGGATCTGCCACGCGCAAAGAGAAGAGGGAGACCGGAAGAAGGGATGGAGGGGAAGAGATGGAGACAAGCGGGGGGCGCGCTGAGGAGGGCAAGGTAGGGAGGGATGTGGGAAGGAAAGAGGCAAGTATGGGGTGCAGGGTCACAGGGGAGGGGGGGGAAGGACGAAAATCCGCCCTGAGAGAAGGAGGGAAGAGGAAAAAGGGGGCCCTGGGGGGGGGGGGGGGGACAAGGCCAGGATATAGTTGGAAGGAAGGGTAGATGTCATGGCAAAGTTCGTCATCCGGGAGGGGGAGGTGTTTGAAATTGCCCTGATGAAGGAGTTGGAGGGTGTGGAGGTGGATAGAGGGAGGGATACAGCAATAGAGGCACGGCAATGGGCGGGGGGTGGAGAAGAAGGAAGAAACCAGAGGGTGGGGGGGATCAAGCCTGTGGACAATGTAAAGGATGCGGAGATGTTGGAGGAACAGGAGGAGGTGAGGGAAGGGGATCAGTTCATACAGGAGCCGTGTGGGGAAAGGAAGGCGGATACGGGAGGCAAGGCGGAGAGCATGGCGTTCGAGGATTTGGAGGGCCTTGTAAAAGCGGGTGGGGGTGGAGATCCAGGCAATGCTAGCATAACAGAGGATAGGACAGATGAGGGATTTGTAGGTGTGGAGGATGGTAGAAGGATGCAATCCCCATGTCCGGCCAGACAGGAGTTTCAGAAGGCAGAGGCGGGAATGGGCTTTCTGCTGGACGGTCTGGAGATGAGGGGTCCAGGTGAGGTGTCGGTCGAGGGTGAGGCCAAGGTATTTCAGGGTGGGGGTGAGCTGGATGGGACGACCATAAAGGGTGAGGTAGAAATCATGGAGGCGAAAGGAGCGAGTGGTGCGGCCTATGATGATTGCCTGGGTTTTGGAGGGGTTGAGATGGAGGAACCACTGGTTACACCAAGTGGTGAACTGGTTAAGGTGGGGTTGGAGGGTACGTTGAGACAATTGAAGGGTAGGATAGAGAGCCAGGAAGGCGGTGTCATCAGCATACTGGAGAAGGTGGAATGGTGGGGGTGGCTTGGGCATATCAGCTGTATCCAAGAGATAAAGGAAAGGGGAGAGGACATAACCCTGGGGAACACCAGCCGTGGGATAAAAGATACGGGAGTTGGTGCTGTGGAGGGTGACATAGGAAGACGGTGCGAGAGGAGGGAAGCGACCAGACGGACAAAATTGATAGGCAGGACGTAGGTTTGGAATTTAAAGAGGAGACTAGGATGCCATACACGGTCATAGGCATTTTGGAGGTCAAGGGAAACAAAAATGGCGGAGCGACAGGAGTTGAGCTGGAGGGACAGAAGGTGAACAAAGTTAAGGAGTTGGTCTTCAGCAGAGAAGGAGGGTCAGAAGCCACACTGGGTAAGGGGGAGGAGGTGGTGTTGAGCAAGGTGCCGATGGACACGGCAGGAGAGGAGGGATTCAAAGACCTTACTGAAGACGGAGGTGAGGCAGATGGGACGATAGGAAGAGGCGGTAGAAGGGGGTTTGTAGGGTTTGAGGAATAAGAGGATGTGGGAGGTCTTCCACAGGTCAGGGAAGAAGCCAGTAGAGAGGATATTATAGAGATGGGCGAGGACAGTCAGGAAGGTATAGGGGCTTTCTCGAAGGTGACACAGTCGTGACCAGGGGCCATGTTGCATTTGGACTGGAGGAGAAGTTTAATGTCTTGTGCTGTGATGGGAGTGTTTATGTTGGAGGGGAGCAACTGCCCCAAGTACTGGAGACTAGAAGCAACTGGAGCGACTGAGGTATCGGCACGTTCCATGACGGTGGGGAAAAGAGAATAATCAAAGTGGGGATCATCGGGGATAGAGAAGACCTCGGAAAGGTGGGAAGCGAAGTGGTTGGCCTTACTGAGGTTGTCAGAAAGGGGGTGATCGTTATGGAGGAGGGGGTAGTGGGGAGCGGAAAGGGAGCCAGTAAGGCGATGGAAGGCGGACCAGTACTTGGAGGAGTTGATAGGGAGGGTGGCGTTGAGTCGTGTGCAGGTCTGGCGCCAGTCTCGGCGTTTCGTTGCTGTAATAAGGTTCCGTACGTGTCGCTGCATTTGCCGGTGGCGTTGGAGTGTATCCCTGTCACGAGTGCGCAGGAAGGAGCGATAGAGGCGGCGGGATTCACGGAGGAGAAGGACAGCCCGTGGAGGAAGAGTGGGATGGTGGGGGTGGATGGTTTTAGTAGGAACGTGGGCCTCCACGGCGTCAGTAAGTACCTTCTGAAGGAAGGACGAGGCGTGGATGATGTCGTCAGGATGGCGATAGGTAAGGGGGTGGCTTTCGACCTGGGTGGAGATGGAGTCCCGGTAGGCATCCCAGTTGGCACGGTGATAGTCATGGACGACCTTGGGAGGGGGTACAGGGTGTGGAGTCGGAGGGGGGCGGTGAGCAGACGTTATGGTGAGGACAGGGAGGTGATCGCTACCTGTGGGGTCAAGGACGGCGACAGCGATACGCCCAAGGAGGTTGGCGGAGGCAATGATTCTCTCTCTCATTACAGCTCCTTTTATACACGATGGCCATGTGCAGCCAGTGACGTTTTGCTTTCCAGCGTCATCTGTTGGAAATTTTTTCGGTTCTAATAAAACCCCATGTCATTCCAAGCATATTTGTCAATTTTTACTTCTCTATCTACATTATTCCGTGGTTTATTTAGTTTTCAAATTTATACTGACTTATTGGTCACCCGGTACATCGAAGGCAGAGATCTCATTACGCTTTCTTGGGACAGCGTCTTTGAAAATGAAGCATAAAATAGAAGCTACAAGATAAATGCATCGCACTATGTGCCAAAAACGACAAAACGACAACTCTGAACAAGAATTTAATACAGGGGTTAATACTATGAAGAAGAAAAATAATTCACATCTTATGCAAAGACACGGAACGAAAATACATTACAAAAGGAGACACTTCTTAAACATGATACAGAAACAAATACACATTACATATACATACAATAAAGTTCTCAAAATAGGTACTAGTCTTCCGTAAATCATGAGTGGTGGGTGTGTTGCGTAGTAAACACGACAACCTGCAAGGAAAAGTACTAAACATGTGTTGAGAGCGTTATGTATAGATTTTCATGTGGTGTAGGGCTTCGTATACCACTCCAGAAACACTATTTAGAACAACACCTCAATATGGGATAGAATAAAGATTGTGTATGATGGTCAGTTAGAAATAAAAATATACTTATTATTTTAGCATCAATGTACACTATGCAGACTTTTTTTTAGCCACTAATAAACAGGCTAACACTTCTGTCAACCTGTAGAAAAGCTATACACTCTGTGTACCCTGTTAGATCCTTCCCTACAACCGTTTCTTTGACCTAAAACTATAAAATCCATATGACTGACAGTCACGTGACTTGGTGTAAGAAGAGGACTGATATGTGACGTCAGAACCTATTAGGGAGCTTCAGGCTACGACTGTGGGGGGTTGATAAAGAAATTCATAAAATAATTCTTTTTTTTTGACATAATTTCAAACGCAAATATGCGACCTTATAAGTGTTTATTTAATAATTTATTACGTCAAAATGAAGTATTATGAAATATTTCTCTAAATTTTACGTGATATCGTCAATAGTAGAAAATTATCTTTTACTATATGACGACATGATGTTTAGCTCAGTAACATATTCCATGATGTTCAGAGTGCGTAGCTTGGATTATTACATACCTTTACGAAGCTGTTAGTGGATTAATTACATTTGAAGATGATAAATTGCCGAAACCGATAACGAGAAACTGTAATTATAAGGTGACCTTGACGTAATAAATGATTTCATGACACCAGTGCGTTACGTTCGACACACTGCTAGCTGTTCCTTTCACTCCCCAGTATTTCCTCTCGAGATAGTGTGCCATATCAGCGGGTCCATTTACATTCATTATACCTTTCCCCAACCTTTCAATACCTCCCTGTTCTCTCCCACTCTTAATTTTCGCTGCACAAACTTCTGTATAGTTCCATGTAACCTATCTGCACAAGCTTTTATATTAGCTCCATGTAACCTTACACTGTAATACACAATGCTCCTGAAACACTAAGTGATGCTCTTTTCTCTATTCACAGAGGAATATACAATTTTAAACACCCCTGACTGTGTGAGAACCATGCTATTGTGTAATCACTTGCGTTCATTTCCTCATAACAAGGACAATCGTCCTAACCCATCCTAAGAAATGAGGTCTGAAATTAATTATAAAACAGTCTAGATGGGAACTCACGTTTATTGAAAGGTGGCCACTTTCTATCATCACATGATCATCTTCAAACCTTTAACCGTATTGATCGACAATGACCGTGTATGGAGCAGCAGCCGCTGAATGTTGTTGTTGTTGTGGTCTTCAGTCCTGAGACTGGTTTGATGCAGCTCTCCGTGCTACTCTATCCTGTGCTAGCCTCTTCATCTCCCAGTACCTACTGCAGCCCACATCCTTCTGAATCTGCTTAGTGTATTCATCTCTTGGTCTCCCTCTACGATTTTTACCCTCCACGCTGCCCTCAAATACTGAATTGGTGATCCCTTGAAGCCTCAGAACATGTCCTACCAACCGATCCCTTCTTCTAGTCAAGTTGTGCCACAAACTCCTCTTCTCCCCTATTCTATTCAATACCTCCTCATTATTTATGTGATCTACCCATCTAATCTTCAGCATTCTTCTGTAGCACCACATTTCGTAAGATTCTATTCTATTCTTGTCGCCGGTCGAAGTGGCCGTGCAGTTAAAGGCGCTGCAGCCTGGAACCGCAATACCGCTACGGTCGCAGGTTCGAATCCTGCCTCGGGCATGGATGTTTTTGATGTCCTTAGGTTAGTTAGGTTTAACTAGTTCTAAGTTCTAGGGGACTAATGACCTCAGCAGTTGAGTCCCATAGTGCTCAGAGCCTCTCTTCTTGTCTAAACTATTTATCGTCCATGTTTCACTTCCACACATGGTTACACTTCATACAAATACTTTGAGAAACGACTTCCTGACACTTAAATCAATACTCGATGCTAGCAAATTTCTCTTCTTCAGAAACGCTTTCCTTGCCATTGCTAGTCTACATTTTATATCCTCTCTACCATCCTCTCTACCATCATCGGTTATTTTTCTCCCCAAATAGGAAAACTCCTTTACCGCTGAATGACTATAGTAATACCTATTTCATTTAGAAATGTTGTTTTACAATAATTTATGTATTCTATTGATGTGTGCTCCACCATCTCGGCTCTCTACAGTCTCAAAAATTGTTAAATTGGCTCTGAGCACTATGGGAGTTAACATCTGAGGTCATCAGTCCCCTAGAACTTAGAACTACCTAAACCTAACTAACCTAAGGACATCACACACATCCATGCCCGAGGCAGGATTCGAACCTGCGACCGTAGCGGTCGTGCGCTTTCAGACTGATGCGCCTAGAGCCGCTCGGCCGCAGCGGCCAGCTCTAGAGGGTCTCTCTTTATCAGACTCTCCTCCTAGCGCAGTCTGTCCTGACCTGAAGTGTGTGCGAGCGCTGGCACAAGCAAACAGCATCTATTGTGACAGTTTGGTGTGCTAATTTCGTTTATAACCTGTGTCTTATGGAGGAATTGCTGTTACCACTGGATTTTCTCACTCTAGCACACCACTTGAGCTACATGACAGTTTTCACGTACTGCAGCATTGCCAGACGTGAAGGGAACAACAAGCGGAGGAAAACATCGTAGAACGGATCAAGAAGAGATCGACTACCTCACCTGCTCCATCACTTATTCACGTGAACAGACCCAGAGCAGAAGATTCAAGGTGACTTTCCAATGCGTAGTGAACGCCTGCTTGCAGTTAGTACAGATGTTTCGCAAATGAAAGTTCCTCTTCTCACTTATTTATTATTTTACTCAATGATTCAGTCAATAATCAGAGACAAAGTGTAAAGGATACATGAAAAATTTAGCAGGGATAAGGAGCTGACATTCATGTCAGAAGAAGGAGCCACTCGGAGTGATACAGATGTGAAACTATAAACGTTGGTTTGCATGAAAAATGGTACACAACTTTTCGACTCCTTTCATCACGATCGATAAGTCGTTTGATTTTCCGTGGAGATAAACATGGATACGAAAACTCATTTCTGTGCCACTGTTTCCATCATCGAAATCTTTATATAGCATTAATTTTGGAAGGTCATAGGAATAAAACTTCATAGTGTATTATATGAAACACCACACAAAAATAATTTTCTACTTTTGTCTTTGGTTATGTTTACTTAAGCTGTAATTCTTAGTACCATCTTCAGTGTTTGACATTCCATTTCACCCAAAGTAGTTTTCAAAGGTGTCGGTCAATCCGCCTCTCATATAATTTTGGTGGATTAGCTTTATCAAGTTCAGCACGATATCTCTTCTCTTCCAAGCCTAAGTGGAAGACTACGCTGGGAACATAAGTTCGTGTGTCTTTATTCTCACCTTAACTACAACTGATAGTCAGCTCATCACTTACCTATTACTAACTGTCCCAAACTTGGAGAATCGCTCATTTTGAATCTGGGAGAAAATGCCACCAACTAGTCAAATTCAGGTGGAAGTTCTTGGTTTAGGTTTAATGATTCATTTAAAAGAGGCGGTCAAAGAGTTTTTGTTTTAAGATCATAAAGTCCAGAATCAGTATCCAAATCAGCCAAAATCGCCGTGAGATTGAGGCAGTCATTCCACCGACGCACCAGGTTGATGATAAGTATTTGCTAAAACACTTTGTTCTGCTTCATGAAGAAGTCCTTAGTTGCCTGCTGAACATCCTCGTCCGGCAAGATTTTAGGAATGTGTAGATCATCTATGAAGAAGACTGCATATAGAATACTAGTGCAACCCATTGTGAAGTACTGGTCGAGTGTGGGGTATCCCCACCAGGTCGGATTAAGGGAAGATATCGGAGCAACTCAAAGGCGTTCTGTTAAAAACGCGTGCATTTATATGCTTGTGACCTCAAATGAGTGTCCCTAGAGGGATTGTGGCCGAGTGGTTCTAGGCGCTTCAGTCTGGAACCGCGCGACCGCTACTGTCGCATCTACGAATCCTGCCTCGGGCATGGGTGTGTTTGATGTCCTTAGGTTAGTTAGGTTTAAGTAGCTCTAAGTTCTAGGGGACTGATGACCTTATAAGTTAAGTTTCATAGTGCTCAGAGCCGTTTTGCTCCTAGAGGTACGACGACGTTCTTTTCGCGAAGTAATAGTGAGAAAATGAACATGAATTTTAGACTGACTTTGCATTTCGATCGTACTCCGCCAACGTAAATTTCGCAAATAAACTGTGGTGTCTAGGAATTCTGGGTACACGATTCGCTAGACAAACATTCAGACAAATCGTATTAATGAGTTTTATTACAAAAAGTAAATTACAATACTTAACTTTTGCAACTACACAGACGTGTCGCAACCAAAGGGCGACATAAAAAAATAATTAATCTTTCTGTCTATCTTTCACCTGCGCCTGTGTCCCACAATGTTCGCATGGTCGCCGTGGTTACAAGGGATTTGGCAAGGTTAAGTTAAAGGCATGGCCGGATGCCCTTCCTGCCGCCACCCCATACCCCCCAGGACGGAATCAGTGTACCCCAGCTGCCTGCCTCTAGTGGAAAGCCTGAAATAGTGCGGAAGTGTTACAAATGTCAACGTGTCATGTAACTGAGGCGGGATGTGGGGACCAGCCCGGTATTCACCTAGTGGGATGTGGAAAACCGCCTAAAAACCACTTCCAGGCTGGCCGACACACTGACCCACGTCGTTAATCCTCCGGGCGGAATCGATCCGGGGCTGGCGCGCCCACCCGAGTCCAGGAAGCAACGCATTAGCGCTCTCGGCTAACATGGCGGGTATAAAAAAATTAATTAATCTTCTGCATTATAAACAATTCCATATCTGTGCTGCATAGAGAGTACAGGCGATATGACTAGTGTTGATGCTGCTATAGAACTCGCTTATCTTGAAGCTGCTATTCAACTGAGCCGACACCAGTCGGTCACGGCGCTTATGTCCTCTTCACATAGGGGCCGATGCTGTCGCGTTGTTGTCCTGGGGGGAGGTCCGGCCACCGGCCAGCGTGCGATTGGCTGACTTCTTCTTACAGCCTTCTCTGCTCTATCCTTCCCGACTGGTGTGCCGACGCTTGACTTTAAACCGTAACAAAACACACAAAGATAAGAGAAAATAGGACATAAAGACACGTTTTTCGATCACACTGTTTGCAAGTGGAATTGGAAAGGAAATGATTACCATCGGTACAGGGTACCCTCCACGATGCTTTTCGGTGGTAGCGGAGTATAGATGCAGATGTAGAATACAGAATACTAGTTTGGTTGACGGTAGGTTTTGGTACTGCGTCAGCAGAGACCCTGCATCTAATATTTGGTACGTACCCACTCCTGACACAAAAAATGTAGAATGATATGTTGGCTGAAGAAAAGATAACATCATCAGCTGCAGAATATGGGCCATGGGGAAGAAGCAAATTCACAATCAGGTCCTTCTCCTGTGGCAGAATTCACGGAATGGTGACGAAACATCTATGGGCACCTACACTTTTGACCGAGCGAGGTGGGGCAGTGATTAACACACTGGACTCGCATTCGGGAGGACGGCGGTTCAATCCTGCGTCCGGCCATCCTGAGGTTTTCCGTGATTTTCCTAAATCGTTCCAGGCAAATGCCAGGTTGGCTCCTTTGAAAGGGCACGGCCGACTTCCCTCCCCGTCCTTCCCTAATCCGATGAGACTGATGACCTCGCAGTTTGGTCTCTTCCCCCCAACCAACCGAACCCAACCCCAACTACAGTTTTCTTTGGAACATAAACAGAGGCGACTTCGACTCTTATTGATGGGTGGGTCATGGTCATAACGCCAGCTACTGGCATCGAATCGGGTGACGACAAACATCCGAATTTGCCAGTGGTGAAGTGCGGCCTGTCTCCTGAACTGCCGAATATTTTGACAGCGATCATAAGCAAATGAATCGGCACAGAAGACTCGATTTTATGGAGATATTGCATATCGAGAAAACGCGGCAGATCCTGAAAAAATCACCAACATCATTTCAAGGAAGGCTTGTCCGGCCGATCACCTTATTTATAACATTCATATGGTATGCTTGTAGGCTCGGTTTCTGTGTGTCCTCCACGATTAATGTACTAACTATGAAGAGTTAAGTGAAGTACAGGTTTAGAAATGGCTGCTAATAAAATTTTCACTAACATCAATAAATGGCTTAATGCTAATGAACTGTCATCAATGTTTGAAGAGACCCACTATATGCAGTTCAGAACCTGTAAGAGATTTCCTTCCAGCATGTGTATGAAGACATGCAGATCGAAGACGTTGACAGTGTTAAATTTCTGTGATTACACCTCATCAATAAATTCAGTTGAGAAGGGCATACCGTAGAACTGCCGAAGAGCGTAAACAAGTCTACATTTGCTATCAGAATGATGTCAGATTGTAAGCGTATTGTCGTATCGCTGGTTTAGTTGTGGAGTATCTTTGCAGGCGGCCGCGTCTGTAGAGTCGAGCAAGGGGCACGGAACTATTATGTTGTGTTGTGTGTAGCTCTGCATGTGAGAGGTATTGTTAGTATGGAAATTGAAGTGTTGCTTCAAGTACTATTACAGTAAAGTGATAAAATAAGCAAATGATTCAGAGGAAAGTGCGTCAAGAAGTAATTTAAAAATGAGCTGTGCTGCTGATAACGTATTTGTGTATCCTCTCGTTGCGTGTCGTACCGTACGGTATCAATCATCAACGCTGTGTTCGGTCTCCCAGAATGAACTAATATAATCAGAAAAAAATTAGTTACCACAAAAGAGTGTAGTGAAGTGCCAGTGTCTTGTTGCGAGCGTGAGAATGTGCGTTCGGTCATCGTGTTCCACATTATCAACAATCAGCCGCGCCGCGACGGTTACGCGCACTCTCGTACAAGTGGGAACTGAGAACTGAAAAATTAACTTTACGAACAGTGTTATATCATTACTAGTGTCAAGGAGGATTGGTACCAAATATCTGTGTACGCGTAACGAGCGTAAGAACTTTCGTGCGATCATTAGGCCTCTGCATCATCAACAATCACTCGCATCGTGTCGGTTACGCGTACGCTCGTCTGAGTGATATTGTGGACAGATAATCATTAAGATTGTTAATTGGGATAAACATTTACGAGTTAGAATGTAAACAGTGCAACGTGCGTTTTTCTTTTATCGTCTCGGAATAGAGTTGTTCATACGAAACGTAAGACAGTGTTGTGTTTTGACGTTGAGTGTCTCTCCTAACTTGCTTGGATATTTCTATAGATAATTCAAAGGCAAGCCAGCAGCAGTGTGGAGGAGAACAGTACGACCGCCGCGGGATTATCAGGTACGTGGTGTGGACTGGGCGCACGGTCAAGAAAAGCAGAAACGACAACCAGTATAAGGTACCACCCCACCAAATTGTACCCCCTAGGCGTGTTACATGGCGACCGTGACAGGACTGGAACCAGCAATCTTCGGATAAGAAGTGCCGTATAACTACTTTGGAGAGTGAACTGTTTCTGTATAACTGTTAATTTGGATTGTTGAGTGACGTAATGCTAGCTGTGGGATGTGTACATCAAAGAACTTGTGACAGAGTGTATATACTCGTCCGATCCGTGATAGTGCAAAGAAATAGTGCTACGAAGTAAACATACTCCACAGTGGTGCGCTTTTGTCGATGCTAGCGGCACCTATGTGCGAAAGTGAGCACTAATATGGCAGACATTACGATGGACGACGCTAGTGTCACTTGTGGGCAAAATTGAAAACTTTTCGGCAGCCATCACCGTGTACGACGTGACCGGCGCCTAGGAGCGACGCTGCAAATGTTAGCACGCTTTGCAGAGAGGGTGCAGTGCTGACAGCCGGACGGCGTCAACTGAGTCGGCGCTACGCAACAGCCGCGACTACGGAGCCAGAAGACAATGCAAAGTAAGTCGCGCATCACAACGTTACCTCACGCAACTGAAGCAACGAGAGTAATTATCTGGCAGTGCAGACTGCATTCTATAATTACGTAATTACAAACAGTGTCTGTTGAAATTCTTTTGTATCATTAAATTAATGTCACGAGACAATATTTACCTTGCCGATCGCACAATAAAGTAAATGTCACTGTCAACCCCTGCTTACTTAGTAGTGTAATTTTTTAACAACCGTTAATACAATTGCAGAGCTATACGTTAGCTTATATTTACTTTTTTTCTTTTCTTTCTTCTTTTCTTTCTTCTTTTCTTTTACTTGATCTTGTTTGTTATGTGTGCTTCTGACAAGGGAACATCCCCATCACACCCCCCTCAGATTTAGTTATAAGTTGGCACAGTGGATAGGCCTTGAAAAACTGAACACAAATCAATCGAGAAAACAGGAAGAAGTTGTGTGGAACTATGAAAAAATAAGCAAAATATACAAATTGGGTCGTCCATGCCTAAGATAGGCAATATTAAGGGGCATGTGTGCCGAGGAGCGCCGTGGTCCCGTGGTTAGCGTGGACAGCTGCGGAACGAGAGGTCCTTTGTTCAAATCTGACCTCGACTGAAAATTTTGCTTTCTTTATTTTCGCAAAGTCATGATCTGTCCGTTCGTTCATTGACGTCTCTGTTCACTGTAATAAGTTTAGTGTCTGTGTTTTGCGACCGCACCGCAAAACCGTGTGATTAGTTGACGAAAGGACGTGCCTCTCCAATGGGAACCGAAAACATTTGATCGCAAGGTCATAGGTCAACCGATTCCTCCACAGGAAAACACGTCTGATAATTTGTATACGACACTGATGACGGCATGTGCGTCACATGACAGGAATATGTTGTCGACCCACCTAACTAGTACACTTGGCGAATGGGTGAAAAGATTCTTCTACCTTGCCCGATTTAGGTTTTCTTGTGGATGTAATAATCACTCCAAAAAAAGTGATGAAAACATAAGAGTTTTTCACATAAACTGAAAATAAAAAGTTATAATTTTCGGTCGAGGGAAGATTTGAACTGAAGACCTTTCGTTCTGCACCTGTTCACACTAACCACGGGACCACA
Source organism: Schistocerca serialis cubense (assembly GCF_023864345.2). NCBI lineage: Eukaryota > Metazoa > Arthropoda > Insecta > Orthoptera > Acrididae > Schistocerca > Schistocerca serialis. The sequence goes on from NC_064645.1 coordinate 157,860,466, forward strand.
ATAGTGCCTATATTACACATGGACGACCCAGTTTGTATATTTTGCTTATTTTTTCATAGTTCCACACAACTTCTTCCTGTTTTCTCGATCGATCTGTGTTCAGTTTTTCAAGGCCTATCCACTGTGCAAACTTATAACTAAAGCTGATGGGGGTGTGATGGGGATGTTCCCTTGTGAGCACGAATTACAGCGTTGAATGCACACGGCGTTGTAGTTTGGTTGTAGTTATAGCCTTCCATTTTATGCTACGAGTGTTACTGTGATTTGTTTATTTTTTGCTTGAGTGACTTATATGTGGTTCAATATGGAAAATAATGAAGTTGGTTCAACTGCAGTAGACAGGGGCGAGAAAGCAGTCTCTTTAGGTGAAAGTAATGAGGTGGAGACGACAGCAGAAGTAAGTAGATGTGAAATGACTAAGGATTCCGGTATAGGTGACAGTAGTATATCAACAGAGATGGCAAGTCCTAATGCAGATTCGTCACCAATCATGGAGACGCCTAGAAGGAATGAGTGTAGATTTAGTTCTGACATATCTACCTTTGACATGTTCAGAATATTATTACATGATAATAAACAATTAAGGGAACATATTAAGCGATCGATACGGCATGAGTACAAACAGTTAAGGGAAGATATTAAGTGATCGATAGTACATGATAACAAACAATTAAGGGAGGATATTACGCGGTCAGTAGAGCAGATAAACGGTGGACTCAGTGAAAAGATCGACGAAAGTAATGAGGCTCTAAAAAAGCGTGCTGAATCAAGTCATCAAAGCATAAATGAAGTTACCATTCCACTTGAGGAGAACGTTGCAGGCAATACTAACCGTTTTGAAATGGTAGAATCTGATGCCAAAGAAGTGAAGGAAGAATTTACAAAAGGGTTGAGGTTTACGACGAGCATTTCGAACAACTAGATGAGGAAGTGAAACCCTGTAAACACAGAATATCAAAGGAATTTTTGCAACGATTTTGGTCGCGACGGATGCAAAATGAAGTACGCAACAGTCTATATCAAGCCAGAAGGTTTGAGACAGGGTGTGACCAGAAATTAAAGAAATTTTTTCAAGATTATTATGAGAGGAACTTGTATTTAGGTGAACCAGTGAGGACAGAAGCAACAGTGTCCCTGATCATAAGTAAACAACCAACTGGAGTTCAGGAAAAGTTGCTAGCAATCCCTAGTGATGCCGTAGAGGCAATGAAGTCAGCCTCAGGACAATTAGACACGTTATATGTCTCACGCGGTACGGGAGGAAGAGTAGATGATAGAAGAGTATCAGGGAGCAACGAACCCCAAACAGATGACCATTCTGTTGTGTCGGTAGCTGGGCCGACACCGTGAAGTTGAGATGGCTGAAAATGCACGCTAGACTAACGCAGACGGGCGTGAAGTACTGGAACAGGCTACGTAATTAATGTTATTAAGAAAAGTACGTAGCTGTATTAATACTTATCTTTAATATCATTGTGGTACATCGATCTCGACGATACACAGGAGACTTTAATTACAATCACTGTATGGCTAATGGCGCCTTGCTAGTTCGTAGCCATTAACTTAGCTGATGGCTATTCTGTCTCTCGGCTAATGAGAGAGAAAGGCTTCGTACATCTGGTCGGTAGCTAGGTTCTCGTACAACTGGGGCGAGTGCTCTCTCGTATCACGAGACCTGCCTTGGTGGTGGCGCTAGGTCTGCGATTACACAGTGGCGACACGCGGGTCCGACATGTACTAAATGGACCGCGGCCGATTTAAGCTACCACCTAGCAAGTGTGGTGTCTGGCGGTGAGACCACATTCCTCCCCCGCAAATCGGCGAACGGTCGTGTGATAAGGCTTCCGCCCGCCGTGGGGAGGACCACATGTTGACGTATGCGATGAGGTGGGGAGCCTAACAACAGGCGAGGCTGTGCCACCCGCACCCAGCCATTCGGTCCGAGGGGAGCTAGGAAACGCCTGAAAAACTAGTCCAGGGTGCACGTCAACATGCGGTGTATGCGCCCGTAAAGAGACAGGAGGGACCGAAGGATCAACCTCTATTGCGTCGGGGTAGCCGACGCGCGATGACGTCATGTGGTCCGGAGCGGGCGGGAGTTCCATGGCGGAGGACAGCTGGTCACGGGAAGCGATCGGCGGCGCGTGACCCTGGGAGGCGCTTGGCGGCTGCAACGAAGCGTCGAATGCGGGCGGCGCCGGCGGGAGAACAAGCGGCGGCGGCGGCGGCTGCTGCTGCTGCGGCGGCGGCGGCGCGTCGCCATGGGGCAAAATGGAAGGCATCGTCGGTAACACCTGGGGATGAGGTGAGCCAGTAGATGGGTCCCCAGGGCGCTGACCGGACGGCACCGTCGCTGAAAGCAGACGGGGAGCGGCAGAACCCGAGCGAAGACAGAGGCGCAGCTGATTGAGATGCCGACGCACCTCACCAGAGGCCCCCAAAACCAAATACATCGCGCGGCACACGTGGCTGAGCGCGCGGCGGCAGCTGTGCGGACGTGCGCGAGGCCCGGTTACCGGGCCGCGCAGCGCGTCCAGCGGGCCGGTTAATGTTACACATGGCTGGCGAAGTTACAAAAGATTCCTGAGCACAGTCAAGTGTGTCCTGTCTATCCAATATGTCTATCACTTGTTGAAGGGAGGGATTAACTAGTTTCAAAATTTTCTCGTAGGACAGAGTTGCTACGTCGCGTCGGGGAAACAATTTCACTATCACACGGTATGTGGACACACCGACACAAGAAAGCAAAAACGGCTGCCGCTCTTTACCTTGAATTCTGTAGGCTGCTAGATGAAAGTTGAACTGGCGAGACCACTCGTGCCAGGTCTCATCGGCTGCCACGTATGGTCGAAAGGGAGGTGCAACAGCGTTTAGTGGCAGCGGTAGCGAAGAAGCGGCGGCGGCCGCATCGGTTTGAATGGTACGTTGACCCTGGACGAGCTGTCCAAGGGCATCCAGTAACGCCTGCGTCTGCTGATTCTGCAAGCGATAAAATTCGGACAGTACATCTGGAGAATGTGGCGAAGCCATGACACAATTAAATGTAAGCAATCAGAAAGAACTCTTTTATCTCGTCGCCAATTTTGTGTCGGTAGCTGGGCCGACACCGTGAAGTTGAGATGGCTGAAAATGCACGCTAGACTAACGCAGATGGGCGTGAAGTACTGGAACAGGCTACGTAATTAATGTTATTAAGAAAAGTACGTAGCTGTATTAATACTTATCTTTAATATCATTGTGGTACATCGATCTTGACGATACACAGGAGACTTTAATTACAATCACTGTATGGCTAATGGCGCCTTGCTAGTTCGTAGCCATTAACTTAGCTGATGGCTATTCTGTCTCTCGGCTAATGAGAGAGAAAGGCTTCGTACATCTGGTCGGTAGCTAGGTTCTCGTACAACTGGGGCGAGTGCTCTCTCGTATCACGAGACCTGCCTTGGTGGTGGCGCTAGGTCTGCGATTACACAGTGGCGACACGCGGGTCCGACATGTACTAAATGGACCGCGGCCGATTTAAGCTACCACCTAGCAAGTGTGGTGTCTGGCGGTGACACCACACATTCAAACGATAATAATAGACATAATGGACGACATAGGAATAATAATAATGACAGGAGACATTATGGTGGTTTCTGTGGTCATGGTGGTCACAGAGGCGACGGTGACGACTACGGATATCAGAATTCAAGGCACGATGCATCGGATGACCAGGTGAGAAACTGGAAACATAGCAAGTGGAAAGAGTATGTAACATATTTTGAGGGTGTAATCAACAGCATACTTCATGCCACAAGGGCAAACACAATTTGGAAAACATTAAACCATCCCATAGTGAGCAAGATTAATGACTGTTTGTTCCATGTGACATGTGGGAACTGTACACATGTCAGCTGCTATTGTCCTTAAGTACAGACATTAATTTCTGATTATTATGAGGTTTTATGAGGACACTCTAATGAGTGAGATAAAATTAGGATGTGTGACTGCCACGTGCAATCTTTTTTCTTTCTTTTCACTTTCTATCTGTTTAACCTAGATTATATGTATTACATTTCCTCTTGCCCACACAGTGATATGGTTTGAGTGATCACTAGTGTTTAGTGTATATAGGTTGTGCTATCCAAAAGTTTTTTATTTAAAGTTTCTTACTACTCCTGCTATATGGCGTGTGACGAGGGCCTCCCGTCGGGTAGACCGCCCGCCTTGTGCAAGTCTTTCGATTTGACGCCACTTCGGCGACTTGCGCGTCGATGGGGATGAAATGATGATGATTAAGACAACACAACACCCAGTCCCTTAGCGGAGAAAATCTCCTATCCAGCCGGGAATCGAACCCTGGCCCTTAGGATTGCCAGTCGGTCGCGCTGAACACTCAGCTACCAGGGCCGGACATGACTCCTGCTTAATGATTGCCATTATTTTTGTACCATTCACTTATTAACTAAATTTAACTTAGTGGACATCCATATATTTTTCTTCTTAATAGCCTATGTGTTTATTATGTCATATAGAACGTTTCAATGTTTACTGTAGTAGTAACGGACTATAAGTTGCTGGGGAAACACTGAGAGCGCCATTAACCTGTTTCATGTACGCCAATGGACGGATTACCGCGAGGCGAGAATGGCGAGCTGACGACTATATTGCACATCTTCCATTCGGCGCAACATCGACGCTACAGTCACTCCCCACCCCTTTCAATGCAAAGAACGCTCCCTTGTGATGCACTGTTGTGAGTTGTTGAACGATTTTGACAGCCTAGTGCTGATGGAGGTTCTTTAGTTTTTGCCTAATAGTGTATCAATAATATTGTCTACCAAGAGTAGCAGTGAACGTGTGTGTTTTTCTACTATTTTAATTTTTTTCTCTTTCTTTCAGGCACCTGTCTGTCATATCTAACCTATTGTATTTGTAAACTTTTCTATTTTTGGGTCTTATAGTATTAGCTCCTTGTTTATCCACTGTATTGTAACTATGTTTAGCTATTCTTTTATTATGTAATTTTGCATATTTAACAACTGTTCTTTATGTTTCCATGATTATGTGTAACTCATGACTGGTCCACAATGTGGCAATAGTATGTAACCGTGAGATGGGGCAGTATACACCCCTCCCCTTACACCATCTCATTAACACCCTGCAGTAGGGAATTATCTAGATTTCGATATTCTCTTCGACAATTCGAAAACTTTTTCGTTGCGGGAATGTAAGCGTATTGTCGTATCGCTGGTTTAGTTGTGGAGTATCTTTGCGGGCGACCGCGTCTGTAGAGTCGAGCAAGGGACACGGAACTGTTATGTTGTGTTGTCTGTAGCTCTACATGTGAGAGGCATTGTTAGTGTGGAAATTGAAGTGTTGCAACAAGTGCTATGACAGTAAAGTGATAAAATAAGCAAATGATTCAGAGGAAAGTGCGTCAAGAAGTAATTTAAAAATGAGTAGTGCTGCTGATAACGTATTTGTGTATCCTCTCGTTGCGTGTCGTACCGTAAGGTATCAATCATCAACGCCGTGTTCGGTCTCCCAGAATGAACTAATATAATCAGAAAAAAATTAGTTACCACAAAAGAGTGTAGTGAAGTGCCAGTGTCTTGTTGCGAGCGTGAGAACGTGCGTTCGGTCATCGTGTTCCACATTATCAACAATCAGCCGCGTCGCGACGGTTACGCGCACTCTCGCACAAGTGGGAACTGAGAACTGAAAAATTAACTTTACGAACAGTGTTATATCATTACTAGTGTCAAGGAGGATTGGTACCAAATATATGTGTACGCGTGACGAGCGTAAGAACTTTCGTGCGATCATTCGGCCTCTGCATCATCAACAATCACCCGCATCGTGTCGGTTACGCGTACCTCGTCTGAGTGATATTGTGGACAGATAATCATCAAGATTGTTAATTAGGATAAACATTTGCGAGTTAGAATGTAAACAGTGCAACGTGCGTTTTTCTTTTATCGTCTCGGAATAGAGATGTTCATACCAAACGTGTTTTGACGCTGAGTGTCTCTCCTAACTTGCTTGGATATTTCTATAGATAATTCCAGGCAAGCCAGCAGCAGTGTGGAGCAGAACAGTACGACCGCCGCGGGATTATCAAGTACGTGGTGTGGACTGGGCGCACGGTCAAGAAAAGCAGAAACGACAACCAGTATAAGGTACCACCCCACCAAATTGTACCCCCGGCCGTGTTACATGATGTAGGAGATATAAATATTAAAAAAAAACTACATACTTGGCTTACTTACAATCTATTATGTCATACGGGTTCAAATTCTGGGGTAGCTCATGATACTGAACAAAAGATTTTAGCGGGCAAAAGCGTGTAACAAGAATCAATTGTAGTGTCAATTCAAGAACATCACGTAGAAACTTGTTCAAAAAATTTCGTATTCCAACCGTTGCTTTTCAGTACATTTATTCCTTAATGAAATTTGTTGCCGATAATATATCTCTATTTCCAACCAATAGCTCAATACATAGTATCAGTACAAGGAATAAGAACAATCTACATAAAGACCTAAAATTACCTAGGTCCAGTGTTCAGCAAGACATTTTCAATAAACTTCCAGCAACCATTAATAACTTTGTTTCAGATAAAGCACTGTTTAACTAGAGTTTTGGAAGACTGCTTGATGGCAACTCCTTCTACTCCATAGATGAATATCTTAGCAGGGACCGTTAGACCAGCTTCATCAAAAATGTTTGTTAGGTTTCAGTTTTGACAGCACTTGGTCACAACAGTCAAGATCAGATATTTTGTGTACGACAAATTTATTAAAAGTGCATAAATACGTTGCATTCTGACAGTGTATCAGTACTGTAAATATTAGCAGTTCTAGTTTACTGTAATGTATTCACGTATTTTGTAGATTTCCTCACAAATGATCGGAGCGGTGAGTATTATATTCATAGGTTTTGTGTTTTTTTATGTTATATGATCTAATTTTTGGTATATGGAACGAAAGTGAATCTAATCTGATCTAATCTAACCTATTGGTCAGTTAACTATTTTGTTCCTCTGTGGCAGATGGAGCAGCGAGGACTACTAAATCTCAAGACAAATGTCTTTTTCCGGAATACGAGGGCTATTCGGAAAATAAGGTCCGTTCATGAGGTACATGCCAAGCGCACAGATAATCCGGTGAAGCTTTGCACATATGTCTTGGGTAGCGTCTCTAGTATAGCCGTCCATCATGTCTCGTCGCTCTTGCCAGTTCTGAGCATACAGGGAGCACGTAAAGGTGCTTAGAACATAGTGTCTCTCGTCAGGCATGAGGCCTGGTGAAAGGTTTCGCCTGATATCACGCAGCCCGCGTAACTGTCGTGCGTTTCCTTCTTTGTGAAAATTCACGATCACTATCTGCAGGGGCAGTCAAGATGCTCCTGCAGCGTTCTCGATGGGAGGTGTTTGATCACCCATATCTGACTCCACTGAGTTTTAGTTTTGCTCACATTAACTGCTGTTGAAGACAACATTTTGACACAGACAACGAGCTGTAGACTAACGCAGAGAATTGGCGAAAAGAATGGGCAGCGGCCTTCTGTGACATGGGTACTGGAAATTGGTATAACGCTACGACAGATAGACCTAATAAGGGGACGCCACGACGTTTGGAACGCGGATTTACTTCAAACTTCGTACACTCGTAGTACTCCATGACGACGGCCTGGGTGACCGAATGGTTCCAGGCGCTACAGTCTGGAACCCCGCGACTGCTACGGTCGCATGTTCGAATCCTGCCTCGGAAGTGGATGTGTGTGATGTCCTTAGGTTAGTTAGGTTTAAGTAGTTCTAAGTTCTAGGGGACTGATAACCGCAGAAGTTAAGTCCCATAGTGCTCAGAGCCATTTGAACCATTAGTACTCCATGACGACAGCAAAATGTGCAAGCAGTAGCGTGAACTTCTCAAGCGCTATTGAGAAAATCGCAAGATAATTTCTGTCGTCAAATATATACCTGTGCATGGCCATTTTTACCATGAAGCAGCGGCAGCCGAGTGGTATGCTGTCACGGTAGCTCAGCGTATTCGGTCAGTGGGCTGCGTGCTTTCTGTAATAAAAAACTGGAGTCAAGGAATCAACGATCAACTTGAACGAATGTCTTGTGACGAAGTGGTTAGCGTTCAAGCCCCGTAATCGCTGGATCGAATCGCGTTCATCAGTTTTTTTTTTTAATTTCTAACACAGTCATTTTCTTTCCTATTTATATTACAATTAATATAATGGGAAAAATACGTGAAATCGGCAGAACTTTCATTAAATTTACAATATTATTTGGCAGTCTACAAATTTTATATTATCAAAAATAATATAATATTCGTAACAATCGACTAGTATAAAGTGATATTGAAAATGTATGCTTGTCCATGATTTGACAAATCCGAAACTACTTGTTACCTACAAGGTTTTACCGGCAAAAACGGCTTTCGAAAGATGTACAATTAATCGTCGCTTTCGACATTAAGAGTACAAGTTGCAGGATGGTATTTTTCTTAAAAAACATATAGTTAAACGGCACCAGCTGCATGAATAAATGCCATGTTTCCACATACGCAAGGTGTTTTGAGGTTTTCCATGGAAAAACAAACCTTGTTAACATTTCACAAAAACCTCTCTTTCAGCCGATAATTTGGAAGCAAACCATGCATAACGCAGCATTTCCTTAAACATCGGCGCTGATAATTGGTCATGCAGTATCTAGCGTACTTTAATAACGTCTTCATGAGAAGCAGTTTCTCGTTCTCTTTCGATTAAATACGAACAATTTTGAAGATACAGACAAGCAAACATTTTCAGTATCACTTTATGCGTTTGGTCGTTTACTAGTCGATAGTTATGAATATTATATTATTTGTGTTAATAAAAATTTGTAGACTGCCAAATAACATTGTAAATTTAATAAAATTTCAGACGATTACACGTATTTTTCCCATTATATCAATTGTAATATAAATAGTAAAGAAAATGTTGTGTACATAGTTCCACGTAGCCAGCACGTACACAACTTTCCCACCAGAGCGCGCCCCGCTAAGCACAACAGCGCAGGCGCAGCACTCGTCTGTCTCTGCACTACGAGATGGCGCTGCCTTAGAGACGGACCAAATTCTGCTTCCGCCGATACGTGTATTAGTATGTAACACAGCCAATGAGATTGCTGCTTACGTAGAACCTTTTCTTCTCGCGAATCACACTCGCTTAACACGCGAGGCATTATAATGAGTGTACAGACCTCGGATTAGTCAGTCTGCATTTATATGCACCAGTCTGTACCAGTCTGCATTAGTCTGTACCAGTCTGCATTTGTCTGCACCAGTCTGTTGTAGTCTATAGTCAAGTTTCAGTCTGTGCCTAGTAAGATTACCATATTCCTGTACATAGCCATGAAGATAAATGTAGAGACACTTTTGTCAAGAATCAGAGATATATGTGAGAATAAGATCAACATACCAACACCAAAGGAACTTCAGATTGTCAATTGTAAATAAGCATCCAGAACCCAGCTAAGTAATTTTTATGCTTGTTATTATTTTAATAAATGTCTGTGAAAATTAATCAAGCTATTTTTAAAGTTGGTTACCGTCAATCTGCTACTCTAAGCATGCAAGTGGCATTTCTACCATGTCACCTAACGGCAGAAGATAAACACGCCACGATAAGACCATGAGACACATTGCTGACACTCGCCTATTTCATTAGAGCGACAAGTCAAATAATCTGATGGTATGTGTACTGAAGGTCTTACAGTACGCACACCACAGAAAATGACTCTGCTGAAAATAAAATAAAAATAGTTGACGAACGGGATTCCATCCTGCGATTACGGGACTTGAACGCTGACCACTTTTTTTCCATTTTGTTCATTGTTGATCGTTGCGGACGTCACATTACATCCGGGCAAGTTCCTTTGTTGATCTTTCCAGTTAGGTTTTTATCACAGAGGCCAACCACCCTTCTGACCGAAAACGCTGAGCTACCGTGTCGGCTCCACTCGGCTGCCGCCGCTTCGTGGTAAAAATGGACACGTACAGGTATATATTTGACGACCGAAATTATGTCGCGGGTTTCTCAATAACGCTTGAGAAGTACGCGCTGCTGCTTACACATTTTGTTGTCCTCATGGAGTGCTACGAGTGTTCGAACCTTGAAGTAAATCCGCGTTCCAAACGTCGTGGCCTCCCCTTGTAAGTCTGAGCGACGACTATGCAGAAAAGCAACTGGAAGGTGTAGCTAACTACTTCAAATAAAACAGTTTTGACTTTCAGAGTGCTTTCCATTTCGCGACCGATCGGACCTTACTTTCCCTTACAGACCTCGTAATGCACTCTCGTTTGAGACAGTGCTCTACCGCTTCTCACGTCACCTTCCAAATGTTGCGGTAAGACAAAAAGAAATTCGGTTGAGAACGTACAGTTCGCCAGAGAACATAAACTGGAGTGACCTATGTCACGTGCCATGCGAGGTCCCGGGAAAAGCCGCAGGAGAGTACCTGCAGCGAGCGCAAACACTTGCCAAAGTTCAGGGTCAACGCCGAGGTGTTTATGCAAGGAACGAGCGTCTCACCTCAGCAGCGGCGACGGCGGCGGCGGTCCTCCGCTTGAGTGGCGCTGTCCGCGCTCAATTAAAGCGTGCTGAATATTCAGCGTGGAATCCTGCGCCCGACAAATATTAACTCACCTTGCAGGGCCGGAAACATTGTTAGCACCTCAAGTGCGGCCTCTGCAGGCAGTAACGAAGCGCAGAAACGACCCAGGCGATGCGAACGCTGTTCCCAATTTATTTTACATTTAGTTCGTGAACGGTGCGCATAAAATACAAGACTACACGTTAATTTACTTTTTGCCCGACAGGCTTTCGCGTCAGGCGAGGCGTTCTGCCGCTAATCGCTAATTCCTTAATCCGCAACTAATAGGCACTGCCCAATCCCGGGTTTACCATTATTTTATTTGAAATGAAGTAATCCAAGTGTGTGCTACTATTTGTGTCCAAAAATACGGAGGTCGAAATGGATGGTAAACTATCCTACGTGGGAGGCCTGATGAAGATAAAGCCGGATGAAACGTTGCGTCACAGCGTATACTGCAAGAGAGATACATTTACATCTACCTCTACAAGACTTTTCTGCAACTCACAAAAGTGTCGGGCAGGATCACCTACAAGTTATTCCACCACCGTGTTATTCTCGAACAGCACGTGGGAAAAAAAGCAATTAAATCTTTCAGTGCGGGCTTTGATTTGTCTTCTTTACTAGAATGATTATTTCTTCCTATGTTAGTGGACGTTAACAAAATATTTCGTCATTCCGTGGAAAAAGTTAGTGACTAAACTTTTGTGAAAAGATACTGCCGCAATGAAAAACGCCTTCTACGGACTTCCACTCTCAGAGCTACCACTCGCAAACGCAGGGAAACGCTGTTCTGAACGCTCAAATACAAAGGACACACATGCTCCCTGACCCGGAGATCCTCTAACGTGAACACCAGACGGCGCCATCAAAACTGTACTGAAGGATGTATGACTGCAGAGTCTTGCGGAGATAACATTGAATAAAATGTCTCGGGTTTCCACCGTAAACGAAATGGGTGCCTTGGCCACAGCGTCTACAGAAAACTCACCCACACAGACCTGCACCTGCACGCCACCAGCCAACCTCATCCAGCACAGAAGCACACAGTATTACAAACATCGTGCAAGTGTAATATCAGACGACGATAAGCTGCCCCATGAACTGAGCCACCTACGCAAGATTTTCAGGAATAACGGCTACAGCGCCCATCAAGTGAAAGAAGTGATTTATGGGGAATATCAGAATAAGGTCACCGACGAAGAGCGGGAAAAGAAACTTGTTTTGCTACCATTCTGCGGCTCTGTGTCGGGCAAGATAAACCGCCTGTTGAAAAGACACAATATCAAATCAATCTTCAGGCCTCCAACGAAAATCCGTCAATTACTGAGACCAGTTAAAGACTCAGTACGTCTCAGAACACCTAGAGTCTACGAAATACCTTGTGAGTGTGGCCATTGCGCACTGTCGAACAACACAGGAAAGAACATCAGAGGTATTACCGCCTACGCTATTCAGAGAAATCTGCGGTAGCTGAGCATGCGTTAGAAAACGGTCACCACATAAAATTTGATGATACCTCTGTCGTGGCTCGCACAAACGACTTCTGCGACAGTTTAATAAAGGAAGCTATTGAAATAAAAATTACCGCAAACACCCTGAATAGAGACGGTGGCTTGCAGCTCAGCGCTGCGTGTAATCAAGCTATCGCGCGGTTGAAGAGGGCACATTGAACGCCACCTCAAAACATGTCCATATATGGCAATGCCGCGGGCACCAGTGACGTCACAGCTGGCAGCTAGCGAAACCCGAGAACATTTTATTCTATACTGGAGGATGTCACTTATTAACATATACTTACATTACTTAAAAGTGTTATAAATGATTTACACCGATGTTTTAATTTGTTTGTAGCATAGACTTAAGAAGATTTGTCCAGAAGTTGCAGCTTTCTTTTACGTATCACGTAGTTGCGTCGGCGCACTTTCCCTTTTGCCAGCAGCTTCTGTTCGTCGAACGCAGCGAGGTGCCACAGTATTGTTTTGTTTTAGGGCGCAATAACAAATACGGTCATACGCGCCCATGTCAAAATTGTGGACAATGACAGGAGTTAAAAACGACTACACGTCAATCCCAATCGACGGAAGAGAAGACAGCTAAAAAACGGTGACACGGAGAAAGGTTTATAAAATATGCCAAAGAGAAACGGAGGCCCAGAAGTAAAACTTAAATGGCCTTTGCCATATTGCTACGACCGATAAAAAGTAAAGCGCTGTCGACAGCCCGCACGCCGTTCGATAAAACGGCCGATAACTCAGACGGCACACACAAACGGGAACGTAAGCGGTTAAAAAAAGGGCGTTCCGTCGGCAAATGGCGGACAGTCAAAAGTAGGGAGCAATGTGCACAAAGAGGTGGGGGAGCACCACATAACAAATGGCATAGTGTAGAGAGACAGTGTCCAATACACAAACTAGTTAAAATAACCTTCACAAGGCGAAAGGGCCAAGAGGAGGTCGTCCCGGCCGCAGGGAGAGGCTTAATAATGCGGACCTTGTTCTCATGAAGGGAGGACTAGTGGTGATACCAAAGTGACACCACCTGCTGACAGACGGCAACACAGAGATCAGCGGAGGGAATGTACACTGCTGGCCATTAAAATTGCTACACCTCGAAGATGACGTGCTACAGACGCGAAATTTAACCGACATTAAGAAGATGCTGTGATATACAAAAGATTAGCTTTTCAGAGCATTCACACAAGGTTAGCGCCGGTGCTGACATGAGATTTCTCATACACAAACAGCAGTTGACCGGCGTTGCCTGGTGAAACGTTGTTGTGATGCCTCGTGTAAGGAGGAGAAATGCCTACCATCACATTTCCGACTTTGGTAAAGGTCGGATTGCACCCTATTGCGATTGCGGTTTATCGTATCGCGACATTGCTACTCGCGTTGGTCGAGATCCAATGACTGTTAGCAGAATATGGAATCGGTGGGTTCAGGATCGTAATACGGAACGCCGTGCTGCATCCCAACGGCCTCGTATCACTAGCAGTCGAGATGACAGGCATCTTATCCGAATGGCTGTAACGGATCTTGCAGCCACGTCTCGATCCCTGAGTCAACAGATGGGGACGTTTGCAAGACAACAACCATCTGCACGATCAGTTCGACGACGTTTGCAGCAGCAGGGACTATCAGCTCGGAGACCATGGCTGAGGTTACCGTTGACGCTGCATCACAGACAGGAGCGCCTGCGATGGTGTACTCAACGACGAACCTGGGTGCACGAATGGCAAAACGTCATTGTTTCGGATGAATCCAGGTTCTGTTCACAGCATCATGATGGTTGCATCCGTGTTTGGCGACATCGCGGTGAACGCACATTGGAAGCGTGTATTCGTCATAGCCATACTGGCGTATCACCCGGCGTGATGGTATGGGGTGCCATTGGTTACACGTCTCGGTCACCTCTTCTTCGCATTGATGGCACTTTGAACAGTGGACGTTTCATTACAGATGTGTTACGACCCGTGGCTCTACCCATCATTCGCTCCCTGCGAAACCCTACATTTCAGCAGGATAGTGCACGACCGCATGTTGCAGGTCCTGCACGGGCCTTTCTGGATGCAGAAAATGTTCGACTGCTGCCCTGGCCATCACATTCTCCAGATCTCTCACCAACTGAAAACGTCAGGTCAATGGTGGCCGAGCAACTGGCTCGTCACAATACGCCAGTCACTACTCCTGATGAACTGTGGTATCGTGTTGAAGCTGCATGGGCAGCTGTACCTGTATACGCCATCCAAGCTCTCTTTGACTCAATGCCCAGGCGTATCAAGGCCGTTATTACGGCCTGAGGTGGCTGTTGTGGGTACTGATTTCTCAGGGTCTATGCACCCAAATTTCGTGAAAATGTAATCACATGTCAGTTCTAGTATAATATATTTGTCCAATGAATACCCGTTTATCATCTGCATTTCTTCAATTTTAATGTCAAGTAGCGTAAGAACTAGCGGGCTCAGGTATGAGGACTGCATCCTTGGCAGCGGCGCCAGCGTCCTTGTTTCCTGTCAGATCAACATGACCAGGAACCCACAGAAAGATCACAACAGCTCTGTCAAGTGTGAGTAAGTGACAGCTTTCTGGACCCGTTGCACTAATGGATGGACGGTGTGCAGCACACAGAGGCTTTGAAGGGCGCTTTGAGAGTCGGAGCAGATAATGCAATTGTAAAGCCTGTGTCACTGGATGTACTAAGTGGCCTGATACAGGGCGAAGAGCTTTGCTGTAGACACTGTTCAGTGTTCCGGAAGCCGATACCGAGAAACTTCGGCGCCAGTGACAAATGTTCACCCCACACCGCGGTTAGTCCGAGACCGTCAGTGTACACGAAGGTACTATCGCGAAATTCCATGCGAAGGTCGTGAAACTGGAGGCGACAGAGCAAGGCTGGAGTAGTGTCCTTAGGAAGTGAATGAAGCCCAAGATGAGCACGGGCCGCCGCAAGAAGTCAAGGTGGTGAACGGTTCCCACCCAGCGGGAATGTTGCAGGTAGCGTGCAATTAAACTGCCGATCTGCTGAGGAGAAAGTCATGGCGACCGAGCTACTTTAAAAGGCACTAGTGACCAAACGGATGCCACAGTGGTGGATAGTATTGAGACGGCGTAAAAGTGACAGACGTGCAGATGCATACACGAAACACCCACAGTCTAGTTTCTAACGAACAAGGGACTGGTACTAATGGAGGAGGGTGGTTCGATCTGCACCCCAGGAAGTACCATTGTGGACACGTGGGACACTGAGGGACGGCACACAACAGGCTGCCAGATAGGACACGTGGGAGGACCAAGAGAATTTCCCATCGAGCATAAGCCCCAGGAATTTCGTAGTTTCAACGAACGGAAGAGCCACAGGCCCAAGACATAAAGACGATGGTAGAAACCAGTTCCGCTGTCAGAAATACATACGAACGGTTTGTCATGCTCCATTAGTAAAGACGATCGAGACATCGCTGAAGACGCCGCTCAATGAGAGAAGTCCGTGGAGAACTGCAATAGATGGCAAAATCGTCAATGAAAAGGGATCCAGCCTGGCAGGAGACAGGCCGTTATAGAGTTAATGGCGAAAGGAACGAGGACGACGCTCAGGACGGAGTCCTGAGGCACACCGTTTTCCTGGATAAAGGTTTCTGACACGCAGAACCCACTATTACCTTGAAAACTCGGTCTTTTAAAAATTCCTGAAGGAAACGGGCCAAGCACCAACGGAAGCTCCACGTGTAGAGAGTATGGAGGATATCAGTCCTCCAGGAGATGTCATAGTCTTTCTCCAAATCGAGAAACACGGCCATGATATGGATGGACAAAGTAACGAGATGCAGAACAGCGCTCTCGAAATCTACACTGTGCAGTGGTTAGTAAATTGTGAGAGTCGAGCAACCCTACCAGCTGGGCGTGAATCATACGTTCCATCATCTTGCAAACACAGTTGGTGAGAAAAATAGGGTGGTAGCTAGAAAGAAGGTGTTTGTCTGTACGGACCTAGGTATGACAGTGGTTTCACGCCAGCGTCTGGGAAACTTGCCCTCTGCCCAGATGTGGTTGTATGTGTTAAGCAGAAAGTGCTTGCCTGCAAGAGAAAGATGCTGCAACATTTGAATGTGAACATCATCTGGCTCTGGGGTGCAGTATCGGGATGAAGTGAGAGCATGATCTAGCTCCCCCATAGTAAAGGCGGTATTGTTGCACTCACGATACATAGTAGAGAAGGCCATCGCGCGAGCCTCATCGATTCCGATGGAGGTAGGGTGACAGTGGTAGGAGCTCTCAATCTCCACAAAATGGCGGTCCAAAGTGTGGGAGATAGAGATACCGTTCCAGATGAGATCGTCTGCTACTATCAGGCCGGATATTGGGGAATGGATCTTGGTCCCAGTGAGCCGTCGGCGGTTGGCCCACATGATGGAAGACGAAGTGGAACTGATTAAAGAACTAGTAAATGAAACTGAGCTACGAGGGTCACTCCAAAAGAAATGCACACAATTTTTTTTTAAATACATCTTTTATTCTACATGTTTGCAAGTTTTACAGTGTACAGATGCATCCTTTAGGAACAATATTTTCATTTAATTTCCATCCCTCTCAACTGCCATACGCCATCTTGGAACTAGCGCCTGTATACCCGCACGGCAAAATTCTGGACCAACCTGTTGGAGCCATTGTTTGGCAGCGTGCACAAGGGAGTCATCATCTTCAAATCCTGTTCCACGAAGAGAGTCTTTCAGTTTCACTGTGATGCGTCTGTCACCAATTCGTTAACTCTCTGCACATTGTCTGGAGTGTGTGCAGTACGAGGCCTGCAGCTACAAGGACAATCCTCAATATAGCAGTGCCCGCTTTCATCACGTAACCTGCTTGCCCACCGACTAGCTGTACTGAGATCGACAGCAGCATCTCCATACACCTTTATCAATCTCTTGTGGATGTTTCCCACCGTCTCGTTTTCACAGCACAGGAATTCTATGACAGCACGTTGCTTCTGACGAACGTCAAGTGTAGCAGCCATCTTGAAGACATTGCTGTAACGGCATCACTCACGGGAACAGGTTGAACTAAGTTTTAAATCAAGCGGGAAGGATGTATCTACATACAGTAACTCTTTCACACATTCAGAATGAAAACTGTATTTTTACAAAATTAGTGTTCATTTCTTTTGGAGTGACCCTCATAGCTTGTTTGCCATCTCGAAGAGCGCGGCGACACTGTGCACGCAACTGTTTATAATGAATGCAGTTTTCCATCGTAAGATGAGGTGAAAAACGCGGAGATCACGTCTCCACGTGCGAATTGAGTCGCGGCACGCCTCTGTTCACCAAGGGAGTGGGACTCGGCGTGGTAAAGAGGAACTGCGAGGAATGGAACATTCTACAGCAGTAAGGATAACATTTGTAAAATATTTTACCCGGTCATCACAACTGGGGACATGTTGTTCATCGAAGGTCACCAGGAAGGAGAAGCCTCCAGTAGGCTGGAGCAAGCTGCCCTTTGGATGTGCACGGAGGTGGGGTAGAAGTAGCAAACAGAGAGCACACGGGAATTGGTCGCTCGGGTATGTATCAGAGAGAACGGACCACTCAAGACGATGGGCAAGCTGGGCAGTGCAGAAGGGTAGGTCCAAATGGGAATAAATGTGCATGGACTCTGAAAGGAACGTGGGTGGTCCTGTGTTAGGGCAGAAAGGGTTGATTAAGAATATCAGCCACAAGGGCAGGTATCGGACAGTTTCTGGGAGAACCCAAAGAAATGGAGCTCATTAAAGTCACCGAGCAGCAGAAATGGGTGAGATAGCTGCCCAGTAAGCTGGACGAAGTGATACCTAGTGAAATTGTATTACGGAGAGGTGTAAATAGTTCAAAGGGAAAAGGTCAACTGAGGAAGAAACAGGCAAACAGCAACACCTTGAAGGCGCGTAGCCAGGGAAATGGATTGACTATGAACGTCATCCAGTATGAGCAGCGTGACTCCACAATGAGATGGAATGCCAACCTTGGGGAGAAGGTTAAAACAGACCGAGAAGAAACGCGAGAGCTCAAAGCTGTCGTGAGGACGCAATTTTCTTTCCTGAAGGCAGAGAATAAGCGGACGCTGCGATTCTAAGAGCAGCCGTAAATTCTCTTTGTTGGATCGAAGGCCGCGATCGCCCCATTGGAGAAGAATCGTGATGAGGAGAAATGAAGGGGTGTCACCTCGGTGGCTGCTGAGTGCCAGCCTTCGAAGAGTAGCTGCTACAGGACACAGTGGGAGGAGGATCCTGCTCCATGAGGTGTACAGAAGCGTCGGCATTCTTCTGTTGCTGGCCTGCGGAATCCAGGGCAGAAAAACGGTTGGTTACACACACCGGCAACACGGACGTCGGCTGGGCGAGTGCATCGCGTGGCGACACCGTCGAAGTAGATCTTCGGCTCAGCGAAGGAGAAGACAATTTGCCTTTCTTTGACTTCTTCGAGGCTTTTCGGTTATCAGAGGAAGACTCAGGTGTTGGTTGGCTGGAGGGATGGAGGAAGTCTTCACGGGAGTATCCCTTCTGTCCTTTCCGGCCTTCCAGTTTGTGTAGCTGGTGACTTCGCCCTAAGGCAAGAGTGTGATGTCGTGTTACACAGCTGGAGCATGAGATGAGGACACTGTGCTATTCCACAACAGCGGTGCTAAATTTCAGGCCGTATGTCTGCGTCACCATGTCCTTCGTGGAGCGAGATGTAGCAATAATAGTACTGTAGGTACCAGATGGTAGAACGCAGCATTTCCGACTACCCAATAACCTACGAGCAGCCGGGTAAGACTCTGAGCACTATGGGACTTAATCTGAGGTCATCAGTCCCCTAGAACGTACAACTACTTAAATCTAACAAACCTAAAGACATCACTGATATCCATGCCGGAGGCAGGATTCGAACCTGCGACCGCAGCAGTCGCGCGATTCCGGACTCCGGGTAAGGCACTTTTTCCTTCACTCAGATCTGCTGGACAGTCCACTCATCGAGATACATGGGACAATCGCGGGAGGAGGCGGCATGGCCACCATTTCAGTTGATGCAGTGGGGAGAAGGAGGCGAGCAATTGCCCTCGTGAGTATCCCTACCACAGGTTACGCGTTTGGCTGAATGTCGACAGGACTCTCGAGTGGTAATGATGACACTGGCAGTCGAGTGGTAATGATGACACTGGCAGCAGCTTATCAGGTTCAGAATATACAATCTGACTGTGATAATTTATAGCTTGCTTTGAGTGTTGACAGAAGAACGCTGGCCGGAATGGCCGTGCGGTTTTAGGCGCTACAGTCTGGAACCGAGCGACCGCTACGGTCGCAGGTTCGAATCCTGCCTCGGGCATGGATGTGTGTGATGTCCTTAGGTTATTTAGGTTTAATTAGTTCTAAGTTCTAGGCGACTGATGACCTCAGCAGTTAAGTCACATAGTGCTCAGAGCCATTTGAACCATTTTTGAACAGAAGAACGACTCTGTCGAAAGTGAGAAAGACAGTGCATTTGGGCACTAAGGAGGTATCTACTTTTCTCGTCACCCGACGGACGGCAATGACACCATGATCAGAGAGGTACGTTTGGATTTCAGTGCCGCCTGTCTCTCTAAACACAAGAATTTCTATCTACTCATCTAGTTTTGATTGCTCAGCAATTTGTGGTGATTGAATGGCTATTGCTAATGTGCCTGCCACGATTCAGTATTGCAACAGAAATATTTCCCTAGTACTGTCTGGTACGACGATTTAATACACGGATGGATGTGGTAATAGATTCTTTAGGTCAAGTACTATTTTCCGACGGATATTAAATCTAATCGAACTTCAACTGTACCGCTCCAGTGCTTCAGTGTTATTCCCCAAAAGCCCGTGCACACAATCAAAAACCCTTATGCAGAAAAGACTTTACTCTTAAATTATTCCAGTTCGACCAAAGATTAAAACAGCAAAAAAATAATACATAAAAAACGTAAGACATTCAGCGCGATATGAAGTAGCAGATGAATACAGTTGGGTTTATAAAAACCCTCATATAAACTGTAGGAAGCTATGTTACTCGTTCGTGTATTGAATGTACAATAAAGACTGAAAGTTGAAAGGTTCATCGTTATGTGAGATAGCGATTTGAACCGCTCCGAAACATAAAAAAAGTCCAGGTATTGATGTAATGAAAGTGGCATAAGAATCCCATTCACACTTACCATACCAACAGTTTCAAAGGCGTCCATGTCAACACGTTGGCGCTTTTTCTGTTTACATAGATTGATAGTGTATACATTCCTTGGCAAGTTAGAGAATGAAATCTCAATAATATGAATGGAAAATTGCTGGTGCTCAAGATTCAAGTACGTATCTTTGGACAAAGTTTCCCAGCGTGAGAGAGAACCCGGAAATGCGTGTACTGTTTATCGGAATAGCAAACTGGATCTAAGCGGCGATGCGTGGACACTACCGGCAATCGTTTCATAACTGTTTTCTCATAATAGCTTCATGCTTCCTACTTGGGTTGTACTGATTGTTACACCGGCAATAAAGGATGTGTGTTAATATTCAGTTGCATGATTTCGCATTTGGTTTGGCGAAGTTTCGTCTTTGAATATACAGGGTGATTATAATTAAAGATAAATTTTCAATCCGCTGTAGAAATAACACCACTGATCAGAATGACGTAAAAATGCAACGGAATATTATCGGAGATGGGGAAAACGTGTGGCAGAAGAAAAATAAATAGTTACAAAATTAGCACTAGATGGTGCTGTAAACATCATAGCCGGCTTGAGTGGCCGAGCGGTTCTAGGCGCTACAGTCCGGAACCGCGCGACCGCTACGGTCGCAGGTTCGAATCCTGCCTCGGGCATGGATGTGCATGATGTCCTTAGGTTAGGTTTAAGTCGTTCTAAGTTCTAGGGGACTGATGACGTCAGAAGTTAAGTCCTATACTGCTCAGAGCCATCTGAACCATTTTTTGTAAACATCATAATTTAATAGTGGTCGACTAAAAATGACAAATGATTCATACAACAATGTCTAAGGTGTACGTCTGGCGTTAAACGAACTGTACCACTCAGTGTACATGGATGTACAGATGTGATACTGTTAGTTACGTAAGCCCATCCACCAAGACAACGTCATATCACATCGGATGGGAAAAATCGATTTTTAACTGTCTGAACGCCAAAATCGGCATAAAAACCATCTCTCACATCGATTTTTAATTGTCCGGAGGCAAAACAACTGCATGAAAAAGCATCAATCACATCGGTTTTTAATTGTCCTCAGGTAAAAACCCCATACAAAGCTTCAATCACGTCGGTTTTTAATTGTCCTGAGGTCAAAAACCGCATAAAAAGCATCAATCAGAATCAAATCGGATTATTAATTTCCGTGTGACTGGCACAAAAAATGTTCAATATGCTGTGCACCGTTTTCTGCAACAAGTTGAAATCGAGAAACAGCATGTTCCACAATTGATCGAAATGTTTCCAGGGTCACGTTCAGAATTTGTTGCGCAATGCGTGCCTTCAGTGCAGCTAAGTTTGCAATCGGAGCACTGAACACAACATGTTTCAGATAGCCCCACAGCGAGAAGTCACACAGATTAAGATCAGCTGATCGGTACGGCCAGGCTGTGGGGAAATGTAGGCTGATAATTCTAGCATTTCCGAAACGGCGGTTCAGCAGCTGCTGAACTGGATTTAAAATGTGCGGAGGTGCGCCATTTTGCGAAAAAATAATCCCATCCACACATCCACGCTGTTGGAGAACTGGAATGGCGTGATTGCGCAAAAGACACTCATAGCGCTTATCAGTGACGGCGAGCGGAAGCACGTTCCTCTTCGAAGAAATATGGCCCCATGATAAAGGACGCGGTAAACCCGCACCATACAGGGACCTTTTCAGGATGAAGTGGTAATGGCTGATTTCTGCGTGGATTTTCCGTTGCCCACATTCCAAAATTTTTTCTGTTGACGTATCCTGTCAGATGGAAGTGGGCTTAATCTGTCCACAAAATCTTCCATGGCCAATCATTGTCCACTTCCACGCGAGCAAGGAATTCTAAGGCAAAGGTCTCTCTTGCTGGCAGGTCAACTGGAAGCAACTCGTGCACACGGCACACGGGTAATTTTGAATGGATAGCAAATAACGATGTTTCGTAGGATTTTACGCACCATGCTCACAGATAGTTCCAATGTTCGGGCAATTCTTCGTGCACTACACGTTTGCACACCACCACTCGTCTCCTTCTGCACTGCTGTGACCACTGCTACCACTGACGCCGAATCAATTCGTTTCCTCCCTCTACCAGGTTACACACCAAAGGAACCCGTCTTTTCTAATTTAAGAATTATTTTCTCCAGATCCACGGCAGCCATCGGACCAACGCCTGTTTTCAAACTTTACAGTGTCCGGAACTTCTGCAGAGCGGCGTGTGCACAGTCATCATTCTTGTAATACGGCATTACAAGCAGAGCGCGATCCTGCATTGAGACAGTCATGGTGAACGTCGCAGACGCGAAAGGTGGAAAAGCCGTGTACCCGCAGTGTTTATACCAACCAAAATGGATCGTGCGCATGACAGGTGTTTTCATTTACGTATTCTGACACATACAGCGCCATCTATTGATCAATTTTTTTCTTCTCCCATATGTTTTCCCCCTTCTCCTATAACAGTCCTTTGCAATTTGACGTCATTCTGACCAGTGATGTTATTCCTACAGCAGTTTGAAAGCTTAACTTTTATTATAATCACCCTGTATTTGTGTTTTCTGCACCACGTGATAGTAGACGCAATGTCCCGTTTGGATTCTTAAATACATGTGCTTCTTATGTTGGGAATGCAGGAGGACGGCGTAGGTTATCTTTAGTCACAAAGATTCGCAAGGTTCGCAACAATTAGTGATAAAATGATGTTTATTAAACATGAAGAGATACTATAATGTTACTTAAAATCCGTCTTGATTGCAAATTTTTTTTTTATTATTCATATGCCCTGTTTCGGTTCATTCAGAACCATCTTCAGATCTGATATTACAGTTACAGAAGTAACCAGTCCAAATCCAGCAACTTTCACATGCTATCCACGTCCCATCTCCTTACTTCCTACCTTTTTGAAAATTTCTTCAGTTTTAATCTAGAATTCACAACCAATAAATTGCTGTCTGAGTGGACATCTGCCTCTGGTAATATGTTAAGTTTAAAATCTAGTTTCGAAATTCCTGTCTTAATATTATATAATCATTCCGTAACCTACCAGTGTTCTTCAGGTCACTTCCACGTGCACAGCCTTCTTTCATAGTTCCTAAACCAAGTGTTAATGATGATTCTGTTGTGCTACTTGCAAACAATATACCAGGCGGCTTCCTCTTTCATCCGTTTGCCACAATCCACATTCATCTATTGTTTCCTCTTCTCTTCCTATTACCGAATTACAATCCCGCATCACAATTAGATTTTCGTCCCCTTTAACTGTCCGAATAACTGCTTTTATCTCATCATTAATTCTTTCAATCTCTTCATCATCTGCAGAGCTAGTTGGCATGTAAGGTGTACTACGGTTGTCGACGTTGGCTGCTCATCTACTCGTATCTCGGCTACGATAATGTGTTCACTACGTTGATCATAGTAGCTTACCCGCATTCCAATTTTCTTATTCATTATTACACCCATTCCTGCATTACCGCTATTTGATTTTGTATTTATGACACTGTTCTCACCTGACAAGAAGTCTCGTTCAACCCGCCTCCGAACTTCATTAATCCTCAGTATCTCCTCCAGTTCCCTTTTTACATTTTCTAACCTACCTGCTCAGTTAAGTAATCTAACATTCCACGCTCCGATCCATAAATTAAAGTTTGGTTTTACCCGACGTCAACGTCCTGCTGAATAGTCCCCACGCGGAGATTCGAATGGAGGACTATTTTACTCCCGGAATACTTTGTCCAAGAGGACGTTATCAGTATTTAACTACACAGTAGACCTGTATGCCCTCGAGAAAGGTAACGGCTGTAGTTTCGCTGTAGTTCCCCTTGCTTTCAGCCGTTCGCAGTATCAGCACAGTAAGGCCATATTTGTTGCTGTAACAAAGCCAGATCAGTTAGTAAGCCAGACTGTTGCCACTGCAACTATTGAAATGACTTCTCTCTCTTCTCAGGAACCACACGTTTGTCTGGTCTCTCGACAGATACCTCTCCGTTGTGATTGCACCTACAATACGGCTATCTCTATCGCTGAGGCACGCAAGCTACACGAAGACGGCAAGATCCATGGGTCACGGCGGGGGAATTGTATTACCGTTTCGATTCTATGAATAATAGTGCACATTTTTCTCATATCTACTGAAATGAACATCGTATTAGTAGGGATACAGACACGTCGAAAATCATCCGCAAATTCGTAACTTACTTTGGAATGAAATTGTTTTGAAAGATGTGTTATCAGTTTATTGAGGTTTTTCTCCAGGAAACAGCTAGGTTTGTCAATTACTTTAACCATTAGTCATGGTGCATTGTTCTTGCGTGTTTTAATCTGTATTGTGTCCGCCCCTGGTAGCTGAGTGGTCAGCTCGACGAAATGTCATACCTCACTGACCGGGTTCGATTTCCGGCTGGGTCGGAGATGTTCTCCACTCAGGGACTGGGTGTTGTGTTGTCCTTATAATCATCATTTCATCCCCTTCGACACGCAAGTCGCCGAAGTGGCGTCAAATCGAAAGACTTGCACCAGGCGAACAGTCTACCCGACGGGAGGCCCTAGCCCCACGGCATTTCATTTATCGGACTGTAGCTACATCAGACGAACTGGAAAGAATTTTAAAACTCGATAAAAAGAACACAGTTTGTAAGGTAAAACGTGGGAGGCAAATCCATCTTCACAGATCGCCTCGTACGAGATAGTCATACGGTGCACAGTGTCGAAAACTACGTCTTAATCCTTCGTACAATGAAAAAAGGGATAATAAAATCCAAATCAGTTTTACCACACAGTTATTAACAATACCACAATTACATTCTCTGAGAATGAACAAGCTGTATTAAATAAAAGCCTGAAATTCTGCCCTGACCTTGCCGTGCGAAATAAAGGAATTAACATTTGTTAACTCACGCCACAGTGGCAACAGAGTCTATAAAAATAAATAAAACGGAACAGGGGAGGCTAGCTTAGGAGTCAATAAAATTCCAGCTGACGCCGCAAATCGATCTGCAATTACCGGTTTGGATTTGCTGTCCGTTGCAACATTAATCAGAAATAAAAACATCACAACACTGGATCACTAAGGCAGATTAGGCAAAGAGTTGCCTGTTCTATTGGAAAATACATTAATATTACAGAAATAACTAATAATCCAATAAATAAATTTCAAATAGAAAGCAGGGAGGCTACAGATAATACCTGCTTTCCATGCAATGATAAAAAATAGAAAAAGGTTGAAAATAAAATATTCGAGACCACCTTCTCTGTGCCTACAGATTAAAATCCACAACAGTTATCACAGCCCAGTAGTTAACGTTATAGTTAAAGCTCTTTACTGCGCAAAAATTCAACAAACTGTTAAAAGTTCATGTTCATTGTACCCTTCAAAACAATTACTCTGTAAAAAAAAAAAAAGTGTTAGGTGATGAGATTCGACACATCTGTATCCCTGCAAACGTGTATACTAATATTCCTGTCAATGAGACGATAACAGTAATTAAAAACAATTTGCTAACGCACAAGATACTTCAGCCTGAAGCAGTTTTATCAGTTAATGTCACTTCTCTACAGCACAATGTAAGTTATAAATTGTTTCTGCATTCATACTGTATATATAAAATTTTCGTATTTCATCTCCTGTGATGTAAAATTTTTGTATATCCGTCTTGAAAATGGCCTGATGTAACAGTTCCAGCCGGTGTTGGGCCTAATGAAGTTTTTATTAACAACAGGAACTTCTTTACATTAATAAAACTATATTGTTACAAGTTTTACATAAACAATTTTGAAAACGAACGTTCAAAGGGAGTCGTTAAGGTGCATGCCATTTTGGAGGGAAAGCTCCCGTAGAATAAGAGTAGAATTTCACACTAAAAGGACTGACCCCTTCAGAACTCTATTGGAAAATCATTATTAAAATTCCAAGAAACCTCATAAAACTATTTACGGATAATTCGGTTGTGGGAAGATGGTGAACCTGATAATGATACTCATTTCCTCCAGGTCCACGTGTCCTGGCTTCGAAAATGAAAAAATGTTTTAGATTGCAGCAAAAAATAAAAAAATAAAAAAAACTGCACTTAATTACTTCCCAAGCCTAGCGTAAATTCTTAGCAGTAATAGGTTTTCAAATGTGAGTTAGTAGGCAAGGGCGTCAAAGTAATCGTTTAATTCGCTGCCATCATCTTTTGACGAATAAAGGAACCCTACATAAATACATTAGACAAAGAAAATAAATTCCCTGTCCTCTCTTTGTTATAATAAGAATTTATTAATAAAGTTACACGTTTACATATCAGTATGTACAGTAGTGTCTTAATAAAATGGTCTTTCTTTGCTAGTGACAACCCAAAGATTCGAGAGACAAATGAGGAATAGCAAGTAACTATCAGTGTTTTTACCCCAAATAGACATTTGTTGTTTATGTTGAACTCCCCGGACCACAGACGTACAATGTTAGCTAATTACGTAATATCCATTAACTAAATTACGTGCATTTCAATCTGATACATAATGTTTGAGCAATCTGCATCATGTTTGCACGCTGTATACTTGCCTTATTAGTATGTATAACAAATCGTCCAGCACAAACTCTTGATTACATTAGCGTCTCCCACAATAGGTACACACGCGCACATAAATTGCTCAAAAAGATTCTGCACCACCTTCACCTCACAGAACATGCGAATCAAGGGTAGCAGAGAGAGGAAGAGTAACACTAATGAAACTACTGAAAATATCTGTGAAATAAAAAGAATATTATAACCAGAATAGTGGGGACTATGTTCGAAATTGCGCAGCTTCGCACTTCTGGGAAATCGAAATGTGCCGCCGAGTAACAGTACCACATCGCGTTTCCCATTCATTATCATATGTTTGTAGCCTCCTTGGCGTGCTGTTTCGAACGTGCATGATCGATACGTTGTTGCTCAATCATGACCCACTGTCGGACGGCAGCTATCCTAAGATCACACAGCCTGTGGGGAAGGTAGCTTCAAGAAAGCACTGAGAGTTTCACCTGGCACTCAGTATGTAATGTTAGTAGATACCGCAAAGTATACCACTAGAATGATTCCTACGACCTGGTGGAAGGTGTTCACAAGATGGGTGCTCTGTTCTCGTGCGTTGTTGTCTTAAAAGACGACCGCATCACCGAAATGTTAACTACAGGGCTAGGCAATACGTTGGAGGATCGTGTAAAGCTAGATTATCGTCTGATTTAATGGAAACGTGCAGTATAAAAAAGGCATTAACCTCAACTACTTGTCTCACGGAATAACAACTATCTGCTACAATTTACGCTTGACTAACTTATATATGGGATGGAGCACTTAGTAAAGTCACAAAAGTAGTCCTTCAGTAAGTACACTATGTGATCAAAAGTATCCACACACCGCCAAAAACATACGTTTTTCATATTAGGTGCATTGTGCTGCCACCTACTGCTAGGTACTCCATATCAGCGACCTGAGAGTCATTTGATATCGTGTGAGAACAGGATGGGGCACTCTGCGGAACTCACGGTCTTCGAACGATGTCAGGTGAAAGGGTGTCACTTGCGTCATACGTCTGTACGCGAGATTTCCACACTCCTAAGCATCTCTAGGTCTACTGTTTCCGATGTGATAGTGAAGTGGAAACGTGAAGGGGCACGTACAGCACAAAGGCGTACAGGCCGACCGCGTCTGTTGACTGACAGAGACCGCCGACAGTTGAAGAGAGTCGTAATATGTAACAGGCAGACACCTATCCAGACCATCACACAGGAATTCCAAGCTGCATCAGGATCCACTGCAACTACTATGACAGTTGCGCGGGAGGTGACAAAAATTGGATTTCATGGTCGAGCAGGTGCTCATAAGCCACACATCACACCGGTAAACGCCAAACGACGCCTCGCTTGGTGTCTGGAGCCTAAACATTAGACGATAGAACAGTGGAAAAACGTTGTGTGGAGTGACGAATCACGGTATACAATGTGCCGATCCGATGGCATGGTGTGTTTATGGCAAATGCACGGTGAACGTCATCTGCCAGCGTGTGTAGTGTCAACAGCAAAATTCGGAGGCGGTGGTGTTATGGTGTGGTCGTGTTTTTCATGGAGGGGCTTGCACCCTTTGTTGTTTTGCGTGGCAGTATCACAGCACAGCCCTATATTGATGTTTTAAGCACCTTCTTACTTCCTACTGTTGAAGAGCAATTCGGGGATGGTGATTGCAGCTCTCAACACGATCGAACACCTGTTCATAATGCGCGGCCTGTGGCAGAGTGATTACACGACAATGACATCCCTGTAATGGACTGGCCTGCACAGAGTCCTGACTTGAATCCTAAAGAACACCTTTGGGATGTTTTGGAACGCCGACTTCGTGCCAGGCGTCACCGAATGACATCGATACCTCTCCGCAGTGCAGCACTCTGTGAAGAATGGGCTGACATTCCCCAAGAAACCTTCGAGCACCTGAGTGTGACTGCGAGAGTGGAAGCTGTCACAAGGCTAGGGGGGGCAAACACCAAATCCAGCATTACCGATGGAGGGCGCCACGGACCTGTAAGTCATTTGCAGCCAGGTGTCTGGATACTTTTTGTTGTATCCACGGACCCAACCAACCAACCGACCAACTCGCCCACGCGCGCCCTGACCGTGACATCGCTGGCCACAGTTCCCGTCGCGGCCGTCGGCGTCTCAGGGCGTTACCGCCGACGGAAGAGGTCGCGCCATGGCTGCACTCGGGTCCGCAGCGCCCTCTGCCTTTTGTAGATAAGGAGGAGCGCTGGCCCCGAGACGGACAGTCTATTGTCGATTGTCTATCGCTAGCCTTTCGTGGAGTTTATAGCGGAGCCATTGCAGTGTGATATTTGCTATTGTATTCGACTAGTCTCAGTACACGGATTACTCTTGGATATTATTTGAGCATGTATTGATGGTGCACATTTCGTCAGAAATAAAGATAAGTTATCTCTTCATTCTAGCTGGCGCAATTCTTGTCATTAATTATTTTTCGACCAACATACGTAGCTACATCCTGGTCACTACCCATGATTTATACAATTTGTGGTGGCTGCCCCAAAAGTACCGCCGAGGACCTTGGGTTTGGGAGCCGTCACAAAACTTTTGGTCACACAGTGTACATAAATACCACGAGGGTGAACTGCGTGTACAGTTAAGACAAGTTCTAAGGGTAAGATATTCCAGTTAACTATCTTGGGGTTCCAGAACACAATATTTACACAAATACTCAAAAATTTTAGAAAGCCGGGAGCATGTTCATTTTATATGTTTAAATGATAAGGCAACAGACTGTCTGAACTTGCTTTTATCTAAGAACTCAGCATAACAACAAAAAAGGAAATTATTCTATCCCGCTGTATCACATAACAGAACCCAGCGTTGCTGAGGAAGGCCCCCAGTTAATGCTTCACAACAGGGACAAACATAATAACATCTACTGAGCATCAACAAGAAAAATCTTATAAAAGCTCAAAGCGAAGAAAATATTTGTAAGAAGGTAGTTAATCTCAAAGAAGAACCTTCTGTCTACACACGTGCCACATGAAACAACCGCACCACAACTTTTATCAAAGAAAATCGTGATATACTTTGAGGTTCCCAATTATGTATTCTCAGATAATTTCCAAAAACTGCCATTAAACAGTTAAGAAATACAGCAAACATAAATAAGAAGAACAGCACGCTAGTGCTATTAACGTCTACACATATAGTGACTAAACATAGAAGAAAATTGTCACTGAAGTGTAAGTTTTGCACCACAAAGCAGAAAAATAATCTTCCAGTAAACAAAAATGCATTGAATCTACACCACAGACGCATTTCAAACAAACTCTACTTAATACCACTAAGCACCAAAAGGAATCATATCTGAGGTGGAGAGGGGGCTTTTGATAAAACATAATCACATTTCACATACAGTTTTGTCAAAATACCAAGAACACGTTTTCACGTATGACGACTCATACCACAGTATACACAAGTGATGTGATCAGTTCCTCCCTTGCAAAAATATGGTAAATCGAGATTGCTACTTAGACTGAAGGATTATTCTCCAGACTCTTGCCCTACACTAACAACAATGGGTCACAACACAAGTAGCTGAATTATGAAGTGTCGTACGTAATGACTGCCGGATCAAGTTATTTATCAGTGGATAAATGGAAGTATCAGAGGAAAAGATGGGTGCGCAGTTGGGAGGAGGGGGGGGGGGGTGTTGATAAAATTATCTGACTACAGAATTCTGTGTCCCACCCAAATATTCAGTCAAAATAATATCACACTCTTCTCAGTATTCAGTAAATGCTAGATATAATTTAATATAATAATCAGACGAGTACATCCTCTCCGTAAATCACACTTGCAAAGCGCATACCCCAATACCATTGAGTTATTTATTAGAAAAAGGGGAGGGGCTGAACAATCCAATAACTTAGTTTTCATGTCGATAGACATCAAATTTTAACATTAAAGACTTCAGGGAGGATCCAGAAATTAAAGGTAGAATCTTATTCTGAAAGTACCGGTAACTCAAATAACTAATATGCCTTGGTATAGCAGAAATTGTTAGCCTGCTGCAATATGATAAATTGATCACATATGAAATTCACAGATTATCTTTCCCAAGGACACAACAAATCCAACCTTAAACTGAATTAAATGATATACGTCATATTGAATCAAAACGTTGTAAGACAGAGCTCAGAATTTAGTAACTTCCAGCAACGAAGTGAAAAATGAAGGGCTGAGGAGCCACTTGCAAATAAACAACTTAACCAAAGCTAATGTTACCTTTGGCTAATTCTGGGTATATACTGGTAAGTTTAGAAAAGAAAGTTCAAATAAAGTTCTAGATAGACAACTATTAATCATTTTAAACCAAACAGACAGTTCCAGGCTTGTGGAATAGGAGAGGTGCTGGGACAAGAAATGTTTAGACACCACTTTAAAAGAACTTTATTATTGTACTAAATACCAGGGATTGCTACTCTCAAAATTAAAGCTTACTGAAAAGTTTTGTACTTTAAGCAATGTGTTCTCTTACTTTCATTACCAAACAATGACAGTTTAAATTTTAATTCAAGTAAACTTTGCGAGAGAACAAATATCAAAGCAGTCAAAACTTTCTGCTTTCAAAGGTGTCACAAATTTTTAAAATCCTTAAGTTAAATATTACAGTAAATTAAAAAATAATATACACAAAATTTATCAACAAATTTAAATCATTCGAAAGTGGCAAGGAGGCCAATCCCTTTAACAGCAAGTGGAAATCAGACACGTTGTTTCCAAAAGAAACATCATTTGCTGGTCGGCGTTTACTCCAGATTGGGCGTTCGGCTCGTATCACTTATACGTGTTTGACATTACATCAGTTTTAGTGATAGAAATGCAGCACATTGTAGCAGCTCCTGGAACACAACAACTGCTAAGCACTTACACCAGTGGCAGTCAACCTAGTCCCTGCCGCTCCCAAATCGGCGTTCCGGCTGTCATAGTGAGCCGCAAGGTGATAAGGACCTTTAAAATATTTTAAATAGGTTTTCACAAAATTTGACAAAGTATTTCTTATGTGTGAGACCTTAACTTTTCCCGGCGAATCGAATATTCAAATAACTTACGGGTTTGCTGCCGGGTGACGTCGTCAAACACCGCCGGTATTTCGAATGGAGCACATCCTGCCAGTTTCAAGGCACAAATGCAAGGAAGAAAAAATGTGCAAGCAAATTTAATACCTCGGTTCACAGAGGAGAAACAAGGAAGACACCACACACAGAACAAGTGTCAACACAACCAAAGATAACCAACATCAGAAATATCGATAGTTACTATTAATCAACAGGTGAGGTAGCACTAATTCTGTCCCTCTGTTTTTTGATGAGAGACAGAGCTGGATTCCAAGCAGCATTTAAACAAAATCCACCATCTCTGTTAATAAGGTTGCTTGATAGTCTGATTTCAACAGCTTCCTTACTAACACTGTCCCAATAGCTGGACGTGCAAGCCAAAATCTCCGTGTTGTTGTATTCCATAGGATGACCGGTGTCAAGCCAATGTTCTGCAACAGCGGATTTGCTCAGCTGTTGTAAGTTGTTTTTCGACCACCTTCTAAGATTAAGGCCCTGTTGGCGTCCGTAAAAGATGATCTTAGTTTGCGTAAGGCTGGGGTCTACCGTATTCCTTGCAGTTGTGGCATGTCATATATTGGTCAGACAATCAGGACTGTGGAAGACCGGTGTATTGAACATAAGCGTCACACACACTTACAACAGCCGAGCAAATCCGCTATTGCAGAACATTGGCTTGAGCCGGTCGTCCTATAGAATACAACAACACGGAGATTCTGGCTTCCACGTCCAGCTATTGGGATAGTGTTATTAAGAAATCTGTTCAAATCAGACTATCAAGCAACCTTATTAACAGAGATGGTGGATTTTGTTTAAATGCTGCTTGGAATCCGGATCTGTCTCTCATCAAAAAACAGAGGGACAGAATTAGTGCTACCTCACCTGTTGATTAATAGTAACTATCGATATTTCTGATGGTTATCTTTGGTTGTGTTGACACTTGTTCTGCGTGTGGTGTCTTCCTTGTTTCTCCTCTGTGAACCGAGGTATTAAATTTGCTTGCACATTTTTTCTTCCTTGTTTTTGTGCCTTGAGAATGGCAGGGTGTGCTCCTGTCGAAATACGGCGGTGTTCGACGACGTCACCCGGCAGCAAACCCGCAAGTTATTTGAACATATTTCTTATGTGATTAACTTGCTGTAACTCTTCTATGTAACTGCTGTGAAGTAATGTTACTTCGCTATATTATGAATAACCATTGCCGTGGAACCAGTGGGCGGTTAGAAAATTTTGCTACCAACAGGGATACAAAAGTTGACTGCCATTGTTCTTCACTAATCAGGTAATATGAATTAAATACTTTTAAACTTGAAGCCACCAGGGCCTGGCGTAATTAGCAGATTTCTATCAAAGAATTTCAGTTATGAAGAAAGTTCATTTTTTAACAAGAGGAGGAGCTAGACAAATTAATTAAATAAATGAAATAGAAAATCTAAACATCGATAAACAGCTGCACTCATTTAATTTAAGTAAAGGTCTTTTTCGTTGAAAATGGTTTGAGAATATTTCCAAGACGTTTCACATAAAAACAGGAGTCAGGCAAGGAGATGGAATATCACCCCTCTTGTTCAACATTGCAATACAGCAAGCGTTGGACGCAGCAAGTGTAGCAGAAGAGGGAATTAAAATAGGAACAAAAATAAATGTACTGGCTTTTGCAGATGACGTAGCACTAATCGCTGAAAATCCGGATGATCTTAAAACACTGACAAAAAGACTCTCTAAAAAATAAAGAACGTTGGATTGGAAGTAAATGATGAGAAAACAAAATTCCTGAGGGTAGAAAGAAATTACAGAACAAAAAGACGAGAAACTCTGCAGATCGATAACCTCATGTTTGAAGAAGTAGATGAGTTTCAATATCTGTGGGTAGTAGTAAACAACAAAAACGATGAGAAGCAAGAAAAAGAGGCGAGGATAAAAGTTGCACTCAGAGCATCTTACTCATTCATAAACCACTGTCATATAAAACTTTTCAAGAGGGATCTAAGTAGGAATATATAACACCATATGGGGTAGAAATATGGAGACTAGATAAATACACGGAGAGAAAGATAAAATGTTTTGAAAATGAAATCCTTCACAAGATTTTTGGACCAATCTATGAGGGAGGAGAATGGCGAAGAAGAAAGGACAGAGAGCTTAGGGAGCTATACAACGAAACAGATATAGTTGCGGAAGCCAAGACAAGACTGGCCATGTCTATAGTAGAAGAGAGCAGGGATATTTGCTGAGAGAAGCCTCAGAGACTAAACAGGAAGGACGAAGACCTCTAGGCAGGCCGAAAATGAGATGGAGGGACCAGGTAGCCAACGATATCCAGGTACTACGAACAAGGAAGGAAGATGCCGAAGAAAGAATACTGTGGAAGAGGC
Source organism: Schistocerca serialis cubense (assembly GCF_023864345.2). Lineage (NCBI taxonomy): Eukaryota > Metazoa > Arthropoda > Insecta > Orthoptera > Acrididae > Schistocerca > Schistocerca serialis. Next base: position 157,894,777 of record NC_064645.1, read on the forward strand.
TACTTTACGAGGCCAAAACCCCACTGCGGTTTGTGGGGTCAGGGTAACGCTGAAACTACACCGCTGGCCGCCCAAATGCAACAAAAACCGTGAAGGATGCATCAAAATTAGGTGAAATTTGCAGTATGCGGTTGCGGGAACGAGAGATGCACATGATCTGCATTTCAGCGCAGGCGCTCATCCCGGCCTCCAGTAACACCTCGCGCAAGCGCTATATAAAGGGGGAACAGACGACCGTGTGGACGTACTGGTATTTTTCTTTACTGCGGTTGCTTTGCGTAAGCAGTTTCAGTATGCCTCGTAGAAGACAGGGAGCGTCTTTCGAGCACGTTTCGGAGCTCGACTGAGGAAGAATAATTGTCTATTGTGATTGCAGATTATCCTTCAAATAAATCGGTGATCGTGGAGGACGGAACCAAGCAACTGTGATGCGGATCAGTAATCGCTGGATGTAGGAGGGAACGACAGACCGACGGCACCGATTGCACCCACTTCGTTGCACCACTACACGAAGAGAGCCAATGGCTTCGCCGCGTTGGTAACATCGGTCTCCGCAGATCACCCAAGATAAGTAACGTTGGGCCTGGCAAGTACTTGGATAGGTGAACATCGGGAAAAACCAGGTGCCGTTGGCTTTCAGAATCCTGCAAGTCGCCGAAGTGGCGTCCAGTTGAAGGACTTATAATAGGCCTTGCGCCAAACACATTATTTTATTTTATCACTACGTGTGATAGCATGCATTTTGTGCGTATGACAGTGATGGGTCGCTCTGCCACATGACGAAACGTATCGCGACAAATTCGGTCTGTTGCGCAAGAAGCAGTATCCGCGCGTACCGTCCGACTTCGATTGAGACAGAGTGGACTGTTCGCAAGTTTACCACTGAGTCAAAGCCACAGGCGTTGGCGCCGGAAATGGTGCACTGAACGACGGACATGGACAACCGAATGGAACGACATTGTTTTTACCGACGAATCCCGATTCTGCCTGCACAACGCAACGATCAGAATACTGAAGACACCGTGTTGGGAGAATGTTGTATCGTAACCTTATGCATAGCCATACTGGTGCTAGACCTAGTGTTATGGTTTGTGGTGGTGTTGGATTCCACTCCTGCAGCCCCATAATACACACATTGCCGGTGAACTAACCAGCCAACGCTATATCTCTGTAGTGTTGGAACCTGTTGTCCTCCCATATCTTCGGAGATTCCAACATAATACCGCGCGACCATACGTGGCACGCAAGTCCAAGACTTCTTCTCCGCCTATCACATTGCATTGCTACCTTGGCCTCCCTGTTCTCCCGATCACTCGCCTGTCGATAACGTCTGCTCGATGATTGCAGAATTGGCCAAGGCTACACCGCCTACCGCTACACTACATCAACTTTGGCAATGTGTGGAAGCAGCACAGATTGCTACACCCCAACAACACACCAAGAGTGTCTTTGATTCAGTACCGAGGAGTGTGTCAGCGGCCGGCCGGTGTGGCCGAGTGGTTCTAGGCGCTTCAGTCTGGAACCGCGCGACCACTACGGTCGCTGGTTCGAATCCTGCCTCGGGCATGGATGTGTGTGATTTCCTTAGGTTGTTGTTGTTGTTGTTGTAGTTGTTGTTGTGGTCTTCAGTACTGAGACTGGTTTGATGCAGCTCTCCATGCTACTCTATCCTGTGCAAGCTTTTTCATCTCCCAGTACCTACTGCAACCTACATCGTTCTGAATCCGCTTAGTGCATTCATCTCTTGGTCTCCATCTACGATTTTTACCCTCCACACTGCTCTCCAATACTAAATTGGTGATCCCTTGATGTCTCAGAACATGTCCCACCAACCGATCCCTTCTAGTCACGTTGTGCGACAAAATCCTCCCCAATTCTATTTAGTACCTCCTCATTAGTTATGTAATCTACCCATCTAATCTTCAGCATTCTTCTGTAGCACCACATTTCGAAAGCTTCTAGGCCGGCCGCGGTGGTCTCGCGGTTCTAGGCGCGCAGTCAGGAACCGTGCGACTGCTACGGTCGCAGGTTCGAATCCTGCCTCGGGCATGAATGTGTGTAATGTCCTTAGGTTAGTTAGGTTTAAGTAGTTCTAAGTTCTAGGGGACTAATGACCACAGCGGTTGAGTCCCATAGTGCTCAGAGCCATTTGAACCATTTGAAAGCTTCTATTCTCTTCTTGTCCAAACTATTTATCGTCCATGCTTCACATCCATGTATGGCTACACTCCATACAAATACTTTCAGAAATACTTCCTTAGGTTGGTTAGGCTTAAGCAGTTCTAAGTTCTAGGGGACTGGTGACCTCAAATGTTAAGTTCCATAGTGCTCAGAGCTACTTGAACCATTTGAACGTGTATCAGCGATTAAAGCCAGAAATGGCTATGGCAACACTCAATCCTGATTTCGTCATCTTCTGCAATCCACATGGGGCTGCATTTTCAATTACGCGATTTTACATAACGTCTTATCTCCCAAATCAGTTCAGCTGTGGTATCTCGGTCCTTCTTGGTCTTGAATTTTGGATGGCCAGCGGTATAATCTATGTCTGGTAACTGGAATGGTGAATTTCACACAGATTTACTTTAACATGTATATTTGGAACATGGCAGTACTTACCAATAGTAAAACTTTCACTGTTTGCTTCAAGGTCAGTGCTGTAGTTCCATTCCCATATACCTTTGTCACACTTAGAGGCCCATTTAAAGGTAGCTGAGTTCCACACACAATCGGCAATAATTTGTTCTACAAGATATATCTAGAGCACTGCCTTCAGTAGGAAAAAACAACTGCACTTGCTGAATACGCGATCCACATTTGGTATTAAGCCAAGCTAACAAACGCCTAGTACAGTCACTGCCTGAGACACTGTGTACTTTGTTCAGACTGACAGGGCCCAACGCCGGCTCATACGACAGCAGTTGCTCACAGGACACAACACGCACGCCACAACTTACGGATAGCTGCACAGTGGCTACACCCCTTTTCTCCACAAGGAAATATTCGCTCTCCGGTGTCACTCTACCCTCAGCACCACTGTGCTCGGCCTTGTAAAACTAGCTGTGCCATTGTTCCTCTAAAATTCATAGCCTCGATCTAGGGCGAGGTACCGGACCTAGGTAAACATTAAAGAAAGGTCAACCGGGCTGCGGCTCACAAATCTTTAACAAAATGGCTGCTTAACCTGCTGTAGACATCTCAGTAAGCACACAAAACAAGGGAGAGAAAACGTTTTCATAGTCATATTTACTTGAATTCTATGCAGCAGAATTATCGCACAATCAGCTTAACAGCTCATGCATCGAAGCTGCTTACAAGAATAATATACAGAAGAATGGAAAAGAAAATTGAGAATGCGCTAGGTGACGATCAGTTTGGCTTTAGGAAAAGTAAAGGGACGAGAGAGGCAATTCTGACGTTACGGCTAATAATGGAAGCAAGGCTAAAGAAAAATCAAGACACTTTTATAGGAATTGTCGACCTGGAAAAAGCGTTCGACAATGTAAAATGGTGCAAGCTGTTTGAGATTATGAAAAAAGTAGGGGTAAGCTATAGGGAGAGAGGGGTCATGCACAATATGTACAATAACCAAGAGGAAATAATAAGAGTGGACGACCAAGAACGAAGTGCTCGTATTAAGAAGGGTATAAGACAAGGCTGTAGCCTTTCGCCCCTACTCTTCAATCTGTACACCGAGGAAGCAACGATGGAAATAAAATAAAGGTTCAGGAGTGGAATTAAAATACAAGGTGAAAGGATATCAATGATACGATTCGCTGATGACATTGCTATACTGAGTGAAAGTGAAGAAGAATTAAATGATCTGCTGAACGGAATGAACAATCTAATGAGTACACTGTATGGTTTGAGAGCAAATCGGAGAAAGACGAAGGTAATGAGAAGTAGTAGAAATGAGAACAGCGAGAAACTTAACATCAGGATTGATGGTCACGAAGTCAATGAAGTTAAGGAATTCTGCTACGTAGGCAGTAAAATAACCAATGACGGACGGAGCAAGGAGGACATCAAAAGCAGACTCGCTATGGCAAAAAAGGCATTTCTGGCCAAGAGAAGTCTACTAATATCAAATACCGGCCTTAATTTGAGGAAGAAATTTCTGAGGATGTACGTCTGGAGTACAGCATTGTATGGTAGTGAAACATGGACTGTGGGAAAACCGGAACGGAAGAGAATCGAAGCATTTGAGATGTGGTGATATAGACGAATGTTGAAAATTTGGTGGACTGATAAGGTAAGGAATGAGGAGGTTCTACGCAGAATCGGAGAGGAAAGGAATATGTGGAAAACACTGATAAGGAGAAGGGACAGGATGATGGGACATCTGCTAAGACATGAGGGAATGACTTCCATGGTACTAGAGGGAGCTGTAGAGGGCAAAAACTGTAGAGAGAGACAGACATTGGAATAAGTCAAGCAAATAATTGAGGACGTAGGTTGCAAGTGCTACTCTGAGATGAAGAGGTTAGCACAGGAAAGGAATTCGTGGCGGGCCGCATCAAACCAGTCAGTAGACTGATGACAAAAAAAAAAAAAGTTCAACAGACACCAGTCTTAGGCTTTACACGTCTTGCTGATAATTAACAAGCCATCTTACACAAAATACAGTACTTTCTTAACTGAAAATTGGAAGTTACTGAAAGTAGACACTGCATTTACAAGTGGACCATGCTCAATAATAATGGATTTCAGTAAAACCATCATAATGAAAATGGCTGGGAAGCTGTCACAATTAGCTAGTAGAACAAACTTTGTTCGTTTTTGCCAGATATTCCACTAGGCTGAGAGTAGAACTAAGGGGTTCCCAGTAACGAATATTTGCGAGGGTATTTGCAGTTACGCCTGATACCTGTTTTCGGTAGAGCAGTATACGTATACGAGTCGCAGACTTTTGGACGAAATGGATAAATAACATAATATTTCACAACTCGGTAGAAATGAATAAAGGCGAAGCATGCTACCAGAAGTCTCCCAATCGTCAACAGAATACTGGACATCACATGGGTTGAGGTCAGCGTGACTATAGTACCAAATGGGGCTGGCCTCGCAAGAAAAGGCTATTGGAAGAATGGGGAAAAGACGTCGTGAGCAGTTTCGTAGAGCTGTGGTGGCATTCTACATTACAACATGGCCAGAAAACAACTTTTGGACTATTTCACACCGGGAAGAACCATTGGGAAACTATACTACTGGCCATTAAAATTGCTACACCACGAAGATGACGTGTTACAGACGCGAAATTTAACCGACAGCAAGAAGGTGCTGTGATATGCAAATGATTAACTTTTCAGAGCATTCACACAAGGTTGGCGCCGGTAGCGACACCTACAACGTGCTGTCATGAGGAAAGTTTCCAACCGATTTCTCACACACAATCAGCAGTTGACCGTCGTTGCCTGGTGAAACGTTGTTGTGATGCCTCGTGTAAGGAGGAGAAATGCGTGCCATCATGTTTCCGACTTTGATAAAGGTCGGATTACAGCCTATCGCGATTGCGGTTTACCGTATCGCGACGTTCCTGCTCGCGTTGGTCGAGATCCAATGACTGTTAGCAGAGTATGGAATCGGTGGGTTGAGGAGGGTAATACGGAACGCCGTGCTGGATCCCAACGGCCTCGTATCACTAACAGTCGACATGACAGGCATCTTATCCGCATGGCTGCAACGGATCGTGCAGCCACGTCTCGAGCCCCGAGTCAGTAGATGGGAACGTTTGCAAGACAACAACCATCTGCACGAACATTTCGACGACGTTTGCAGCAGTATGGACTATCAGCTCGGAGAGCATGGCTGCGGTTACCCTTGGCGCTGCATCAGACAGGAGCGCCTGTTATGGTGTACTCAACGACGAACCTGGTGCAGTAATGGCAAAACGTAATTTTTTCTGATGAATCCAGGTTCTGTTTACAGCATCATGATGGTCGCATCCGTGTTTGGCGACATCGCGGTGAACGCACACTGGAAGCGTGTATTCGTCATCGCCATGCTGGCGTATCACCTGGCGTGATGGTATGAGGTGCCATTGGTTACACGTCTCGGTCATCTCTTGTTCGCATTGACGGCACTTTGAACAGTGGACGTTACATTTCAGATGTGTTACGACCCGTCGCTCTACCCTTCATTCGCTCCCTGCGAAACCCTACATTTCCGAAGGATAATGCACGACCGTATGTTGCAGGTCCTGTACGGGCCTTTCTGGACACAGAAACTGTTCAACAGCTGCTCTGGCCAGCACATTCTCCAGATCTCTCCTCAATTAAAAACGTCTGGTCAATGGTGGCCGAGCAACTGGCTCGCTACAATGCACCAGTCACTACTCTTGATGAACTGTGGTATCGTGTTGAACCTGCATGGGCAGCTGTACCTGCACACGCCATTCAAGCTCTGTTTGACTCAATGCCCAGGCGTATCAAGGCCGTTATTACGACCAGAGATGGTTGTTCTAGGTACTCATATCTCGGGATCTATGCACCCAAATTGCGTGAAAATGTAGTCACATGTCAGTGCTAGTATAATATATTTGTCCAAAGAATACCCGTTTATCATCTGTATTTCTTCTTGGTGTAGCAATTTTAATGGCTTCAAAATGGCTCTGAGCACTATGGGACTTAACTTCTAAGGTCATCAGTCCCCTAGAACTTAGAACTAATTAAATCTAACCAACCTAAGGACATCACACACATCCATGCCCGAGGCAGGATTCGAACCTGCGACCGTTGCGGTCCCGCGGTTCCAGACTGTAGCACCTTTAACCGCTTGGCCACCCCGGCCGGTGCAATTTTAATGGCCAGTAGTGTAAAAGAAGCGGGAAGTGTGATGTTTGCAACCCAGGAGTTTGGTATACACTCCTGGAAATTGAAATAAGAACACCGTGAATTCATTGTCCCAGGAAGGGGAAACTTTATTGACACATTCCTGGGGTCAGATACATCACATGATCACACTGACAGAACCACAGGCACATAGACACAGGCAACAGAGCATGCACAATGTCGGCACTAGTACAGTGTATATCCACCTTTCGCAGCAATGCAGGCTGCTATTCTCCCATGGAGACGATCGTTGAGATGCTGGATGTAGTCCTGTGGAACGGCTTGCCATGCCATTTCCACCTGGCGCCTCAGTTGGACCAGCGTTCGTGCTGGACGTGCAGACCGCGTGAGACGACGCTTCATCCAGTCCCAAACATGCTCAATGGGGGACAGATCCGGAGATCTTGCTGGCCAGGGTAGTTGACTTACACCTTCTAGAGCACGTTGGGTGGCACGGGATACATGCGGACGTGCATTGTCCTGTTGGAACAGCAAGTTCCCTTGCCGGTATAGGAATGGTAGAACGATGGGTTCGATGACGGTTTGGATGTACCGTGCACTATTCAGTGTCCCTTCGACGATCACCAGTGGTGTACGGCCAGTGTAGGAGATCGCTCCCCACACAATGATGCCGGGTGTTGGCCCTGTGTGCCTCGGTCGTATGCAGTCCTGATTGTGGCGCTCACCTGCACGGCGCCAAACACGCATACGACCATCATTGGCACCAAGGCAGAAGCGACTCTCATCGCTGAAGACGACACGTCTCCATTCGTCCCTCCATTCACGCCTGTCGCGACACTACTGGAGGCGGGCTGCACGATGTTGGGGCGTGAGCGGAAGACGGCCGAACGGTGTGCGGGACCGTAGCCCAGCTTCATGGAGACGGTTGCGAATGGTCCTCGCCGATACCCCAGGAGCAACAGTGTCCCTAATTTGCTGGGAAGTGGCGGTGCGGTCCCCTACGGCACTGCGTAGGATCCTACGGTCTTGGCGTGCATCCGTGCGTCGCTGCGGTCCGGTCCCAGGTCGACGGGCACGTGCACCTTCCGCCGACCACTGGCGACAACATCGATGTACTGTGGAGACCTCACGCCCCACGTGTTGAGCAATTCGGCGGTACGTCCACCCGGCCTCCCGCATGCCCACTATACGCCCTCGCTCAAAGTCCGTCAACTGCACATACGGTTCACGTCCACGCTGTCGCGGCATGCTACCAGTGTTAAAGACTGCGATGGAGCTCCGTATGCCACGGCAAACTGGCTGACACTGACGGCGACGGAGCACAAATGCTGCGCAGCTAGCGCCATTCGACGGCCAACACCGCGGTTCCTGGTGTGTCCGCTGTGCCGTGCGTGTGATCATTGCTTGTACAGCCCTCTCGCAGTGTCCGGAGCAAGTATGGTGGGTCTGACACACCGGTGTCAATGTGTTCTTTTTTCCATTTCCAGGAGTGTATATCACACCATTGTTTCACGTTAAAGCGAGCGGTCCAGGTCACGGGAACTTCCGCCTAAAGGAGAGGAGGTGGTCGACCACGTTAGCCTACAGCAGCAGATGACCGCTACTTTGCGCAACAAGCAAGAAGGGGTCCATGTCAATCAGCCGGTGCAACTGCAACCACATTTAACAGTAGTGCAAGGCACACAATGTAGCGCTCCACCGAGGCAAGGTGATTGCATAGGGATGGTTTCTTTGCCCGACGACCACTGCGTGTGACACACGCGCATCAAAGATAACGTCTGCGATGGCACTAATAGCATCGCGACTAGAAGTGGGACGCTGGCTTTACTCGGATGAGAGCAGACTAATAGTCAATAGTAATTCTGGGTGTACTGTCTTATGGGCGAGAGGTAGGATCACATAATCCACTGAGTAATAATTTTTGGTATGATCGTTTCGGTGTTCTAAGTGTTGTGGGAAGGCAAAATAGTACATGCGTATACTGACATCCAAATCTCATAACTGATCAGCATTACTGTGACACTATACTCCTTGGCAATGTGCGTCTTTTTATGGGTAAATTCGGCCTTGACTTTAATTTATCAATGACATTTCGTGATCGCGTCGAACTGCCCAGGTGGGGCAGCTTTGGAACTAGAGGATATCCGCAAATGGACTAGCCTGCCCATTCTCCCGACTTAAATCCCATCGAGCCCGTGTGTAATGGGTTGGGGACGCGTATTGCACAGTGTCTACACACAGCAACAACCATTCACGAGTTGTCAACCGCGCTGGTGGAGAAGTGGAACGCCCTGCCACAAAACTTGCTCTCAGCCTTGAGGCCAGCACGGGAGCACGTTGTACGGCACGCGTTGCTGTCCGTGGTGATGACGCACTCTATTCACGACCGTATCCTGCCCGTTGTAACGTCCAGGTAATTGTCATGAATTGCAGTGACTTGACTGTGATTATTGTCTCTGATTGAAATTGTTATCTCTCCTCGTCACACTGCGTATTTCTTTCAGTTCCCGTCTGTACTATACTTTAGCACTGTAGATATCGAAAAAGATGACAGAGGGATAGAAAAACAATTAAAGTCGCTCAAAACATGAAAGGTCGCTGGAACTGATGGGATACCAGTTCTATTTTTCACAGAGTACGCGAAGGAACTTGCCCCCCTTCTTGCAGCGGTGTACCGTAGGTCTCTAGAAGAGCGTAGCGTTCCAAAAGCTTCGAAAAGGGCTGAGGTCATCCCCGTTTTCAAGAATGGACGTCGAACAGATGTGCAGAACTATAGACCTATATCTCTGACGTCGATCAGTTGTAGAATTTTAGAACACGTATTATGTTCGAGTATAATGACTTTTCTGGAGACCAGAAATCTACACTGTAGGAATCAGCATGGGTTTCGAAAAAGACGATCTTGTGAAACCCAGCTCGCGCTATTCGTCCACGAGACTCAGAGTGCCATAGACACGGGTTCCCAGGTAGATGCCGCGTTTCTTGACTTCCCCAAGGCTTTGGATACAGTTCCCCACAGTCGTTTAATGAACAAAGTAAGAGCATATGGACTATCAGACCAATAGTGTGATTGGATTGAAGAATTCCTAGATAACAGAACGCAGCGTGTCATTCTCAATGGAGAGAAGCCTTCCGAAGTAAGAGTTATTTCGGGTGTGCCGCAGGGGAGTGTCGTAGGACCGTTGCTATTGAAAATATATATATGATCTTGTGGATAACATCGCAAGCACACTGAGGCTTTTTGCGGATGATGCTGTAGTATATCGAGAAGTTGTAACAATGGGAAGTTGTACTGAAATGCAGGAGGATCTGCAATGAATTGACGCTTGGTGCAGGGAATGGCAATTGAATCTCATTGTAGACAAGTGTAATGTGCTGCGAATACATAGAAAGAAAGATCCTTTATCACTTATCTGCAATATAGATGGTCAGCAACTGGAAGCAGTTAATTGCTTAAATTATTTGGTAGTAGGCATTAGGAGTGATTTAAAATGGAATAACCACATAAACGTAATCGTCGGTAAAGCAGATGCAAGACTGGGATTCATTGGAAGAATCCTAAGGAAATGCAATCCGAAAACAAAGGAAGTAGGCTACAGTACACTTGCTCACTCACTGCTTGAATACTGCTCACCGGTGTGGGATCCGTACCAGATATGGTTGATGGAAGAGATAGAGAAGATCCAACGGAAAGTAGCGCGCTTCGTTACAGGAGCATTTAGTAATCGCGAAAGCATTACGGAGATGATAGATAAACTCCAGTGGAAGACTTTGCAGGAGAGACGCTGAGTAGCTCGGTACGGGCTTTTGTTGAAGTTTCGAGAACATACCTGCACCGAGGAGTCAAGCAGTATATTGCTCCATCCTACGTATAACTCGCGAAGAGACCATGAGGATAAAATCAGAGAGATTAGAGTCCACACAGAGGCATACCAACCATCTTTCTTTCCACGAACAATACGAGACTGAAATAGAAGGGAGAACCGGTAGAGGTACTCAAAGTAGTCTCCACCGCACACCGTCAGGTGGCTTGCGGCGTACGGATGTAGATGTAGATGTAGCACTTCTTTCTATCTATGGTTCAGGTTTCATCGAGCTATGTTACTCGGCAGCGACACATCATGCAAAAGTTACTTTCGACTTTAAATTTTGCACGTCACTTTCTGCATGTTAACACAAATGTTGAACATTAAAACATGATCTTACGCCCGCGAGACGGATGCGAAGCACGGACTGAGGCGGTACGCTTTTTTCCTCGCGTTGCACTCAGGCAAACGAGTGCCTCCAACATCCCAGGAGAGCGAGGAGATGGATTTGCGAGTGTCGGAAGCCGGTCTTGGCGGCGCTACATAAGGTCCTGGAGACAGAACTGCTGACACAGTGGCGCGGCAGAGCGATTGAGCAGAAACGACGGGCGTGACCCGCATGTGTGTTCGCCTTGCTCTAGCCTGTATCAGGCGCTCTAGATGAAGCTCAGAAGTAGGTCTCAGATGTCGCGGGGTGTACATTCAGACGGACAACACGTGATTGATTGTGTGAGGAACGAATTTCTCTTTCTGTGCTAATAGGACAAGTGTATCTTCCTTTTTTATTTCTCGTTCTACTATAGACAACTGATCGTCCGCATTGTATGTTCAGAGAGAGAGATACAGCAGGTTACTTAGACAACCATGTGTTATGATGGAGATCTTAATTGAAGTTTGGAAAGCAGGAAAGACGTAGGCAGAAGTGAAGCTGCGAGGGCGTACATATTCGAGTTAGTTCTTGTTTTTAAATTCTGTTGTAAAATTTTTAAATTTTCATCGAGTTAAAAGTTTTACCATTTTCGTATTTCTCGTTTCCTCAGCGGTACTGTAGATTGACCCACGGCACTTAAAGTGTCACATTTATTCCTACTATATCCTTCTCACTTTTATTGATATAGATGGACTTCAGCCACTATGTTTAAAGTTTTATTTCAAATGTCTTGTGTCTTTGTCTTGATTTTCATGGCGTAAGTTTCTTTTGGGAGAAAACTATAACTGAAAGCCAGAAATAACTATTTTATGAAGATTTACTCCTTTATTCAAAAAGTAAACTTTTCAGATATATGTATCCATATTCAGACAGCATTTTTTTTTTGGGGGGGGGGGGGGGAGGGATTAGTCTGATACCGACCTCGCTGAATCTCTTTACTGAGCTGATGACTTTATTTCAGAGTACCACTTGCACCCATCGTCCTTACTTACATCCTGGATACATTCCGATCTCTGTCTTCCCCTATAATTTGCTTTTTCTACAGCAACAAATCCTAAGAGCATGTCTTGGTTTTCCTTAAGCCTTGTTTCCGTTAGCAAAGCTCAAGTTCAAAACTGCTTCTCTGGTGCCTTTACCTCTTCTGAAGCCGAACATGCCATTTAAAATCTCCTCACTTTTCTTTTCTGTTCTTCTGTACATTATCTATGTCAGCAAACTGGCTGAATTGCATGTTAAGCTAATTGTCAGATATTTCTCGCACTTATTTGCCCTTGATATTTTCGGAACTGTGTGAATTGCATTTTGCCAAGACTCTGATGGCATGTCTCCAGATTCACAAATCCTGATACTAACGTTAGTACTTCTTTAGCTGTACGCTCCCGAATGCTTTTATAAATTTGGAACGTATATACACTATGTCGTCTACCTCGCTTAGACAGAAGTGTCCCACGGCTCTGTTAAACTTTGACTCTAATACAGTGTCCCCTAGGTCTTCCGTATCCACATCAGACAGTTCGTCGTAAAGGAAATCAATGTACTCTTTGCAGCTAAATGAGCTCTTCTCGAGGGTTTGAGAGTATTCTTAACTTTGGTTTTAATTTCCCCACGGTCGCATTTACATATTGAGAACTGTATCACGTTAAATTTGGTACACTGTCATGAGCATTACTGAGTCAAATACCGGGAAACACGAAAGTAGGAATTAGCATGCTGACTACGATTCTTGTAACTAGAGTACGTATTAGGTCTTCCTAACTTAATGCATAGATTCAGTAATTATTTCTCACTTAGTTCAAGACTATACAACCTCCTGCCAACAATATTCAGTATTTAATATGTGAACGAATTCATCTGATGATGGGTATATATTCATAAATCTTTTATGGATGGAATAAAGATGTAAATATTCATGAAATAGCGAATTCTGGTTTTTATTTTAAGTTTCCGTCGATTTAACTATCACATGAGCTCAGAATTATATATAATATGGTTTCATTTTCGTTATATCTGATTGTGTCCTCTTTCACTTTTTGTTTTTACCTTCAGAAAGCACAGCTACTTTCAGTTTCTTATTTTCTAATAATCAATGGTCTCTAGCGTCTTATATCCTTATTCCCATTATGGAAACGAGAATATTAATATTTATGGTTTCTGCCTGCTCTGATCATTTTAACCAGCAGAATAATTCACGAAGGAAATGAGTTTGTGTCCAGTCATTGACTTTATACATGACCGTAACATTTCCGTGATTTTCTGGTAACAGGTATGTAGTTCTGGATGCCTTTAGTTGGATTGAAATGTTCTTTTCTTTTGGATTCCCTACTACTGTGAGGTATCTGCTTTATAATTATGATAATATGTATAGAACACACATCAATAAAAGTTTTGCAGCACCCCGGTTCCCATGGCTCCTGAAGACAGACGTTGACTGTGGATATTGCATCACCGACGCAGTCCCTTTGACTGTTCAAAGATGTCGCTAAACGCGCCCAAAGATGTAAAAAACCATGCATGAGCAACGCCTATTTGGCGGAGGGGGTCCGACAGCCGCTCAGTTCCAGTCATTTCACCAGGAAGGAGGGTACACGGCTCGTGTTGCCTGTAGTTCAACCATGCCTAGACGGTCAAAAACACGGTTCGATCGCGTCCGCATTGTTACTTTGTGCCAGGAAGGGCTCTCAACAATGGAAATGTCCAGGCGTCTCGGAGTGAACGAAAGCGATGTTCTTCGGACATGGAGGAGGTACAGAGAGACAGGAACTGTCGATAACATGCCTCGCTCGTACAGTACAAGGGCTACTACTGCAGTGGATGACCGCTACCTACGGATTACGGCTCGGAGGAAACCTGACAGCAACGCCACCATGTTGAATAATGCTTTTGGTGCAGCCACAGGCAGTCATGTTACGACTCAAACTGTGCGCAATAGGCTGAATGATGCGCACCTTCACTCCCGATGTCGAATGCGAGGTCCATCTTTGCAGCCACGACACCATGCAGCGCGGTACAGATGAGCCCATCAATATGCCTAATGGACATCTGAGGATTGGCATCACGTTCTCTTCACCGATGAGTGTCACACATGCCTTCAAATCAGACAATCGTCCGAGACGTGTTTGGATGCAACCCGGTCAGGCTGAAAGCCTTAGTCACACTGTCGAGCGAGTGCAGCAAGATGGACGTTCCCTGCTGTTTTGAGGTAGCATTGTGTGGGGCCGACATACGCCGCTGGCGGTCGTGGAAGGCGCCTTGACGACTGTACGATACGTGAATGCCATCCTCCGACCGATAGTGCAACCATATCGGTAGCATATTGGCGAGGAATTCGTCTTCACGGACGACAATTCGCGCCCCCATCGTGCACGTCTTGTGAATGACTTCATTCAGGATGACGACATCGCTCGACTAGAGTGGCCAGTATGTTCTCCACATATGAACCCTATCGAACACGCCTGCGATAGATTGGAAAGGGCTGTTTATTGACGACGTGACCCACCAACCACTCTGAGGAATCTACGCCGAATCGCCGTTCAGGAGTGGGACAATCTGGACTAACAACGCCTTGATGAACTTGTGGATAGTATGCCACGACGAATACAGGCATACATCAAAGCAAAAGAATGTGTTACTGGGTATTAGGGGTACCGGTGTGTACAGCAATCTGGACCACCACCTCGGAAGGTCTCGCTGTATGGTGGTACAACATGCAATGTGTGGTTTTCATGAGCAATAAAAATGTCGGAAACGATGTTTATGGTGATCTCTATTCCAATTTTCTGTGCAGGTTCCAGAACTCTCGGAACCGAGGTGATGCAAAACTTTTTTTGATGTGTATATAAACCTGGAAGCCACACACTGTTTATTTACAGTAAAGACTTGCGTCCAGTGATGTACTATTAAAATGGAGTGAGGTGTTTGGACTTTAACAAAACGACGCAGAGATTTTCCTGAACAGCTGTGACAGAAAATACTAGTTGCTAGTCGTCCGCAATTACTATAATGATTTTCTATAAACTTCACTTGTTTTATTATTGTTATTATTATTATTATTATTATTATTATTACTACTATTATTTGAAATACTGTAGCATTCGGGGATCTGGGAGTGCTAAGGTACCAGTCCACACAAACGTAACGATCCATTCAGGAAAGAATTTATTTAATAAAAACATATTTCCATTCCTCGTTATAACCACATGATATTTCACACTTACTATTAAATGTAATGAAGCAAGAAAAAATTATAATCGAAAACTGAAAAACTTTTACTTAATATTTGTAAGCACTTTAACAATTCCATTTAAGTGAAAGGAAACAAGCAAAAAGGCTAATTACTGAAAACTGAGAGATTTTCATCTGATATTTTAAAGTATTGTAACTATTCAAATTAAATGTAAGAAAACGAGCAAAAGTATTAGTAACTGAAAATCGACAAACTTTCAGTTAGTGGCTGAAAGCACTATACAGTGTGAACCTTCTATAAATCAGTTTCAAGTGGCACAGTATGAAATGAAAAGTTTCAGTTAACATATGTTCCTGAGAAAAAAAAAAAGCCATCGGTAATCAGACATAAATTTTGATCTGTGATCCCAGCAAATGAAAAGAAGATATGGGGGATAGTAAAACGCAAACATAGCTCTGTAAGGAAATATTACTTTCACTCTGTAGATAAAATCGAACCGACTCAGACTGACTGCATAAAAAAATATAAATAAAATGCAAGCCGTAACGCCCACAAGACTTGCAGTAAACAAACAAGCATTGAAATCCATCCTGAGTATAAAATTAAGTCGCACAAGGATAGCGAGAATACAGACAAACTTAAAACCCCGCTCAAACCCACTAAACAAAAATGAGTATTCCACGTAGAGAATAACCTTTAACAGTGTAGGTTAGCCCCATCAATTCTTTTAAATAAAATCAAATTAACTCATAACTAAAAAACATAATATTCCCAACAACCCGGCGGATACAGTCTACAGGTGATGAGCTCACCATGCTAACCCAAAGGGCGCCAGTGCCTACGATTCAATAATTTCATGGTGTCTGTGAATTATGTAGCCGTAAAGAGCACATTAAACGTCAGGGCGGCCTTTCACGAAATCCGAGCGACGTTCTGCGTGGGCATATAAGTTAACAGAATAGCGCCACCAAACCGCCCCCAATGTTATTCATTTCCAGCAGTTCCTCTGAAAGTCCTTGCCTTACATGACTACCAGCACTTGTCCCGGGATGGCAACCCAGTAGATATCGATGTTAAGCGACTGAGGGCGAACAGATGAGGGTGCCGTGAAGTCAGCACGAAGAGGGCACGCATACCTCCTGGCGAAACGCGAAGACGGTCGTTGCTTGGCTACAGACAAAGAGGTCACGACGCGCTTTCGATTATGTAGTGAAACAGCCCACGGGTCATTACTGTCACACTTGTTGCTGTTGCCGGCGCATAGTGATAAGTAGTTAGCGTGTCAGCCTCTTCACGAGCTCTGATTTAGTTATATATTAAAGAAAGAGAGAGACTGTCTCATGAAGCAAACAACTAAAACCGGAGGATGATGCCCCATCAATAACTCTTACTTTTATTATTTCACAAGAGATTTTCACACCTTTTGTAATTCACCAAGTTTCTCAGGTGCATGACAATCCTTTGGTGCCAACCATAATTTCTCACATACACTGAAAAATTTGGGTGTGTGCTAAAAGGCTTGTCGGTCTGTAATCATAACTCCAGAGGAAGAGCTGTAATTGCAAGTATAAAGGTGATATCTAACTAAACTGTTAGATCTCGATATATTCGAATTTAATATCTGGAAAGTAATGTACGAGATGGAAACATATGAGAACATAACTCGTACGTTTCCATTTTTCTTAACCCAAAACTCTACATGTAACGATTTAAGATATCCTTAGTTCACGTAATATGCATAGTAATGGTCCATGTTACACAAGCAAATAAATACATTACACATCTAAGTGAGTTAAATAAATGACACAAATATGAAATCCATAGGAATGCGACCGTTTAGCAGGCACAAAGTCTTATTTCTATTATCATTACAGAGGCATACCGTTCTGTATTTCTGGCACTTGACTTTTTCCTATAATAATCATATTCCCCTTTTTTAATAAAATATGACAAAATATCTTAGTTGATGTCAACTGCGTTACAATTACTGTATCAACCAGAATGATGATCTCTCCACTGGGAAATGTTCCGGATTAGTCCCCCGCTCGGATCGCCGGTAAGGTACTGGAAAGGGCGAGGTAACTACGAGAAAAAGGTTCAATAACTAATGAACGACTAACATAAAACGAGGTATGAAAGGTGAATGTCAGAAGTTTCAACGTTTTAGGGATGCTAGAAATTCTCAGAAATGCCAAGGCTCAGCCTAGATATAGTGGAGGTCAGTGAAGCGAAATGGAAAGACGATGATTCCTGTTCAGACTAATATACGACAATAATAAATGCAGCAGGAAATGATACAACGGGAATAGGATTCGTTATGAATAGTAAGTGTGTGCTACTGTCAACAATTCAGTGATATAATTTTTCTCTAGAAATTCGACAGAAAATCAACGTCGACAACGACAGTTCATATACACGGATCGATGTCACAAACAAATCACGAATATTAAATAGAAAATATACGAGATATTTAACAGGTAATTTAGTATGTAAAAGGAGATGATAATCTAGTAATCACGAGAGGCATGAACTCTGTAGGAGACGAAGGAGTAGAAAAAAGTTACGGCATAATATGGGCTCGATAATAGGAATGAAAGAGGAGAAGCTGATGTTTAATTTTGCAATAAATTTCATCCAGTAATAACGAATACACTCTTCATAAGCGCAGGAGGTATACTTCTAAAACGCCGGGAGGTACAGTGAGATTCTAGCTGGATTACATCATGTTCAGACGGAGATTCCGAAATTAGATATTAGAGTACAGGGCGTATCCAGAAGCAGATATACGCTCTAATCACAAATTAATATTAACGAATAAAAGGCTAACATTTAAGTTGTGTGATAGAATTTATGTGGTAACGAGATGGACACTGTGGTGTGCAGGAATGAGAGGCTTTTGGAGTTCTCAAACGGTGTAGATACTGCGATAATGAATACTGAAATAGGCAATAAACTTCTCTAAAAAGGACAATGATAGAAGTTGTACAGGAACTCGTAAGTACAAGGAAGGTAATGCGAAAAAAATATAGAGTAACAGAAGTTATTTTGATCAACGAAATAAGTAAGTACAAAATGTTCAAGGAATGTAAAGAATACAGAAATATAAGTCACTTAGCAATGAAATACGAGTAAATAGGCACTGCACGAAATGACGGCAAGAAAAATATGAAGAAATTGAAAAAGAAATGATTGACGGAACAGTATATCCAGCATGTAGATAAATCTATACAATCCTCGGCGGAAATCAAATCTTAAACGCAGAGCAGAGAGAGGCAGAAAGGGTAGAAGGAGTTCACTGAAAACCACGTGGTTGGGGAATCGTCTCATAACGTGAGTAAGGAAGAACTGGGGGTCCATGTGGAAAACCTAGGAAATCCAGTATTATATTTACAGATTAACAGAGCTGTGGAAGACTTGCGATCAAAGAAAGCAGAGGAATAGATAGTATTCGTTCGGAATTTCTGAAAGCATTGTGGGAGGTGGCAACCAAACGACTATTCAGTTTGGTGTGTAAAATCTGTGAGTCAGGAGACATAGCATCAAAGTTTCAACCCAATCCTGAAGATAACAGACGCAGGTAAGTGCGAAGTCTATCGCTCCATCAGCTTAACAGATGATGCATCGAAATTGCTGACAAGAATAACATACAGCAGAATGGAAAAGAAAATTGAGGATCTGTTAGACGACGATGGGTTTGCCACATGAAAGGTAAAGGCAACACAGAGGCAGTCTTTACGTTGCGCTTGATAATGGAAGCAAGACTTACGAAAAATGAAGGCAAATTCATAGGATTTGTCTACATGGAAAAAGCAGTCGACAATGTAACATGGTTCAAGAAAAATAGGAGTAAGGTATAGACAAAAACAGAAAACTCGAGTGAACAATAAGAATGGATGATCAAGAATGGGGTTTTCGGATTAAATAAGGAGTAAAACTAGGATATAAACTGTTGATCCTACTGTTCAGTCTATACATCGAAGTAGCAATAACTGAAATAAAAGAAAGGTTTAGTAGTGGGGTTAAAATTCAGGGTCAAAAGCCATCAATGGTAAGTATGATCTTCATTAAAAATGAAGAAGAATTACAGAATACAGACTGAGAATAAACCAAAAAATGACGCATATAATAAGGAGTAGCAGAGGACAGTGAGAAGATTAACATCAAATTTTTTGACGAATTTAAGGTATTCTTCCGCCCTGGAAGCAAAATAACCCACAACATCGGAAGCAAAGAGGATGTAAAAAAGCAGATTACAGGAAAAAACGGCTTTCCTGGACAAGAGAAGTCTACTTGTAACATTTCCGTTATCCTGTGGCGGCCAGATTAATTTTGACTAAGAATCTAACAATTGCGTTTGTGCCAAGCACAAGAAAAGTACATCGGAGGACTTTGAGAGGGACTGACAAGTGCCAGTTGACAACGTACTGCCGGACACAACACTCTGTCACAATAACAGGCAGTCTGCAGTTGTGCGTGCCACTATAGGCCTATTGACACTGACCTACCTGCCATTCTTCCCCCTTGAAGGCCAGCCGCACTGCTCCAAACCGTGTAACTCACCTGACCACACCTCTACTGCAGTTTTCAGTACGCTGCGCTCCAACATTGTGAATTCTGCCTAGTTCAGTTTTAAGCGCAACCACACTTCGGGAATTTTAATATAACTGTGAACGAAGAGAATTTAATTCCGGTAGAAGCGACCGTTGTTGTAGAGGCCACCATTGACCTGACGTTTTCAGTTCGTGAGAGATCTGGAGAATGTGCTGGCCAGCGCAGAAGTCGAACATTTTCTGTATCCAGAAAGGCCCGTACCGGACCTCTAACATCGGGTTGTACATTATCCTGCCAAAAGGTAGGGTTTCGCAGGGATCGAATAAAGGGTAGAGTCTCGTGTCGTAACGAATCTGAAATGTAACGTCGACTGTTCAAAGTGCCGTCAATGCGAAAAAGAGGTGACCGAGACGTGTAACCAATGGCACCCCATACCATCACGCCGGGTGATACGCCAGTATGGCGATGACGAATACACGCTTCCAGTGTGCGTTCACCGCGATGTCGCCAAACACGGATGCGACCATCACGACTCTGTAAACAGAACCTGGATTCATCAGAAAATACCACTTCGTTTTGTCATTCGTGCACCCAGGTTGGTCGCTGAGTACACCATCGCAGGCGCTCCTTTCTGTGATGCAGCGTCAAGGGTAACCGCAGCCATGGTCTCCGAGCTGATAGCCCATGCTGCTGCAAACGTCATCGAAATGTTCTTGCAGATGGCTGTTGTCTTGCAAACGTCCCCAATCTGTTGACTCAGGGATCGAGACGTGGCTGCACGATCCGTTACTGCCATGCGGATAAGATGCCTGTCATGTCGACTGTTAGTGATACGAGGCCGTTGGGATCCAGCACGGCGTTCCGTATTAGGCTCCTGAACGAACAAATTCCATACTCTGCTAACATGGATCTCGACCAACGCGAGCAGCAATGTCGCGATACGATAAAGCGCAATCGCGATAGGCTACAATCGGACTTTTATCAAAGACGGAAACGTGATGGTACGCATTTCTCCTCCTTACACGAGGCATCACAACGTTTCACCAGGTAACGCCGGTCAACTACTGTTTGTATATGAGAAATCGGTTGGAAACTCTCCTCATGTCAGCACGTTGTATGTGTCGCCACCGGTGCCAACCTTGTGTGAATACTCTGAAAAGCTAATCATTTGCATATCACAGCATCTTCTTCCTGTCGGTTAAATTTCGCGTCTGTAGCACATATTCATGGTGTAGCAATTTTAATGGCCATTAGTGTAAATCTGAATATCTGTAGTGACGTTTACATGTTGAATAAAGTTTGTGCACGCCGTATTTTGTTATTAATTAACTTTTATATGCGTCTAGTTCAATAACGGTCACCTTGTACGTAATAGTATAACTATTGCCATTCAGTTGCAAGTATGTGGCTTCAGCCTCGTCGGCGGGTACTGTCGACGAAAAGTTGCCAATAAAAACATGGGCCTTCTGGAAATTTGTTGCATGCTCGTAGACACGTAACTGAAAACAGTTTCCCGCGTATGACGTAGTTGCGACGCCGGCACCCACGAGGGTTCTCGCCGTTCCCGTGAACACGCGGCAGGCGGCGCGCTAATGAAGAGATAATAGCCAACGAGCGCTCATCGCCGGCAGCTCGCCTGTGGGAGATACGGGGCGATGCGGTGCCATACGATACGATACGCCGTAATGGGCGGACGTGCAGCGAGTTAACGGATAATTAAAACCTACCGCCCGCCGGAGCCCTGCCAACTCCGGCCCAACTTGGGCGGCTTCTCAAAGACACAGCAACCAGCACTTGCCCGATCTCATTAGACCCAGTTCGGTGAGTACCCCTCTTCTCTACTGCCTCCTCATTCTTCCCGAAGGCATTTCTTCAAGGAACGGTCGTTATAGACGGCGGTAAAGTATGTAAGACAGTGAATTAATAATGAGGTACTTCGATATGTTGTAATTGGAACTAAACACCGCCTGCAACTATGTTCGCCAGCTGTAAGAAGTGAAAACCCTGATACAACAGAAAAAACTTGGGACACTGATGAAAATTGGTAAAAAAAGTGTGTGTGAAATCTTATGGGACTTAACTGCTAAGGTCATCAGACCCTAAGCTTACACACTACTTAAACCAAATTATCCTAAAGACAAACACAGACACCCATACCCGAGGGATGACTCGAACCACCGGCGGGACCAGCCGCACAGTCCGTGACTGCAGCGCCTTAGACCGCTCGGGAAAATTGGTATAAAACACTTGCACGATATGTATCAGAGGCTATGGAGATCTCCGTTCGTAACGTGTTGTGATCAGACAAACTACTTCCTTCGAGTCGTAACTCTGGGTTCTTTGATTGTCCTGGGAGAAGGGTCATCACGCTAGAGCACATGAAACATTAGTTCACTTCTGTACGTAATGAATAAAAGAATTACTTAACTTCGCCACACTTCTTTGCCCCTGGGGTACTGCATAATTTACAACTCTCATTGACTAGCAAAGTATCAAATGGTTCAAATGACTCTGCGCACTACGGGATTTGACAGGTATGGTCATCAGTCCGGTAGAACTTAGAACTACTTAAACCTAACGAACCTAAGGACAGCACACAACACCCAGTCATCACGAGGCAGAGAAAATCCCTGACCCCGCCGGGAATCGAACCCGGGAACCCGGGCGTAGGAAGCGAGAACGCTACCGCACGACCACGAGCTACGGACAGCAAAGTATCAAGTGAAGCTCTGAATACAGGGTGGCGCACGAAATATGTTACCATTTTGTTTTGAATATAAACTTTATTGTCAATACAATGTGAAAGGAACATATAGTACAATGAAGAGCCGTCCATGGATATTTGTTCTAACTCAGCACATGCTCAATATGTCCACCATTTCGTTTCCTAACTTCCTTCAAACGAACACTGAAGTTAGTGATTACCCTACGGCACATGTCTTCGTAATTTCACTGCAAGCTTGAAGAATAAGTCTTCTGAGCTCCATTAAATTCCACAGCTTTTTGCTACTGCCTTGCCCTTCAACACGCAGTGGTTCATGCAAGATGGAGCAAGGCCACATACTGCAAACACTGTGTTGGAGTTTTTACACGAGCATTTCGACATGCGGATCATTTCACTCAGGTTTCCAGGTCGCTTCAATGACGGACAAAATTGGCCCCCCAATAGTCCAGACCTCAATCCACGTGACTTTTTTCTTTGGGGGTACTTAAAGGAAAAAATTTTCCCGAAACGTCCACGCGATTTAATGGAGCTCAGAAGACTTATTCTTCAAGCTTGCAGTGAAATTACGGAAGACATGGGCCGTAGGGTAATCACTAACTTCAGTGTTCGTTTGAAGGAAGTTAGGAAACGAAATGGTGGACATATTGAGCATGTGCTGAGTTAGAACAAATCTCCATGTACGGCTCTTCATTGTAGTATATGTTCCTTTCAGATTGTATTGACAATAAAGTTTATATTCAAAAACAAAATGGTAACACATTTCGTGCGTCACCCAGTAATAAACTGTTTCCTTGAAGTACAATGTTAGACATTCACAATAGTCCAGGTTCATCAGAAACTTCAACAACTCGTTGGTCCTGCAGTATGATGATGACGCCTTCAAGTGAGGAGCAAACTGGGGCTGAGCTCTTTAATTCTCGACGCTATATTGACCTCAGAGCACTGCTGTGCTGAGAGGGAGGTGGTTTCTCCTGGATCGCGTCCCATTGGTTGTTGTGCATCGCATCCAGTCCTCGCTAATGACTGTGAAATCAGTTTGCGATGCCAATTATTTTTGACACCGTTACCTCTGGATGATGCCACGAAACTGATGTACGTCATCAACATCAGTATGAGGTGTGACCCTCAGGGACAGATTCTGCTGTTCATTGTGGCATGAAAGGAATCATTCTTACAAATTTCTTTCCATGCTTAACACAGATGCTGTGTCAGCTCATGAAGATAGGCGGGTGGAGCACGCTATGATATACTACACATCTTCCAACCAGACCCCAAGCATTCTATATGGGTGAGAAATCAGAGTACCATGCAGGCCTCTCAAGCAACTATTCACTCGTCAAGGCATTTATGATATGAACTGCAGTGTGTGGGTCGTGCAATATCCTACTGGAATACTCTCTTTGGTATAACGGTGCTGAAGAGTATGACAACAGGTTTTACCATTCTCGTCAACTGTTGGTGAGCACAGTAATGATCAAATCAGTACTGTTTTTATGTCCAAAAGCTTTCTGGGGCTTGATTCTCAGCGTTGGAACGGTATGTGTCTGTGTGTGTGTGTGTCTGTGTGTGTATTTGTGTGTTAGGGGAGCTCAAGGATGCTGTTATCAGCACAGTAAGGGTTTTGAGAAGCACTGCTTCATGTAACCTTTCGCCAAATCGTCTACGGACCCACCACTGTAGATATGGCCAACACAAACAGAATTAGCTTTTCAGAGCATTCACGCAAGATTGGCGCCGGTGGCGACACCTAAAACGTGCTGACATGAGGAAAGTTTCCAACCGATTTCTCATACACAAACAGCAGTTGACCGGCGTTGCTTGGTGAAACGTTGTTGTGATGCCTCGTGTAAGGAGGAGAAATGCGTACCATCACGTTTCCGACTTTGATGAAGGTCGGATTGTAGCCTATCGTGATTGCGGTTTATCGTATAGCGACGTTGCTGCTCACGTTGGTCGAGATACAATGACTGTTAGCAGAATATGGAATCGGTGGGTTCAGGAGGGTAATACGGAACGCCGCGCTGGATCCCAACGGCCTCGTATCACTAGCAGTGGAGATGACAGGCATCTTATCCGCATGTCTGTAACGGATCGTGCAGCCACGTCTCGATCCCTGAGTCTACAGATTGGGACGTTTGAAAGACATCAACCATCTGCACGAACAGTTGAAGAACTTTGCAGCAGCATGGACTGTCAGCTCGGAGACCATGGCTGCGGTCACCCTTGACGCTGCATCACAGACAGGAGCGCCTGCGATGGTGTACTCAACGACGAACCTGGGTGCACGAATGGCAAAACGTCATTTTTTCCGATGAATCCAGGTACTGTTTACAGCATCACGATGGTCGCATCCGTGTTTGGCGACATCGCGGTGAACGCACATTGGAAGCGTGTATTCGTCACTCCATACTGGCGTATCACCCAGCGTGATGGTATGGGCTGCCATTGGTTACACGTCTCGGTCACCTCTTGTTCGCATTGACGGTACTTTGAACAGTGGACGTTACATTTCAGATGTGTTACGACTCGTGGCTCTACCCTTCATTCGATCTCTGCGAAACCCTACGTTTCAGCAGGATATTGCACGACGTAATGTTGCAGGTCCTGTACGTGCCTTTCTGGATACAGAAAATGTTCGATCCTCTGCCCTGGCCAGCACATTCTCCAGATCTCTGACCAATTGGGGACGTTTCGCCAATGGTGGTCGAGCAACTGGCTCGTCACAATACGCTAGTCACTACTCTTAATGAACTGTGGTATCGTGTTGAAGCTGCATGGGCAGCTGTACCTGTACACGCCATCCAAGCTCTGTTTGAATCAATGCCGTTATTATGGCCAGAAGTGGTTGTTCTGGGTACTGATTTCTCGGGATCTATGCACCCAAATTGCGTGAAAATGTAAACACATGTCAGTTCTTGTATAATATATTTGTCCAATGAATACCCGTTTATCATCTGCATTTCTTCTTGGTGTAACAATTTTAATGGCCAGTAACGTACTTGTAGCGTTAGGTGAATCTGTCCAACGGTGTTTAAGTTTTGTAGCTGTTTTTTCTGCTAGTATGGTACGCTCATAGAAATGTAATAGTAATTAATGACCACATACAATTAGGTTCATCACTTGCAAGAACTGAAAAGGCAAATAAAACTAGTAAAGATTTTTATTGCGACATTGAGTACGTTTAGGGCACGGCTAAATAAAAGCACTTCCACAGTTTTCTATCTGTTCAGACTTCCTGAAGCTCCATTCAATTAATCGCATCTTTGGCATCCATCTTCTAGATGGTGATGCAAACATTCTTCACTCAACTGGTGTCCATTCATAGATTCTTTTTCGTCATCGGTTATCATCCATTTCTTGGAGACGGGCGTACCAAGTTACTCTCGTCAACATACAAATGGTTAGCTATCACATTTCGATGGCATATATGGTGATACGTACTTCCATAGATTTGTGCAGCAAGACCTTTGTGGTCTTTGTATTTTGTCACTCCATAGGAAGGAGTTAAGCTTGCCAATTACTCTTTCCCCTTGGCCATCTTCATTTTTCATATGTTGTGGGCTTCTTTCATTTGTTGTCAAAGTGACACCCAAGTATAGAAAACTACAAACATTTTTAATTTTGCAGAATCCTGCATCCAAGTGTTCTTAGGCATCTTCACCCATAGCCATATACTCTGTCCTTTTTGTCTTTATTGTCAGGTACACTTTTGAATATTCTTCATGCAATTTTCTGAACATGTAATCGAAGTCAGCTTTGTGTCCCATTGTCAGGACCTGATCGCCGACTAAGAGTGATGTGTGTAGTACCTCTTTTACAACAGTGATTCTCATTTCGTCTTTTAATTAAGTGACGCTCATTTACAGAGATTTATTGTGAAATTTTGTTACCTACTTTAACCATACTGTTGCAACCCTCTTATAAGTTTCTTATCAGCTGGATGTATTTATTATCAACACCAAAACCGCGTTGCTACCCACAACTGCTGCTCTACACCAGTTTTGCTCCTTTTTATGCTTATTGCTGCAGTACAATTGAACTATTGTGCAAATAATGATTATTACTCTATAATTTTGACATCTGCATCGGCTTCCGTTTTTAAATGTGGATTAAATAATTGAATTTTTCCATACATTTGGCGGCTCCTGGTATATTTCAACATCTGTGAAATGTTTCTGGTATAATTTCTAAAACTGCTGAGGGCTCTGTTATACCAGACGAAATAGCAATGGTCGGTATAGTGGTGGGAGCTTTACTCCTGCAGTGCCGAGATGACCTTCTGACACGTAAAGTATCATATCACTTTAATAGAAACTGAACAAGGTGAAATACTTAACGTTTTTACCTTCCACGTCCATAGGAATGTCATGAGTATTTAATACCGTCTCGCAACATTAATGTATCATTTGCTTCAGAGCAAGATAATAGTCTCTTTTGACAAAACACAACTGTATATAAAATTTTATGGAGAGTTCTGTCTAACACAACTATCGAACTGTTTGTAGAGAAACGCTGCTGTCGTCTTCGGCGATGATTGCACACTGGACTGGGTGGTCCTGCTCTCAGACGTAAGCAAGCGGGCTGATGCGGTGACGTGTAGAAACCCTTCCGGGCGTGTCTACGCTAGCGCCTCTCGTTCGTCGATGATCCTGTCGGCGTTTATGTTTACTTGCGGTTCAGTCACGAGCTAACAACCTTGCCTTGGCACATAGCTCTTCGTACGACACATCTGGGTCAGCCTTTGGGTACTGCACAGATATGTTTCCCAATCCTGCAACTTTCCCATTTTCTTTAATTTGTTGCTGAGCTTTAGTTACATCTGCGGAGTCTACTTGTATTTTTTATGCGTTTTGTGTGTAGAATAAGCAGACTGATTATGATAATCGGCTATGAATTCCACAGCATCTTCCGTTGGAGTTTTGTAATAGGTTTTTCCCCTTAGGGATAAGACATTCGTGCAACGTTTTTACATTGCGGTCGCATTCCTTTCATTTGATTACCTTCCACGCACTATTACTATTGTATTGCTTGCTTCCAGGTTGTATCTTGCCATGTCTTCCCAGTGCTAATTCTTAACAATTATCACTTCTTTCTCTACCTTTTTGTCTCTATGATTTCTTCAGTGTCTTTTGTAGACAATCATTTGTCATAAGCATTTTTCTTCCATCTACAATCTTTACTATCTCCTCACTCAAACATTGTTTATCATTCCTATACATCTCAGGGATGGTGTTTTCTCCAACGGTCTCATTTGCAGTATCACATTTTCATGTTTTCAGATTTTAGGACGTATCATTTGTGATCCCTATTTTTCTGTCCAGTTGTTTAACTAGCCTTATCTGCTATGAGACTTAGTGGAGTCATTTCTCAGCCTGTCAGTATTCTACGTCGATTTCATTTTCTCGTGGCGTCGTCCCACATTGGCGCATGGTCGGCGTGGTGCGCAACAGACTTTGCATGGTTAACGTAAGGAGTGAGTGGATGCCCTTTCTTCGCCACCGTCATACCCCCAGGTCGTAATACGTGCAGTACAATTATTTGCTTGTAGTGTTACTCATGTGAAAGTGAGCGGAAGTTTAATTGATTCTGAATTGTGTAACTGAGATGGGACTTGGGTACTAACCAGTTATTCACCAAGTGGGATGTGGGAAACCGCCTAAAAACAATAGCCCTGTGGAACGTTGATAACCCCTGGGCGGATTCTATTCGACCTGAGAACGGCGCTATCTGGACGGGCCCTCGGTATAACACGTACTTGATATTTTTCAGTAGAATTACATTTTCGTCAGCTGGCCCGCTGTCACGATGTAAGTTCTGTTTGCAGGGAAAATAGGGGTTTCGCTTCAACTAAGAAACGGTATGAGCTACAATCTGGGCCAAGAAAGACTTTTACCACCTCAGATTTTCAGTTACTATTGTGTCTGACAATACTATGATAATACATTGATGAATGATTGGTCGTAGGTTACATATGGAATTGTGCATGTATATTTGTGGATATATTTGTGTGAAAACCATCCATTAGCAATTTTCTGTCGATTGTGACTTTCTGTCGACTGCATAAATTAATTTGGCCTTCGCCATTATCATTCACAACAGAATTTCCGTAGCGTCCTACTGCTGGATTATTTAATTCGGAACTCGTTACGCCGTTTAGGTCTCCAATTAGAAAAACCTCCTTCCGATTTCCGACCTTTACCAAACTCGTCGTCAGAACAAGAAAGAAACTGGCGCTTTATCTGGTAATAAATATGCAACCAGTCGCTTTTTTACGATGTATTCAACCATGAACATGTTTTCAAGCCACTGTAGGCTGATCAGATGGTACAAGAACCTTATGCTGCGGACCAAGTGTAGCTAGATGCAGTGCGCTTGTTTCCGTATCTCTGTATTTGAATACGCTTGCTTATACCAGTTTTTTGGCGCTTCACTGTATAAGCAGCAATTGCAACAACAGAGTAAGATACGGAGGACTGTGACCCGTGTTAACAAATGTTGCAAAATTGGGCTTGTCAGCTATATCTAAGGCCACATGCTACAGAAAGTTGAGTTTCAGCTGTAAGTGGGCGGCTTCTGTGTTGGCAGCGCTGTGTAGCGCTTTGCATTGGATCTCTGACTGCGCTTTC
Source organism: Schistocerca serialis cubense (assembly GCF_023864345.2). NCBI lineage: Eukaryota > Metazoa > Arthropoda > Insecta > Orthoptera > Acrididae > Schistocerca > Schistocerca serialis. The sequence continues at coordinate 157,923,889 of NC_064645.1, forward strand.
TTTGTAGGAGACTCTGTGGCTGGCAGGACTCGTTGTTGGAAGTTAATCGCCAGTATTGTTGGGCAGTTGGAAGTTAGTCGTCAGCAGTGATGGAAGTACTGTTGGAGAGTTGGAAGTTAGTCGCCAGCAGTGAGGGAAGTACTGTTGGGCAGTTGGAGGTGAACAGTCAGCAGTGATGGGTGTTAGATGTGAGAAGGTAGCATTGAGGTTAGAGGTCTGAAGTGTTAGCGTAGGATAACGATTTGGAAGTATCTGACTTGCGGGCTGAAGATTATTCATGATTATGTATCTTTGTACTGGATGTCAATGACGATTTATATTCGTGTTTGCACTGGATGTCACATTGTTAAGGAAAAAATACATTATTTGGTTTGCAAAAAAATCTTTCCTTTGCTAACCACATGCCTATTAATAGTTAGTGGCTATAGTAGTTATAATCTTTTGTTTAGCTGGCAGTACTGACACTCGCTGTATTGCAGTAGCATAATGAAGAGTTTTGTGAGGTAAGTGCTTAATGAAATGTATAGGTTATTGCTAAGATTTCTTTTTAGTCAGGGGCATTCATTTGAATTAATTATTTGAAGTCAAGTTGTAATTTTTTTGAGCAGTCAGATTGCGTTGCGCTAGAAAATTGTGGGTCAGTGTTGACATGATAAGAAAAAGTAAAGCGAAAATAGGCTCAGTACGATCAGTTTTACTCTGCTGTTTCAGAATCAAATAACGTAGAAGTTTTATCTTCTCAGTCATAGCAATTTAAGTACAGGCACATACATTTAAATAAAGAAGTTTCACAACCTTCTCCCTGGATGTCCTACACAAATATGATTGCACTCAGGACGTTCGATTCGTAAAGCAAATTAAATTTGTATATATTAGTGGCTATTAAATGGCCTAGTCTGTTTTTAGTCAAAACAAGAGACAATCTTTTGTTTTGAAAATTGAGGATATTGTGGCACTCATAGTACGATAGTACGACAGTGTAACGAGTTTCTTACACTGCCTTTCATTAATCCTTAGATTCACTCTTCCCTGTCTCGTAAGTCTTAGTTATTTTATTTAAAATATTCCTTATGTAGACATTGTGATAAAAATTCATTTTAGCTATAAATTATATGGTTTGAAGCTCAGTTTTGTGATCAGATTATGACAGTGGAGTGCTAAACATTCTGTTAGTTGAAAATCTAAAAAAGGCTGTCTTATGTTCGTTGGGAACGTTTGACTTAATACTACAGAACAATATCTGTGCAAGTATTCTATCTAAAAATTTCTGATGGATATTTGCCATTCTCATTTCTTGTGGCTAGGTCATGATAGCTAATGGTGGCCCTTGTACCCACTTCAACTGTAAAAACAAATTTCTCATGCAGGCTATTAAATTTAGCTACTGTATCATTAATGTAGGTTCTGTTTCCTTCAGTTAACAAGAGTGCCATGTACACACCTGTAGTAACAAACAATTTTACTAGCTAAATAGTATTTACGAAAGAATCTCTCTTCAAGGAAAGTAAAAAAAGTCTGCTAACAAACTAGATATGGCACTGCCCATACATAGGACTTCTTTCTGAACATATATTTTTTTCATTAAAAACATAATTAACTGTATTTTAAACAGAGTGGTAGCGAATCCATCAATTCAGTGATATAAGTTTCAAAGTGAATACTCTTCGAGGGTTCTCGGTGATAATATCAACAATTTTATCCACAGGTACTTTAGTGTATAAGTTCACAATGTTAGGTGAAATGAAAGTCATACCATCAGGCTATGGGTACCTCTTTAATAAACTTCTTAGCTCAACAGTCTTTGTTAAGGAAAATCGCCGAATGAATTTGTAATATTAACTTAGAAACCGTAGGCATTTTCAGTTACTTTACACAAGGAGCCTCCCCTACCATCAACAGTTGGCCTCATCGATTTCAGTTCCTTACTGACCTTAATCTGCGCCCTCTATTTAGGAGCTCTGAGGTTCATTACTTTGAGATATTGTACCTATCCTGGAGAGATACTTTCCTTATATGACTTAAGCTATCCATGTAACGTTTTTGAATCTCATTAACAGCATTCCAGTCCACGCTCTTCATACCATTCTCCCAAAAGAAATTGAAGGTTTTTCAGTGTATTCACATTTAATACCAACTGTAGATGAATTAGCTTTACTTGCCTCAATAAAAATAGCATTATTTTCAGCTAACGTCTTGTTAATGCTGTCCACTATCTTTCTGTCATTTTTTACGTGACCAGTACTCGTATTAGGTACCTACCAGTCACTTTATCACCTGTAACTGCAATTATATTCCTATCCAGTTTCGAAACCGTGATCCAATCGTTTGCAAATTTTATGTGAACTAAAGTATTTTTAATGGCCTTCTCATCAATTCTCTTACTAGCAGCCGTGCGGTGGGGCCACATGGTTCGAAGTGCGATGTGACGAATTGCGTGTCCCCTCCCACCGGAAGTTCGAGTCCTCCCTCGGGCATGGGTATGTGTGTTGTTCTTAGCATAAGTTAGTTTAAGTACTACGTAAATCTAGGCAGTGATGACTTCAACAGTTTGGTCCCTTAGGAATTCACACACATTTGAACGTTTTCTTAGTAGTATTATATTTAAGCTTTTTCTGTAACAACAATATACAGCGAATTTGAAACTCTTGTATGAAAATCAAAACATTGTTCAGAGGCAGCACTGAAGGTGCATTGCTGCTCCATTAGATTAAAAATCTTTTTATTGTGCCTTTACGTCTTCTACCACTTTTGCAACAGTATTAAGTGCAAAATCGGACTAACAGGTAAACTAAGTTAGCAAAGACAAAATGTACATCATGTAATTCTGCACAAATCACAGCTTTTCTTGAATACAACTTTCTAATCTTACTCCTTATCAAAATAATTTCGTATTTTCTCCTAGAAAACCTTTTAACATTTCGTCTGCTGTTGAAATGAACATGTACATACCACAGAAGAAATTTCTCCATTAAACATTCCTTATTAAAATTAATCTGCTGAATCGTAACTGCTAGTCTGACCTGAAGGTTCTTAAACTTGAAGTACGCCACAAATGTCCAACGATGCAGAATCTTCGCGTGGAAACATTTCAACAACTTTGGTACACTACGGCCACGCGCCGACTACTTATCTCTCTCTCTGCTTACAGTAGGGTAGTTGAATGCGCATCTGGTGTTGACAATTGTCAGTTCAGATTCCAACCATAGTTACTGTGCTGGCATAACTTTTACTGCAGAAATAAAACCAGCCTCGTAACTTTTTGGGCGGATGGTGTGTGCAATTACTGTCATCAATTTATTTATTTATTTATTTGTTGCATATTAGCCTGAATAGATTAGGGTCTCACGGTCTTGTCTTGCAGCTGACCACGAACAACACACACCAATGATATTACTAAACATTCTCAAGAATAACAATATTAAAATAATAATAATAATTATAATAATAATAAATGGCACTATGAGTGGTATAGATTAATTTAGCACATTTGAAGCCAAGTTTAGTATTATCAGAAGCCGAAGGGATAGAGAAAGAGGTGAAGATCGAAGGGCTGTTAGGAAAGAACAGAATTTAAATAGTGAACTCTGCCGGGGGGGGGGGGGGTGGCGGAGGAGGGGAGCGGGGCTTGACCCGAGTGAGCTGCAGGCTGTTATATGGCAGAGATGGTTATTGTGATAGATGAACCATTAGCTGTGTTGAGAACATAGGAGGACAGCTTAGGTTATCTTGAATTAGAAAGGCTCCTAACAATAAGTAACGAAATGATGTATTTATTAAATATGAAGAAATACTCATATTAAATCGTGCTTCTTAGACTCTGTAAGTATCATATGGCCGCTAAAATATTTAAATCGTGTCACTGTGCCTCTGAGTGATGCCTACGTAGAATCCAGAGCTGCCCTACTGTGCCTATAGAGCCTAAGTCTCGGAGACGACGGACGAACACTGCAGCTTGTAGACCCGGTAGTAACTGGAGACTGTGCCCGACTCGGTCCACTGGAGAGAATTGTCCGCCGTAGCTCAGTGCTCCGGCATTCAACCAGTCGGTAACCACACACCGTGATGCCCGGGGGTTGGCAGCTGCGGCCCCTGGCGGACCTATGAAAGGTTCGTACTGCCAATGCATACAGCTGCTGCACTACGAGAGTTTCGAGCTCGGCTTATCGACTGTGGTGGATACGCTCTGGAGCCGTGAGTTCCGACACCACAAACTGTCTTTTGAAGTTTGAAAGGGATTTAAATTCTTTGATATTTTCAGTAAGATTGTTCCAAAGTCGGGATCCTGATACAGATAATGGTTTAGAGAATGACGCAGCTTTATGTGATGGTACGCTGAGTTTTTACTTTGTTGACAATGACTATTTCGCTGTGATCTTCAGACAGTAGTGTAAGAGTTGAAGATAAATAATGATAGTGTATATGAGCCGTGGTGCGCCTTTTCTGGCACACCATCTCTTTGGCAGTATTATCGATTACCCGGCTGTACTACGATCTCTGCCCCTGTTGTGATCTGCCGGCTGTAACATCATAGATTAAGGGTCGACCTGTGACAGCAATCGCACAACATGCGTACGGGCCGCTAGACGCCGTCGCGAGCGCTAAGAGTGCATTGCGGTCGCAGGCGGGCGTGTTGAGTACGGGCCGCGAGGTGCCGCCACGAGCGCAAACGTATATATATAAGTGCCGACGGAGTTCGGCCAGCTCTCATTTTGTTGGCATCTCATTTTTGCCTATTCTCGTATTTGCTTAGTTGCTTAGCTTTTATTCGTTTATGGCTAATATTATTGTGCTCTCTTTCAGCCATTCTGATTGTTTTGATTTACTCACCGAGCGAGGTGGCGCAGTGGTTAGCACACTGGACTCGCATTCGGGAGGACGACGGTTCAATCCCGTCTCCAGCCATCCTGATTTAGGTTTTCCGTGATTTCCCTAAATCGTTTCAGGCAAATGCCGGGATGGTTCCTTTGAAAGGGCACGGCCGATTTCCTTCCCAATCCTTCCCTAACCCGAGCTTGCGCTCCGTCTCTAATGACCTCGTTGTCGACGGGACGTTAAACACTAACCACTAACCACCACCTTGATTTACTGCCAATTGAGAAGTGCTCATTTTGGCATTTCACTTTTGCATATTTCTCATTTTGTTAATAATATGCTCCTTAGCTTTTTACAGTTAAATTGATTAACATAGTCTCGTGTACTGTTTGTTCATTTCAGCCGCTTCATATTTTGATGTTCTTTAAATATTGTAATAATTATCGGAAGCACTTCTTCCTTTAAACTTGTGTAAAGTATTCTCGATGTAGGTTTTGATCTGTGACACAGGTGTAAGGTTTTGAATATAAGTTGTATACGAAACTGTGCTTTAAAAGGATCTTATTTTTTCAGTTTGTACTACATTAGACGACAATTTTGTGATATGAGGGAGAAATTTGAGGGGCGAGCCCATGGAAATGGTCTTAAGTGATCACCTTTAAAAATAAAAATTTGTGTGACACTGAAAGACGTGACACTTTAGGCACCGAATACATACATACATACATATATATATATATATATATATATATATATATATATATATATATATATATATAATTCATATGCGTCACACGGCGGGTATTTGCGGTAGGGGAGTTGGTCGTCGGACTCTCTATGAGGCGCTAGGACGTGCTTGAGGGGACGACGGAGCAAACACGCGGGCTCGGGCAGCGGTGGCGCGGGCGGTCTACCTTGCAAGACTGTCGCTAGTTTGTGGTGGAGCTGCCTGATGTCAGCTTCGGATGCTGCTCTACGCTCTACATCGTTCGTGTAAGTGGTTTTGGTGCCTTCATTTCGTCAAACGATTTGCGTTCAGCGAGTGTATTTGTCGGTCGGTTGGTTCTAATGTATGTGTTGTCGAAGTAAGAGCAGCTGGCAAAGTCTGTGTATGCAGACTAGCAGTTACTATTTGCTTTAAAATCCGCTGGTTGGATGGCTATTGAAAGGCAGATTAGCACGAAGACGAGCATGCGAGTTTGAGTTTATTGCCAGCAAGCGACGTCCGTGGTATATTGCTGTAAAAAAAATATTTTTGCAACCAGTTATTCTGTTATTAGTAAAAACTTGTATTTTGTAAAGCTAGTCATTTATATGTACTTCCTTATATACTACGTGCACTTATTGAATGCACTCACTCAACAGTAAATGGTTAGTGTATTTCATTGTTTATCAATTTCTTAACGTATATTGATTCATGTTTGGTTGGTGTTTGCGTGTCTTCTGCGGTCTGTTGTGTTCCAGTTTCTGCGAGTTGGGATGCGTGAGTGTGGCGCCACGTCCCGTTTCGGTGCACAGAAGCTTTGACGTGCCGTCTAATGGGAAGTGACTCCCAGTTGGGCCCCGGCGTTTAGGTGTTGTTTTGGACGGCTGGTCTGCTGCTCCCTGCATTTAAATTAAGCCACCTTTGCCCAGGGCAGCCTGGGGTTACTGCGCGTTTGATAAACTTAACCTATTTCATGTATTGTTTTTTTTTAAGAAAAATGGTTTTAAATTTGTTGAGTACGATTTGTAATTATAGGCACGTGTTGTAATGTTTGGGTTTTTGCGGGTTCTAAACGAACTGATGCTTTTCGTAAATTACCTTTATATTGTAAATTATTTTTTTTTTTAAATTTGGTGCCATTTCTGTAAGTCACCTTCAGACTGTAATTTATTTGAAACCTTTGTGGCTCATCTCTTTAAGTCAAAAAATGGTTCAAATGGCTCTGAGCACTATGGGACTTAACTTCTGTGGTCATCAGTCCCCTAGAACTTAGAACTACTTAAACCTAACTGACCTAAGGACAACACACACATCCATGCCCAAGGCAGGATTCGAACCTGCGACTGTAGCGGTCGCGCGGTGCAGACTGTAGCGCCTAGAACCGCTCGGCCAACACGGCCGGCCACTTTTAGTCTGTTTGTTATCTTCTGTCTTGCTTGAGAAGTAAGATATCTGTAATATTTTATAGAAGATGTCCATGTTGATTGTCTCTCACCTGTTTTGAATAAACAATGAATTTGGTAGTTGCTGTTTAAGGAGTGACATTACAGGGGCCTCCATCTTCCATCCTAAGTGTACCCCTCATCCCCACTTCCAAAGCTACAGTATAGACTTATCGGCACGTAACAATGACAATTGTTAGTAGTCACAAGTGATATGCTCGAAATAGCATACGTCACAAATGTATCGTATATAAGCATTCGGCACCAGTTCTAGCTAGTGAAAGCTTTCGTAAAAAAAAAGTCTTGGGAGAACAGCATGAGCATAATAAAGTATACGCAATATTAGTGACTCTATGAGCTTTTTCTGATGGTCTAATGGAAATACTTTATATTTCTGTTCTGAATGAACTGACGCTTACACTTTCTTACAGACTACATTTGTGTGTTCGTACCAGACGAAGTGATGATCCTGAATTATCCCTAAAGTCTTCATACAGCTTAGGGTTTATGGTGAAGTAGTTTCTCTGAACTAAGGCGTCATAAATCTTTTAAGAACTATTAATGATGTTTGTGTTTTACATTGGTTAAGTTTTAGTGTTATTTTCTGCTCCCACTCTGATAGGGCAAGTATAAATCTGCATTTACGTATTGGATACCTGTGCACGTGTTTTTCTGGACTTGCACGTGAACTTATAAGTTATATTTGTGATGGGAGAGAATGAAACGTCCCCTTAGAAAAATTTATTAATGATTAAGCTGATAAACCCCTTACGTTATTTGACTTTCAAACAGCTGAGCAGAACTGAACGTACTCAGACATTTCGCTCTTTACTTATTCTGATCAACACTAAACTGACACACAATATTTTTAGCACAACGCAATCTGACTTTCAATAATCTCTACAAAAGAATGGCCCTGACTAAGAATAACCTATACCTTTCATGAATCACTTACCTCACGAAAATCTTCGTTACTCGAACTACTGCAATACAGCGAGCGCCAATACTGCCAGCTACATAAAAGATTCTAACTACTGAAGGCACTAACTACTGATAGGTACACCTAGCAAACGAAAGATTTTGATAGAGAACAATGCAATGTATGTACCTTAATAATGTTCCAGAGTCATCATATATATGTCAGTTCATGATATCCAGTATTACAAATTTACTCTTTCGACTGGACACACGTCCAGATCGTCCGCTCTCAAAATTCTGCCATTTCTCTCCTCAAATCCACCACTGCTGGCGGCTCACTTCCAACTGCGCAACGCTACGTGCTGTTCACATCCAACTGCCCAACACTACAATGGCGAATATTCCAACAATGCCAACCAGCCACAGACGGCACACTGCACAGCCAGTGATTTTCATACAGAGCGCTACGTGGCGTTACCAATATAAAAACAACAGCCTACTTACAAGAAGAGTTGATACATCGTTAACATATAATAAGATAAATTATGGACTCAATACTGATTCTTGTGGAACGTCGGATACTACATCCCTCCAGTGACAATTTTTTTTTTTTTCCTAACACTACCACGCTGTTATCGGGATGTTCGGTATGAGCTGAATCATTGTACGCCACCCTTCATAGTGCTACATAAGAAGATAAATAATCGTGCCATCTGTTTAATTGTGTAGTTATGGGTAAGTGCGAAGCCGCGGTAAAAGACACCTTGCAGCGGATGGTTTTAGCTCCTCCCTGGACGCACGCGCAGCTACGCGTGGTCGCCAGCAGCTTTCCTACGCATCACCTCCACACTCGGCGGCAGCCTTGTCCCTCTCCAGGCGTTTGTGGGCTCGCAGGCAGCTCTCCCTCCATAGGGAGGCCAACTTGCGGGGCGCTCCTCCACGGGACGCCACAGCAAAAGACTCTCTCCCAAACTTACAGTCTTTTAATTAGCGCAACCGCGATTTATTGCCGACTCGAAGACGCGGGGGGCCGTAATTTCTGCCCGTAAATCACATTCATTACACAACTCCACTTCTTATTAATTTCTTTTGCGCCCGAGTAGAGCGATTAATACGCGTGCGAAATTAAATAAGGCTTCTTTAATGCTTGTTCCGCAGTTACTGAGCTCCCGAGACGTGGAAATATCCCGGTATTTAATAGACAATCCCCAGGGAGAAAAAATAAAAGCTGTTGTAAACTCCTTACCGCTAGTAAGACCGTATTTCACCCTCTTTAACAGTAACATCAGGTAAACTTGCCTGCTAAACTACCGAATCGATTCCAATCAAACTTGGTACACCTATCACTTGCTATGTGGAAAGAAGGACCGTGTCGATAAGGTGTGGGAGTAAGGGGTGAAAGAGGGGCGTAACATACCACACCGTATTGAAAACGAGAGCAGGTACTGACACGCAAATAACTTTGGATATAATTTCAAACTTTCAAGAAAATGAACGTAAAGGATAATCGTTTACTGCTATATGCAAGGTAAAAGTTTATCGTTTTCTACGTTTTCGCTGTTCCTGCAGCAAAATTTCCGTATGAGAAATCCATACTAATTTACTAATTCCTTACTTCTAACTTTACTAGCAAAATGTTTTACAGATAGTGTCCACTGAATGTGCTTGCAAATCATATCATTGTTCTATATTCCGACATAAATGTCGTAAAGAAGTGTGACTATAAGTTAAATGTGTGGTATAGATAGCTACGATGCCACAACGTAGGTGCGCTCTCCTAGGTTGACACTACGACACCGAAGACAGCGCCCTCTAGCCGGCGCTGTGCAGCTCTATGAGTGCCGCCCCGAATTCAGCCCATTTGATTCCAAGTAGACGACCAAGAAACGTTGTTTCTATGTCGTAGTGGGAGAGCCACTACAGATTTTGGCTGTTTAACTTGATGTACAGCTTCGCACCTACGTGCTCATCTCAGCCAAAGTTACGTAAGCCTAATGTAATCCTAATTCTTCCTGTAGTAAAGGTGATTTAAAGGCAGTGCAGAAGCATTTCACCTTTTCCTGCTTCTACTCACTTCCTACATTCGGCCTACCCCTCAGTTTACAGGAGCAGACCCACGCGCCGCCTACCAGGCGGAATACAAAAAAAAAAATGTTTATTTGACACTACAATAGTGGAGCCATAGTCACAGTACACAAAATTTTTCTTTAAAAAAAGGGGTTACATTATCGGTTTCAACGAACTATGTCGTCATTTTCAAATGCAAAACATCAGTTGTAGGTTATGTAACGTATGGTCAAATTCCTGTTATATATTCTCCAAACTGATGTTTCACATTTGAAAATGATGACGTGGTTCGTTAAAACCGGTAATGTAACACCCTTTCTTTAAAGGAAAATTTTATGTACTCTGACTATGGCTTCAAAACTGTAGTTCAAATAAACATTTAACTTACATAATTGTACTACACACAACAAGAAGGCATGCTGAAGAATAGTGAGAGACCAGTTTGCTGATACTGTGTATGAAATGTTTGACGTTGGTGACTGATCTACAACCTAACCTCTGCTTGCCTGGCTTCATCACTTTCAAAGTGAAGTCCTCGGAGGTGTAATTCCAGTTTTTAAAACACATGAAAATCGGATGGGGTCGAGTCAGGACTCTATGGAGGATGATCGATGACAGTGAACCCAAGGCGTCGGGTTGTTTCAGATGTCGCAGCGCGCGTGTGGGTTGGCACTCTCATGTTGTAGAAGAGGGCGCTCCTTATCTGGACGAACTCCTCGAACTCCTCGATTACAGCTCGCTGTTTCTCACACACCGACGTAGTTACGTTACACAATGTCTTGTCACACGCCACACCTCGGATCCCTCTGGCTGTGGAGGGCTGGGAATGTGTAAGCATCAAGTATAAAGGCATAAAATATTACTAACGTTTGCGTTATTTAAAAAGCCTTAAGAGTTATCACAAAAAAATATACTGGCATTACTTTTCACCAGGAGTTTCGGAGCATGCCACTTCATAAAAACTGAGATGCGTAGAAAACTAGGTTTTCCTAAAGCGGAGCGCGAATTACCCAGACTATATTCATCCAGTGTTTTATAATGGGAGTACTTTGCGACCTACAACAAACTTTGAGCGTGATTTGAGACCTTTCCTTAAATTTTGTTATTACTTCAAAACGAACATAAACAGTCTCGATTATACCATGTCGGTAGGCGGTGTTGGTGAACGGAGCCGACGTAATGACTCCACAAACGCCAACGTCACCGGCACCGCCTACCACCATCATGGTATGAGGTCTGAAGATGGTCTTAAAAATTCTTGCAGTAGAGTGTTTATTTTCATTTTACAGCAATTAAAAGTACCACTGTTCTCCAAGAGAAATGTTCTCAAAAATTACTTTCCTTAAATCTTTCTCTTTTACATTCTGAGCATCAGATATTTAACACATTAAATCATTTGCAAAGTAATCTGAAGTCTTAAGCTGTTTTATGCAGAGGCGTTCGAGTCCATAAAGAATCGAGGGTCTACTGGTTATTTACTGTCTGGAAAGGAGCACTGCGTGGTTAATGGTCACCTACGTCCCATACGGGTAGGGATGAAAGTGAGTGATACTGCAGCATAACTGAGTAATTCCAGAAAAAATCTCAACCAAATTTGTTAGGTACGTGACATATTATTGGTATAAAAATACTGTGGGAATAAGAGCTTCAATGTCACTAGGGGTAGGGGTGTGGATGAGAACGGCAGTCGTAAAAATGTTCGAAAACGACCTGTTTGTATTTATTTCCTGTATTTACACGATGGTGGAATACTTTTAAGACTACGCTGCTCAATCCCCGTCTTATTTGTGCTGTTCCGTGTGTGAACTGGATCACGAGAATGTGCATTGCAGTGACCCAATAATTTTGTCAACTGGCTTGGTGGCCTAAGATCAGGCTACACGACTGAACACCACAGAAAAATTTGGAGTCCTTTCTGGAGATGTAGGATGTAAAACAGTACAGAATCAGACATATGTGTGCAATACATGTCACATACGTATTTGCTCAACATCTCCTTCTAAGTCCCTAGACCAATTTTAACCATTATTCATGGTACACATATTACTTAATATCTGGAAATAAATACTCTGTGTCTAAAAACCGCCTGTCTCCCGTTGCTTTGGGTGTGAAGAAGATAACTGGGGTGACTGACAGTGAAGGGGGGCAGGCGGAGGAGGAGGAGGTGAATATTGGATGAGATGGCCAGACAGGGGGGGTAGACGGAGATTGACATAGAGGTAGAGGAGGAAGAAATTGACAGAGAGGGGTGGAGGAAAGAATGTACAGACAGATAAGTGGAGGGCTGTAGGAGTTGGATATAGAGATTGGGGAGGAGGAGAATGACAGAGAGAGGTGGGAGGGGTAGATATGCTAACTGATGACTGGAATGAATAAATGCCCAAACAACGTTTAGTTTCTCGGCTAGATATGAATAAAATTCCTCTTTGTGGTAATAAATATCTGTTCCACAAATAGTGATCTTGTGAAACTCAGATCTATTCGTCCATGACATCGAGAGGGTAACGAATAGCGCCGCCTGGTTTGACGCTGCGTTCAATGAGTTTCGAAAGCATTTGAAACTTCTGCTCTTTCGCTTCATTTAACAAAATACGAGCGCGTAGAGCATCAACCCAAACTTAGAATTGTGTACTTCTTAGCGGATTAAACCAGGACACGTGGTACTCAGCCTAGTAAACATGTTGGATATGAGAGTAACATTGAGAATCCCGCAAGAGCGAATACAATTCGTGATACATAGGCTGCAAGAAAACAATACCATGAAACTTCGAGGGTCTATAGGGAATAGGATCCTGCCATTGCCGGTCCCAAGCCCGGGGCCCCATCTCGCAAGTCATGGGGAAGGAGGAGGGGGAGGAGTAACAACCTCGTAAAAAAACCTGGGTCCATCTGTCTCCGGATGGTAGCACCCAGTTAGGGCCCCTGCCTAGGGTTACAGGCGAAGGCCGGCCAACGGTCTCGAAGGGGGATGAGGAACGTCGCTTCCCAACGGCAGAGAGAACGGAAGAGCCACTGAAACATATCAGGTAGCGGCGGTACTCCATGTTAGGGGCGGCTACCAATGGCATCTGTGTCCCCATGACAGGGGTGGCCTGAACACATCTTCTGGGGCCAACAACTTCAGTCGTATAACTGGACGGACATGAGCCATCCCATCAAAAAATTTTTAGCTCATGGAATGGATCGCGCTATGGAATCGAGATTACCCCAGGGGGACAATCCGCCGTTGACCAAGCTCGACGCAAGCAGGCATTCGGATTCTGGGGGACCTGCCAAAAAGTGCATAAGGGAAGAGTCGGAGCTCCCAAGAACCTCAAAGAAGATTAAAACTGAAAAGATTTTCAGAATTGGAAACATATATGTACAGACAATGATTAAGACTGGTAAACTTACACAATTGATAGATGATATGAAAGAGAGAAGCATTGGGATATTAGCGATGTAAGAAACGAGATACACTGACGAAAACACAGTGGAGTCAGAAGGCTTCATAATACTGAAGGGGAAACCAGGAGTTAAAGTGGGAAAGGAAAGACATGCACCTAGATGCTTTGGTACAGGGTTCATAGTAGACAAGAGATACGAGGATGGCATAACTGAAATGAAGAGCAGGTCAGAAAGGATATCAACACTAACTTTTCAAGCAGGGAACAAAAAGTATACAATAATAAATGGACATGCACCTAGAAATGACAAGAACAGGAAAGACTAGAAAGTTGCTGATAGTTTCTGGGAAGAGCTAGGTGATACACTGAAAAACATACCATATAGACATGTAAAGATACTAGTAGGAGATTATAATGCACAGATTGGAAGAGAGAAGCAACATAGAGGAGTAGTGGGCGAGTACCCTTCACACCAGCGGACAAACAAAAATGGAGAAAGGCTAATTGAACTGTGTCGAGAATACAAAATGAGATTGATGACAACACACTTCAGGACCAAACCGTGTAAGAAACAGACATGGCCAAACTCATGCACCCGCCTTGGGGAATTCCAAATTGACCACATAGCAATCAGCTGGGCAAATGCTAAAGAGATCATGAACACAAAGGTCAGGAAGAACACAAGAATAGTATCGGATCCCTATCTTACAGAAGTTAGGTGCCTTTGGATTCCAAACAGGGACAGACTGCCACAGACGAACAGAAGAACAGAAAACATAAAGGTAGACAGAGAAAGGAATTGAATCATTCCATGAATGGAACGACATTAAGCAATATATGACGAAACAGGCTGTACTATGGGGAAATGAAGAAAAGAAACGGAAGCACTGGTGTTGGAACAAGGAATGTGAGGAAGCGGTAGAGACTCGCAGGAAAGCCTGGAGAGACTGGAGCAGCAAGAAGGACCCAGAAAAATGGGAAGTTTTCTTAGGAGCAAGAAAGGAAGCAGCCCGAACAATAAGATGGACCAGAAGACAGAAGATGAAGCAGGAACTGGACGAGATTGAGACGAACTTCAGGAAAAACAACAGCAGGCACTTTTCCGGGAAATTCAAAAAGAGTCTGATTGGATACAAGGGTAGAGAACTGTTTATAAGAGATAAGAAAGGGGAGCTGGCTGTCAGTGCGAAGGAGAACTGTCGGATTTTTGCAGAGCACTTTCACGACCTGCTGAACTGTGAACCACCCGAAGAAAAGCTGGATCTGGGGACTGACACAAAAGAGAGAGAGCCACGCCCTCCAACCAGGGATGTAGTCGCACATGCTATAAGCGATCTGAAGAATAATAAGGCAACTGGAGAAGATGGTATAGCAGCCGAGATGATAAAGTGGGCAGGCAACAAAGCAATAGACAACATGACCAACATAAGTCACCAGATCTGGAGAACAGAGAAGTTGCCAGAAGGATGGAAGAATGCAATTGTAGTACCAATACACAAGAAGGGGGACAAGAGAGATGCAAACAGCTACAGAGGAATATCGCTACTAGAGTTCGGATACAAGATGCTGTCAAAACTATTGCTCAAGAGAGTAGAAAACAGGTAGAAAGTACGGTTGGCGACTACCAAGCGGGATTCAGGAAGGGAAGAGGTTGTGTAGAACAAATATTTATCCTGAAGCAACTGATAGAACATAGGGGCTTAAAAAACAAAGGACAGTAATAACCTTCGTGGACTTCACAAAGGCATATGACTCCATCGACATACAAACTCTTGTTAGGATCCGGAGGAACAGAGGACTTGATGGAACTACAGAATAACTCATAAAAGAAATTCTGACAGACACAAAAGCAAGGGTGAGATTAAGAGGAGCACTGTCAGAAGAATTTGAGATCAAGACTGGTGTTAAACAGGGAGATGGATTGTCACCATAGTTGTTCAATATAGCACTGCACGAAGTGATCAGGCAGTGGAGAGCAATAAACGAGGAAATGGGAATACCAAAGACCCATGAGGGGAACAAAAAGGACAACAGTGCTTAGGTGGACTGCCTAGCCTTTGCAGATGACATAGCAATAGTAAGTGAGACGGAAGAAGACGCAAAGCCACAACTCGACAACTTAAGTAAGGTAGCCAGAAAGGTGGGACTGAGGATCGCCTATAACAAGACAAAGACATTAAACAACACTGCAAACTGGGAAACACCGGAAGGGACTGTGCAAATGGTGGACAAATTTAAATAACTGGGAGAATTAATAACAGGAAATAACAGGAGCAAGGAGGGAATAGCAGAGAGGATAAAGAAGATGAGGTCAGCCTTCTCCATGACGAGAGAGGTGTACAATAAAAAGAATATATCCAGAGAGGCAAAGATAAGCCACTACAAGGCAATAGTGAGGAAAGCAGTATTATATGCTGCTGAGACGATTACACTAGGAAGAAATGGGGCAGAGCAACTAGAGAAAGAAGAGAGGAAAATACTGAGAAAAATACTAGGTCCCAAAAGAGGTGGATGCGAAGACCTAGGGAAGAATTGTACCGCAACACGAGAACAATATCCGGGGAAATCAGACTCTAAAGGGCAAGATTTGCTGGCCATGTAGTTAGGATGAGTATGGACAGAATGACGAAGAGAGTGTGGGAAACAAAAGAGAGGACAAGGGGAAAGACAGGAACCAAGTGGATTGTTGAACTTCGGAAAGAGTGGTTAGAACTGGGGATCAAGTTCGAAGGAAAGGAAAATTGGAGGAACAAATATACCCCGACAAATACGCTGGAGATCAATGACAGAGAAGAATACAGGAAAAGATTAGAGTGTCACTAGTGGAGCCGACAGGAGAAACGGAGACTGAAGATCTCGGAAGAAGAGCGGGAGAGGAGAAGAGAAAGAATGAAGAGGTTCTGGGAGAAGAAGAGGAAAATGCAGTCCATGAAAGGGCTACCAGTGGTCCTACAGAGGCCGTAACGCAAGAAGAAGAAGAAGAAGAGGAAGAAGAAGAAGAAGGAATAGGATCTTTTTCATTTAGTCTTTCTTCTCAGTTGCAGCCGATTATCCGGAAAGCTGACTTAGCTCGTCCAAGGCACATTTCTGTGTGTAGTAAAAAGTGTGTACAGTAATTATTTGTTCCTGATACTTACAAGCGTTAGGAAGGGAAAGCTCCTAATACAACGGTTCTGCAAAATGAATCTATCAGTGAAGCAAAGAAACCAAATAGGTAAAAACATTACTTTTTAGCAATAAGAAACTAATATAAAACCGTTAACCAATCGCACGGCTGCTGATATTATTGTTGGTACTACAGATTCCGAGAGTAAAATTTACAGTTTTATTCATTCATTAGAAATCGGCTCAAGAGTAGAAGGTTGCTTCCGCTACCTCTTAGAATGCGTGTTTGCGCAATCACTTGTTGCAGTGCGATTGGGTGGTCGCTGACCTCAGTTGCCTACTCTCCGACTTTACGGAATTGTGCCTCACCGGAATGGCAGCGTGCTAATGACATGGTCTAGTCGTCCTCCGCCTTGCTACAGTATCGTGCCCGATGCGCCAGGCAGACTCGTTCCTCAGCATTGCTTTGGGATCGAGCGTACGTAATGCCCGACGGCCGTTATACCCCGGCATGTTCGTAAAGCGCATAGTAACACAACGTGCGTTCTGGAGTGCCCACACTGCCGCAGGCGCAACTGTCATTCATCATATACAGCACACGGAGCATGACCGATGAGGTAATGTATCATTTCGCTCGACGGATGAAGGGCTCTAATTTCTAGTCTCTCCCTGATATTATGGGAAAATTCGTGTGTTCTCCTGCCTGTTCTTTTGCCACAGTTGTAAAACGCGATCTTGTGTTAACATTGTCGTATCGGTGTCAGTTCTAAATACCCTCCGTACTTCCGTCTCATTTCCTTTCTTTCGCAAATAGAGGGCTCATTTTTTCCCTGATTTCCAGCTGGCGTCTTCTTATTAATACCAACAACGTCCCAGGAAGAGTGGTCACGAATCATCCTGACTGTGAGCGTGACCTGTATTTATCCATCCCAAGCCTGACAAAAGCCCGCATTCGGATCGGTGAGGACTACTGAGGAGGATGTTGTGATCAGGAGAAACAGAAGTGGCTTTCTACGAATCGGAGGGTGGAATATTAAATCCCTTCATCAAGCAGGTAGATTGGAAAATTTAAAAATGGGAATGGATGGGTTGAAATTATATATAATGGGAATTAGTGAAGTTCGGTGGCAGCGAGAAAAGGACTTATGGTGGGTGAATACGGGGTTACAAATACAAAATGAAATAGGGGTAATGCAGGTGTAAGTTCAATAATGAATACGAAAATGAGAATGCCAGCAAGCTACTATGAACAGCATAGTGAACGCAGTATCGTAGACAAGATGGATACGAAGCCCACTCCCACGACAATAGTAGGCCTGTAACTTTTTATGCCAACTCACTCTGTAGATGGCTGAAGAGACGTATGACGAGAAAAAAGAAATTTTTCAGATCATTAAGTGAGATGAAATCTTAATTGTGATGGGGGACTGGAATTTTATAGTAGCAAAAGGAAAAGAAGGAAAAATGGTAGGTGAATATGGAATTACAGAAAGGTTCAAAAATGGTTCAAATGGCTCTGAGCACTATGGGACTTAACTTGTGAGGTCATCAGTCCCCTAGAACGTAGAACTGTTTAAACCTAACTAACCTAAGGTCATCACACACATCCATGCCCGAGGCAGGATGCGAACCTGCGACCGTAGCGGTCTCGCGGTTCCAGACTGCAGCGCCTAGAACCGCTCGGCCACTCCGGCTGGCACAGAAAGGAACGAAAGAGAAAGTCGTCTGACAGAATTTTGCACAGAGCATAATTAAATGATCGCCAACACTTGGTTTAAGAATCATGAATGAAGTTTCTATATGTGGAAGAGCCTGGCGGTACCGGAAGATTTCAGACTGGTTACATAATGGTAACACAGAGATTTTGGAAAAAAGTTGTAAGACACTCCCAGGGGCAGATGTGGATTCTGACCACAATCTGTTGGCTACGAAATATAGATTAAAATTTAAAAAATTGCAAAAAAAGGTACGGAATTAAGGAGATGGGACCTGGATAACTTGAATGAAGCAGAGGTTTTTGAGAGTTTCAGAGGAAAGGTTAGGTAGCGATTGACTAGAAAAGAGAAAGGAATACAATAGCAGACGGATGGGTAACTTTGAGAGATGAAATAGTGGAGGTAGCTGAGGATCAAGTAGGTAATAAGGGAAGGCCTAATAGAAATCCTTGGATAACATAGGAGATACTGAATTTAATTACTGACGGGATAAAATATAAAAATGAAGCAGGGGAAAGGGAACACAAATATCTAGAAAATGAGATTGACAGGAAATGCAAAACGGCTAAACAAGATTGGCTAGAGAACAAATGTAAATATTTAGAAGCTTATATCACTAGGGGAAAGATAGATGCTGCCTACAGGAATACTGAAGAGGTTTTTGGAGAAAACAGAAGTAGCTACATGAATAGCAAAAACTCGATGAAAACCAGTCCTAAGCAAAGAAGGGAAAGCTGAATATTGAAAGGACTATATAGAGGGTCTAGACAAAGGAGATGAACTTCGAGGCAGTACTATAGAAATGGAAGGGAAATAGATGAAGATACGATGGGAGACCTGGAGAATATTACAGAGCACGATAGACCGAAGTGGAAACAATGCTCCGAGGTTAGACGACATTCTGTCAGAACTACTGATAGCCATGTAAGAGCTATACACGACAAAACTCTTCCATCTGGTGCGCAAGATGTATGATACAGGCGAAATACCCCCAGACATTAAGAATAATGTAATAATTCCACTTCCAAAAAGAGCAGGAGCTGACAGCTGTAAATACTACCGAATTATGAGTGAAGAGCCTTGCATGGGATAGAGTAGCATGGAGGGCTACATCATACCAGTCTTTGGACTGAAGACCATAACAAGATCAGAAAAGTGCCTACTCTTTTCACATGTACATGTACTATTTTCGCCAACTCTTGTTTATAAAGGCAGGAAATAATTTACACTGTTGTGGTAACAAGCATAATTTTGTGGACATGTCTTCAGTTGCTCGTTATACTTTGTTGTGGTGACGTGAGTGTACCATGTAATAAATTCAAAGATGTGAGCAAAAATCACCAGTAAAATGAAATATTTCATTGGGCATGTCTTTTGTCTAGCATCATGTGTTCAGTATCACAAATTTGGGGTAATGGCAGCTCCATTATATTCTGTCACTCTTGTTAAGATTTAGGACTTCAACGAAAGATGCCTACGTCGAGAACAAAGCGGTAAAAGAGACGGTTCTCTTGAGAATTAATGATTCTCTCTGTGGGATCTACAAACTTCCCGACTGATTTTGCAGCAGAAATTGTGACTCATTCTCTACATACCTGTTACAATATTTTGCTCAGAGACAATATTCCACCAAATTTCAGTTGTTGTGATATAGACACAGAATAAATTTATGCCACAGTTAATGCGTAAGTTCCAGTTCAGCATTTTGAACACGTTAGGTGAATTATGTATATGGCATCTAGTCGAATTAAATCAGACGAATCCGGGGGATTTGGACTGAAATATGAGAAACTAACGGTAGCACATGTACTTTGATCTTTGATACCGAATTAAACTGGAGAAGAAAGGAATTCATGTCACAAGTTGATTAAAAGGAGGGATCGGTTGATACAAAATGTCCTTAGAATCAAAGAATTGTTACTTTGGTAATGAAAGAAAATGAGTGGTTAAACTAATTGTAGAGGATTCAGAAAGCGTGTTCAAATAAATGTAGGCTGTGGTAGTTGTGCAGAGCTGCAGAAGTTTGCACAGGATAGAGTAGCATGGAGAACCACATGAAAGCAGTTTTTGGACTGAAGAGCAGAACAATAACAATATCTGGGGTACTGATGAAGAAATGGCAGCAGTGAAAGTATCTCAGTGTGAATCTTGTTTATGGTCCTGTAGAGAAAAACATATTTTTGATTTTTTAAACGATGTTAAGAGAATAGGTTGGCCCTGATTATCACGAAGTGCACTTGACAGCAAAAAAACGTGGTGGTAGTAGCTGAAATTTGAATTGTGCGCCGTGTTTCCCAGAAACAAATCACATTTCGGAGTGTACAGAGTCAGTCGTAAATGTAAAGAACACTAATGCGAGTGTAATGCCTTACTGACAGCGCGAAACACACACCATTCAACAGTCTGCTTCGTGTCATTCCCAGGATTTCAGACGTGAACATGATAGTTACAAGGTGGATTCAAGGGCGTAGCAACTCTTAGAAATAACACAACTTCCTACCCCACGAATATCGTGATATCTTTTCGGTTAATCTACTGTCTTCCATTTGACAGAAACATCAAAAAAACATAATTCTTCTTATTCCAATTACTTCTAACTTGATTTCTATTTTCTAAATTTCATCATTGCTATGTAATTTTCAATCTTCCATGGTAGTTATTGGGCTAATATTTTCCTAATGATTCACATTTTTACAATTCCGTATTTCACGCAATGAAATTTTCACTCTGCAGCGGAGTGTGCGCTGTTATGAAACTTCCTGGCAGGTTAAAATTGTGTGCCGGTCCGAGACTCGAAATCGGTTCCAGTTTCTTCTTTATTTAAAATATGAAAAAACATGAGTTTTATCATGGTGTCACCTGTAAGCAAAATAAATGTTTGGAACAACAGAACATAAATTTTTTTCGGAACTGTCAGGACCAGGCAACAACTTAAATTACTCTTCTTCCTGTGCCATTAGCCATTTTTCAGTACTCCTTCATCTTCTCGCAATATTATCTTTTCCTTTCTTCTCTCCATGTGGTCCCAGATTTTTTATTGTTTCCGACTTAATATTATCATTATTATTTGCAGAAGTCGAAACCATCCCATATGGGTGGATCGATACCCTGCGTCACCGCAAATCTCATCACACACACAAAAAAAGAAAAAAATGCCACATCTACATTGGCGAATTAACTCCATCTCATAGTAAAAGAGAAATGTTTTCCATATAATACGTGATCCTATGGGAAGAGAGAAAAAGAAGAAAATTTTTGCAATATAACATGCAAACGAAACTCTGCACCTTTACAGAGAAAGACTACAGGTTAACAATTCACCTACAGTGCCAACGGGAAGAACGTCCCAATGCAGGATCTATTTAGTATATTTGAAGCTAATAATTGAGCATTTTAGTTGCATTAAGTCTTCCGTGTCCCGTTGGAATATTTTTAGAATACAGACAGGACGAGTTCTGGGCAACAGTTATATAACCTCTTCAGTATTTTCTCAACATAAGTGGGAAAAATGTCAAGTTGCGTTTCATTCGCGTCAGTTCTGTGTTGGACTTTCTCTTTGGCTGGGATTTACCACCGGTACTTTTAGTGGTGTCAGCTGCACTAACCTCCAGGTGTTAATAAAAAATATATGCATATCTTTACGTTCTTGAATATGGATATAGTAATTCCCATCTCTTTCGTACTTAGTGAAGACAACAAACCTCACAACACGTGCCTTAAAAAGGCCATTGTTTCCATTTTTCTATAGCGGGAAGTGTCCTATTGTCGACCATTGTTTTTAAATTAAAAATTACCAGCAATTATCATTTATTAAATTTTGGAAAATGTGCTCTGCTATTACCGGGGAATTTAAATACTACCTTAGCAATAAGTTTTCCAAATATTTTCTCATTCCGTAATAGCAGAATAAAGTACTAAAACGTAAATTTTTTGTCTCCAGAAAATGTTATCCTAATTTCGGGAACTCATAATTGCACTCCGTCTTCAGGCCACGAGTGGCCCGACTGGGACCATCCGACCGCCGTGTCATCCTCAGTGGTGGATGCGGATAGGAGGGGCATGGGGTCAGCACACCGCTCTCCCGATCGTTATGATGGTATTCTTGACCGAAGCCGCTACTATTCGGTCGAGCAGCTCCACAATTGGCAGCACGTGGCTGAGTGCACCCCGAAAAATGGCAACAGCGCATGGTGGCTGGATGGTCACCCAACCAAGTGCCGACCACGCCCAACAGCGCTTAACTTCGGTGATCTCACGGGAACCCGTGTATCCGCTATGGCAAGGCCGTTGCCGAACACGTAATAACTAATTGTAAATAAACACTAAAATGTATGAATGAGTAACGTAGCCTTTATTGTCACCAAATTTTTGTTTCGAAAGTAAAGAGTGCGGCATTACTGTCGGTTACTCTGCCGACGTTTCGGCCATAACAAGAAAAATGCTTAATTTTTGTGATTTTTGATATAGAAGTCACATTTAAAAACTTCCAAAGAATCATCGTCGACACCTGCACAAAGCTCATAATATCAGTGAAAGCAAGATTCCCTAAAACCAGGTCTCTTTAAAAACATCAGTAGACCTGAGTTGGTCGCAGTATACGCGCTCTTCGATCTCTTCATATTTAGGTGATGAGTCTTTCAACATGGTTTCATGGAGTCTGGAACTGGAGTCTTTCTCAGCATGACCCTGCCGTTTCGTGGCTCTGTGCTTCTTTCTTACTAATAACTTACTTATGGTAGCCCCAGATGTTGCACGTCTGCCAGGTGCATCAAATGGGGCTTCTGAAGTTGGTTTCTTCCTGTAGTGAGATAATATCAGTACTACTGCTTTAAATGCCGTTGATGTTGATTTGATTGTGTAAGTACAGGATGTGTGCTGAGTTCGAAAGTAGAAACCGCTCTTTCTTGCATACCATCAACTGCTGTCGACAATGGTCCTACTGTAGCTTCGGAGGCATTATCTGCATTTGCTACTGATTGTAAGGAGCAAGATTCATATATGAAGAAACCAGGGGTCACAACGAATGATACCAAATTTTTTTTCTTATCGTTCCCAGCCACTGCCATTGTTGCGCCTCTGCAATATGGCCATGCCATCAACGGCCAAATATCTTCGTCTCTCAAATACTGGAAACGTGCCATTTCCAATACGATTCACAACATCTGCTCCTATAAACTCATGTCAAATTTCGGGTACCCAAAATAGTGCAACCTATTACTACACACTTATTTCTCTTTAGGCACAACCTAACCCTTTTATCAATTAGATTAAAACGAGCATACTTCAAGTTACTGTGTCATATGAAATACTTTGAAAGTACGTCTTACCTGGCTTGAGGAATGATACAACTGACTCTGTAGAAAATATTTACTCTTGACCATAATGAAAAAATAACTGTGGAGAAAGAAGAGTTAATAGCACCGGTACCAACTCTCAACGGCGAATCAGAATGACCTGCGCTAATGGTTTTGGAGCGAGCTACGTAGTACGACACTAAGCATGGGAGATATTCAGATACCACCCGAATTACAGGCACTTTATCCCACATAGTTGTGAGGTTCACGTTAAATCGAAACACCACATACCAGTGTATCTGATCTCTCCAAATTCTAAATTTATTAAACAAATACTTTTTTCCAGTGAAGCCAGATGAAGTAGATGTGTAACGAACAATGTTGCAGCAATGTTATATTATACACTACTGGCCATGAAAATAGCTACACCAAGAAGAAATGTAGATGATAAACGGGTATTCATTGGACAAATATATTATTCTAGAACTGACATGTGTTTACATTTTCACACAATTTGGGTGCATAGAACCTGATAAATCAGTACCCACAGAAACCACCTCTGGCCGTAATAACGGCCTTCATACGCCTGGGCATTGAGTCAAACAGAGCTTGGATGGCATGTACAGGTACAGCTGCCCATGCAGCTTCAACACGATACCACAGTTCATAAGGAGTAGTGACTGGCGTATTGTGACGAGCCAGTTGCTCGGCCATCATTGACCAGACGTTTTCAATTGGTGAGAGATTTGGAGAATGTGTGAGCCAGGCCAGCCGTCGAACATTTTCTGTATCCAGAAAGGCCCGTACAGGACCTGCAAAATGCGGTCGTGCATTATCCTGCTGAAATGTAGATCGAATGAAGGGTAGAGCCACGGGTCGTAACACATCTGAAATGTAACGGTAACGTCCACTGTTCAAAGTGCCGTCAATACGAAAAAGAGGTGACCGAGACGTGTAACCAGTGGCATCCCATACCATCACGCCAGGTAATACGCCAGTATGGCGATGACGAATACACGCTTCCAATGTGCGTTCACCGCGATGTCGCCAAACCCGGAGGCGACCATCATGATGCTGTAAACAGAACCTGGATTCATCCGAAAAAATGACGTTTCGCCATTCGTGCGCCCAGGTTCGTCGTTGAGTACACCATCGCAGGCGCTCCTGTCTGTGATGCAGCGTCAAGGGTAATTGCAGCCATGGTCTCCGAGCTGATATTCCGTGCTGCTGCAAACGTCGTCGAACTGTTCGTGGAGATGGTTGTTGTCTTGCAAACGTCCCCATCTGTTGACTCAGGGATCGAGACGTGGCTGCACGATCCGCTACAGCTGTGCGGATAAGACGCCTGTCATCTCGACTACTAGTGATACGAGGCTGTTGGGATCCAGCACGGCGTTCCGTATTACCCTACTGAACCCACTGATTCCATATTCTGCTAACAGTCATTGGATTTCGACCAACACGAGCAGCAATGTCGCGATGCGATAAACCGCAATCGCGATAGGCTACAATCCGAATTTTATCAAAGTCGGAAACGTGATGGTACACATTTCTCCGTGGTGTAGTAATTTTAATGGCCATTAGTGTACTGGTATATATTTTTCCTAAAATCCTCACTTTTATTAAAAGCTCATCTACATTCTCTGAGTGACTGCAGTGTTATCGACACGTGTATTTTGAGTGTATATCTGAAGAAAATGTATAATTGTCCTACAACCTGCCCAACATTGCTTTCCTATGAAACCTATAGACATACGCAAAAACCATTTCACAAATTACTTATTACTGTAGATTTGCAATGAAATAATTTGAACTGATAATATGTCGAGCCAAAAGAAAAGCTGCTTTCAAAATACATTTTTATACAAAGAACTCTGAACACAGTGAACAACTGCAGCTCCAGAGGTTAATGTCTTGAAATATGTTATTTACAACAGCCCCATTATATTAACACTGTATAGAGCAAGCCAGTTGCAGAAATGAAAAATTATTCGCCAACAAATTCAAATTGTCGCGCAGTAGTTGTACAAGGTGCCGCAGTAGGTGGGAGCCAGCAAGCCACGTAACTGAATTCCCCTCGGGTGTATAACTGTACATACTAAATCCATGTTGACTGCCAAAGGCACTCAGCTAACAAGTTGTGTCCGCCAACTCAAACACAAACACACGGCGAGTGCGTCGCTGTACAACTCCTGACGCGCTAGCAGAACAACCACAATAGAGTCGGCTGGAGGACAGGGAAAGGGGGTGGGGGTGGAATATGAGAATGGGGGTGAGGGCGGGAGAGCAGGAGGGCGAGGTTCAATTCCATTAACTGACACGTGTGTCTGCTGTTGAAACAGGCGCTCTAGTACATTAAATCTGACTCACTTAGCATAATGTGCTAACAGGACGCCCACGTGTGAAGCGTACAATCCCTGGCTAGAGTTCCCCGTACGCCTGTCGGGTCCACCGTAGCTGTGCTCCACTAGACGCTGTGTGGTGGGTGGCGAAGAGGATATAGCGTACACGTTTCTTGTTCCCTCTTTCCTATTCTATTCGCGGATGGTATCCGGCAAGAAAGACAGTTAGTGCGCCTCTACACCAAGCAAAATTTTTCTGATTCCAGAATCGTGATCATTATGCGAGATTTATGTTGAAGGTAGTCTTATGTCTCTACATGTTCTGAGATGTGGACTCTCGGAATCTGCGTGATCCACGTCATTCTTGGGGTGGCAGTTTGCTGAACTGCTCTGTGACTCTGACGCTCCGTCCTTCTGATAGGAGGTTTGAGGGACTTCGGCCTATAACACCTATAGCTGTCTTTACGATGTTATTTTTTATTATATGGCTACCAGTTTCGGTGATTCAGTGCACATCTTCAGACCTCAGCTGACACCGAGGGGATTAACTCCAATCATACACACGATTCATCAGAGGCCAACATCTATGAACTGGTTTTCGTAGACAATGTGACATCCCCTGGTAAGACGTTCACAAAATCGTTGTAATATATGTGAAAAAGAGAAACATTTATCTGTATTATTATCATTTCATTTCTATATGAATGGTTGTCGATTACGTAGACTCTGTAAAAAAAAAAGAAATAATCCTTTTTTCATTTTTATGTTTGTGCAATAATTATGTATCTATATTTTGCAAATAAAGTCTGTAGTCGGCGAGTGTAGAAATCAAAGCAGACAATGATGATTAGAAAAGATAAAAAAGATGCATATTAAATTGTCTATAAATAATGGAGGGTAAAACATTACTGTCTCTGTCTTCTTGTAGTCGTTAAAGATGTAAGAGCCTATGACGCTCGCTTGAATGCTTAGGTAGCCTTCGGTAAACGCTGCCGCGGCAAATTCAAATTAAATTGAATGAAAGCAGCTTTCCCGCAATATAGCGGGCAGGTAACGGTACATTAAAATTATCTCTTTTAGCTTCCTGGGGTCTTCAGAGGGAAATTGTGGATTTTATTATGTCATTTTCAGGTGGACGTGGGCAGCTGCTATTATGTTATCAGTTACGTAAATAATTTATGAGTGATAAAATTTTACTCGTGTGTGATCAAAGACTGCTGTGCAAAATCTGTTCTGGCTAATAATACAAAAACCAAATTTCATTTCTTTAGTTTCATGCCTCATGTTAGTCGTGGCAGTTAATAGTGTTCATATATTTAAAAAAAATCCACTGCAGCTTTTACGTTTAGCGAATATAACATACTGTAAGTTCCGTACAAGTAATAAGACTAATTTTCAGTGCCTTCAAGAGATGAAAGTAGCGAATGGCATTCTCTATTCCATAATTAGTTACAGTAATGATACCATGTTCCATATCTAACTAGCCATATCAGTGTTATATAAAATTAGTTAGAAAAATAAAGATCGTACGTCCACAGAAGGAAATTTTTCAGTGTTGTGCTTATCCGCACATAATAGGTCAAAGTGCATAAAGTTAAAATATTTTCAACTGCAGAAACAAATAGTGAGAATCGTATTTTATCTGTCATGCTCGCAACAATAAGCAATATAAAATTAATTAAAATATTATGCCTTATAATCTGCATACAAAGTAAAAATACAGGTCAAATTTTAAGCTGACAACAGGCCGGGGTGTTGCAGTGGGCCTTATAATCCAGATGCAGGAGACTCAGTAGTTCTTTGACGTATTGCCCAACAGAGACGGAGCAATATTTAAGTACTGTACCCCTTCTTGACCCCGCTGGCCAAGGAAGGTGCACATTGTTGTGGTTGGCAGGAGAGCCAACACCGTGTTACTAGAGGAGGCCGAAATGCACGCGTTTTAGCTCACGCAGGCTGGCGTGAGGTCTGGAACAGGACAAGGAAATTAGAATTTAGAAAAACGGACGTAGCTGGTGGAATACTTAACTTTAATCCATTAATGATAAACGTCACTCTTGACGGTACATGATACACAATATCAATAGTAACTGATAATGGCGCCTTGCTAGGTCGTAGCAATTGACGTAGCTGAAGGCTATGCTAAACTATCTTCTCGGCAAATGAGAGCGTATTTTGTCAGTGAACCATCGCTAGCAAAGTCGGTTGTACAATTGGGGCGAGTGCTAGGAAGTCTCTCTAGACCTGCCGTGTGGCGGCGCTCGGTCTGCAATCACTGATTGTAGCGACACGCGGGTCCGACGTATACTAACGGACCGCGGCCGATTTAAAGGCTACCACCTAGCAAGTTGGTGTCTGGCGGTGACAGCACACACATATTCGTCAACATACAGCTTTTTGGTCATAGCGGGGCCAGACGTTGTATCCAGAGTATCAGCTACGAATTTCGAGAAAAATTTGCTATAAGTTCGACAGCGAAGAAGATCATCGAGGGAACAAAGTATTAAAGTTGTGTACAGTGATGATGAAAGGGATCACTCTATCTGTGCCCACACTCTTTCGTCACTGATGAATTGAGGCTCATTAAATTTCTACCTCTCTAATCTTGTAGCAATTGTGTCGCTGGCACGATGGCGCGGTACGTTCATTGGAGAAGGAGGAGGACATGAGTGTTTAACGTCCTGTCGACAACTATGTCATTGGAGGAGAAGCGCGTGTGATGGAAATCGGCCGCCCGTTTCAAAGGAATCATCACAGAATTTGCCTGAAGCCATTTAGGGAAAGCCTACATCAGGGTGGCAGGACGCGGATTTGAACCGTCGTCCTCCCAAATGCGAGGCCAGTGCTTTAATCACAGCGCCACTTCGCTCGGTGCATTCTTTGGTGCGTGTCTGCTTTATGGTAGCAACGTTATCTCCGGGTTCTTGTGTCACAGGCTCTAAGAGCATACGTGAAATGTTAGCGTTCATTTGTTAAGTGCTGTGGACACCACAGCTCCCACCATTCAGCACCGCAGAGTCCTATGGACAAAAAAATAGCGTACAGAAAGATTATTCGCTTTGTTCGTTTACGTTTTTTCATTCAATCACATTTCAAGCCAATCATTATTACACATTTCCTTAAAAATTGTTTAATCTAACAAACAGGCATTAACTGCATCTTGAGAATAATCAGGACCGCAAATGGTGAGAGAGGGAGGAATCCATTTCCATCGAAGCTAGTTGGCTTTAACGACTGTTCTACTCAGGTCACATGATTTGTTGTAAATCTTTGTAGGTGCTTCAATCACGTTTGTAAAATCTACGCTTTGTTTTGCTGGCACTTAGTTTTTCAGACTGATACACCATATTTGCCTGGCCTCTGGATTTTGGTCACCTGCCATATTTGTAATATTTATGATCTGGAATTTTGCATTTCACTTTTCCCATACGAACATTACCTATACGTATGCCTTTTTGCCTGTTTTGATTGTTGTCTCTACATTAACCTAGTGTAGTAAATGTCTTTACAATACTTACTGGTACAATTTGTAACAGTTTCTACATCTACATCTACAGCGTTTCCTTTCCTGTTCCACTCGCAAATAGAGCGTGGGAAAAACAAGTATCTACAGGGTGTTTCAAACATGACCGGTATATTTGAAACGGCAATAAAAACTAAACGATCAGCGATAGAAATACACCGATTGTTGCAATATGCTTGGGACAACAGTACATTTTCAGGCGGACAAACTTTCGAAATTACAGTGGTTACAATTTTCAACAACAGATGGCGCTGCAAGTGATGTGAAAGATATAGAAGACAACGCAGTCTGTGGGTGCGCCATTCTGTACGTCGTCTTTCTGGTGTAAGCGTGTGCTGTTCACAACGTGCACGTGTGCTGTAGACAACATGGTTTACTCCTTAGAACAGAGGATTTTTCTGGTGTTGGAATTCCACCGCCTAGAACACAGTGTTGTTGCAACAAGACGAAGTTTTCAATGGAGGTTTAATGTAACCAAAGGACCGAAAAGCGATACAATAAAGGATCTGTTTGAAAAATTTCAACGGACTGGGAACGTGACGGATGAACGTGCTGGAAAGGTAGGGCGACCGCGTACGGCAACCACAGAGAGCAACGTGCAGCTAGTGCAGCAGGTGATCCAACAGCGGCCTCGGGTTTCCGTTCGCCGTGTTGCAGCTGCGGTCCAAATGACGCCAACGTCCACGTATCGTCTCATGCGCCAGAGTTTACACCTCTATCCATACAAAATTCAAACCCGGCAACCCCTCAGCGCCGCTACCATTGCGGCACGAGAGACATTCGCTAACGATATAGTGCACAGGATTGATGACGGCAATATGCATGTGGGCATCATTTGGTTTACTGACGAAGCTTATTTTTACCTGGACGGCTTCATCAATAAACAGAACTGGCGCATATGGGGAACCGAAAAGCCCCATGTTGCAGTCCCATCGTCCCTGCATCCTCAAAAAGTACTGGTCTGGGCCGCCATTTCTTCCAAAGGTATCATTGGCCCATTTTTCAGATCCGAAAAGATTACTGCATCACGCTATCTGGACATTCTTTGTGAATTTGCGGCGGTACAAACTGCCTTAGACGACACTGCGAACACCTCGTGGTTTATGCAAGATGGTGCCCGGCCACATCGCACGGCCGACGTCTTTAATTTCCTGACTGAATATTTCGATGATCGTGTGATTGCTTTGGGCTATCCGAATCATACAGGAGGCGGCGTGGATTGGCCTCCCTATTCGCCAGACATGAACCCCTGTGACTTCTTTCTGTGGGGACACTTGAAAGACCAGGTGTACCGCCAGAATCCAGAAACAATTGAACAGCTGAAGCAGTACATCTCATCTGCATGTGAAGCCATTCCGCCAGACACGTTGTCAAAGGTTTCGGGTAATTTCATTCAGAGACTACGCCATATTATTGCTACGCATGGTGGATATGTGGAAAATATCGTACTATAAAGTTTCCCAGACCGCAGCGCCATCTGTTGTTGAAAATTGTAACTACTGTAATTTCGAAAGTTTGTCTGCCTGAAAATGTACTGTTGTCCCAAGCATATTGCAACAAATGGTGTATTTCTATCGCTGCTCGTTTAGTTTTTATTGCTGTTTCAAACATACCGGTCATTTTTGAAACACCCTGTATATGCCTCCGTATGAGCCCTAACTTCTCGAACCTTATCTTCGTGGTTCTTATGCGCTGCGTATGTTGGCGGCAGTAGAATCGTTCAGCAGTCAGCTTCAAATGCCAGTTCTCTAAATTTAAAGTACTTCGTGAGTCCTCCAGTTATTCACTGCGAATGTGTCTGTATTAAAGGCACGGTACACAGTGCCCATTCGGGATAAGCAAGAGCATGGTTCCGAGCATCAAAGCACAAAGACTCATAATAGCACGGTATAAAATGAGAAAGTGACTTAAAATGTACGCAGTGCTTTCAATGACAGGGCCACGGTGTTACTGACGGCCGTTTTTTAGTACGGTGATGATCAGGAGAGGGTAAACTAGCCGAACATTTCGGGTAGCGAATAATTCTTGACGTCGTAGTATCTGCAGCGATTTCCCACCATTTACACCTCTTTTGTCTGTTGACAGAAAACTGAACAGTGTACGGTACATTCAGAAATTCAATCAAACCGTCATGTTGACCATTCAGTAAAGCCAAACACAGATTCCTCCAATAGAGAAATAATCACATGTAGACATTTCGTTCTTTATCCGCTGCGCAGTCTAAGGTTTTCCATTAACTTTCCTATCCAACACAACCATGATACCGAGTTCTCAATCGAGCATCAGTGGGACATGATGAGACGGATACCTCTTCAGTCTTCCCTATCACCAAGGCTTCTTGAGAAATCACAACAACAGGTTGAAGCAGTTTAGAGAGCTATCTCCAAAGATGACATTATGCACTTCTATTGTCGTTCTCGGTTTCAGGCTTGAATGTCGGCCTCAGGAGACTACATGCTGAAGTTGTTATAGACATGCTGCCCATATGTGTGCAACTCTGCGATTTTTGTCATATACCGTGTTGTGCCTGTATAACAGGCGAATAAAACTCATTTCGTGTGTGACACTTGCTATAAGGAGTCTGTTTCCGTTTTTCACTGGTGTTCGGAGGCTCTTTATCAAAGATTATAATCGGCATTTCCCTTTGCTTGTAATTTATTAGGATGATTCGTTTGTGCCCTGATGGCATGAAAAAAAATACGAGAACTATCCGCACTTCCTGATGGTGAAAGTCAGTATCAGGTGCTCAATCGCGGCATCAGAGTACCATATGTCATTGTCGGTGTTTATCGTGAGGCGAAAGCTTGAGTACCAGCACTGCATAGCTTCTCCTTTTTTCCTGTACAACATTCACATACAAAAAGACGAAAAGAGCGTAATGTAAAGAACTAATAACGTCAGATTATAAACAGGCGTGAGAGTGTGAAAAATGCTTATATCTGCATTAACCATTGTATGCAATAGCGGCCCAACAACTAAACCAAGTTGGCTTAGAATACCACATTGAGCTGCGCATCCAGCCAGCCCCACTTAGGTGATGGAAGATGGGAGAAAGGAGTGAATACACTCAATGTCCACCTCACTGAGATTGGCCTGGCATGGCTCCTTTTCACACTGATTGGCATGTGTATAGTCCATGTCTTTAACACGGAAGACCAACAGGTGTTAGTGTCACATCCAACTTTGCCAATTGCTGCACACATGGTCAGATGGAAGTGACACTGCTGGTGGGTATGGTGAATGAAGCACTGTGCACAGAAAGGAAGGGGATGCTGACGATGGCCAGTGGGGGCTTCTTATCCTGTTTGCAAAACTGACACTAGAGTGGGTGACTGGTTGGTGCCGGCCACAAGGCAAACACCAAAGCTGGATCTTGCATAGCCGCTGAGAGATTGTTCATAGGCCCTGGTGATCTCGAGGCACGCTTCCAGTGAAGAGTCCTTGAGTGTGAGAAGGTCTTGCCGGTGGACCTCTAATGGGGCATGTGGATCAACACCAACTCCTTTATCAGAGACGAGACATATGACTGACAGCACTGACCATTAAAACAAACAAAATTATACTACTGGTAGAGGCCTTGAAGATGACTAAACCATTCATGGTAGGTTTCTGAGGCTAGTTTCTGACAGCAAAAAGGATTGTGATGGGCTGCAGCTATGTGGACTGGGAGTCAGGGTGGTGCATAGGTAGACTTGAGACTCGCCTATGGGATGAAGATGCTTGATGAAACGCCGTGGGGCCAGCTTTAGCTAACAGAAAGGTGTGGTGCTGCGTTTTACCTCTCACCTCACTGATGCATTAGCAGGGCTCCACCTTCCTGTAGAAGGGCAGCAAGAATAGGGGCGGTTGGTGGATACTCTACGCTGACAACTCTATCTGCATGAGCTGGCCCGAGAGGAGAAGGGCGCACTGGGTGATGACCTCCTGCCAAGCCACCAGCCTCTCGTCGGTTTATAGCATCTGCTGGGAGATCATTGGTTTCCGCTGCATCTGCCATGGAGAATAGAGAACCAAACGAATATTTCCTGGAACAAGGCACGAGTAACACAATCTTTTACCTCATAGTCAACGAAAAGTCTCCCCAAAATTGAGAACAGGTAACACTGTCACTTAACACATTTGTGGTGTGCGTACTGTATAACCTTCGGTACACACACCATCAGATTATTCGACTTGTCGCTCTAACGAAGTAGGCGAGTGCCAGCAATATGTCTCGTGATCTTATCGTGGCGTGTTTATCTTCTGCCGTTAGGTCAGACGATAGAAATGCCACTTGCACGCTTAGAGTAGCAGATTGACGGTGACCAACTTTAAACAGAACTTGATTCATTTTCACACACATTTATTAAAATAATAAAAAGCATAGACATTACGTAACTGGATTCTGGATGCTGTTTACAGTTGACAATCTGAAGTTCCTTTGGTCTTGGTGAGTTAATTTTATTCTCACATATCTCTGATACTTGACAAAGTGTCTATACATTTTTCTTCATGCCTATGTACAGGAATATGATAATCTTATTAGGCGCAGACTGAAACATGACTATAGACTGGTACAGACAAATTCAGACTAATGCAGACTGATGCAGACTGACTGATCGGAGGTCTGTACACTCGTTATAATACCTCGAGCGTTCAGGTATCACTGCACGAGTGTGATCCGCGAGGAGAAAAGGTTCTACGTTAGCAGCAATCTCATTGGCTGCGTTACATATTAATACGCGGATCGGCGGAAGCAGAATTTGGTCTGTCTCTAAGACAGCGCTATCTCGTAGTGCAGAGACAGACGAGCACTGCGCCTGCGCTGTTGTGCTTAGCGGGGCGCGCTCTAGTGGGAAAGTTGTGTACGCGGTGACCGCGCGGAACTATGTACACAACAACATTTATTTACAAACACTTTGAAAGGAGTTTCAACAAAATCGATCTGATGCTTGAATCGAGAAAGGAAAGAAAATTCTTCTGAATATTCAACAAAAGGTTAGCTTCTTCTTGAAGCATCGAGTTCCAATGAGAAGAATTGCTGTTTTCTAGCAGGAAACTCAAACAACACTTCGAACAAGAAACAAAAAAGGCCAACAAATTCACCACTCCAGCGTGCAATACGTCCTGCTTTGGTTCTGAGCTAAAAATCTGTGTCCAGCATGGGACATGAAAATTTGTCTAAGTTGAATAGTCTCAATTGAAAACTTCTCTAAATCCGGAATTATTAGCTAAGCACAACATGTCCCCAGATGTGTGGCATCGAAGACAGACGGCGGTAGCGGCGAGCGTCGCACACAGTGGCAGCAGCAGCGGCGACTTCAGAGATGAACATCATTCGGCAGAGGGTGGATGAATTGCCGGCTACGGCCAGAGCGCGGTCTTAACACTAGGAGTACCACCTGGAAGAGTTTTGACCCACAAGAGTGTTTCGAGGATACTACTCCCTTTCATAATAATTGCACGACCAAACGCTCATCTACAGAGTTGTACATCTCATTAAAATTTCATGCCCCTAGCCCACCTAGAAACTTGAAAAATTTACCTGCAGCACGTGAAGTACCACGTTGGTCATTTTTTACCCATACAGAGTTTAACGTAGTATGGTGTCAATAGCACCTGTTTTCAGACTCTAAATACACTCCTGGAAATGGAAAAAAGAATACATTGACACCGGTGTGTCAGACCCACCATACTTGCTCCGGACACTGCGAGAGGGCTGTACAAGCAATGATCACACGCACGGCACAGCGGACACACCAGGAACCGCGGTGTTGGCCGTCGAATGGCGCTAGCTGCGCAGCATTTGTGCACCGCCGCCGTCAGTGTCAGCCAGTTTGCCGTGGCATATGGAGCTCCATCGCAGTCTTTAACACTGGTAGCATGCCGCGACAGCGTGGACGTGAACCGTATGTGCAGTTCACGGACTTTGAGCGAGGGCGTATAGTGGGCATGCGGGACGCCAGGTGGACGTACCGCCGAATTCCTCAACACGTGGGGCGTGAGGTCTCCACAGTACATCGATGTTGTCGCCAGTGGTCGGCGGAAGGTGCACGTGCCCGTCGACCTGGGACCGGACCGCAGCGACGCACGGATGCACGCCAAGACCGTAGGATCCTACGCAGTGCCGTAGGGGACCGCACCGCCACTTCCCAGCAAATTAGGGACACTGTTGCTCCTGGGGTATCGGCGAGGACCATTCGCAACCGTCTCCATGAAGCTGGGCTACGGTCCCGCACACCGTTAGGCCGTCTTCCGCTCACGCCCCAACATCGTGCAGCCCGCCTCCAGTGGTGTCGCGACAGGCGTGAATGGAGGGACGAATGGAGACGTGTCGTCTTCAGCGATGAGA
This sequence comes from Schistocerca serialis cubense, assembly GCF_023864345.2. Taxonomy (NCBI): domain Eukaryota; kingdom Metazoa; phylum Arthropoda; class Insecta; order Orthoptera; family Acrididae; genus Schistocerca; species Schistocerca serialis. The sequence continues at coordinate 157,959,530 of NC_064645.1, forward strand.
GTCGCTTCTGCCTTGGTGCCAACGATGGTCGTATGCGTGTTTGGCGCCGTGCAGGTGAGCGCCACAATCAGGACTGCATACGACCGAGGCACACAGGGCCAACACCCGGCATCATGGTGTGGGGAGCGATCTCCTACACCGGCCGTACACCACTGGTGATCGTCGAGGGGACACTGAATAGTGCACGGTACATCCAAACCGTCATCGAACCCATCATTCTACCATTCCTAGACCGGCAAGGGAACTTGCTGTTCCAACAGGACAATGCACGTCCGCATGTATCCCGTGCCACCGAACGTGCTCTAGAAGGTGTAAGTCAACTACCCTGGCCAGCAAGATCTCCGGATCTGTCCCCCATTGAGCATGTTTGGGACTGGATGAAGCGTCGTCTCACGCGGTCTGCACGTCCAGCACGAACGCTGGTCCAATTGAGGCGCCAGGTGGAAATGGCATGGCAAGCCGTTCCACAGGACTACATCCAGCATCTCTACGATCGTCTCCATGGGAGAATAGCAGCCTGCATTGCTGCGAAAGGTGGATATACACTGTACTAGTACCGACATTGTGCATGCTCTGTTGCCTGTGCCTATGTGCCTGTGGTTCTGTCAGTGTGATCATGTGATGTATCTGACCCCAGGAATGTGTCAATAAAGTTTCCCCTTCCTGGGACAATGAATTCACGGTGTTCTTATTTCAATTTCCAGGAGTGTAGTTTTGGGGCGAACTTTGACGCTACTCACCAGATGCTGAAGTATGTTACGACAGTTAAGGACAAAACTAATCTGAAATATGAACAATTCTGGTGTCGTAGGATGCTTTGTATCTGCGCGGCTTTCAGTTCCCAATGGACTGGTGCCATGCAGACAGGCCAAGTGATGAGGGGAAGTAAGAGAGTGCCAGAGGGGAATCCGCCCTCCCCTACACGTTGTCCACCGCTTTGTTCATAGTTCCATTAGACGACAGCAGATATCAGGCAAGTCGATCTTACGGAGGCTTCTTGTCTGTATATACTTGTCTGTGCTCAGGCTGAGCCGTCTGAGACAGGCCAGATCGCAGCGATATCGTGGGGAAGGGGGGGCTTCCCCTCTCCATATGCTACTCTGTTGCTTCCCGCATATCTTCGTTGCTCTGTATGTTGCCAGTCGGTAGGGAAACGAAAGGCGCGTTGATATAGAGGTTAGACGATCGTCAGACCTTGTCGCTTGGGCCGCTGCGTCAAGCTCATGGACTCGCAGTTTATTTTCGCGAGTTCACGTCATTGAAGCGACGAAGGAAAGATGACGTGGACGTATGGAGGCTGAGATTCTCTACAATTTGGTAGTGAGACGAGCGCGGGCAAGAGTCAATCTTCCCCTGCACGCACTCGTAATGGCGCTGGCCAACCTGGCAATAGAAAGCACAGTCAGATTTAGCAAAAGGGGAATAAAGCAGCAGAGTATTTTTCAAGTGGAGCAAGTATTTGTGCAAAAGCTGCCAAGCTAAGATTCTTACCGAGTGACGTTTGCGCAGTGGTTAGCAAACTGGACTCTCATTCGGGAGGACAACAGTTCAGATCCGCTTCCGACCATCCTGATTTAGTTTTCCGTGATTTCCATAAATCGCTTCAGGCAAATACCGGTATGGTTCCTTTGAAAGGGCACGGCGGACTTCCTTCCTCGTCCTTCCCTAATCCGATGAGACCGATGACCTCGCTGTCTGGTCTTCTCCCCGAAACAACTAACCAACCAACCAAAACTCTTTACGAACGTCTGAACTGTGAGACCATACGGTCTTACATGATTCTGTCCACTCCTTTGTTCCTAAATACTTACAAATATCTATAACTGTAGAGTGAAATGATTTGTCCTTATAGTTTTGTTCCGTTATTGCAATAAGCAAGAAAAGACGGAGAGCACATTAGTTACATGCTGCATTTTAGAATCTTTTACAAATATGCAGTGGTCACCTTATTAGTCTGTAAAGGTGAAAACACTATTTTTATGCATAAAAACAGAATGTTTGACTCTGTTTCAATATTGTTTAACTTACTTGTTTTAATGATACTTGATGAAAGACTGAGGAATCTCTTCAGCAAAATTTAAAAGAATCACGCCTCCTTTAAATAACTTTATATGTTACTCTATTCGTATTTCATTTCATTACAGTTGATTTCTACAGTAATTATCAAAATTTAGTCCGCCCCGATAGCTAAGTGGTCATCGCTACACAATATCGATCCTAAGGGCCCGGGTTCGATTATCGGCTGAGTCGGGTATTTTGTCCGCTCAGGGACTGCGTGTTGTGTTGTCCTCATTATCATCATTTCATCCCCATCAACGTGCAAGTAGCCGAAGTGGCGTCAACTCGAAAGACTTGCACCCGGCGAACGGTCTGCCCGACGGGAGGCCCTAGTCACACGACATTTACATTTTTTTATCAAAATTTAAAAGTGTGCTATATGTAATTTACCTACTGTATTTTCATCATATTATGGTTCTTATGTAAATGAAGAACACATCTAAGCCCACATTAGCGACATCTATGAAGCATCTAAACAAACACATTTCTGGTAGCTACTGCACTTCAGTGTGTCTTGCACAGTAGCGCCAGTTGCAAAATCACTGTGTGGAAGTTGTTGCCTATTTTACACCATATTCTAGTTCTACGTGACGATGCTTTGCTGAGTGTGTTTATATCTTTTGACAATGCCATTACGGCTTTATCACATTAGGACATGGCGGAAAACTGGTACGTTTTACCTTATTTTATCTGTACGTTGCCAGTTTGTATCAGGGTATATCGTGATAGGAAATACTGTGTGGTTTGAAAGATAGACTGCCCACTAGTTGTACATTTTTTTATATTGTAGACTGAAACCGGCCATCGTAGAAGGACTTTATATTGTGATCAAAGACTGGATATAAAAAACATTTGAAAAAATGTTATTTCTGAAAATTTGTTTTTGACAGTGTACTTACTGCACATTTATTTTAGAGACCAAATTACCCTTTTGTCACACTTACAGTCTTCCTGAACGTACTGTTAACATGGCGACACCCAAAGCACAACCCTAATACCAATAAAACGGTGGTTTTCTACTGTGGTTCAGAAATGACCCTCATGGTATTTCAAGGGTACAGCAGAGCCCAGTACCTCTAGTGTTAAATCCTGGCCTCCCGGATGACTACAACTTTCTGATCGGCTGGTTCGCTTGTTGGTGGATGCATAAAGTAGTTCGATTGGTGCGTTCCGCTAGCAGGTGCGGGCGGCCATTGCTGGCTTGGCGTAGGATGTAGTATCGCCCTCTGGGCTGTTGCGGTCCAAATGTCAGCTGCTGGTAGTGTGGAGTCGCAGGACCCGTGAACGGTCGGCTGTCGGCGCCTTACACATGTTGCGCCACAGTGTTGTTGTTGTTGTGGTCTTCAGTCCTGAGACTGGTTTGATGCAGCTCTCCATGCTACTCTATCCTGTGCAAGCTTTTTCATCTCCCAGTACCTACTGCAACCTACATCCTTCTGAATCTGTTTAGTGTATTCATTTCTTGGCCTCCCTCTACGATTTTTACCCTCCACGCTGCCCTCCAATACTAAATTGGTGATCCCTTGATGCCTCAGAACATGTCCTACCAACCGATCCCTTCTTCTGGTCAAGTTGTGCCACAAACTTCTCTTCTCCCCAATCCTATTCAATACTTCCTCATTAGTTATGTGATCTACCCATCTAATCTTCAGCATTCTTCTGTAGCACCACATTTCGAAAGCTTCTATTCTCTTCTTGTCCAAACTATTTATCGTCCATGTTTCACTTCCATACATGGCTACACTCCATACGAATACTTTCAGAAATGACTTCCTGACACTTAAATCAATACTGGATGTTAACAAATTTCTCTTCTTCAGAAACGCTTTCCTTGCCATTGCCAGCCTACATTTTATATCCTCTCTACTTCGACCATCATCAGTTATTTTGCTCCCCAAATAGCAAAACTCCTTTACTACTTTAAATGCCTCATTTCCTAATCTAATTCCCTCAGCATCACCTGACTTAATTAGACTACATTCCATTATCCTTGTTTTGCTTTTGTTGATGTTCATCTTATATCCTCCTTTCAAGACACTGTCCATTCCATTCAACTGCTCTTCCAAGTCCTTTGCTGTCTCTGACAGAATTACAATGTCATCGGCGAACCTCAAAGTTTTTATTTCTTCTCCATGAATTTTAATACCTACTCCGAATTTTTCTTTTGTTTCCTTTACTGCTTGCTCAATATACAGATTGAACAACATCGGGGAGAGGCTACAACCCTGTCTTACTCCCTTCCCAACCACTGCTTCCCTTTCATGTCCCTCGACTCTTATAACTGCCATCTGGTTTCTGTACAAATTGTAAATAGCCTTTCGCTCCCTGTATTTTACCCCTGCCACCTTTAGAATTTGAAAGAGAGTATTCCAGTCAACATTGTCAAAAGCTTTCTCTAAGTCTACAAATGCTAGAAACGTAGGTTTGCCTTTCCTTAATCGTTCTTCTAAGGTAAGTCGTAAGGTCAGTATTGCCTCACGTGTTCCAGTGTTCCTACGGAATCCAAACTGATCTTCCCCGAGGTTGGCTTCTACTAGTTTTTCCATTCGTCTGTAAAGAATTCGTGTTAGTATTTTGCAGCTGTGACTTATTAAGCTGATGGTTCGGTAATTTTCACATCTGTCAACACCTGCTTTCTTTGGGAATGGAATTATTATATTCTTCTTGAAGTCTGAGGGTATTTCGCCTGTTTCATACATCTTGCTCACCAGATGGTAGAGTTTTGTCAGGACTGGCTCTCCCACGGCCGTCAGTAGTTCCAATGGAATATTGTCTACTACGGGGGCCTTGTTTCGACTCAGGTCTTTCAGTGCTCTGTCAAACTCTTCACGCAGTATCATATCTCCCATTTCATCTTCATCTACATCCTCTTCCATTTCCATAATATTGTCCTCAAGTACATCGCCCTTGTATAGACCCTCTATATACTCCTTCCTCCTTTCTGCTTTCCCTTCTTTGCTTAGAACTGGGTTTCCATTTGAGCTCTTGATATTCATACAAGTCGTTCTCTTATCTCCAAAGGTCTCTTTAATTTTCCTGTAGGCGGTATCTATCTTACCCCTAGTGAGATAGGCCTCTAAATCCTTACATTTGTCCTCTAGCCATCCCTGCTTAGCCATTTTGCACTTCCTGTCGATCTCATTTTTGAGACGTTTGTATTCCTTTTTGCCTTTTCCACTTACTGCATTTTTATATTTTCTCCTTTCATCAATTAAATTCAATATTTCTTCTGTTACCCAAGGATTTCTACTAGCCCTCGTCTTTTTACCTACTTGATCCTTTGCTGCCTTCACTACTTCATCCCTCAAAGCTACCCATTCTTCTTCTACTGTATTTATTTCCCCCATTCCTGTCAATTGCTCCCTTATGCTCTCCCTGAATCTCTGTACAACCTCTGGTTCTTTTAGTTTATCCAGGTCCCATCTCCTTAAATTCCCACCTTTTAGCAGTTTCTTCAGTTTTAATCTACAGGTCATAACCAATAGATTGTGGTCAGAGTCCACATCTGCCCCTGGAAATGTCTTACAATTTAAAACCTGGTTCCTAAATCTCTGCCTTACCATTATATAATCTATCTGATACCTTTTAGTATCTCCAGGGTTCTTCCATGTATACAACCTTCTTTCAAGATTCTTAAACCAAGTGTTAGTTATGATTATGTTGTGCTCTGTGCAAACTTCGACCAGGCGGCTTCCTCTTTCATTTCTGTCCCCCAATCCATATTCACCTACTATGTTTCCTTCTTTCCCTTTTCCTACACTCGAATTCCAGTCACCCATGACTATTAAATTTTCGTCTCCCTTCACAATCTGAATAATTTCTTTTATTTCATCATACATTTCTTCAATTTCTTCGTCATCTGCAGAGCTAGTTGGCATATAAACTTGTACTACTGTAGTAGGCGTGGGCTTCGTATCTATCTTGGCCACAATAATGCGTTCACTATGCTGTTTGTAGTAGCTTACCCGCATTCCTATTTTCCTATTCATTATTGAACCTACTCCTGCATTACCCCTATTTGATTTTGTGTTTATAACCCTGTAGTCACCTGACCAGAAGTCTTGTTCCTCCTGCCACCGAACTTCACTAATTCCCACTATATCTAACTTCAACCTATCCATTTCCCTTTTTAAATTTTCTAACCTACCTGCCCGATTAAGGGATCTGACATTCCACGCTCCGATCTGTAGAACGCCAGTTTTCTTTCTCCTGATAACGACATCCTCCTGAGTAATCCCCGCCCGGAGATCCGAATGGGGGACTATTTTACCTCCGGAATATTTTACCCAAGAGGACGCCATCATCATGTAATCATACAGTAAAGCTGCATGCCCTCGGGAAAAATTACGTCTGTAGTTTCCCCTTGCTTTCAGCCGTTCGCAGTACCAGCACAGCAAGGCCGTTTTGGTTATTGTTACAAGGCCAGATCAGTCAATCATCCAGACTGTTGCCCTTGCAACTACTGAAAAGGCTGCTGCCCCTCTTCAGGAACCACACGTTTGTCTGGCCTCTCAACAGATACCCCTCCGTTGTGGTTGCACCTACGGTACGGCTATCTGTATCGCTGAGGCACGCAAGCCTCCCCACCAACGGCAAGGTCCATGGTTCATGGGAGGTGCGCCACAGTAGGAGGTTCATAAGAGAAACGGAGACGAGTGGAATACCACTCTACGGACGATACGAGCTGCAAATGCGGAAACCAACTAACGGAAATTACTTTGATAAGTTGAATATTGGAAGCGGCGGAACTGGTGAGCTGTTCACGTGCTATTGTGGTGCGCATCTAGGGAAAGTGGTTGGAAGACGGTGAACGCACGACAGGGTGACAAGGTGTTGGACGTCCACATTCACAGAACTTGGAGTTTAGTGGCTTGCACTCTGTAAAGCAGGATGGACGGCGATTTGTGACAGATGTGTCGACAGGTACAAAGCTGGTGCAGGGCAAGTGTTTCAGAACACACCGTTCAGGGCCCGTTGTAGATCATTGGACTCCACAGTAGACGACCCTAAGCTTTCCCACGCTGTCGTCAGTTACGATTCAAGTGTGCAACAGATCATCAAATTGATCCGTGGATCAATGGAAACTTGTCGCCTGGTCGGATGAATCAGTTTTCTCGTTATACCAGTTCAGTGGGCGTCTCCAGGCGAAGGACTGCTCGAATAATGCACTGCACCATGCACTCGAGAGGACGCGGGTAGTACTGTGCTATGGAGGAATTATCTCGGCGTCCATGAGTGGTGTGGCAGTAATAAAAGGTACCATGACATTCATGTGTAGTGCTAGAACGTTGGTGCTTAATTCCAGCATACCTCCAGACTTCTCCGCGGTGATGGCACCTTCCTGCATGATTGTGTCGCATCGACAGAATCCTGCTGCTGTGATTTGAGGATCATGACAGTGAACTCGCCTTGATGTCTTGGCAGCAGATTCCCCCGATCTGAATTCGATGGAGTCAGTGCAAAAGCTGTTTTTATACAGGGTGCGGCGCTTAAATCGGGATAAATTTAAGTTTGAATTTCCCGCCATATCTTAGTTTCGTCGGAGGTCGCTCGTCTGCTGGCACGTAGCCGAACAGGTGGTTCCGCTGATAAATTACCAGCTACTTTCAATTCGTCGCACGCGGAGGTGTGTGACACACTAGCATATGAATCGTTCAGCAAACAGTGCAACAAAAGAGCAGACGGACGCATGACTTCTCCGTTTGCTACTTACTCGGCTGAAGAGAGCCACAGAACAATGCTGTTCTTCACGTTACTGTGCCTTTTTGTTTTCTGGACGTCGGCGTACGGTCGAGAACGGCTCCCAGCCACAAACACGATCTCTAATAACTAACGGTTATTCATCCACTGCGTGTTAAAGCGCAGCTCTCGGGACATGGAGGTGCGTCGGCCCCCGATCGAGTCCACACAATGTGTAACTGTGAGGGTCAGTGTGCCGGCCAGCTTGGATGTGGTTTTTAGGCGGTTTTCCACATCACACTAGAGGAATACTGGGCTGGTACCCAAGTCCCGCCTCATTTACACGATTGACAGACGCTTCGGAAATTTTCGCCAATTTTCACATGACTGACACTTCACGCAAATAGTTGTGGTGCACATATTCTGTCCCAGGGGAGGAGGGGGTTAGAGGGCGTCATTATCACAAGCATCCGGCCACCTTTTTAAATAATCATGCCAAATGCGTTAACAACCTTGCCTTGCAGAACCTGCATGTTACATCATAATCTCATTGACTGAAGGATACCAAATTGATACTTCAGTGTTTCCATGCCTTTTGGATATGATGAACGAAAATTCATTCTTATGAGAGCATATTTCAGCACAAAAAAGTCATTCCAACAGGTCAAGTCTGACGAACGTGGTGGTTACTGGGTGTGTCTAACGTGTAGGTTGTAGCACAACATTGCTAGGTGACATACCCATGGAGCTTACAGCCCCCTCTAGAGATGCTGAATCACTAGCGTGAGGGACATGGGAGCATCATATCTACAGGTCCCACAGGCAGTCGGCTTTAGTGCAGACCAGCTGCTGACGAGATGGACCGAGGCTGCAGTGTGGCGAAAAGAGTAGGTACGGGCTCCTCCAGAATTTCGTAGCATCTAGATGATCGTGGGATTGTTCGACTGTAGCTGACGAATAGAAAGGTGAACAACAGCTTCACGTAAACCCTAGAATAGGTTACAGGCAGAGACACACCACGAATCGCCGGCATCAGATTACTGAAAACTGGATTGAAATTTCGAGTTGCCAATCGTTATGTACTACTGACAATATACCACAAACAATAAGGACTTTGCAAACGTACCGCACGATCACTCTTTCTGTTTAGTTTCATGGTTTTATGTAATGCTTTACTCTTTATTTTTCCTGTCCGTGTCCTTTGCTATAGATTAGACGATCACCTGGGCAATACTATTTCTGTTCACGTCTCATTTTTAATTGCATTAAAATAAATGACAAATGTGGCAGCAGGCGTATTTTGTCATCTCTTGGTGGATGTTGAACTGAGCGGACGCAAAGAGAGGCACGCCCAAATCGTTGTAACAGATTGACTCAATAAATGGTGTGAACTACAGTAATTAAGAATGTAATCTATTATTTTAGTTTTATAATAGTAAAAGAGCACAGAAACAGTGTTACCTGAAGAGGAGTATAAGATATCTTCCGCCAGTCGCTCAAGATCTTCTCGAGTTTCCAAGAGTTCTTCACTGCTGACATAATGCCTCAGACGACAGAGACATCCATGACACGCAAGCAGAATCAGGTCGGACAATGAGTGGAATTGTATGAAGTTCAGCTATGAGACTCACTTGTGCTTCTGGGGATCACATCGACACCAACATGTCCGTAGGTGACCTGGGAAAGGTCACTGGAAGGGGGCGAGGCTTGAGACACTTACCTCACCAATCCCGTAATCACTTTGCGGACAGTTATTTAATGTGTCAATGGGACTGATTTAATAATTTTTAAAATGAGCCTTAATTCCCGCAAGTATATGCCTAGAATGATAAACCTTGTTGTCGAATTCTTCATGCCTAAGACACCAAACGGCGTATTCCTGCAGGATAATGCAAGACAGTAGTTCACACCAAAAACGTCTTGACCAATGTACGGCTTTGTAAAAAGTGAGAAGGTATAATGTAGACAATTTTAGAGAAATTTCCATGCCATCAGCTTTTGCTAAAGTTTTTGAAAAGGCTGCGTATGTAAGGATAATTGATCATTTTATATCACACGATTTGCTATCAAATTTACGGTTTTAGAAGTCGTTTAACAACTGAAAATGCTATATCCTCTTTTCTTTGTGAGGTAGTAGACAGGTTAAACAAAATGTTTCGAACGCTTGGCATATTTTTTGATTTAACTAAGACGTTTGATTGTGTTGATGACAAAATATTGCTCCATAAGTTGAACCACTGCGGAATACGGAGAGTATCTCACAATTGGTTCACCTCTTACTTTAGCAACAGACAGAAAAATTCATTATTCACAGCGTTGAGAATAGCTGTGATGTGTGGTCTGAGTGGGGCACAGTCAAATGGGGGATGCCCCAGGGATCAGTGTTGGGGCCACTCCTGTTCTTTATTTATATAAATGATTTGCCCTCTAGTATTATGGGTAGCTCTAAAATATTCCTGTTAGCTGATGATACTAGCTTGGTAGTAAAGGACGTTGTGTGCATCATTGCCTCGGTTTCAAATACTGCAGTTCTAGTCATAAGTTTATGGCTTGTAGAAAATAAACTAACGCTAAATCACAGTAAGACTCAGTTTTTACAGTTTCTAACACGCAGTTCAACAAAACCTGACGTTTTAATTTCACAGAATGGGCATACGATTAGTGAAACTGAACACTTCTAATTTCTAGGTGTTCAGATAGGTAGTAAACTGTCAAGGAAAGCCCACGTTCAAGATCTTTTTTAGTGACTTAATGCTGCCATTTTTATTACTCGAACTGTATCTGAAGTGAGTGATCGTTCGACACGAAAATTACTCTACTTTGCTTATTTTCATTCACTTATGTGGTATGGTATCGTATATTAGGGTAACTCTTCTCATTCTAAAAGGATATTTTTGGCTCAGAAACGGACGGATCGGGCAATAAGTGGTGTAAGTTTACGAACATCTTGTCGACCCCTGTTCAAGAGTCTGGGTATTGTGACACTGGCCTCTCAATATATATATATATATATATATATATATATATATATATATATATATATATATATATATATTGCTTCCTGTCTTTTATTGTTAACAATATTAGCTTGTTCCCTAGACTAAGCAGCTTTCATTCAGTTAATACTCTGCTGAAATCAAACCTGCGTTTGGCTCGGTTTTCCTTAACTCTTTTGCAGAAAGGTGTGCAGTATACCGCTGCATCCATTTTCTATAAGCTACCAAAAGAATTCAAAAATCTTAGCAGTAATGCACGTGCTTTCAAATCGAAACTGAAGCGTTTCCTCATGGGCCACTCCTCCTATCCTTTCCAGGAGTTTCTTGAAAAATTAAGCTGATTGTTATGCTACATTGTTGATTGCGTTTACTTAAACTTTTGGCTTAACTTTTTTCGGGTTCATAAACGTCTTATCTGTTATTGCTTTTATGTTGTAATTTCATATACTCACTTGTTCCATACCTTGGAGATTTTCTCCTCAATTTGGTGCTACGCAACATGACGTATAAATAAATAAAAATGTTAATTCTAAATTAACAACAACCTCAGTTGCAATGTTCGCTTAGATTTACATAGGTTTCAGTTGGGATAACCCAACCTCGTTCAGAATAATAGTAACTACGATTTGTCTATAATGGACAACGTCAAAAACTGAAAACTATAATATAGTAACACATCGTCATATTGCAATAAATTATCTGGGAAACAGCCTCGGCCCCACTTCGCGACCGCAGTACGGCAGCAACGGATGTTGTACGGGAACTGGCTACAGCCTCGAGAGTGCATGTGCGATAGTATGTCAAGCGTACTTGTTAACACTGGTACCAACATGTACTCCTAAATTAAAAATTCTATGAATAACCAGGTGCGGCTAACGAAATTGACGTATACCTTATCCTGTAAGGAACAAAGACTGTCTTAACATTTGTAATAATTTGATGGACGTCAAAAGTGAAGGGAGCAATGCGTTTACTATTTTAATCCAACCTAGCATATTCGGGCTGATCATCGAACTTGACCGCATGAGGATAACTACTGGTTTGAAATACCGGATAAACGGGAGACAAAAAACATGTTGGCAAGGGTATAATGAATACTGCCTAAAATTATGGCGGATGGAATAACGGTTGAAAACCCTCAAAAAAGTTTTCGGGTCGCAGCTGCAGCTGGTCGTTAAGAAGGTTATTTTTGCCATGTAATAGGTGTTCAAAAATTTGCATTTCTTCCAAAATATCCAACCTCGCACTCTTCACTTGGCAATGCAAGAGCTGAGTACTATCCGGATGGTTGGGTGCGTGAGCCGTTGCAGTAAGTGTTCAGCGAATGTCGATCCACGAGTGCCATCTCCAATTTCAGTAGGGTTATGTTCCTTGTATCTTATTAGAAAGGCTCTTCCTGTTTGGCCGATGTAATGTTGTATTGGAACTGGCTATAGCCATCACGTATCGCGACATTGCTGCTCGCGTTGGCCGAGATCCGATGACTGTTAGCAGAATATGGAATCGATGGGTTCAGGTGGGTAATACGGAACGCCGTGCTAGATCCCAACGGCGTCGAATCACTAGCAGTCGAGATGACAGGTATCTTATCCGCATGGCTGTAATGGATCGTACAGCCACGTCTCGATCCCTGAGTCAACAGATGGGGACGTTTGCTAGACAATAAACATCTACACGAACAGTTCGACGACGTTTGCAGCAGCATGGAGTATCAGCTCGGAGACCGTGGCTGCGGTTACCCTTGACGCTGCATCACAGACAGGAATGCCTGCGATGGTGTACTCAACGACGAACCTGGGTGCACGAATGGCAAAACGTCATTTTTTCGGGTGAATCCAGTTTCTGTTTACAGCATCACGATGGTCGCATCCGTGTTTGGCGACATCGCGCGATAGTATGTCATGCCTACTTGATAATACTTTCACCATACTGTAAGGTTATTCAAGGGAAGATTTTAACCGGTTGTATACGGTAAGGAAGCAAAAGAAGAATCTCTTTACCTATTGAGGAAACTTCAACCCCACACGCCACAATGAAATGCAATACTGAGTTTACAAACAAAATAATGATTACCCGTCAACTGTTCTCAGCTCATCCCCGTGAGCCCTAGCCTAAAGTCATGAGAGTGCGAAACTACTTCTACAAACTGATTTCTACTCCAGTTTCTCTCTTTAATAAAATGTCCTTCATATATTAACGAGAGACGCTCAGTAGGATTCAAGACACTTCGTTTTCTCGGCTAATTTCGGTAAAAAAATGCGGAATTTGTTGTGGGAAATCGTGGAATATTCCCGCTTCAGCTCCTGTAGTTTTCTGAAGTTCGGATACGTGGCGGCGCTATATGTAGCTTTCAAAATATTGTTCAAATGTGTGTGAAATCTTATGGAACTTAACTGTTAAGGTCATCAGTCGCTATGCTTACACACTACTAAACCTAAATCATCCTAAGGACAAACACACACACCCATGCCCGAGGGAGGACTCGAACCTCCACCGGGACCAGCCGCACAGTCCGTGACTGCCGGGCCTTACACCGCTCGGATAATCCCGCGCCGCAAAATAGTGTTCGTAACGGAGGTGCGTTTCCTTTGGCGGAAAACCAGAGCATTGCGGACATTCAAAAGAGGATGCAGAATGTATACGGAGAATTGGCTGCGAGGAAAAGCACGGTGAGTCGTTGAGCTAGGCGTCTGTCAGCATCTCAAACCTACACGATCTCCAGCGAGCCGGAGATGTCATCTCTGTAATCTTGGGACGTGCGCACATTCTCATTCGAGGTGATCGACACATTGTAATCAAACACCTCGATGCACAACTTTTTTTTTGCGTTTGGTCTGGCCGGACATCACAAGACATCCGTTCAAGTTGATCGTTGACTCTTTGACTCTTTTTTTTATTATTATTACAGAGAGCACGCAGCCCTCTGACCGAACACGCCGAGCTACCGTGCCGGCAACTGGACGTCTCCATTGGTAGTGTTGACACATTCTGTCACCCGTTATGTTTCTCATAGGTGCGTGCCCACTGGGTTACTCGCCTTCTAACAGAAGACCACTAATAGCAACGAAGAACCATCTACGCGAATTCTTTGCGCTTTCCGAGGCTGATCGTGACAACTGTCGAACATTGCCCCAGGTAGTGGAAATGGATTCACCACTTGTAACCGAAAACAAAACCGCAATCCATGAAGGAGTGATACGCCTTTTTCCTCCGAAGAAAAAGTTGCAAACTGCATCCTCATCCAGTGAGCTCAAAGCGGCGCTCTTCTGGGACTCCGAAGAACTTGTGCTGTTTGATGTCCTTCCTCATCGTGCAAAGATCAGCTCTGAAGTGTACTGCGCTATCCTCATGAAGTTGGATAAAGGATTTCAGCGTGCTTGTCGCAGCAAAAATGCAAACAAACATCTCCGTGACGACGTAAGTCCTGAAATAAATCTGTGCACCCGAGAGTAGCTCATAAAACTTCATTCGCCTGTTTCGTCTGATCCAGCCTACAGCCTGGATCTCGCACCTCCCGATTTCCATGTGTCCGGCGCAAAGATGCACTCCGGCGGAAGCAGGAGGTTACTGATGCAGAAGACGCAGGCTCCGACGGTGACCAGTAGAACTGTAACATGCGGACATACAGGTCCTCTCAGTAACGTGGTATAAAACAGTCGCATGGAGCGGAGATTACGTTCAAAAATAGGGTTTGGTAGCCGATAGAATGGGGACTAATATAGTGTATTGAAACGCCCGCTAAACCCGCTGGGCAGAACAGGTGATTAGGGTTGTGGAAAGGGCCAAATAAGGTTGGGGTCAGTTTCACCTTAAAATTGTAATTTACTGTAATTTAATAAAACATTTACAACCAAAGGGGCACATAGCTGAACTTTTACAACTACGAGTTTGAAACTCGTAATCTTTTACGGCTGAAGGCATCCAAACAAGAAATCTTAAAAATCAACAACGTAAATTTCAAGTGACTGAAAACACACAGTTACAATTACAAATAAAATATATATATATATATATATATATATATATATATATATATATGCTGAATGCCTCAAAGCAAGGGTGGATAGACAAACATAAACAAGATGCAATACAAACGGCTGACGGCCCATAATAAAATTTTCAAGACTTTAAAATAAATTACCATAACCTTTCAAAGGCAGAAGGCCGCAATGCTCAAGCTTGAAAGGTAATTTTAAGAATAAGGTTGCAAGCAGCAATGTTTGAATACGAAAGGTAATTTTAAGAATAAGGTTCCAAGGCTGAAGGCCTACAGTTAATTTTCCAAAATTTAAAAAAAGTCATAACCATAAGCCTTAAGTTTTAAGTAGCTGAAATCGGACTGAAAGAAAAGCCAACACAACGGCAATAACCTTTCAGATAATATTCACTTGCCGGAATTCAAACTTTCGTACATAAAACACAATAAAATCAATTTTTTTGTCATTGGCTATGATAGATTATACACAGACATTTAAACACCAGTGAGAAAGACAGTAAAGACAACAGCACTCAGAAGCCACCAGGGGGTCGGTCTGCCCTCGTTCACTTAGGTGAGACAGGTGGTGAGCCCATTTACACTTGATCCATTGGAATCCAACCAAGAGAGAGCCACGGACCGACCGACAAACCAGTTGCTGGCCACCAATCGGTACATGAGAATTCAAACACAAAATGTTACAGACGTGATTATCCACAATCAAATATGTATATGTATTAAGCTGTCGATACTATACACCGTGCTGGACAGCGACAACAGGTGAGGAAAGGACACTGCCTGAAATTACGTTAGTAACCAGGGCAGTTAACCGGAACACGAACAGCCACAAGGCAGAAAATTCCGCTGATGCACTTGAATTATAGTCAACCAATATAGTTAATTCTACCGCATGGTGGGTAAATTTCAGCAATACAAAGACTCGGTGTTGCTCACAGGAAAATCTCCTCAACAGCTAACCACCGAAACGAACCACACAACGTGAATGGACGTGGCTTGGGTACTTGAAACCACTACTCAACTTTGACGTCCTAGGTCGGTGAACCATGAAGCTCGTAGCCCGCCGGTGTGGCCGAGCGGTTCTAGGCTCTTCAACCTGGAACCGCGCGGCCGCTACGGTCGCAGGTTCGAATTCAGCCTCGGGCATGGATATGTGTGATGACCTCAGGTTAGTTAGTTCTAGGGGGCTGATAACCTTAGGTGTTAAGTCCCAAAGTGCTCAGAGTCATTTTGAACGAAGCTCGTAGCGATCGGACAGCTTCACAAACGCTCCGACACTGCGCAGGGACCGCCAGCGGACACAGCCGACTGCACCGCGCGGAGATAACTTCCCTGGTCCGCACCAACCGATCGACTCCTCTCAGAATGCCGACAACATCTAAAATAGTCGTCAGTAGAATAACGCCAACCACACACACAACCAGACAAACACCTGCACGAAGACCTGAACGATACCCAACAGTGACTAAGCACGCACAAAAACAAATCAGAAGTCGATGGACACACACACACAGCTGACTCATGAACGATCAGCGAGCCAAAACGCGTCGTCTCGTACGACGAATGACCGACGTTCCACCAAGACCGTGGCCCGGCCCAAGTAATGCGTGGTGGCAATGGTCGAGCGAGCCACGTCGACGCAGATCTCACTGTTGCTCCAACCCGACGGCACTAGTGCCGCATTGCAACTCCCCGACTGGCAGGTCCAGACTGCGCTACAGACGCGTTCCAACTGACTGGCAGCCAGAACTCGCGACCCGAACTCCTTATGACAGACAGCGACAGGGAAGTATTGCAGTCGAGCAAAGATGCTACGAGAGGGGATATATATTGAAACGCGCTGCTTTGGCCGCTCACGGTCAGGCAAAGCAGCAGCTCAGTGACAACATTAATTTAAATTAACATGATGAGGTGAAAGTAAGTAAAAAAACAGGGTGTACAATACATGATGGCGCGAACAGGAGCCACGCACGGCTCATATATTACACTACTGGAAATTAAAATTGCTACACTAAGAAGAAATGCAGATGATAAATGGGTATTCATTGGACAAATATATTGTGGTATAACTGACATGTGATTACATTTGCACGCAGTTTGGGTGCATAGATCCTGAGAAATCAGTACCCAAAACAACCACCTATGGCTGTAATAACGGCCTTGATTCGCCTGGGCATTGAGTCAAACAGAGCTTGGATGGCGTGTACAGGTACAGCTGACCATGCAGCTTGAACACGATAACATAGTTCATCAAGAGTAGTGACTGGCGTATTGTGACGAGCCAGTTGCTCGGCCACCATTTATCAGACGTTTCAATTGGTGAGAGATCTCTAGACTGTGCTGGCCAAGGCAGCAGTCGAACATTTTCTGTATCCAGAAAGGCCCGTACAGGGCCTGCAACATGCGGTCGTTCATTATCCTGCCGAAATGTAGGTTTCGCAGCGATCGAATGAAGGGTGGAGCCACGGGTCGTAACACATCTGAAATGTAACGTCCACTGTTCAAAGTGACGTCAATGCGAACAAGAGGTGACCGAGACGTGTAACCAATGGCAGCCCATACCATCACGCTGGGTGATACGCCAGTATGGCGTGACAAACACACGCTTCCAATGTGCGTTCACCGCGATGTCGCCAAACACGGATGCGACCATCGTGATGCTGTAAGCAGAACCTGGATTCATCCGAAAAAATGACGTTTTGCCATTCGTGCACCCAGGTTCATCGTTGAGTACACCATCGCAAGCGCTCCTGTCTGTGATGCAACGTCAAGGGTAACCGCAGCCATGGTCTCCGAGCTGATACTCCATGCTGCTGCAAACGTCGTCGAACTGTTCGTGTAGATGTTTATTGTCTTGCAAACGTCCCCATCCGTTGACTCAGGGATCGAGACGTGGCTCTACGATCCGTTAGGGCCATGCGAATAAGATACCTGTCATCTCGACTGCTAGTGATTCGAGGCCGTTGGGATCCAGCACGGCGTTCCGTATTACCCACCTGAACCCACCGATTCCATATTCTGCTAACAGTCATCGGATCTCGGCCAACGCGAGCAGAAATGTCGCGATACGATAAACTGCAATCGCGGTAGGCTACAATCCGACATTTATCAGAGTCGCGAACGTGATGGTACGCATTTCTCCTCCTTACATGAGGCATCTCAACAACGTTTCACCAGGCAACGCCGGTCAACTGCTGTTTGTGTATGAGTAATCGGTTGGAAACTTTCCTGATGTCAGCACGTTGTAGGTGTCGCCACCGGTGCCAACCTTGTGTGAATACTCTGAAAAGCTAATGATTTGCATATCACAGCATCGTCCTCCTGTCGGTTAAATTTCGCGTCTGTAGCACGTCATCTTCGTGGTGTAGCCATTGTAATGGCCAGTAGTGTATGATCCTGAACAAAACCAACCTGCTGCTAGGAAAACAATGTGTTACATCACTTATTAATGTTGGAGAGGATCGCCGCAAGTACTGTAATGTGATAGAGGTACCGAAACTACCCTCGGACACAAACTGTAGTGTGGCTTTGAGTGTGTAGATGTGCATGTAGGTACAGTTCGTTCATCGTCGTCTTTCTTTGAAAAGTTTTTTGAATGCCATGTTGGTTACACTGCGACCGTCGCCTCTCCTAGAGCCCTCCTGAGTTGTTGTGCAGGCGACGCCAGTGACTGAGGCGCTGCCCGCAGACGCCGGCTGGCGCGGCGTGCTCCCGGATTGTCCCTGGAACAGCGGGCCGGCCTCGCCGCGCCGCTCCTCGCACCACACCGCCCCGCGTGCTATCGATCTCTCGCAGCGCCCGCAGCCCGCCGCGCCGCGCCGCGCCGCGCCGAGGAAGACATTCCGGACACGCTGGCGCTGCCCAGCGCGGCCCGGGGAACCCCCGCCGGCCTGCAGCGCCGCCGCCCGCCATCCCCTACCTCCTGGTGGCTGCCGCTGTCTGCCAAAAGGAGTCGGTGAGAAAACTTTCTGAAGGGGGACAAGGAAGGAAAAAAAAACTCTACTTGCATCTACATTTTTATTCCGAATGCCGCCTCTCGGTGTGCAGCGGATGGTACGTCTGGTGCCACAGTCATCATCCTCCTTCCCTCTGCCTCGTTTCTCTGTTCTATTCGAGAATGCCTTGGAAGAACGGCTGCTGGTAATCCACCTTACGAGTCTCAGTTACGGCCTTTCCCGGAAAAATGCCATAATGTACTGTCAAGAGCGGTAGAAAAAATTCTTTACTGTACAACCAGTTTTAGTCCACAGACCAGTATCAGGTATTAGAAAATATTTGCCACACCTTAAAAGGCGATTTAAACAAAATGGCGTCAAATAACGTAAAATCCGTAAATAGTAGCTGTTTTGAATATTGCGCCTTGCAAGCAGTTGTAAATACTTTATGATACCTGATGATGATCTATCGACCGAAACTGGATGTATTTCAAGACACTTATTACAAGTGTCACTATTTTTGTAAAAATACAGTTTTCATTCTGCATGAGTGGAAGGTTTACAGTGTGTAAAATGGTTCAAATGGCTCTGTGCGCTATAAGACTTAACTTCTGAGGTCATCAGTCCCCTAGAACTTAGAACTACTTAAACCTAAGGATACCACACACATCCATGCCCGAGGTAGGATTCAAACCTGCGACCGTAGCGGTAGCGCGGTTCCAGACTGTATCGCCTAGAACCGCTCGGCCACCCTGGCTGGCTACAGTGTGTAGATACATCCTTCCCGCTTGTTTTCAAACTTAGTTCAACCTGATCCCGTTACGGGTGCCGTCACAGCATGTCTTCAAGATGGCTGCTACACTTGACGTTCGTCAGAAGCGACGTGCTGTCATAGAATTCCTGTGCTATGAAAATGAGTTAGTGGGAAACATCCACAAGAGGTTGAAAAAGGTGTGTGGAGATGCTGCTGTCGATCTCAGTACAGTTAGTCGGTGGGCAAGCCAGGTTACGTGATGAAAGCTGGCATGGCAATATTGAGGATTGCCCTCGCAGCGGCAGGCCTCGTACTGCACACATTCCAGACAACGTGAAGAGAGTTAACGAATTGGTGACTGCTGACAGACGCATCACAGTGAACGAATTGTCACGCTACGTTGGGACAGGGGAAGGAAGTGTTTGCAGAATACTGAAAGTGTTGGCGTTAAAAAAGGTTAGTGCCAGGTGGGTTTCCAGGATGTTGACAGTGGCTCACAAAGAAAGAAGAAAAACGGTATGTAGCGAACTTTTGGAACAGTACCAGAATGGTGCAGATGAATTTCTTGGAAGAATTGTGACAGGTGATGAAACATGGCTCCATCGTTTTTCACCAGAGACGAAGAGGCAATCAATGGAGTGGCATCATGCAAATTCACCCCAGAAAAAAATTCAAAACTACACCTTCTGCTGGAGAACTTATGGCTACGGATTATTCGATACCGAAGGAGTCTTGCTTGTGGACACCTTGCCAAGTGGAACCACCATAAATTCTGATACATATGTGATGACACTGAAGATACTCCAAGCTCGGCTGAGTCGTGTTCCACCACATTGGCAAAAGCAGGATGTTTTGCTGTTGCACGACAATGCACAACCACATGTCAGTCAAAAAACCGTGGAAACGATCACAAAACTCGGGTGGACAACACTGAAACACCCGTATTATAGTCCTGACCTGGCTCCATGTGACTATCATCTCTTTGGGAAACTGAAAGACTCTCTTCGTGGAACAGGGTTTGAAGATGATGACTCCCTTGTGCACGCTGCCAAACAGTGGCTCCAACAGGTTGGTCCAGATTTTTACCGTGCGGGTACACAGGCGCTGCTTCCAAGATGGCGTAAGGCAGTTGACATGGATGTAAATTATGTGGAGAAATTAAAATATTGTTCCTAAAGGATGTATCTACTCACTGTAAGACTTTCAAACATGTAGAATAGAAGATGGATTTAAAAAAAAATTATAGTGCATTTCTTTTGGAGTGACCCTCGTACAATCAGTTTCAGTCCATAGACCAGCATGAGGTATTAGAAATTATTTGCTACAGCTTACAACACGGTTTAAACAAAATGGCGTCAAAAAACTTAAAATCCATAAACAGTCGTTGTTTTGAATATAGCGCCAAGTAAGCAGTTGTAAATATTTTATGATACCTGATAACCATCTGTCGACCGAATGTGGATGTATTTCAAGACACATATTAGTAGCTCATGGCGATGAATCGTGAGATTTTTCTGGTTGTGAGGCACCATCATCATCATCATCATCGTCGTCGTCGTCGTCGTCGTCGTCATCATCATCATCATACTGCGAGTATTCTACGGTTGGTGCTACTCCCCACATACCATTTCCTCTGATCACGCCATCCATCGCATTATGGACATTTCGAAACGGCTCCTCCTACGACGCCAACGCTTTCTTCTTTCCTCTAGCATCAACTGCCACGATTTCATTGGCTGTTGGGTGTCGTCCATCCTCTCTAGCCGTTCATACCATTTCAGATGTTGCATCTCCGTCTTGGCTATTACTGACCTATCGAAGCCCATAGCCTCTCTTACTTTGGTATTTGACACACGGTCCATCTAAGAGACGCCTGAAATCCGCCTTCCAGATACCATCCCTATCGCAAGCAACTTGTTCCTCTGACACTTATTTACTTCGCATGTTTATATTCCGCCCTTTAACACGCAGTTCCCATAAGGCCTTTCACACTAGCGATTTGGCCGCACACCTGCTGTGCACCTGCCGGTCGCGGCGATTCAGCCCCATTTGACCCTTTCACACGCGGCGATCTGGAAGCGGAGCTCCGCAGCTGGGGAGGGCGTAAATATATGACGCCTCGCTTCACCAGTGTGATTGTTGACCTGCGTGCTATTGTGCTATTTTTGCTACAAAAATGATTTTCGACGTGGAACTTTTCATCATTCAAGTAGAACGTCACCCTGTAATTTGGGATTCAAGAAACAAGGATTACAGTAACAAGTTCGAAAAACATAATGCTTGGGAGGAGACGTGTAAGAAATATGTTCCTGACTTCGAAAATAAAACAGTATCGGAGAAAAACGTAAGTGGTATGCATTATTATGTTTATTTCTCATTTGAATACATCTTATACTTTGGGGAACATTTTGGGTAAACAGTGCTATCTTCCTCTTACAATTTTTATAAGAAACTGTCTAGAGCGCAAACTTTGTTTCAATTTTCATAAGCAGTAACAGCGCCTGGAGGCATCTGTAGCATCTGCTTCGCTCCACGCCAACTATGGTATTGCCTGAAGGTGATCCACCTATGGATTGAAACTAGTTACTAATAAATTCAAAGGTTTGTGGTCTAGACCGTTTTTTTTATAAAAATTAGAATACGTTTTATATCTTGCTCATTTGCCATGTAAGAGCACCTTCACTGCTGACAAAATAATCAGCAAATTTGTCTCGTACACTCGCAGCATAGCTCCTTCTTACAAGCCTGGTGCTCTGTACATCGTCCAACCCCATTATTTCTAAAGTTTCATCCAGTTTGAACCCATCTCTTTTGCGAGCGAAGTTGTGCAGAACGCAACATGCTTTAATTATTACTGCACAGAAGTCCTCATTCACATTTAAAGGGCGGTGAAAAATTCGCCATTTGTTGGATAGGATTACGAAAGTGCACTCAATGTAACGTCGCGCCCTAGATAACCTGTAATTATAAACCTTTCTTTTCTCTGTCAATTTTTTTCCGCTGTACGGACGTTGCATGTTTTCTTCAAGTGCAAATGCTTCATCTCCAGCAAAGTAGAATGGAAGAGGCTCACCCGAATCAAAGGTCGAGGCTCTGGCAAATTTAAATTATTGTCTTTCATTCTTTTGTAAAGCTCACTGTTTTTATAAATTTGTGGGTCCCCACTTTTGGCATATGAACCTACGTCTATGAATGTAAAATAATAATCAGCGTCACTAACTGCTAGTAACACTATTGAGAAAAAGTGTTTGTAGTTGTGGTATAAAGAGCCACTGTGTTCAGCTTCAACAATTCTTATCGTTTAAGACTGGACGAATTTTAAGGAATTTTAACATTAAGAGTGTGTTCCGTCCACCTTCTAAGATTAGGGCTTTGCTCGGCTCTATGAAAGATGATTTGGGGCTTAGGAAACCCGGTGCGTAAAAAATTCCGTGTCAATGTGGGAAAGCTTACATTGGCCGTTCGATTCGCACAGTGCATGACGGGTGTGTGGAACATCGCCGTCATACGATGCTACAACAGCCGCAAACATCGGTAGTAGCAGAACACTGCCTAAATGAGGGACACAATATGAAATTTGATGAAACTGTGGTTGTTGCCAACATTTCCGGTTTTTGGAAATGTGTCTATAAAGAGGCGATTGAAATTAGGTTGGCTGATAATTTAATCAACAGAGACAATGGGTTTGCTCTTAGCAAGACGTGGAATCCTGTATTATCACGCATGAAAACTGAACGTTCTTCAGTGCGGCCTTGATTGCGATATTTCGTTGCCAGCAGTGTTTCACTAAGGGCGGCACCACCTCCCTGTCTAGGAAGGCAGAAACCGTGATGGGCGGCGCATGAACGTGTACTGGACGGTGGCCTATATAGGACGTCGATTTGCTACCTGGCGTCAGTTCTCAACGGGACTCATCAGCAGAAGCAGCATTTTCCTGAAGATGGCGACCAGTTGGATCGCCGATATATCAAGTTGATTTTAGGATCCGGCAGCAAACCCTAAGAGACTTACAGAAAAAAATTCTTACATGCTTTCCATCAATTGCACCAAGACAGTTCGGAAAATCAGCATATACTTTAAATGTTTCTGCTATATTGATCCAACCTTCTTCTGATGCAGGTGGCATGCATATGCTTTGTAGATTATCCCATATATCCTGACAAGTTTCTCGCACTATTTTTGATATAGTTGAAATCCCACATTTGAAGGAATAATGTAGCTCTGTATATGTACAGCCTGCAGCAAGGTACCTGAAGTCAGAAAGTTTTGTTTTGTTTTTTGCAGCAACACAGTTACAGGAGAAGTGGAAGAACATTCGTGACTGTTACACAAGAGAACTCAACAAGAGAAAAGCCTCAAAAAGTGGTTTTCCTGCAGAAACCCACAAAAAATATGTATACTTTGTTATGCTTAGTTTCCTATCACCTGTAACTGCCACTAAACCACCAGAGTTGGAAGAAACTGATGCACATACTGATGAGGCAAATAATTCTGATGTACAAGATGGAGTTGCCTCCAATTCCCGTAAGAGAAAGGATGACAGACGAGAAGAAGTTATTTCAGGTACTTGCAGCAAACATCAAGAAAAAAACACGTCAATGGCCGAAGCAGATGACCGACAAACATTTCCTACTATCATTATTAGATTATTTGAAATTTGTGCCGCAACATTTGAAAATGGACGCTAAATTTGAAATAATGCCAGTTTTGAGAAGTACAGCAGGTCTTACAGCTCACTAGACAACTATAATTTTCAGTTCACTTCTCTTCACAAATACCAATGCCTGTATACTCAGATTCACCCATAACTGTACCTGCATCTAATCCAAGCCCAGGTACATCAAATCGTGATGCCACACATTCACCTGTATCACTGATTTATTCCCTGGGTAGCGAAATATCACACTTTTTGTGCTGTATTTTAGTTTTACACATTGGAGCAAATTACTGTTATATCTACTTTAAAAATTACGGTATATGTAAAATAAGCATTTTATTTACCTTAAAGTAATCATTAGTCTTTCCTCTGGTGAAGTAGAGTTCCTCATTTGGGCATTTTGCTTCGTGAGATTTGGCCTTAGCATAGCACATAATTCATCAAAAGATGGTACAGACATTCTGAAATGGTTCATCAATTTTGCAGGGTTTTCTCTTAATTCATAATAAATAATGAAAAAAATGTCACGTTTCTCTCGAGTATTCAGTAGAGGATGAATCCAGTACTTTCTTTAACGTCGGCGGTGTCTTTATTTCCTTTTCAACAACAGAGCGAAAAGCAACACTTCCTCGTCAGAATCCATTTCGGAATTGGCTGGCACAAGCACACAGGCAGCTCCCGCCACAGAGTTGCTGCCGCGCGGTTGACCCCGTGCCTGGCGATGCAGTCGCACGGTTCAGTCGCGCATTGCAGCGAAACGCGGCGACGAAATCGCCAGTGCGAAAGCAGCTGAAAGCCGGCGTTTGAGTGAAGCGGACCGATAGGTAGCTCGGTGTGAAGTGTCTGTCTATCTATCAGGCCGTTTTTAAAATTTGGCGTAGCGGACGGCCTAAGGGGACATATACCGTCATGCCACATGCGCAGATACCAGCATCTAAGTGGCCGCTTTCTCGAACACATATTATTAAATAACTCCGTCATGAGTCAATCTACAATCTTCGTAATTTTTGTACGAATGGAAGGAAGTTGGCTTTAATCACAGAAAAAGCTGCAGCTCGACTGCATTTAAACTTTGCCAGCTAGAATTTTTAGAACGGAACCGACTGCAGAACATGACCTATGTTTAGGAGACCTTGTACTGATTGTTATTTATATCAAAATCTTGAAACTTGTTACAACTTTACTATTTAATGGAGGTAATCAAGTGCTGTACTCAGAGCTTTCTATCATTAATACAACTGATACTTAATCCACAACAAGTACAGACACTTTTGTTCGAAATTTAGTTTTTAGTCAATTACTTGAAAACTATTACAGGTGGATTAATGGGGTCACATAGTAAAGATTTTTATATCAATGTGACATTTCATACCAGTTTTCATCTTTCTAAGCCTAATACTTAGCCACTTCAATTTTTCTCAAAAACTCGTATTTTGACCAAATGGTACCTCCGATCAAGTTGAGACATGCAACATACTTATGCACATTCAGAACAATTTTTGGCCTTCGAGATTTTTTATTTAGCACCACTTGTTTTTAACCTAAAGCAATGTATTTACGGAAGCATATTCATCCGATCACAATTAACAGTTTAAACATTAATACACTGACTCATATATTGACAATGTTTGGAAAAGCTACTTCAATTTTTAATTTCATCCTTAGGTTATGGCGCAATGGTCTGTATGCTACGCACAAGCGAATTATGATGACGTGGCGCTATTAGGTGAATTGGGGTAAGTCCCGGTGCAATCTCTCGCCTCTGTATCTCTCAGATGACACAGCGCTTTTTTCGCTACAGTGTCTGCTGAAATTTACAAGATGTTGAACTGTTCATGGAACAATATAGTTCGTGAGATATTCTTGTTCTATGTAGTCATGTCAACTTTTGATAAAAATCAAACAAAACAATATGTCCTATATCCTTAATGCTGTGTTCACTAAATACACTTAGTGTCAAACATATAAAGTTTGGACGAAGAGAAATCCCCTACCCCAAAGTAGCTTCTATTAAGAGTTGCCCTGCTTGCACGCTGCAGCTATAGAACTCGTCACGGGGCCAAACAGCTATAGCAAAAATACTTAACAACACAGATTAGCAATGATTTATTGAAAGAACTTTTGTAATTCTCAACTGGAGTAAGAGGATTGTACGTGGCAATATACTTCATTGTTAAGTTGCAGTGATCTGTCTTTAGACACTGGTATACTCCTACATCCTGTGAACGTTGTACAACTCCACTTGTACGTATAATTTCCGGTTTCACTCTTCTTTGCGGCGATCGTAGATGAGTCTTGTAACAGTTGCTCAGACGACTGTCTGCCGATTTCCTTGAGGTAGGGTCTCAGAAGGACCCTTTCCCGTTTTATTGCTTATTGCCAGAAGTGTCAAAGATGTCCAAGACTGTCTTTCTGTTGCACATAGCACTGCAAACAGTTACCTTGAACTGCGAAATATGCTGATCAGCAAAAACATTATGACCACCGACCTACTGTCGATATAAACCCGTCTAGGCGATAGCAGCGTCATCTGGCGAGGAATGACTGCTAGTCAGACACACGCAGGGTTCATGTAGTATCAGTGAGCATGCTGTCCGTGTGTAGAATGGGGAAGGCACTTGATCTGTCAAACTTTCACCGAGAGCATACTATGATGGCCCAGAGGCTCGACAAGAGCATCTGGAAACTGCACGACTTGTCGGGTGTTCGAGGCATGCTGTTGTGATTGTCTTCAACACGTGATGAAGCGAAAGTGAAACAGCGTCCAGACGTTTTCAGGTTGGGCTGCCACATTAAGGCGCGGCAGGTTAGTAATAATAATGTTACTCAGTCATCTGAAATAGGAGGAAATATTAGAATATTGCTCGCTGTTTTTTACTAGAACCTGGAAAATATTTCTATGGTCAGCCAGAAAGCGATGGAGAACATACTGATCATAGTTCACAGTCTGCAAGTCCACATTCCTGTGCAGCCAACTGAAAGAAATGTTTCTATTCTCTATTTCCTCAGTGGGATCAATACTATAATTATAAATGAAGATTTTAAGTCATATTTGATAGATATACAGACATCAAAAAAGTTTAGCATCACCCCGGTTCCGAGAACTGCTGGAGATAGACGTTGACTGTTGATATTGCATCACAGACACAGTCCCTTTGACTGTTCAGAGATGTCAGTAAACCCGTCCAACGATGTAAGCAACCATGCATCAGCAGCGCCTGTTAGACGGAGAGGGTACGACAGCCGATCAGTTCCAGTCATTCCACCAGGAAGGAGGTACACGGCCCGTGTTGTGTGTAGTTAAACTGTAGTGTTGGCAGAAAAGCCAACACTGTTTTTCTAGAGGAGGCCGAAATGCACGCGTTTAATTACACGCTGACTGGCGTGAGGTCTGGAACAGGACAATATCTTGAGAATTGCAAATAAAGTACATAGTTGATATAATACTTAACTTTAATCCACAATTGTAGAACATCTCTCGTTACGGTACATGCTTCATAATATTAATTATCAATTGAATACGGCGCCTTGCTAGGTCGTAGCAAATGTAGCTGAAGGCTATGCTAACTATCGTCTCGGCAAATGAGAGCGTCTTTGTCAGTGAACCATTGCTATGAACGTCGGCTGTACAACTGGGGCGAGTGCCAGTACGTCTCTCTAGACCTGCCGTATGGTGGCGCTCGGTCTGCTATCACTGACAGTGGCGCCACGCGCGTCCGGCGTATACCAATGGACCGCGGCCGATTTAAAGGCTACCACCTAGCAAGTGTGATGTCTGGCGGTGACACCACATAAACCATGCCTAGACGGTCAATACCGTGGTTCGATCGCGTCCGCATTGTTACATTGTGCCAGGTAAGATTCTCACCAATAGAAGTCTCCAGGCGTCTCGAAGTGAACCAAAGCGATATTGTTCGGACCTAGAGGAGATACAGAGAGACAGGAATTGTCGATGATATGCCTCGCTCAGGCCGCCCAAGGGCTACTACTGCAGTGGATGACCGCTTCCTATGGATTATGGCTCGGAGAAACCCTGGCGGCAACGCCACCACGTTGAATAATGCTTTGGGTGCAGCCACAGGACGTCGTGTTACGACTCAAACTGTGCAGTAGACTGCATGATACGCAACATCACTCCCGACGGCTATGGCGAAGTCAATCTTTGTAACCACGACACCATGCAGCGCGTTACTGATGGGCGCAACAACATGGTGAATGGACCGCTTAGGATTGACATCACATTCTCTTCACCGAGGCGCACTGTCCAGCGAGTGCAGAAAGGTGGAGGTTTGCTGCTGTTTTGGGGTGGCATTATGTGGGAACAACGTACGCCGATGGTGGTCATGGAAGTCGTCGTAACGGTTGCACGATACGTGATTGCCATCCTCCGACCGGTAGTGCAACCATATCGGCAGCATATTGGCGAGGCATTCGTCTTCATGGACGACAATTCTCGCCCCCATCGTGCACATCTTGTGATTGACTTTCTTCAGAATAACGACATCGCTCGACTAGAGTGGCTAGCATGTTCTCCAGACATGAACCCTATCGAACATGCCTGGGGTGGATTGAAAAGAGCTCTTTATGGACGACGTGACCCACCAACCACTCTTAGAGATCTAGGCCAAATCGTCACAGAGGAGTGGGACAATCTGGACCAACAGTGCCTTGATGAACTTGTGGATAGTATGCCACGACGAATACAGGCGTGCTTCAGTGCAAGATGACATGCTACTGGGTATTAGAGATACCAGTGTGTACAGTAATCTGGACCACCGTCTCTGAAGGTCTCGTTGTATGGTGGTACAACAGGCAATGTGTTGTTTCCATGAGCAATGATGTTTATGTTGATCTCTATTCCAGTTTTCTGTACAGGTTCCAGGACTCTTGGAAGGGAGGTGGTGCAGAAATTTTTTTGATGCGTGTATTTCGTAAAATTTCACATGAACAACATAGTAATATTCATTATGTTAATACTAATAATGATTCTCTCTATCCTAAACAGCACTATGAGCAGTTCAGAAGGGACCTCCATTGTAAGTTCCTATTAAACTGTTTTTCGCTCTGATAATCAAAATAATTGCTCGCCATAAAAGTGGAAAATAACTGTCACCACTTGCGATGTGGAGTTGGTAACATTATGGACGGCACACTGACAGTCACTTATGCGAAATGTAAGAAATCCAGGATGGTGTACAGTCCTCGCGATTTCACTTCCTATTGGTACCGAAAATATGAGATTAGTTGCACTCTGGCTATGACGTCATCTGAGGCATCGCGTACTCTGGCGTTTGACTGACGCAGATCGTACAGTGGCTGGGTGCGAAGTCTTGCCTCTCGGGCTCTTATTTATAAACTGGCGCTGAGGACGGCCAAAGGAACACCTGAAGCATCCGCTCTATGCCCACTGTAGTAGCCTCTAAATGGTCGCTTTCTCGGACACACAGTATTTTATAACAATGTCATGAATTAATTTAGAATCTTCGTAATTTTTAATGAATGCGGTTAAGTTGTTTAAAATCACAGAAGAAGTTTTAGCTCGCCTGCATGTAAACTTTGCCGACTAGAATTTTTAGAACCGACTGACTGTAGAACACGACCTCTGAACTACAACTTCAAGAGACCTTGTATTTGTTATTATTTACATTGAGGCCTTGAAACTTGTTATAGCTCTATTATCTAATAGGTTTCATCACGTGCTATAACCATAACTTTCTAGCATTAATATCATAGATACTTAATCTACTACGAATAAGGATGATTTTGTTCCAAACTTAGTTTTCAGCAAATTATTCGAAAATTATTAGAGGTAGATAAGTGGGGTCACATAATTAATGTTTGTATACTAAACTGAAGCTTCATACAAATTTTCATATTTCTAAGTATAGTATTCAGCGCCTTCAATTTCTCTTCAAAACGTGCATTCTGACCAAAATGTTGCTTTAATCACATTGAGACTTGTACCAGTAACTTTTAACCTATATCTACACATTATGACCAATGTTTGGGTTCCTAGCTTTATTATTAAATCCCACTTATTGGTTTCTTAGAACGATGTATTTAGGGGAAATATTAATCTGATCAATCTGGGGTTTGACAGTTTACTCATTAATATATTAAAGCACACTCTGACAAAGTCTGGAAAAGCAATGTTAACTTTCCATTTCATTCTTAAATTATGATACAATACTTGTGTGCCTCTGCACAAATGCATTGTGGTGACGTGGGGCTACTAGCAGTGAACTGCGGTAACCCCCGGCACACTCGCTCGCCTCTGTATCTGTCAAATGATACAGCGCTTGTTTCACTACAACCGCTCTTTGCAGATGTTGGACATCGCAGGACTGGCAGACTGGTAAAACAGGATAAGTGGCGAGCTGTGGCAGAACTAAAAACAAGACACTCCAAACAAAGGGACTCTATAGAACCTTCACGTGCACACCCTTGGTTACTAGACTGACTACACAGCTGAACAGATATGCAAGAAGACAAACTGACATTACCATTATTTGCCCCAAAAATTCTCTGCCAAAGCTATTGACATTTTACTTGTTTATGTGAAAAACGAAACTTAATCAAATTAATTTTTTTGAGGATTGAAGTGGAGACAGATTTTATTTGTAAATTTGATACACAACTGTTTTATATGAAGAATGTGGTTCAACACTACTTATCTGTGAAAGAGGAAAGACTTTGCCTTTCAGTTTCATAAAGTGTAAACAATTAAATTTAGGTATAGTCATTTTGTGCAGCTACCTATGTATTTGATTAGAAGGAAAGTCAGTAATTAAAAGTAGGATTGGTGGTGAAAATTAATTAAAGATTTTTTACTGATTCTCTGAGACTGTGATAAGCTAGGTTGTTTATTAAGGAAAAGACTGATTCCCTGAGTCTGTGTTAGGATTAAATGTGAATTGATTTTTCATATCTTCGAAATGTGCAAATTATATGAACAATCTAAGATACTAATCTTGAGTTAATCCTTGAACATAAAACCCATGCATCCTAAACAAACTTTGAAAAGTCAATTTTGAAAGAAGATCCTATGAGCAAACAGTTTCCCCATATTTATTTACAAAAAGGCAACCAATCTAAATTTTTAATATGAGTAATTCATATGCTTTTTATTGCTTTTGTTAACGAATATATTTTTGTAATACTCATCCAGAATTTTTATATAAGCCTTTCTGTACTGTCATATATGTCATTTTATGATTTATTTAATGTCATGTCTGTATTTCGAAGAAATGTTACTCTTCATTTCACAAGCTACCTTTCTAAATTAATGTTTTTAAATTATACTAGATGATTTTCCAGTAACTTTTTCCTTTTTATGTAATATTTTCATTAAAACGTGTTGTAATCTTTAACATATGTCACTTTACATGTTGCTTAAAAATATTTTTCTGTATAACATTGGGACTTTTGAAATTGATTATTCTGTTTAGAGATATATTTTTTTCCATCGAAGAAAAATTATTTGTATTGATCAATTTTTCGAAATGGGTCAGCTCATTCATGTGAATCAGCTGTTCCTCCTTTTTGCTCTTAAACGTGTTGCCCAGTCTTCGTATTGTTCAAAATCGTTCAGGGAGATGTGAAGAGTAACTGCTGATTTCGATCATATCCGAACTTACGTATAGAATATCTATTTACTACATATGTAATTAGATAGGGGAATACTTGTAAAAGTAGATGCAAACAGTACCAAACGACAATAATACAAAATGGTCTAACGTAAGTAAAAATCACCTTAGGAAGTATTGAGGAAATAGTAACTATGTATTAATGTCTTATGTACTGAAATATACTGCTGACATTGGCACAAATAAATAAGATTATCTGGTTCTTTTGTAATTCACAAAAACCTAATTACAATCAATGTGTGATCCAATGTAGTTTATCAAACATTACTACCGTCATATTTCAACGTGCTATTAACTCAAATGTATTTCTGTTAAATGTCCTTATGCATTTCATACATTCAGAGCTACAGAAACAACTTACTATGTTAAAACTGTACAATTCATCGTGAAAGCATTGTTAGGAATTGCAAACAAATGTTACTCTCTGATAATCAAGTCAGATACATAAGTTTTGCCTGTATCACGAAATTCTGTACTTAATTTCGTCTCTCAGTATATGGTAGGAACTCTCGTCATTTAGTTTGACTATAAGTAAAGAAAGAATTAGTTGAAGTATTGTTAAATTGAAAATCTCTTATTTCACTACGAAAACGTAAAAATTACTGAGAGCTTTGTATTTAAAAACATGTAACTGTATATTGGAAGTATATTGCCATACGAATTGTCAAATCAGTGTAAAACTTTTTAACTGTAGCTGTCTGTTTATAACAATTAACCCATTGTAGAATTTGAAGCGGAATCTATATTTGTCGTCGGTCCTAACACTGTGATAGTAAACAGTTCAAAATGGTTCAGATGGCTCTGAGCACTATGGGACTTAGCTTCTGAGGTCATCAGCCCCTAGAACTTAGAACTACTTAAACCTAACTAACCTAAGGACATCACACACATCCATGACCGAGGCAGGATTCGAACCTGCGACCGTAGCGGTCCCGCGGTTCCAGACTGTGATAGTAAACAGTATTATTTAAACTGGTGCGTCTGTAAACATTATACATATCACACGTAAAGTCTGCAGATCTGAAGAATTCCAGATCATCTACGAGAATAAGCTATTGCAGAAAAGGAGAGAAGAATAAGATAAGAATATGTACTTCGCTGTATTTACACCCCCGTATGATTAGTATTTGCAATATTAGCTGTTGCCACAAACAGTGACCAATTCTTCTACACTTCAGCAGATTTTTAAATGGCGTAACGTTAAATAGTTATGGTTATACTGCATTTGCTTCTGCTTGGTGGCTTTGTGTGGCACGCAGTTTTGCAGTTTGTGTGGAAGCCAGTCTCCATTTAGCACACTGGACTCGCATTCGGGCGGACGACGATTCAATCCCGCGTCCGGCCATCCTGATTTAGGTTTTCCGTGATTTCCCTAGATCACTTCAGGCAAATGCCGGGATGGTTCCTTTGAAAGGGCACGGCCGATTTCCTTCCCCATCCTTCCCTAATCCGAGCTTGTGCTCCGTCTCTAACGACCTCGTTGTCGACGGGACGTTAAACAGTAATCTCCTCCTCCTCCAGTCTACATGCCGGCCTGCTTTTAGGACCATGTGTGAGCCTATGCGCTGTCACTGTCATTTCTCGGTGAATGGGGCTATTGACCACACTTGCACCGTGGCGAGGTGGGCGACTGGAAGCGGCTTTCGAAGTTTCTAAAAAAAATACACCTTAATAAAATCGTTTTGCTGATTTAATATATTGCCAGGTTCTTGCAGACGGTATGTAAAAATTTCAGTTTCTTCATACATTCCAGGAGGTGTCCCTTCAGTTCACTGTGCAGCACTCCCAAACGCGTATCAATGCAGTGTTGTGAGAAAATTATCGGGACAGTGATATGCACGTATACTGATGGCGGTAGCATTGTGTACACAGGATATAAAAGGGCAGTGCATTGACAGAACTGTCGTTTGTACTCAGCTGATTCACCTGAATAAATTTCTGACCTCATTAATGGCCGCATGATGCGAGATACGGATTTTGAACTCTGAGTGGTACTTGCAGCTAGACGCCTGGGATATTCCAGTTTGGAAATAGGGAGTTCAATATTCCGCGATCCACAGTATTAAGAGTGTGCCCAGAATATCAAATTTCAGACAGTACATCTCATCATGCACATCGCAGTGGCCAATGCCCTTCACTTAACGAACGAGAGCAGCGACGTTTGTGTAGAGCTGTCAGTGCTCACAGACAAGCAACGCTAAGTGAAATAACGGCAGAAATACATGTGAGACGCATGCTTAACGTGTCCGTTAGGACAGTGTTGCGAAATTTCGCGTTAATGGGCTATGGCAGCAGAAAACTGACGCGAGTACCTTCGCATACAGCACAACATCGCCTGCAGTTGCTCTCCTGGGCTCGTGACCATATCAGTTGGACCCTAGATAACTAGGAAACCTTTTCCTGGTCAGATGAGTCCAGATTTCAGTTGCCAAGAGCTGATGGTAGGGTTCGAGTGCGGCGCAGATCCCACGAAGACATGGACCCAAGTTATCAACAAGACACTGTGCAAGCTGTTGGTGGCTGGATAATGGTGTGGGCTGTGTTTGCATGGAATGGACTGGGTCCTGCAGTCCAACTGAAGCTATCGTTGACTGGAAATACTTTTGTTCGGCTATTTGGAGAACATTTGCAGCCATTCGTGGACTTTCTTTCTCAAAAACGATGTCATGTCACCGGGCCACAGTTGTTCACGATTGGTTTGGAGAACATTCTGCACAATTCGAGTGAATTAATGGTCACCCAGATCGCCTGATATGAATTCCGTTACGGGACATAATCGAGAGTCAGTTCGCGCACGACATCCTGCACCGGCACTGCTTTCGCAATTATGGACAACTATCATGTCGCGTCGAGTTTCTGCTCTACACAGGTAAGGAGGACGTCCGACACGATATTAGGAGGTATCCCATTGCTTTTGTCAACTTAGTGTGGTTGCAACTGCATGCATCCATTTTAGACGATGCAAAAAAAAAACATTGTTTCATTACTGCGAATTGAAGTTTGCTCTTTGAAACGTGTTTAAAACGTTTACGTAGGTGAAGATGACTGGACGTGTAGTATAATACGGTCTCTTGTTAAATCCATAGGATCCCTCCAACCTTTCCTTGCCACTGTCGCTCCTTCCACCCTTCATCGCTTGTTCCTCCGCTCTTAATCCCTCTCGTTCCATTCTGTTTTATGTCGTTTACATTTTACATACTATTAGTATTTTGCATACTGTTTACATGCTATTAGTATTTTAACGTGAATTTTGACATATACGATCTGCAATTTTAGCAATTTCCCTACTGTTATACTTATGATATACCTACCACCACCTCCGAGCTTCCTTTCCGTTCCCCCAATGAGCCTCACTCTATTTCCCCTTCCCCTCGTCCCCACCCCCTCTCCACCTCTTCCCTGTCATCAATATACAGGTTATTCGGAAATTCACTTTTCAGACTTTTTGGACTTGTAGAGGAGTGAGTAGTTAATATTTTAAATTCGAACCCATGTCCATAACGTACCGTTTCCGTGCTACAGTCATCTGAAAACACATTGGTAATGCAACCACTTTTAAAAGTAATTGGTAAGGCGTGACCCACTACACCATTTGTTTGACAGTTCCACTCTTCAATATCCAAAGAAATTGCTTATGTTTTTTTCAACGTGATGCAGCACGGGATATTCTAAATCGGGTGTGGGCGTCTCCTTGGAAACACCAAAATCATACCTGCTGATAGTGAAGTTACCCTTTGTCGAAGCCGTGGCGTTAATGCGAGAAAAAGCGTATGCGATTGAATCGGACGTTATGGAGCACGATCCTGACATAGGAGACAAGCAGTTCCATTACCGTGAGCTTCGCCAATCAGTAGGATCACGTCTGTGTATTCCTCAGCCATGTTGCTCTGACACTCACAGACACTTGAATCAGATATAAGTACGCTGTTGCATAACTACCTAGCACACATGTTTTCAAAACGGCTGTAGCACAGAAATTTTACCTTTCCGGACATGGGTTTCTGTTCAAAATATTATGTACTCACTCCCCTCTACAAGACGTAGAAGTGTATAAGGGTAATTTTCGAATATCCTACATACCTATTTAAAACACTGACCGCAGTCTCAAAACACAATACTATGACGTATGGTTCTGAGTAGACTAGGCGGGTTTCTGGTGCAACTACTTAGGTAAATTCTATGTTATTATGTATATAGTTTTGCTTTGTTTTCGATATGAAGATGATTCTGAGTGATTGAAACATGTAATCCAATTGAAAATTGCAACTGAGACGGAAAAATAAATGATAGTTGTATGAAATATCAATACATTTGCTGTTTCTCACAAGACGAATAAGTCGGCTGTAGTGGAATCTACAATTAAGCGCCAAAGAAACTAGTATAAGCATGCGTATTCAAATACAGGGATATGTAAACAGGCAGAATATGACGCTGCGGTCTGCAACGCCTAAGTAAGATAACAAGTGTCTAGCGCAGTTGTTAGATCGGTTACTGACAGTACAATGGCAGGTTATCAAGATTTAATTGAGTTTGAACGTGGTGTTATAGTCAGCGCACGAGCTATGGGCTACAGCATCTCCGAGGTAGCAATGAAGTGGGGATTTTCCCGTACGACCATTTCACGAGTGTACCGAGAGTATCAGGAATCCGATAAAACATCAAATCTCGACATCGCTGTGGGAGGAAAAAGATCCTGAAACATCAGGACCAACGGCGACCTAGGAGAATCGTTCAACGTGACAGAAG
Source organism: Schistocerca serialis cubense (assembly GCF_023864345.2). Taxonomy (NCBI): domain Eukaryota; kingdom Metazoa; phylum Arthropoda; class Insecta; order Orthoptera; family Acrididae; genus Schistocerca; species Schistocerca serialis. The sequence continues at coordinate 157,995,995 of NC_064645.1, forward strand.
TGCAACCCTTCCGCAAATTACTGTAGATTTCAATACTGGGCCACCAACAAGTGTCATCGTGCGAACCATTCAACAAAACATCATCGACAAGGGCTTTCAGAGCCGGAGACCCACTCTTTTACACTGACATTGGACTGTTGATGACTGGGAACAGGTTGCCTGGTAGGACGAGTCTCGTTTCAAATTGTATCGAGCGGATGGACGTGTACGGCTATGGATACAATCTCATGAATACATGGACCCTGCATGTCAGCAGTGGTTGTTCAAGCTGGTGGAGGCTCTGTAATGGTGTAGGGTGTCTGCAGTTAGAGTGATATGGGACCCCTGACACGTCTAGATACAATTCTAACAAGTTCCACGTGCGTAAGCATCCTGTCTGATCACCTGGATCCGTTCATGTCCATTGTGCATGCCGACGGACTTGAGCAATTCCAGCAGGACAATGCGACACCCCAAACGTCCAGAATTGCTGCAGAGCGGCTCCAGGAACACTCTTCTGGGTTCAAACATTTCTGCCGGCTAGCAAACTCCCCAGATATGATCATTATTGAACACATCCGGGATGCCTTCCAACGTGTTCTTTTCCACCCCCTCGTACTCTTACGGATTTACTGACAGCCCTGCTGGATTCATGGTGTCAGTTCCCTCCAGAACTACTTCAGACATTAATCGAGAGCAAGCCGCGTCATTTTGCGGCTTTTCTGCGTGTTCGCAGGAGCCCTACACGATATTAGGCAGGTGTACCGGTTTCTTCAGTGTACTATGTTGTTGTTGTTGTGGGCTTCAGTCATGAGACTGGTTTGATGCAGCTCTCCATGCTTCATCTCCCAGTACGTACTGCAGCCTACATCCTTCTGAATCTGCTTAGTGTATTCATATCTTGGTCTCCCTCTACGATTTTTACCCTCCAAGCTGCCATCCAATACTAAATTGGTGATCCCTTGATGCCTCAAAACATGTCCTACCAACAGATCCCTTCTTCTAGTCAAGTTGTGCCACAAACGCCTCTTCTCCCCAATTCTGTTCAATATCTCCTTATTAGTTATGTGATCTACCTATCTAATCTTCGGCGTTCTTCTGTAGCACCACATTTCGAAACATTCTACTGTCTTCTTGTCTAAACTATTTATCGTCCATGTTCCATGTTCCACATCCATACATGGCTACACTCCATACAAATACTTTCAGAAACGACTTCCTGACACTATACTGGATGTTAACAAATTTTCTCTTCTTCAGAAACGCTTTCCTTACCATTGCCAGTCTACATTTTATATCCTCTCTACTTCGACCATAATCAGTTATTTTGCTTCCCAAATAGCAAAACTCCTTTACTACTTTAAGTGTCTCATTTTCTAATCTAATTACCTCAGCATCATCCGACTTAGACGACTACATTCCACTACCCTGGTTTTGCTTTTGTTGATGTTTATCTTACATCCTCCTTTCAAGACACTCTCCATTCCGTTCAACTGCTCTTCCAAGTCCTTTGTTGTCTCTGACATAATTACAATGTCATCGGCGAATCTTAAAGTTTTTATTTCTTCTCCATGGATTTTAATACCTATTCCGAATGTTTCTTTTGTTTCCTCTACTGCTTTCTCAATATACAGATTGAATAACATCAGGGAGAGGCTACAACCCTGCCTCACTCCCTTCCCAAGCACTGCTTCCCTTTCGTGTCTCTCGGCTCTTATCACGGCCATCTGTTTTCTGTACAAATTGTAAGTAGCCTTTCGCTCCCTGTATTTCACCCATGCCACCTTCAGAATTTGAAAGAGAGTACTCTAGTCAATATTGTCAAAAGCTTTCTCTAAGACTACAAATTCTAGAAACGTAGGTTTGCCTTTTCTTAATCTTGCTTCTAAGATAAGCTGTACGGTCAGTATTGCCTCACGTATTCCAATATTTCTACAGAATCCGGACTGATCTTCTCTGAGGTCGGCTTCTACCGGTTTTTCCAATCGTCTGTAAAGAATTCGCGTTAGTATTTTGAAGCCATGACTTATTAAACTCATAGTTCCGTAATTTTCACATCTGTTAACAACTGCTTTCTTTGGGATTGGAATTATTATAATCTTCTTGAAGTCTGAGGGTACTTCGCCTGTCCCATACATCTTGCTCACCAGATGGTAGAGTTTTGTCATGACTGGCTCTCCCAAGGCCGTCAGTAGTTCTAATGGAATGTTGTCTACTCCTGGGGCCTTGTTTCGACTCAGGTCTTTCAGTGCTCTGTCAAACACTTCACGCAGTATCGTATCTCCCATTTCATCTTCATCTGCATCCTCTTCCATTTCCATAATATTGTCCTGGAGTACGTCACCCTTGTATAGACCCACTATACACTCCTTCCACCTTTCTGCTTTGCCTTTGCTTAGAACTGGGTTTCCATCTGAGCTCTTGATATTCATACAAGTGGAGGTAGGCTATTAATAATAATAAATGATAATAAATGAACATACATAATGACAAATGATATTAAATGAACATAAATGATAATAAATAATAATAATAATAAAAAAGAGAAGCACGCCAATATCCTGCTGGAATTCAAACTTCCCGCCATTTATCCTTCTGGAGGGTTAGGTTAGTGGACATAACCCAATTGGTCTATTTTCCCGCCAAAATTCAAAATTGCCGCCATTTTTTTCTGGTGGTTAGGTTAGTGGACGCAGCCCAGTTGACCTATTTAAATAATAATAAATGATAATGAATGTTGATAAACGATAATCAATAATAATGAATAATAATAAAGACAAGTATGGTTTTGCATGCATTATCCTGTTGTAATTCAAACGCCCCGAAATTTTTTTTCTGGAGGCTTAGGTTAGTGGACATAGCGCAATTGGTCTATTTTCCCGCCAAAATTCAAATTTCCCGCCATTTTTTATGGAGGTTATGTTAGTGGACATAGCCCAATTGACCTATTTGAATAATAATAAATGATAATGAATGTTAGTAAATGATAATAATAATGAATAATAATAAAGAAAAGTATGGTTTTGCATGCATTATCCTGTTGGAATTCAAACTTCTCGCCATTTTTTTTTCTGGAGGTTAGGTTAGTGGACGTAGCACAATTGGCCTACTTTCCCGCCAAAAACCGCCATCTTGGATGACGTCATGCGCCGTTGCCTATTCTACATGCCTCCATCTTGGATGACGTCATCGCCGACATCTTGAATAAATTTGGCAACAATGCAGAATGTCGTCGTACATACTTAGTCCTACTACTTTTGTCATGACATTACTATGTTAAAGCAATTTAACTATTTTATTGATACTAAAATTGTACAAATCTGTTGCATGCTATAAGTAATGACGACGGCAAGTTACTTTTTTTTGAGGGGAGTAGGGGGGGGGGGAGGTGGGAGGGAGAGAGAGAGAGAGAGAGAGAGAGAGAGAGAGAGAGACAATAACACAGTGATATGTGACCCCCTCCAGAACGGAACTCTGGATGTGCCTCTGGGTTAGACAGGAAGACAGGGCCAGAGGAGCTGGCGGAAACAGGCGCCCAGAATCTGCCACGTCGCGGACGGCTGGCTGGCAACAGCAGCAGAGGCAGTGGCAGCGGAACTGTAGAGGTGGTGTGGCGACGCCTGCAGACGCCGTTGGCGAGTTTCGTCACGTCGCCGACTCTGAGACCTGCCTCGCCGTGCCGTGCTCTGCCTCGCAGCGCGCTGCTGCACCGGGCCCGCTCCAATGAAATGCTCGCTCCCCTCTCCCCTTGGCGAATAAATTCGGCAGCCTCGTTCTCGCTCGCAGCTTTCTCTTTTATTCTGCAGCAGTGCTCCGCAACTCCGACGGGTCAGCATAAGGCTATGCAGAACTCCGAGACTGGCCACGGGGTCTCATACAAATGTCGCCGCTAACGAATATACAGTGCCGGAATTCAACCAGCGGTTCTAGTGACGTGACCTCGGGAGACTCCCAGGATTTGCTTAACAGGGCCGGCTGCGACAGGCTGCAATACAGTTCTGTAGACGGCGAGAGACGAAAAGGTTACCGTGACATTTAACAAGAGGATGGATCCATCTGTTGAAACTGGGATTTTCATGACGTTCCGCACAACGGTCTGCAGAAGATGACGCTCCTATTGACCTAAATAGGGGCCTCCAAATTACAGCCCGCGGACCAACACCCTCCCGCGAACACCATCAGTATTGAATGGTGAGCTTCGTGTGGTTACCAAGACGTGCAGCGACCGTAAACCATAAAACTACCAAATATGCAGCAACCAGTCGCAAAATCATGTTTTATTTATTCACTTTTGCAAATCGATTTCAACTGATTAACAGCCATCATCGGTGCTACAAATACAAGAATAAAATAATTAATAACAGTGACCAAATTAATAAATATACATATGGCAAGGTAAACCAATTAAATGTATGTAGACGCATTAAACCATTTAAAATGAACATACAAATTTTTCTTTCAACTAATATGTGCCCTGAGTAGTAATACTGTCTTAAGCAGAGGTCAAACATAAAGTGATACATCGAGAATTGACTACTACAACGAGAAACCATAAGGGGACTTTGCAAAGCTAACCCGCCCTCTATGCGAAAAGATATAGCTAAAATAAAAATGAGAAGAAGAAAGAGATATTAAAAAAAATTAAAATTTTTTTCGATGGTGTGCTTCTCATCTATGTTTGTTCCTTTTTACTAATTTGTGCAATCGCTTTTAGGCGTATATAACTGTACTATGGCGTTGACAAAATCTTTGTCAATATATCCATTTTATGTAAATATTTTACTATTATAACATTATATTTTACCTCGGCCGGCCGGTGTGGCCGTGCGGTTCTAGGCGCTTCAGTCTGGAACCGCCGGTCGCAGGTTCGAATCCTGCCTCGGGCATGGATGTTTGTGTTGTCCTTATGTTAGTTAGGTTTACGTAGTTCTAAGTTATAGGGGACTGATGACCACAGATGTTAAGTCCCATAGTGCTCAGAGCCTTTTGAACCATTTTACCTCACTTTTGTATGTCATACCTCTTTCTTCTTCTTTTCATTTTTATTTTAGCTATATCTTTTCACATAGAGGGCGGGTTTGCTTTGCAGCGCCTCCTTATGGTTTCTCGTTGTAGTAGTCAATTCTCGATGTATCACTTTATGTTTGACCTCTACTTAAGACAGTATTACTACTCAGGGCACATATTGGTTGAAAGGAAAATTTGTATGTTCATTTTAAATGGTTTAATGCGTCTACATACATTTAACTGGTGTACCTTGCCATATGTACATTTATTCATTTGGTCACTGTTATTAATTATTTTTATTCTTGTATTTGTAGCACAGTGATGGCTGTTAATCAGTTAAAATCTGTTTGCAAAAGTGAATAAATAAAACATCATTTTGAGACTGGTTTCTCCATATTTGGTAGTTTTGCCATTAGTGTTGCCCTCGGTAAAGAGTCACACGCCGCGCGCGATTAGCCGAGCGGTCTCGTAGGCGGCAGTCATGGACTGTGTGGTTGATCCCGGCGGAGATTCGAGTCCTCCCTCGAGCATGGGTGTGTGTGTTTGTCCTTAGGATAATTTAGGTTAAGTAGTGGGTAAGCTTAGGGACTGATGACCTTAGCAGTTAAGTCCCATAAGATTTCACATACATTTGAACATTTTTGAACGAGTCACACCTGCATGGTATCCGCCCCTCCGTAATTTTTCTTATTGCAGTCGAATGTCGATAATCGATCACCTCCCGTGATGAATGTTTCGGACGCATAGAAGAAAATCTAAGAAACTGACTGACTTAACGAATGATGTTTCGCATAAAGATCCTGTTTAATGTTATTTTTTAGCCTTTAATAACAACGACAGAAACCACATACTGGCATGGCTAGGGCTCTTTGGCCATCCATAAATGAACACTAACAAGGGGAGGCCACGACGTTTGGAACGCGGATTTACTTCAAACTTCGTACACTCGTAGCACTCCATTAGGAGAACAAAATGTGTAAGCAGTAGCGCGTACTTCTCAAGCGTTATTGAGAAAATTGGAAGATACTTTCGGTCGTCAAACATATACCTGTGCGTGGCCATTTCTACCATAAACCGGCTGCAGCCGATTGGTTAGCATTGAAGCCCCATAACCGTTGGATCGTTCGAACGAGTCCCGTTAGTAAGTTTTTTGTTTTATTTTCAACACAGTCATTTTATTTACTAGTTATATTACAGTTCATATAATGGGAAAAGTACGTGTAATCGGATGAACTTTTATTGAATTTACAATGTTATTTGGCAGTCTACAAATATTTATTATCACAAATAATATAATATTCATAACTGCCGACTAGTAAACGACCAAACTCATAAAGTGACACTGAAAATGTATGCTTGTCCGTGATTTGAGAAATCCCTTATACCAGGAAGGATATCGAAACGAGTTGTTACCTCCAAGTTTTGACCGGTACATACGGCTTTCCAAAGATGACAATTAATCATCGCTTTATAAATTACGACTACAAGTTGCATGATGTTATTTTTCGTAAAAACATGGAAAACATAAAGTCATATGGCACCAGCTGCATTGAATAAATGCTATATTTCCGCATACGCAAGGTCTTTCGAGGTTTTCTGTGCAAAAACAAACCTCGTTAACATATTCAAAAACGTCTCTTTCAGCCGATAATTTGGAAGCAAACCATGCATAACGCAGTATTTCCTTAAATATCGGCGCAGATAATTGGTCGTGCAGTATCGAGTGTATTTTAATAGCGTCTTCACGAGAAGCAATTTCTCGGTCTCTTTCGATTAAATACGAACAGTTTTGAAGACACGGACAAACATACATTTTCAGTCTCACTTTATACGTTTAGTCGTTTACTAGTCGATAGTTACGAATATTACATTATTTGTGATAGTAAAAATTTATAGACTGCCAAATGACATTGTAAAATTAATAAAATCTCATAGTATTACACGTATTTTTCCCATTATATCAATTGGAATATAAATAGTAAAGAAAGTGACTGTGTTGGAAACAAAAATCTGACGAACGGGACTCGATCGAGCGATTACGGGGCTTTAATGCTAACGACCCGGCTGCCGCCGCTTGATGGTAAAAATGGCAACGCACGGGTATATATTTGACGACCGAAATTACCTTGCGATTTTCTCGGTAACGCTTGAGAAGTAAGCGCTACTGCTTACACATTTTGTTGTCCTCATGGAGTGCTACGAGTGTACGAAGTACACAGTAAATTCGCGTTCCAAACGTTGTGGCCTCCCCTTGTAAGTCAGGCATTCTTCTACAGTATAAGCTACCGCTCTGTAAAGTAGCAGCTTCGACAACGTTGTATTCAGTTAGCTGTATTACAGATCTCAATACGCCTCGTGACGATGCTGCAACCTCTCGGTAATGATGTTGCAAGATCTTTTTCCAGCCGGCGCATGGCACCCGTTTCTCTTGCACAATTTATTTGTGACTCCCAATTCTGATTTGTCACTGAAGATGTCCATATGGCATTAGCTAGACATACTAATTAGCAACAATCCTATGTATCTTATTCGACAAATTTCGAAGCACAGGCATAAACAAATATCTGTTGACAATTTTCTTGGTTCTGAGAACTATGGGACTTAACTGCAGAGGTCATCAGTCCCCTAGAACTTAGAACTACTTAAACCTAACTAACCTAAGGACATCACACACATCCATGCCCGAGGCAGGACTCGAACCTGCGACCGTAGCGGTCGCGCGGTTCCAGACTGTAGCACCTAGAACCGCTTTGCCGCGGTGCGATTTGTCGCGAACGCCTATTTAGGCGCGCGGAACGATGCAGCAGCAAGATGTGGTAGAAGTTACGCTGGTTATCGAGAGGGGGCAGTGGCCCTGTCAGTCGTAGTGGTGCATCACTTGTCGTATCGTGATAGGTGGTGGGCCGTGTGGACCAGGATTTTGTTTTGGCCGAGTACGGCAGCAAAGCTCGTTAGTGGACGACGTGGCTTGGAGACCTCACGCTAATAGCGGAAGTGGGGCGTTGCTACGTCTGGAGCACAGTGTAGCCGTGCGGACGCCTGAATCCAACTGTATGCATTGTACCACTGTGCCAAGACTCCTGTCTGCTGTTGGCACATTCAGCTGTGTTGATTATGGTGGGTAAGCTGTTTCCTCTTCCAGTATCGTCCTTGTACGGTTAGCTGTCGCTTGGCCCTTTACGACTTTCGCGGTGAGTCTCGTACATCAAATGTGCTGTCGCGTTTTTTGTCTGGGAATTCTTCTTCCGGTAGGTGCCGGTTTGCTTACAAGTACTACCTATGTTTATAGCGTAACTAGCTGGGTCATACTTACGAAAGCTGTGCAAATTGTTCAAAAATGTATAGGGACTGCGTCCGGGAAATTTTGCTATAGCAATATCTGTGTAATTTAAATACTCATTATACTAAGGTTTGAAGCTCCTCTTCTCGTTCTTCCGTGTTTACGATTTAAAAACTGGGTTATTTTGGAAATCACCCTTATGCAAACACAATTACTTTATTTTTATATTTCCTCAGACATGTTGTATTATCAAACATCGATTTTAGTGCTCGTTTTCGTCGTTTTTTTGCCAGCATGTCATCTGCAAACTAGCCTAGAAGAAAGATTATTGCGTATTTGTGAAGAGCTGTTTGGAGGTTGGAACACCTCAGCTCTAAGAAGTCATAGTACACACTCCACTTTCGCAGACAATCTAATACAAGAAAACCACCACCCTGAGAACATCGAGACTACTGATATTAAGATCGTCAGCGAAAGCAACAGTCTCTATCAAAAACTCACAATAGAGGAGTACTATCACATACAAAAAGCAATATTACAAAGAAAGAGAGTCCTGAATGAAAATACAACACTGTGCAACAAAACACTGTTTGGAACACTCAATGAACTATACAAAGGTGACTCCCTACAAAAAACATAACAGGGAGAAAAAGAACTTCTGTTTCCTTGGTTCTCTCCCCACCTCTCTTTCCATCTCCCCCCCCCCCCCCCCTGTCTCTCGCTCTCTCTCTCTCTCTCTCCCCCACACACACACCCACACACACACACACACACACACACACACACACACACACACACAAATTCAAAATAAGCGCCATAACACACAAAAGACCAACAATGAACAAGTGAGCAACGACAATAACATGACACATCTCACTGAGTGTATTGCCAGAAGTGTCTGCTCAATCGCATTTCGACACATTTTATGTAAGTGGATGTGAGGTGAAGTAGTGAGCGGAAATTTATGAAGAACTGATTGAAATCATTGCAATAAATAGCAGCTGATTGAGACACCAACCAGGGACACGAAAAAGAACGGAAAATGTAAGTACAGAAACGTACATAACCTCTAACCTCGAAACAAGATCAGTAGTCTCGATGTTTTCAGGGTGGTGGTTTTCTTGTATTAGATTGTCTGCGAAAGTGGAGTGTGTACTGTCACTTCTTAGGGCTGTGAGGTGTTCCAACCTCCAAACAGCTCTCCAAAAATACGAAATAATTTTTCTTCATGGCTAGTTTGCAGATGACATGCTGTCAAAAAAACGATGAAAATGAACATTAAAGTCGATGTTTAGTAACACAGTTCAAATAGCGATGTAATTTTAAGATGAGTGTCCAAACAAAACGAAGCAAATTGCAAATATTGTATTTCCTAGGCCAACAGTAGTTAAATTATTACAAACGTGATATTGCACTTTACAGAAAATAAAAATTTAACCCACAGAAGACGACACATTGGTGTTGAAACATGTCTGAGGAAATACAAAAATAAACTAATTAAGTTTGCATAAGGCTGATTTCCAAAATAACTCAATGTAATTTAAAGCCCAAACCCCATAAGCGCAACTGTGATAAAGCGTGTATGTTATTTGAAGTATGTTGTATTGAATAGCAGCGTGCGTAGTCTTAGGTATGAGTCAGTCAAATTACTGGTAACTGTTGCTCTTGAAGTACTTGATTACGTACTGGTTAACTCCTCTCAACTGAGTAAGCAGCTCAAATTATGAAATGAAGTTATAGTTCTAATTTTAAAGTGGAAATTTTATCTTAATCCTCTAGTGAGCTGTCCTATTGCTTTGCGCACTGTTAGAATATTTCAGTAAGCCTCCTACTTAAGCCATTTTAAGGTTAAAGTTGCTATAAAAATGTCTTCGGGCTTATTGACTGTTTGAAAAGCTGTACGTTAATATCTGATCTAACATCTTGCATGCAAAAGGTTGGCTGCCTTTACAGTTGGCGTCAAATGGGCCATGTTCCAGTAGTTCGTTTGGTGTATTATGGAACCATGAACCATGGACCTTGCCGTTGGTGGGGAGGCTTGCGTGCCTCAGCGATACAGATAGCCGTACCGTAGGTACAACCACAACGGAGGGGTATCTGTTGAGAGGCCAGACAAACGTGTGGTTCCTGAAGAGGGGCAGCAGCCTTTTCAGTAGTTGCAAGGGCAACAGTCTGGATGATTGACTGATCGGGCCTTGTAACAATAACCAAAACGGCCTTGCTGTGCTGGCACTGCGAACGGCTGAAAGCAAGGGGAAACTACGGCCGTAATTTTTCCCGAGGGCATGCAGCTTTACTGTATGATTAAATGATGATGGCGTCCTCTTGGGTACAATATTCCGGAGGTAAAATAGTCCCCCATTCGGATCTCCGGGCGGGGACTACTCAAGAGGATGTCGTTATCAGGAGAAAGAAAACTGGCGTTCTACGGATCGGAGCGTGGAATCAGATCCCTTAATAGGGCAGGTAGGTTAGAAAATTTAAAAAGGGAAATGGATAGGATAAAGTTAGATATAGTGGGAATTAATGAAGTTCGGTGGCAGGAGGAACAAGACTTCTGGTCAGGTGACTACAGGGTTATAAACACATGCAGGAGTAGGTTTAATAATGAATAGGAAAATAGGAATGCGGGTAAGCTACTACAAACAGCATAGTGAACGCATTATTGTGGCCAAGATAGATACGAAGCCCACACCTACTACAGTAGTACAAGTTTATATGCCAACTAGCTCTGCAGATGACGAAGAAATTGAAGAAATGTATGATGAAATAAAAGAAATTATTCAGATAGTGAAGGGAGACGAAAAATTAATAGTCATGGGTGACTGGAATTCGAGTGTAGGAAAAGGGAGAGAAGGAAACGTAGTAGGTGAATATGGATTGGGGCTAAGAAATGAAAGAGGAAGCCGCCTGATAGAATTTTGCACAGAGCACAACTAAATCATAGCTAACACTTGGTTTAAGAATCATGATAGAAGGTTGTATACATGGAAGAACCCTGGAGATACTAAAAGGTATCAGATAGATTATATAATGGTAAGACAGAGATTTAGGAACCAGGTTTTAAATTGTAAGACATTTCCAGGGGCAGATGTGGACTCTGACCACAATCTGTTGGTTATGACCTGTAGATTAAAACTGAAGAAACTGCAAAAAGGGGGGAATTTAAAGAGATGGGACCTGGATAAACTGAAAGAACCAGAGGTTGTACAGAGTTTCAGGGAGAGCATAAGGGAACAATTGAACGGAATGGGGGAAGGAAATACAGTAGAAGAAGAATGGGTAGCTCTGAGGGATGAAGTAGTGAAGGCAGCAGACGATCAAGTAGGTAAAAAGAAGAGGGTTAGTAGAAATCGTTGGGTAACAGAAGAAATATTGAATTTAATTGATGAAAGGAGAAAATATAAAAATGCAGTAAATGAAGCAGGCAAAAAGGAATACAAACGTCTCAAAAATGAGATTGACAGGAAGTGCAAAATGGCTAAGCAGGGATGGCTAGAGGACAAATGTAAGGATGTAGAGGCTTGTCTCACTAGGGGTAAGATAGATACTGCCTACAGGAAAATTAAAGAGACTTTTGGAGATAAGAGAACCACATGTATGAACATCAAGAGGTCAGATGGAAACCCAGTTCTAAGCAAAGAAGGGAAAGCAGAAAGGTGGAAGGAGTATATAGAGGGTCTATACAAGGGCGATGCACTTGAGGACAATATTATGGAAATGGAAGAGGATGTAGATGAAGATGAAATGGGAGATACGATACTGTGTGAAGAGTTTGACAGAGCACTGAAGGACCTGAGTCGAAACAAGGCCCCCGGAGTAGACAAAATTCCATTGGAACTACTGACGGCCTTGGGAGAGCCAGTCCTGACAAAACTCTACCATCTGGTGAGCAAGATGTACGAAACAGGCGAAATACCCTCAGACTTCAAGAAGAATATAATAATTCCAATCCCAAAGAAAGCAGGTGTTGACAGATGTGAAAATTACCGAACCATCAGTTTAATAAGCCACAGCTGCAAAGTACTAACACGAATTCTTTACAGACGGATGGAAAAACTAGTAGAAGCCGACCTCGGGGAAGATCAGTTTGGATTCCATAGAAATACTGGAACACGTGAGGCAATACTGACCTTACGACTTATCTTAGAAGAAAGATTAAGGAAAGGCAAACCTACGTTTCTAGCATTTGTAGACTTAGAGAAAGCTTTTGACAATGTTGACTGGAATACTCTCTTTCAAATTCTAAAGGTGGCAGGGGTAAAATACAGGGAGCGAAAGGCTATTTACAACTTGTACAGAAACCAGATGGCAGTTATAAGAGTTGAGGGACATGAAAGGGAAGCAGTGGTTGGGAAGGGAGTAAGACAGGGTTGTAGCCTCTCCCCGATGTTATTCTATCTCTACATTGAGCAAGCAGTAAAGGAAACAAAAGAAAAATTTGGTGTAGGTATTAAAATCCATGGAGAAGAAATAAAAACTTTGAGGTTCGCCGATGACATTGTAATTCTGTCAGAGACAGCAAAGGACTTGGAAGAGCAGTTAAACGGAATGGATGGTGTCTTGAAAGGAGGATATAAGATGAACATCAACAAAAGCAAAACGAGGATAATGGAATGTAGTCGAGTTAAGTCGGGTGATGCTGAGGGTATTAGATTAGGAAATGAGACACTTAAAGTAGTAAAGGAGTTTTGCTATTTGGGGAGCAAAATAACTGATGATGGACGAAGTAGAGAGGATATAAAATGTAGTCTGGCAATGGCAAGGAAAGCGTTTCTGAAGAAGAGAAATTTGTTAACATCGAGTATAGATTTAAGTGTCAGGAAGTTATTTCTGAAAGTATTTGTATGGAGTGTAGCCATGTATGGAAGTGAAACATGGACGGTAAATAGTTTGGACAAGAAGAGAATAGAAGCTTTTGAAATGTGGTGCTACAGAAGAATGCTGAAGATTAGATGGGTAGATCACATAACTAATGATGAAGTATTGAATAGGATTGGGGAGAAGAGAAGTTTGTGGCACAACTCGACCAGAAGAAGGGATCGGTTGGTAGGACATGTTCTGAGGCATCAAGGGATCACCAATTTAGTATTGGAGGGCAGCGTGGAGGGTAAAAATCATAGGGGGAGACCAAGAGATGAATACACTAAGCAGATTCAGAAGGATGTAGGTTGCAGTAGGTACTGGGAGATGAAGAAGCTTGCACAGGATAGAGTAGCATGGAGAGCTGCATCAAACCAGTCTCAGGACTGAAGACCACAACAACAACAACAACAACATTATGGAAGGAACTTGTTGTTTTGTGAGCCGGTTGGGCTGTCCCTCACACGATTCCCCGTGACCAGGATACCTCAGTAGGTCTAGGGAGACGAAAGGCTGATAAGTTTGAGTAGTACTGTGATTAATGCATGTGCTCTACCTTTAGGAAATTTTTTTCTCATTTCTGATAAATAATGTTTTTGTGTTTTAAAGTATCCAAAAGATTTTAAACCCTTTCGGAGCCGCCAGGCTTATTGGTCCTCTGTTAAATTATTTTACAGAAGGAAGTCACTGCCATTTGTCTGAAATTAAAATATGTATTCTTAATCGTTACGCTTGTTGCAAGAGTTTTCTGAATTTTTGACTTTATGTATTATTTGAACAAACAGTAAGTTGTAATATCATTGCCTCTCTGTGCTGTTGCAAGTGTTGGTTGTTTCGATGTCTGGCAAATGAAGTTTGTTGTTGGGAATCCTCTATGGACTTGGCACTTTCACTTCCCACAGCTTTGAGACCTGCTAGCAACAAATATAGATAGATAACATATATAGATAGATAAAAATTTACATTATATTATAAATGTCATCCTCAAGGACTACCACCTTAACGTTGGTGGTGAGGTTTGTATGTATCAGCTATCCACTGAGCTATGCTGGCGGGAGCTATGCTCCCAGTAGGGTCACCCATGCCACGCAGGTCATTAGGTGAGATTCCAGACAAAGACTAGTCCCCCCAGGGGGCTCCTGTCTTGGGAGTATGTGGGTGGCAACCACATGGGCCCTTAGCTAAGTCTGACAATTCTTCCACTTACTTGTGTCAGGCTTCTTCTATTTTCGTTCCTATAGGCCTCCCTTGGCCAACTCTTACTCTTTAGACCGACCACAATGGTATTAGGTTTCGAGGCCTGAGGGTGTCTTTCAATTCTATTTTCTGTTCTCCAAGACTCAAAGGTTGGCAAAGGATCCCGGAATCTGCTCAGGTTGCCGATGCCCGTTTGTAGAAACAAAACTCTAGTTTGAGAAATGAAGCAGACCTCAAGAATTTCAATGAAGCTCTGGCAAAAAACCCTACTCCCACATCCTAGAAGGCATGAGTCGTGAGACTCCTAGACAAAGTGTGGCACACAGTGGATACAGGCTACAAAGCCAATGGGAGAGGAGTAAAAGCGAACTTATTTCCGGCGTCTTTAACTAATCGGAACATATCGGCTAAGGGAGATAACCACGAAAGAAAATCCTGGTTCTCTAGATGGGGGATGAGCAGATGGCTGGTAGCCAACTCTCAGAAAACGCAGACTACTCCCCGTACCCAAACGATCTCGGAAACAGGACGGTCTCAAAGGTAAATGACAACACAATGAAAAGTACAAACGGAAACGGATAAACGGACACATCAAAGTACCAACCTGGTATGTGAGAGGAATTTCCCGAGGCAGAACTAGTAAATATAATAAGCGACATGAATATCGATGCGGTAGCCCTCACAGAAACTAGACAGAAATTAAAAGGAAATAAATATGTGGGGAATTACATTATGTTCTATAGCGGTGTTGGAGAGCATAAAAGAGCAAGCAGAGGTCTAGCGCTACTCCAGCATAAATAATGGGAAAAAATTCAAGATTGTACATACGTAAGTGAAAGAATACTTACAGTCAGGCTGAAACTGATAAGGTGTAACGCTACCTTTATAAATGTATATGCACCTGAAGAAAGGAAAAGAGATGAGTCTGAAGGTTTCTAAGAGGAACTACAGAAGACTGAGTAAATACAGCGCGACTGATCAGATTATTATGATGGGTGATTTAAATGCCAGAATAGGAAATATCCCAGTAACAAACGTTATAGGTCTGTTTGGAGAACCAATATGTAATGAAAATGGAAAATTACTAAGAGATTTTGCCACTTACAACAATTTAAAAATCACAAATTCATTTTTTAAGAAACAGGATATACGCAAGTGTACTTGGGCCAGCAGAGGTCTTAGATCAATAATTGACTCCATCTTAGTAAATGATAAGCTAGTGGGCCAAGAAAGGTTCAATTGGCTCTGAGCACTATGGGACTTAACATCTGAGGTCATCAGTCCCCTAGAACTTAGAACTACTTAAACCTAACTAACCTAAGGACATCAAACACATCCATGCCCGAGGCAGGATTCGAACCTGCAACCGTAGCGGTCGCGCGGTTCCAGACTGAAGCGCCTAGAACCGCTCGGCCGCCATGTAAGGGAGACAAGAGTTTATAGAGGACAAGATAGGGGATCATATCATTTCTTACTAATCTCCAGAATATATCCATTTACAAAATGGAATGAAATAACTAAATAAGTAAAAATCCAACAAGATAAAAGTATTTATAAGGTATACCTGCTTGACGGGGAGAGTATCAGTCACCTGCACCGAAGGAGATTAAATGAAGAACTAGCAAAGTTACAACTAGAGACAAGATAGAAGAAGAATGGCACTAAAGAATATTGTAAGCAGAATAGCAGGAGAAGCTCTTGGTAAAAAGAAAAGAATATGGCAAAGAAAAGGCCTAAAAATTTGCTATGAGGATGTAATCAAAATTTTCAAAGAAAAACAGGATGCATTTATAAAATACTTAAGCGAACTCACTATTGAGAACAAACAATACTATAAGGAGGAAAGAAACAACGCTAAATGCGTAGTAAGGAAAGCACATCAGGAACACTAGGATAGGTTTATTTCTAATATCGAACTTGATACCCACGGAAGACAACAAGTGGCAGATAAGATTTTAAAAACCTTAAACACAACAGAAAGAGGCAAGATACAAATAAATGTTACTGAAGAAGAACAGTGGATAAATCTTACCACCAATTGTGGTATTATCATACAGCACAAGACACTGAAGTTGAACAACTAGACGAGAAAATGATTAAATGAAATACAGTCTGACGAATTAATATCTACTCTAGCATCACTTAAGTACAGAAAAGCAACAGGAAAAGACGGCATTAATGCTGCATTATTAAAATATGGAGCTGCTACATCTCTTCAACGAATGTTGAAAGAAGAGTATTCCCAAAGACTGGAAAACAGCTAGAGTGATATCAGTTTTTAAAAATGGAGATAAAAGTCTATGCAGTAATTACAGAGGAATAACTTTACTGGACTCAGCATACAAGGTGTATGCTAAGATCTTAAATACAAGACTTAAAAACATAGTAGAAGCAGTACCGCATGAAGAACAAATGGGTTTTAGGAAAGGACGCTCCACAATAGATGCAGTTTTTATTCTACAGCAAATAATACAAAAACGGAGAGAGTATAGTAAAGAAACACACATTGCTTTTATTTACTTCAAAAAAGCTTTTGACAATGTCAATAGACAGAAACTTTGGGAAATACTGACGAATTGCGGATATCCAAAGCATCTAGAAAATACGATAAAAAGTTTATATCAAGACACAAACATCACTTTAGATCTCACTGGTAAAACAGCAAATGAGGTACCAACTAACAAAGGGGTACGACAAGGCTGCTGCATCTCTCCAACTTCGTTCAACATCTTCATTAATGAAGTAATACAATATGCCAATCATAAATTCAGAAAGGCATATACCTAGACAGGAACATTCGTTTAATTAATTTACTATATGCTGATGATGCAGTGATACAAGCAGATAAGCAACATGACCTTCAGAAAGGAATCTACTTGCTAAAACAAAAAAGTGCGTAATTTAACACGGAAATTTCACAGAAAAAACTAAGACAATGGCCTTCATGGGGAAAGAACCAATCAGAACCTAAATATTAATAGATCAGAAGATTTTAGAGCAAGTAAACCAGTTCAATTACCTCGGATGTGAAATGACATACGGCTGCAACAGAGATATTTAAATCAAGTTTAGTAAATTCATCTGGGTATGTGGAACAATTAACAAAAACCTGAAAAACAAATCCAGAAAAGACATTCAAATTAAATTTTACAAAACTGTTGCAGTTCCCACACTGCTCTTTTGAAGTGAGACCTGGGTGATTATCAAGAAGCAAGACAGCCGGATTCAGACACAAGAAATGAAGTTCCTTAGAGGTGTTAAAGGTTGCACAAGAGAAGATAGGCTAAGAAATCAATATATTATAGAAGAACTGCAAATATTTATCCTCAATGATAAAATTCGAGATTACAGAAGAAAATGGAACGAAAATGTACAAAGAATGGAGAGTGAGAGACTTTCCTTAAAGGCAAGAAATTATAAGTGCCATGGGAGAACAGACGGAGGAGGACCCCGACAGAGATGGGTACCGTAACAGGCAATTCTTGCCTAATACTTGAAGATAAGATGATTATAAATGTTTGAGTATCAGTTTTTTTTCGAAATGAAATGCAATGACTTATTCTTCATGGATTCCTAGGGAAAAGTGGTTCACTTAACGAGTTTTAATTACGAGTAAGATTCAGAAACGAATCATGCTCTTTAAATGAAGTAGCACTGTACAGTGTAAATCAGGCAGCAGCTGATTTTTCTCCTTTTTCCGTTGTTCTTCGCGACACAGCTTCTATATTTCTAAGCCAGTGTACTGCTGTATAATATGATAAGTCATTTTCTCCACTTTCTTCAATAATCACGTGGAATTGAGATTATTGAGAGGCTATGATCTTATACAGCTGACATCAGTAAGTTAAAAGCTTCTGACATATCAGAGCATTTTCCGCACAAAGAATGTTGATTAACGGTTTCCGACCCACCATTACTATGTACAGCCTTTGATACGAGAACAACGACGCCTTTATTTTTTCCACACCTGTTGTTGCCACTAACTATTGTGATACACCTTACGTTTTTCCAGTCAAAGTTGTTTTTATGAACAGTATTTTCTAGTCCCTTCTTCCGCAGCCGAATTGTGGTTGCTGTGAATGTCAAAAAGCTCTTTATACACTTCATAACTTGTGTTTATCCCTCGAATAAGAATTAACATCTGTATGGTATCTGAAACGTATCTTCATTCACTTAGGCCAAAAGAGAACGACTCTAAGCGTCGATCTTCAATTAATATTAATTCACAAACACATGACTGTACTCTCAGGCAACTGAGGCCTCAGTTGCCTGAGACTACAGTTACGTGTGTGTGAGCTGCGTTTGTGTGTATGTGTGTGTGTGTGTGTGTGTGTGTGTGTGTGTGTGTGTGTGTGTGTGTGTGTGTCATCTGCTTGTGACGGAGGCTTTACTGGCCCAAGGCTTATTTGTGACAATCTTTTTGTTGTGCCTATCTGGAACTCAGCATCTCCGCTATGTGGTGAGTGGCAACTTTCCTTTTCATCATATTATTACATTCTGTCCTGGATTTTCCATTGTTTGAAAGAACTCTAAGTATTTTAGTTTCGTAATGAAGCTTTTTATTACGTTCTTTGGGTAATTATATTGTTTCATTGCAAATTATACACATTGCCTTAATACTTGACTCAGACATGAAATATTGATGCCCCCCATTGTTCCTTAAAACTTTTGCACTCAGTACCTACCCTCCGTTTTGTTGCCATATTTACACAAATCCACCCGAAAGGGATGTAACTGTAGATCAAGATGATTCCCGTTAATAGTATTAAGAGAAAGGGTTCTGACTAAACAACTGCACTGGATTTAACTTTAAAACAATTTTAATTAAATTAAATACTCACTGCTAAATACACTGTATCTTTACTAAGATACTAGTTTAAAACGCACTAGTCCCAATATATTTCGCTTCTCAGATCGCACATGCTGCCTCTACCCACAAGATGCTACTATACTACAGCACTTAGCCTCACTCTACTTTCCGTAAGACGTCACTACCATACAGTTAGCATCGTCGGAAGTAATCTTAATAATACGTAAAGGGCAAACCGCCCATCGGCTGTCACTGAGGCAATTAAATAACACAGGCGCTTGTCCGTTAGAGTTAACAGAAACTGCAGAGTGGATTACAGTGGCCCTCTTTGTGCCACAGATATCTGTCACCGTCTCGTCTGAAACGAAAATTTGTGCGTAATTCAGCACTACAATATGTTCGTATGATGAACTGTAGTCTGTTCAACTTTTGTTGAGCTATTCTAGCGGTGACCACAGCGAACGAAGAGAGAACCGCTACTGACGCCGCTGCTGTCGCCCTGCACTGAACTGAAATATAAAAATATGTCGGATATGTTCCGATTTCTCCACTTGCCACTCCATTTTGTAGCATCCACAGCTCCATTCACAACCTCGAAATGACAAAATTACAGTATGTAAACTCAGATAGCAGCAGTGAAATACAAATGACAGTCAGTAGATAAACCTATTGCAACCGGAATACCAAATGCAAAACGAATACGCTACGAGCTTATGCACCTACCTTAGATGACGTTACTGCTACCAGCATTGTGCGGTGCGCTAGAATGCTAACCATTTTCACATGTACTCTTGTAGTACAATTCACGCGAGTTTGAAATAATTTCATGTCGTCTTTACGGGGTTGCAATATTGATGTCTAGCACTGTATGTTCTTGAGTAATAATAAGTTGGAAACCTAAGTAAAAGACGTTTCTTTAGTGAAATTGCACAAGGCAGGTAGTGTGAAAGTGAGGTCCAGTTAGAAAATGCTGGCGTTGTTCTCATTTACCGAAAAGGTTCTGAGGTAATCTAACGCTTTCTAGCTCAAAGCCAGATATAAACACGAGGGACTTTCAATAAGAACCCTAACACATTTCCTTTCTCGGTCAATTTCTGTTGAAAAATGATGTGGGATGTGTTATGGGACATCGTAGAATTTTCACGCTTCAGCCCCTGTAGTTTCATTAAGCCCAGATTGGTGGCGGCGCTGTACATAATCCTTTAAAATGACTTCTGTAACAGAGATAAGTTACAAGCAGACAGTGGTCATTGAGGTTCTCTTGGCAGAAAATCAGAGCATCTCAGTTATTCCTAGGCGCTTGCGGAATTTCTATGAAGACCTAGCAGTGAACAAAAGCAAGGTGAGTCGTTGGGTGAGGAGTCTGTCATCATCGCAACAAGCTCGAACAAACCTGTCCGGTCTGCCGCGTTTTCACTTTAATTTAAAATTAGGTAATAATAGACAGATGGATTGCATTATTTTTAACTCATCACCGTAACAGAAAGGGCCGTTTGTCATCTACATCTGCATCTACATCGACATAACTACTCCGCAAGTCTGTGTTCACGGGGTATGTCGGAGAGAATTTCGTATCATTATTATCGATTATCTAACCTACTATATTTGCGTACTGATCCATACGAACGAAACTGTCCCATAATTTCTCATACCTTATTCTCACGATTTCTGTGTGAGGTACACCATGATGACAAAAGAATGCTCCCTCGAATATATATTCTCTAAATTTTACTAATAGGGTTTCGCGAGAAAAACATAGCATTTATTCGAAGGGTTCCCCCTTAAGTTATTTGATTTATCAGAGCATACGTATTACAGTTTCATATGGGGTATGCCGAGCTGTTGTCATTCTAAAAGCGCGTCTCTGATGTCGTTCGATATCTCTTGGAATGCGTACTTGATAACGACTACAAACGCTGGAGAGTAAGTCTCTAGTTAGCCGTGCCAGCGTCTTGCATGCAGTCTCCTTTATGGCTTTACCGCACTTTCCCAGAAGAGTTCCAATGAATCTGAACTCTCATTTCGCTTTGCCCAGCACTGATTTTATGCGTTCATTCCAATTCATATGGCTTCTTTCACAGATAACGCAGACACTGCCTCTGGCTTTGCCCAGAAATCAATACACAGGTAATGATGCTGCAAGCTCTACATGCCGCTCCGGTCTTTTGCTCGGAGAGTGAATCAGCTGTCAGTCATAGATTAATATGTGGCACACCTTTTCTTATATGGTTTCTAAATGTTAACTTTAAAAAGGGCCGTGTTGTGATAATTTCGTTGATACTTAAAATTGCATCGTCGTGAAATGGGACTTCGTTGAATATTTAGCGCATTCTGAACTGATAAGTAAGTCAAAGCGAAATGGCTGCAGAAAGAATATGAAGAAATACAAGAAGTAATGGTCTTCGGAAGGACCGATGCGTCATAAAAATGAAAGAAATCTAGTGGAACTAAAAGTTAGGGTGATAATATTAAAAGTCGAGTGAGAATAACACAAACGAAGAGAGAAGACCGAATAAATGCAAACAGTGCACTGAAGGCCTCTCCAAGGGGCAGGACTTGCCTGAAGACGAGACATAAGAAGAAATAGAAGTCGCTAAGATGGCCATAGGAAATCCATCATTATACACTCCTGGAAATGGAAAAAAGAACACATTGACACCGGTGTGTCAGACCCACCATACTTGCTCCGGACACTGCGAGAGGGCTGTACAAGCAATGATCACACGCACGGCACAGCGAACACACCAGGAACCGCGGTGTTGGCCGTCGAATGGCGCTAGCTGCGCAGCATTTGCGCACCGCCGCCGTCAGTGTCAGCCAGTTTGCCGTGACATACGGAGCTCCATCGCAGTCTTTAACACTGGTAGCATGCCGCGACAGCGTGGACGTGAACCGTATGTGCAGTTGACGGACTTTGAGCGAGGGCGTATAGTGGGCATGCGGGAGGCCGGGTGGACGTACCGCCGAATTGCTCAACACGTGGGGCGTGAGGTCTCCACAGTACATCGATGTTGTCGCCAGTGGTCGGCGGAAGGTGCACGTGCCCGTCGACCTGGGACCGGACCGCAGCGACGCACGGATGCACGCCAAGACCGTAGGATCCTACGCAGTGCCGTAGGGGACCGCACCGCCACTTCCCAGCAAATTAGGGACACTGTTGCTCCTGGGGTATCGGCGAGGACCATTCGCAACCGTCTCCATGAAGCTGGGCTACGGTCCCGCACACCGTTAGGCCGTCTTCCGCTCACGCCCCAACATCGTGCAGCCCGCCTCCAGTGGTGTCGCGACAGGCGTGAATGGAGGGACGAATGGAGACGTGTCGTCTTCAGCGATGAGAGTCGCTTCTGCCTTGGTGCCAATGATGGTCGTATGCGTGTTTGGCGCCGTGCAGGTGAGCGCCACAATCAGGACTGCATACGACTGAGGCACACAGGGCCAACACCCGGCATCATGGTGTGGGGAGCGATCTCCTACACTGGCCGTACACCACTGGTGATCGTCGAGGGGACACTGAATAGTGCACGTTACATCCAAACCGTCATCGAACCCATCGTTCTACCATTCCTAGACCGGCAAGGGAACTTGCTGTTCCAACAGGACAATGCACGTCCGCATGTATCCCGTGCCACCCAACGTGCTCCAGAAGGTGTAAGTCAACTACCCTGGCCAGCAAGATCTCCGAATCTGTCCCCCATTGAGCATGTTTGGGACTGGATGAAGCGTCGTCTCACGCGGTCTGCACGTCCAGCACGAACGCTGGTCCAACTGAGGCGCCAGGTTGAAATGGCATGGCAAGCCGTTCCACAGGACTACATCCAGCATCTCTACGATCGTCTCCATGGGAGAATAGCAGCCTGCATTGCTGCGAAAGGTGGATATACACTGTACTAGTGCCGACATTGTGCATGCTCTGTTGCCTGTGTCTATGTGCCTGTGGTTCTGTCAGTGTTATCATGTGATGTATCTGACCCCAGGAATGTGTCAATAAAGTTTCCCCTTCCTGGGACAATGAATTCACGGTGTTCTTATTTCAATTTCCAGAAGTGTAGTTAGAATTTAAGAGTGCCTCCTTGGGAGGTTTTAAAATCACCGGGAGGAGTGGCGACCAATGGTTATTCAGGTAGGTCCACAGAATTTATTAGACTATAAATATACAATCATATTTTTGGAAAAATTTCATCCACACAATTCCGAAGACAGTGAGAGCAGGTAATTGAGAGAACGTTCGCAAGCTGTTGACAAGAAAAATATACAGAAAAATGGGAAAGAAAACTTAGTATCTGTTAGACTATGATCTGTTCAGCTTTAGGAAAAATAAAGGCTCCGAAAGGCCGTAATGACATTATGCATGGAACCAACACTCCAGAAAAACTATGATACCTTTATACAATACCTACATAAAGCGTCTGACGATATAAAATGGTGTGAGACGCCAGAAATTCTGAGAAAAATACAAAGAAACTATAGGTAATGACAGTTAATACACAACATGTAAGAGAACCAGAAAGAAACAATAACACAGGGAGCCCAAGAACGAATTGTTCAGATTGTAAAGGGAGTAAAACAAGAAGGCACTTTTTATTTCTACTGTTCAGTCTGTACATCGAAGAAGCAACTACGTAAATAAAGGAAAGCTTCAACTGTGAGATTAAAATTAACAATAAAAGGTATCAATAATAAGGTGGGCTAATGACACTGTTATCCACAAGGGAAGGAAGGAAGAAAAGTAGGACATGTCGAATGAAATGAACATCTCATTAGCACACAGTGTGGACTGACAGTAAATCGAAGAAAGATAAAATTGATAACATAAATGAGACTAACATCAAAATTATACACGATGAACTAAAAGACATAAGTCGATTCTGCTGTCTTGAAGGCAAAATCCAACATGATGGATGAAACAAGGACGACATAAAGAAACACACTAGCGCAGCAAAAAAGGGCACTCCAGGACAAAATAAGACTTTTAATATCAAACACAAGCCTTAAATTATGCGAACATTTTTGTGACTGCACATTTCTAGTACAACACTGTATTGTAGTAAATCATGAAGTGTAGGAAAAGAGGGACAGAAGAGAATGTGGTGCTACAGAAGGATGTTGAAAATTAGGTCGGCTGATACAGTAATGAAAGAGGAGGTTTTCTGCATAATCGAAAAAGAAAGGAGTATATGGGATAAAGTGAAAAAAAGAAGGGGTCTGAGGACAGGACATATGTGAAGATATCAGGAACTAATTGCCATAGTACGAGAGGGGGCTGTAGATGGTAAAAACTACAGAGGCAGACAAAGATTGGTATATGTGAGCGACTTCTCAGACTTCTGGCTATGTCATTTCAGCGTAAAACTTCAAGCTTCCGGCTAGTGCCTCCATCATCTTCGTCAGGAGACATTCGGTTCTTCTCAGTTTCTCCTGGCGAAGACGATGCAGTTAATCCTCGAAACCCAGGACTGCCATGGCAAGAAGTACGAAAATGTTGTATGCAGAGACTGGAGAATGCCTCGAACGAATAACTGATGTGGTAGGGTGCATGTGCTTCTCTGAGATGAAGAAGTTGGCACAGGACAGGAATTCATGGAGGGCCACATCAAACTAGTATGATGACAGATAACGCAGAAAAAAGCCTCGATGTCTAATTTCACTTGCATCACAGTTTGTTTTATGGCAGAACACAAGGTGTTGAGAGATGTACAGTACACTTCAGTATCATCATCTTGAATCAACTCCACTTCATAGCTGGAGACCTTAGGGATGATGGTTCAAATCTAGAAGGTGAAAAATGCCTGCACCACAATTGTTTGCGAGCAAACTGTAGAAGAGTAGATATTTACAGTTTCTGGCCATTTGGTTTTTGCGGTAATATTTTGGATTAATTACAGGGTTCATGGAGTAAGGATGTGTCTGTCGCTCATGACCCGTTCAAACTGCTTCAAATGGCTCTGAGCACTATGGGACTTAATACCTGAGGTCATCAGTCCCCTAGAACTTAGAACTACTTAAACCTGACTAACCTAAGGACATCACACACATTCATGCCCGAGGCAGGATTCGAACCTGCGACCGTCGCAGCAGCGCGGTTCCAGACTGAAGTGCCTAGAACCGCTCGGCCACAGCGGCCGACTCATGACCGACGAGTCAGGACGGTTAGTTAGTTGTTGCGTTTAGTGCAGACGCACGCTACACATCATGTGTCGACTTACCCACACATAACTTGTTCGTAGTGTGGGTTGCAGTGAACTTAGCCCCTACAGTGCAGATGACATAGAACTTTGCTACCTCGCAACTCTGTAGCCAGACCAGCAGAGGTCGTTCACAGCATTGTAGGGACGTCACTAGGCTGCGTACACAGCGACGGTAGAGGTCGCTGGCAAAAGTGCACCTCTTCATGCGACCACCATGTCACATGCAAAAAGTTTGGACTTATCCATCTCTGAGGCAGCTATTTGGGCTGGTACACAAGCTCCAGAGAGCAGTTCTGTCGCAGATAGCCACCTGAAGACCTCCGTTAAGCCACGCCAACGACTGGGCCATCGTCTTCGGGACAGCACGCCACCTCACCAGGTGGGACACTAAGTGATCAGCGCCGTGCTTGTTCATATTTGGTGCAATTGTACTGTTGTCCTTCCAGCTGACAAGATAGTGTAAGACTAGAAGTTTCTGTCCTTGTCTGACTTAGATATTTCATTACTGTTGGCCCTTAATACTTCTTCAGCAAAATACGCCATAGTAGTCATTAAGTGCTAATTCTTCTTCGATGGAGCTTGGATTTGGACTTCGGTTTTAAACCCAATGTGAGAACCTTATTTTTCTGTTTAAACCAAAAGTTTTTAGGACTTCAAGACTAAATTCATTAAAGATCTGTGACTACAGAAACATATTTCTCTGTTTCGAAACGTTAATTCTTTCAATTATCACGGGACTTATTTATTTACTTTGTGATTTTGAAAGTCTAAGTGATCATGTTATTTACGATGGATCATTTGCTGAAGGACTAGCAGTCATTTTGTTTCACGTATTGAAGAACCATCCTTTCTCTTGTTTCTTTCTGGAGAATATATTTGTGTTCAATAGAGTTCGTTGCTCCCTATATCTGGAATGTTTATATGTGCACACATCACTTAGTGTTACTCGAAAGATGCAGGCCTTGCGCCATCGTAAAGGTACGTTCTCCCTCTTCTCTGTCTCCAGCACAATGGATCTCGTTTCACACTGTCTGGTGCTGGCAACGCTGTCTCACGTGAGTAAGCGGCACCTCCGTGTCCTTCACAGTGATCACTCAACACCCGATGCTTGTCACGCCCCTTATACACCCTACCAGGCCTCGTAACATCACGGAACATGAATATCACTAAAGAACTCTTGTAGCCGTTCTACCTATATGGAGTATTGTTATTCTAATCATTTACATACCTGACAATGGATGACTTATGTACTTAACTACAGTGTACTTCTCGCGAGCTCCTAGTGACGTATTGAAAGTGACGCTACTGCTCATCCCCGGCAGATTCCTAACATATGCACTCTGACACCATACTTCGACTCTTCTCAGATGTCTAGGGTGAGACTGTACACTTGTCGAGCTAGAAACCTACCATGGTGAACTGCCGTGTCAAGATGCTCTAACCAGCGTCGTGTCACAGTGGTCAGCACACTTGACTCGAGTTTGGGAGGACGAAGGCCCCAATCCCGGTCCGGACATACATATTTACGATTTCCCTAATACGCTCCAACCAAGTGGTGGGAGAGTTACTTCGAAAAGGGCACGGCAGATTTCCTTACTCATCCTTACACAATCAGAGCTTGTGCTCCGTCTCTAATGATCGCACGGGACGATGAATTCTAATCTTCCTTTCTCCCTTCCCGAAGATCCAGTGAAAACTATGTGTGAGGAGGTTTATTTAACAAAGCACCAAAGATGAGCCGACATTGAAATATTGAAGGTAATGTAATTAAATTTTCCTTAAGACCCACGACTCTCAACATTATGTATGATAATGATAAAGGCTTATGAAATGAATTAAAAATTTAACAAGGGGAAAATAGGTTGAAGGCGTGAATTGAACATTGTATTAACGAGAGCACGGACTGTGATAGTCCGTGCAGTGTGATATCAGTGGTACGTGTAATGCTATGGTTTTGTGATGGCTAGCGCATATACCTAGGTGAGCTGGGTTCAAGTCCTGGCCGTGGCACAAATTTTAATTCATTTCTTCAGCTTCCATCATTATTGTATCAAATATGAACTTGCTTTTTTAACTCACAGACGGGAAAACACCGAGAACGAACTGTGCGACGTAAACGACAGTTGGTAGGCGTATTACTGAATCTGAAAGATTTGCCGAGAGGGAAGACCATCGTATTCGCCGTATGGTTCATGCGTATCGCACTGCATCAGCATTTCGAGCATCAGTTGGCAACACATTGACAGCGAACTATTTCAAATCTGTTACCTCAAGGACAGATCCGAACCAGAAGTCTGTAGCCCGCATTCCACGGACCCGAAGCCATCGCCACTTGCGACTCCAAAGGTGTCAAGCGAGAGCTCATTGGAGGTTAGGGTGGAGGTTTGTTGTGTCTTCTGATGAAATCTAACTCTGCCTCGATCCCACTGATGGATGTGTGTTGGTTAGGAGGCCAGCTCAGGTATTGAAAACAATATGACTAGCCGGCCGGGGTGACCGAGCGCTTATGGGCGCTACAGTCCGGAACCGCGTGACCGCTACGGTCGCAGGTTCGAATCCTGCCTCGGGCATGGATGTATGTGATGTCCTTAGGTTAGTTAGGTTTAAGTAGTTCTAAGTTCTAGGGGACTGATGACCACAGATGTTAAGTCCCATAGTGCTCAGAGCCATTTTTTGGTAACTTGGCCTGCTCGATCACCATATGTGTCTCCAATCAAGCGCATATGGGACATCATCGGCCGACAACTCCAGTTAATCCATCTGTACAGGGACGGGCATGGAGCTCCGTCCCACAAGCTGACATCCGGCAGCTGTACCACACAATGGATGCACGTTTGCAGGTTTTCAGTCAACACCGATTATTAATGTACCAGCATTTCACATTTGCAATGAATTTCCTGGCGCTTGTGTTAAACTGCGATCTTGTAATGTTAAACACTTAACTATGTTATCTAGACAAATGTATTCACGAAATTCATTGTTCTACATTAATTTCTTTTGGTGCTGCGATATTTTTCCATCAGTGTACTTACCCCAGTTACAGCAGGACTGAAAACCAGTGGTGAGTTTCACTGAATAAACTGTGCCTACTGATTACTGCCAACTGCGATTCATCGTCCAGTCAAACGTTCGATGTGCAGTAGCCAGTGAATAAAGTCTGTCATTCTGAAACTGCACGTTCAGACTCGCCGGAAAGAGACCGCGACAGCATTTCTGCACCTGAAGACATACAGCCCAAAAACTGCCCGCTAAAACTTCGCCTTCCCAGAGTGCAGCCCTTGCTCCAGTCTGTAGGAGCCGACCATACTGTGGCTTACTGGTACCTCACATTATGTGTCACTGCGTGCAGAATTTTAATGTAAGTTAATTCAAATTTAGGATTCCACTACCGTACGTGGGAGGTCAAAACGGCTGAATGCCAAGTGTGGATTTTTGGTTCGTGGGAGGATTGCATCTGGATGCACTCAACCTCGTGAATCCAACTGAGGAGCTATTTGACCGTCTAGTAGCGGCTCAAAGTCTCCTAACCCTGCCGGCCGGTGTGGCCGAGCAGTTCTAGGCGCTTCAGTCTGGAACCGCACGACCGCTACGGTCGCAGATTCGAATTCTGCATCGAGCATGGAAATGTGTAATGTCCTTAAGTTAGTAAGTTTTAAGTAGTTCTGAGCTCTAGGGGACTGATGACCTCAGATGTTAAGTTCCATAGTGCTCAGAGCCATTTGAATCATTTTTCTCCTAACCCGATAACTACCGGCAGGGCTGTGTGGTGACCACATGCCCCGTGTGTTGCGGCACTTCTGCATGCTCATGGAGACCCTACAACATATTACGCAGGTGTGCCAGTTTCTTTGACTCTTCAGTGTAAAATCCATATAGTCTAACACTATTCAAGTATACTTGCATCTTTTATCTATATTTTTATATCTGTAATAACACGTCATAAATTTTGTCCAGTGACACCTTAACCATGGTTTCCGGTGTCGACATTCATCCACTATCGGCTTAATAAAGTCCTATTCACGTGTCACTCTTCAATTAACAGTGGTCCTTCAACCGTGATTATAGTTGCTACCAAGGCTGTGTTCAATACATGTTGTGCGTAACGCCCTCGGTTATCATTCGACTTACCGCTGATGACCCAGTTGTTGCATTACCCCTTGTAAACACTAATGTTAAAAACAACTCAATACAGTTAAATAGTTTGTAGGGAGGTATATTGATAATTTTTACGTACGGACCGTCTCACAGCAACTGAATAAAACACAATTTTAGTGCCATACGCGTTTCGCCTTTATTTTCTGCACGGCATCATCAGTGGCCTGGAATATGTACATATGTTAGCTATTTAATTTACATTTTTGTCACTGTGCCAATAGGTTATAAACAGTTATGGTGGTTAGAATGAGATTTTCACTCTGCAGCGGAGTGTGCGGTGATATGAAACTTTCTGGCAGATTAAAACTGTGTGCCCGACCGAGACTCGAACTCGGGACCTTTGCCTTTCGCGGGCAAGTGCTCTACAAACTGAGCTACCGAAGCACGACTCACGCCCGGTACTCACAGCTGTACTTCTGCCAGTACCTCGTCTCCTACCTTCCAAACTTTACAGAAGATCTCCTGCGAACCTTGCTGAACTAGCACTCCTGAAAGAAAGGATATTGCGGAGACATGGCTTAGCCACAGCCTGGGGGATGTTTCCAGAATGAGATTTTCACTCTGCAGCGGAGTGTGCGCTGATATGAAACTTCCTGGCAGATTAAAACTGTGTGCCCGAAGTTTCGTATCAGCGCATACTCCGCTGCAGAGTGAAAATCTCATTCTGGAAACATCCCACAGGCTGTGGCTAAGCCATGTCTCCGCAATATCCTTTCTTTCAGGAGTGCTAGTTCTGCACGATGTCGTTATCCTGATGAAAGTCATTCACAAGATGTGCACGATGAGGGTGGGGGAGGGGGGGGGGGGAGGGCACGAATTGTCGTCCATGAAGACGAGTGCCTCGCCAATATGCTGCCGATATGGCATTCACGTATCGTTCAGCCGTTACGGCGCCTTCCACTAACACTAGCGGCGTACGTCGTCCGACATAATGCCGCCCCAAAACAGCAGGGAACCTCCACCTTGCTGCACTCGCTTGACAATGTGTCGCAAGCGTTTAGCCTGATCAGGTTGGCTCCAAACACGCCTCCGACGATTGTCTGGTTGGAGGCATATGCGACACTCATTGGTAAAGAGAACGTGATGTCAATCCTGAGCGGTCCAATTGGCATGTTGTTGGGCCTATCTGTACCGCGCTGCACTGTGTCGTGGTTGCAAAGATGGACTTCGCCTTGGACGTCAGAATTTAAGTTGCACTTCATGCAGCCTACTGCGCACAGTCTGAGTCGTAACAAGACGTGCAGTGGCTGCACGAAAAGCATTATTCAACATGGTGGCGTTACTGTCAGGGTTCCTCCGAGCCATAATCCGTAGGTCTGATTGGGTTGCCTCCTACACACGTCTCCGACGATTGTCTGGTTGAAAGCTTACGTGACACTCATTGGTGAAGAGAAAGTGATGTCAATCCTGATCTGTCCATTCGGCATGTTGTTCGGCCCATCCTTACCGTGCTGCATGTTGTAGTGGTTGCAAACATGGACCTAGCCATGGACGTTGGGAGTGAAGTAGGGAATCATGCAGCCTATTGCGCACAGTTTGAGTCGTAGCACGACGTCCTGTGGCTGCACGAAAAGCATTATTCAACATGGTGGCGTTGCTGTCAGGGTTCCTCCGAGCTGTAATCCGTAGATAGCGGTCATCCACTGCAGTAGTAGTCCTTGGACGGCCTGAGCGAGGCATGTCATCGGCAGTTCCTTCTCTCTGTATCTCCTCCATCTCCGAACAACATCGCCTTGGTTCAGTCCGAGACGCCTGTACACTTTCCTTGTTGAGAGCCATTCCTGGCACAAAGTAACAATGCGGACGCGATCGAACCGCGGTATTGACCGTCTAGGCATGTTTGAACTACAGACATCACGAGCCGTGTACCTCCTTCCTGGCGGAATGACTGGAACTGATCGGCTGTGACCAACTCCGTCTAATAGACTCTGCTCATGCATGGTTGTTTACATCTTTGGGCGGCTTTAGTGACATCTCGGAACGGTCGAAGGGATTGTGTTTGTGATGCAATATCCACAGTCAACGCCTATCTTCTGGAATTCTGGTAATTGGGGTGATGCAAAACTATTTTTGAAATGTGTACATACATCTGTTACATTTTACAGAATGAAATTGTTTGGCTCAATAATTTGAACTGAAGATCGAATTATTTTGTAACTCTAGTAAGAACTGCGCTTCCCTACGTTTTCCAGTTGTTGAAATTTCTCATATTCAGAAAACAGAATGAGTATTCTATACTCAACTTGAAAATAATTTATAACCAAGATCACATTAATTAATATTTATTATTTACGACCGGTTTCGACAGTTGAAACTGTCGTCTTCTTCAAAAAAATTTTTGGTTATAAATTGTGTTCCATTATGAGTTTATCATTCGTGCCATGTCGTCATTAAGGTGTAGAATATAATATACAGGCTGAATCAGCTAAATCTTGTACCGCAAATATTGCGGAAATGGAAAGTGATATTAATGGCGATTTAAACAGAATGGTAGTCAGGGGCTCTCTTTATTAGCCGATGAACGAATTGTAATAATACACAGAAAGTGAATTTTTCTGCAAACATGTTTCTTTAAATGGAACAATGCCTATTGATATTAACAAATTAAAGGTAGGGTAATTTAGAATGTCACTGGATTGTACGATTCTAGTGCGTGCCGTTTACAAGATACCTGATTCTGAGGACGGCCGTTGTGGCCGAGCGGTTCTAGGCGCTTCAGTCCGGAACCGCGAGCCTGCTACGGTCGCAGGTTCGAATCCTGCCTTGGGCATGGATGTTTATAATGTCTTTACGTTAGTTAGGTTTAAGTAGTTCTACTTCTAGGGGACTAATGACATCAGATGTTAAGTCTCATAGTGCTTAGACCATTTGAACCATTTTTTGAACCTCAGTAAGAAAAGTTTCCACAGTCCCCGTTGGCTTCTCCAGGTGGAACGTCAGTGTGCAAGGAGTGTAAACGTGAGGTGCCAGAAAGAGAATTATCAGCTCATAGGCTGGTAGTTCACTATTCCACCCCACACGTTTACACTCCATGGACGCTGACGTTCCATCTGACGAAGCCAACGAGGACTGTCAACAGATCAACAGTATACGTTTCGGCGGTTTAAGTGGGCATGATTGTGACTTCATCGCTAAACAAGACACCTCTGGCGTAATCTGTCTCAATTCCAATGTACAGAAGTTAACACCCATCTCATTATCGTTTCTACGCAGCTCTCGATGGAGAGAGATGTGATAGGGAAGGAACCTATGTCGATGTAGAGTGCATTGGACATTTACCTGACTTAAGCGTCTTCCTCGTGCTATTGCGTGGGAGGTGATGGGCGGATCCACTGCAACAGCAGCAAGAATATTAATTTCCCACTCTTCTGTCGTCAGTTATGTTCTTGTAAAAAAAATGGTCCAAATGGCTCTGAGCACTATGGGATTTAGCATCTGAGGTCATCAGTCCCCTAGAACTTGAAACTACTTAAACCTAAGGACATCACACACACCCATGCCCGAGGCAGGATTCTAACCTGCGACCGTAGCGGTCGAGCGATTCCAGACTGAAGGGCCTAGGTTATGTGGTGTGTAAGCTTAGGGACTGATGACCTTAGCAGCTAAGTCCCATAAGATATCACGCACATTTGAACAGCACTGGACACAGAGAGATCGGGTACATTGATTCATCCCAGTGTGAGTGGCCTCGCAGGATGGGCGAACGGCCACCGAATGCCACTAACACGGCCAAGAATAATGTAGGATAACGTGACCACATAGAAAAACGAGAAAGGCAAAAAGGCAAACAATATGAAACTGTTCTTCCTGGTGTTCCGATTTCATTGGCCATCAGTGTAGAATCATTTTGCTGTGTTTCTGTGTCCGCCCCTGGTAGCTGAAGAAAAATGCCGTCAACTGGTTGAAGGGACACGCGATATTTTGCCTACTGTCCAGTAAGGAAAGGAGCGAAGGAGATTTTTGGACGTACATCGCCGTCCAGCATCACAAGCTACTACGCATGAATAATTACTATGATACATATACTAGCTTCCTCAGAAGAACCGTCATCTGAACTCCATTTTCGATGATGCGATTCAGATCATGAAGAAACGAGAGACAATTTGATCTTTGAAAAACAAATACGATCAAATGACGAATACCACTATCTGGTTTAAACTTGGATTTCTTATAAAATGTCAAGGAACCTGTAATTAATTTTAGTCTGTTTTATTACTTTTAAATGTCAATTGAATATAATGTACTACTGTGGAATGTTATGACCAATAAATTGAAAAAAAAAGATGGTCAGCGTGATGGATTGTCAATCCTCTGGTCCCGAGTTCGATTCTCAGCTGGGTCGGGGAATTTTCTGCGCCCATGGTCTGTGCTGTCCTCATCATCATCCTATCATCCTCATCGACTGCAGGTCGCCGAAGTGGCGTCAGACTGAAAGACCTGCACCAATCGAACGGCCTGCCCAACGTGGGGCCCTAGCAATACGATTAAATAAATAAAAATAAATATTGTGTTTCTGTGTTACACATCATTATACTTCAAGAAGGAAAGACAAGGAAAATAATACAGCTACGTGCGCTGCGCTGCGCTGCGCTAAATGCGAGCATCGTGACCCACTCACTTCGCAGTTGGCACCGTCTCCAAATCGTTGGGCACGTGGCGGGTGACCTCCCGGAGCGGACAGGGGCCAGATTTGTCCCGCCCTTCAGCCCACTTAGCATTCAGGCGGCAGGCAGGGGACGACCTCTGCTCTCCTCTGCTCTGAATGGCCCAGGCGCCGACAGCCGCCGACTGCGCCCACTCCGGCCCGCCTCCACAGCTCTAACTTCCGCCCGTGACCTCTGGTGCCGTGTTTTGTGTACTTCAGCGGTCACCGTTGCTGGGCGTCGCACACTGCTGTAACGCTTAAACACGGATCGGACATACGGTGTCACCAGCCAGTGCTGAGCGATCATTTGTTTTAGCTTCTCTAACTGACCACTAACGAAATACGGAGAAGATTTGAAGGTCTAAGAGTGGAGAGGATGAGCCAAGCCGAGTTAGACTGTAGGTTCTAATTTTTTCATTACTAAATGCAAATTTGTAAGACAGGAATTATCTTCATAATATGCAGTGTGGCTACGATTAAGTTTTCGCAATTTGACCTTATGTAGACGGAAGACTATTTACCGTATGGGTACCCAACTTTATACGGATAATGTGCAGATTGTGCTCTGTATGATTTGCGTTGTTGATAGTGTTAGTGCCATGCTTTACCGTTAGGCTCCGGTGTATTACAGAGACGTAAGGTTGAAACAGTGGGCGTTATACACTGAAGAGCCAGAGAAACTGGTACACTTTCCTAATACCGTAGGGTCCCCGCAAGCATGCAGTTGTGCTACAGCACGACGTGGCATGGACTCGATTCTACATCTACATCCATCTACATCTATATCCATACTCCGCAAGCCACCTGACGGTGTGTGGCGGAGGGTACCTTGAGTACCTCTATCGGTTCTCCCTTCTATTCCATTCTCGTATTGTTCGTGGAAAGAAGGATTGTCGGTATGCCTCTGTGTGGGCTCTAATCTCTCTGATTTTATCCTCATAGTCTCTTCGCGAGATATACGTAGGAGGGAGCAATATACTGCTTGACTCTTCGGTGAAGGTATGTTCTCGAAACTTTGACAAAAGCCCGTACCGAGCTACTGAGCGTCTCTCCTGCACAGTCTTCCACTGGAGTTTATCTATCATCTCCGTAACGCTTTCGCGATTACTAAATGATCCTGTAACGAAGCGCGCTGCTCTCCGTTGGATCTTCTCTATATCTTCTATCAACCCTATCTGGTACGGATCCCACACTGCTGAGCAGTATTCAAGCAGTGGGCGAACAAGCGTACTGTAACCTACTTCCTTTGTTTTCGGATTGCATTTCCTAGGATTCTTCCAGTGAATCTCAGTCTGGCATCTGCTTTACCGACGATCAACATTATATGATAATTCCATTTTAAATCACTCCTAATGCGTACTCCCAGATAATTTATGTTATTAACTGATTCCAGTTGCTGACCTGCTATTTTGTAGCTAAATGATAAAGGATCTATCTTTCTGTGTATTCGCAGCACGTTACACTTGTCTACATTGAGATTCAATTGCCATTCCCTGCCCCATGCGTTAATTCGCTGCAGATCCTCCTTCATTTCAGATTAATGTCTGAAGTAGTGCTGGAGGGAACTGACACCATGAATCCCACAGGGCTTTCCATAAATCCGTAGACGGTGGAGATCTCTTCTGAACAGTACGTTGCTAGGCATCCCAAATATGCTCTACAATGTTCACATCTGGGGAATCTGGTGGCCAGCGGAAGTATTTAAACTCAGTGTATGCCGGGAGCCACTCTGTAGCAATTCTGGACGTGTGGGGTGTCACATAGTCCTGCTGGAATTCCCCAAGTCCCTCGAAACGCACAATTGACATGAGTGTCAATGTCAATGAAATTCACCAACAGCCGTGTAACTTAAGATGTTATTTCATTTTGAAGGCTACCAGTTTCAGCATTTCACTATGCCACCTTCAGACCCCTGCATAATAAAAAATTATACATGTAATGTATATCAGGATGTACAAAGCAATCTTACAGAAAGTGACTGGTAAACAAAATAGAGCTTAAAGTTTAAAAATGAAAGTAGTGGCATGAAATCAAATATGTGTATACATCCAGCACAATAGACTAAAACATATGTACACATTTGCTAGTCGTAAAAATATTTAATACCACAGATTTACAAGAGAATGTTCAGAAACATTAAAGGAATCAGAACTAGACAGCATACAATCAGGAGCTCCGTTGAAATAAGGCTTGTCTTTTTTTTATATAACATCCTATAACATTCATATAGATAAGGACACCCCTTGTATATATGAGAACCTATCTTCATTTAAAGTAAAACATTACACAGTAATCTATCAAGTACAATAGTATGCATATTTACTACTGGTGATATAAATAGTTGTCACAGGATCAACAAAACCACTTAACGCAAAACCCAACGGCAGCCGACGGAGAGAAAAACAGCACTCAAAGAGCACATTATCCATATTCACAAATACCTTGTGGGGATCGGTTGTACAGCCAATCTAAATAAAAAACATATGATTTGGTTTTCTTTACATCACTTAAGAGGTCGGCATTACCACAGTGAAACACCAACTAGGATCTCAAGTCCTACTTAACTACGGGGAGTCCTCCAAGTTTTCAGCCGACGATGTCGTACTATTTCCCTGGGAGTGTAAGCCAATACCCTAACGTCCTATCTATATATGACCAACCCATGTAAATTATAAGAGATAGCAAGTTGTGTCAAAATAGGTAACATGGAGATGGAAAAATATACAAGGTAAATGGGTGTGCGAAGACCACCATATCAACAGAGTTGAAGCCCACAAAGCGAGCAACATCATCAACCTCCATGAACACCAAAACAAGTCTCTAGTAAGGACATGAGAACATTCCCCCTAAGCTGTATGGAGAAGTAAGGACGACGCTGACACGCTGGTAAACTATCCGGGTCCTAA
Source organism: Schistocerca serialis cubense (assembly GCF_023864345.2). NCBI lineage: Eukaryota > Metazoa > Arthropoda > Insecta > Orthoptera > Acrididae > Schistocerca > Schistocerca serialis. The sequence goes on from NC_064645.1 coordinate 158,033,022, forward strand.
TCATACTCATAAGATGCAGTCAAGACGTACCGATCTCCCACAAGTGAACTGGGGAATGTATCAATTAGGGGACTCGAAATGCAACTGGCTGAAAGGTGATAGCTCACAATGGATGAGACCAATTCCCACCATAAGGAAGCAGTAAAACACTTTATTGTCCTAAATATAAAAGTAGCGTATCAGATAACAAGAAACAGAAGACATTGTCGCCAATGGAAACACGCTACCTACCAAAAGAGGTACAAAGATAGGATACAAAGAGTTGCAGAAAAAACTAAGATCAACGAGCTCACGTGAAGGTGACATATTGTATGCCTCAGCCAAACAGTGCGTTATGGTGAGTGAAAACGTACGTTCATACTGAGATTCTTAGACAACAAAATTAGAAGTGAAAAAAATTTACTTTGTCGGAAACAATGGCCAAGGGCTTAAATCAATACAGAGGTGTATAGACATTGCTGAACAAAAGTAGCACCTGTCATCCAAAGAAAAACGCCGAAAGTCACAATATGAAATTTTTGATTTCACAACACTACTTTCATTTTTTAGCTTTAAGCGCTTTTATGATTACCATTCACTTTCTGTAGGCTTGCTTTGTAAACCCTGATCTACACTACATGTATACTCTTTTATTATGCAGGGGCCTGAAGATGGCATACAGAAATGCTGAAACTGGTAACCTTCAAAATAAAATAAAATAACACCTTAAGTTTCACGGCTGTTGGTGAATTTCATTGGCATTGACAGTTACTTAACCAACCGATGTCCCCTGTCCACAATGGACCAACCGAGATGGAGATGAATGCATGCAGGTGGTCAGACAGGATGCTTAAGTACATGTCACCTGTAAAAGTCTCATCTAGACGTATCAGGTGTCCCACATCACCCTAACTGCACACGCCCCACACCATTACAGAGCCTCCACCAGCAGGACAATCCCCTGCGGACAAAATGGTTCAAATTGCTCTGAGCACTATGGGACTCAACTGCTGAGGTCATAAGTCCCCTAGAATTTAGAACTACTTAAACCTAACTAACCTAAGGACAACACACACATCCATGCCCGATGCAGGATTCGAACCTGCGACCGTAGCGGTCGCGCGGTTCCAGACTGTAGCGCCAGAACCTCTCGGCACCAGCGGCCGTCCCCTGCGGACATGCATGGTCCATGGAGTCATGGTGTTGTCTCCATACCGGTACAAATCCATCCGCTCGATACAATTTGAAACGAGACTCGTCCGACCAGGTAACATGTTTCCAGTCATCAACAGTCCAATGTCGGTATTGACGATCCCAGGCGATGCGTAAAGCTTTGTGTCTTGCAGTCATTAAGGGTGTACGGGTGGGCCGTCGACTAAGAAAGCCCACACGGATGATGTTTCGTTGAATGGTTCGCACTTTGACATTTTTTGATGGCCCAGCATTGAAATCTGCGGCAATCTGCGGAAGGGTTGCATTTCTGTCACGTTGAACGATTCTCTTCAGTGAAGGTTAGTCCCGTTTTTGCAGGGTCTTCTTCCGGTGGCAGTGATGTCGGAGATTTGATGTTTCACCGGGTTTCTGATACTCACGGTACACTCGTGAAATGGTCGCACGGGAAAATAGCCCACTTCATCGCTACCTAGGAGATGCTATGTCTCATCGCACGGGCGCCGACTATAGCACCACGTTCAAAGTCACTTAAATCTTGATAACCTGCCATTGCAGCAGCAGTAATCGAGCTAACAACTGCTCTAAACACTTGTCTTAAATAGGCGTTACTGACCACAGCGCTGTATTCTGCCTGTTAACATATCTCTGAATCTGAACACGCGCGCGCATACCAGTTTCTTTGGCGCTTCAGTGTAGTTACAAACGGTAAACATGGGACTGGACAAGGTGAACAGAGTTTTACTACTAAGGCAGCGGCGCGGTCTGATGAGCCTTCTACCTCTACATCTACATCCATACTCCGCTAGCCACCTGACGGTGTGTGGCGAAGGGTACCTTGAGTACCTCTATCGGTTCTCCCTTCTATTCCACTCTCGTATTGTTCGTGGAAAGAAGGATTGTCGGTATGCCTCTGTGTGGACTCTAATCTCTCTCATTTTATCCTCATGGTCTCTTCGCGAGACATACGTAGGACATACCCCATACTCCGCAAGCCACCTGACGGTATGTGGCGGAGGGTACCTTGAGTACCTCTATCGGTTCTCCCTTCTATTCCAGTCTCGTGTTGTTCGTGGAAAGAAGGATTGTCGGTATGCCTCTGTATGGGCTCTAATCTCTATGAATTTATCCTCATGGTCTCTTCGCGAGATATACGTAGGACGGAGCAATATACTGCTTCACTCTTCGTTGAAGGTATGTTCTCGAAACTGCAACAAAAGCCCATACCGAGCTACTGAGCGTCTCTCCTGCACAGTCTTCCACTGGAGTATATCATCTCCGTAACGCTTTCGCGATTACTAAATGATCCTGTAACGAAGCGCTCTGCTGTCCGTTGGATCTTCTCTCTCTCTTCTATCAACCCTATCTAGTACGGATACCACACTGCTGAGCAGTATTCAAGCAGCGGGCGAACAAGCGTACTGTAACCTACTTCCTTTGTTCTCGGATTGCATTTCCTTAGGATTCTTCCAATGAATCTCAGTCTGGCATCTGCTTTACCGACGATCAACTTTATATGATCATTCCATTTTAAATCACTCCTAATGCCTACTCCCAGATAATTTATGGCATTAACTGCTTCCATTTGCTGACCTGCTATATTGTATCTAAATGATAAGGGATCTTTCTTTCTATGTATACGTAGCACATTACACTTGTCTACATTGAGATTCAATTGCCATTCCCTGCACGATGCTTCAATTCGCTGCAGATCCTCCTGCATTTCAGGAAAATTTTCCATTGTTACAACCTCTCGATATACCACAGAATCATCCGCAAAAAGCCTCAGTGAACTTCCAATGTCATCCACAAGGTCATTTATGTATATTGTGAATAGCAACGGCCCTACGACACTCCCCTGCGGCACACCTGAAATCACTCTTACTTCGGAAGACTCCTCTCCATTGAGAATGACATGCTGCGTTCTGTTATCTAGGAACTCTTCAATCCAATCACACAATTTGTCTGATAGTCCATATGCTCTTACTTTGTTCATTAAACGACTGTGGGGAACTGTATCGAACACCTTGAGGAAGTCAAGAAACACGGCATCTACCTGTGAACCTGTGTCTATGGCCCTCTGAGTCTCGGGTACGAATAGCGCGAACTGGTTTTCACACGACCGTCTTTTTCGAAATCCATGTAGAAATGCGTTGTCACGGTCCATGTGGCTTGCGCCGTCGGAGATTCGAGTCCTCCCTCGGGCACGGGTGTGTGTTGTCCATAGCGTAAGTTAGTTGAAGTTAGATTAAGTCGTGAGGTCTCAGCAGTTTGGTCCCGTAAGACCTTACCACAAATTTCCATTGTCTCTTGTCCGCACCGGGATTGAAGAATATTTCGGAATTTCGAATTAACTGGCGATTTGAAAATTACTCTAGGAGAGACCAAATGCTAATTGCACCATAAATCGTTCAATTTACTGTTGTAGTAAATGAGAATGCTGGACGCAATGAGCGATCTTCAACCAGTGCACAAACTATGTCACGACAGCAGCATATTCCATGGCCCACAGTTTTTCGGGCAGTTGTAGAGCAACCTCCAATGTGGTTCCAGGCTGTTGTTGATATAGATGGTTATCACACTGAGCAACGTTTGCAGCATGGAACGTAAACAATGTACGCAGTTAATAAACATTAACCTCTGATGTGGAAAACAAAATGTGTTTCTTTCACTGTTTTAGAAATATTTCCCTAGCGTTTCATAGTCTTAGATTTACTCGTCTTTCATAGAGGCCCTCTAAAGTAGCGAAAGTTTAATTATAACAACCCAGTAAATATAATTTTTGGGTATATATAGTATCCGAAGTTGAGCAAGTTTTATAGTTTTCGGAAAATGTTGTATGCTACAGTTTGTTACAGGGGTGGACAAAAGTATGGAAACACTAGAAATACAGCATATTTATGAAACTCGTTAGCATTCGAAACGACTGCCGATCGTCTCGGAATGGATAAATACAGGTCATGTATTTTTTAAAAGGAATCATATACCATTCTTCTAGCAAAATAGGGCTTCGCTGAGGAAACGATGATGGAGGTGGCTAACGACAACACACCCCTCTCTCCAATGTAGGTCATAGTGACTCAATAATACTAAGATCTGGTGCCTGCGGAAATGCAACAGTTCTTCCTCGTAGTCATAAAAGCAGTCCTGGATGATGCGAGATGTGTGTACAGGGGCTCTGTCTCCTTGGAACACAATATCGCCACTGGAGGGAACAAACCTTACATTTCAACCATGGGACCCGTGAAATACCACCACACGGCTGCCCAAGTCAACACCGAACTCCCGCTACGTTTCACTTTCGGAACAGAAACACTGCCAGATGCTGGAAACAGTGAGAGATAACACTCACACGACCAAACGACTTTCCTCATCACACTACAGTCCAGATTTTATGGCTTCGGCGCCAAGTTTTCCTTTTAGGGGTATTGACGTCTGTGATGAGTGTTGTTGGAGTTTCAGCTTAGCCCTGCTACTTTCTGCTTATGGAGCTCCGTCTGCATTGCTTTGGTGCTGCCAGTGTTCGCAAGTGTGATATTCAGGTCCGCTGTGACGTTCGATGCCGTCGTCCACTTCTTTTTCGTCACACCCTGGTGCCTCTTGCAACATCAAACACTTCGGCTGCATTCATTACTGAGTACAAACCATTTTCCCACGTTCGAATCCTGCTAGCGCTGACATAATGCATTCACAACTACACAGAGTACTGACACTTAAAACGTATTCACGACATTACATAGGTCCCGACTGAGGTCAAATTCAACACCGCAACCAGCAGGATTAGTTATCGTTTGCATTTTTGTTCGAACATGCCTTTCTCATGGTGTTCCCACACTTGTCGAACACCTGTATGTTGCAAACTAGCCGGTGTCTTGTAATTTTACTTAAATCCCCCAACGAAAATTTTGAAGAAAATTCGATACTGAAACTTCCTTGCAGATTAAAGTTGTTATCGGGCCAGGATTCGAACTCGGGACTTTTCCATATCCATTCTTCACTGATTTATAGCAATCTGATGTGATGGATTTAGTGACAAACGGGGATATTAGAAATTTTCGCAAGCGCAGCACAGGACACTGATAGGTTTCAAAAAAATGGTTCAAATGGCTCTGAGCACTATAGGACTTAACATCTATGGTCATCAGTCCCTAGAACTTAGAACTACTTAAACCTAACTAACCTAAGGACATCACACAACACCCAGTCATCACGAGGCAGAGAAAATCCCTGTCCCCGCCGGGATTCGAACCCGGGAACCCGGGCGCGGGAGATAGGTTTCAGATCGTAACTGTCTAATTACCGTATTCTGCGAAGGTAATGAATTCTGCATGCAACGAGTGCCATATTGTAGATGAATACTCGTACAGTGTAAATATCTTTTCAGTTCGTATGGTCTGATACTAAGAATAAGAAAAAAAAAGAGTTCTTAAACCGCCGTCGGAGGTTTGAGTCCTCTCCCGGGCATGGGTGTGTGTCTGTTGTCCTTAGCGTAAATTAGAGTAAGTTAGATTAAGTAGTGTGTAAGCTTAGGGACCGATGACGTTAGCAGTTAGGTCCCGTAAGACCTTACTACAAATTTCCAAATTTTCCGAGTTCTTAAATCTTAACACCTTCGACAAAACTGCATATAGAACTGACCTGGCTCGTGGCTGCCGATGGAACTGCACTCAGCGACAAACTGCTACAGCCGTTCGTATTGTGGAGCTGATTATCATATTGAAGATGAAGCTCACTGCATGGCGGTACCAAGCACGTGCATTACTTGTAGCGAAACAGCAGTTAAAGGGGAAAAAAGATTCGTCATATAGCCAGTACCGATAATGAATAGGCAAAGCCTATTCATTTCTATGCTCATAGAAATGGTTATTTCAATAAAGTGAATAGAAGTCTGCTGATGCTTTTGTAAAGGTTATTTGATATTCAAATAATTTGGTTACATTATATGAACGAGTGCAAACCGTTTGTAGTGCAACCAATCGAATTACTAATTTTTGTTTCACATGTAAAAATAACATGATCAACATAACCCGCTTACTAAGAGTTGAGAGAGAGAGAGAGAGAGACAGGGACTGGTTCGCACGAGGGCTCACAGATGTGGAACGGATATTTTTATCCACGTGACCCCTTGTTTCCAGGCCTAACACAAAAGAATATAGCGTTTCTTTACAGCTTAAAAAGGTGAGGTGAGAAATTGCTCTTTGAGAAACGTGTATCAAAAATATGTACTGCAAGAAACGTACGTCAGACCAATTTGGATACACGATTTAAACCGAGAGCATATAGCGATCCCACCGAAGTATGTGCTGCAGCATGATGAAATGACATACCTGCGTCCTTGTCATACAAAAACAGCCGAGAGAGTACGATATTGCAGTGCCTTTGTTGTTCGGATGACGATGCGCTGTGGCGACCACAGCCGTTACGAAACATATCAGACGAATTCGCAATTGCGAATAATTACTACCATCGGCTGTAGAATCGAATGACGACAGTGAAAATTAGTGCCGCCCGGGGCTCGAACCCGAATTTTCCGTTTACCGCGAGCGGTCGCCTTGCCATTTGGCTATTCGTGCACGCCTCACGGCCAGATCCAAACGTATGGTTGACGACATATGGAGGTTTGGGTGTGGCTGTGAGTCGTGCACGCGTAGCCAAATGGTTTCACTTACAGATCGCCTTTATGCCTGTATCCGACCGGCGAGTTTAACACCTCCAGTAGATATTTGTAAGATTAGTTATAAACTACGGCACGTTAAGGAATTTTTTCTTGAGGTCAGTTATTTAGCAGTAAATATCCTTTCCCAAGCGAATCTCTCCCTATAAATGCTGTTAAGCAGCTGGCCAATTCCTCATAGTATTCCCTCTGTGGAAGCCCTGCCGCCAGAAACGAATTGGAAGATTGTTTGGTCTAACATCAGCCTCCCGATTTTCCCGACGGAAGTGGCATCCTCAGGTACCAAGTTGTTCGTGATATTGTACCTACCAACGTGCGACTTTTTCGTATTGGTGTCAATGTAACGGATCGCTGCAATCGTTGCCATGAAACTGATACATTATCTCATCGGTTGATTTCCTGCGGTCATGACCATTGGAGATGGCTTCGCCGACAACTGGCTTTTCTCCTCAGGACGTCGGAGGAGGCTGTCTCGGGAGAGATTCTCGTGCGTCCCGATTCAACCTTCTTTCCCCGATCGAAGAACAATACCATCATGTGGCTTGTTGGACAATATGTCAACTGCGTCGCCGGCCGCGGTGGTCTAGCGGTTCTAGGCGCGCAGTCCGGAACCGCGCGACTTCTACGATCGCAGGTTCGAATCCTGCCTCGGGCATGGATGTATGTCATGTCCTTAGGTTAGTTAGGTTTAAGTAGTTCTAAGTTCTAGGGGACTGATGACCACAGTAGTTAAGTCCCATAGTCCTCAGAGCCATTTGAACCATTTTTTGTCAACTGCGTGATGGTGAGTGGATACGACGCAGATCCGTGTGCCTTTTCCCAATATATGGCCACCGCCCATTGGACGTGGTTCTGGATGCTCCGTTATCGTGAATTTTTTTCTAATATGTTGTATTTCATCGACAAGGCGTTGGATGAGTTGCCATCCCGCCCACGCCCCTTTTTCTTTTTTTTTTTTTTTTTTTTTTTTGTAGACACTCTTCTAAGGATTTGGGACGTGGCTCAGGATGCCCCGTTATCGTGATTTTTTTTCTAATATGTTGTATCTTGTATTTCATAGGCAAGGCGTTGGATGAGTTGCCATCCCCCCCCCCCCCCCCTCTCATTTTTTGTGGACACTCTTCTATGGATTTAGATGTTCCACGATGCAGAACTGACGGAGGAAAGAATGTGTGGGCACGTTAAAATTAACGCCCCATTCCTTCATATACGTTTTTCTGATTTCACCCTTTTGTTTTTGTCGAAATGGCTTCTTTTGTTTTAACTGATTGCCTTCAATAAGTGCTTTGGAAAAAAACAAGATTGAATATTTTCGTTTTTTGAAGAAATGCACTGCCATTTGAGTGTATATTTCGGTGTGTTTCCTGTGCGCAAAAAAAAAAAAAAAGTGGTAAGCCGACCACTCGCGGTAAGCGGGAAATCCGGGTTCGAGACCTGGTCCGGCATAAATTTTCATTGTCGTCATTGCATAATATAACTGATGGTAGTCATTATTCGCAAATGCGAATTCATGTGATGTTAACCGAGAGAGTGTCCGTTCCAGAAGACGATTTTCACCCAAACTGAAACTCACGCTAATCCTCTGATTAGCTTTTACAAGGCAAAGTCCTTGAGTTCTGTGAGATATACCATACGCTGCTAAGCAGAGGTACTGCAGCAGGAAGCTAAACAGCGCAGGAAATGTATTCGAAAATGCGAGTATGAACCACCATCGGCTGTATATTGGAATGACGACAGTGAAAATTTGTACGGGACCGGTATTCAAACCCGTATTTCCCGCTACCCGCTGGCGGTCGCCTTAACGGCTTCGATTATTCGTGCACGAATTACGGCAGACCCAAAGTTACATATGTCGTCGTCTCTGTATGTCACAGTCTGCGCCCGTACATTACATATATTCCCGTCCAGGAACGACATAATTATTGAGAGTCGAGGGCCTGAAACTGGCGAATATAAACGAAATAGGAATGCCATGGTGCATGTCCGGAGGCTCTTTGCATCGTACATCTTAATATCATAAGCACGGTCATTTCGTAATTAAGCAGTGCAGTTGGTTAGAAATTCTATACTCTGGGAAAAGACAATAGACTAGCTGATTGCACGGTAATGAAAGAAGCAATTTATATAGTCTACGTGTTCCGATGTTAGGAAAATTTGTACCGCTATTTTTGCGGCATCGTGTTGATATACGAGGCGTGTTTTTTAAGTAAGTACCGTTTTGAAATTAGAAAAAGACGTGCTAAGATATCTCAATAATTTTATTTTTACATCAAAGCCTGTACCGTAATCTACTTTTATACATAGTTTCCGTCAATATTGAGGCACTTGTCATAACATTGTACCAGTTTTTGAATACCCTCCTCATAGAAGCCTGCCGTCTGACTTGTGAACCACTGCATCACCACTGTTTTGACTTCGCATGAAGACGCTGACCGCTCAGATCTTTCTTCAAGTGCAGAAACAGATGGTAGTCACTGGGCGCAAGATCGGGGCTGTACGGAGGATGATCGAGAGTTTCCCATCGAAAAGATGTGATGAGATCTTTGGTCCGATTCGCCACAGGCGGACGTGCATTGTCTTGCAGCAAAACGATGCCCTTGCTCGACTTCCCACGTCTTTTGTTCTCAATTGAACGGCGCAGATTGTGCAGTGTCTTACAGTAAGTTGCCGCAATGATTGTCTCATTACGAGGCAGAAATTCCACAAGCAATACTCCTTTTCTGTCCCAAAAAACTGTGCACATGATTTTCCGGGCATAAATTGTTTGCTTAAACTTCACATTTCTGGGTGAATCTCAAAGCCGCCATTCCATGGACTGTTGCTTTGATTCTGGTGTGACGTAGACCACCCATGTTTCATCTTGAAGAAACACCTGGGCGGTCAGCGCCCTAAAGTCGATGATGAAGTCAAAACAGTGGTGATGCTGTGGTTAACAAGTCAGGCGGCAGACTTCTGTGAGGAGGGTATTCAAAAACTGGTACAACGTTATGACAAGTGCCTCAATATTGACGGAAATTATGTAGAGAAGTAGGTGAAGGTACAGGATTTCATGTAAAAATTAAATTATTGAGATATCTTAGCACGTTTTTTTTTAATTTCAAAACGGTAGTTACTTAAAAAACACGCCTCGTATAATTCTTCATCCATAACGTTCCTTACTGAAGACAAATCTTCACCTGTGAGCGATTAATTTTTACTTCTCATTTCTGAAAAGAACCCGGTAGTAACTTGCAAGTTCATTTCACTGTCAGGTCTCGTAATGTGTAGTCATTCAGCATCGTGTTCTGCATTCGTAAAACTTGATCGCATGCAGAAAAATTTGTGTTCAACTGTATTAGTCGAGCTGGATGTTAGTGTTTAAGCGTATTAGCGCTACAACACATTGTTCAGCACTGTGTATGGCTACATTTATTGGGAGTCGGCACCACTAACAGTGAACGCCCTCTCTCAGGTCTGCGGAAGACGTTAAATAACTCCAGACCAACAAGCGACGTAGTGGCTAGCAGCGGTACATCAGGAACAAGATAACGTTGAAACGACAGAGAAAGCTGAACGGTTCTTGTAAGTAGAAAGCCACATACTTTGCACGATACAGGAACATTTTATAGATAAATTTGTCTTGTATTATAGAAGAATCTAAGAGAAACACATTGTCTTATATCACGAAAAAAATTAGTTCATAAAAACAGTTAGTCGACTGTATTTGAAATATATAGATTTACTGTAATTTATCGATTTACTGAGACATAATTTTCCACAGTACATGTTTATTGGTATTTGCGTAACAGATCGACAGCAAAGACATTTGTCAGGCTTGCTTGGATACATGAAATGGTTCAAATGGCTCTGAGCACTGTGGGATTTAACTTCTGAGGTCATCAGTCCCCAAGAACTTAGAACTACTTTAACCTAACTAACCTAAGGACATCACACACATCCATGCCGAGGCAAGATTCGAACCTGCGACCGTAGCGGTCGCGCGGTTCGAGACTGTAGCGCCTAGAATCGCTCGGCCACTCTGGCCGGTGAAAGAATACAGCGTATTTGAGTTTTAAGAAGAGCATTGTTCAGTGAAATAGCGCGCGAAAAAAAGCAGAAAAGCAGTAGCGTGGTGAGCTAGTCACGTTAGAGTCCTGGGCGAGATGAGACAGCGATTCATTGGCTTAACTGAAAAGGTCTGGGTCAGAGTAGGTGATTCGCTTTTGAGGATGAGGAATTTTGAGAAGCGGAGAATATCTAATAATTGAATATTATTACAGGAAAGATTTTTGGAAATTGATTTTAACGCAACAACCAAAACGTGTATGTCATGTTGCTTTGAATACATTTAGTGATTACTGTAGTTTGTTAATTTTCATTGTTCAGTGATTTCAAGTGTTAGGTAAAGGGGAAGATTTATCAATCATATGTACAAGGTGTTAGGAAGTTCGATTCACTTTTGTTAGTTTAAAAGAGATTTTGCTTTAATAATTTAGAACTTACAGCAACTTTTTACGTCAGTAATGCTTGGTGTCCGTGATACGGTCAAGAAGAATTAAACCAGTAGAAAAAAAAAATGCAAAACTTAAACAATTAATTCATCTTAAAAAATTTCAAGAATTAAATCCTTTGAATAAAATCCAGACAAAAAAGGTATATCACATAAAGGCGAACTAGGAACATTAAATCAAACAGATGTCAGGAGCATAAAATTTACGGTGGAATCCAGAATAATAGAAGTATCCTCTATTTAGAACATTTCCGCACGATATACTAGAGAATGTAGTTCATCCCCTATATTTAAGAGCGCAATGAATTCAATACAGATGGTTTTGACCATCACAAATAAGTAACCACCTTTGTAACTAGTTCATAACAGGAAAATAAGTTTACAACTAAATGCAAGTGCTTGGAGTACAAGTCTTGCTTGGCGGAACAACACATTGAGAGCTTCTACAGACAATGGTTCAAATGGCTCTGAGCACCATGAGACTTACCTTCTGAGGTCATCAGTCCCCTAGAACTTAGAACTACTTAAACCTAACTAACCTAAAGACATCTCACACATCCATGCCCGAGGCAGGATTTGAACCTGCGACTGTAGCGGTCGTGCGGTTCCAGACTGTAGCGCCTAGAACCGCTCGGCCACTCCAGCCGACTTTCTACAGACAGAGTTCGTTCTCCGCCGGTTTGACTGCCAAATGTTTAAGTCCTCGGTTTCCTTGAGTGGACCACATTGGAATCCTTTTTTTTTTCTTCTTTGTTGGATTTCAATTCCCCCCTTCCCCCAAAAGTGGGGTGCGGGCTGGCAGCAGCGTAACATGCTGCTCTACAGCCTACAGAAAAGTTAAAAAACATAATGAGAATAGAAACAAACAAGAAAAACAGGCGATAAAACGGTGACATTGTAAAAAAAACTGTTAAATGGCGGGAAGTTGTGGAATTTATAATATGAAAACACTGTGGTGACATTGCGGATGAAGACACACAAGATGTAGGCAGGCATAAGTAAAAATCACGGCGACAGTCTGGTTTCTGTTCGCGCGAGATAAAAAACACAACTAGCAACAGAATGGCCGCTGTTTGCAACACTAACAGGGGACGCATAACACTGAAGACTGACTTATAACAGCACTATACAGGTGACACGGTGGCAGATATGGGGGGAGGACCTGGACCTATGAAGGGGAAAAGGGGGCAGGATAGGAAAAGAAGAAAGGGAAAGCCGGTAGAGGGAGGGGACATAGAAAAGGGGGGGGGGCTGTGCGGACGCGAGAAGGAGTGGGAAAGGCAGTGGAGGGGAGAACACACACTGGAGCAGACTAACATGTAAGTTACCATCTGCCTTGCAAAAAAAGAGTCTTGACAGAACACCAATAGGCCCGCAAGCACGTTGTCGAGGTCCCTTGGCGCGTGCTCGAGGAAGCGCTGGGCGCGGAAGAGATCTCTTCTCTTGGCAGACCACATCGTAGCTTCTGAGATAGGCGCTGCACGCGACGTCGGCAGATGCACCAAAAGATTCGTAGCAGGAGCGACCTGCCTTGCTGAGTTACAAATCCCCTGCACTTTGCTCCCGTTTACGCAAATGGCGGAGCCGGAATGTCGTGTAGTCGCAGTGTCTGAGCTGGCAACCAGCCCCTCGCTTTTCTTAAATGACATACAATTTGAATACATTTTGATTGCCGTGAACACTAAGAGCGTTGTCACTAAGAGCAAATAGAATGACGAGTGGATAGAGTGTTGTCTCTCTAGACAAGCGGAAAAGTATACCACGCGGTGCAGTGCATTTCTCTTTCAGCTTATTTTGTTGCAAATAGCATTGTAATTGGCAGTTACACTGATCCTGAACAGAACCGAAAGCGGCCGTTGCCGCTAAGATATTATCAGGGTCTAATTACAGAACTCATTTGGAAGATTTCCCTGTTGCGTGCAGAGAAATAAATTACACGTGATGACGTTCTCGACAGGTAGTCACTGTTAGTGAGCATTTCTGTGACAAGGTTAGTTTCATTTAATACTGTCAACGCTCAGTGTCAATTTCATCATAAATTTCCAAATTAAATAATTTTCATTTTAGTAGACACTTTCCGCAATTTCCCATCATTAAATATTTTGCATTAAAATCTTTACACTGCAACATCTCCAGTCAGTAAGTGGAAATCGTCAACATAGCTGACCCGTATGGTGCTTCGGTATGAACTCGAAAGCGTGGTACAATCTCTTTGCCTGTGTTCCTAAGCAACAGCCTCCTTCATGTCCCAGCGGAAGGTATGTGCATTCTCCATCACGCCGACTGAACGGAGTTGTCCACAAGCTGTCTCTCTCTATGTCGTTTGCCACTGATAACTGCAGGAATCTCATCCAATGACAAGGCTGTCAGCCACGTGGCACGTGAATGCTATGAGCATTTGCTGAAGTTTAAGATGACTTTGAATGGATCTATGACTTTCCATACAGCCAAGTTCAATGTCTGAGGAGCATGTCACTCAGATTTGGTGGAAGACGGCCTTGGAACATTATCTGCTGCTTGTGTTGACAGAGTTCAAAGGCAAGTGTAGGATTAGTGAGCTATAGTCTTCGGCACTTGCTGGACATATATGGTGAGCAGCTTAGTGTGTAGACTCCACCAACAGTTAATCGGAGCTATCTATTGTGCCGCAGGGTACTTCAAACTAAATGTCGTATTCTGTTTTAGATTTGAGTTGATCCAATTTTACTTCAGTCATTTGAGATCGGTTGTCTGTTCCTGTCTGTCAGTTTTGAGGACTGTCGGTAATTTGTGAATATTATATGCGCTAGTTATGTGTAATGTATTTCGTACTCGGGATTATTTTAATCTCAATTCTACTAGATGCTGTATAAATTTAACCATATGGTCGTTGTTGTATTAATTTAATTTATACATTGTTCTACTCTGAGTCATCAGAACTTAAAACCAAGCACATGGGTACAGTCTCTGTTGGCTGAGATTTGAATTCCACCTAGTTCCACACTTGGCTATTTGTACCTAATCACAGGCTCTTTAATGAGAAAACTGTGACCTGTTTATGAGGGCTCAAACAATGATTTATATAAAGATTATATCTCAAATGTTCAAATGTGTGTGAAATCTTATGGGACTTAACTGCTAAGGTCATCTGTCCCTAAACTTACACAATACCTAACCTAAATTATCCGAAGGACAAACACACACACCCATGCCCGAGGGAGGACTCGAACCTCCGCCGGGACCAACCGTACAGTCCATGACTGCAGCACGTCAGACCGCTCGGCTAATCCCGATTATATCTCACATTGTCTTTATATTTGATCATTGCCTGTTGTGATTTGGTACGTTTACAGGTGTTAAATGATGCGTTAACAAATGTTTATTTATGGTTGATGTATTATTGTGGAACAATTGTTAAGTGAAATATTTTTTCCGTCTGTTATATTAGTGCCTGACTTCATCTCGTCCTTTATTGAATTTATTTTCGATTTAGAACCAGCTGAGTCAGGTCAAACTCTACAGAACGTCACAGTTTCACAGTTCAAACTGATACTGAAAAAATTTGGAATACCAAATTATCTTTCAATATTATATTAACTGCGTTCATTTGAGTTTATCAAATTTCAAGGAATTAAAAGACGTTCATGGGAGCAGTTTGCACGACTTCTTAAAAAACGTCCGCAGCTCGTGGTCTCGTGTTCGCGTTCTTGCTTCCCGAGCACGGGATCGAGGGTTCGATTCCCGACGGGGTCAGGGATCTTCGCCCGCCTCGAGATGACTGGGTGTTTGTGTTGTCCTCATCATTTCATCATCATTCATGAAAGTTGCGAGAATGGGCTGAGCGAAGTTCGGGAATTTGTATGGGAACTGTTAACCTTGCAGTTGAGCGCCCCACAAACCAAACAACAACATCATCATCATCATCTTGTTAAACAACCTCAGTTTATCTCTCTACCTGACGTGTAATGTTTTTTGTAGTCGGTACCGCATCACACCCAGTTCATCGCTAGCTACCATTCTTAACTGTTACATCGAAAACTCTAGTCCAGAACCGTGCAAAGATATATAAGTTGCCTGGAGGAGCAGCTACAAAATTATGAAAATAACAGTAGTTCTGAACGAGCTTCACAAAAAGTTACGAACATAGTGACGGCTACATTCATCAATGAAAATCAGAATCACGAGCAAGATGTACTAAACAATGCCGAAAGTCTGTAGTAATTCCCACAGATCCAGCTAAGTGAAACCTCCGTGCTATTCTCACGCTTACTTAAGTACATAATCCAACTTACGGGGGGTTCCTTTGTTTGAGACCATGTTTACCAGTTAGATCCGACTCAAAATTCGGGATTCTACAGTACTGTTTATGCAGTTTCCACGAAACTTTTCACTGATCGCGTAAATGCTCGTGCGTGTGATGACACATTATGTGATTTCGTACATCAGTGAGTGCCGCGAAAAACTCGTACCACATCGTCAATTGTAAACTTAACTAGTACCTTTTAGAAACTTTTGGCTACAGTATTCTCGCTGAATATCGGTCGTTCCCTAATTTCTTTACATATTTACATGAATAATGTGTATTCTTGAGAAATTTGGTACGCTTGCTGATGTGTAGGGTATTTCACTGTGTTCTGACGATTTCAAATTGGAATAACGCGTGATAAGAACAAGATACAGCGACAGTGACACCGTCTGTTAGTAGTGCGGAGTGTCAAGTTTCATCCCACATACAGTCAGTAATCATGTCGTACTGAGCGAAGCAACATCCTGCGTTCGCGGTGGAGGGCTGTCGTGTGCGTACCACGTGCCATTAGTAACCAATTCGAGGTTAAGCCGCATAATCCAGTTCCTTCTCCTGGAACAATAATTGTATAGGGCAATAAATTTTGTGTGCAACTGCCAGTGTTTCAAATCGAAAGCCAACCGGCGCTCGGAAAACCGTCCGAACTCCAGAAAGCATAGAATGTGTGCGTAGCAGTTTACAGGCAAGCCCTCATCATTCGTTACGGGTTCCAACAAGACAGCGCTACATGCCACACATCCAGTAAGACCTTGCAAGTTCTCCGTAATGCATTTGGCAACAGCATAATTTCCAAACGCGCTTGGGTCGAATGGCCGCCTCAGTCGCCTGATTTAACCGCGCCAGACTTTTACCTACGGAGTAATTTGAAAGTGTACTCCGATGAGCCGAAAAGCTTGCAACACTTGAAAGAACAAATTCAAAATGAGGTTTCCAGAATTCCCCCAACAGTTACGAATGATACGTTTAAAATCTGGGTGAAACGGCTCGAGTACTGTCTACTCGCGATTGATCTTCATTTGTCCGATATAGCACTTGAGTAAATGTTGTAACTTGTGTAAAACGTTCAACTTTGTTTCGCAATTAGTTCGGGTGTTACTGAAATTTGAAATCGTCAGAACATAGTGATACATCCTGTACATTTTAAAGAATTCTGGTAAGTTGCATGTGTTACTCATAACCTATTTTGGAGTAACATCTTTTATCAGATTAGTTTTCTCTTTTAACATGGGGGTATATTGTCTTTTTTTATTGTAAATTAGCGCTATTGTCGAATTTGTTAGTGACCATAATCTGAAAAATATTCAAGGAAACAATAGTTTTCGTTCCAAATTCTTTTGTTATCAAAATACTTGTCTCGTTTAGGCTGCTAACTTCTTCAGCTGTAATAGGCTACTGCTAATATTTGTAGCGTGTCAGATCCATAAATCATCAGCAAACTTATTACTCAGCATGAAACTTTCACACTGCAGCGGAGTGTGTGCTGATAAGAAACTTCCTGGCAGATTAAAATTGTGTGCTGGAGCGAGACTCGAACTCGGGACCTTATCCTTTCGCGTGAAAGTGCTCCAGGAGACGAGGTACTGGCGGAACTGAAGCTGTGCGGATGATTCGTGACTCGTGCTTGGGTAGCTCAGTTGATAGAGCTCTTTCCCGCGAAACTCAAAGGTCCCGAGTTCGAGTGTCCGTCCGCGACACAGTTTTAATATGCCAGGAAGTTTCAAACTTATTATTGTTTACTGCTTACTGTTCTGCAAAGTATTGTATCAGGCACAATGCAGCCTTACGGTGTACGTTGATCTGGGACAACTGTGAAATTAGTTGCTGTTGGTAGCAACTGGAAATCTTCCTGAATATTGTCAAGCGACTGGACGCTGCTGCGGATGAGTGTGTTAGGAGAGCAACGACCTTCTTGCACCAAAAATACCAAACGTACCTGCGACATTCTTTTTTGCTGTAGATATTGTCTCTTCTGCAGAAATAAAGGTATCTATTACTACTCGTCCACTTGGCTGTGGGTGGTGTGTCAATGTTAGGTCTAGTGATTCTGTACAGGGAAGACAGTTACCAGGGAGAACTCAATTTGTTACATCCATCCCCTTAACCTACCGTCTTCCACTGAAACCGAAACTGAGCCAGCGAGACTCACTTCACCTGGCAGTTCAAACGTAGGGAAATGCCGACACGGCATGGGGAACAACACAAGGTGCACTCAGTGAGTATGCCTAGGCCCTACGTCCTCCTTCAGCAAGTTGACGAGGCTATTCCGGCAACCATTGAGGGAACAGGGTCCAACCAACTGCAGATTGTGGCACGTATTGGGGCGAACGACGCCTTTCGTCTGGGCTCTGAGGTTATATTTGGATCATTCCAGCAACTGGCAGAGAACATTCAGAATACCATCGTTGCTCACTCAGTTTCAATGAAGTTCACCTTCTGCAGCACTGTTCACAGACCAGGCGTGGGCGCAGGGTTCAAGCCAAGTGGATCGTCCGAAACAGAGGTTTCGAAGGTCTAATGACAAGCTGGGCTGCGACTTTTCAAACTTACGCCATAGATCTGAGAACAGTAGCGTGCCCCTAAATGGGTCACGTGTGCGCTACACATCAGAGACTACTACCCAGGTTTGGGGTGGACACCGTGGTTTAGGTCACTCTCCATCGAGTCCTGATAATGGTATCTGTAGCAGACAAGAAGTATCAATGTAAGAACCAAAGAAATGGAACGCCCCCCCCCCCCAGTAGGCGAAAGTATTTACTATCCAAGCATCTGCAGGAATTGCCAAAGTTTGAAGCACTTCTAAAAGGCTGTGTATCTCTGGATACAGAAAACTGGACAAAGACCTGAAGCCTGAAGTTGACAGCAGTGAGACAAAGTAAAATATGGGGCTCACCTTTATTAGGTGTTCTTGGAAGGAGATTTAGTAATAATTTGTAAACATAAAGCTGTATTCATGACAGCTAAAGTCAGTACACTCACATACGATGCACTAACAATGTAAAGCACTAAATCTCCATCACAATCTACGTGTTTCAGTGTATGGAAGAGGTGGTTTTGACAGATAGCAATGCGTTGATGGAAGCTTTCTTCTTGATAGACACTTGGAAGAAGCAGATGAAGTTGCCCTACAAATACTTTTCAGATACTCCGGCTGGGTGGGAGAATCCGAATCACTGTTGGATGCTGAAGAAACCAAGCCGCACCTCATAGGATAATGAAAAAGAACACAAATATTCTAGTACGAAATCTTCATTAATTATGGCATACTTATTTACACACAGAATATGTAAAATTTCGGATACAAATGGGGAATACACGATATCTGCATTCACTATAAATACTATATCATATATAGTCAAGCTGCTGCCCATTGAAGAAATAACTCCTTTAACTACGGTTACTTAGGAAAACTGGAAGTCGAGGGGACTAGTGTTAGAAAACGCAAACTGCTATATCTGGCAAGAACAATTGAAATGAAGGAAGTCTGTAAACTACTGCTTGAAAAAATCGGGCTATTCCCAATGTGCCAACAAGGCTAACGAATTACTTTAAAAATGGTATCTGGATATGAATGAGGAATACAAAATAACTGTATTTACTGTAAAAATTATTAGCGAGCCGTCACACATTGATGTACTTCCGAAAATAATAGGTTCAAAAGCATTTACAACATTAGAGGATATGGGAAGAAAACCATTTATAAACATTCATCCCCAGTTTTATTTACATAAAAAATACAGGAAATAAACGTAAACATTAAAATCCCTGATCATTCTCGTTTACTGGCAGGTGGAGTGCATGACGTCCTACATTCTGGTGTTAACATTGTTCCATTGCGACGTATAACAATACACTTTAGTTCACATGATACTTGAAATACGACTGACATAGAAGATAAGTAAACATTTTGAATTTTTTGCGTAGTTTACATCCCATTCATTCTGTATGGTTTACATTGCTGCATTAGAGGTTCACAGTCACAGAAATCCTGTAAAATTATGTATACCCAAAGAATGTGGCGATTTCATTAAAGTGAGACACCGCATATCTGCATTCGCTTTCGATGCAGATAATACCTAGGTAGATCACCTCTTAATATGACAGCTATGATTAAATTGCGATTTTAACACATTCTTTGAAGAGACTGACAAATATTAATGAAACACGATTTTGGTGCCAAAACGTAGAAATGTCAGACACAAGGTTACACTTACTCTTCCACAGATTAAAAAAAAGAAAAAAAAACACTATTTTATTCCGTGCAGAGAACTACCGTTAAGACAGTTATGCCTGTACTAGACATTCCCACATCTGCTAACAATTGCCTTGTGGTGTGAGAACAGTACACAATTTGAATCCAACTAAGGATATCAGAAAGAGACAACACAGTAATGACTCGAGGCTGCAGTGGGTTGTATAGCATGGAAAATATCCATTTCCATTACAACACAAACCGTTCATAAGATATCGGTTATAATCCAATGCATACACCCATGTGTCAGAATCCTTTACAATTGCCACTTTAGTAGTTCACGCTGATTCATAAATACACTTAGAAATGCAGTCTGCACAGAAAGTAAACACAAGAGAAGGTGTGTGGCTTTAATATAAACACTAGATATAAGAAGGAGATGACGCCGTATAGTTATACTTTATTAGAGGAACGATGTTATGTTCTAAATTATATAACAAAATACGTATTGTACGAATTAAGTAAAACATGTAAGTGCCATTGGTGAAAAACGATCACACTACAGTGCACCACTTACCTGTATGACACTAAAAGTTTCCTTCTCCAATGGAAAAACAAAAAAGACATCTCAATTTTTCCATGTGAGCTCTTATTTCTCTTATTCTATTACAACGGCTATTTCTTCCTATGTACAATGGGACCACCTAAAAAAATAGTTCAAATGGCTCTGAGCGCTATGGGACTTAACTTCTGAAGTCATCAGTACCCTAGAACTTGTTGTTGTTGTTGTGGTGTTCAGTCCTGAGACTCGTTTGATGCAGCTCTCCATGCTACTCTATCCTGTGCAAGCTTCTTCATCTCCCAGTACCTACTGCAACCTACATCTTTCTGAATCTGCTTAGTGTATTCATCTTTTGGTCTCCCTTTACAATTTTTACCCTCCACGCTGCCGTCCAGTACTAAATTGGTGATCCCTTGATGCCTCAGAAAATGTACTACCAACCGATCCCTTCTTCTAGTCAAGTTGTGCCACAAACTCCTCTTCTCCCCAATTCTGTTCATTACCTCCTCATTAGTTATGTGATCTACCTATCTAATCTTAAGCAATCTTCTGTAGCACCACATTTCGAAAGCTTCTATTCTCTTCTTGTCCAAACTATTTCTCGTCCATGTTTCACTTCCATACATGGCTACACTCCATACAAATACTTTCAGAAACGACTTCCTGACACTTAAATCAGTACTGGATGTTAACAAATTTCTCTTCTTCAGAAACGCTTGCCTTGCCATTGCCAGTCTACATTTTATATCCTCTCTACTTCGACCATCATCAGTTATTTTGCTCCCCAAATAGCAAAACTCGTTTACTACTTTAAGTGTCTCATTTCCTAATCTAATTCCCTCAGCATCACCCTACTTAATTCGACTACATTCCATTATCCTCGTTTTGCTTTTGTTGATGTTAATCTTATACCCTCCATTCAAGACACTGTCAATTCCGTTCAACTGCTCTTCCAAGTCCTTTGCTGTCTCTGACATAATTATAATGTCATCGGCGAACCTCAAAGTTTTTATTTCTTCTCCATGGATTCTAATACCTACACCGAACTTATCTTTTGTTTCCTTTACTGCTTGCTCAATATACAGATTGAATAGCAAAGGGGAGAGGCTACACTCCCTTCCCAACCACTGCTTCCCTTTCATGTCCCTCGACTCTTATAAATGTCATCTGGTTTCTGTACAAATTGTAAATAGCCTTTCGCTCCCTGTATTTTACCCTTCCACCTTTAGAATTTGAAAGAGAGTGTTACAGTCAACATCGTCAAAAGATTTCTCTAAGTCTACAAATGCTAGAAACGTAGGTTTGCCTTTTCTTAATCTTTCTTCTAAGATAAGTCGTATTGTCAGTATTGCCTCACGTGTTCCAACATTTCTACGGAATCCAAACTGATCATTCCCGAGGTCGGCTTCTGCCAGTTTTTCCATTCGTCTGTAAAGAATTCGCGTTAGTATTTTGCAGCTGTGACTTATAAAACTGATAGTTCGGTAATTTTCACATCTGTCAACACCTGCTTTCTTTGGGATTGGAATTATTATATTCTTCTTGAAGTCTGAGGGTATTTCGCCGGTCTCATACATCTTGCTCACCAGATGGTAGAGTTTTGTCAGGACTGGCTCTCCCAAGGCTGTTAGTAGTTCTAATGGAATGTTGTCTACTCCCGGGGCCTTGTTTCGACTCAGGTGTTTCAGTGCTCTGTCAAACTCTTCACGCAGTATCATATCTCCCATTTCATCTTCATCTACCTCCTCTTCCATTTCCATAATATTGTCCTCAAGAACATCGCCCCTGTATAGACCTTCTATATATTCATTCCACCTTCCTGCTTTCCCTTCTTTGCTTAGAAATAGATTTCCATCTGAGCTCTTGATATTCATGCAAGTGGTTCTCTTTTCTCCAAAGGTCTCTTTAATTTTCCTGTAGGCAGTATCTATTTTACCCCTCGTGAGATAAGCCTCAACATCCTTACATTTATACTCTAGCCATCCCTGCTTAGCCATTTTGCACTTCCTGTCGATCTCTTTTTTGAGACGTTTGTATTCCTTTCTGCATGCTTCACTTACTGCATTTTTGTATTTTCTCTTTTCATCAGTTAAATTCAGTATCTCTTCTGTTACCCAACGATTTCTACTAGCCCTCTTATTTTTACCTACTTGATCCTCTGCTGCCTTCACTATTTCATTCCTCAAAGGTACCCATTCTTCTTCTACTGTATTTCTTTCCCCCATTCCTGTCAATTGTTCCTAATCCTCTTCCTGAAACTCTGTACAACCTCTGGTTCTTTCAGTTTATCCAGGTCCCATCTCCTTAATTTGCCACCTTTTTGCAGTTTCTTCAATTTTAATCTACAGTTTATAACCAATAGATTGTGGTCAGAGTCCACATCTGCCCGTGGAAATGTCTTACAATTTAAAATCTGGTTCCTAAATCTCTGTCTTACCATTATATAATTCATCTGAAACCTTTAAGTATCTTGCATGTATTCAACCTTCTTTCATGATTCTTGAATCAAGTGTTAGCTATGATTAAGTTATGCTCTGTGTAAAATTCTACCAGGTGATTTCCTCGTTCATTTCTTAGCCTCAATCCATATTCACCTTTCCTTCTCTTCCTTTTCCTGCTGTCGGATTCCAGTCACCAATGACTATTAAATTTTCATCTCCCTTCACTACCTGAATAATTTCTTTTATCTCATCATACGTTTCATCATTTTCTTCATCATCTGCACTGTGCTGTTTGTAGTAGCTTACCCGCACTGCTATTTTTTATTTATTATTAATCCTACTCCTGAATTACCCCTGTTTGATTTTGTATTTATAACCCTGTATTCACCTGACCAAAAGTCTTTTTCCTCCTGCCACCGAACTTCACTAATTCCCACTATATCTGACTTTAACCTATCCATTTCCCTTTTTAAATTTTCTAACCTACCTGCCCGATTAATTGATCTGACATTCCACGCTCCGATCCTTAGAACGCCAGTTTTCTTTCTCCTGATAACGATGTCCTCTTGAGTAGTCCCCGCCCGGAGATCCGAATGGGGGACTATTTTACCTCCAGAATATTTTACCCAAGAGGACACCATCATCATTTAATCATACAGTAAAGCTGCATGCCCTCGGGAAAAATTACGGCTGTAGTTTCCCCTTGCTTTCAGCCGTTCGCAGTACCAAAACAGCAAGGCCGTTTTGGTTAGTGTTACAGGGCCAGATCAGTCGATCATCCAGACTGTTGCCCCTGCAACTACTGAAAAGGCTGCTGCCCTCTTCAGGAACCACACGTTTGTCTGGCCTCTCAACAGATACCCCTCTGTTGTGGTTGTACCTACGGTACGGCTATCTGTATCGTTGAGGCACGCAAGCCGCCCCACCAACGGCAAAGTCCATGGTTCATAGGGGAGGCCCTAGAACTACTTAAACCTAACTAACCTAAAGACATAACACACATCTTTGCCCGAGGCAGTATTCGAACCTGCGACCTTAGCGGTCGCGCGGTTCCAGACTGTTGCGCCTAGAACTAGGACCACCTAATTTTTTTTTCGGATTGTTTTCCTGTATATAAAGATGTTATTTATACACAAGCAGATTGTTTATCATAATGCACCAATATGATTACAGATCTCTGATCGCAAATGAAAGTACATTTGATCTTTGTACCAAATTAAGCAATGTTATTTCAACGTCTAAACTGTCAGAAATATTTCGTCAAAAATCTCATCTTAGATCTGCTAAAAACGAAGCCAGACCCATCTGTACATCATGGTGAGCCCAATGCTAGGCTAATTTCTGATGTTGACAGCTGGTTGACATTACTGTTTTTGAATTAGGTTATTCATCCAGTTCACAGGGCGGGACATTATGTTCTCTTGGGAGGGACATCTCACACTGAAAGGAGATCGAGGCTAATACCTTAATAAAAAATTTCATCCAGTAGGCGCTTTTGGTATAAAGACGACACGCATGTTTCTTACCTTAACAGTCTTTTGAAATGTCTTGATAACTTTCTGACCAAGGAACTTGATATCCTGATCCCATTTATAACTCCACACTGGTACCCGACATTTTTCGCACAAGCACAGTATTTTTACACTGTACCCCATGCTGTAAGTTTCTACTGTGGTACATGCAATGTAGTACATTTAATAGCTATTCGTCTGCTAAAGTACTGGAAACTACAGAAAGAAAATAAGTGCTTTGTCTGTCTGTAATTTTAATTATTTAACGTTCAAGTCCATTACATAAGCTGCAGCACTATTTATGATTCAGTACACATTTTAATAATTTTCTAAAGTATCCTGAGTAAAGAACATAGTATTTGCTGTCTGCACAATACCAGCATTTGTCCACGTAGACAGTCTCCCACAGAGTTTAAACCACAATTTTATTCCGTGTAGGGTGTTATTTATTATTAAGGCATTAATATCATCCGTTAACAAGTGCTTTTCAGTGTGGGAATGACACATCAGAGACAATTTCTACACTGTGTTAATCCAGTAATGCACCAGGGCTGCAGGAGAACATATACCATGGAATACATCCAATACTGTTACCACGCAAATCCTCGATAACAGTTATAATTTGTTGCCTACACCCATATGTCAGAGACCTTAACGGTTCCATCTTTAGTAATATTAAGCTGATTTATAGAAAAAGCAGCATACAGGGGAAGTAATCGGAATGCAGTACCTCTTACAAACAAGGAATAAACACTGATGCAACAAATGAGTAATAATGCCCCCTTAGAACAAATGATCAGAGGAGAATGGAAAGGGTGGGAGCCCCGTCATCAATCACGTCGAAATAATAATGGGTAGAACCACAGTTCCAAGAGAGAATGCTGGTGCTCAAGAAGTCGTTACAACAGTATGCATGACCTTGGTCGAGATGCTACAGTTCAGACTAGTGATGCAACAACACTATATTGTGTTTATGATAGGTATAAACCTGATGTAAACATTACACTACGTATTCTTCTGCATTTGCTGGAATCCCAATGGATTTCGTTTCACATGGAGCGCAAGCGTAGCTGTCTCGATGTTAGTGAAGTACAATAAGCACAGCAATGTTTTATGCTGTGCGATAAGCGCACCTCGACTTAGCGATGAAATTCAACAGCAGCTATACCGCCGCATTTCACCTGGAGAGCGCTGGACGGACAGCTGGCCCAAATGGCTCAAATGGCTCTGAGCACTATGGGACTTAACATCTTAGGTCATCAGTCCCCTAGAACTTAGAACTACTTAAACCTAACTAACCTATGGACATCACACAACACCGAGCCATCACGAGGCAGAGAAAATCCCTTACCCCGCCGGGAATCGAACCCGGGAACCCGGGCGTGGGAAGCGAGAACGCTACCGCACGACCACGAGATTCGGGCCAGACAGCTGGTCCAACTAAATTGCAGTGATGCGAAAAGTTGCAACTAAGACGAGTAGTCAACATAATAGCTTGAGTGTCATTCAATTTGTAAACAGAGTAAAACAATATACGTAAAACTCCGCCAATAGGCTTCGTAGCATAACGAGCTCTTCTTAACTAACATAGCTTTGTAATTAAAAACAAAATTAATGAAAATATCTAACATAAGCATAGGATAATTTTTCTGCGTCAACTATGTGTGACTTAAAAGCGTATTGCAGAGATGGTTAATGAAATTTCTAACTTGAACACAGCGTAATTTTTCTGCGTAAGCTATTTGTGACGTAAAAGCGTGTAGCAGCAATTTCACAGCGTACTTAAATATTGAAGCCACTGAAGATATTAGTTACAATCTGTCATTTGGAAATCTCTGAACTCCTTCCATATCCTAAACGAAGGAATAACCTCCACTACTGGATTGAAATCTGCTACACTAATAACGCGGAGATCAACAACAGAATCCGTGAAGGCCTCCGAGCACCACACGTTTTCTGACTTGCTGTTCTGCATCCCGATAAAGCCAGGCAGTGAGGTATGACAAAGCTGCATAACTAGGTTCAGATTGCAGTGGTATGCTAACAAATATAAAAATTCAGCGTTTGTACGAAGTGCTCGATGGCATGAAAATCATTTTCCCTGTTTCTATGACACTTAGCACTTTCCTTGTATGAGACCAAATCTGTGCTACGAAACAATGGACATAGTTCAAATGAAGAGTATTTGAATTTTCATTTTTGTCTAAAAAATTTAATTCATTACGTTTTTTTTTTATTTAAAGAATCTCTATAAAAAAATCTTTGTTAACACTCTTTCATACAACATCGATAACTAGGAATTCATATCTGCAAATAAACCTGTAATTTTTCGTGTGATAATCAATTAGAAACATGAAATGCATTTTCACAAAAAGTTATGATATATGTTAATAAGCATATGTGTGCTGGCGTACGTCTTCACCAGCGCACCGATCGGCACTTGCAAACATTGTATAGCAGGAGCTGAACTACGCACGCCTGCGACAAGAGAAGAGCAAGACACACCTCCAAGCTACGTGCCTATAACGTCCGCTGGGTAGCGTGTATATAGGCCGCCGCCGCCAAACGAGCTGTCTCAATCTCACAGCCTCAGTACCTCAGTAAGTCGCATCGGGGCACAGTTCGCATTGCACTTGAATAAGTCGCACTGTGCTCTAGACTTCCTCAGTGATAGCTGTCGCCTTGCGCCTTAGCTGGCTGTGAGGGAACGTTAGTCATTGTACGAGTATACAGGGTGGTCCATTGATCGTGACCAGGCCAAATATCTCACGAAATAAGCACCAAACGAAAAAACTACAAAGAACGAAACTTGTCTAGCTTGAAGGGGGGAAACGAGATGCCACTACGGTTGGCCCGCTAGATGGTGCTGCCATAGATCAAACATATATCAACTGCGTTTTTTTAAATAGCAAGCTCAATTTTTTTTTACATATACGTGTAGTACGTAAAGAAATATAAATGTTTTAGTTCGACCACCTTTTTCGCTTTTTGATAAATGGCGCAGTAATAGTCACAAACTTCTAACATTCTGCGTGGTGTCTGTAGTTCTAAGTCGTGTCTCCCTACCACTTTCGCGCAACGACGCTCTGAGCGTGTTTTTTAGGGAATTGACTAGTTTGAACCTGGGACCTGTTGCTGGTAACGAGTCGCCAGACCACACATGACATGTAAAGTTCAGAAGAGTTCAGTAAGACTAGCGATGATATAACCAAATACTTAATGATTTCAGCGTCAGCTCCACTGCACTCCCTGTAAAAGAATCTTAATACTAACTAAATTTAGTGGAAGGGGTTCAAGGCTTTCCTATTTTTAGTTAACTGGTAAAATAACGTCGAAAAAGTAGTTAAGTTTACCATTGGAAATTTTATTCTACTCACAAAACATTGTTTATAAATTGCACTATTGATAAAAGGAAATGTTTTAATACAGGATGATAAAAACCAACTGCGTTCAACAAAAATGTGAACGAATATTCCCTGAAAGGGTTTCCAAATTCTCCAATGGATCGAAGGATGACCTATGCCAAATCACATCTATAATCTAGGTTTAAATTAAGTTTCACAAAAGAGAAAACTCTCAAAATGGTCTCCAGTCACTCTCAATTACCTTTAATTACTTATCTAACTTGTCTTAAATTACAGTGGTTGATGTGGCTTCTCAGTAATTATATATCAGAAAAATCATCGTGTTTCAGATTTTAACTTACGTAGCAAATGTGTATACCATGAGCTTCAATTGACGATCGACACTATTATTACGTAAAAAGGGGATGTAACAGATGAGACTTCAGCAGTTCTGAGTGAAGCCTTATGTGCTCAAAAATGCAGCATCGCGTGCGTTCATTACCTTGTCAGTGTTTGTCAGGGGGCGGCGGCCGGCGTAGCTCCGTCCAGCTCGCCGTCTCCGAAGCAACTCTCTCCTAACTTCTCCTTGTTACAATTTACCGAAGTTGGTTTAAAAAAAACTATCTGGCTGTGTTTTCATCTGACCAATCAGGGTCTCAATGTTAACCTTAAGCTCCGTCTACAAAAATTCTGTCTGTCCAATGAGAAACGTTATACTTTTCGTGGTGGGGCAATGTTTTTGAAGTTTGCAACGTAACAGAGACACGAAAAAGTCTCACGCTAAAACTTGCAGCTGGTGTGGTCCTTTTAGTGTTATCGTAAGATCTATACTGTTCTTCAGGAGGGCTCTATCTTTTAACATGGGCTGGGGGTGGCCCTGACGTAACAGAGACGCGAAAAAGTCTCACGCTAAAACTTGCGGCTGGTGTGGCCCTTTTAGTGTTATCGTAAGATCTATACTGTTCTTCTGGAGGGGCTTCTAACATGGTTTGGGGGTGGTCCTGTCGGTTAGTTGGCGACGTGGGTGTCCGTCCCTTACCGTAGGGCCTTCTAGCTTAACACAGTTCTGCTCCCGGCTTCTGTTCTCGTTTCTCCCATCGGAAATGCGTCTGTCTCACGGTGGAAGGTATGACATGCATTTAGACATTCTTGTGTTAGTCTATGGTTTTCCATTTGCTCACTCGTTATTCATATTACTTTGGTTAATTTAATGTCACGATTTATTCGGAGCTCTGTGACATACTACTGGATTTGTTCATCATGTCAGGGATTTCACGGAAGGTGTTGGATTTGCCTGACACCTTACATATCACCACCCTTCGAACTTAATTTTTGCGCTAAAGTTAGGCAATGATTGAATCGTTGTCTAAGCCAGTCAAAAATTACTCCTTTTCTAAATTTTGTTGTGTACTGTTCAACCACATTATTCTTGTTCTATGCTAGTTTGTGTTACTAATTTATATTTTTATATTCTTCCACTTTAATCTCAAAAATATGTTTATATTGACAAGAGAAGAATACTTTTATATTTTTATTATTATTATTAATTTTTAATTATTTTCTTTCTTTATTTAAGTGTGAAGCTTGTTTTTTAAGAAGTCTGTTATCGAAAGTGAGGAGACTTTCACGTCGATTTTCTTAGAAATATTTTTTTATAAATATAGTAATTAAGTAAAATCTATTCCTAATACATTTTCTAAATATCATGTACAAGTAAAATGTTTTTGTTTTTAGACACTCATTTCAACATTGTTACACTAACAAATGAGAATTATTTCCAAGAATTGCTTTGACAAAGAAATATACATACACAAGTATTGAGATATTATCCTAACAAATGGTACAAATGTTAAAAAAAAGGGAAAACATCCAACAAGATAATTTTTTGTTCTTTGTTTTTATAAGGAGAAAATAAGTAAAATATAGTTATTCTTTTATTTTTATGAAGAGAAAATAAGTGGAATATAGTTTTAGTGTTTATTATGCCTTACTTTTATTCTTTATATACTGTCCATTTCAGAACTAATGACTTATTTTTATCGATAGTCTATTTTTTACTTAAGTTCATAGTCAATGACTGTTATTTTGTAGTTCATTAGCAGTCTGGTGTGCTAAACTTATTTAGTTTTTCACACATTTCTTTTGCACAATTCCTACATCACATATATTGATTTCACACATTCACACAATACCTATGAATGTTTAAGCATGAGGTTGGCCACTGTTTTTGCACGAAGGTGATATACTTGAGTGAGATGGATGTGGGCAAGTATTTGATGTACAGCTTCGTTCCTCATTCCTTGTTGGCTTTGCAACAGTGTGTTGCTGTTGTAGAGGTTCCATAATGGAATGGACCTGTGAGTGCAGAATCTCATGGTTTACTGGCTTTGTATGCGTGAAAGTCATCGTTATGTGTCACTGAAAGCGGTCGTTTTTTTGTAATACTTCGCAGACGACTATTTTACAATAGGATAGGGATTTGGGAAGGTATGTTGTCTATTCTTCACCCATCTTCTTTCTTCATCTCAGTCTTGTGAATCTTCAACTTCTGTTCTTCCTGCTTTTTCTCTGCTTCTTACTTGATTCTTGGTTCTTCTCTGGGCAGGATATAGAAATATTTATTGATAACTAGTCACTTTGAAGTTCTCCTCTTAGTAACAGTTTGATAAATTGTTTGGGCATGTCATTTTTACTTTGTGGAAGTTTTCTTCAGTTTTGTGCATCAGTGTGCTGTTTATTAGCAGTAGTGTGACTTGTACACATTTTTTTTTATTTTTTGCCAGTGGTGGCTTGCCCAAGCGGTCTTCTCGTCAGGCCGTTTTTTGCTCGCTCTGCTGAGTAGGGGGCGTCCCAAGACCCTCTGGCGTTCTGTGTTCTGCCACTCTGTGGTTCTGTGTTCTGTCCCAGTAGGGTTCCGCCACCCTGTGGTTCAGCAGATTTACTGCCAACTCTACAAGGGCCCTCTGTCGGTCTCACTGTCCTTTCCCTTCTCTCGACGCTTCTGCCTTGTAGGAATCGTGTTTTGCCAATAACGTTCTTTTCTTTTGTGATACTTGTCGTGTTGCAACTTGTGGGTCGTTGCATCTGGTCTTTGCTGGAGTTTTTATAATAGTTCTTACAAAAAGTTTTACTTATAATCATCTAACATATGTCTAGTACCTACATTGTTTTACACCTTCTTAAAAGCTTTACAAATTTTGGGGTCCTTTCCATGTTACAATTCTAAGATACTGTAAGTCTTAACTTCTACAAGAATCCTTAAATTCGTTTTTTTTATTTTTTGTGCAGTGTCATGGTGTATAGCATTTTAGTATTTCATGCTGTTAGACTATCTACGCTTTATCCCTTCACCTTAATCTATAGTACTATTGGTGTTAATTTTGTTTTTTGTTTTTACTGAAACTACTTTCTTTTTCGCACCTTCCTCTCTCTTCACTCTTCTTTCTCCTGACGATCTTATTTGCATCATAATCTTGAAATATTGTGCTGATTATTTACCAGTAATAAAATTAATCTTCAAACTTTTTGATATGGCTCACATGGTGAAGTCCTAAGGTTTTGCCTGTTTTACTTCAAACTTGTATTGAAAGTGTTTAATACTGCCAGTCTTAAGTAAAAATATCTCTGCTTTATCTCGTAAAATACCCTCTAATTCTCTTTTACTGTGTTCCGAAATACCTTAAACTTCTTGCAGTTTTTCGTCGATTTCTTTATGGACTTCTAACATTAGTTGAGGCGATTCCCCCTTTTGTGCATACCATTCTAATTCTTCATACTCTTTATCTCGCATCATTCTTAATTGTTTGTTTATAACTGGTATTTCTTCTAATTTTAATTTTGCTCAAAGAGAAGTGTGAGATTCCTGAATGCTACGCCACCTTTCCCCCTATCTATTATCGCTCGTCTCTCATTTAAAAAATCTGCACCTATAATCAAATTTACAGTTAGTTTAGGTATAATCACAAAGTTGGCTTCGATCTTTTGTCCTTGGCACGATGGAGTTAACCTTGTTTGTCTCGTAACATCCGCAGCATTGTTTCTAATAGGACCTCTTACTTTAATCTTACGTGTTTTCAGAGCTGGCAATTCCTCATTGGCATCATACGGCATGAATAAATTTTCTGAGACCGCAGTCAGTTCATTTCCGCTATCAATTACAATATTGACTGAGATATGCTTTACCATGGCCTTCACAATTGGTTGAATTTGGAAGGGTTGGTTCTGTTCTTCTTCTTCTTGCATCAACGAATCCTCCACTGAATCATACATGAGTCTTTTCAGGAATTTCCCTTGTAAATTCTAACTTTCTGTAGGATAAGCTTCGAATGCTACTTCTCTCTCTTTTATTTCCTCTTCTCTATTTCTTCTTTCATTTACGCTTTCTTCAACATGCTCTACTTTTTCCTCATCCTTATCTATCTTCTCCTTCTTTGTCGCTACTTCCACATAATCGCATCTAAATGCTCTAATTATCGCTTCATATCTTCCTTCATTATATACGTTGGGTTGTGTGCCCACTAGTAACTTATTTTCAACTTCAGTCGACTGTGCATTATCCTCACTGAATTCGCTTTCCCTGGTTTCCATCTCAAATAGCTCTGCAATACTCATTACTTCGTCCGTTCGTCCTACATTCGTTGTGCATACCTCTGGTAATTCATCTTCCTCGTCAGTATTCTCCCAATTAATTTCGTCCCAACACGATAATGTTATTTTCCTGTCTTCGTTTTCATCTGGTCCCTGCAGATTTGTTTCTTCCTTCTTCTCTTCTCGTGATAAGGTATTTACTTCTCTGTTCAAGATGCTGCAATTGTCCTGGGTCGGTGCGTCATTCTCTTTGGCATGGAAGCTTAGCTGTCAATTCGAACGTTTTTCGGGGTTTGGTGGTCTTACCTCCACCTCTTCTATCTGTATTAGCTTTTCTTGTTCAGCTTGTTGATAGTGGTTCCTTTGATGATAATTTGTCGGTCTATTGGTTCTCCAGTACCCGTTCCAGTTGTCGTTATTCTCTCTGTAATAGTTGTTGCCGTTCCTGGGTGAATTATAGTTATTGCTATATTCTCTTCTAAATCCATAACCGGTTCATTGTTGAAATCTATTGTCGTTTCTTTGTGCGAAGTTATCACGTGGTTCGTAATTATTGTTTCTTCGTACTGTGTCTTGTGGATTCCACTGCTTTTGCTTTCGTTTTCACTTGCGCTTCGTCTTTTTCTTGCGTCATCTTCCGAAAATATGAACTCTAGTTCCCTTAGAATACCTTTATATGCTTCGACGTCATTGCCTCCACGACCGACTAATGATTGCTGGTATTTCAATGGTAACTTCATCGCGCATAATTTAATCAACTCTCCGTCACTGTATGGTACATCTAAGCATTGATTTTTCTTTGCCTTTAATTCGAAAAATTTCACGGGACTCTTCTCTCCTGAATTTTCAAAATATTGGTTCTGTAATAATTCGTACCTTACTCTGTTCTATGCTTCGCTGGACCAGTGTCGTGAGAGAAACTTCTCTCTGAAATCTTCGTACGATCGGCATGTCGCTGCAACATTCTGCATGGTTTCTGCGACTGTTCCTGACATGTGTGCACATATAAAGTCTAAATTGTGTGCTAGCGTCCAGTGTTCTGGTAATTCTACTCGGAATTCATCAATAAAAGTTTGTGGATGTAATGAGTTTCCTTCTCGAAAACGTTGAAATTTTCTGACTGTGAGGAAATGATCGTTGTCGTACTTCGTCATAGTTCCACATGAAATTCGCGATTCTTCGCCACTTTTGTTTCTGATCATTCCTCCCGTCATTCTTTCCGGTTGTGGTAGATCCATTGGATATTGTCCACTGTAACTTTCGCCTACCCTTGCGTAGTATCGTTGGAGTGGTACGCAATAATTTTGTTCCATCGGTTGTGAACGTGTAGCTGAATGCATTGCACTGTACTCTTCGCGACCTTGTTTTCCATTGACAGGTATTGGTTCGGTATCTTGTCTGGCTAACCTTGTTGCTTCATTGCACGATCGAAAC
Source organism: Schistocerca serialis cubense (assembly GCF_023864345.2). Classification (NCBI taxonomy): domain Eukaryota; kingdom Metazoa; phylum Arthropoda; class Insecta; order Orthoptera; family Acrididae; genus Schistocerca; species Schistocerca serialis. Next base: position 158,066,687 of record NC_064645.1, read on the forward strand.
TGTCTTGAAACGACCATTTGTGGTTCCGCATGTGTTTGTGATGACGTTTGTTCATCAAGAATTTCGAAACGTGTTCTTTGCTGTGCAGGCTGTCTGATTTCACGTATGTTACTTTCCGCCTGTGATTGGAATCGCAAATGCGTAATATCTTCGTTAATTGCTTGTTTTTCCGGTGCTGTTACAGATACGGATGTGGTTGCAGAGTCAGTGCGTGTTCGATCCTGTTCACTACGCTCTTCAATGGTTTGCAACAACTCTGTACGCAATTTCTGAAATTGTCGTTTCGTTTGCGCTTCTATTTTGACTATGCGGTTATCATATCTTTTCAGCGCTGCTTTTGTGATACGTTTGTGTAACACACTGTTTTCAGTAATTTCACGCGCTGTACCTGCTGCTTGTCTAGTAATTTCGTTTATCTGTTTCTCTAGTTTCTTGTCTTCTCCCTGGGTGTTGTCATGTAATGTTTTGATCTCGTCCTGAATTTCATTGCGCAATGTTTGTACGTCCACTTGTACCTTGTCAATGTCTGTTCTCAACTGATTGTGACCTGTTATTAAGTTTCCTATCACTTCTCGAGGTTTTTTTGCCTCGTCTTCAATATGACTTAGGTGTAACTGAATGTTTTTGTTTTGTTCTTTAATCTCACGCATTTATCTCGTTGTTTCTGCATTCTGAATTTGAATTTGGTTCGCTATGTCTTTATTTTGCCTTGTCATGGTTTCCGTAATTTGTTGTAATAATTCTGCCAGATTAGTGGGTCCTATTGCGTTTTCTTCCGACGTCCTACGCTCTGTGATTTCGCCCAGGTGTTGGTTCCAATCGATTGCATTGAACTGTGTTGTGACACGATTCTGCTCGCATTCCTTGAACTCTGTGGTGAGGGAGCTCTGATTACTTGTACTATGGGTTCTACGTATTCAAGACGCAAGTTAGAATCCTCATCGACTGTCTCTCTGCTTTCCTGCTCCTCTGTCGTATGCTGACTTACGTTTTCTATGCCTTGACGTACATTATCCTCGTTATGGTGCGTTATATGTCTTATTTCTCGCGATACTGCATCATCTGTTGTACTGTCCTTTATTCTCTGTCCGTCTTCATGTTGGGTCTCTACCTCAATTCGGTCAAGGTCACGATCTGCCATTGCTAATCTTTCCAAATCCCTTATTTTCTGTTTTAAAAGCAATTGACGCGCCCTACTTCGAGTCAACATGCGCTCATACGATCTCACGCGTTTGATATCTTTTCGCACACATGACTTGACAATCAATTCACTTACTTTTTGGATCAGAACCAACTTGTCAACGATGTACCCGCCACCTGTGCGCTTTCATTCGAGAGAAAACTTAATTCTAACAATAATAAAATTCATAACTTAATTATGCTATTGTCTCTGCTAGAATGTCTCACTTTCTATTGAATACTTTCTTACTATCTATCACTGCTGCTACTGTTTTGAACTATTTATGCCTTCAAAAAAAATTGTTTTATTACGAAAATTTTTTAACTTCATGTTTTTCTGACCTAGGTAGGCATGTGGTCGACCTTCAATCTTGGTATAATACCATCCTGGCAGGGTCGCCATTCTCTAACATTATGCATTGTGTCTGTTGTTCTAAGTCGTGTCTCCCTACCACTTTCGCGCAACGACGCTCTGAGCGTGTTTTTTAGGGAATTGACTAGTTTGAACCTGGGACCTGTTCCTGGTAAGGAGATGCCAGGCCACACATGACATGTAGAGTTCAGAAGAGTTCAGTGAGACTAGCGATGATATAACCAAATACTTAATGATTTCAGCGTCAGTTCACCTGCACTCCCTATAAAGAATCTTAGTACTAACTACATTTAGTGGAAGGGGTTCAAGGATTTCCTATTTTTAGTTAGCTGGAAAAATAACGTCTAAAAAGCAGTTAAGTTTACCATTGGAAATTTTATTCTACTCACAAAACATTGTTTATAAATTGCACTATTGATAAAATGAAATGTTTTAATACAGGATGATAAAAACCAACTGTGTTCAACAAAAATATGAACGTATGTTCCCTGAATGGGTTTCCAAATTCTACAATGGATCGATGGATGACCTATGCCATATCACATTTATAATCTCGGTTTAAATTAAGTTTCACAAAAGAGAAAACTCACAAAATGGTCTACAGTGACCCTCAATTAGCTTTAATTACTTATCTAACTGGTCGTAGATTACAGTGGTTGATGTGGCTTCTCAATAATTATATAACAGAAAAATCTTCGTGTTTCAGATTTTATCTTACGTAGCAAATGTGAATACCATGAGCTTCAATTGACGATCGACACTAGTATTACGTAAAAAGGGGATGTAACAGATGAGACTTCTGCAGTTCTGAGTGAAGCCTTATGCGCTCAAAAATGCGGCATCGCGTGCGTTCATTACCTTGTCGGTGTTTGTCAGGGGGCGGCGGCCGGCGCAGCTCCATCCAGCTCGCCGTCTCCGAAGAAACTCTCTCCTAACTTCTCCTTGTTACAATTTACCGAAGTTGGTTTAAAAAAAACTATCTGGCTGTGTTTTCATCTGACCAATCAGGGTCTCAATGTTAACCTTAAGCTCCGTCTACAAAAATTCTGTCTGTCCAATGAGAAACGTTATACTTTTCGTGGTGGGGCAATGTTTTTGAAGTTTGCAACGTAACAGAGACACGAAAAAGTCCCACGCTAAAACTGGCAGCTGGTGTGGCCCTTTTAGTGTTATCGTAAGATCTATACTGTTCTTCAGGAGGGCTCTAGCTTTTAACATGGGCCGGGGGGTGTCCTGTCGGTTAGCTGGCGACGTGGGTGTCCGTCCCTTATCGTAGGGCCTTCTCGCTTAACACGGTTCTGCTCTCGGCCTCTGTTCTCGTTTCTCCCCTTGGAAATGCGTATGTCTCATGGTGGGAAGGTATGACATGCATTTAGGCATTCTTGTGTTAGTCTGTGGTATTCCATTTGCTCACTCGTTACTCGTATTACTTTGGTTAATTTAATGTCACGATTTATTCGGAGCTATGTGACATACTACTGGATTTGCTTATCATGTCAGGGTTTTCATTGAAGGTGTTGGATTTGCCTGACACCTTACAAACTTATAAGTACGTGGTATCACGTAACATTCGGCCAGTGCGGACGGTGTTTGCTTCGTAATACGTTACTCGTGTGAAAATGGACCGTTTACTAATTGCGGAAAAGATCGTTATCGTGTTGATGTATGGCCATTCTGATCAAAATGCCCAACGGGCGTGTACTATGTATGCTGCTCGGTATCCTGGACATCTTCCAAGTGTCTGGACTGTTCGCCAGATAGTTACGTTATTTAAGGAAACACGAAGTGTTCAGCCACATGTGAAACGTCAGCCACGACCTACAACAAATGATGATGCTCAAGTAGGTGTTTTAGCTGCTGTCGCTGCTAATCCGCACATCAGTAGCATACAAATTGCGCGAGAATCGCGAATCTCAAAAACATCGGTGTTGAGAACGCTACATTAACATCGATTGCACCCGTGGCATATTTCTATGCACCAGGAATTGCATGGCCACGATTTTCAACGTCGTGTACAGTTCTGCCACTGGGCACAAGAGAAATTAGGGGACGATGACAGTTTTTTTGCACGCGTTATATTTAGTGACGAACCGTCATACACCAACAGCAGTAACGTAAACCGGCATCATATGCACTATTGGGCAACGTAAAATCCACGATGACAGCGCCAAGTGGAACATCAGTCACCTTGGCGGGTTAATGTATGGTGCGGCATTATGGGAGGAGTGGTAATTAGCCCCCATTTTATCGATGGCAATCTAAATGGTGCAATCTATGCTGATTTCCTACGTAATGTTCTACCGATGTTACTACGAGATGCTTCACTACATGACAGAATGGCGATGTACTTTCAACATGATGGATGTCCGGCACATAGCTCGCGTGCCTTTGAAGTGGTATTGAGTACTATATTTCATGACATGTGGATAGGTTGTCGAAGCACCATACCACGGCCCGCACGTTCACCGGATCTGACGTCCCCGGATTTCTTTCTGTGGGGAAAGTTGAAGGATATTTGCTGTCGTGATCTGACAACATGCGTCAGCGCATTGTCTATGCATGTGCGAACATTACGGAAGGCGAACTACTCGCTGTTGAGAGGAATGTCGTCACACGTATTACCAAATGCGTTGAGGCTGACGGACATCATATTGAGCATTTGTTGCATTAATGGGGTATTTACAGGTAATCATGCTGTAACAGCATGGTTTCTCAGAAATGATAAGTTCACAAAGGTACATGTATCACATTGGAACAACCGAAATAAAATGTTCAAACGTACCTACGTTCTGTATTTCAATTTTAAAAACCTGCCTGTTACTAACTGTTGGTCTAAAATTGTTAGTCATATGTTTGTGACTATTACAGCGCCATCTATCACAAAGCGAAAAACGTGGTCCAACTAAAACATTCATATTTCTTTACGTACTACACGAATATGTAATAAAAATGGGGGTTCCTATTTTTTGAAAATGCAGTTGATATCCGTTTGACCTATGGTAGCGCCATCTAGCGGGCCAACCATAGCGTCATCTGGTTTCCCCCTTCAAGCTAGACAAGTTTCGTTCTCTGTGGTTTTTTTGTTTGACGCTTATTTCGTGAGATATTTGGCCCGATTATGATCAATGGACCACCCTGCATAGTTGTGATATGGATACGAACATGATTCAAGACTTAGTACATGTTATTTGATTGTTGTCAACCGCAGAACTTCATATTGGACATCATCGAAGTTAAGTATTCAGTTGGTCTATATTATAACCACGTGTGCGTTGTGTGTTGTAGCGAAAGGAAGCTGGCCACTCACCTATCATATCACGTTATCCTCATCCAGCCTGGAACCACAAAACATTACAAGAGGACGTAGCCACAACAATATGTGTGACAAACTTTTACTTTTAAATTGTGTAGGTATTCGAATCGAACGAGAAAGAAAGAAAAGGCAATGGATAGAGACAAACCAGTGTTGCATAGGATATTCGATTAGCATTCCCTAACGCTACCAATTAAGCCTCGCATTTAAGTTACTCCATTCACATAGCAAAGGTGCTAAATTTCTTTGGAAAACTTAAAAGCCGATTTCTCTGTATACTTCTGAATAACATTAAGAATAACCTGTTTCCCGCCATTTTTAACCGTTTTCCTCGAGTGTGTTTCACTACTAAGCAAGAAGCAGCGTCAATCATTTTCACAGTACACATTGACAGCGCGACAATCAGACCACAACTACAATAATGTTTACAGAGACTGCGACTGTAGACGATTTTTTAAATAAAAGCTACATAGCTGAAATATAATTTGAAATAACGTTGGTGGCTGTTAACTCATTAGAACACTGTAAAGTTTCATTTATAGTAATACAGTAGGCCTTACGTCCAAGTGCTTAACAACACTAGTGTACGTGTGCTATGGGCGATAATCAATCATCGCGTTTGTGTTTGATTACATCAGGTTTATTCTTTGATGAATGACGTTTAGAGGTCATAGACGGGGAGACGGCAGATCCACAGAATAACATTTCGAGTGATTGGAGACATGGAATGGTTAATGATGTATACAGCAAAAGCATACCTGTGACAATGGATATAAGCTTTGAAGAGATTCGGTTCCTCTCAGTACATCAAAAACATAAAAAAATACTCATCTTCAATGTCATATAACAGCAGGACCAGCGTAATTTTTCTCCCCATCATCGGTTTAGTGACATGGTCCTGTCTCAGCCCATTTCATATAACTGCTATCTGGAATACTTAAATTACATTCAGTGTGTCTAGCAGATTGTTCTTCTACTGTTTGTTTTAGTGTTAGAAGAGGCAGTGCTATAAGTAAGTAGAGCAGTGAGTGGGGTATTCAACAGATTCTCAAAATTAATTTTACAACAGATAATCAGAAAATTTATGTGGCACTGTTTAAATTTGCATCCTTAACACTTCAGTATTGTGGAGAGCCTCAATCAAATTCCAGAACTTAAAAAAAAGATCGGAATACACAAGTACAAAGACAGGAAAACATCCCTGGTATTTCAAAATAAACGTAAAACTGAAAACTCACACATTTTTTGAATAATTGTACAAGTTCTTGAATCATGAAAATTCCCTAATGGAAGACACCAAAAATACACTCAGTGAAAATGCTTTGCAATTACGCAAGGAGCTTAAACTTTAAATATTTTTCACATCCACCCGGAATATCATTCTGGGCCTTGAGAGTACCCTGCAGTGTATAGCTTTATGATTCTTGTATCTGATCGGCCGCAAGTAGATTTGGTTTGTCTTTACGATGAATGTGTTCAGATAATGTGTACCTTGCTTTTCTATTTCGTACTTCCAACGGTCAAATGATTAGACAGAGAGTGTATTGTGCTCTGCTGGCCTACTGGAGACCCGTTACCATTGTACCATGAAGAGGCAAGCCTGCAATCAGAGGAGCCTTAGAGGTTCAACTCGAGCAACACTCATCCGCTAAGGGAATATTGGCACGCGCTGCATGGAGGTTGGCAGAAGAGGGAATTTCAAAGAGCTGGAGTTTGAAGGGGAATCAAGCAGAAAAGTTAAGCAAATTGAAGACATTTCTGTAGGTTAGGTGACAGACCTAGTAAAGTTTCGTTCAGGGGAGAGAAAGAGAAAACTTCAGCAACCAACGTCTTGCTTGCTGCCGTTTGGCTCCAGTCTTTGTGGGGATGAGCTGTGTTATTAGGGTTCGTAGCTTCCTTGCACCACGACTCCTGGAGCACGAATATCTTAAATTGACACAAGTCGAGCACATTCATCTCGTCACGGCCTAGTTCAAGTTAACAGCGAGCCAGGAGCTATCATTCAGCCTTAAGATATTAGAAATTGGAATTCTTTTCTTTCTGCCGATTGCTATTTTTATTGCTTTTATTCCAAACGATTGGAAAAGAGCACAGGTAGTCCCAGTCGTCAAGAAGGGTCGTCGAGCAGATGCGCAAAACTATAGACCTATATCTCTGACGTCGATCTGTTGTAGAATTTTAGAACATGTTTTTTGCTCGAGTATCATGTCGATTTTGGAAACCCAGAGTTTACTATGTAGGAATCAAAATGGATTCCACAAACAGCGATCGTGTGAGACCCAAATCGCTTTACTTGTTCATGAGACCCAGAAAATATTAAATACAGGCTCCCAGGTAGATGCTATTTTTCTTGACTTCCGGAAGGCGTTCGATACAGTTCCGCACTGTCGCCTGAGACACAAAGTAAGAGCATACGGATTATCAGACGAGCTGTGTGGCTGGATTGAAGAGTTTTTAGCAAACAGAACACAGCATGTTGTTATCAATGGAGAGACGTCTACAGACGTTAAAGTAACCTCTGGGGTGCCACAGGGGAGTGTTATGGGACCATTGCTTTTCAAAATATATATAAATGACCTAGTAGATAGTGTCGGAAGTCCCATGCGGCTTTTCGCGGATGATGCTGTAGTATACACAGAAGTTGCAGCATTAGAAAATTGTAGCGAAATGCAGGAAGATCTGCAGCGGATAGGCACTTGGTGCAGGGAGTGGCAACTGACCCTTAACGTAGACAAATGTAATGTATTGCGAATACATAGAAAGAAGGATCCTTTATTGTATGATTATATGATAGCAGAACAAACACTGGTAGCAGTTACTTCTGTAAAATATCTGGGAGTATGCGTGCGGAACGATTTGAAGTGGAATGATCATATAAAATTAATTGTTGGTAAGGCGGGTACCAGGTTGAGATTCATTGGGAGAGTCCTTAGAAAATGTAGTCCATCAACAAAGGAGGTGGCTTACAAAACACTCGTTCGACCTATACTTGAGTATTGCTCATCAGTGTGGGATCCGTAGCAGATCGGGTTGACAGAGGAGATAGAGAAGATCCAAAGAAGAGCGGCGCGTTTCGTCACAGGGTTATTTGGTAACCGTGATAGCGTTACGGAGATGTTTAACAAACTCAAGTGGCAGACTCTGCAAGAGAGGCGCTCTGCGTCGCGGTGTAGCTTGCTCGCCAGGTTTCGAGAGGGTGCGTTTCTGGATGAGGTATCGAATATATTGCTTCCCCCTACTTATACCTCCCGAGGAGATTACGAATGTAAAATTAGAGAGATTAGAGCGCGCACGGAGGCTTTCAGACAGTCGTTCTTCCCGCGAACCATACGCGACTGGAACAGGAAAGGGAGGTAATGACAGTGGCACAGTGCCCTCCACCACACACCGTTTGGTGGTTTGCGGAGTATAAATGTAGAATGTAGATGTAGATGCCCTGTGTCGTGCAGTGTCGCTCATCGTCATATCATTTCTGGTAGTTTCTGTAGTATTACTGCGTCTACTACACAGTATATGACAGTGAAACTGATAATTCCTTTAACATTCGTTACTCTATAACTAGGAGAAACGACCTGAAAATGGGCAATACTGCCTCAAACTGGTCAGCTTGAAATAGAAACAGTGATCGAAAGACATAAAAGTTTCAGTTTGAACTGTTTTTATTTTTTATTGCGGATATGACCGGTGATCTTAAATACGTTAAACAGTGTGACGACGCAGTAACATATAAATGAATGTCATATAACCTCGCCAGTCCAAAAAGCTTTCAAGAGTGAGTTAATAAAAAGATAGAGGAAAGTTAATATGATGATTTTAACGCTTCACATCTACTAAATGGTCTCCCGCTTTTGTTTACAGTGTACTGAACATTCATGCAGCCATATGAAACAGTGAGAAAAGTCGAGAAAAGTTCATATGATGATGTTAATGCTTCACACGTACTATATGGTCACCTGATTTTTTTTACAATGTACAGAACATTCACACAGCCATATCAAACTGTCAGAAAAGTCCTCCTTTTTTTAGATTAGATTAGATTAGATTTACTTTCATTCCAATTGATCCGTAGTGAGGAGGTCCTCCAGGATGTGGAACATGTCAGAAAAACAACAATACATGACAAATATTTAAACTAAAACAAATAAGCTAATGTACCATTCCACAGGTCCCAAGTGGAATGATCGTCATTTTTTAATGAACACTAAGAGTCATTTTACAAATACTATTGCACTGAATTTAAAATAAAAAAGTTTTATATTTATTTATAAGGTAAGAAACATGTAATACAACTACTGTAGTACTTATTTACAATGAACACATTACTGCACTGAAATGGTGCAGAAGTTAGATTATACTTACACACACACACACACACACACACACACACACACACTATGATGATCAACTCACTCGTCAGTGGCTTGAAGGTCGGTTATGAAGTCCAAGCATTGACCCTTCATGTGAATTTCGGCACTTCGTCGTTTTGTGGTTGGTTCGTATGGACAACACCAATTCTGGCCACCGTAACGATATTTTCGATAAAAGAATAGTCTGTGTTTTGCATTTCAATCAAGCCGCGCCAGGCGTCCAGGCGCCGTTATTTTTGTTCGGGAGTCAAACTTTACACACTCTTTTGTCTTCTTCAAAACATTCTGGAGAATGTCTTGGATTTTTGTGAACTGAAAAGGACGAGACACTAGGAGTAGTAAAATGGTTCAAATGGCTCTAAGCACTATGGGACTTAACATTTGAGGTCATCAGTCTCCTAGACTTAGAACTGCTCAAACCTAACTAACCTAAGGGTATCATACACATCCATGTCCGAGGAAGGATTCGAACCTGCGACCGTAGCAGCAGCGCGGTTCCTGAAGTGCCTAGAACCGCTCGGCCACAGCGGCCGGCTAGTAGTAGTAAATTTCTGAGCGAAAAGACATAGTATCTGAAATTAATAAATTTATTTATTTACCACACATTCTGGTGTTTTTTATTTACAGTAGCAAGTAATACTTGTTTGTACCTAAATTTTATCCAAAGTTTCTCAAAAACAAATTTCTGAAATGCACGTCAGCAGATACATGACACTGACAATAATGCTTGCGCCTGTGACAGACAGAATGAACTTCAGCACCAATAACACCAAAACATTACCATATATGGAGCTGGAGCGAGTACCAGTGACGTCACTGAAGGCAGCGCAGCCATATAACGACGACAGCAGCAATCATTCGACAGTCGCCATTTGACAATGGTCGAGGAGCACTCGGCCGAAAGCTCGTGGATTTTAAACCACTGGACGCAGCTGGAAGCCCGAGAAAATTTTATCGGTATATATCGCCGCCAAACTATACATTCGTAAATATTCGACTTTGATTTTTAATTTAAAACAGAGAAATAGCCCCCAATTTTGTTTTCTATTTCTTATTACTTTTTTTTTAATTCGCTTGACTAAAGAGCAGAGAACCTACATCTACATTATATAATCCGCTAGCCACAAAGCGGTGTGTGGCGCCAAAGTCATATTTCACCCCTCTGTTCCACTCGCGGATCGCACGAGGGAAAAACGACTGTCTGAACGCCTCAGTACGAGCTCTTATTTCCCTTATCTTTGAATGATGATCATTACGCGATTTGAAAGTTGGTGGTAGTAATATATGCTCTACATCCTCGGCGAAGATTGGATTTCGGAATTTAGTGAGCAGCCCCTTATGTTTAGCGCGTCGTCTATCTTTCTATAAGATTTGTAACGCTCTCGCGATGGTTAAATGTACCAGTCACGAATCTTGCCGCTCTTCTTTGGACCTTCTCAATTTCTTGAATCAGACCCAACTGGTAAGGGTCCCATACAGACGAACAGTACTTTAAGACTGAACGAACTAACGCATTGTAAGCTATTCCCTTTGTTGAAGGACTGCACCGCTTCAGGATTCTACCAATAAACCGCAATCTAGAGTTCGCCTTACCCGTTACTTGGGTAATCTGATCATTCCATTTGCGATCATTTCGAATAGTCACACCCAGATACTTGACTGATGTTACAGCTTCCAAAGATTCATCATTTATTTTGTACTCATACATTAATGGGGATTTTCGCCTTGTTATACGCCGTAGGTTACACTTACTAATATTGAGATATAACCGCCAGTCATTACACCACTCATTAATTTTCTGCAGATCCTCATTGATTTGTTCACAACTTTCGTGTTATACTAATTTCCTGTAGACTACAGCATCATAGGCAAACAGTCTAAGGCCGCTGTCAATACTATCAACCAGATCGTTTATGTAAATCGTAAAAAGCAGAGGACCTATTACGCTGCCCTGAGGCACACTTGAAGTTGCTCTTGTTTCTGTTGAAGTTATGCCGTTCAGGGCGACATATTGCTCCCTGTCTGTTAGAAAACTTTCTATCCAACTGCACATATCACTGGATACACCGTAAGGGCGCACTTTTTGTAGCAAGCGACAGTGCGTAACTGAGTCAAAATTGCTCTGAGCACTATGGAAACGGAACTGAGTCGAACGCCTTTCGAAAGTGGAGAAATATGGCGTCAGCCTGGGAGCCAGTATCCAGAGCCTGTTGTATATCATCCACAAAGAGAGCCAGCTGTGTCTCGCATCACCACTGTTTCCCAAACCGTGCTTGTTTCGGCATTTGCTTCTCAGAGTCTCGAAAGGTCATTATGTCTGAACACAAAATGTGTTCCATGATTCTACAACAAATCGATGAAAGTGAAATTGGCCGGTAATTATGTGCATCCGATTTTCTACCCTTTTTATAGATTGCTATGACCTGGGCCTTCTTCCAGTCCCGTGGAACTTTCTGCCGTTCCAATGATCTCTGATAGATGACGAATAAGAATGGTGCTATATTTGTAGCAAAGTTGTTGCTGTCTTGTTGTCTTTAATAAGATCTTTGCACGTCAATATGCGTGGCTCTGTAATCTTCGATGGCAGTACATCTAAACCATTCAGTATGAACTGTGGCGTAAGACAAGGCTGTGTGTTGGCACCTAGATTTTTTGGAATTTTCCTCTCGGGTTTGCTCCAAGTGGCTTTCGAGAATTGCAATGTTGGAGCAGATCTGCATACTAGGAAAGATGGAAGGCTTTTCCATATCAGTCTTCTGAAGAGTAAGACAAAGCGCTACGAGATAGTCGCTGGTGAACTCCTGTATGCTAATGATGCTGCAATCGTTGCGAACTCTGCAGAAGAGCTGCAAGAGCTAGTATCAAGATTTACTCACGCATGCCACCTATTCTCGATTACTGTAAACAGCACTACGACCGTAATTATGGTTCAAAAATGGTTCAAATGGCTCTGAGCACTATGGGACTCAACTGCTGAGGTCATTAGTCCCCTAGAACTTAGAACTAGTTAAACCTAACTAACCGAAGGACATCACACACATCCATGCCCGAGGCAGGATTCGAACCTGCGACTGTAGCGGTCTCGCGGTTCCAGACTGCAGCGCCAGAACCGCGCGGCCACTTCGGCCGGCCCGTAATTATGGTTCAGGGTGCTAACACAAAGGCGAATATCACACTAGATGGTACTACTCTGCAGTCGTAGATAACTTCTGCTGTCATGGATCTACTATAGAATCAAACATGTCTGTTGACAAGGAAATTGATACTCGCATTGGAAGAGCTGCGACAACTTTTGACGAACTCTCTACACGTGTTTGGAAAAACAACAAACTCTCTTTGACCACCAAAATTCTTGTATATCAAACTTGCGTCCTCAGCATCCTTTTGTATGCATCGGAAACGTGGACTACCTATGCCAAACAAGAACTTCGGCTTCATGCTTTCCACATGCGGTGCCTGAGATTCATCCTCGGGGTAACGTGGAAGGACCGAGGGACCAACGAAGCAGTGCTATCTAAAACTAACTGCAACAGTATTTCAGCTATCTTGAAGCAGAGACGACTCCGCTGGCTGGGACACGTCCACAGTATGGATCCTGACAGATAACCACGTGAGGTGATGCTTGGAGAGATCTCTACAGCGAAAAGGCCTGTAGGACGTCCTGTATTGAGGTTCAAGGACTCCTGTAAACGAGATATGGAGAGCTTTGGAATCGACACAAACAGATGCGGGGCACGGGCTAGCATGAGACCAGAGTGGCGTGATGATATATCACCTCCAATGTCGAAGCATGATGAAGGCTTTTTAGACAGATTAAGGCAGAAAAAGCTTCGCAATGCTACCACTGCTCCTGCCTCAGCAGCCAGATACACTTGTGACAATTGCGGCAAGAGATTCCGTGCTGCCATTGGCTTGATAAGTCATATGAAAAAATGCAACCCATAAACACACAGACACTGCAACAATCATCTACCAAGATGTCGTGGTCAGGGTGCGTCAAAGAAATGTATACACACTCTGAACTGTCATAGACAATTTAAGACAATTTATTTCCCGTTCTACAAGGTTAAATATCGGTGAGAAAGTAATGTTATGTTTCTTCTACCGGTGGTAGCAGTGGCAAGGAAGTAACTGCACCATGGCGGACATGCGTTTGAGCTATGAAGCGCGGAAGCAGATAATTAAGTGCTACTGGAAGTTTGAGAATGTAGCTGTGGTTAGACGAAGACAGTGGCGAAGTGAGTATGATACAGAACCACCTTCAAGTTTAATAATAACACGTCTACGAGACAAATTCGAAATTCATGGAACAGTGTGTAATGTGCATAAAGGTCGATCAGGGCGACCTCGTACAGCTACAAGTTATGATTCCACAACTGCGGTCTTGGAACTGTTTCAGCGTTCGCCTCGAAAATCTTCAAGGCAAGCGGCACGTGAGAGTAATTTTAGTGCTAGTAGTGTGCTACGCATTCTGAAGAAAGGCAAGTTTCGTGTGCACATTCCAAGGCTGGTGCAACAGCTAAGTGACGACGATCCAGATCGAAGGTTAGAATTTTGTGAATGGGTTCAGGAGATGCTGAGACGTGAACCAGGATTTATGGGTAGCATAATTTGGTCGGATGAAGCCCAATTCAAACCCATTGGAACTGTCAATAGGCACAATTGTGTGTACTGGGCTGAAGAAAATCCTCACATTACAGTTGTAAAGGCTGTGAATTTCCCTGGTGTAAATGTGCGGTGTGGTTTGTCTGCAAGGGGACTCATTAGGCCTTTCCGCTTTGAAGGTACTGTTACTGGAGAAACGTACCTAACTGTGCTTGCTGACTCCATATTTCCTGCCATTCTTGCATTATATGGTAATGATGAGTTTTAATTCCAGCAAGATGGCGCCCCGCCGCACTATCATAGGGACGTACGAGCATACCTGGATCACAATGTGCCAGGCCAGTGGATAGGACGCAAGGGACCAATCGAGTTTCCTGCACGCTCTCCAGACCTCACGCCGCTGGATTTCTTCTTACGGGGCACAGTAAAAGATGAGGTGTAAAAATGTAAACCACGTAACCTGGACAGACTTTGGAATGAGATTCAGGCGACGTGTGGCAGAAATCTCATTAGACACTTTGGTACGATGTACAGAATCAATGGTGACTCGTACTCAGAAATGTATTGATGCTGAAGGCCGCGAGTTTGAACATTAATCACATTTGAAAAGTACGTTTATTTTTTCCAATTGGACTTTAAGCTTTCCATTTCCAGAAATTTAACATTGTAGAACGGGAAATATTTTTTCTATGACCCTTCAAAGTGAGTATACATTTTTTTGACGCACCCTGTATTTGTAGCAAGGTCAAAATAAAATCTTACGGGGATACCGTCTGGGCCAGATGCCTTTCTGGCGTCTAAGGATCTTAACTGTTTTACAATCGCAGGTACACTAAACACTACGTCAGCGATCCTTTCGTACCATTGGCAATCCATCTCCCACCCATATGGAGCGAAGGGGATGAAATAACAATAAATGGGAAAAAATGCCGCCTGCAAGTCGCCAGCTGCCACCTGTTCCGCGATACCACAAGAACTGCGTTCCACACTGTTGGGCAACGGTCGTAATATGTTCCACGAAGCGCAGGTCAGCTGTCGTGAATGGGAGGGGACGAGCAGATCGCAGTAGGCAAGTGAAGGTCCGGCCCATCGCACGGAGGTGTCGAGTGGAAGCGGTAGGTGTCGCTGATGGCCTCAACGAGGCCCATCCCGGAAGCGGTGGGTCGGCCGCCGCTCTTGAGCGCCGCGCCAACTGGCAGAGTAGCGGCTGGGGCGGGCGAGCCGGGGCGGCCCGAGCACTTGAAGCAGCGGAGCGGACTGCGACAAGCGGGGGCCCGTGGGGCGACGCGTGCTCGAGTGTCCGCGGCGAGGCGCGCACGGCCGGCGGTGGCGAAGCGGGGGTCAGTGCGAGCCTTCAGCGAGGCTACGAGCCAGGCTAGGGGTCTGTCTGAGTAGGGAAAGTATGGCCGGCGTCGCCCTTTTGCGTTCATAGCGTCACTGCTCATTCACTGCCTTTGGCATTGCTCTCGGTTTCTGGCCGTAAGCTTGGTTTTCTAAGGAAGCTAACTGTTTGCTGGAATAGACGCAGTGTTGCGTCTGTTGATGCAGCGACTTTGCACCTAGTAGCTCTCTGAGCCTTATCACTTTTTCTTTTGATGTCTTATGTGATACGGCGAAGAGATAATGTCCCTAGCTGCAGATAAGTCCATAGTCACAAATAAACACTCGCGGAGAGTACGCCAGCCACGTCAACTCCGTACAGAAAAGCCATTCGGCAGTTGTATCATTCAAAATAAGCTAGTATTCTGTCTGTCGTTCGCTGTATTTATTTCAAATTTCTGATCAAGAGAAGTCTATTAGTATCAAAGGTAGGCCTTAATTTGAGAAAGACACTTCTGATAACGTACGTTTGCAGCACTGCACCGTATGGCAGTGAAAAACCGGAATAGATGAGAATCGAAGCGTTTGAGATGTGGTGCTACAGGAGAATATTGAACATTAGGTGACCTAATAAGGTAAGGAACGGAGAGCTTCTCCGGAGAATTGGCGAGGAAGGCAATATATGGAAAACACTGACAAGAAGAAGGGACAAGATGGTAGTGTAACACCAAGATCGATTACAAATAATTTTATGTATGTAACTATGAAATGTTTGGTCTTTACTGATTAACGTCTTTGAATTGCCAGAGGAAAGTGGAAGGTTGTGAGGGATATTTTGAAAAAACTTGAAGTGTATTTAAATAATGAAACTTTATAAAATGTGCCTGTTCATAAAAGAGAAATTATGTGTAGAAAACTGGTTCATACTTAGGGAATTTGTATTATAAGGAAGGAAAAGGTGTTGGGAACGCCCTCCGCTACGGAAGTGGTGTGGCTTGAGGGAAAAGGTGGAAATGTTGGTCAAGCTGGGCGGCAAAAGAGAGAGCACATTAGGTAGTCAGTGGCCAGCAGTTGTACAGTTAACACAGCAGGTACCATGCGGGGCATTCAGGAACCGATTTATGATGGAATGGCCTCGGCTCTACTGTGAAATGGTGCTCACGCATTTTGGAATGGCTCTAAAATGATTAATACGTCGCCAAGATGATTCGAATAGACCATTAAACCGCCAGAGGTGAGACCAGATAGTCGCCACGTGCTTGCTACCACTATTGCGCCACTGCTTCACCAACTTTGTAAATCAGATATGTATACCAGTATGAACCAATATGCTTGTGTGTGAGTGTTTTTCAATAACAGTTTCAACGTTAAAAATTCGTGTTTGAACCTTGAAACTGTCCTGTTCATGAAACCAAGCAGGGTCCAATCCTAAACGTGCTAAATAACGAGTTTTCTGTTTATAAAGAACCACTAACATGTTTCTATTTGAATGTCCCTAAATTACAGTGTTCAAGCATATAAATGTTAATTAAATTACTTATTTCACAGGTAAAGACAGAGCTGCAGCTACCGGATGGTTTTAGGCAACCCGCAACGCCTCCAAATACCACACACAACATTTTCATATTTTCTCGCTTGCTACATACTAACTACTGGCCATTAAAATTGCTACACCACGAAGATTACGTGCTACAGACGCGAAATTTAACGGACAGGAAGAAGATGCTGTGATATGCAAATGATTAGCTTTTCAGAGCATTCACACAAGGTTGGCGCCGGTGGCGACACCTACAACGTGCTGACATGAGGAAAGATTCCAACCTATTTCTCATACACAAACAGCAGTTGACCGGCGTTGCCTGGTGAAACGTTGTTGTGATGCCTCATGTGTAAGTAGGCTGTTTAGGTTTTTTTTATTGGTAACGCCACCTCTGTATGAAAATCACTGGCTGTGCTGTGTGCAGTCTGTGTCTGCTTTGCATTGTTGTAATACTCGCCATTGTAGTGTTAGGCAGCTAGTTGTGAACAGCGCGTAGCGTTGCGCAGTTGGAGGTGAGCCGCCAGCAGTGGTGGATGTGGGGAGAGAGATGGCGGAGTTTTGAAATTTGTCATGAACTGCTATATTCATATGAAACGTCCCCTTTGAAAAATTGTACAAGGACTGTGCTTAAACTGACACACAATATTTTGTTAGCGCAACGCAATCTGACTTTCAATAATCCCTACAAAAGAATGGGCCCTGACTAACATTGAACTATACCTTTCACAAATCACTTACCTCACAAAAATCTTCGCTACTTAAGCTACTGCAATACAGCGAGCGCCACTACTGCTAGCTAAATAAAAGATTCAAACTACTGAAGGCACTAACTACTGACAGGGATAGTTAGCAAATGAAAGATATTAATAGAGAACAAACAATGTATTTACCTTGATATCATCATATATAAATATATATAATGTTACTGCTGGTACTTCCAGAACACACATGAGAAACATTTTCTCAGATGTTACCCTACTTATCACTTTCAAAATGTGGCAGGTTCTTCTTAGTAATTAGATAAACAAATCTGTGTACACCAGGACAGATAGAAGGTCAGCATCGGTCGTAACGCCATCTCTCTATTTTATTGCATTGCAGATCTAGATTTAAACTGACTTGCAGCTACCTAGTTTTACAATGTAATAACGAAGACAGAAGGCGTTATGACCGATTGTGACCTCTCTGTTCTGCATTACATCACGGTCGTGGGGCCCAAACATTCCCATGCAATCGAATACGTTGAAAAATCCGTGTACCAGTGTAAGACGTGTATGTTTCTATTGTCTATTGTCAAACCAGAATTTATGAAAGATGTTTAAATTTTATTAATAGGATTAAGTAGGAATAATTAATATTTGTCATGTTGGAAATAAATGTGGTAACAGGGAATGTCTGCACCAAAGTATTGTTGACAAGAGAGACCGCAAATTGATAAAATTTTAAAAAGGGCGGGAGGGACCGCATATGGATACAATTTAAGAAAAGAGCGAGAAAGACCGCGCATTGATGCATTTTGTAATGGTAGCAGGGATTATCTGCACCAGAAAGCATTGTTGGGAGGAGAGACCGCACTTTAGCGTTCGTAGGTAGTCAGTAGTAAGCGAGAAGTGAAGCGAGTTGGTAGCAGGTCTGAAGCGAGAGGTTGAGAGGAGCAGTGTGCCTGCCAGCCACCAGCTATGATTTACAAGAGATTATAAACGGATGTACAGAGACATCAGACAACTATTATCATAAGACGAACTAATGTTATTGAATTATTTTCTCTGCCAAACTCAAGACTACTGCAGTTATGCTTGCGCAATGATAGTTGGTTCAAATGGCTCTGAGCACTATGGGACTTAACATCTATGGTCATCAGTCCCCTAGAACTTAGAACTACTTAAACCTAACTAATCTAAGGACATCACACAACACCCAGTCATCACGAGGCAGAGAAGCAATGCTAGTTGTAAGATTATTGTAAAATGTAAGTCCCATTTGAACGTTTGTAAAATCATTTCATTACCAGCAGTAAATATTTGAAGAAACGTTTTCAGAATATAATTAATTTTTGCCGGAAATGTTGCATTACTGATTATAATCCATCCCAAAAACCATCAACGTTAAACTTTGCAAAAATTTTATTGTTGTCAAGAAAAAGTGTAACTATGAATTACGTAACTTCAGTCAAATTAATTAAAGATTTGCTATTAAAGAATAACATCAGCTTTGGTAATAAATACAGCCATTTATTATGACAGCTCACCAGCAGTTAATAGAGTATAGTAAACCAGAGTAAGTATATTCATGTCGCAGTTCGATGTAGCAGTCAGATGGCGATCAAGTAACAGTAAAAAATGTAAGGAACAGTTTTGGGTTATTGCAGATAACGACTGAGGGTCACGACGACGACACATACTATGTTTCGCTGAAATAATCAGAGAAGCACTTTTAATAAGCAGCAATTAAATTTCTATGCGAAGATTGAGAAAGAGAATAAATTTCAAAGGGAAGATTACATTTGTCATTATTAAGCAAGAGATAGAAATCCTAAGGAAAGGTTTCATAGCTTATTGTAGAAGGGAAGTTGCTTAAACAAAAAGAAAGAGATATAGATGAGACGGAAAGGTTTCACTTGGCGACATCCAATCAGTAAGACTCTTTAGTGAATCTACTGTGAAAATGAATATACTGACTCTGACAATTGTATGAATAAGCTAGTGTTAAATGGCGCAAAGCTTATACTAAACTGTATATCTTTAATTCACAACACATCGGCAATTCTGTTTGCTCTATTGATTCTGCGTTGAAAAGTGTTTGTTCAGTGTAGAATCCGCTTTAAACAGTGATATATTTAATTGCGTGTGCTAATTATAGACAATGTCCTGCAGAATAATTACTCGTTCTCAAAGTGATAAAAGTGTAGAAAATAATTACGAGAAATTCTTTTCAGGAATAGAAATAATACGTGTGAAAACCCCAATAGTGGATCGCTAGGTGAACAGACATTCCTGAGTAGTAATAATATGGAATCTTTTGACAAACAATCAACTTCAGAAATGCCAACTGATAATGAGACATTACTGGAAAATAATTTGTTTTTAAATACAACAGACACTACACAGCCATAAATTACGCGTAGCAGACATAATAGTTTCAGCAACGAAACCGCTATAATGCAGTCAAATAGTGTGACTCCATTACGTGGCGATACAAACGGTACACAGCTACACAACCTGCGTAGCAGATTCCACAGTTTTATAGACAAAAATTCTGAAACCACGGAAGAGGTGACATGATTACAATCGTCTGAGTATGCTCAAATGAACACAGATGTGCAACCTTTAACAACGAATACAAATACACGCCGAAGCCAATCCGAAACGGATGCAATAATGGCATTTTTGCTACAAATGAGACAAGACCTGAATCAAAACTTTAACAGAAGGGCACAAGAATAAGCAGACCTAAAAAACGAAATCAAGGTACTCGCTGAAAAATGTCCACAATCAAACCAAGAATTACACGCCAAGATTCAAGAAATAACAGGTAAATAAGAAGCATTCGCGGTTAGAATACGAGAAACAATGACGAAGAACTTTTCTAAACAAAACGCTCACATTGATGAACGTTTTAACAATCACACAGAAAACTCTTTGATACGTCACCGCAAACTGGTGCGATCGCAGGATAAAGAACGACAAGAACTATTGCAAACAATTAATAAACAGCGACAGGACAACAAGAAAGTTTTTGCTCAGGGAAAAACTTACGTGGACAATCACATACACTCGATTTCAGAAGAAATCGAAACGGTTTAGGAGACAAATATTCAAATACAAGAGAGGCTCACCGAAATCCAATCACACAATTGAGGCGAAAATTTCTACGGACACAGAAATCCAGAACATTAGGGTTAAATTAAAAGAAGAAGTCCAGACACTAACTGACGAAATGGAACACATACAAATCAATCAAGACCCAGAAAACGTGATAGCAGATTTTAAGAAAGTAACCAAAAGTAATTGTAAATTACTAAACGAACTGACAGAAAAGATAAACGAACTCACTACAAAAATAGACCTGTTAGATACTAACAATGACAGTAAATCACATGACACTACACCATTCTCAGTTGAACAGATTTCTAATAGTAAAGATACGCAAATTACAACTGAGCAACAAACAATCACAGACCAAGAATCACATAATAATTTGTTACATCAGAAAATCAATTCTTTACAGCAAGGGATAGCTGACACACAAGAAACAACTGCAAACAAACAATTCCAACAGAAAACACACTATTAGGACATGCCTCAGATGCACAACACATATAATGTCGGTAGACTTCAGACAGCAAGAGATCTTAACCAGACAGAAAGACACATAAATTCATATTCACAACATTACGAAAATAATTACACACAAAGACATGACGGTTTCGACCACAAGCATTTCCTTTCAGTGAGAAAGTTTA
Source organism: Schistocerca serialis cubense (assembly GCF_023864345.2). Classification (NCBI taxonomy): domain Eukaryota; kingdom Metazoa; phylum Arthropoda; class Insecta; order Orthoptera; family Acrididae; genus Schistocerca; species Schistocerca serialis. The sequence goes on from NC_064645.1 coordinate 158,087,846, forward strand.
AAATATTTAGAAACGACAGGACGCAAATACATTCACTGGACTGGATCCAACAATTCAATGCGGCAATCCCACCATCATGGCCAGTTCAACATAAGCTAGAATTTATTATTAGTTTTCTTGAAGGGGAACCAGCGAGAAGAACGCGACCAATTGCTAGACAGTGTTTTTCAGGAAGCATTTCTAGCAGCACATCGGTCAGATACCACATAGACTAGCATTAAAGATCTGCTTACTAGTCTGCCAAATTTCGAGAATTCTACTTTCCCAACAATCACACAATTTTTCGAGTAAATGGTTGAACAAAACCAATACCTCAATGAGCCATACAGTCAATCCGCATTAATACAGCTGTGTATTTCAACACACCCCAGAGCATTAAAAGAGTCCTTATTAACAGGCCAGCAAAAGGACAGCGTGTACACATTTAGAGACATCCTGCAGTTGCTAGAGGTACACCAGGCAGATTATGCGATTGTTAATAAGAAGTTTTCACGTCATAACGCAAAACAGACAAACAATGCTAATTTTGAGCAAACATGATTTGGCAATAACAGTCGTAATAAACACTTTCACAGCGAAAATGAAAATTTTAATCGAGAATACGCACAGGGATTTAATGAACACCAGTATAACAACAATGTACGTTACAGTTCAACACGGCAACAAAGCCATCCCAATATCACGACACATATACGACAGGAAATGCCGAACCGGTCAAACTTTCACATGACTCATCGCCTAGAAAAGGCGTCAGGTGCAAGCTATTACATGAGTGAGCAGCAAAATACACAAAACGAACAAAGATAGCCTTTGAAGAGAAACACGCGTGCCTCGCCGCATAACCACAGTTATAACGACAGAAGGAGATAAAACGAACACCGACCGCAAAGGATATTCTACAATGATAATTTTCATAGGAATTCAAACAGTGCACAACAACCAAGTCATCGTATGAATGTACCAGACACAAGATTTCATCCGCCACCTACCGCTAATAATCAAAACGGTAGAACAGTACAGCTCATAGAAAACACACAACACTCCCTGACAGAAAATGAAATGTTAGAACATTTATGACTAGAGATAGCCTGTGATGAATCTCTTAATGACGACACTATGGATAAGGACAGAGAAAAGGTAACGATAGAGAATGCCATTACATTCGACGACGTGCGAGACAAATTGTTACACAAAAAACCGATCATGCAGAATATGCCACCCAATAATCCAGATAAATTTAAAGTCACAAAATATTTTAGCAATAATTGATTCAGGCTCACCAATGTGCGTATTTAACGAAGACACATTTAACAAATTCAATAGCAATAATGATTACCCAGTATTCCCATTACACAAAACTAAAGTTAAGAGAGCATTTCCAGCAAAAAGCATTGAAGTCAAAAGATAGACACAATTAACGTTTGCTTTTGTAGGGCAAACTTTCCACATCAATTGTTGGATAGTTCCACATTTAACAACTGATATAATATTATTTTCACGTACAGTACGACGCAAACATTGTCTTTAAATCGTTATACCTTACATTACAGAAGGAACACAGTGAAGCGGTAGTGAGATTTCAAAACACAGTAGCCTCAGAAGAACAAAATATGCGCACGATCAAGATTATTGCAGATTCTAAAGATAACGACTGTTATCTCACACTATACACGTGTACACATAGTAACGACATGGCAGAGGAACAGGAGTATAATGTACTAGAGACAATTACACGCAAGGCTGGAGACAGTATAGCAGAAGACGACACAGAACCCACAGAAGTAGAAAATATTCTTGTTCAACATAAAACAGTTTTTAACAATGTTCCAGGAACGATGACAGGATTTATGTACGAATTTCAGGTGAAATCACACGATACTTTCAAAGCAAAACACTGTCCAATTCCGCATATACACACAGAAGCTGTTAATAAAGAGTTACGAGCAATGATTGATCATGGTATAATTGAACCAGCAGCACGCCAATATATAAATCCGTTATACATCGTTGAAAAGAAGGATGGATCACTCCATTTAGTTTTAGATTCACGTCAGGTTAATAAAATAATCATTACAGAAACTGACCGACCACAGACATTAGAAAAGTTACTGCGAAAGTTTCATGGCACCTCTATACATACCACCCTCGATCTCAAATCAGGATTTTGTCAAATCCAGTTGCGTCCAAATTGCCGAAAGTATTCGGCATTCCTTTGCTTTGGTGCACGTTACCAGTTTTGTAAACTTCCGTTTGGACTAACAATTTCGTCTGCAGCTTTTCTACGAGGCATGAATACAATTCTCCCACAGGATGTTAGAAACAAAAATAGTCCATATGTAGATCACATTCTAATCGCAGCAGAAAACTGGGAACGGCACAATCACACCCTTCAACAATTACTGAATACATTCGACCAGAACGGTGTAACTATAAATCTCCGTAAATCTGAATTTGGAAAAGCCTCAATAAAATTTCTAGGTCATATTATTTCACAAACAGGTATTGCAGCAGACTCCGACAAATTGCAAACACTGAAAGATATCAATGTGCCAACAAATAAGAAGGAGCTTCGGAGCTTTTCAGGCCTTATTAATTATTTTAGAAAATTCATTCATTATAAAGCATTAGACACTCACTTGCTATACCAGCTCACAAGTAAAAACACAATTTGGTCATGGAATGAAGACGCTGAAGCTGAATTCGAGAATTTGAAAGAAGCGTTACTAAGGGCACCTTTGTTATCACATCCTGACCCAACACAAAACTTTTCCATTGCAACAGATAGTTCAACTACAGCACTTGGAGTTCACCAGTTCTCGCAGGACATTTATTTCACATTATGTAAGGTAAGTGAAGCAATTATCAGGACTACTTTCAATGTACATGTATAACACGTACAAATGATTTTCATACAATAGTAGCAATTAGATGTGTTCTTTAACCCGTGCATGCAGCATTGTTCTCATAGTTCTCCAAAATAAACGTAGCTTTAATTATAATGTAAGTACTGAATATGGAGAAATGTGGATAAATGCTTTACAGGTCATGCCGAGAGATGACGCAATTTTCCAGATGCACAGAGATGTTGAAATCATGCCGTGCGCTGACGATTATTTACCGTTATATTTTATTATAGGTAATACAGAGAGATATTGAAGCCATGCCGTGTGCTGATGATTATCAACAATGAATATTTTATTATAGGCTATGCAGAGAGATGGCACGAGGTACAAAGTAGAGAGGAGAATGAAGATGTTAGTATGTAGGGAATATAATTTAGTAATGGTTTATTTTGATAATAGGTGACACAGAACAGAGCAGCACTATGGATGGAGAAACCACATTAAATTGCTTACTATATGTACTTTGCTCCTCCCCCCATGAACCATGGACCTTGGCGTTGGTGGGGAGGCTTGCGTGCCTCAGCGATACAGATAGCCGTACTGTAGGTGCAACCACAACGGACGGGTATCTGTTGAGAGGCCAGACAAACGTGTGGTTCCTGAAGAGGGGCAGCAGCCTTTTCAGTAGGTGCAAGGGCAACAGTCTGGATGGTTGACTGATCTGGCCTTGTAACAATAACCAAAACGGCTTTGCTGTGCTGGTACTGCGAATGGATGAAAGCAAGGGGAAACTACGGCCGTTATTTTTCCCGAGGGCATGCAGCTTTACTGTATGATTAAATGATGATGGCGTCCTCTTGGGTAAAATATTCCGGAGGTAAAATAGTCCCCCATTCGGATCTCCGGGCGGGGACTACTCAGGTGGACGTCGTTATCAGGAGAAAGAAAACTGGCGTTCTACGGATCGGAGCGTGGAATATCAGATCACTTAATCGGGCAGGTAGGTTAGAAAATGTAAAAAGGGAAATGGGTAGATTAAAGTTAGATATAGTGTGAATTAGTGAAGTTCGGTGGCAGGAGGAACAAGACTTCTGGTCAGGTGAATACAGGGTTATAAATACAAAATCAAATAGGAGTAATGCTGGAGTAGGTTTAATAATGAATAGGAAAATAGGAATGCGGGTAAGCTACTACAAACAGCATAGTGAACGCATTATTGTGGACAAGATAGATACGAAGCCCACACCTACTACAGTAGTACAAGTTTATATGCCAACTAGCTCTGCAGATGACGAAGAAATTGAAGAAATGTATGATGAGATAAAAGAAATTATTCAGATAGTGAAGGGTGACGAAAATTTAATAGTCATGGGTGACTGGAATTCGAGAGTAGGAAAAGGGAGAGAAGGAAACGTAGCGGGTGAATATGGATTGGGGGAGAGAAATGAAAAAGGAAGCCGTCTGGTAGAATTTTGCACAGAGCATAACTTAATCATAGCTAACACTTGGTTCAAGAATCATGAAAGAAGGTTGTATACATGGAAGAACCCTGGAGATACTAAAAGGTATCAGATAGATTATATAATGATAAGACAGAGATTTAGGAACCAGGTTTTAAATTGTAAGACATTTCCAGGGGCAGATGTGGACTCTGACCGCAATCTATTGGTTATGACCTGTAGATTAAAACTGAAGAAACTGCAAAAAGGTGGGAATTTAAGGAGATGGGACCTGGATAAACTGAAAGAACCAGAGGTTGTACAGAGTTTCAGGGAGAGCATAAGGGAACAACTGACAGGAATGGGGGAAAGAAATACAGTAGAAGAAGAATGGGTAGCTTTGACGGATGAAGTAGTGAAGGCAGACGACGATCAAGTAGGTAAAAAGACGAGGGCTAGTGGAAATCCTTGGGTAACACAAGAAATATTGAATTTACTTGATGAAAGGAGAAAATATAAAAATGCAGTAAATGAAGCAGGCAAAAAGGAATACAAACGACTCAAAAATGAGATCGACAGGAAGTGCAAAATGGCTAAGCAGGGATGGATAGAGGACAAATATAAGGATGTAGAGGCTTATCTCACTAGGGGTAAGATAGATACTGCCTACAGGAGAATTAAAGAGACCTTTGGAGATAAGAGAACCACTTGTATGAACATCAAGAGCTCAGATGGAATCCCAGTTCTAAGCAAAGAAGGGAAAGCAGAAAGGTGGAAGGAGTATATAGAGGGTCTATATCAGGGCGATGTACTTGAGGACAATATTATGGAAATGGAAGAGGATGTAGATGAAGATAAAATGGGAGATACGATACTGCGTGAAGAGTTTGACAGAGCACTGAAACACCTGAGTCTAAACAAGGCCCCCGGAGTAGACAACATTCCATTGGAACTACTGACGGTCGTGGGAGAGCCAGTCCTGACAAAACTCTACCATCTGGTGAGCAATATGTATGAAACAGGCGAAATACCCTCAGACTTCAAGAAGAATATAATAATTCCAATCCCAAAGAAAGCAGGTGTCGACAGATGTAAAAATTACCGAACTATCAGTTTAATAAGTCACTGGTGCAAAATAGTAACACGAATTCCTTACAGACGAATGGAAAAGCTAGTAGAAGCCGACCTCGGGGAAGATCAGTTTGGATTCCGTAGAAATACTGGAACACGTGAGGCAATACTGACCTTACGACTTATCTGAGAAGAAAGATTAAGGAAAGGCAAACCTACATTTCTAGCATTTGTAGACTTAGAGAAAGCTTTTGAAAATGTTCACTGGAATACTCTCTTTCAAATTATGAAGGTGGCAGGGGTAAAATACAGGGAGCGAAAGGCTATTTACAATTTGTACAGAAACCATATGGCAGTTATAGAGTCGAGGGACATGAAAGGGAAGCAGTTGTTGGGAAGGGAGTAAGACAGGGTTGTAGCCGCTCCCCGATGTTATTCAATCTGTATATTGAGCAAGCATTAAAGGAAACAAAAGAAAAATTCGGAGTAGGTATTAAAATCCATGGAGAAGAAATAAAAACTTTGAGGTTCGCCGATGACACTGTAATTCTGTCAGAGACAGCAAAGGACTTGGAAGAGCAGTAGAACGGGTTGGATAGCGTCTTGAAAGGAGGATATAAGATGAACATCAACAAATGCAAAACGAGGTTAATGGAATGTAGTCGAATTAAGTCGGGTGATGCTGAGGGAATTAGATTAGGAAATGAGACACTTAAAGTAGTAAAGGAGTTTTGCTATTTGGGGAGCAAAATAACTAATGATGGTCGAAGTACAGAGGATATAAAATGTATACTGGCAATGGCGAGGAAAGCGTTTCTGAAGAAGAGAAATTTGTTAACATCGAGTATAGATTTAAGTGTCAAGAAGTCATTTCTGAAAGTATTTGTATGGAGTGTAGCCATGTATGGAAGTGAAACATGGACGATAAATAGTTTGGACAAGGAGAGAATAGAAGCTTTCGAAATGTGGTGCTACAGAAGAATGCTGAAGATAAGGTGGGTAGATCACATAACTAATGAGGAAGTATTGAATAGGATTGGGGAGAAGAGAAGTCTGTGGCACAACTTGACCAGAAGAAGGGATCGGTTGGTAGGACATGTTCTGAGGCATCAAGGGATCACCAATTTAGTATTGGAGGGCAGTGTGGAGGGTAAAAATCGTAGAGGGAGACCAAGGGATGAATACACTAAGCAGATTCAGAAGGATGTAGGTTGCAGTAGGTACTGGGAGATGAAGAAGCTTGCACAGGATAGAGTAGCATGGAGAGCTGCATCAAACCAGTCTCAGGACTGAAGACCACAACAACAACAACATGTACTTTGCTATTCGAAAACTTTTTTCTGCATTGAACGTGATATCTTTTACATCAGATACATACATAGGAAACACAGATCACACCAAATGTCAGCATACCGATTCACACTCTGAATAAAATACAAGTGTTTTCTCTTAAATAACAATGACGATGTGTGCTACATAACTCAAACATAATATGTAGTCGACTGACAATATGACTCGTAACTGACGACACATTACCGAACATACTAAAGTCACAGAAAATTACATAGTTTGTCAAAATGTACTTTCATATTTCAAAAACTGAATTCACAACCTGTGAAGTAATATAACAGTGTCTTTATGTAATTATTTATATGAGCACTAGATTATGATTTATTTAAAGGAAATGTATCTGATCAAGTCACAGAAAGTTACGTAGTTTGTATAAAGGTACTTGTCTATTTTATTTAAAATGTTGATTCGTAAATGTACTACTAAATTCCACTTGCAAAAATATTTGTTTATGTTACTGACTGTCACATAATGTAATACGTATTGTAGGCTGAATTCACTACAAATGGAAAATGTGTTTTTTATGTAATTGTTTAAAACTATGAACTTTTTCTATGGTCACACAAGGTGACGTATTTTGTCTTTTTAAACGTAAAATAAGAATACGGTAAAGATAATTTTTATGAGCACAGAGGAAAGAGATGATGTAAAATTTGGTAATAATGGTATCAACCATATCCGTGAACCTTTTGACAAAATGATTATACCTGTACCTTAATTCCTGTGCATCCACATGGCTATGGAGCACAAACAAAGAGAATAGTGACGCACGTTACTCCAATGTATGATGTTTTCTATGAGGTGTCGGCATACCAGGATGCACACCACAGTCATAATGTACGTCAATAGGTGCTTGCATACCAAGATGCACACCATCACTACTAATGGACTATTGGAGTTGGAACTTGTACCTGATGTAGCTGCGGCAACTCAGGCAATTCGATGAGTAACTTAATGTTTGGTTACACTAAAACTATGGATCAAAGAGACGACAGAATCACATGGCGAAACCTGGTGTTGTACTATGTGAGGGAAAGAAACGGACTTTTGAGTGCATTCAAAGACTGTTGCCAGTGCTTTGACCATGCTGTCCAATTCCTTTTTTTCCCTTCCTTGAATATGGTACTAATAGATGCCAATTTATAATGAAACATAAACTATGTCCTAATTTTTGCCATCCATTACTATTAGAAATATAAATTACTTTTACTACCTGATGTACTCGTCCACCTTACTGACTCATATTATTTGTATATTTTGATGTATAATTTTTTGAATAATCTCTTTGTTAGACTTAGGGAAACAAATTCTTATGACAGTATATGTATGTGCTTTGTTGAAAGAAATATTCTATCATTAACTTACTTATTACTACACATATTTCTATAATAAAATTTTCTCCTTACATCAAGTCCAAATGACTTAACGACGTAGAAAAATTTTAAGGAAACGCAGTGGAGGGTTATGTAAGAGGTGTATATTTCTATTGTCTATTGGCAAACCACAATTTATGAAAGATGTTTATCTTTTTTATTAATAGGATTAAGTAGTAATAATTAATGTTTGTCATGTTGGAAATAATTGTGGTTGCAGGGAATGTCTCACCAAAGTATTGTTTGAACGAGAGACCGCAAATTGATATAATTTTAAAAAGGACGGGAGAGAACGCATATGGATACATTTTAAGAAAAGAGCGGGAAAGACCGCGCATTGATACATTTTATAATGGTAGCAGGGATTGTCTGCACCAGAAATCATTGTTGGCAGGAGAGACCGCACTTTAGCGTTCGTAGGAAGTCAGTAGTAAGCGAGATGTGAAGCGAGTTGGTAGCAGGTCTGAAGCGAGAGGTTGAGAGGAGCAGTGTGCCTGACAGCCACCAGCTATGATTTCCAAGAGATTATAGAAGGATGTACAGAGACATCAGATAACTAGTATCATAAGAGGAACTAATATTATTGAATTATTGTCTTTGCGAAACTCAAGACTACTGAAGCTATGTTTGCGCAATGCTAGTTGTAAGATTATTGTAAAAAGTAAGTCCCATATAAACGTTTGTAAAATCATTTCATTACCAGCAGTATATATTTGAAGAAACGATTTCAGAATATAATTAATTTTTGCCAGAAATGTTGCATTACTGATTATAATCCATCCCAAAAACCATCAACGTAAAACTTTTCAAAAATTTTGATGTTGTCAAGAAAAAGTGTAACTATGAATTACGTAACTTCAATCAAATTAATTAAAGACTTGCTATTAATGAATAACGTCAGGTTTGGTAATAAATACAGCCACTTATTATGACAGCCCACTAGCAGTTAATAGAGTATAGTAAACCAGAGTAAGTATATTCGTGTCGCAGTTCGATGTAGCAGTCAGATGGCGATCTAGTAACAGTAAAAAAGGTAAGGAACAGTTTTGGGTTATTGCAGATAACGACTGAAGGCCACGACGACGACACATTCTATGTTTCGTCGAAATAATCAGAAAATCACCTTCAATAAACAGCAATTAAATTTGTATGCGAAGATTGTGAAAAAGAATAAATTTCAAAGGGAAGATTTCATTTGTTATTATTAAGCAGGAGATAGAAATCCTAAGGAAAGGTTTCATAGCTTATTTTAAAAGGGAAAGTTGCGTAACAAAAGAGATATAGAGGAGACGGGAAGGTTTCACCAGATTTCAATGTCAGTCTTAGAAAACTCGTAACAATTTTTCTTTATGGTACACAGCAATTATTCTTTCAGTATAATTTAAGTAAGTTTTACAGCAATGCACTTTGAAAACATTTTGTGCCACAGGAAGTTGTATCATAGTCTGTAAAAACTCTGTACCAAATTTCATCTTTTAGCTGCAATGGTTTAGCAGTAAATTTTCCCTATAAATGGAAACTGAATGTTGCGGGAAGTGCAGAAAAAAGATGTTATCAGGATTTACGCCAGAAACAAGTCACTCAACGTTGGGCATAACTTTACATTTGGTCACTTTCGTCTTCATGTAGCTCCTTTCTGGCGTTTCGTTCCTCAGTCGGCAAAAATGGATCCCCTACAAGATCGGATTTTTGTCCATCTGTCTGTCTGTCTGTACGTCTGTAAAGAACCCTTCTTCTATGGAACGGGTAGACGTGGCAAGATCAAATTTATGTCACGTTTAAGGTTTGTAGTCCCTTGGCGGCTTAAAAATTTTAAGCTTCTGTGTCACTGCAATCTAAAGATCCGTCCATGGGTATTACATATTTTGGTACTAGAGAACTTACTCATCAAAACCTGCATGGTACTTCCCGTTGGCCCAGAATATGAAATTTCGCAAGAAGCAAACTTTCACACTAAAGAAAAAAACCTAAAACTGTTAATTTGTAAATGTATTACACGGAAAAAATATTTCTTTTATTTTAATTTTTATCCGTCTATTTGTTGATCTGTTGAGACCGTTTTTCCTCGTGAATAGTTTGGCGTATCAAGTTAAAATTTGTGTCACGTGTCAACGCCTATGGCTCCTTGGCGACGTAAAATTTTTAAGCTTCGGCGATTTATCTAAAACATTTGAAACTCGGAAACTCACTCATCAAAACCTGTAGAGTCCTTCAGGATGACCCAAAATCAAATGGCTCTGAGCACTATGGGACTTAACATCTGAGGTCATAGTCTCCTAGAACTCAGACCTGCATAAACATAACTATCCTAAGGGCATCACACACATCCATGCCCAAGGCAGGATTCGAACCTGCGACTGTAGCAGTCACGTGGTTCCGGACTGAAGCACTTAGAACCGCTCGGCCACCGCGGCCGGCGACCCAAAATCATTAAGTTCGCCAAGAAGCAAGGTTTCACACTACAAGTAAAGTAAAAATATCCGAAAATTGTTAATTTGTAATGATATCACAGAAAAAAATCTTTTTGCTACTGGAATGTATATTGCATTCATCGTCACTCAGAAGCATAATAGACGACCATTACTACATGCAAACATAAAATGTAAGTTGTACTTATGGTTTTATAAGGGAATAAAAATATTTTAATAAATCTTCTCTCTCTGCATATGTAAACTGAAGTGCCCTGCTCGCTTCTTTTTGTGTGTCCCTACTAATCTGAGGAACTGTTCTAGAGATTTTGATAGGATCATGAAATTCTCGGGTCTAATATGTTGCCAGTACCGAAGTCGATAAAAGGCAAAAATCATTGAGGTTCTTGATTCCCAGGGCGTATGAGCTATGTACGAGGGCAGTCCAATAAGTAATACAACACATTTTTTTTCTCGGCCAATTTTGGTTGAAAAAACCGGAAATTTCTTGTGGAATATTTTCAAACATTCTCGCTTCGTCTCGTATAGTTTCATTGACTTCCGACTGGTGGCAGCGCTGTACGGAGCTGTTAAAATGGCGTCTGTAACGGATGTGCGTTGCAAACAACGGGCAGTGATCGAGTTTCTTTCGGCGGAAAACCAGGGCATCTCAGATATTCATAGGCGCTTGCAGAATGTCTACGGTGATCTGGCAGTGGACAAAAGCACGGTGAGTCGTTGGGCAAAGCGTGTGTCATCATCGCCGCAAGGTCAAGCAAGACTGTCTGATCTCCCGCGTGCGGGCCGGCCGTGCACAGCCGTGACTCCTGCAATGGCGGAGCGTGCGAACACACTCGTTCGAGATGATCGACGGATCACCATCAAACAACTCAGTGCTCAACTTGGCATCTCTGTTGGTAGTGCTGTCACAATTGTTCACCAGTTGGGATATTCAAAGGTTGGTTCCCGCTGGGTCCCTCGTTGTCTAACCGAACACCATAAAGAGCAAAGGAGAACCATCTGTGCGGAATTGCTTGCTCGTCATGTGGCTGAGGGTGACAATTTCTTGTCAAAGATTGTTACAGGTGATGAAATATGGGTTCATCACTTCGAACCTGAAACAAAACGGCAATCAATGGAGTGGCGCCACACCCACTCCCCTACCAAGAAAAAGTTTAAAGCCATACCCTCAGCCGGTAAAGTCATGGTTACAGTCTTCTGGGACGCTGAAGGGGTTATTCTGTTCGATGTCCTTCCCCATGGTCAAACGATCAACTCTGAAGTGTATTGTGCTACTCTTCAGAAATTGAAGAAACGACTTCAGCGTGTTCGTAGGCACAAAAATCTGAACGAACTTCTCCTTCTTCATGACAACGCAAGACCTCACACAAGTCTTCGCACCCGAGAGGAGCTCACAAAACTTCAGTGGACTGCTCTTCCTCATGCACCCTACAGCCCCGATCTCGCACCGTCGGATTTCCATATGTTTGGCCCAATGAAGGACGCAATCCGTGGGAGGCACTACGCGGATGATGAAGAAGTTATTGATGCAGTACGACGTTGGCTCCGACATCGACCAGTGGAATGGTACCGTGCAGGCATACAGGCCCTCATTTCAAGGTGGCGTAAGGCCGTAGCATTGAATGGAGATTACGTTGAAAAATAGTGTTGTGTAGCTAAAAGATTGGGGAATAACCTGGTGTATTTCAATGCTGAATAAAACAACCCCTGTTTCATAAAAAAAAGTGTTGCATTACTTATTGAACTGCCCTCGTATTCATACATTATTAACTTTGTACGGAACCTTCAGGGCGTGAATCCTACTTGCACTTGGCCATTATTTTCTAGTCTCACCTATCTGGTGTGCTGTTTTGCAATACCCTCACTGGCATTCCAGAACCAGCAATACACAGATTATCAATTTTCTTCAATAGGTTTTCAGTAGAGCAAATTTGCATCAAATCCTGGTATCGTAAGGATCCTGATTCTTCCAGTGTTAGCATCACTGAATGCCAGAGAAGTATCACATGAGGAAATTATAACATTAGTGGATGAGCGAAATGTTGTTTCTTGGGTGTCTCTTCTAAATGAGATTTTCGTTCGAGTTGTGTGTTCCATCATGTATGTGTTTCTTTAATGATCGTAATTAATCGCATCGTTAATGGTTGCAAAGCCCCTCTGTTCTCTACAAATGTCGTCTTTGATGGTAGGAAATAATAAAATGTAGCAAGCAAGGATATAACGTATAGAAAATGGGGAGTGGTACTGTGTGCGTTCAATAAATCGTAATTAATAGCATCGTAAACGGGTGCACAGCCTTCTGTATTCTGTAAATGTCGTCTCTGGTGGCAGGAAATAATAAAATGTCGCAAACAAGGAGATAACGTTTAGAAAATGGGGCGTGGTACTGCGCATTAGCTGAAGCAATACATCATTTGTAATAGAAATTAAACTCTGAAAACTTGGGACAATGTTCCTAAAATGTTACGGAACTATCTGCTGGAAAAAAATTTCAACATTTTTTAAGAATTTTATGTAAATCCCTCCTTAAGGGGCGTTATGTTTTTACATATATCAGTTCGCAAATCTTTCACCTAGTTTTCAGAGACAGCAGAATCGTGCGAAACAACAGTCTGCAAAATGACAAGAAATTCTGAGAAAAATACTAACTTCGTCTAACACAAGTTACTTTACAGTTGCTTTCGTGAAGACTACCACAAGCGGATCGATTTTAGCCTTGATTCGTTGCAGAAAACGTTTCATCCAGCAAGAAATGCCTGGTAACAGTGTCACCATACCTGCTGCCTACAAGAAATCTGTGACCGTTCATGAGTCCACAGGTGGAACCGGTGAACCACAGTGAACGCATGGCAGGAGTTGGAATATCTTGCACTAAGAGTAACGGAAGGACTGACTTTTACGAACACAGGTGAAAACGACAGAAAAATTCCGCACCCTCCCCGCATATATGCTTGTACAACCGTAGTTTAGACCTAAGCGAAATGCTGGTAATGGTGACTGAAAACTTCCATTTTACGCCACATAAATTACAAACTTCTCAAAGTTGTGAAGTTTTTTACTGTTCTGCTTCTTACAAGTACACGACAAAGGTTTGTCTCAAATTTTTGAGACACTGTTCTCCGGTGAAATTTACTTGAATTGCAATTTCTTGAAAGTTATAGTGAAGGAAACAATTTGTGTAGAGTGTTGTAACAGAATAATAATTATTATACATGATTTGTTAAATATGAGGCATCTGTGGCTCACTGAACGTGGCCCCACTCCCCCCAGAATCGAACAATGAATCCGCGCCCCTTAACAGTGGAAGGGATTGATTTCGCAGTTCTCTTACGGCAACTAATTCAAATACCCAGTGTTTACAATAAGTAACCCTAAATTAGCCGTCTGGAATCCTTCACAGCTGATAAACGTAATCAATACCTGGTCGACAAACACTGGGTACAACGTTAAAAGTCCGAGCAGACTTGCGATCAAAGAGTTCCGCACTACTTAATTATGTATATATACAGTTCATTCCTTCCGGGAATCGAGAATCTCTAAGAATTTGGCTATTATCGACATCGATACAGGCAAGGTATACGAGTACCACTTCCTGAAAACAAGGGGTCTTAACAGAATGACAGACAGTCAGAAAACAAAACAAAAAAAATTTTTTTCGTCTCATATAATTGCAGATCAACGATTTTCGGGTATTTCCTTTGCTTGTACTGTGAAACCCTGCCAAATTTCTTGATTATAGGTCAACGCGAAGTGCCCTCTAGGTTTGCTGAGCGGGTTTGCTAGGATCAAAAAATGTGACAGAAATGCCCGTGTCTCTTGGTTGCATTGACTTACAAGCTTACAATTATTACATCACCAAGAGACTGTAGACCTTTGTATGGGACATAAATTTGAACTTCATACGTCTGCCTGTTTCAGAGAAAGGGGTTTTCAACAGTCAGACAGACAGACGGGCGGACAATGAAGTGATCCTCTGGGGGTTCCCTTTTTACAGACCAGACTGAGCTGCGAAGCTCTGCCAAATCAAGAAAAACGGTAGGACATGGTCAACGCTAAGAAAGAGAGACTGCTCATTTGAAAATGAGGCAAGGACTGATGTATGAAAAAGACTGAGTATAGGGGTGTTGGTGTTATTGTTACGACTGTTTGATTGGTACGCCATCCGGTAATTTATCTAGTTCTCCACGGACGCACGCGGTTCCCGGTTGAGAAGGAACATCACGAGACCTGAACCAAACCTTATCTACGCATAGCGTTTCCATTGCACTTTATTCAATTTCTCCCAATGCGCTAACACGACTGTTGAAGTGTGTCTTGTCTCGATGACGCAGATTTCTGTCGACAGCACCGCATCTGGATGGCTTCACCTCCGCTAAATTCCATGGAGTGTGGCATAAGATCCCGCGCGGTGCGCCGTTCGAACAGCCGCCACAAAAGCACCAAAAAGAACTCCTATGTTCTATCTATTTTTAGTCCGTAATTTCTTGTGAGAGATATAAAAGACTAACGAAGCTGAATTTGTCTAATGCACAGCTGCTATTATGGCGTAAAGAAGTATAGTTACCCCCTATATCGAGTTTCTTAGTTAAGTTGCGGAAATTTGTTACTTTTGAATATATTTTCTCAGAGTATCAGCCAAGTGGCAGTGTTTTCTTACAGCAGTGTTCCAACCAGTGTTAAATCTTTTTATATTTACCTGACTGGTTCAGCCAGCAGATTTCCATGCAATGCAGGAATTGTTTCTCGATGATCTTTATGGTACAATAACAGACGCTCCCAGAAGCTAAAATAAACCCATTATCTCCTTTCACTTCTTTTAGGCTTTTCAAAATTATTTGAGATGATAAACTACATTAGAACGTAGAAGCATTTTTCCGGGCAGAGCTTCTTGTATGCATTATAGCAGCCTTCCGTAAAGGATCTCGCATAGCAAAATCCAAATATAATTTCAACAAATATGACATGACACAATTATAATATATCTTTTTGTTCCATTTTACTTAACTTTGTCTATTGCAAGTTTTATTTGTGCCATCAGATTTAAATGAAGACCCTAAAGTGTTATGGTATTTCGCCTACATTTTAGTGTTTCTTCTCCATAAGAGAAGGTAGATGCTCACACTGAAATTTC
Source organism: Schistocerca serialis cubense (assembly GCF_023864345.2). NCBI lineage: Eukaryota > Metazoa > Arthropoda > Insecta > Orthoptera > Acrididae > Schistocerca > Schistocerca serialis. The sequence goes on from NC_064645.1 coordinate 158,103,482, forward strand.
ACCACAGAATTAAAACTCAACTCAGAATTAGATGGCATAAAATGTAGAGTAGCACTAGGTTCCAAATAAGGTCAGACCCCATTCCTAATCTACATAACTAGCCTTTCGATTTTAAAGGACTGTTCAAATATTATAATATTTTCTTACGAGAAAAGCCTATTAATCAAGGTTCTAAACTATACCATGTCGTACATAAACCATGTAACAACTCAACAGGCGTAAAACTGGTTCGCAGGTAAAAGTAATAACCTCACAAAGACTTAATTTATACTAACACAAAAGAAATAAAATTTACATATCGACATTACTGTAACTACTACCAAGGATACACTACATGAGACTATGAGGACGAAATTCCTTTCTGTTCTCCTGTTGAATAAGTTAAAATGAAGTGTGAGGACAGGTAAATTGGTGGTTAGTAGCAAAATTTGCAACGCGTTTATTCTGTAAAAAACGAGCAATGTAAATAATGTTTAAACAACATTCTTGCTACTAATGTAGAGGTTTCCCTAACATCTTGAAAGACTATTCATTTCTAATCAATCATAAAAATCATTTTCGGAATTACACAACCATATGCCACAAAAGCAACTTCTATGTGGCCTTATCTCGTTGTCTCTGGTTGTAATTGTAGTTCTACATGTTGGTACAAATGGATAAAACGGATAATTGAAAATCCAACAAATAAAATATGAAATTCATACCTCATTAGCTGCTCGCACAAATTATGTACATTCATAGATCGCACGGTATCGTTAGCAGAGTGACAGGTGAACCTGGCCGTTTTAAGTGTGTCTGTTTTTATGCAATTGTCAGCGCTAGCCATGGATATGTTTACCATTAAATTTTATGTTCATAAAGAGCAACTACTGAGAAAACAATGAGGAAGCTGTAGCTTATCTTCGTGAATGGCCATTTACAGGTAATTTTATGTCTGTTATAGCTGATGTAACAGGGAATAGAATACAGAAGTCTAAGGATAATTTATGGTAAATCTGGGTATAGAAGGAAATACTATTGTTCGGCAGCTGGTTATTTCTGTTGAAGGACACCTTCACTCCTTCGACGTCCCAGAAGGTTGTCCCTACTGCGATCTGAAAAATTTTGTAGATGAATGAGTGACAAGAAGTTAACTGACCTGACGATGGAAATATAAAATTCCGAAATCCTTCCTGAAATTTATACTGCTGTATAACGAGAGGTCCTTGTTAAACGTTGTTATCAAAAGTCTCGAAAAGTTCTTGACCGATTAACTTAAGTATTTTACAGGATACTCTAATAAACGTTCGAACGGACTTTGGCTACTCATGTTTGAAATATACATGGTACATAAATATATACGTAGTAGGAGAGTAAACGTTGTTAGTAAAAATATCGAAAAGTTTTTGACTGACTTAATTGAAATTTTTACACGATAGGTCTACTTTGACGAACACTCAGGCGAAGTTAGACAACATATATTTTTAAACAATAATGTACAGGTTTCCTATTAGAACTGACTGCAAGAAGGAAAATGCTCACTATGCCATGCAGAGAAAGTGTACGATTTCTTTTTCTTTCTCACTCTTAGATTTAATTATGATATCAGGGCATTTAATACAGGAGACAGATTGTTTTTCCTATTTATATTCTTTCCCCTTAAATATATTTTTGAAGAAAAATTGTATACATAATTATGTACTGTTTTGTGTTTTCCCTCGCTCTCCATATTAACAGAAAGTAGGACAGTTGTATTTATGCCTTATCGGCTTATGACTAGGACACTACTACTACGGAGTCTGAACTGGCCGAAACTTTTGTAGCTGAAGCAGCCAAAATGATGAGCAGCGAGTTTACCAGCCAGCAGATGGTCAGTCTGACCGATCAGCCGAGCGAGATGGACGTGTTTACTTTCTACCTCATTATAAACGCACAGACACGGTATTCAGGCTCACTTTAATATGACAATAAAAATAATTTTCAATAGGTTTACAGGCTTTATGCAGTGTGCATTACAATTGGACGGAAATCGATAGATATCACTTACACGCACGGACAAACAAATGATTAAAATTTCAGAAAAAAATGGATGTTTTGTTCAAGAGAAAGAGCACAAATTGAGCAAATAAGTAAATCGTTGGTCCACATCTGGCCCTTATGCAAGAGGTTATATGGATTACCACTGATTGTTCGAGTTGTTGGATGTCTTCCTGTGCGATATCGAGCCAAATTCTGTTTAAATGGCGCGTCAGGTCGTCAAAAGCCCGAGTAGTTTGGAGGACGCTGTCTCTGGAAAGCACGCTGTCCGAAACGTCTTTCGCTGCGCATCAGGTCTCATTTCGAAGCGGAACTCATCACTGAAGACAGTTCTACAACAGCCATTGAGTTTCCAGGGCGAGAATGTGTCTGGAGACACCCCGTACAGTGGTGGGATATTAACCTAACTGTCGCCCGCCATAGGGCCCAACAACCAAGAGTGATGGTCTGGGGCACAGTTCATTTCATATCAGCACTGCTTTGGTTGTCATCCGCGGAACCTTCACAGCGGTTCGTCGACGACTTCTAGGCGTCGTTTTGTTGCCTTCATGGCAAGCCATTCTGGGGCTTAAATTTCAGCAAGATAATGCCCGCACGCACAAGGCCTTTCCAACAAAGTTGCCGGATCTCTCCGAAATTGAGAACGGTTGGAGCATTAAGGCCAGGGTCCTCGAACTAGGTCGTGTTTTGACGATAAAACGCACCAGTCATAATTTGGCACGGTGTCCCTCAGAAGGACATCCGATAACTCTATGAACCATTGCCAAGCCGAATAACTGCCTATATAAGGGCCGATACGGATCCATGCTTTATTGGCTTCTCAGTGTGTCTAGCTCCTTCTCTCGCCTAAATCATCCAGCTTTTCTGAAACAGTAATTATTTGTTTTTCTGTACATATACATAGCTCTACCGATTTCCGCCTCATTCGGATAATTCCTATGTGGTACCTCCTCTATTGCCTTAGAACGTATTTTTAAGCAATCAGTTTAGCACCAAAAAATCGTCAATAAAGATTTGCAATAGCGGAGAAAAACTCCGTATCATACAGTGGAATACAGATGCCGTACGTCTTTGTCAGAGACAAGGCACTTGGTAAGTTTGAAAGATCAATGCGTCCTTCTGGAGGAAGCAGTTTAACATACAACAAAACATTCTTTAATTACCGAATTTCTCGAATTAGGCGGTCTACAGGATGCATGTTTGGCATTCTGGTAAATAATAGGGAATTTATAATCGCTCAGTGTTCGAGAAAAATTTGCAGTTGGTTAGTAAATATATGCTGTGTTTTTCGTAATTACGTGCGACAGAGAGATGGGTATAATATTGAAGAAACATCGTAAGTCCTTTCAGAACTGGAAATCCTCCCAAATCGTGTAAGCAGTCGACAACCATCGCAAATTTTGTTTTGAGATGCAGACAAGATCTGACTGCTTCGACGAGTTCACGGAAACCATACTTTCTCCACAACCGGTTGTACCGAGTCAGCTGGCTGCCGTGAAATCCGACGTGTTCTAATGACAGCCACAGCCAGGAAAAACTAACTATCTCGTTGCAGCCCTTTAACATTACGCGAAATACTGCCACTGAAGCTATTGTCCCCAGAGATGCAGCAGCAGGAGAGATTTGTCATACCAATGATCCCAACCTGTTTACGCCGGCCGCGGTGGCCGAGCGATTCTAGGCGCTTCAGTCCGGAACCGCGCGACGGCTACGGTCGCAGGTTCGAATCCTGCCTCGGGCATGGGTCTGTGTGGTGTCCTTAGGTTAGTTAGGTTTAAGTAGTTCTAAGTTCTAGGGGACTGATAACCTAAGATGTTAAGTCCCATAGTTCTTAGAGCCATTTGAACCATTTTGAACCAACCTGTTTACACATTCATTTTAAGCGACATCTATTCCCAATCAGAGTTTCGGTGGCAATAACAATGATGAAGGTTTAAAGACAGAGAGAGGGGTGAAGAGATGGACAGAGGGAAGGGCTGGCAGGTGGGGCGGGGGGAAGGGGAATAATGCACATTAAGAAGGAGATGGTCAGAGATGGGGACGGGGGGGGGGGGGGGGGGTGAAAGAGGTGGAGAGAGTGAACAAGGAGATGGACCATTGGGGGGGGGGGGGGGGAGAGAGAAGATGTGATGGTCAGAGATGTGGGGAGGAGAAGGTCATTATCAAAGAGAGGGGGGAGGAAAAGTGGAGAGGGAGAAGCGAGAGGAGGAGATTAGGACGTACATCCAATTCCCATAGAGATTTAACTGTTGCGAAGCATTGCTGGATTCGCGAGTCATATAGCGATTAGGCACAAGTATTTGCATGTTTCAGTCGGCGTGACGGTTTCGATTAGACCTAACCTAATGTCTCAACATAGGAATCATACAGCCAACCGGTTGCAAATAACTGTTTGGTACATTGGCCTAGGTTTCGACATCTCTAAGGATGTCTTCATCAGGACTAAAATGTGAGAAACCGTAACATTACATTACGAGAAAGCAATGTTCAGAATCAAGTGCAGATACGGTCAGGTCATAAAATAAAATTAAACATGTACCGGAGGCTAGAACATGTTTCATTTTATTTTTTGACTTGACCATATCTGCTATTGATTCTGACCATTGCTCTCTCGTAATTTAATTTTAAGGTTTCTCAAAGTTTCATTGTGTTGAAGACATCTGTAGAGATGTCGAAACCTAGATCAATGGGTCAATGTACCAAAGAATTATTTTCATCCGGTTGGAGTTTGATTCCTGTGTTGAAACTAATACGGTTGCTGAAAAACAGCCTTGTTTAAAACTTTAAACTAAGGTATTCATATTCAACAGTCTGTAATTTTTATGGTGATTTCAATGGGACTGATATTCGTCAGACAGTATGTCCTTTATTGTAGGAGACGACTGGGCGATTGTACTTCATCGTATTGAAGTTTTTGACTGTTTTAGGGATCTCTCAGAATGTGAATCTTTTGGGGCAGAAACTTTATGTGTTCCGCTGGGATGAATCGTCCGTCATATATCCTGATGAACTCATCGTATACACATCCTTTTATTATTGTATTATTTTAAAACTGAGTAGTTTAATATTTTTAGTTTTAAATTTCTAATTACATTTTGTATGCAAGCAACATAAAGTAACATTTAAATAATTGCTTGAAGAATATCGTTAGCGTATTTCTAGATTCCTCGCTTTACAAATACTACCAGATGCTTTTAACTTCAATACCGTGGAAAAGCCATTAACTCTCATACCGTCAATGGAGGGAGATCAGAGTCTGCCGACGTAAGGCATAATGGTAACAATGACGTATGCACGAATGAAAGGAAATACGTAACAAGAGCACACTAATAGCAGCTGCTTGTTCATTCACCTTAAATCCCAGTAAAATACCCTGGCTTGACGGTGGAGTATGGGATATAAAAGCCGAATCCTGGATTACTGTGCAATTACTCTCAATGGGGGGATAAATATCGCCTTCTACGAGGGAAGTGTTTTTTGTGTCATTTTCGTAAAAAGGCTTCCAGTGGATAAAAAGCCCTACCCGGTAATCGAGGAGGACGCCCGTAACGTTTTACATTCCTTTTTTTTGTGAAGGAAAGAGATAAAGGCGCCCACGACTGTCTGAATGTACTCGTTATGACAAAGTGGGCAGTCTAAACGTGCGTGGAACTCGCCGGAGCTCAAGCTGCCTCGAGGCAGCCTTCGTGAAAGACTGTGCCTGCCCGATACGCTGTTTCCACTCTTTGCTGTCGCCACAACTGTTTCCGCAATAAGAAGGAACTGTGCATTTATTTTTGCTCTACCAAAGAAGAACTAAGAACTACAATGCATCCCATTAGAATAATTTATTGTCAATGTATGCACTGGGAAGTGAGAAATGAACGTCTCTAGCTTTTTACTTGGGGCACTAATACAGGAAAATGATAGTAAACTGTGTTCTAAAAAACCGAGTAAGGACCAGTCACTTAGTAAGAACTGTTTTCTATTGTTTCCAGCATCGTTCTTAGTTAGGAACAATATTTTCCAATCTTTACTTATGGTCAGTGTATATCACTGCAACTAGATTTACTTAGCTTACATAATCAAATACCAAGTTTGGCTTATTACGTACTATGCCCCAACAGAACAAATAGTCCTGTCACGGAACAGCCACGTATAACACTTCCGTCTGTTACTACTATACCATAACCTCAAAGCTTAAGGTAGTCCGCATAAAGAAACTATTCTTATTCTAGTAATTATAGTATGAAGAAGCAGAGCAGTGTTACCCTCTGAGAGGAATTTTGTTATGTTGACCGCGATGTACCTAACGGAGGTGGCTTATCGGAAGTGAAAGTCAGAATTACGTAAATGTTCTAACAGTAACAAATAATGTTTTACGTAGCTACACTGTTTAAAGAATAAGGAAAACGGTCGCCAGCCTAATTAGGCAAGAGAAAGATTAACGTTCTTGTTTAAGAAAGTAAGTATGAGTAACTTTAACGGACAAACACAACCTATACATTGCAACACGCGAGTGCAATGAACTCTGACACTTGCATATGTTCACGGTTAAGATTGGAAGCTGACAGAGCAGAACAGACTATCTGCATAAATATGACAGATAACATTACACACTATTACTTTTCACACATTTTCCTAGCTGACATAAAATCGTAAATGTAGTTCACTGGAAAATTATGAACTGATCACAGGTTAAGTCTCTCTTCGCTAAATACTATTCTATTTAGGATGAAAGTTAATTGGAATTCACCAACAGGTTACTTCTCACTGTCTTTTGAATAAAGAAATTATTGTTTTCATAAATAGTGGTCTGTCTATTTGATAGTTATTTATCATGAACATAAAGGATAACCTGTGGATCCTATTACACTATTAATATGCACTTTCATTACCCAAAAGAAACAAGTACTTAGCATGCATGAGTATATAACTTTCCACTATTGCAGTTTTCCACTTTTACTACAGTGAGACACAATGTCGACAAATTTGCAAGAAACTCACTCACCTTTTCAAATTTACTACAGGCAGCACTATGATAATTAACTAAGCAAAACTTTATAATACTCAGTTTTAAGAACTTTTAATCTTTAAAAGAAACAGCAAATTGTCTTTGTTACCACAGTCTTCTACTTTCAAGTAAATGATTAAATACGTGGCTTTGAAACTCCACAAAACTTTAAATTGGACTGTTTCCATCACTGGCAGGCTTTCACAAAACTACATTTACCACCTCCCACAATTTCACTAAATCCACAGTAAATCTGAATACTCCCTTCTTACCAAAGATCAAACAACATTATTTAACTAACTATTTGTCTTTGAGGTTTTAATTTTTTCCACAAACTAGGACACTCGGTAATCATAGTTCAAATGGAGAGCAACCTGAGAGGTGTGATAGGGAAAAAATCAAGGTAGGTACATGAATTCAGTTATAAGCTACCTCATATTTGTGCACACTAAAACATCCAGTGAGCTGATCCTTCACTGTACATTACTATAGTGCTCCATTACAGTGATTGCGCAATGTGGTAGCAACTGCATGTTGGCAGGTGGAATTGCAGGTAGAATTGCTGGACTCTGTCATTTCTTGGTGGCGATGATAGATACCAATTCCACAATAGTTCCAGCTATTTATCCATCGATCCGAGGCATTGGAAAGCGGCAGGAAAAACCTCTCTCGGAACCAGCACAATATACAAAGTATACATGGGCAGTGCACAGTTCGGTAGCTCGTCCCCGACAGACTCTTGGTTCCACCTTTTCTACCTACGCCAATCACAATTTGCGGGCGCTACACAGTTCCGTTCCCGAGGGGAAACACTACATCTTTTACATACAAACTAACTAAAAACCCTAAGTGAAGGTCAGCAGTTTACATGACAGTTAACAAACATTTTAAATAAAACAGAACATTTGTACATATTAGTATTTCTACAAAAAAATATTCACCCAAATTCCAAATGTATACAGTAAGTTTTGTCTTTCTCCAATTGAGACAAAAGACTTTAAATGACAGATATACTACATTGTATAAGATCAAACCATGACATCAAAGTTTTTACAAAGAAAGGAGTATACAATTTTCTGTTATTGATTCAATCCAACAACCTTTACAGATAGTGTTGTAACATTAAATAAAACAAAAGGCAAAATGAATCAGTATAATATTAGAGCTATGGTGTTACAAGTGTGTAACTGTGCAGCACTTCCTTAGAACTGCCCTGTCCATTGGAATTTAAATGCTGACTGTGCCTCACTTGTGTGAGGAAAGTGCCAATTCGTCATTGTGTCCGAAATGCGGGGTCATGTTTGGACTGTCGCATCAGCAGAGTAGCCACTGCAGAAACAACACGGAGATCGTAGCTCGAGAATGATGCCACCAGAAACACTTTGTTGCAAACTAGGTTACGAGCAGGGAAGACATTCGTCAGACTCCCAAGCACTGAGCCCTCGGTCTTCGATAGCGCAGTGAAAGACAGCACTTTCGTGTAGCAGCCTAACACATGCACTGGGCAGATCACTCTCGCAAACTGTGCGATGCCCAAAAACAGTCGACAGTCGACAACAGACACTACGACTGAAAATACGGATGAACAAAGAGGTAACATCCCTGTCACGGCATAATAATGCGTTTTCTTGACAACTTCTTTTGGGAGGAATGAAAGGTGAGAGAGACATAATACTTGGTGCAGCTATTGCATATATGCAAGTATATTACAAAAAAAAAATTGTCGGTAAATATTACAAAATTGTGACCTTTAATAATTCTCCCGAGGTATGTTGAATTTGAGGCGATCTGCGACACGCTCTATAACTGATGTGAACTTAGATCTGGAAAAAAAAGGAAATAAAAATCTATATAATTTACATGATTGTAGATACTGAACCACGTAGGGGATTTTACAAATATTGGTTTTTGTATAATTGGTGAGTGTTTGACTAAGTCATTCAATTTTCACCAAAAATGGACAGTTATTTGTTAATAAATATTATTTACATCAAATAATCGAAAGTCCCCTATGTGGTTCACTTTAAAACGTTATTTCAAAGCTTTTGTTAAATTTTCAAATAAAACAATTGAAAATTGTTAAGAGTTATGCTAAGTACCGTTTTTAAAAATCATATTCCGAGAAAAACACATAGTTTCGAGACATTTTACAGATGAGAGAAAATTTTAAAAAATTACTTTTAGAAAACTCTTACCTTTAATTTCCTATCCCAGTACTCTCCTGTCGTACTGTTATCTTTGCGATCGAATACGTCCACTAGTTTATCATAGAACGATTGAAGTATCGGCCGTGGAAATTTCATGAACGCACAAAAGTTTGGAACTCCACTTAGCCCTGCTCCAAACTCATGCAGTGCTGGGAAGATTCGAAAGTTGATTTCATGTACTTTCCATATAAACTTTTTACTTGGTACAACAACCTCTAATCAGTTTGGACGAGCAGAAATTACTGTGAAGCTTAAGCCTTGAGGAATTCGTTCTTCCACCGTGATGTCTGCGTAACACGTTTTACATTTCACATGTTAAGAAATAACAGAGAAAACGGCAAGAAAATTTAGAAATCTATAAAATGAACACGAACAGTCTCGACCGCAGAAAACATTTACTTTGTGGTAACCGGTTTCGGTCAGTTTTTGACCATCTTCAGACCTCATACAATGATGGTAAGCGGCGGCGGTGAAAGGAGCACGTGTTATGACTCCACGAACGCACTTGTTCATTTTAAAGTACTAAAAAAACCGCTGTTCTCCACGACAAGTGGTCTAAAAAATTACTTATAATCCTATAGCTGAAGCCGTAGATCATATCAAAATACTGGACACTGCGTTTCAATTTCTCAGCAGAGACACTGACTCCTTCCAAAGTACTATCACTCTTATACCTATTATTTGGACTTTCGTATGACGCGCTATTTCAACCCGGGGTTGGATACGATGCTTTCGTACCTTTTCTCCCGAGTATACTTTCTTAAAACTCAATCTTACTTGAAAGACAAAACTGTATACTATAAGGTCACAAATAAACTACTACAAGGCAATACTGCACAAAGAAATCAAGATTCGGAACGAAAGAACTGTCTTTTCCGTACACGTACTGACGCTTGCTGACGCCAAGCTAAAGTATTATTGTTCTGAAATGCTTCTAAGTATATCGAGACGCTACGACGTCTCGAGTTGTGGCGGGTAGGCTGTATTGGGTCATCCGAGGTTCTAGAGGAGGCACTCAGAATTCTGTAAAACAAATTTCTTTTCGCCGGGATTACACTTTTGCCTCATCTTTTAGAAGGTTCAAAGCATCTCTTAAGTTAATTTAAAAAACGATTTTTTGATGATTCTACGGTGGTGTTACCCCTTAAGAGACAATACACAATCACACAGAGACCCAAGTTACAGTCCAAATCCAGAAAGACGAAGTAACAGTTGAATTCCGATGTAGGTGTGAAACTGGCTTTAAAGCCTAATTACGAATTACAACATTAATAATATCGCCATAATCTATTCGTATATTATTGGAATTGTGAGATATTAGATAAGTTTCACCATTGCATTAGCGGTGAGAGTGCCTTCTACCTTACTCTCGCTGATGGCCGGTAGTTAGCTCAGTGGCTTCCATCTTCAGGTGTCGTCAGATGGAGGGACATAGACAACAATGACTGCACGCCATTGGTGCTTCTTGATGGAACATTTAACAATACAAGGTATATTAAGAAATATCATCAAAACCACAGCTACATACATTTACATAAGTAATACGCAACCCACTGTATAGTGCATGATGGAGGATACATCGTACCGTTATTATCAGTTTTCTTTCCTAACCCATTCGCATACTGAGCAAGAGAAAATTACTGCGTATATGGGTCTGTACTCGCTCTGATCTCTCTTGTCTTATTCTCATGATCTGCAATCAGGAACATAAATGTTACGGGCAGCATTGTCAAATAGCCCTTTTCCTATTGTATAGTAGACACATCACAGCTTCAGCCTCGTAATAAGGCCTACATCAATACAACTTTTTCACTCAGATCAGTCATCTGCTTATTCCACTTCTATTTTTATGATTACTTTGCCTAGATATCAAGTTAATTAAAAGCATCATTTATTGAAAATATTCATGCAGTACGATTCTGCACATTTGAGATGAGTTGGGAGACATATTTGAGACATATTTCAGTATAAGGTCCTGTACTGTTTAGTAGTACAAGATTCCAAATTTTATTTTATTTTGGTTTTCACGAAATAAATTACCTTTCGTGTTAACTGACTTTGAAGTTCAGAGAGGCTGCCACAGTCCATTGCAAATTCTGTTGTAACTTCTGTGAGATTTCAGTTTGACTACACATGTTCGTTGCCTTAATTTTTCTTTGATATACAGCATTGACTTATTAACTCACTAATTAATAATTTCGTGTAATTCACCTTAAGCTGCAATATGGTGATCAGTCATATAACCGAAATTAGTCCATGTACTTTTCTAAATTTGTAACATCATTGTCTCTGACCCATAATTCTGTTGGCTCTTGTGGTCTATCAAAAATAATAAATACCAGTCTAAGCAAATTTCATAATGTTATGTAGTTTCCAAATTAAAACAGTTAGTTACTTCACCACTGTAAGCCCCTCTCCTACCATGAAATAGACAGTACGCGGCGATTATGTAATGGAGTACCATCTACATCCATCCATATGGAAAAATCTGCCACAGTCAGTCAAGAAAAGATTAAAAGTCTTTGAGTGGTTATGTTTTGGCCGAATCCGACAATTTATTTCTATAGAGAAATTAGTTTGTGGTGATTACGACAGTGTAGATTTATAACATAATCGATCACAACGGTACTGCTTATGAAAATCAAAGCTTGCTGTGCACATTTTGTTTGTTGTGATATGTTCTCTAGCTCTGTAGAATATTGTACGGAGCGATGTTTTAAGTGGATGTGTTGACTGCTAATTTGTCACACGATGACATATTTCGCAACTGATTATGTCGCTCTTATGTTACTGTGCTCGAACTGTACCGTAGAACATCAACCAAGTGCAGTATGTAGTTACTTCTTTATCTGTACCGAACTGAAGTATATGAGACCCGAATCGGCCATAAACAATCATTCATATCACATCAAAGTGTTATTACAACGTCTGAACTTCGAAATTCTGTGTGGGCTACATCACTGAAAGAATTCTACTCGTACAACCACCACCAAATTTCAGCCAGGTTTCGGCGGAGCAACCAGTTACTGCTGACATGGGAACAGATTAAACTGGTAGGCTACAAGTCTTACTAGAATGTAGGTTCTCCAAACCAATCAATCAATAACACGATCGTTATTCTTCCAAGGATTCTCATTTAAGATTCCCGCACATTTCTACTACACTTTCGTATGGGATGTGGCCTCAGAATTATGACCTTAGCAGTGTGTTTCTCAATTCGTTCGATGTCTTTCTGCAAGCCTACATGATTAAGAGTACAAACATCGAAACAGTACTCCAGAATTTGTCGCACCAGCGTAGTTTATGCGATTTCCTTTACAAATGCACTGCACTTTTCTGGTATGCTATTGCCATTCTTACACACTCAAGAAGATGTAGTTTTCTCGAAAGGCAATTCTTGCGTCAACTCTGCTGTTACATATGATGGATAGACAAAAGCTCATGCCACGCTCAGTACACGAAGTATGCGTGTACCCCCTGATGAATAATGTAATTATACCCTCAGGTGTTACAGATCTCAGCAATGGAATGAAATGTATCACATAAACTTTTGTATCTTTTTAATTCAAAAATCTTTAAAAATAAATGTTTTAAGTACAAAATTAATGAAACCTTCCCTTAGAAAAATTTATGAAATGATTGTGCTGGTAAACTTCTTTCGTTATTTGATTTTCTAACAGCTGAGAGAAGATTCCATGTTTCGAATCCTGGCAGGGTCGCCATATGAAACATCCCCTTAGAAAAATTTATGAATTACTGTGCTGATAAACGTCTTAAGTTATTTGATTTTCCAACAGCTGAGCAGAACTGAACATATTCAGACGTTTCTCTCTTTACTTATTCTGATCAACACTAGAGTGACACACAATATTTTTAGCGCAACGCAATCTGACTTTCAATAATCCCTACAAAAGAATGGCCATGACTAATAATAACTTACACCTTTCATGAATCACTTAACTCATAAAATCTTCATTCCTCGAACTACTGCAATACAGCAAGCTCCAATACTTCCAGCTAAATAAAAGATTCTAACTACTGAAGGCACTAGCTACTGTAGTCATAGTTAGCAAATGAAAGATTTTGATAGAGGACAAACAATGTATTTGTTTCACCAGATAAAGAAAATTTGAACGTCCCTAAATAAAGAACGTGTGCTGAAGTATCAGAACCATACAGTTGCACTGTAATAGCGAAAACAAAATGACAATTCTCACAGGCTTTCAATAATGGACAATCTCTTGGACATTTTGGATCAATGTTTATTGACATGCGGTTCATCCTTGCAACAGACACCGACATGTATTTTGTTCTTAACATGATGTTGTTAGGACTGGTTAGTGAGATACCTCGTACAGATCTGTAGATGCAGATGAAGAGTGCCCTCCTTTGTAAGGGGAAGCAGACAGCCCATGGTCTTGACAACGAGCAACGGCTGACAACAGCAGCTCAACATCGACCACACTGACTATGCATGACGCAAGCCCATCACAACAGCCCCACCTCATGGCGTGAACGATTTCTTCATACAACATAACACCATTTCAATGTAGGAACGACGCAAAAGAACGGACACAAAGAACGCTGGCTCCTAGGTTGGTGTGCCTCTCGTTGCCCAACAGGATCAGTGCCAATAGATATTTTTAATGAAGACGATCAGCTAAATATGAAGACAAATGAACACACCAAAATCAGCGAGTAAGTCAGAAAGTGTCAAACACAGTTGAGATGACTGAAGTTGTATTGTTTCCTGTTTCACCAGCGTTCTCTTTTTTTAAATGAAATAAAGTAAAAAAACATATACGAATTACACTATTGGCCATTAAAATTGCTACACCAAAAATAAATGCAGATGATAAACGGTTATTCATTGGACAAATATATTATACTAGAACTGACATTTGATTTCATTTTCACGCAATTTGGGTGCATAGATCCTAAGAAATCAGTACCCAGAACAAACAACTCTGACGGTAATATCGGCCTTGATACGCCTGAGCATTGAGTCAAACAGAGCTTCGATGGCGTGTACAGATACAGCTGCACATGCAGCTTCAACACAATACCACAGTCCATCAAGAGTAGTGACTAGCGTATTGTGACGAGCCAGTTGCTCCGCCACCATTGAATAAACGTTTTCAGTTGGTGAGAGATCCGGAGAATGTGCTGGCCAGGGCAGCAATCGAACATTTTATTTATTCAGAAAGGCCCGTACAGGACCTGCAAAATGCGGTCGTGCATTATCCTGCTGAAATGTAGGGTTTCGCAGGAATCGAATGAAGGGTAGAGCCACGGGTCGTAACATATCTGAAATGTAACGTCAACTGTTCAAAGTGCCGTCAATGCGAACAATGGGTGATACGCCAGTATGGCGATGACGAATTCACACTTCCAATGTGCGTTCACCGCGATGTCGCCAAACACGGATGCGACCATCATGATGATGTAAACAGAACCTGGATTCATCCGAAAAAACGACGTTTTGCCATTAGTGCACCCAGGTCCGTCGTTGAGTACACCATCGCAGGCGCTCCTGTCTGTGATGCAGCGTCAAGGGTAACCGCAGCCATGGTATCAGAGCTGATAGTCCATGCTCCTGCAAACTTAGTCGAACCGTTCCTGCAGATGATTGTTGTCTTGCAAACGTCCCCATCTGTTGACTCAGGGATCGAGACGTGGCTGCACGATCCGTTACAGCCATGCGGATAAGATGCCTGTCATCTCGACTGCTGGTGATACGAGGCCGTTGGGATCAGCATGGTGTTCCGTATTATCCTCCTGATACCACCGATTCCATATTCTGCTAACAGTCACTGGATCTCGACCAACGCGAGCGACAATGTCGCGATACGATAAACCGCAATCGCGATAGGCTACTATCCGACCTTTATCAAAGTTGGAAACGTGATAGTACGCATTCTTCCTCCTTACACGAGGTCTCACAACAACGTTTCACCAGGCAACGCCCGACAACTGCTGTTTGTGTATGAGAACTCGGTTGGGAACTTTCCTCAGGTGAGCACGTTGTAGGTGTCGCCATCGGCGCCAACCTTGTGTGAATGCTCTGAAAAGCTAATCATTTTCATATCACAGTATCTTCTTCCTGTCGGTTAAATTCCGCGTCTGTAGCACGTCATCTTCCTGGTGTAGCAATTTTGATGGCTGGTAGTGTATTTGTATTCATTCTTCCAGAGAATTATGAGTGATATGTGACACTGTTATGTGATCATTAGTAGCGTAAACTGTTGTATTAGAGCCATAGGCGTTACCGTAGCCTCGGAGCAGCTGCTTGTCTGGAACTGACCATGTGGTTTAGCAAATTCCTGTTTGCAATAAGATAACTTCGTATAATGAGAACTTACATTCTTGAAACAGCATGTAGCTAGAGAGGTGACACCTAAATTAATCGCCTAGTACGCTTTTATTTACAACCTGATTTCAGTATGACCTAGAAATCGCGGCTAATAAGAACGTAATGAACATCTCACCTCGTCTTAGCTCCCGCATCATACATTGTGTTACAGTAGTCAAAGGCAAAATAATTAGAATTGCAAGAATGTCAACAGCGCACAGTGTTATGGTGTAACCGTTCCAGTAGTGTCTCGAATTTGTGAATTTTTGAATTGTTTAGAGCTCTGCGATAATTTGTTACTACCAGCTATTGCCAAAATACATCTAATAATGATAAAATAAAATTTTACTGTAATTTTCTCGTATAATAATTTGTGCCACCTTAGTGCGAGCTTTTTTTAAAATGTAACCAATGGGCGTTTCCTTTGCAGATATCGAAGTAAAGATATAGTGTGAAAATTCGTTTCATCTATCAACTCAAGTCGTGAAGGACCAGTTTGCATTGCCTGCGCCCATGCTAGCTTCCGTTTGCATTCCTAATATATCTTACCGTTACTGGTGACATACTGTTTAACACAATGCTGGCTTCACTTCCCAATAGTCCCCCCATTCGGATCACTGGGAGGGGCTCCCGGGGGGCAGAATCATGAGAAAAAGAGTCAATAACCAACGAAAGGATAACGTTCTATGAGACGGGGCGTGGAATGTCAGAAGCGTGAACGTGGTGGGGGAAGCTAGAAAATCTGAAACGGTACATACAAAGGACAGTCTAGATATAGTAGAGGTCAGTGAACTGAAATGAAAAGAAGACCAGGATTTCTGGTCAGATAAGTATAAGGTAACATCAACAGCAGCAGAAAATGCTGTAACGGATGTAGAGTTCATTACGAATAGCAAGGTGGGGCAAAGGGTGAGTTACTGTGAACAGTTCAGTGATAGGGTTGGTTCTTATCAGAACTGACAGCAAACCAACACCGATTGAGCCGTGCGCGGCTAGTGTTCATGCCGTTTATTGTTCGTTGTCTTCTCCTTATGGTACTGCACCCTCGTTTTCTTATTCGATTTACTGGCATCACTAAGTTCCTTCCTTACATGCCCGTGAGTGGCAGCAGCAGCACTTATCAATAAGAGCACTGTCGTATTATCTTTGAAGCGCCCGCTAGTATTTCCGGGTCGTGGTGTGTCGGGAGTTCAGTCGGTGGACGGAGCACCAGTGAGGCGCGGACAACCTGTACTTATCGACCGCTGGCCACACACATGAACTGTCCGACGGAAGGAGATTGGAGCGGGAACGACCTTCGGTTGGTCGTTCGGTTGGTCGCCTAATTGGGCGATGTGTACTTAGTATTTTGACCGTTCCTGGGCCTCGTCAGTTCGTCATTTTGCGGGACGTGGGCCGGTTCCTTCCTCGTGCAGGGATGGGCAAGAGTTACCTCTGCGTGGGTGGTCAGAGCCAGTGCGCCCGGGTCCCCGTGTCTCCGAGTTCTGAACTGACTTCGAGTTGAGTGGGGTTGGAGCTGCAGTGAGCTCCGGACAGCCAATACTCGGCCGACTGTTGCCGACACTCATAACTTGAGTGGTCGTTCGGTCGGTCGTCTCATCGCACGACGTGTATTTGGTCGCCGACCACTGGTGGAAACTCTGTGTGTGTGTGTGTGTGACTTGTAATTTCTCCTTGTGTTCCACGGTGATTGGTTCTAGGATTGTCGTAGTTCTTGGTGCAAGTGTTTACGTGGAACTGTGTGTAGCTTCTGTGATTTCCACTGAGCAGATGAATGCTGTCTGGGTACTGGAGTAGGCAGTCGGTCGGTTGGGACAGAGCAGCGAGTGTGTGTTTCCTCGCTGTGTTGATGCTGTTCGGCATGGCGTGTAGTTCTACAGCCTTGGTGTTATTTTATATTTTTGTGTCGTTATTGTGCCTTGGCTGTATTGAGATGCCAATTATCAAGACGTAGTGTTGCTGCGATCTTCGTCCTCGCTGATTTTTTTGGTTGTCGTGCCGTTGGTCTGGTGGAAGGGAATTGATTAAGTTGTTGGTTGGATCGTAGGCCGTCCCTAGGTCGTGCTGAAATTTGGTTATTTAGTGTTACGCTTGGCTGCCTGTCTCACCTAAACTGTTGTTAGA
Organism: Schistocerca serialis cubense; assembly: GCF_023864345.2. Classification (NCBI taxonomy): domain Eukaryota; kingdom Metazoa; phylum Arthropoda; class Insecta; order Orthoptera; family Acrididae; genus Schistocerca; species Schistocerca serialis. The sequence goes on from NC_064645.1 coordinate 158,121,174, forward strand.
GTTTCCTCCCCAAGCCGACCCTTGGAACACTTCTGAGCATCACTGTTTGTTGATTGTGATTGTCATTTTATTCGGTCGCAGGTAATGTCCCAGGCCTTCAGCCGTGTATTAATATTGTCTGTTTTATGTTTAGTAAATGGGCTTCAGCCGAACTTCATAACAACTTTTCAAGATTAGGCCTTCAGGCGTGTTTCTTTTAAAAATCTTGTTGCTCTGCATTTAGGCCTTCAGCCGCGTTTGTTTTCGAATCTGTGGCTTTAATACGTAAATCCTTGTCTGTAAAGTTTCTCTTTAATTATTTTTAATTCTTGAACCGGCCTTCAGCCGTGTTCTGTAAATTTTTATCTTAAGGTAGTCTTTAATTAATTTTGGGTAATTGTTTGGGCTACGGTATGTTGATGATTTTCACTTATGGACCGTCTGACAGCAACTGAATAAAACACAATTTTAGTGCCATACGCGTTTCGCCTTTATTTTCTGCAAGGCATCATCAGTGGCAGGTTGCGTAGACAGTTTCTTACATATTACGCTCCTGTTGCATTTTTGGTCTTGTTCTTCTTCCTATGAGCGCCAATTTGCTGTTTTTTCCGTATTCCACAGCACTATGGCTGTCAGACGGTCCATAAGTGAAAATCATCAACATACCGTAGTATCACGCGCAACTGAGGAGGACAGGACCACAAAAGTTGAAGAATTGTTTGGGCCTTCAGTCGACAAGATACTTAAAGTTTTCGTAAGATGTTCTTTATGTTGTACTGTGTAAAAGCTTATCTTTAAGGTCTCTCTTTGATTATGTAAAGAATTTTTTTTTTAAATTGGGGGGGTTTCAGCCGAAGAATAAACTTGAATTTTCCTTAATATGTCCTTTAGCCGGAATTTGTAAATGCTTAGCTTTTAAAGAATTTCCTTGGCTGATTTGAAATATTATTTCGGCCTTTATCCGAGAAGATATAGTAATTTTACTTAAGTAAGGCCTTCAGACGTTACTCTAAATCCTGGTGTTTGAAAAGCAATCATTTAAACTTATTCTGGAGAAGTTACTTGTTTCCGCAGCTGTGAACTGATCTTCGTTGTTTTAAAGAGAAAACTCTGCATTGGTTTGAGAAATAAAATTGTATATGTTTTTGTATAACTACCAGTAATTGACCTTGGCCCCTTCCTCAACCTCTGTCCTACGAAACCAGATTTGACCGACAACGATAGTTCAGGGATACATGCCGACGTCCCAAGCTGAAGATCAAGAGATAGAGAAAGTATTTGAGGATACTGAAATGGTAATACTGTACGTAAAGGGAGATGAAAATCTAGTGGTCAAGGGGGATTGGAATGCAGTTGTCGGAGAAGGAGTAGAAGAAAAGATTATAGTAGAATATGTGCTTCGGCAAGGAATGAGAGAGGAGAATGCCTAATTGAGTTCTGCAATAAATTTCAGCCAGTAACAGCGAATACTCTGTTCAAGAATCACAAGACGATGAGGTATACTTGGAAAAGGCTGAGTGATACGGGAAGATATCAGTTAGATTACATCATGATAAGACAGAGATTTCGAAATTAGTTACCGGACAGTGCCCAGGAGAGTACCCAGGAGCAGATATAGACTAAGATTACAATGTAGTAGTGATGAAGAGTTGGCTGAAATTTTAGAGATTAGTCAGTAAGGATCACAGGCAAAGAAATGAGATACTAAAATACTAAGGAATGACGAAAAACGCATGAAGTTCGCGAAGGCTAAAGCAATAGGGAATAGCTCAGTAGGCAGTACAGTTGAAGAAAAATGGCTCTGAGCACTATGGGACTTAACATCTATGGTCATCAGCCCCCTAGAACTTAGAACTATTTAAACCTAACTAACCTAAGGACATCGCACAACACCCAGTCATCACGAGGCAGAGAAAATCCCTGACCCCGCCGGGAATCGAACCCGGTAACCTGGGCGTGGGAAGCGAGAACGCTACCACACGACCACGAGCTGCGGACTACAGTTGACGAGGAATAGACATCTCTAAAAAAAAGGCAGTCACAGAAGTTGGAAAGAAGAACACAGGTACATAGAAGGTAACTGCGAAGAAACCATGGATAACGGAAGAACTACTTCAGTTTAAAGAAGTAAGTACAAAATGTTCAGGGAAATTCAGGAATACGGAATTACTCGTCGCTGAGGAATGAAATAAATAGGAAGTGCAGGGAAGCTAAGACGAAATGGCTCCATGAAAAATGTGAAGAAAAAAGAAAATGATTGTCGGACGACTGACTCAGCATGTAAGGAAGCCAAAACAACCTTCGGTAAAATTAAAAGCAAGGCTGGTAAAATTGAAAGTGTAACTGGAATTCCACTGTTAAAAGCAGAAGAGAGAGCGGATAGGTTTGAAAGAGTATATTGAAGGCCTCTATGACGAGGATGATATGTCTGAAGTGAGAGAAGAAGAAACAGGAGTCGATTTAGAAGAAATTAGGGATCCAGTATTAGAATTAGAATGTGAGAGAGCTTTGGAGGACTTAAGATCAACTAAGGCAAAAGGGATAGATAACTTTCCATCAGAATTTCTAACACCATTTCGGAAAGTGACAAGAAACCGACTGTTCTAGTTCGTGTGTAGAATGTATGTCTGGCGACATACTAGCTGAAATTTGCAAAAATATCATCTACACAATTCCTGACACTACTAGAGCTGCGAGGATTATCGTACAATCAGCTAAACAACTCACGCATACAAGTTGCTGACAAGAACAATATGCAGAAGAGTGGAAAAGAAAACTGAGGATGTCTTAGATGACGATCAGTTTGGCTTTAGGGAAGGTAAAGGCACCAAAGAGGCAATTCTGACATTGCGGCTGATAATGGAAGCAAGGCTAAGGAAAAACAAAGAAACCTTCATAAGATTTGTCTACCTGGAAAAGGCATTCGATGACGTAAAATGGTGCGAGAGAGAGACGGGTAATATACAATATGTACAAACTACAAGAGGGGATAATGAGAGTGGACACCAAGAACGAAGTGCTCCGATTAAAAAGGGTTTGAGACATAGATGTAGACTTTCGCCCATACCGTTCAATCAGTACATCCAAGAAGCGATGATGGAAATAAAAGAAAGATTTAGGAGTGGAATTAAAGTTCAAGGTGAAAGGATATCAATTACACGATTCGCTGATGACATTTCTATCCTAAGTGAAAGCGAAGAAGAATTACATGATATGCTGAATGGTATGAACAGTCTAATGAGTAAAGAATATGGACTAGGACTAAATCTAAGAAAGACAAAAGTAATGAGAAGTAGCAGAAACGAGAACAGTGAGAAACTTAACATCGGGATTGATACTCACGAAGTAGATGGAGTTAAGGAATTCAACTACCTAGGCAGCAAAATAACCTATAAAGGACGGAGCAAGGAGGACATAAGAAGCAGACTAGCTAAGCAAAATGGGTATTCCTGGCCAAGAGAAGTCTATTAACATAAAACATAAGCCTTAATTTGAGAAAGAATTTTCTGAGAATGTAAGTCTGGAGCACAGCATTGTAGGGCCATGAAACATGGACTGTGGGAAAACCGGAGCAGAAGAGAATCGAAGCATTTGAGATGTGGTGCTACAGACGATTGTTGAAAATTAGGTGGAATGATAAGGAATGAGGAGGTGCAGAATCGTGGAGGAAAGGAATATGTGGACAACACTGACAAAGGGAAGGGACAGGACGGTAGGACATCTGTTAAGATATCAGGGAATGACTTCCATGGTGCTAGAGGGAGCTGTAGAGGGCAAAGACAGAGATTGGAATATATCCAGCAAAGAATTGAGGACGTAGGTTGTAAGTGCTACTCCGAGATGAAGAGGTTGGCACAGGAGAGAAATTCGTGACGGGCCGCATCAAACCAGTCAGAAAACTGGAAAACAAGTAAAAAAAAAAAAAAAAAAAAACTTTACTTCCTTACTTGTGCACAGGTTGTGAAGCCTCCGACGTAAGGTAATGGAAAGGATATTTTAATATGCAAAGTGGATGGTTGATCTGATGTTTTTCGACTTCACCAATCCCCATAATTCTAACTGATAAGTATTATTTCACTACTTTCCTTGCTTTTAGTGAAAATATTACGATAACATATTCGTTACGAAAATTTTTAGTCACAGTTGTGGATGTCCCGCAAAGAGTATGTTATATTCAGAAGTATTTAGTGCCATTTGTGATTTTTGTGTGTTATGTATGTGTATATGTGTGTGTGAGTATGAGGGGAGGGGGGAGGAAGATGGAAAAGAAGAAAGGAGGGAAGAGAGAAAAGTGGTGGAAGCACTGAGAAGTGGAGAGAGTGGGAGAGGAAAGGTAGAGAGAAGAGGCTGGAGAAGAAGAGAAACCTGGAAGAGTAAGAGGGGGAGAAAGGAAAGAGTGTGGTTGGAAGAGGAAGTGAGGGAGGGAAGTAAGAGATGAATGTGACTGAAGTGACAGTGGAGAAAGAGAGGATAGCTGTAGAGCGGGTGCGGGGGGGGGGGGGGGGGGTTGAACTAAGGGCCGAATAGGGAGAAATGAGCAAAGAGCAAGAGCGAGATTGGGGAAGATAAATGACAGTCTTTTAATGACCTATCATCATTGGTATTTCAACATTTTATCTAGTGATTTGGAAGCTAATTATCTAATCTTTCAAAGTCATAACCCAAAATATCTTCACCATAATGCAAAATTTTTGAGAAATGCATAGTTATCAGGTCTCTGTACTGAACTGTATACTCAGACTATTTCAGTTTCGATTTAAGAAAGTACAGTGGATCACAGGTGAGATACACCTAAAGTAATAAATTATCGCAGTCAGCAAAGGAGAGAGGGCAGGTTTTTATGGAGTACACGTTTCAACACATGTCTGGTATAGGGTGAGTGTTTTTATCTTGGGACAGTGAAATATCTAAGAACCTACACTATGATCAAAAGTATCCGAACACCTGGCTAAAATGACTTACAAGTTTTTGGCGCCCTCCATCGGTAATGCTGGAATTCACTATGGTGCTGGCCCACCCTTAGCGTTGATGACAGCTTCCACGCTCGTAGGCAAACGTTCAAACAGGTGCTGGAAGGTTTCTTGGGGAATGGCAGACCATTCTTCATGGAGTGTTGCACCGAGGAGAGGTATCGATGTCGCTCAGTCAGACCTGGCACAAAGTTGGTATTCCAAAACATCCCAAAGGTGTTCTATAGGACTCAGGTCAGGTCTCTGTGCAGGCCAGTCCATTATGGAGATGTTACTGTCGTGTAGCCACTCCACCACAGGCCGTGCATTATGAACAGTTGCTCGATCATGTTGAAAGATGCAATCACGATCCGTGAATTACTCTTCAACAGTGGGAAGCACTAAGATGCTTAAAACATCAGTGTAGGCCTGTGCTCTGACAGTGCCATGCAAAACAACAAGGGCTGCAAGCCCCCTCTGTAGTAACCAAAACCAACTGCACGAACGCCTTGGGCTGTGGATCGGAGCCGCCAGGCGGGGAAGCTGCCGGCGGTGGAGCACGCACCACTGGGTAAACACAAGGACGAGTTGGATGACAGACCAACGACAACTGACAACAACCGACCACGACCGACCATGACCGACACAACAAGGAAGAGAGAAACAAAGGAGGCTTGTGGAAACCACAAAGGCAAACACCAAACACCAACAGCAAATCCACTCGGAACCAGAGCAGGGCAAATGTCAACAATGAGCAACGACCAGAACGCAGTACCGCCGGGATAGAAACGAAATCCAGAGCGAGTACCAGACTGACCGGACAAGGTTTTTTTTTCTTTCCTTTATTGTGATTTCATTCCCCTGCCCCATATGGGCAGGGGTGGGCTGTCAGCAGCACAATCCGCCGCTCATCAGCCGAGTGACACGACAACTAAAACAAGAATAAAGTGATACATACATAAGGACATAAAAAACGGCAAGATAAAACAGAGTAAGGGGAGAAAATGGAGGTAAAAATACACGGACATGGAGACGTTCATGGGGGACAGTTAAAAAGTCACCAGAAAGTTAAAAAACACAGTTGGCGATTCTTAAAACACAGAGAAGACACTGAATGCACATGCACAGGTTAAAGGTCGGCCACAGTATTAAAAACACTTCGGAACAACACACTTAAAACCCACTTGGAGCACACACGACAAAGAATAAAACTGCCAGGTGGGACCTGCCGAGGGAAAGGTCAGAGAGGATGGAAAAGGAGGGGAGAGCATGGGGCAGCTAGGGAAGCGACGGGATGAGGAGAGGAGGGGCATCAGTGGGTTCACGAAGAGGCAGGAGACATGTGGGGTGGGAGAGGAAAAGGGAAGATAGAGCAGGAGGGAGCGCAGAGACACTGAAAGGAGGCACAAGAGATGGAGGGGGAGCAGAATGGGGAAGCCGCTCAGGAGGAGGTAGGGGGAGGAGAGGGAGCCCTGAGGAGGAGGCAGGAAGATGGGGTTACAGTTGGTAGGAAGGGTAGATGTCAAGGCAAAGCTCATCATCCGGGAGGGGTAGACAGTGGAAATTGTGTTGGGAAAGGAGATGGAGGATGTGGAGATGGAGAGAGGGTGGGACACAACGGTAAAGGTGCGGCAACTGGTTAGGGGTGGAGAGGAAGGGAGACACCAGAGAGTGAGGGGGATCAAGGCGGCGGACAATATATAGTGTGCAGATGTGTTCAAGGAAAAGGAGAAGGTGGGGGAAGCGGATGAGGTCATAGAGGATGCGTGGGGGGGACGGAAGGCGGATGCAGAAGGCGAGGCGGAGTGCATGGCGTTCGAGGATTTGGAGGGCTTTATAGAACCGGGCATGGGCGGAATTCCAAGCGATACTGGCATAACAAAGGATGGGGCGGATCAAGGATTTGTAGGTGTGAAGGATGGTGGAAGGATGCAGACCCCACGTCCAGCCAGACAGGAGTTTCAGGAGGCAGAGGCAGTTGTGAGCTTGGTTTGGATGGTAAGGAGATGGGGAGTCCAGATGAGGTGGCAGTCGAGTGTGAGGCCAAGGTATTTGAGGGTAGGAGTGAGGTGGATAGGATGGCCATAAATGCTGAGTTAGAAATCATTGAGGCAGAAGGAGCAGGTGGTGAGGCCTATGATGATCACCTGGGTCTTGGGGGAATTAACACGGAGGAACCACTGGTTGCACCAAGCGGTGAATTGGTCAAGGTGGGTTTCGGGGTACGTTGGGACTGTTGAAGGGTAGAATAAAGGGCTAGGAAGGCGGTGTCGTCAGCGAACTGGAGAAGATGAACAGGAGGGGGAGGTTTGGGCATATCAGCAGTCTACAGGAGATAGAGGAGAGGGGAAAGGACAGAAACTTGGAGCACGCCGGCAGAGGGGTAGAAAGTAAGGGAGTTGGAATTGTGGACAGTCACATAAGTGGGACGATGGGAGAGGAAGGAAGCAACAAGACAGACGAAGTTGATGGGGAGAGCATAGGTCTGGAGTTTGAAGAGGAGCCTGGGATGCCAGACACGGTCATAGGCGTTCTGGAGATCAAGGGAAACAAAGACAGCGGAGCGACGGGAGTTAAGTTGGAGGGAAAGAAGATTGGTAACGTTAAGGAGCTGGTCGTCGGCGGAGAAGGAAGGCCAGAAGCCACATTGGGTAAGAGGAAGTAGGCAGTGCTGGTTAAGGTGGCAGTGAATACGGTGAGAGAGGATGGCCTCGAAGACCTTACTGAACATGGAGGTGAGGCAGATTGCACGATAGGAAGAGGTATCAGGGGGGGGGGGTTGTTAGGTTTAGGGAACAGCAGGACACAGCAAGTCTTCCACAGTTAGGGGTAAAATCCAGTGGAGAGGAGGACATTGTACAGGGTAACAAGGACAGACAGGAAGAATGGAGGGGATTCCTTGAGGTGATGGTAGGTGACGCCATCATGAGCAGGGCAGTGTTGCATTTGGAGCAGAGGATGAGTGTGATGTCTTGTGTGGTGATGGGAGTGTTGATGTCTGAGGGGGGTAACCAATCCAAGTACTGGAAGCTAGGGGCGAAGAGGGAGTAATCAAAATGGGGAATGTCAGGAATGGAGAAGACCTTGGATAGGTGTGAAGCAAAATGGTTAGCCTTACTGAGGTTCTCAGGAAAGGGTCGATCTTCATGGAGGATGGGGTAATGCGGGGTGGGATGGCTACCAGTAAGGCAGTGGAAGGCTGACCAGTACTTGGAGGAGTTGACAGGGAGGGTGGGGTTGAGGCGTGTGCATGTCTGGCGCCAGTCCCAGCATTTCTTTGCTGTAAGGAGGTTCCAGATATGTCGCTGTAATTGCCAGTGGCGGGTGAGAGTACCCCGGTCACGAGTGCAGAGGAAGAAGCAGTAGAGCCTGTGGGATTCACGCAGAAGAAGGACAGCCTGTGGAAGAAGCGTAGGGTGGTGAGGGTGGAGGAGTTTGGTAGGGACATGAGCCTCCACAGCGTCAGTGATGATCTTCTGAAGGAAGGAAGAGGCATGGGTGATGTCATCAGGGTGGTGAAAGGTGAGGGGGGTGGCTTTCGACCTGTAAGGCAATGGATTCTCGGTAGGCATCCCAATTGGCACAGTGGTAGTCATGGACAGATTTTGGAGGGGCAGGGGGGCAGGTGGCTGCAGTGGCAGGACAGGTTGAGTAGATGGTGAGAAGGACAGGGAGATGGTCACTACCGACGGGATCGAGGACATCAACAGCAATGCGACCAAGGAGGTTGCGGGAAGCGAGGATAACATTGGGGGTGGAGTTACTTTCAGGACGGGTGTGCTGTGGGAGAGGAACAAGGTCACCATGGAGGGTGGCAAGGAACTGATGCCACCGCCGAAGGGTGGCAGGGTCACAGCTGTGGATGTTGAGGTCAGCGGCGATCACATAGGTGGAGAAGGTACGGTCAAGATGGGCAATGAAGTCAAAGGGGAGAGGAGCTGCAGGGCGAATATAGATAGCGGCACAGGTGACAGTGAGGGAGGGAAAAAAGAGGCTGAGGAGAAGGTGTCCGGTTGGGTCATTGAGGAGGGGTTGTGGCCGGACAGGGAGATGCCTGAGGTGGCCGATAGCGACCCCGCCTCGAGCTAGGGGAAGGGATTGTCAGTGTGGTGAAGGAGATAAGGGGAGATGCGGACCACATGGTGGGGTTGGAGGAAGGTTTCATTAAGGATGAAGGAGTCAACCTGGTGCTGGGAGAGGGTATGCATGAAGAGGTATTTGTTTGCAGGGAGGGAGCGAATGTTGAGGTAGAGGAGACAATACTGTTGCCGAGCCATGGCGTTGGGTGTGGGAAGGGTGTGGGAAGAGGAGAGAGGGTCTTAAACGAGGGTGTCTAGGCGGGTGAAGGTAAAGTGGGCCTGGTTGTGGGAGTATGTGGCGTAGGTGTTTAAGTGGAAAACAGAGCGGGCAGCGAGGGAAATCTGCTGGAAAAAAAATGGTTCAAATGGCTCTGAGCACTATGGGACTTAACATCTATGGTCATCAGTCCCCTAGAACTTAGAACTACTTAAACCTAACTAACCTAAGGACATCACACAACACCCAGCCATCACGAGGCAGAGAAAATCCCTGACCCCGCCGGGAATCGAACCCGGGCGTGGGACGCGAGAACGCTACCGCACGACCACGAGCTGCGGGCAATCTGCTGGAGTGTGTGGGGGCGCTGGAAGGGGTGGATGTTCTGCAGGACGACAGTGAGGAACCGGATGATGTCTTCTGCTGTAGGGGGAGGGCGGACGGAATTGTTAGGGTGGATAGGTGGGTCAATGGGGCGAACGGGGACAGTGAGTTCAGGGTTGGTGGGAGGGGGCTTGGCTTTGCATT